>NW_028087015.1:14837209-16098875 GCF_014824575.4 Sturnira hondurensis
GGAAAAGGGGACCCTAGTTCACTGTTGGTGGGATTGCAGACTGGTACAACCACTATGGAAAGCAGTATGGAATTTTCTCAGAAAACTAAAAATGAACGTGCCTTTTGAACCAGCAATTCCACTGCTAGGAGTATATCCTAAGAACACTGAAGCACCAATCCAAAAGAACCTATGCACCCTGATGTTCATAGCAGCACAATTTACGATAGCCAAGAGTTGGAAGCAACCTAGATGCCCATCGGTCAATGACTGGATCAAAAAACTATGGTACATTTACACAATGGAATTCTATGCTGCAGAAAGGAAGAAAGAACTACTACCCTTTGCAACATCATGGATGGAACTGGAAAGCATTATGCTGAGCGAAATAAGCCAGGCAGTGAAAGACAAATACCATATGATATCACCTTTAACAGGAATCTAAACAAAACAAACAAGCAAGCAAAATATGACCAATGACACTCAAATACGGAACAGGCTGACAGGGACCAGAGGGGAGAGGGAAGAGAATCATAGAGGAAAAGGAGATGGACTCACATGAACAAGTATAAAGGACACATGGACAATAACTAAGGTGGGGGGCGAAAATGGGAGGGAGGTGGGGAGCACAGGGTGGGGGGTGGGCAGGGTTAGGAATATAAGACAGAAAGCTGTACTTGAATAAGAATTAAATAAAAAAATTATCTTAAAGATTTTTCAAAAAAATTAAATTAAATTAAATTAAATTATATTATATTTTTAAAAACAAGGCNAAGGACACATGGACAATAACTAAGGTGGGGGGCAAAAATGGGAGGGAGGTGGGGAGCACAGGGTGGGGGGGTGGGCAGGGTTAGGAATATAAGACAGAAAGCTGTACTTGAATAAGAATTAAATAAAAAAATATCTTAAAGATTTTTCAAAAAAATTAAGTTAAATTAAATTATATTATATTTTTAAAAACAAGGCAAATACTAGATTAGAAACTGAAGTGAGAACGCCACTGCCTTAAACTTCAAGAGGGTCAGTGGTCTACCGTGGGGAGTACTGTCATGCTTCATAAAGTTAAGTGGCTCTGACAAGGGTTTGAACACAGAGGCCCTAAAATCTGCCCACAACAGTAAGATGGGAATTGAAGGAAGAGTAAGGCGCTGTGTGACCAGGTTTAATGGAATTTGGATCGTTTAGGTAATTGGACCAGCAGATGGCAAATGCAGTTCATTCCGGAAGACTGCGAAATAATTAGTCCAGGAGAGAGAAGCTAATCTAGCACTGATAATAATGGTCTTCTGTTTATGTAGCATTATTTTTTACCAAGTACCTTTCACCAAGAGGTTCCCATAATGCCTCTGTGCTGGTCCTGCATAGTTACACTAAGATCTTAGCAGCACAGAAGGAAGCCTCTTGGGGGAGAAGTGTAAGCCACGTGATGGGAGCCAGATGAGAAGGTGGTGCTTTGAGGAGAAGCAGAAGAACCACCCAGGTGATTCCCCAAGTAGAAATATTGTTTCAGTGCTCATTTGGGAGAACTTAAGCCAGCAGAATATTTGCTCAATTTGAATAATGATTCACGAAGGTTTAGAGTGTTATTTCCTTGGGTTAAGATGAAATATATATATATATATTCTTTATAAATATATTCTATATTTATATATATATTATATATATATATATATATACACACACCAGATTTCGAGCTTTTTCGCAAAACAAAGGTTTAAAGAGCTTAGCTTTGTCTTCCTAAAAAGATGAACACACACACACACACACACACACCCCTTTCAATTGCCCTAATGGAGCTTTTCAAAGTTTTGTAAATAATCCCTAAGACTGACCAGGTGTTTTGGTGAGTGGTGGTCACAGGGAGATGGGGACAACGTTGTATTTAACCGGCCGCACTCCTTTTTCTCCTTCAGAAGTTAATGTCTCTAAACAACAAAACAAACAAACAAGCAAAATATAACCAAAGACACTGAAACAGAGAACAGACTGACAGTGACCAGAGGGGAGAGGGGAGGGAATTTTAGGGGAAAGGGGAACGGTTTGCAGGAACAAGCATAAAGGACACATGGACAATAACCAAGGCGGGTGTAAATGGGAGGGAGGTAGGGAGGGCTGGCGGGGGGGTGGGGAGTGGGATGGAAGTAAAAGGCAGAAAACTGTACTTGAACAAGGATTAAAATTTTTTAAATGTTGTTAGGGAAAAAAAGAGGAAAAAAAAGAAATTAATGTCTCTCTTCATCCTCTGTCCTCCTAGCTTTAATCAAGCAAAGGATGATGGATGCAATTGTGATGGGACATGGTTAGACTTCAGTGCAATAAAGAATTGGCTATATATTCTCCCGTGACCTCTCCAGTGAGCCACCTCAACTAATCAAGCATGAGCCTCTGGAACATTCTGAGAGCTTGACTTTCCTAGTCTCCTAAAACACACTGATACCACCTACGGAGCAATTGTGGATAACATGGCGTGCGTCAGGAGCAGATAGGTGCTTACATGGGATAGTCAAGCAAGCAGAAGCCCAGAGAACAGAGAAGATGGTACTTGCCTTACGCAGCTCTGGAGGCACTTGCATTCTAAATTCCAGCAGCTTAGCTGTTAAATGTTCAGCAGGTGTTGTTTATATAACTAGGGCAATTTTTTACACTAATCATCTCTCCCAAGGGAGCAGGTGGGAGAGAGTCCAGTGGAGTCTACAAGTCATGTTAGGTAAGATAGGTAGCTTACTAAGGCAGGGAGGAGAGAGACACGTCTCACCCATCGACTCAGCAGTCTTGAGCCTGGTCCCATGAGATTGCTGGGCTTTCCAAACATCACAAGCAGGGGTAGTGCAGAAGGAGGGGAGTCCTTGAGACTCTTCTGGGAAAGGGAGCCTCTATAGCAATTTCTAAGACAAAAAAAAGTCTTTACTAGCTGAGAAAGAAAGCCTTTGTACATGTACATTATTCCAAGGTTTAGAAGGGGAAGAAAGAGGGGGAACCTAGAAGTTGACTAAGGTATCTAATCCCTAAACCCCAGTGACTGGCACACCCCAATAACCAGAGTGCCCACTGGGTGCCAGGTGCTCAAGTGTATAGAACAAACTTACTAATAAACTTACTAACAACTTCATTTCCTCTATACGTGGGACATTCAGACTAGCTGGGTGTCTGCCTGTAGTTTCGTGCTCGTCTGTGTTTCATAAATAAACTTGCTATCTTATTTTCACTATGCATGTTGTCTCCCCCTTGAACTCACCTCAAGAGAGCAAGACAAGAACTGAGGCAGGAAGCCCCCTGACTAGGGTTTCCCAGTAACAGTCAGATGCTGTAATAATAAAGAAAGACCTAAGTGGTCTGGTACATGGAAGATGTGAGTAACGAAGGCTTGGAAGACTGTGATTCTTGCTTTCATTTATGTGGGGGCTTCTGAGTGATAGAGGGTCAGATCCAGCTCAAACTTGAGCCCACCCCCCAGTGAAGGTACCCTGAAAAGATTGTGAGCGAGACAAGATTGGTGCAAGACAAGTCAGTCTGTATCATGTAAACCCAGGACCTTGTACTATCCGCTCCCCCTCAGGCTTTTCTCAATTACATTCAGGCACTGCAGCATCTCATCCCAGGCGCCATATTTCAAGGGAGACATTGACAAATGGCTGTTTGATCGGTGGGGCAACCTAGTTGCTGAGCCCTCTAGAACCAGGTCACTTAAAGAGTAATTCCTGGAACTAGAGATAATTGTTTTAAAAATTGGGGAACTTAAGCACTGTCCAGTAGAAATATAATATGAAGCACATACATAACTTTAAGTTTTCTAGTACTTTTTTAGTTTAAAAATTTAGAGGAACTGGCAAGTTAATTTTAGTAACAAAATACTTTATTAACCCAATATATCTAAAATATTATCATTATAACATGTAATTAACAGTTGAAGCATTGCTGAGATATTTAATATTCTTTTTTTAATTAAGTCTATGCAGCCCATGTGTATTTGCCACAGTTCACACCAGCCACATTCCAAGTGCTCGCTGGCCATGCATAGCCTGTGGCCACCATATTGATCGGAGCAGCTATGGAACCTAAATTTGGTCACAATGTCCTAAAATATCTGGGGGTCTATCCTCCAAGTCTTGTGTACCCTGAAGCCCCTTCTTCTCCAAATCATTGTTCCCTGATGATGGTAATTTCTCCATTGGAAGAACATTTCTTCACAGGTCTGGCCTCTTTTCAACCACTGCTCACCAAGAACCACTTTTCCCCGGGTCCCTTTGTCTCTGTCATGAGCCGCATTTTCCTTCCCACTTGTGGCCAAAACCCTGCATCTCGTCCTCTGCCCTGCCATCTTCCACATCCCTCTCACATTCTGGCTGGGCACCCCGCCTCCGGGTGCATGTCACACCTAGCTCTCACTGCTGAACCCACACACACTGCATCGTGGTGGCACATTACTGCAAACCACGGGCTGCTTTCCCCACACCATTCAGCAGCTGCACATCTGCGGGTCCAAGCAGGGCAGTTCTCCTAAGCACAAGGTTCCCAGGACACATTCGCACCCTCTGAGTTTCTCATGGGTCTTGCATTTGTTGTTTTAACAAACACAGCTGCCTATCTTTATCTAATTCTAAGGGCCTGAAAAATTGCTTTAGCATAAATTTTACTTCCAAAGTGCCTCCGAGGGTGTTACCCAGGGAGTACTCCACCAGGAAGAATCCTAAACTGGTTGTGTCTGGAAAAATCAGCACCCACAGTTGTCACAGATACCTTAGAGTAGTTTGGGAATGGCAGACACTTGGTTTGCTACCCCTCCACACACTTCTCAGCAATGGCAGTGTTACAGTGTTTTATGCTATGAGAAGCTAATAAATGAGGGCACTTACCTCTCTCCTCATCTGACACCAGAAGAAAGTAGCCTCTAAGCCTGTTCAGTAGCATCCTCACTGTTCTTGGCACCAGAGGATGCCAGCAAGTAAAAGTTGCTAAGTGTTGCTTTTAGAGACAAAATAAGGTGCACACATTAGATCTCAGCATGATTTAAGCAAAATGCCGAGTTCGGTACTTTTTAAGTACACTCACTATAGGGACGGGAGGGAAGAAAGTGTCAGAATAATCCGTGAATCTAAAAGTTTTCTAATTATGATGTTGACTATAGCTTTCATCTGCTGGTTGTACTAAACCTCCACACACTAAAAAAAGAACATGCATGCTAGCAGACATGACCCCTCCTAGCGGTCTCCACGAGCCCTGGGATTCGGGGACTGAGGAGAGCAAATTCTTTTAAGACATTATTTAAGGTTCTCCTCAACTGTCCACACCGCACATTGATTTTCCGTCACAGCTTTGTGTCTGGGGGGCTGAAACTCTTCATTGATCCACAGAGAGCATTTTTAGTGCATCAAAGAGGTACAGGAGGTGAGACTCAGAGGGAATGATGAAAACCACGCTTTTAGGGTTGGACATGCCTCAGCAGTGTAAAAGTCACATCAAATATTAAACTCAGCTTGAGGGTTTTTTCTGTAATGTTCCAAAATCTGTTGGCATATGCAACTCAATGGCACACACACACACAAAAAGGGTAAGGATTATTACCGGTTCGAATGGGAAAGTTTTCCCTGATGGAATGGAAGCAAGCTGTAGCACCTGATAACTGGAATCCTGCATTTATCTTTTCATGGAAGGCTTCAATTGTAAATCACAAGAGTCTAGGCTTTGAAGTTCAATCAGTCAAGATGTAATATTAATAGGTCAAGGTCATGAGTCAATCCAAGGACAAGCTGGTTAGATTTGCCCCATTGTCAAAAGCTATTCCAGGAACATTAATGATGGAATCCATGTTGTTATCAGAAACAAAAAGTGGCTGACTTCAGGGATTGTATTACACCAAAGGGCAAAATTGCTCTGGAGACAGAGCTCTCCACCTCACAGGTCAGAATAGAAGCCACTCGTGGAGATCTGACACGCACAAACAGGTCAGACTCGAGCTCTCAATATTTGTTTGCTTGGGCCACCGTAACAAAATATAACAGACTGAATACCTTACACACCAGAAATGTATTGCTCACAGTTCTGGAGGCTGGAAGTCCGAGATCAGGATGCCAGCCTGATTAGGTTCCAGTAAGAGCTCTCTTCCTGGCTTCGAGATGGCCATCCTCTCTCTCACTGAGTGTTCACTTTTCCTTGGCGTGTGCACACGGAGAGGGGGGTGCAGGGGAGAGAGAGATCTGGTGTCTCTTCCTCTTCTTCTAAAGCCACCACAAATCCTATCAGATTCAGACCCCACCCTTTGACCTCATTTAACTTCAAGTATATCCTAAAAGCCCTGTCTCTACTTACAGTCATGTTAGGGGTTGCGGTTCCAACCTAGGAACTGGGTGTGGCAGGGGTGGGGAGGACACGCAAATCAGTCCATAGCACTTACCTTCCTCATGCAGCCTTCTTACACCTCCCTAAGAACATGAAGCCTTCCCTTAAAAAATAAAACTAAAGGCGTGAAGGAGGATAGATTGTCTCCTTTGAGCAAGACAGTTTAGACACTCTGTACCCACACATTTTCTGGTTACTAAGAGTTGAACAAGTCAATGAGTAAGGAAAAGATAACCTATTTATACCCAAGTGGATAACTACTCAACTCACGAAGGCTATGAAGACATAAATAAAGCAAGGTCAAAGGAAGACAATTACGAATCAGCAAAAGCGAGCTTCCATCCTGATGACTTGCACAGTTGCTGGTACCTTGATGTTGAATGAATGAATATTTTCTAATAATGAAAGGAGACTAATAGGAATTAAAATCAAAGCCTCATTCACAAATGCTTATTCAAGGCTAAAGTTCACCTAAAATGATTTCCCTTTTAAAAATTCAGGATTTCAGAATATATAACTGTAGTATTTTAAACAGATAATTATATTTCTTATCAAATGCATTGGTTCTTATAAAATAATTCAGTTTAATATATATTCCATTTAATTAAAATTTATAAGTGGTTATGGGCTAAACCAAGTGTATCTTAATTAAATCTGAACATGGTTCACAGATGTTAAGGTCGACCCCACTTGTAATAAAGGGAAAGGAAATACAATCATTAGAGACTTGGCTGCATAGCTTTGGTCAGGTGAAAAGCAAGATGAATGAGAGGCCAAGACAGTCCCTCCTACTCAAGGCTGGGAAGTAAACGGCCCGCTAGCCAGAACATACAGAAAGATGAGGTGACCTGCCTGGCAAACCATTGAAATGGAGATAGGGAATTAATGAATGAACATGCCTGTCAGTCATCAAGTAACAAACTTACACCAGATAAGGAAGGAAGAGGCACCTACTCTGACAGCCCACACATCTTGGAAGGTCCCAGTCAGTTTGGCTACTTCTCAAACGAATCATAAGTGGACATGGAGCAGTCTTAGCATTGCCACCTGAATAAGGTTACCAGATGAAATACAGAGCACCCAGTTAAAGCAAAATTTCAGATGAAGATGAATAATTCTTTGCTCTATGTCCCTCCCATGAAATACACATTGTGTACATTTCTTTTTCTCAATTTGGCAACCCTCTACTGAACAGTCTTGGGCCTGCACAAAAGCCTTGTCAAGAAGCTTCCTATAATCACAGTACAAACCACAGTATTTGCTGAACAGTCATCATTAAGGACTGACAGGGTTCCGAAATGGTACCCGCACACCCGAATTATGCCTGTGCCAGTCCTTAGAGGGGGAAGGGAGAGACAACTTGTGTTTTAGCACTGGGGTCTTTCCTATCCACCTGGCTAGGGGTCTTTTTTAATGCTTCCCTCTCAGAGTAGACCAGAACTGGAGGAATGTGTCAGTCAGAGGGAACTACGCTGGCTAGAAAATCAATCTAGATACATTTATTTCAGGTCTCTTCTGTAAACAGAACTGCTCTGTGGGTCACGTAGCAAAGGAGGCCCCACAGTGCCTCTGCACAACAGGAGACACCTGTAACAATAAAGACACTGAGGCTGCACAGTGAGAAATGTCTTTCCCACGGCTTAGCTGGGTCTTACTAGCAGAGCTAAGACTAGCACTCTGCAATTGTAAATTATCCTTCCACAATTTTTCAGTATATGTAAGAAAGTTTATATGAGCTACTGATGCTCAAAAAAAAAGTTAATCTCTTCCAAGTTGAGTGCTCAGGAAAGATTTAAATATGTCAAAATTATGCAATATGAAGTATAAATGTATACATTCATTCATTCATTCAATAATATTTATTCATTATCAACCCTGTGCCCAGCACTGTTGTAGAGGCTGGGTCCACAGATGCAATGTCTGTCTGCAAGGAGACTGACCAGATGCCCACTACACCCCTGCCCACCTCTGCTGGGCACGACCAGATTACCTTTCCCGGCCTACCTTGTAGCTGTGTGGTCATGTGACTGAGCACTAGCCAATGGAATGTGGGGAGGAGTGCTGCTAGATGTTCCTAGCCCAGGTTCACTGAAAACCTTCCATGTGAAATCCTCCATCTCTCTGTCTCCCTCTCTCTCCCCCACCCCCAACCCCCCAGCCAACTGTAGACAAAGGATCCAGCAGGGGAGTCCCAGCAGAGGGGCCACAAAATGGGAATCTGGAGGCTTGTGCACCAAACTTCCACATGGAACTGTCACTTGAAAAAAATAATCCTCCACTGCATGAAATCACCGAGAAGTAGAAGTCATTTGCTACAGCAGTTAGAGTACCCGATAGACAGCCTGGGTGGAATTTATAAGGGAAGTCAGGTAACCGGCAAAAAAAAGATGGCTATGATTACAAATTAATTACAATGTGTGAGTGTCCTACAGAAGTAACCAGAGTGCAACCATCCAGAGTAACTGAGATGCAGAGGCCTCCTTTGATATGCTTGGCCTCAGTTAATAATGAGCCAATTATAATAAGGATGGTGAGGGCAACAGCTTATAGGACAGGCCTCTTACGGTGGCCTTGAGATAAACACCTAAACTCATTTACTCTCCCAACAACCCTAGAGGTGGGGATTATCCTTATCTTCATTTCACAGGTGACGATAAGGATGATTGGAGCCAGCACATATTCTGATTAGTCAAAGCCTGTGCTAAACCTGTTGTTAAGTCTTTTTACTGCTGCCCTGGGTTGGGGGATGAGTGGTGGGGATATTTCAAGTAGAGCAGTCAGAGGTGATTTTGCCACCCCAGAGACATTTGATAATGTCTTCAGACAGTTTTAGTTAGCACAATGTGGTGTGGGTGGACGCTACTGACATCTACTCAGTAGAAGCCAGGAACATCACCAAACACTCTATAATGCATCGAATAGCCCCACACAATGGGAGTCGTCAGCCCCAAATGCCAATAGTGCTGAAGCTGAGAAACCCTGGGGGAGGAAAAACAGTGTGTGCAGGGCCCCCCAGGGTGGGAGAGCCCCAGTGCAGTCAGCGTAGAGTGTACATTAGAATAGAGCAGGTTAGCACAGTAGATAGGGACACATGAGAGCACCCTCGTGAGCTACAGTACCAGTTGGGATTTTACTTTAGATGTAAAAGAGAGTAAAATGGGCTGTTGATCACTGCTATAGAAAACAAAATCAAAGGGGTCGAGAGTTATAAAGCTGCTACTGTGGATCAGGTGGGATGTCAAGAAGGTTGGGATAAGGAGTGATGGTGGAGGCAGAGAAAGGAAATGGATTGGAACTATACCTTGGAGCTGGAAATGATAGCATTTATTGATGGGGGTGAGGTAAAGAAGCAGTAGGAGTCGAGGATGATGTTCAAGGCTGTGACCTGGGTAGGTGGCTTGCTGGGTGGGGGCATCATTTGTTGATTGTGGAAAGGGGGGAGAAAGTGAGAAGAGCACATGGCAAATCTGAGACGTCAGTGAGCCAGCAAACCAGATATACCAAGGAGATGGTTGCATGTGGGAGTCTCAGGATCCCATAAAATATTTCATGTGTGAAAGACATGGGAACCAATCAGAACCTCAGGGCTAGAGAGGGAAGGAGGACAAAAAGTGAGCCCCAGGACCTCAACTATCTGGCAGTCAGGGAGAAGAGGTGGACCAACTAATGAAAAAGAGGAAGAGACCAGATAAGAAGAAACCTGGGGTATGATGTTCTGGAAGAGAGAATGCCTTCCAGAATAAGAGTCATCATCCGTCTTCCTAAAAGTGAGAAGGTGAATGAAATGGAAGGTGGTGACCTTGAAGAGAGCAGTTCAAAATCAAGATAGGAATAAAACTCAGGTTAGAAGGGGCTGAGAACTTAAACAAATGGAGACGGGATGCACAGACAATTCTTATGAGAACTAAGAATTTCTGCTGTGAAATGGAGCAGAATGATAGGGTACTAACCAGAGCAAGAGGGGTAAAGGAAGATGTAAGGGGATCAGAAAGACCACTGCCTGTTTGTATGTAAAGAAAAATTATCTAGCAGAGAGAAATTGATGGTGGGAGGGGAAGGGAAAGGGCCGTGGGGTCAAATTCTTGAGCAGACATAGGTGTGGGAGCCTCCAGACTGGCCTGGGGATGGAGAAAGAAGTGCTTTCAGTGCCGGCAGGTTTCTAGATTGGATAGTGCTAAATTAAGGTGTTTTCATCTAGTTCCTCCTATTTTCACAGTTAATATCTACCTAATGGCCTTGCTGTGGAAAGGATTAAAAGGAAGAAGAGCTTGATGAAAAACTTCCTTAAACTTCCAGAAGTTTAAGACAATGAGTGTGAAGTGCATTGAATCAGCCAAGTTGCCTGAAAGTCTACGCAACCCCCGACAGCTCAAATGCAGACCTAACCAAAGCAGGGGCTGCATGTCTCTGAGACTGGAGTGTGCTTGTCCTGGTGGGTCCTCAGGTGCACACCCAGACCGCCCCCAGGACCAGGCTCTCCCTCTCCCAGCTGACCAGAGCATTGTGCTGAGGGCTCACAGCTGAATACCCCTGGGGACCCACCTGCGACTGAAGGGGGACACTGCACTCACGGCCACAACTGATCAGTACAAGGGACAAAGGCTTTCTCGCCTCAATGAAGAGACACATGGGGAAATGACGTGGGTCAGGTTGTGCCCATCAGTGCAAAGAGAGTCATATTTTCTCAGAGAAGGGAAAGGGGACAAGTTGGCCATTTTTCATAGAAGGCTTTACTTTTTTAAAGCAGCTCTAAGCTGACAGCAAAACTGAACAGAAAATACAGAGATTTCCCATTTGCCCCCTACATCCCCCCACACACATCCTCCCCCACTATCAACGTCCCCCACCGGTGGAGTACATATGTTATAATTGATGAACCTACATCAACACATCATTCACTCAAAGTCCATAGTTTACATTGGGGTTCACCCTGGTGTTATATATTCTGTGGTTTTTGACAATCATACAATGACATTTATCTACCATTAAAATATCACATAGAATAGATTCACTGCCATAAAAATCTTCCATGATGTCACCATTTTGAAGGGGTTGCTATATTTATTTTCTAGGCTCTCATACATAACAAATTACCACAAACTTTGTGGCCTAAAACAATAGAATTTATTCGCCCCCAGTTCCAGAGGCCAGAAGTCCAAAATCAAGGTACTGGTAGGGCATTATCCCTGGGGAAGAAACAATTTCTGCTTCTTCAAGTGTCCGGTGGCCATTAGAATTTCTCGGTGCACTTTTGCTTGTAGACACAACCTCTGCCTGAAACTTCACATCACCCTCTCATTTGTGTGTCCCTTACAAGGACACTTGTGGTTGGATTTAGGACTCACAGAGATATCTAGATAAATTATCTGAAGATTCTTTACATCTATTCACCTGCAAAGACCCTTTTTCCAAATAAGATTATATTCACCAGACTCCAAGGATTAGAACATGGACATAACTCCTTGGAGGCCACCATTCAACCTCTACCATAAGAACTACAGTTACAGGTGACTTCCTCTGAGTGCAGACAGAGCTGGACAGAAATATGTCTGGCCTTCTTCTCCAAACAGAGAAGGGGTGAGGATGCTGGACACTGAGCATGGGTGAGATTGGAGGCTCTACTGAGTTCCATCAACAGAATGGAGCTGGTGAAGTGGGCAGAGGTGGCTCAAAGGCGTCTAATTCTGAGTTAATACTCAAGAACTAAGATCAGCTCCTTCATAATCATCCTTGAATGTCATTCTCAATGACATGTGCTAACCCTCATTGCCCTAAAATAAATGAGTGACAACCAAACCCCAGGTAGATGCAGCTGTTTCAGTAATTATGTGTCTAGCAATATAGTTGCACTAGAGCAGAGACAATGAGAAGAAAAAAGGAGATTTTCACTGTGGCATGTAAACTGTCAGCAGGCAGGACTCCTGCTATGCAGCAAAATGTCAGAATATTTTAAAAACAGTGTCTGTCGATATCTACTCCCGCTCCAGGGCCAACATGCTCAGGTATATTTTTCCTAACTTAGTAAAATGGTGAATTCATTTTCTCTTGAAAATTCTTCTCAAAGGTTATTTTTTCTAAAAGCATGGAATTACGATCAGCTCCCACCACCCAGCCAATTTTCAGTCACATTCTTCTCCAAAGCACCACTGGGAATGGATCTGTGGACTTGGGGTTATCCCAGAGGCCAACACCATAAGCCAGGCTGGTTCCCCAGGTCAGCCCTCAAATCCATTATGTAAAGTCTCACTGGAAATATTTGGAGATATGGCAACTGAGCAATAAAAAAAGAGGAAAGAATGAAGTTCCAGTAGGGTTAGTAAAGCATCAGAAGAAGTATTGTAAGAAAAGAATGTGTTGCTGAGTCTCCTGAGTAAGACTGAAGAACGCCTGTCTTGAGGAGGCTGAGAGGGAAGGAATCTGTGGAGATTCTACAGGGGATGTCCAGGCTCTCCCAAGACCCCAGCAGAAGGCCCTGCCTCTTCATTTCATCTCCAGGTGCAACTCAGGAAAGGCTTGGGTCACCCCCAGCACAGCGTGTCGACCAACCTGCTCGACACCCTTTCTCAGCAAATAGTTCCAGTGGGTTTGCTTGTCTTGTCCTTGTTGGGTTTGGGGGTCTGCTTTTTGCTTTGGCTTGCCAAGAGAATAAAGTAAGAGAAAAGGAAATATTCTTGGTGGTACTGGCAAACTTATAGATTAATAAATGGGAGGAGAGTAAAAAGGGTAAATGTGTGGATCTGAGAGATGTGAATCTGGAAAGTGGCAGTTGGTGAGCTGCAGGGCCACAGGGAGTTAGGAGACACGCTCTGCAGATTACCAAGCCTCCCACCTGTATTTTAGGTCCCCACACTCCAATCTCCCATCCCTCCAGCCTTGGAAAGGCAGGTGTCCACACCTGACAGCCACTAGGGAGAACGAGGAACTGGACAAAGTGGCAATCTGGTGTACATAGACAGAGGATACCTCTGAAATTGCTGGGAAGGATCGTGTGACAGGGAGGTGGCTGGTGCCATGGGTTGCTACCTGAATACGATACAGAAGCTCTCTCTACCTTTCCTAGAGCAACCATCCTTTGGGCTCCACATTCTGTTTGGGGGATGAAGGTGCTTGTGAGTATCCTGGTCCATTGGAAGGGGAGGCTGAGCACACAGGACAATGCACCCAGGACTAAGCAAATCCAGGGGCTCGGGCTGACCTCATTGTAAAGCTCCCTGCAGTGCTTGCATGTGGGAGAGTCGGTGTAGTCTTGTTCGTCAAACACCTGGCTCTCAGTGATTCGGGCAGAACTTACTAAACTGCACTAATTCATGTCTCTCCTATCCATGTCCTTCTGACCCAGTCCCTTGCTCCCTGGACCACAGACCCCTCTTTCTGCCCCCATCCTCACCAGTCCCCAGCCTGCACTCCAATGAAGCAATAAATCTTTACCAGGCAGGTGACAAAGTGGTCTGGCGCTTTCTCCATTTCCTGCAAATCCATTTTTATAGTATAAACATTATACATTTATGCACAGGGACTCATTTAGCTTTCGACAATCAAAGACAAGTCACTGAATCTCAAACACCCTTTTCTCTTCCAAAAGGCCCAACACTTGCAAATCAATAGCCCTGAATCTCAAGACTGTTGTCTCTTCATAAACTCTAAAAATCATCTAAGAAACTCTAGTGGAAAGTGGGATTTCTCCATTATCTGTCCTGTTCACTGTTTATGGCTTTCGTGAGAGAATGTCATGGAAGCCTGAGAGCAAAGAAAAGTGGGTGTGAAAAGCACCAACATATGTGTATCAGTTAGAAGATATATCACACTGGTTGGTAAATCAAACTGTTTTCCCACACAGAATTTGGATAATTACTGAACAAAATATCTTATATGCTCATAGAACAGTTTCAGTTATGTATCAATGTGCATTTGCCTAGAAAACAAGGGGCACTGCCTTTGAATAGCAGATAACTGGGCAGCAGGATTCTGATTAATTTATGGATTTCTGAATTATTCAAATCTCTTTTCCTGAGAATGTATTGTGATTATTGTTCGAAGTAAATAATGAAAGAATGAACAATAAAATAAAATCATTATAAGAAAGCCTTCGCATCTGTTGGGTGCTTTCGAACTACACTTCTGTTGCAGCCGAGGAGACTGCTGCTGAGGGACTTGCCAGCAAGTGTGTAGGGTCGGGGACAAGCCAGGTCCTCACCCGTCTTGTCCTGGAGTGTTCAGGGGTCAGAGCATATAGCAGGAACACCTAGCACTTCTGGATCCCTCTGGATCCTTCCAGGTAAAGAGGTGATTCCTGCAGACATTCACCAGCCCAGAGCTTCGCATCCCTCTCCTCTTCCGTGCTCCAGTTCCAGAGGAAGGGAAGGAAACTTTCCAGAAACAAGACACTGAGAATCCTACTGCACTGTTAGAAGCCCAGAGTTTCGTCCTACATCTAGCTGTGAACAGAAGATTCCGGGAAACCTGTCTGACTCACTCACCCTCCAGAGAAGATCGGGGCCACTTCCAGCCATGGACAAGTCTCAGGACTGGATTGATCCTGAACTCCACCCAAGGCTGAGAACTGCTTGGTGTGGTAGCTGAATCTCCGTGTGTCCCCAAGATGTCCATGTACCAGTCCCCAAACCATGTAACTAGGTTGCCTTATCATCAAAAGAACACTGCAGTTGTGACTGAAAATCTTGAGACTGTCTGGATCACCCAGGTGGGCCCAAGTCTGTAAGCAGATTGGACAGAGGCAGCCAATGAGTTCCAGCCTTAGGAGCTGAAAGAACTAAGGAACAGGTTCTCCACTGGAGCCCCCAGGAGGAACCAGGCCCAACGACACCTTAATTTTAGCCTGGTGTAACCCGTTCAGATTTCTGTAACCCCCAGAACTGTATCCGAATAAACTCATGTAGTTTTAAACCACTACATTCGTAGTCATTTGCTATAGCAACCAAAGGGAACCACCTGGTTTAAAGCCAGAGGAGGCCCCTCCCTCCCCTGCCCCCTTGCCCTAATGGGCTAATATATAGTCTTCAAGGAGCTGCTGCTTGCCACAGCACTACAGGGCTGCCCAGCATTCATGGCCCTGGTCATTCAAGCTGCACAGTCAGCACATGTGCCTGCAAGGATCAACGGAAGGGACTGAGCTGGGAGCACAGACCCCGTCTGCCTTTGATTTCACTTGCTTCTGGGACAGGAATTTCAATGCTGAAATCCTATCTTCATTACAGAGAAGTCAAGTGTGAGTTCTGTTGGTGATAAGAATTAGCAATTCCTGGCTGCTACCTTCTTGATTAGAGGCAGCCAACTGAAATTCAAAAGGTAGCTGGGCAAAAAGGCGTCCTGGAAGCCTGGCAACTCCGGGCTCGGAGGTCGCCAGCTTCAGTGCCAGCCCTCGCTGTCCTAATGACCCATCCAGTGTCATGCAGGGTGTCCTTTAAGTTTGTGTTTTTAGTTTCGCATTTTATCTGTAAGATCAAGATTAATTATGCCTTCTCTCCAGGGATGCTGTAGAAGCTATTAAATTAAGTCTGTGCTAATTTTCACAGTTATTAGCCAAGGACTGGAGCACAGCCTGATAGATGAGGGATTCGAGCAGTTTGAGCCAGGAGATAGAGCAGTACCATCATTATATATTTATTAAAATGCACGATTGGTCACATAGCCAGGGGAAGGGTCAGAAGGCGGGGAAGCAAGACTGCTCCGGAGAAGCGAGAATCTACGGTCGCTGGCTAGGTAACTGACTCCTCAGGATGCCCGGGTGCAACGTGTGCAAAACGTTCAGCTAAAAGAAATTTCTTCCCAAGTGAAATGTAGTAGAAGTCCAACATGCTAAACTGATAAATGTAATGTTATTGGGTTGACATTAGGCAACAGATCTCAATGCCTGGCCAGGCCCCCAGAGGTGTCCCAGGCTCTCCGGAAAAGCTTCGCGTGGCTCAGGGGGCCCATTTCCAAAACTCCCGCTCCAATCCGTTCTCATGGATGGAAGAGTCCGTGGTCCCATCGGCTCTAGAATGTTTTTAATGAAAACTGAGACCTTTCACATGAAAAAACAGAGACCCAGAATTATTGTCTCATCGGGCAAATGTCAGACTCGTACCAGAGCGTGAATTATGGAGCAGAGGGGAACTCCAGGGATCCTATAAATCGGCGCCTTGTTTCACACGGCCCAGTCACCTGACACTCGGCCCTGTGCTATTTCTATCAAACCACATGGCCTCTCACACCTCCTCGCACTATGTCATGTTTTCCTCTCTCCGCATCTTTGATTTGCCCCATTAGAAATTAACCCCTTCTGGCCTCCCCTCTAGTCTTCTTTCTTAAGGAGCTTCATACAGACATATATGCCAAAAAAAATCTCTTATTCCTTCCTACATATGCCTTCTTATGAGTTTTCTATAATTATAGGCTAGTAGAAAATAAATGTTGGTATATTCAAATGCAACCGCACTAAAGAAAGGCTAAAGAGAAAAAAAGAAGTTTAAACTATCAGGTTGGCCAAAAAGTTTATTTGTTTTTTTCTGTAAGATGGCTCTGGTAGCACTTAATTGTCTTTAACTTCATGTCAAAAAATTTTGTCAGATTGTCTGTGACAGCTGTCATATCAGCATGCATTTTAAAAAACTTGTCAAAATTGATAAATTTTGTGTAGCCATTTTCATATTGAAGATGGAAGAAAATATGCAACATTTTCCACATATTACGCCTTGTTCTTTCAAGAAAGGTAAAAATACAACTGAAACACACACAAAAAAGATTTGTGCAGTGTACGGAGAAGGTGCGGTGACTGATCAGACATGTCAAAAGTTGTTTGTGAAGTTTCATGCTGGAGATTTCTCACTGGATGATGTTCCATGGCTGGTTAGACAAGTTGAAGTTGATAGCAATCATATCGAGACATTAACTGAGAACAATTGATGTTATACCATGCAGGAGACAGCCAATATAGTCAAGATATCCAAATCAATTGAGTTAGGTGTGAAAATTAAAATTGTGTCTTCTATTTCATGGAGAAAACCATATGGACTTTTTGGCCAACCCAATATAACAATTTATAAGATGGCTAGGTTGAATATACAAATATCTTTGAATCTGTGCAGATTTCAAGAATGGGGTTTTGAATGGTGTTTGTGGTTTGTCCTGACAGCTCATCATAGGTCCTGTTGTTTCTATGCCCTGGTGGCCCTGCACCACTTGGCCGTTTACTCATTATGCCTCCCAGTCCTGCCCTTAATAGTCAACTTGTTCTACCACTGTAACATGGCTCCTCCTTGGCAGCAGCCAGACACTAAGGCTTGGAAAGGAATGTTAAAGGCAGAATAGCCAGTCCTAACTGACAATGTCTGCCTGATACAGTCAGAAGAATAGCAAAAGCATGTAGAAATAAATGAGAAAAGTAAAGACTAGTTACTCAGAACTTGCTATAGCAAAGGGAGTCGGTCACCATCACTCGTGTTTTGGCAATGACTCAAAGGAAGGCAGGAGTGGGGAAGCTTCATAGGGAAGACAGGGACAATTCAGGGATGTCCTCATAGGCAGCTGTTGGCCAAGGGAAGCTGGAAGAGGGCTAACTAGCAGCAGGGGGTCCAATGTGATTGGTCAGGGGAGTGCATTTGGCTCTCTCTGGTTGGCCCCAAGTTGGAAACGGGAAAAAAATTAGAGAAGTTGTCAGTTATTAATCAAGCCCTGGCCATTTTGGGCCAACTATTACAGAAGTCATTGTTTAGCTTCTTGGATTGTCACTAGAGATAGTGTTCTGACTCTCTACAAGTCTGACTTAGAACAGGCTGGCTTCTGGATCTGGTTGTAGAAATAATAGTTTGGCTTCTTGGGCTGCTTGCTGCTGCTTGTGGGTCGAAGTTCTATTTTCATACATATATATATAGCCTGGCCATTTTCCACTTGTATATTCAGAGCATACAGTAAGCCTGTACACTCTCTTCACATCAGCCTACAGTGGACAGGGAAGTGCAGAGGGTTGAATGATGGACCCCAAACAGGTATGTCCACATTTATTCCCCATTACTTGTGGTGTGACCTCATCTGGAAAAAGGGTCTTTGCAGGTGTGATTAAGTTAAGGATCTGAAGAAGAGATGGTCATGGATTACCCAGGTGGGCTCTTAATTTAATGACGGTGTCTGTAGAAGAGACAGAAGAGGACACCAGGGGAGCAGGCAAAGGCCATGTGAAGACACAGGCGGACACTGCAGTGATGCAGCCACAGCTGAGGGACATGTGCAGCCACCAGAAGCTGGAAGAGGCAGAAAGGAGCCCACCCCAGAGCCTTCAGAGGTCGCCGCCCCTACTGACATTGATTTTGGACTTCTTGCCTCCAGGACTGTGAGAGAATACGTTTATATTGCTTTAAGCTACCAAGTTGGTGGTAACTTGTCACAGCAGCCTACCACAGGGGTCCTGTATGTACCTCTTCCTCCAATACTGCTTTGCCTAAGGGAGACACATAGGAAAAAATTGGGTCTTGTACGTGGTTCAAATAATAAAAATATGTAGAAGAAAACTGGAAAATTCAAAATGTAAATACTCCAAAGTAGCTTTCTATCCTATACCATGAAGATAAATATACAGATTTATTTCCATTTCCTTCCAGGTATTTGGCTGTTATAGACTTTTTTGTATGTGATCAACAGTCTCTTGAGGGTGTATCTGTGGCTATTTAAGTAAATACAGCAGCTAATATCGATGATGTGTAGGTGATTAATTTATAAAAGGACTTATTTAGAGCACCAGGGTAATAAGCATGATGACCACACGTAGGCTTCTTACCTGAGGAATCGTAGCTGATTTTAGCATATTTAGGATTTGGCAAATTATCATCTTCACACATTCTCCCACCCCTGGAGTTTCCCTTTCTGCTCTTCCTTATTTCTTGTCCTCTTTAACAAAGTGGGTTCTGATAACTACTGTGTTAACCCTAGTATAAATATTTTAGAAGCCAAGAAAGGTATCTATAATGCATTTCTTTCTAAATTAAAACACTCAGCTGTTCAAATTTTAATTTATTACCACTTTCCCCAATGCAATTTTCTTGTCATATCCTTTGTCCCTGATTAACCTGGTAGTGTCATTATTTTCAAATAATAGACTCTAGAGATATAATTAATATGCATAACAAGTGCCCTTGGAAGTTCACACAGAGCTTTCCCAACTTCACCATCAGCTGTCAACACTGTGTACCCATAGCAGAGCATAGAGTCCCAAACACATCCCCAGCCACAGGTGGGCAAATTCCGGTCCACACAGAGGCAAACGTTTTCATTTATTTATGTATGGGTGACTCCTGGGTTCAATTTTGTTCACATGGCTTCATCACAGAATTTTGGCTTCTGCTGCCTAGGAGGCCTTCTGCAGACAAGAGTCTGCCTGCTGGCTGTCAATCAGGCCCCTCCCTGCTCTATTGCAGTACCTCCCTTTTTACTCTTCTTTATAGAGAGAGGATAGAAGGAAGAAGAAAGGACTGGGCCGAAGCATGAAGGTATGTCCTCTTTCAGCAAATCTACCTTCCTAAATAAAAGTGCAGGACTGATGAAGTCACCTGGCCAACAACACATTTACATGGAAAGTCTTCACATCTCAAAATCAAATGTCAGATGTGCGTCACAAACCTTTAAAATGTGTATTTCCTAAAACTGCAATCAATCGCAAGGAAATATCAGAAAAGTGCAAAAGGACATATGTCAGGGATATTAATTGCAGTGGTGTTTACAACAGCAAAAAGAAAAAAAGATCTGAAAACAACCTAAATGTCCAGCCATAGGAGATCAGTAAATAAATTATGATACAGCTTTATATCGGAAAGCCACTGGCACCATTAAAAATGAGGCTAAAGGAGTTCATCTATGGACAGGGAAAATATTATTACATGTTTTAAATGAAAGTTTGTTTTAGCTTTCTATTCCTGCTGTGACAAATTACTGCAGACTTAGTGGCTTAAAACAGCACAAATGCATTAGCTCGTAGTTCTGGAGTCAGAGGTTAAAGTGAGTCTCCCTGGGCTCACAACAACATAGTAGCAGGGCTTTCTTCCTTCTGGAAGCCCTAGGTAGTCTGTTGTTTTGCCACCTTGCCCAGCTTAGAACTCACCATCATTCCTTGGCTCACGTTCCTTTTCTCCTCCTTCAAAGCCAGGAGTGTAGCATCTTTAAATATCTCTGTGACTTTGACCCCTTATCATCACCTCTTCTCTGACTCTGACCTTCCTGCCTCCCTCTTATAATGCCCCTTGGGGTAACATTGGGCCCACCTGGATAATCCAGACTCATCTTCCATGTGAAGATCCTTAACCTAATCATGATTGTTAAGTCTCTTTCACCACATAAGCTAACATATTCACACCTTCCAGGGATCAGGGTGTGGACATCATTAGAGGACCATTATTTGGCCTGCCACAAAAGATCAAATTACAAAATAATAACACATAGGTAAGTGTGGTTTCATATTTCTGGGTTTTTTTGTAACAAAAATTACATAAATATTAGCCATTGAGGAATTTTAACAAAAGAATGATGAGATTTAGGATTTATGTCTATACATGTGTGCACACAACCAAACACATGAGCACACCCCTTAGCTGTTAAATTGCAAGTTCCCTGGAGCCCACCTGCCCCTCCCAACTGCCTGAAGCTCTTCTGATCCAACGGGTCACCTCTCTTGCACCTCTTCTGCCTCCTCTGTGCCTGTTCAGTAGCTCCATTTTCCCAGGCTGCCTCTGCCCACACCAAACCCTGAGAAACTCCATTGGTTCCCCAGGGAACAGCAGCTCTTCTCCGGGGTCTTGCTATCTGAGACGCAGGCTGCTCTCCCCTCATACCCCACAAAACCCTCTGAGGCTTCCTTCAACAGCACCTGCCTCAAGAGGGCCAGGATCTGGCTTCCCTTCTCAGGGGACCACCAGCATGTGTGCACCCACAGCTTCCCCAGGCAGTTGTTCTGGCCTTAAAGGATGGGAACTCTAGTGGGATTGATTGGTACCCTGAATATCCTCCCTCAGGAGGATGCCAACTCTCTGACACCACCTGGGTGTCCTGTGATTCCACTAATTTCTGCCACCTACTTCCCAGTGTGGAGACAGACTCCATAGATTAAAGGCCAAGTCCTTCACAAGACCACTTCAGAAACCAGCAGCAAGTCTTGGAGGGGCCAACTGCACTGACAAATTGGCTATAAATTTGGAGGTTCCTCGGAACCCCTCAAGTTTGATAATTCACTAGAATAAATCAAGGAACTCACTGAGATCAGTGCACTTTCTTTACAGTTTTCTTATACAGGATGTAACTCAGGAACAGCCAAATGTCAGGGATGTGTAGGACTGGCTCTGGGAGGACCCCAGACCCAGAGCTCCCACCCTCTCTCCCCATGGAATCAGGGCACATCACATCACTGTTGTTCACCAGACAGGAAGCTCTTCCGACCTGGAATCTTCAGGGTTTTACTGGAGTTTCATCACATCACTGTTTTATCTTCAGACCATCTCCCCTCCCAGACCCCTTGTCTTTCTGGCATGGCTAGCCCCTCTCTGATATCTCAGTGCCCACCTGGAGTCACCACATTAGCATAAACTCAGGTGTGGTTGAAAAGGGCTCATTATAAATAACAAAAGACATTCCTACGACTTAGGAAATTCCAGGGGTTTTGAAGTCCTGCACTAAGAACTGGAAGCATGCACCAAATATTTTCTTTGTTATCTCACATTTGGTTTTTACAGCTCACAAGTCGAACAGACACCCACCCGCCTGCTTCTCTCTACTCGGTGCTCTCAGCACACACTTTGAAGGGAACGACTGCAGGGTAGCATAGATGTTCCAAAGGAGAATGGATACTAGAGGAGAAGAAAGACATATGGTTCATATTCACTCACATTATGCTGCCACCCAAGCATAAACTACCTACACATTCTTGGTTCCTGACCATTCAAGCTCATAATGAAAGCTACTCCTGACACAGTGACCACACATCTCAGATTTTTATTTATTTTTCTATTCGACAAATAAGCACTGAGTTCCTGCAATATGGTGGGGTAGGCACTCAGCGAGCCTCTAGTATAGACAGGACAGAGCAGACACAGTGCCTGGAGCTGGGGGGCTTAAGTTTACCAGGTGAGAATGACACCAAGCAACTAAACAGTTAAGTATGTCAACTCAGCAGTGCAAGGAAAGAGAAGGACTGGATGCTGTGTGAGCAGATGGTTGGGAGTCCCCACCCAGACTGCAGGGTCAAGAAAGGCTGGCCCGGACAGCTAACTATAGTCATCTTCCTCATCCCTCTCACTTTCAGAACAGGCACTCCAGCTCAGAGCGATTCTCACACCTAGTTTTTAGTACTGAAAGAAGTGTGGTGGCAATGACTGCAAACCACAGGCAGCTTTACAACATCACTCGACAGCTGCACGTCCGCCAGTCCCAGCAAGGGAATTCTCACAGTGAGAGCTGAAGCATGAGTAGCTGTCAGCAAGGTAAGAGTTTAAGTCACAGGGGTGTCACCCAGGGCCCCTGGGCGGCATGTGGCCCAGGATGGCTATCAGTGCAGCCCAACCCCAAACCACAGATTTACTGAAAACCTTCTTTTTGCTCATCGGTTTTTGATAGTGTTTGTGTATTTAATGTGTGGCCCAAGACAGCTCTTCTTCCAGTGTGGCCCAGAGACACCGAAAGGTTAGACACCCCTAGTAGGAGGTAAAATGGTAGGAGCAGGATCCAAGCAGCAGAAATAGCCCATAAACTCTGATTAATCTTAGTTCAAGGAACAGAATGAGGGGTTGTATGAAGCACAGAGAATGAGAGAGAAGGAGGAGGAAGCTACAGGAGGGACCTGGGACCAGTAATGGGGACCCTGTGGGTCAAGATTTTGGCGTTTATCTTAAGAAAAATTAGGGGTGGGGGCATTAAGGGATTTGATCATGGAGACAACATGATACAATTTATGTTTTAAAAACATAACTCTGTTGCAGTTGAGAATGGATTGAATGGAGCTAAGAGGAATTTGGGGAGGCAAATTTGATCTCTGTTTTATGATTGTGGCTTCCCCCAAGATAGTCACGTAAAAGTGGAGAAAAATGAATCGCTATTGGAAGTATAATCAATAGGTCTAAGTAGTTGATTGGATAGAAAAACTCTGCCTAATTTTCTGGCTTGAGCTACCCAATGGTACTTTGAACTAGTAGATAATAGTTAAGGATCCAATTAGGGGACAAGAGGGTTGGAGAAACCTCAGGGTAGAGCATGAACTTACTTTCCCTAATATAGTCCTAATTTCAAGTATTCTAGTCTCTTGTCTTCATAAACTCTCACCATCTCTCAGAAAATCTGCCGTGTTGCTAAAGCAAACCAGATTTCCAGATTTCCTTTGATACAAAAGTATCCCCAAGTTTTCTTTTAACAGACCAAGGACCTCTGGGATCCAAAAATATGGTTAACAAATCTGTAAGATACCCCCCTTCTGTTTGAGAAGTGATGTTAATTAACAACTTTCCCAAAGCTTGCATCTGTTGTAAAACTTACCACAGTGGCCACAGTAAACACAAATAAGCTGTTTTATTTTAGGGGGAGAAAGTTGGAAATCTGAACCTGGAAACTTAATTCCATCCTGGCAAAGACCAGATCCCTGGGAGACAATTATTACCACACCTATCCCGTTCTATTTTCCGTGCGCAGCCTTGATAATATAATGGGAAACACTTGGCTATATTAAGTCTCCTGCAATTGTCAACAGCCAAAGGACCTCACCCCTAGGTCCCTCCTGAAACATGGCGGCCTGCCCAGCGGCACAGTGATTAATTCAGGGATACAGAGTTAATCTACAATCCAGTTCCAACGGACACATTTTAGTACCTCTTGTCATAACCAGAAAAGGATGGAGCATACTGAAACGGTTACTAAACAATTTTCATAATCAGAAAGCAGAGTGCTATATTGGCCAAAACATTAGTCATGGGATTAGAATCCACCCTCCCTTGAATAGTCTAATCCTCTTAAAAATAGTTCAAAGAAAGCTGGTTAGATTCTCTGTAAATTTTCCTAAGCCCATCACTCGTACAAAGGAGTTTCAGAAAAGGAGAGATCAAACAGTTTCTAAAGTCCTTGATGCTGATGAAACATGGGGCGAAATAAATGTCTTACAAAGTACTGACATAATTGATTTAAGCTAAAATATCCTAATAGAGATACATTTGCCATCACAGATGGATTTGTACTCTAAAGCCTTCCCCTGTGAAAACAAATTCTGGGCGCTGGTCGTCTACATAATGTGACAGTGACACAGAGAGCTGGGGGAAATCTCCGGGAACCTTACCTTCTAGCAATTTAAAATGGAAGCTCTTTTAGCAGCGCTATTTAAGTAGATGATGACTAAAGAGAGGAGCTGGTTGTTTTGAGACTTTTCGGTGAGCATAGGGCCCTCTCTCAGTAGATAGTGATGTCGTCATGAGAAAACTCAGCTCCAGTTTTTTAATGCATCCCATTTGCTTTGGTAAATTCATCAAATTCACTCTTTCCTCCAGTCTCCTATGTCTCTTTTTTTATGCATACCATACTACTGAGCCCCAACACCACCTTGCTGTAGGGTGCATTAGTGCTTAAAAAGCCAAGCATAAGGCTACAAAGGCACACCTATTTCACTTAAATTTAGTGTGTTTTTTTTTTTAAATCTCGCTGCATCTTCCCGGAGCCTTAGTTTATGACCTTACTATCCACAATCCAATCCAGATTCATGACATCAAAAAATTATAATAATCACCCCCTGACTATCTTTATTCAGGTCATTGGTAAAAATGGTGAAGGTATACTTTCTGGAACAATGTCCTTTTTCAAGTTCAAATTGACATACAGTGGCATTGTTACCCAACTAGTTATTCTTCATGTCTTTGCATCAAACCCAGTTTCCTAAAGTCTTACCTATGAAGCTGAACATACACACAAACACAGCAATGTATGTCTCACGAACATATACCGGACACAGGTGCTTCCAGAGTTCTAAGATTCAAAATCCTCCACTGGCTACCAGCTCCCCCAATTCCACCCCACCCAAACATGGGTTCCTATGACTGCCCCTTCTTTGCCGTGGATGCAGAAGTCAGTCATCCTCTCAAAAGTGAAAGCTACTTCCAACATAATCGCAATCAAAATTCTTTCACACTTTTTTCACAGAGTATTGGTGGGATGGTTAGTCTTATGTCAACTTGACTGGGCTATGGTACTCGAATATGTGATTAAATATCATTCTGGATATTTCTGTGATGGCGTTTTTTTGATGAGATTTACATTTAAATTAGTAAACTTCAAATAAAGTAGATTGCCCTCTGTAATGTGGGTAGGCCTCATCACACCAGTTGAAGATCTTAACAGAATAAAAAATTGACCTCCCAGAACAAGATATATTCTGCCATAGATGGCCTTCAGACTTGAACTAAAATAACAGCTCTTCCCCAGCAGCATGAAAGTTTTTGGACTTGAACTGCAACGCTGGCTCTTTCCTGGGTCTCTAGCCTGATGGTCTTCAGATCCGAACTATAGATTCGAGACTTGCCAATACAAGTGCACACACACATACATATCCTGTAGAAACCTTGTATAATCAAAAAGTATTTTAATATAAGCATAAACATTTCCTGATACACTGCACAAAAACAAACTTATACCCATAGTTCTTCAGATGGATCATAAATGATATCCTAACAGCTTTTTTATTCTTTTTAAGTGGCTCACCTCTACTCTTCTTTGGACTTCTCCTTTCAGGATCTATTCACCTTCCTATACATCCTTGAAATCTTGGGTGAAGAAAAGTATATAAATATTTCACCTCAGCAACTCCAGTTTTCCATTTTTCAGAAGATATGGGCCAAATCATGACACATGCCCTGGCCTGCAGTGCCCACAGCGTTATGGATGGAGAATCAAGACAAATTCACATAGACTACCAAGTCCTGCAGAGGAAAAGGGAGCGCACGGCTACTCCCTCGAGGGGGGAGTGCCTCAGAACCTCCTGGCAACTCTCTCAAAGGGAGAGCACGCTGACCCTTGCCTAGACAGGCTCTTACTGGTTTTTTTGCGCAGGAGTTCAGGTACAAGTTACTAATCATTGTCAGGCAGCAAACAGTAGACAGCATACAAAGAACTATTAGGGCTTCTTCTAAGTCAGGGTCTATCAGCTAAAAGGCTACAAAACTTTGGGAAAACAAATTCATTTTCTGCCTGGGCCTTTATCATTTAACTAAGAGCATTTTTAGCAAAGCAGGCTTCACAGGATTTCATATATCCTTTCTCAGGCCTAATCACCCCAGGAGCAACCATTCCCAGCACAGGGCTGCACCGCCCTCAGTCATTGTTTTCAGGCTTAAGTCAGGCAGAAGAGGCAGATAGCCAAGGAATCCTCAAAGACTTCTCCAAGACAGGCTGAGGACTCAGGTTTCGTCAAAGCCAAGGGGCGAGGATCCATCACCCTCTTTCTCCAGAGCCCCCCAAGTCCTTCCCTGGGGCCTCCACATGATCATGCCTGTCTTAGGTGGTTCCCCCCTTGGGCAATCTTACCTGTCCTTGGCTAACTGATCAAGCATTGGGGGCCAGTTATGGAAAAAGGAGCAGAAGCAGCACTCCTGCCAGGGAGATAAGCTGTATCTCCTTAGTGGCTTATGGTCCAAAAGTTGCTCACTCAGCTTTAGCCATGGGGGTTTACAGCTCCTGAAACCAGGCAGGGCAGTCTCCAGCAAAATCATAGGTCAAACATACAGCCACCCTCTAGTGCAGAAGTCTTAAGAATATTACTAACTCATAGTAGATTTATGAATCAGGCTTATTGAACAAAAAAAATTATATCAGGCACAAGAGAAAGGGAAGCTCGGTTGAGAGTGATAGGAATTGGACTTGCTCAGGGCAAAAGACTCCCATGCTCGACATCCGTGGGAGAGGAGCCACACTGGGCATGGGCACTTTAAGTGAAAGGCACTCTTCACTCACACACTGTAGCTCTAACAGTGGTGTTTCTTTATGACAAATGATCTCTTAGGAAAGGCCTCGGTCTAACGAAATGCCACCATAAAGTAACAAAACCAGAAAAGATCAGTGAAATACAGAATGACAGATAATGCACATAACACTGCCAGGTTGTCTCACATTTCAATTACTTGGGGCAATAGGAGACAGACAGAATACGGGTAATAAAAAGCCAACAGCAATCCAGAAATCTAATTTTAGCAAATAGTTCAAAGTATTCCTACAATAGCCTTTATGAGAAGGATTAACAAGCGTTGTATTTGCAGTGAAGACAGCTGCAGAAGCTGCCTGAGAAGACCAGTTCGAACCCAGTCTCCCAGGAGAGTAGGGCCAGGGAATTGACTCGGTCCTCAGCTGTGCCAGCTACCCAGAGGTCTCCCAGGGACTGGCTCCGTCTGTCCTTGAGAGACTGATACATAAATGAGCATGATGGTTTCTTAATTCACAACAGAGCATCCTTTACTCATCGTGATACTTGCCTCTCTGGTCAACACAGCCGCTCTCTGAAAACTTCAACATGGACAGTCAACTATCAACAGCAGGTAGTTGGATGAGCATATAGCGAAGACAGGAGAAGATTACAGGGAAAGTTAATGGATAGTGACATCAAGTAGTAAGGATACAGAGAAACCTTTCAAAGAGACCAAAACATGTGTCTGCCACTCACGGCATCTTGTCTCACAAGCAGTGAAGTTCACACAGCAGAATCATCCTGCTCTCCAACTCCCCTTTTCTGGCTTCACGTGAATAATCTGCACACCCTGAAAGAGAAAGCACGTATTTGGTGGCTCCCTCTGCCATACAGGCTTACAAGTCCCTGGAGATTTGCACTGCCTGTACAACAAGCCCCAAACTCCCTAACGTGGCATGCAAAACCCCTCACAAACTGACCCTGGTTTATCTTTCCAGCCTCAACTCCATTCTCCCTCTACTTTCAAATCTTCTCATAGCAGACAAACAGTTTCTTCTCATACACTTCCAGGTCTTTGCTCATAGTCTTCATGTTTAGAAAGGCTTTCTCTCCCCATCTGCCCCCTCATTTTGAGAATGAAAGAAAATGTGATTTCAATTTGCACCTGCAAGCTGATAAGAGCTAGACCCCCAGTAACCATCTGAAAGCAGCTCTTTTTCTATGAAGATGTTTCGTTGTACTTTTCCACTTGCAAGGACCAGCTCCAAACACCAGGCTGCAGAAGAGCATAGTCATCGTTTCTTAGTTCCAAGTTCTCCTGGATGTGCAACACATTCTTCTCCTCAGGAGGAGGATCTGGGGAGTGTGGCGCACACTAAACTTGAGCCAGTTGCGCAGACTGTAATTTTCTCTTGGTTTTCCCTAACCTTCCCATTCAGGAGCGTCAAGTGTGTGTTCACAGTTTATGCCAAAAGGTATGCTAGGATAAAAATGTACTGTGTTAGAGAACCATAACATTTTGTTGGCAGTTTCATATAACCAATGAAAACTTTCTTCTTTCAAATTTTTAAAGCCTTAATTTAATGGACAAAAATTAACAAACATAAACATTAATAAACAAACAAGTGTTTGTGAGAGCAACACAAACACTTGGAATTATTACCCAGGACAACTTGTACTTACCAATTTGTGCAGAAAGACCAGTTCCCTCAGAACTACTCATTAAAGTTGAGAACTGGACCTTTGGCCATAATTATTTCTGGAAGGCCAATGCTAGATGTCACT
Organism: Sturnira hondurensis; assembly: GCF_014824575.4. NCBI lineage: Eukaryota > Metazoa > Chordata > Mammalia > Chiroptera > Phyllostomidae > Sturnira > Sturnira hondurensis. The sequence continues at coordinate 14,866,212 of NW_028087015.1, forward strand.
GACTAATTGGGCTAATTGGAAGAGAAAAATTGTGCAAAGTGTTCCTTCAACATATACATTAATTTGCTTTTATTTTCAGCTAAGGCCTCTTCACCTAATTGTATTGATTTGTAGTTCCAAACAACTGAAAAATCACAAGGGAAAACATTTATACAGGGAAATTCTAAAAGAAAATAAAGATAATGAAGAACAAGAAGGTCAAAAGTGCTACAAAACCTAAAATATTAGTCTTTGGAAAACCTGTTTTAAGATACCACGATCACTCTAAACTCACTACAAATGTTATCTTGAACACTCTTTGGAACTGAGAACTGTGTGTCCCAAGTAATTGTCAACATGACACAGAGCTTTAGCTTTGCTGGAAGACACTTCCCAACTGACAAATGGATTTTGCTCAGAAACTTCTTTTGAAGTTAATTGTTCAGAACTCAGGCAACTCACAAAAGGAAGTTAACCCTGAATGCTTCCTGTTTTCATTTCTTTGGGCTACCCTACTGTGAGACAATAAACAAAAAAATTTATCATCTCCTACTTCAGGAGACTGGGAGCCCAAGATCAAGGTGTTCGCAGGGTTAGTTCTATCGAGAGCTGGGAGCAAGCATTTGTCCAGACCTTTCTCCTAGTTTCTGGCAGTTTGCTGGTGATCTTTGGCATTCATCCTGGGTGTCCAAATTTCCCTTTTTATAGGACAACAGTCATACTGGGTGAGGGGCCCAGTATGCAGTGTGACCTCTTCTTAACTAATTACATTTTCTACCTCATCTCCAGATAAGGTCAGGGTCTGAGGTATTGGTTGACCCTGTGCATTTGGAAGGGGTACAGTTTGCCCCACAACACTCCCCAAGTGCCCTTTGAGCAGCGTTGCCAATAGCATTGCTTCTTTCTGAGTCCAAAGCACCCATGTCCCCCTCAGTGGGTGTCCACAGAAGTCAGGTGGTGGTCAGGACAGTCTTGCCCACTGAGTTTCTCCAACACTTCACTGCACCTGACCTTTCTTTCTTGCTCTGGTTCAGACAAGCCCTGGGGAGTAAGATGAGGTGGTGATGTCCACTGGCTTTCCCACTCCATCTCCTCCAGGCAGCGTGGCACACACAGAATAAACAGATGTCATAGTGGAGCTGGTTGGAGCAAATAGACTACTGCCCACTTTCACCCTGGGCACATTGACTGTCTTCTGCTGGCCCTCCAGTTCACATAAACAGACCTGGTGAGCCCTGACTACAGCTGTTGGGTCTAAACTGATCTCCGGGGGAAGAAGGAAGAAAACAAGATCAAAGACCACTGTTTGACACAAACTACCTCCTGTGTAGGTCAACATTCCAAGTGAAGAATTAGCAATATAGAAGTTTCAAGAGAATGGTTTTTTTCCTCTCCTCTACAACTAAGTTCTAATAGTTGTTTTGCTTGCACATGATTTTTCCAAGTAATTAAAAATTATGGCACTGTATGTAAATGGCCTAAAAGCTCAGTGACAAAGAGGGTATTTGTGTCTCTTGCTTAGTAAATGCTATCAGAGCTTCGTGGCACTGAAGAAACTCAATTTACTAAAACCAGCAGAAAGTGCTTATGTGATAAACCTACTGTACCATTTTCCTTTGGAAACATTTGTAATCCATTCTATCAGGGATGGAGAATTTCCATTAAAAATATATCAACACCCTCATAAAGGCTATTTTCCTCTTGCAATTTATTCTGAGTATCATCTAAGCTGCAAAATTTGTTGACAATCAATTTTTGCTTCTCCTTGCAGTTCAGTTGAAGAGTATCTGTTTCTTAACAACAGAAGACCTCAAACACAAAATAACACTCCATTACCAGGTGCGCCAACACTGCAAACCCTTCAGTGCCTCCTCTCATGGTGACAGATAGCTCCATGTCAGCCACTAGACCTAATCAGGGCCATGGCAGGCCTCGCTGTCCTAGCTGCACTACAACTGCCACGTGGGTTCACCTGACTTCAAAGATGAGTAACACGAATATTGAACCTCATGAGAAATGTATCTGGGTATAAATGTGTGAAAGAGTCACTCAGATGCGGACAAGGGCACCCTCTTGACCATGCTTTTTCATCAGAGAAAATACTGAAAGGCATGAGACCAGGGAGTCTGGTGGCTTGAAGTAAAGAAAGTAAATGATTTAGACACTTGAGGCTGTCTCCTGCTTCATTCCGGAAGGTTGGTGGGGTGGGCTGTTGTGATGATAGTTTTTATCCTCCCACTTTCCCTTCCCTCCAGTTTCTTCCAGGAACATAACCCCTTACAGGGAACTCTTCCCAAGAGATGAATTTGAGGCTGACCCCTTCCCTTGCCCTAGGGGATGGGACATGACTCAGGCTTGGTCCATCTGAGAAACACAAGCCCCTGGCCACAGTGATTGCTTCGGGGACAGATACCCACCTAAGCCCAGGAAGGCAGGCCCCGACCCCTGCAGGGACTTGGCTGGAATCAAGTGAAAGGAGACATTCTCCATGGAGTGCTCGCTTCATCACCAGTAGGCCGGCAGCCCAGGTGCGCCAGCAGCAGTCCCTGCCACCACCTGGAGAACCTGCCTGAGAAAGAGGCAAATCGGGGAGGGAGCAGATTCAGAAGATAAAGAATCAACATCCTGATGTCACTACCTTTGCCCTCAAACCTATGCACCTCTGGACTTCTCTAATATAGAAAATATATGTTAAATTCATTTGAGTTGCATGTTTGTCACTGACAGTCAAAAATATCCTAATACAAACACTGAGGAAAAAAAGCATAACCTGTATCTAGGCTACAAGAAAACTCTCATTTCCTCTTCTCACAACACTTCTGACACCAAATACGTGAGTTTTTCATAGCAAGCAATTCTGATACTAATCACCAGGAGTTACCACAGACCCCACAGGCTGAGGGCTCAGTCCCACATGACTGTCCCCATTTCAGACAGCAATCTGGGCTTCTGGTACTTCTGACCAACTGGCTGGCTATACATAAAGGGGTCCCATGACCCCTTCTGGGATTCAATAATTTGCTAGACTAGATCACAGAACCCAATAGATCACTTTACTTAAAAAGGGCACAGCTCAGGAACAGCCACATGGAAGAGATATACAGAGCAAGGTATGAGGGGAGGGGGGAAAGGAACTCCCATATGCCCCCACCAGGTCTACCACCCTCCCAGCACCTCCACAAGTTCACCAACCCAGAAGCTTTCAGCCCCTATTGTTTAGGGGGTTGGTGGAGCTTCCGTCACATAGACATGATTGAGCAAATCACTCCATAGAGGGGAGGACCGAAAGTCCTGACCCTCTAATCACATGGTTGGTTCCATCCTCTTGGGTCACTTCATGAGCACAGGCTCAAGAGTGGATGAAGGGCTTTATTATAAATAATGAAAGATACTCCTCTCACCCCTATTGGGAAATCCCACAGGTTTTAGGGGTTCTGTGCCAGGAACTGAGGACAAAGACCAAATACATATCTCTTATTACATCACAATATCACATAGGCAAATTTTGTTTTATTTTTTAAAGATGTTGCCTTTTAGAGCTGTGGTTGGCAGCTAAACTTTAATGCATGTGGTAAATAAAACAAAGAATATATTGTTTCCATTTTTGTTTACTTTTGTTTTTAGCTTGTTTTATTGATGAATGTCAAGATGTCTAAGAATGTCTAAGAATGTCAAGATGCACTAGGGCAAGGAACAATTGAACATAAATTGTCTTAAAAGGCGTTTTGCGCCCAGGTGTTAAAGGAGGCAAGAGTTTCCAGGTGCTGGGTCCTCACCAGGATCTGTCCTGCCCAGACTAGGAACGTGGCCGCCCAACAGAATAACAGTTCCAGACACATGAACTTGGCTTGTCGGTTCTCCAAGAACTATGTTTCTCTAGGCCATGCACTTAATTTCAGCTAAGGTAAGTAAAAAGAAGATAGATTTCTACTGTAAGCACCCAGAGAGCAGGGTCTCTACTAGGCCTTGTAGAACGTACCACTGCCATAACGTGTCATAAGACCATGGAGAGGAAATTGGGGGGAAAAGCCTAAGTCAAAAAAAATCATTTTTATGGTGTTTGCCCTGGAATTATTTTTAGAATAATGCAGTATCACAGCTGTAATTCAAACTAGGTTTTAGTCTATTGGTTTAACTGCAGCATATCTAAAATTTAGAAGTTTTTATGGCCCTCAATCCCACATAATGGTGGTTAAAAACCTTAGAGAAAATTCAATTATTGTTGAGAAGAGTTCTGTTCCTTTTTTCCCATAAGATGGACTTCATACAGAGACCTGCTAAATAAATAGCAGTTTTCAGGTTTCTAACACAATGTCTATAAAAATGGAGTAGTTTCTAATCCAGAAGCACTATAGAGGGACATACAGGTTATTAAATATGGCATAGAAATGTAAAAAAAAATTTAATTCTCCAAGAGAGAATTTAAATTTTTGCTCAGGTAAAATATCTCCTGATGCTGGCATGACTTACAATATATCACATGACAAAGCAACTGCACAAATTTCTATAAATGCACATGGCATCAGAAAAAATCCAGAAAGGCCCCCACAATGCTGAGGGCTAGAGGGCCACATTTTACGTTAAAGAAACTAGAAGACACGCTAGGTCTCCGGGATGCCAGCACATTGGCTTTCCAAGGACAGCACCACACCTGGCGCCTGCTGGAAAGGGGCACCTGCTGCCCTACAGATGAGCAACCAGCTGCAGAGATGGTTTAGTGCCTTTTGTCTCCTCTACACCACTGACTTAGAGGCTTTCCTCCAAGCTATAACTTTCTGTTGAAGAGGGGCAGAGTAGGAAGTGGGGTGGGTGGTGAGGTAGACAGTGGAGTTCTGAGGAAGGAATTAGAGAATTGTTTAGCCTTCAAATTTAAAGAATATTGAATCCAAAGCTCTCAGTTTGGTCCAAGAAAATGAGGTCCAAAGAAATTAAGTGGCTTGCTCAAGATCAGAGAGTTAACTCTTGGTGACCTGTCTAGAACCCAGCCTCCTGGTCTTGGTCTGTGGCAGCTTCTCCTACACCAGGGACCTTCTGTCCTAGGATGGATGTCCCCTTATCACAACCTTCTGGCCTCCAGATTGTAGATGTTTTCAGTTAGCCAAACTGGCAGGAGTCACCGAGGGCCTGGCCATCCTATCTGATGGGTGACCATGGGCTCCTGGACTGGATTTGCACTCAGCTGTGGAGAAGATCTTTATTTGCAGGATTCTCCTGAGAAGCAAGTTCAAGTATATTACATTTATTAATGCCTGGGGGCCTCTGCACACAGAGCCTTATCAACATATGTGCACTATGCATCACACCTGGTTTGTGACCTGGTGTGTAGAGAAGAACCAAGTGCTCAGGCAGCTCAGCAGGTAGTTGCAGTCATTGCAAATCCCCAGGCAATGACCTGTAGCCTTCAACTAGAGTTGTGTCATTCCTACAGGGAGACAGTACTAAATGGATTGTTTCAAAACCAAATATTTAAGAAAGGGTATAGAAATACAAAATATACAACAGATTTGTTTAAGCTATTAACAAAGTCGACTTTCCCTCATGGAGTTAGGATTTAGGGCAGAGTGGGGCTCTATATGCATACCATTTATGCATGTAAGCAGTGCACCAAGAGCCTTGATTCATTTAAAAACCATGAAGATTCCATTACTTTTGGCAAATTTTACAAATTGTCTTTAAGGCAATCACTTGTTTGCTGTTCTATGTAAATGATGCTGTGTATTTTGTGTGTGTTAATTCAGTCTCATAGCTTCTCATGCCCACTAACTATTCCTATTAGTTTAGTTTCATATGTTTTTAAAGAGATTTGTAAAGCAAAATCCATTTTTTATTTTTAATGATGCTTTGTTTTTTTTCAGAATCAAGTGTATTCTTAAACACATTAGTAAAATTTATGCAAGAAATTGTGTTAACAGTATAAAGGGGAGAGTAAGTATAACAGAAATTTGTTTGCATTCCGTTAAAGTCACTATATGAAGTGAACTATATTCCACCAACTATCTCTAACAGGATCCTATGGGATGGAGCAATAGGATAGAGCTACCTGTGGTCCTGTGAGATTCCCACTGGCTTTCTCACCATCCCCACACACTGCCAGTTTCCTTTCAGATTCTAAGAGCTGCCCTATGGCATGGACATGGTGACCTCTCGAAGCAGATCCAGTAGCTATTTCAGTTGCCTTCACTCACAGCTACAGAATAGGGGCCTCACTTCTCTATGATAGGCAGCATTCTTTCTCCTTGGACAGAAAGTTTTGTCTGTGATGGGTCAGAGTCTCAAGTGCATGGATCTGAAAAGGATAAATACGTTTTTGAGTACCCTGGTTCTTTGTTCTGCATGTCCAACCCTCCCCTTTTTATACCTTGGATTTTCCCTGAGTCCTAGATACTGGGATCAAGGAACTGAAGAATTAACTTTATCAAATTGCTGGTGCTACAAAACGTATGGGAATCTGGCAATGGTGGGAGCCCAAAGACTATCCCATCAGGCTTGTCATCCCAGAAGAATAGACTTTCATAGAGACAACCTTATGCAACCAATTTTTTTACTCCTAATCAGAAAAGGCTAAAATGGACACAGTCCACGATAATTAAAGCTGTGTATTTTTAAAATTATCTGTGGAGTGCTATGTCTTCTCCAGAAGCCCGACCTAGGGTTATGAAGAATAATGTACACCATCATGAAAGAGCACTGATGTCAGCTGCACATTTGTTTAGAACATTTCCAAGATATTCTGCACAGAATCTTCTTCCTTTATGATGAAGGCCCATGCGTGCCTTTTGGAGTCTTTTCTAGGAAAAACATTTTCTCACTCTTAAGTGGCTGCCAGCAACGCAGCCTTTTTTCTCATCAGCCCTATCTGAGGTTTTAGGAGGGGAGAACAATACTTCCACATCCTTGACAAACACAGTTCTGCGGGTTCACTGAAATGGGTTGTAATCTCATACCATTGAAAAGAAGCTGTTGAGCAAATATCACAAACAGAAAGGGGAAAACATTCATTTCACCTCCAGCAAGGGGAAACAAAAAGTTAGCTCCCTGGATATGAGGAATAAAGGAAAGGGGAGAATTATCCTCTCCGTGCTGGTCTTCTAAGTAGGGTTTGAGTCTCATTTGCATTTTTTCATTTGGTGGGTTGGGTTGGGTTGGGTTTGGCTTCCGGTGAGAAAACTGGAGGTCTGGTTAAGAGGAAAAGCAAGGAGCACACCACATCCTCACCTTTTTTATCACGGTTGGGGTGGCAGTGGACCCTCTCAGAGAGGGGGCAGGGGCTGTGATTGCCTGATGCTCATGCAAAGCCAGAGCAAAGAACCCTCTGGGATTTTATAGTGAGGGAAAAAATCAGGTTTCTCTCTGAACAATACTACACAATGAAAGAGTCTCCACCTGTCTGAGCTCCTACCTGTGCAGACATACAGATGTAAGAGATGTGGCCCTGAACTGTAGGAATTTATCATCTACTCTGGTCCATACTTGTTATTCCCCACAGGAAGGCCAGGTAGTGACAAAGGTGAATGTGCCAAATTTGTCATGAGGGGTTCCTAAAGCAAGCAGTATGGGATGATTGCCTCCCTCATGTCCTTGGCTATAGTTTAGGTTTCCTAAATATATCCTCATACTCTACCTCTCCACTGAACTCTTGACGTGTGTGTTTGACTATCTGACATATCCACGTGCATATGAATAGGAATCTGAAACTTTTTCCCAGAGACCTGTTCATCCTCCAGTCCTCCCCACCTAAGCAATGGTTCTTCCCTTTACTTAGTATCTCAGATCAAAAGCCTTAGAACCACTTTGATGTCTCTGCTTCCCTCACAACCACATCAAACCCTGCTGGTTCCACCTCCAAAAGTTAACCTGCACCCATCCCCGTCTTGCCACAGCCACACCACCATCTGTGGCCTCCACTACTGCCATGGCATCCACTCACTCCTGTCCCTGTCTGGTCTGTTCTTCATCGTGAAACCCAAGGTCATTTTCCTTCTCTACAAGGGCGTTTGCAGGAATATTTCCTGGCAATAAATGTATTTCTCCTAGACAGGCCCCTGCTGGCACAATTCTTGTCCTTCCCCTGATCTCTATATACAGCAGTCCATCCTGACCTCCTGATCTGAAGAAGTACTTCATCTCCCTTTGTTTCTATACCCAGCTTTACCAAAAAACTTCATTATTACCTGCTGTTATTATTTATTTATGAGCTGACTGCCTGGCTTCCCCTCAAGGATTAAGCTCCAGAGAGTGGAGACTGGCTCCTTCTGATTTGTTATTATGTATCCAGTACCCAAAATAATGTCTGGCACACAGTAGGTACTTAATAAATGCCAATTGAATGAGTCACTGAAGATATGAATAAATGTCCCAACCTTCTGTGTTGAAGTCAACCACACAACAACATGAAAGAAGTGAAACCCCCAAAGGTGTCTGTAGTAAAGACATGCTTTGCCTTCTCACAAGTTCATGTCTGTTCCCTGATCACAGGCTCCATCTCTCATTTACGATCCTGCTCCGGCCCTTCGGGTTGGTATGGTCATGAGGCCCCACTAACTCAGGACTCTCCACTTCATTCTCAAGCAGCTGGGGAGCCCTCCCCAGAGACTATCATGGTGTGTTCTGTAGCGGGTGAATCACTCTGGAGCCCACAGCCCACCCCACAGCCCCACACTCTGCCTTCTCTAACTCCCTCGAGGCCTCAGCCAAATTTAGAGGGTATCACAACAGACTGCAGAAAAAAGGGAACTTTCTAGAGAACTGTGAATGTGAGGCTGACCTCAAAGTTTGGTGAATAAATGACCTCACTTTAAGGATATCGGTGTTTCTCAAGCTTTTTTCATCATCACCCCTCCCCTACAAGGAGCTTCATTGGCCTTTTCCTAATCATCCCCTTTTCATGGAACAAATATGCTATGAATCCATGTATGCACAATGGCCTTGGACAGGTCCATACACCATTGCCTTATCTATTTTCATTCCCCACCCCAAACCAATGTTTGCCTCCTTCAGGGAAATACCACTCTGTAGAATGAAGATCATGTGTGTTTCTTTTGTATAAAAATGATGTTCTTCTGAGCTCTTATCCTACCTACTGTTATTAGATACAATTTCCCTTAAGAAACATCTTTGCCAGTGTGGGATACATAAGAGAATGTTGAAATCTTCTCAGAGAAAAAAATTGAACCCCTCCTGACAGAAGAGGACACATTTTATCTCCCCTATGATTTTGCTCTTTGGCTCCAGACTTCAAGGAGTCCAGACATCTCCATAGTAGGAGAGGTAGCCCCCGAATTAGGGGAGAAGATGGACATTGAAAAGGTGCTATTCTTGGAGTAGATGTGACCTACAGATGAGTAACAATGGTTAGTGAGCTAGCTTATTATTTCGCATCACTCTGCATTTATATATTTGCTATCTCTGTGTATTCGTGAATCAGCAAGAGTAGGAAAGACAGGTGAGGAAATAAATCAGGAGAGTGGGCATTCAATGGCACGTTCAGTGGGATCAGTGAGGACCACCGAACCTTTCACTGAAGGTGTAAGGATAGCTCCATAGAAGAGATGAAAATCAAATATTGCCTACATCTAAATTTTACTTAGAACTATTGTAGTAAGTGCTTACACACTTGACCTTAACTGAACCAAACTGGCCTGTCTCCTTCCTTCCTTTACTCATTCCTCAACAAATATTTCAGGGTCAAGTATTGGTGAATTCATAAAAATGCAAATGTCAAAACAGATTTATTTTGCTCTCAAAAGAGCCTGCAGTCCACTGGGAAGACACACAGCTGATCAGGTTAGTAGAACTGGTAAGTGGAATGTGTATAAGGTCCCAGCCCTCTCTATTGAGTTTCTCTGAGATACACTCACTGTTGTTGTTTTTCAAGGAAGAACTCACCTTTGGGGGAACTTAATCTCATTTGTACTTCCAAATTCATTGTATTTAAGGAGCATAATTGAGTGGCATAATGTCAAGCTGCTACCTAAATTAAGGTCTCTTGTCTCATTTCACTCTCCCCACAAAATCAGTAATTACAATCAAAGAAACAATTACCTTTGCTTAGCAAGATCTACTTTTAATTAACTTATGTTTGCTCTTCATTGATAATGCCTCTACTAAGTACACCCTTAATGAGTCCCTCTGCTCTGGTACCTGAAGAACAGTCAGGAAACAAGTGAATGGCCTAATGGCCCCATAGTTCCTTTATTCTCAAGACCTTAAGTAACAAGAAAATCAAGTCTGTACATGGGATCCTGGGAACTGAGGCTTGCTCCAGGCAGCTTTCCAGGACAGAGGGCTGTCCAGAGTAAAAGAGAGAGGTGGACGGCCCCCAAAGATGGAAGAGGCTCTATGAGAAGGAACGAGAAATTTTTCCTGGTTAGTTCTTAAAGGTGCCATTGTGTCCACTTCCCAAGGTGCTGCAATGGCAATCTCTTGATCTGTTGGCCTTTTCACATCATTGGATCCACCCCGGGTCCACAGATATCCTCGAGTGCCAGCCAGCTCTCAGAGCCAACCTCAGCCACCCAGCCGCCATGCAGGAGCCTGCTAATTCTTCTCCTTCTGTTTAGAAGTTGCAGAGGCCAATACAGCAGCTGGCCTGCTGAACAATCCCTCAAGAAACCCAATTCTGAAAGTGTATGTTTTATCTTGTGTGAGCTCACCTGCTGAGCACTCCTCACTGTCAACTCCTCCCTCCATCAGGAGACAGACCTGAGCTCTATCTTACAGGTTGTCCTAATGCTCACACTTCACGGCCTCCTCTGCATGGCCATTGCCAAGTCACAGTCCTCTCGTGTAGAATTCTCACAAAAGTCCTCATCAGTAGAATAACCGAAAGGAGTAGAGCAGGGAGCCTTTGGGCTGCGAGCTTGTTTCAGTAGTATGGTTCTCACAGTTGAGATCCCTGTGCTTCCACCGTGCAGGAACTAGCTGCGGAAATCTACCTTAAAGGTAAACCATAACTGTTGCTTATCCTTAGGTGATCTAACACTGTTTACCCAGCTGGCCTCTAACACTGGAGATCAAATTAATCTCCACGCTCGGAGAGAAAATTCCTTTTCAATAATCTGGGTTCTTGCCTTGAGCTTCCCAGGTCAGATGTCAAGTTTCAGAAGAACTTGGGGACTTAGAGGTATTTCCATGTCTTCAAAGCCCTTCTGGCAACTGGCCGTCCCCCTGCTGGCTACGTGATGCTTTTCTCCCCCACACTCACAAACGGGCCACTCCCATAATAGACTAAACAACTAATTGAAAGGGTATCTTTCATTTTCCCCTTAAGAAAGCTCCAGAAATCTATAAGACCCCCAAATTCCACTAGAGATATATATGCATATATCAACATAAATGAATCACCTCATAAAAACATCATACAGATCAATCATACTCCTCTGATAAATTTCCCCATTATCTTATACTTTTCAAAGGTGAGCAAAAGGCCATCATTAAGTTTCTTCCCTTGTTTTGTTTAATTTGACCTCAAATTTCGGTGCCTTGGTTTCCTTAGAAACCATTGCAGCCTGAAACTTTTATGGCCAGTTTCTAGCCGCGTACTTAAGCTTATTTATGAACATAGTTTTAAAATAATACTGAAATAGAACTTAGAAACTGATATTCTAGTGGTTTTATAATAAGGGCTTCTTAGTAAAGAAATAAAAAGGATAAGAAGATAAAGTTTCGAATGTGAAACTGAGTGTGCTGTTTCATATAAACCATACCTCTGAAATGGGTTCTGTAAGTAGCTGAGCATGCTGGTGTCTCTTGAAATTTGCTGAGAATGAATTTGAAATCACATTTCCATGGAAATGATTGCCTATCCTCTAGAGCAATGGTTTCTAGCTTTTTCAAGGATCCCCTTTGAATACCAAGAAATTTAGTGAGAACTACATAATTGGAAAAATGCAGAATATATGCAGAGAGAGAAACTCACAGGTTCTTGTATCAGCTCCACAGTCCCTCAGGAGTCGGTCCCACCAACTGGCTTCCAATGAGGCTGTGTTGTGAAGCCACAAAATTATCCAGAAATGACTGCCGCATGCAAACCCCTAGACATGCTTGTTGCTCATATGCACACTGCAGACATCATCGTCTAGAGCAAATGTGCCTCTATCAGAGAACAAGTATCCTCCATTTTTTCTTTTAATTTTAATACATAGTGCTATTGATGTTTTACGCCTCCTAAATTTACCTTTCTAGTACTCTTTAAATAAGCCCCCAAATTGTTCACCTCATCTCAAGCATAGGGTGGGATTGTGAGAACCCAAAGAATTCATGAAAGAGCTTTATATGTGCAATAATAAATGTGATAATTTATCATTCTCACCATCAAATGATTATCCACATAAATCTTAAATGTGCCATTGAGAGCTGAGTTAAATGACCCCCTGGTCCATTGCATTGTGGGTGATAAGCCAGGACCTGACATATTTAACCCAATGCACTTTCATAGAAAACTCACACCCCATCTGTCTGCAAGAATCTCTGAGAGAAGTCCAGACCCGAAAGGAGCCACACCAAAATTCACCTTGCTCGTGGACATACGAGCAATGCCATGCTCATGGCTGATGTCACAAAAGTTGCCTCTACAGTGAGTGTGTGCCCTTTTTTAAGAAGAACTTCCTCATTTTTACACTCTCTGGAAGACCTTCCCACTGACAGATAGGGAATATCATGGGCTCTTGTTTAGGAAGTCACCTTTCCCAGCTTCTGGCCTGCCTCACACCTACCTATTATGTGTGTACCTTCACGTCACAGAATCTTAGACATTACTTGGACACTATAAATTAAGGAGATTCATGAACTTCGATGGGAGAAAAAATACATCTTTGTTTTCCCTAACCTCTAATAGAAATTTAGCATTTCCTTCAAATGTGAGAGCAGGCGGCAATCCAGTAGTCTCAGAGACTTCATGGCTAAGAGAAATCACAGGTATTTCATCTCACAGTACAGTTGCGCAGATATCTCAAAATATTTACTCTCATCACTATTTCAAAATTCAGGTAGCTGTTAGACTGCCATGAGAGCTTGGGCTTGCTTTTAACATGGTAATAAAGAAGCCCGCATATCACTAAATCACCAATATAATACATATATATTTGGTAATTACATTTAACAAAATTGATTTCCTTTCTAATCCTATGTATTTTTTATGGGTTAAGCAAAAAGAAAAAAGGACTCATGGACCCGGGCCACAGTGTGGTGATTGCTGGGGGTAGGGGGTATAAGGGAAATGGTAATGAAAAAAATACAATAAAAATTAAAAAAATATATTTTAAGACTCTAAAAAAATGTTATTTGAAGAAATGGTGCATGATTCTCTTTACTATACCACACACAGACAAATAACAACTAACGTTTATAAGGCACTCATCACAGAAGAACTGGGCACTGTGTTAAGTGCTTTCTATAAGTTAATTAATCACCACAATGACCCTGTTAGGTAAATTCTGATTACCCTCATTTTACAGATGGGGAAACTGAGGCTGAGAGTGAGTAAGAAACTTATTAGGTAACACAGCCAGTCAATGATGGAGCCAAGATTCACATAAGGCAGGCAGCCCCCTCTCGGCCCCTTGACTACCCCACCTCTCCAGCTCGCTACCACCAGGCAGTGTGGGAGCTGATGAAAACACTCCACATCCAACTTAGCACAGATAATTTCACTAAGCTTCAGTTTCCTCATCTTGTAAAAACAAGGATAGAAAAGACATACCTTGAAGAGCTGAAAATTAAATAAAACATATATCAAGTACTAAGTGCATCCACTGCATAAATTCCTAAAAATGGTAGTTATTCTCATTTCTGCTATTATCTGTATAAGATATACAATTATTTGTCCCAAAAGGTTGTGGACAAAGATGAAGCAGATGGTGAAAACCAAACTTCTGGGAGTCGGGGAATGAGCACAAAACCGTGGGCCACATGGAATAGAGGTCAAGCAATCCAACCAACATTTGTAGTGACTTATTGGACAACTCCAAACCCATAAGATTTAAAACTCTACTGACTCACTTTCCTCAAAATTTATTCTTGTTTGTATATTCCCTTACATCCCAATATACATCTCCTTGTACATTCCCATAGCACAAGTTGCCACATTCTACTTCTTGTACCTTCTTTCTTGCCCCACTTATCTCATCCCACCGACAAACCTTGCCAACCTACCCTAGAAATACTCGTATCTCCTACAATTCCAAATATGACTCAAGCACTGAATTTCATTTCTTCTCAAAAAATGTCATTTGAATGACATTCAAGAATGTTTCATACACTGTAGTGAAGTGAGACAGGCCAAAGAATAGGACACCCTGGCCCACAATGGCCAAATGCAAGGGGAAACCCACCAGAGAACAAGTGGGAACAGGGGTAGGGAGCCCCAGCTAAGCCCCACCAGCAGCTCCTGGCTTGGAGAGCATGAGGGATATACTCAGATGTATGTTTTGCCCACCTCACTGTGTTTTGGGGGGGAACTCTACTTCCCTCAATGGAACCTCTGAACATAGAACCTGCTACTACCTAGCCACAGAGTTGAGTGTGTGACCAAACTTGATCAAATAAACTTTCTGTCCTGAGAATTCAACCCCGATGGAGACATGCAGGAAACAAGAGTTGGGGTTGTGTCTTTGGATTGCCAGCCACACCCTAGAGAGGTAGTCCAGAGACCTTATTTATAAGATCTCCTAAACTAAAACATGCCCTGTCTTACCTTGGCTCAGTGGCTCTATCTTCCTTTGATTCTATAAAATATTCTAGTGTTTCTTATATTACTATGCTTCCTAACATAACGTATACTACATATGTCTTTCTATGTGGACCAATATTTCATAATCAAGGTTAATGAATAAAACAGCAAAAACAAAAGATAATTTCTTCAAAAAAAGTTTGCTTCAGGGTAGTAGGATGACACTCATTGCAGACCCAAATGAGAGGGAAGGATTATGTGCTAAATTCTACTAAGGAAAATGGAAACCATTAAAAATTACCAAAGAGAGCTAAAGAGATATAAAATCTAATAAAGGAAGGAAGGAAGTACAACCTCAGTGAAGCTGAGGGCTTTGCTCAACTTGCAGTTACTTTAATAATTGGTGAGAGTTAATTTGAACCATTAGAACATGAGCTGTAAGACAACCCTGTTTGAAGAATGCCATGTATAGGAGTCCCAAAAGTCCCCTAGTGGATGACTATAAAGGTTTCATATGTCCATCTGAAGCACAAGAAGACCTAGACATCCAGGGCATGGACCCCATGCAAAATTTCCTCAAAGAGAAGCAACATCTTTCTGCTTTGGGTGGGGTCCCCACTATACCTGGAACAGTCTCAGCTCAGACTATCATAACAAAATTCTACAGACTGGGTAGCTTCAACAACAGAAATTCATTTCTCATGGATCTGAGGGGTGAAAGTCTAAGATTAAGGTGCCAGCAATGGTCTGATCCTGGTGAAGACACTCTTCCTGGCTTGCAGACAGTGTCTTCTCACTGTGCACTCACGTGGAAAGAAAGAGGGAGGAAGGTCTCTGCTGTCTCTTCTTATGAGGGCACTAATACCATTATCAGGTCCCCACCCTTGTGACCTCATCTAAACTTAGTCATGCATCAAAGACTTCACCTCCTAATACGATCATACTCAATAAAACTTCAGCATAAGAATTTGAGGAGGTGGCGGTGGGCACAACTCAGTCCATTAGCAAATGCTAAAACTACTTTTGGGTATCATTTACCCCTTGGAAGGTGTTAACATGTTATAATCTACCTTAAATGACTTTCACATAAACATGCAATGTTATGATATGTTGGTTTAAGTGACACCTTAGGCACAGTCAGTGGCCTCATGGAGAACCCCAGCCTGGGGTCAGCATTCTCACCAGGAAACCCACACACCAAGATGGGCACAGCAAGAGCTTCAGCCATTCAAATCTCCATCGATAGCCAATGATTTCCCGACTAATGTAGAGAGGGTCAGAAAAAGGATTTTGTCAGTGCGCCTTGTGGTATTCAAGCTATGTGACTGAGTAAAATGTGTTACTAACAGTCCTCACAGCTTAATAATGCGGAGAGAAGAGGAACCCAGTAGGTAATGCCACCAATATTTGATGTCTTATGACTCCTGTGCCCTTCCCTGACTGGTGTGGCTCAGTGGGTTCAGCATCACCCTGCAAAGCCAAAGGTCACAGTTTTGATTACCAGTCAAGGCACATCCTGGATTGCAGGTCAGGTCCCCAGTTGTGAGAGGCAGCCAATCAATGTTTCTCTCCCACATCAATGTTTCTCTCCCTCTCTTTCTTTGTCCCTTCCCCTCTCTTTAAATTAATTACATCTTTAAAAAAAAAAAAAAAAAGGACTCCTGCACCCAGCCACTGAGTTGGGAGAAGTCTGGCCTGTGGATAATGTCCTATCTTCCTCAATGAACCTTCTGTGCAATGTGGTCAGATCACCCACAAGACGGAGAACTGGCTGTCACTGAGCTCACGGACTTGATAATAAGAGTTTGCTTAATAACATCCATGTAGAGGGCAGAGTTTGGTTTGAGATCTGCTTTCTCTATAATGTGCTTGAGTCATCACCATCTACCAAAGGAACCTAAGAGTTTCCAACCATCAAATAGGCCAGTTCCCAGCAGAAGGTTAGAATATTGTTGCTTGTGTGTTACACTGAGGAGCAACCCGTGTGTTTGGTATTTACAATGTTTTTGGATAACTTGGTCTTTCAGAATGAGCAGATTGCCTTGGTGATTTCATTAAAATGTGAGATTTATTTTAGTCTTGAGATGTTAAGCTGAAAGGTTTAAGAGAATTTGGTTAGGTTTGTAAACAGCATTGGGATGCTTAAGAGAACCTGAGATTTACTACATCCCATAAGTTTAATTTATTGCATTGACTACAGAGGAGAAATCAAATACATTATATTTATAAATGCAGTGAAAATGTTTAAATGAATTTAATTAACCAAGTTGTAAATGGGGCCAATTATTTCATGTAGTTTTTATATGTTCAACTGGAACACTAACAAAGGCACCCTTGAGTGGGATTGTTCAAGTTCACTGGATTTATAAAAAGAGCAATAAGATTTATAAGTGGGACTTCTAAGCTTAACAGATATAAGACTTTTTACATGTTTTAATTGAATAAATTGAGTATTAATCTAAAACCCCAAATAGAGGTAAGTCATTATTTCTAGGGAGAAAAAGAAAGCTACCTTTAAAGATCAATAAGCTTAGACCAACTACTCAGAACTAATGATTCATTGTTAATTGAGATGGTGTCCTTACCTTCCCACAGAGGGAATCAGTTTCCTAGGACTGTTGCCCAATTCTTTGAGTACGCACCCCCAATAGTAAAACACTCTTGAGAATGTATTTTTAACGTATACATACATACACACTGCCACTCCATGGAGGGGACTGCAAGGCACTGCCTGGAGCCCTCTCAGTGAAGAGCAGGTTGCCCAGTAGCCCAGTAGCTCAGAGCTCCGCTCCTCCCCAGAGCCTGCTTCTAGGAAACACAAACTGTGTGCACAAACCTCTCAGTTGCTCTGCTAAATGTTAGCCAAGTTTAATATCCTTGTGATTTTAATGCCTTCAGACTAGGAAACAGAAGTGAGGAGAACAGAATACCGGTGAGCCGTAAAGTGTGGATAATGGAAAGATTGCCTGCTATGTGGTCTATAACTTACGGGGAGACACTTTGTCAGAGGGTAGAGAATACACTGTATTTTGTTCTAAGACTTTTTTTTTCACATATGCTATCTCTGACTTTGGTCCTGACCAGGAAGCTGTCCTTTCGTCACTGTCGTTGCCTGCATGTGAGCCAACATCGAAACTACAAGCATCAATAACTACAGGGTGGACTTTCAGCTGCCAATAAGGAAATAGATGTACTTCTCCCAATTCCTTCCACTAAGTACAAAGAAAAATCCTAGACATTTATTTAAAACACATATAAAAGACCCTGAATGGTGGGGAGATGATGGCAGACAAATTACACAAATCTCCAGAGAGCTATGCCAAGCAGGGGGAAAAAACCCACCTCAAAAGGTTACATGCTGTATGGCCCATTTATATAACATTCTGAAAATGACCAAGGTTTAGAAATGGAGAACAGATGGCGGTTGCCCAGGATTAGGGAGAGATAGGATGGGAGGAGAGGGAGGCCCTAAAGGGCAATGGGAGGGTCCTGACAGTGGTGGGGATTGTCCGTCTAGACTATCTCCACATCTGTACCTTGTGATACAGTTGTGATACTGTAGTATCGTTCTGCAAGGTCCCACCATTGGGGGAAACAGTAAAACATGCGTGGGGTCTTTCTCTATTATTTTCTACAACAGCATGTGAATCATAGTTATCTCAAAATAAAATGTCTAACTTAAAATTTTTTTTTTTCATTTCAGGTTAGATGTTAGCAATTTAGAAGAAAATCCTGCCAGTGAAGTAGAATACTTTTTAATCCCTGAAAGCCAGATGCTTGTAGGGAGGAGTTGGAGTGTGATGAATCGGGTGTGTCTCAGAATTTTCCCATAGTTGGCATCAGAAGTAAGTTAGTTCTTACTTGGGATGGACTTACCATGAAACTAATAAAACTTAAGCTTTGGGACCCCTCACTTGGAAGGGACCCCTCACTACCAAGGCCCTGAGATGCCTCCCAGCAATGTATTTGTGTAAGTAAAACTTGCAAAGGTAAAATACTTAACCAACCCTGGTGAAGACAAGCATGTCCTTGTACTCTGAGGTGTCCCCACCTTGTTTCTCCTTGTGTCTTGTAGTGGTGAGGTGGCTGTGGCCTCTCAGGGCTCTTTTTATGGGGAAGTTGATCAGGAGAAACAGGGCATTTTGTTGGTAGTTAAGGTTTGATGATGTTTTCATAGCTCAAAGTTTCTTAGAAGTTTAATAAAGTCATCACTAGCCATCTCATTATGGGAATGATGTTTTCCAGGTATCCCCCAGCATGCACTGCATCACCTTACCCCAAGTGGCAGTAAGGTGAAGGGTCAGAGGTCATACTCCAACCCAAACATATCTGTGGCCCCTGTGATGTACTGAATGTGTCCCATGCAAACTCCGAGGCTGAAGCCATAGCCCCCACTGCAACTACACTTAGAGACAGAGCCTTTAAGGAGGTAGTGAAGGTTAAATGAGGTCATAAGGGTGGGGCCGTAATTTAGAAGGATGAGTGTCCTTTATAGAAAAGGGAAGAGGTGCCAACGATAAATATGCACAGAAAAAAGGCCGTGTGAGCATGCAGCAAGAAGACAATCATCTGCAATCCAAGAACAGAGGCTTCAGGAGAAACTAACCCTGGTGACACTTTGACCTTGCCTGTTCCAACTCCACAAATGTGAGGAATAGATCTCTTGTGTCAGCAGCCCTGTCTGTGGGGTTTTGTTACAGTGGCTGATGCAGGTTCATACAGTTCCAACACCTCAAACAGAGGAGTGCTGGAGGAAAAGCAAGGCTGGAGATGTACAGAGCCAAGAGCAAGTCTATGCAAATTTCCTCCAGCTAACAAAGGTGCAAAATTGTTGTCATCAGTCCAAAAGGAAATGGAAGCACTCGTCTCTGGAGAAACTCAAAAATGAAAAGAAATTCTAGTTACCAACTAGAAACAAATCATAACTTTTTGTGAAAATCACACAGCTTATTAGAATTCCTGTTTTAAGAGGACAAACAGGTAACAGCACTTTAAAATACAAGTACTACAAACCTGTCTGTGGGTGGAGTTTTACACATTCCAACACATAAGAGGCCTTTTTAGTGTAGCTGTAGCATCTTGCCCTAACTGACACTGGCAGTCTCAGATGACGCGCATGGAAAACCGTACCAGAGCAGCGAAGTGGGCCGGAGAGTCAAGTGTTCCCATGACAAGACTGCTTCTCCTATTGAACAATAAGTCAATCTGGTAACTATTACATATCTTAATACAATGTAGCAAGCACTGAATATGCAGCCAAAAAATGTAGGGGAAGCAGCGTCATAGAGGTAAATCAAGCAGCCAATTTCCTTTTTTAAAAAAATTTAATTAGTTTTCAAGTACAGTTTTCTATTACTCCCATCTCATCCCACCCCCGTGCTCCCCCCCTCCCTCCCATTCCACCCTTCTCAGTTGTTGTCCATGTATCCTTTATATATGTTCCTCTAAATCCCTCGCCTATTTCCCCTGAAATTCCCTCCCCTCTCCCCTCTGGTCACCGTCAGCCTGTTCTCTATTTCAGTGTCTTTGGTTCTATTTTGCTTGCTTGTTTGTTTTGTTGTTTAGCTTCCTGTTAAAGGTGAGATCATATGGTATTTGTCCTTCAACACCTAAGCAGCCAATTTCTGACAGTATCTGTGTTATTGTTTTGGTATTTTGAAATATGTACGGTATTTGATGGGCTTTGGTTGTAAAATTTGACTTCACAAATTTGTAATGTTTTGTAATATTTGTTTTTCTTATTCCAAATAATCATGATTACACCTAATTTTGTGTTTGCAATTTTATGTTCTTTTTTTAAAGCATCCCTCCCCCAATTTTTTAAACTTTAGGGCTCTGCACCACCTGGATTCTCCCCTGTGGGGTCTGCATTATGACAGAGCCGAGTAAGAGCCAGCACCAATGGCTTTTAGTTACTCTAAGAAAAAATACAGCATGATTGTCCTTAATGGCATAAAAAAACTGCACTGGGTTAAGGGGAAAAAAAGACTTTTTAAGTCAAGATAGTGATTGAAAAAAGTCAAGTTTTGGATATGAAGGATTTTTGTTTGTTAGGAAAATTGGAAGCAATTCTTTACCTATATTTTTTCTTCTTAGTCTATGAACATACTCAACATATAGTGAAAATCTAAGTCTAATCTAAAAAGACTCTTTCAATAAGTAAAAAATAATAATTTAAAGTGATGAGTACTGTGAGTTCTATTGGAAGGACTTCTTTCTTGGGGTTACATAAAACAGTGGTGCGTCTCACAGGTGATGGGACCTAAGATTCGGTAAAATACACACATGTGCATGAAGCAGGCTTAATCTACAACCAGGGAGTGGTTCTCCAACGTTGTAGATGCCCCAGTCGGGAATGTCCTCTCTGGGACGGTCCCTTCATATTTGAAAGACCCTTTTCAGAGGGTCTTCAACTGTGCAGAGCCCACAGTGCAGAGTCTTCAACTGTCACAGGCTGACTGTATCAGAGGGTTTGGTAATGAGCACAGATGGTGTTAGAAATAATTCTTTTGTTGGCATAGTGAACAGTTTCAAGTTCTGTGAATTGGTGAGAAATATGTCCTGGGCACCGCTGCCAAGGCATGAGCAGAGTACAGGAGTCTGGATATCATGCTTAGGACCCCATTAGGTCTTGGATTCCACAAAATTGCTAAAGATTCTGATAGGTGGTCTTGGCCTTCAGAGACTGTAATGACAGACAGCTTAGCCTTCCCTGAGCTTCCAAGGACAGGTTTTCTACTCCTTGCTAAATAAAGCTTGTTTTCTGGCTGAATTCATTCTGAGTCTTGCTTTCATTGTCAAACGTGATAACGAGGTTGGAGGACAGTAACAAGAACCTTCACCCATCTTTGCTCTTAGGAGGAAACCTACATCCACTGAAAACAGCAGACAACTGTGAAGGCCCCATGACCATCTGAAGCTGGGAACCCATCCAGTCCCTGATCTCCCTTCACCATCATCTCGCTCCCAAGTTAAAGCCATTTCATACTCTCATTTCTCTTCAAATTGTATAAATCTTTCACCTTTTACCAAGTTAAAGCCATTTCTAGCCACCTGGCAGGCACTGATTCAAGAACCACAACCCAAGTCACAAGTTGTCATAACTGTAAAAATCTCTCTCCTTGGCACAAATATATCAATAAAATGATACCAGCACAGGCTCCACTTTTGGAAATTTCTTAAATTTGGCCCCAAGTAATCAGTTTTTCTGTACTTTGAAAGTGGCCCCAAAACTTATGCATTGGGAGTCTCTATTACTAACGTATAATGTTTGCTAAGCAACACCATGCATTGTTATTCCTTCCTCATTGAAAATTCTCAGTTTGTTGTAATGGTCTTCAGAGAGAAGTTAT
The DNA here is from genome assembly GCF_014824575.4 of Sturnira hondurensis. Lineage (NCBI taxonomy): Eukaryota > Metazoa > Chordata > Mammalia > Chiroptera > Phyllostomidae > Sturnira > Sturnira hondurensis. The sequence goes on from NW_028087015.1 coordinate 14,888,211, forward strand.
TGTTCAGCATGGGCCAAATACCATTTTTCACTGTAGCCCATTCAACTTAGAAAAGAAATTACAATGTATTGTTTATTCAACATGAAATAATTTGTACAAAACATTTAACACCTTCTTGCAATGTAGCTGTCTTCTTCTACTAATCAGATCTACTTAATTTATTTTAACCTTTCCCAGGGAGATATACTTTATCCTTCCAACCTTGCTCCTGGTTTCATTCCCTCAACTTTCAAGACAATTTATTGATACTCTTTAGCATGTGAACTGGAGGAACTGGAAAAAAGGACTTGAACATGTAAAATACACTCTTTTTATCCTGTAATCAGTCATGGAAATGGAGCCTCAAATAGTGTCATTATTCTAATGAGTGACTTACCCAAAATTCCAACTTCATTAAAAAGGAGATACATGTAACATAAAAGTTTTCTGATATGAATGCTACAAAATTAGTCAATTATTTGCTCTAATAATAGTCTGGCTTAGCTTCAAGTATTTGAGGGAAGTGTTGCTGAGGTGCCCTCCCAAAGGACAAAATGTCACATTTTTTTCAATTGCCCAGCCATATTTCTTGATGTTAAGATTAACTCCTTGGCAAAAATCATTGGAAAGGATGTACATTTTCACAAAACAGGCAAAGACATTTATGCATGGTGACCCTCTTGTTGCATGTCGAGTGTATTCAAACACCAAGGGAATCAAAATGGATTACAATAAACTCTTGCTTATCACAATTGCTTGGAATCTGGAGCAATCTAGAATAAAATCTCACACATTCAGATTAATGGAAAAAAGAACCATAAAAGGAAATAAATGGGCAAAAATAGGTGAAATATTTTAAAGGAAATCTAATTTTGTTACTATAATGATATGGAGAAAATCTGATTCTCACAACAGTAAACACTCCTGGGACAGAAGAGATTGATTTTTGTTGGCTTAGAACCTTATTAAGCCCCTTGGTGTGTGTGTGTGTGTGTGTGGTGAGAGGAAATGCCCCAGAGGGTATGCTTAAATTTTTTTATGAAAGAATAGAGAGTCAGTAAGTCACTAGGGTGAGGGCCAGTGTATTCTTGGCTTTAGGGATTTGTTTTCCCAATGGAGGCTGTGGCATTAGGGGCAAAGAATACAGGCAGCCTAGCAACACCACAGGAAAAACATCAGAGGAAGAGTCCAGCCACCTAACGAAGGCATTTTACTACACCTGGCTGCAGGTGTGGGGTCAGCACTCCCTCCCTAGAGAGGAAGTGTGGGTTCCAGTTAAGTGCCTATATTGGAACCAAGAATACCTGCATCCCAAACTCAGCTGTGCTGCGTCTTAACCCTGGACCTTGGACTGACTGTACTTTTCCTTCTGTAAGAACCTCAGCATTCTCATCTATAAAAAGGGGATAGTAATACCTCAAAATGTTACTCTGAGCATTAAAAAGTTAATCTACAACAGGCTTCATGGGCTTGTTACCTGGGCAGTCACAAGGCCCCATGCTTAGAAGGCCCTATGCTTGGTTTAATGCAGTGCTGTCATTACCTGAAATTCTTAGTCATTTTTAAACAAGGAGTCCAGGATTTTCATTTTGATTTGGGCCCTACAAATTCTATAGCTTCGGCCCATCATCAGTCTCAGCTGTGATCTTTATTGCCCTTCTCTTACCGTGAAATTTTGGGAGAATTCTCAGGACTCAGACATGATAGTGAAGCTGATGTCTGGGGAGGTGGGGAGAAGAAGGAATGGGGAGTTGAGAGAGGAGTAAGCCTGGTGCACAAAGTGTTAGTTTCTACAACACCCTGCCAACAGGGCAGGGTGAGAACGCAGGCTGCCAAAGAGGGTCTAGGCTATTTTATTTGGAGCTATTCCACTTTCAAGTTTGGATAGAAACTATTCAAGCTGATGTATCATGTTAAGCAAAATAAGCCAGACAGAAAATTTAAGAACCATATGATTTCACTGACGTGTGGCCTATAAAACTGAAAGCAACAAGTAAACAAATAAAAACTGATAGACACAGATAACAGCATGGTGGCTACCAGAGGGAAGGGGGTTAAGGGGTAGTAAAGGGTAAAGGGGGTCAAATTTATGGTGGCAGAAGATAATTTGACTTTAATTGGTAGGCATACAATGTAATATACAGATGACGAATCATAGAATTATACACTTGAAACTTATATAATCTTATTAACCAATGTCACCCCAATAAATTTAAAAAGAAACTATCAGAAGAAAGTCCAAACATTGTTAATATAACAAGAATAGTTTGCATGACATTGATGTAACCTGGCATCCAAAGGAGAGTGGACTGGAATGCTCATGTGTGAACAGTGATGACCTCACTGTACTACTCAGTGAGGGTGGTAGATGCTATTGAGTGAGCATGTGCACTGTGTGGCCATTGCATTCAAAAATGACTAAGTAAGCAGAGCAACAAACCTGCATTAAGTTTTGTTTTAAGCTGGAACATTCCTCCATGGAAACTATTCAGATATTTCAGGAAGCCATAGCTATGGGCATCTGGTCATTGGCAGCTTCCTCACCATAATGCACCTGCCCATGTGTCATGTCTCATGCAGTTTTTTTGGAAAAACATCAAATCAGCCAGGTGACTCAGCCTCCCTACAGCCCAAATTTGGTGCCCTATGACTTCTGGCTTTTCCCAAAACTAAAATCACCTTTGAAAGGAAAGAGATTTCAGACCATCTATGAGATTCAGGAAGATAAATGGCAGCTGGTCACAATTGGGAGAACTGTGTGAAGTCCCAAGGTGCCTAGTCTGAAGGGGACTGAGCCGTCATTGTCCTATGTACAATGTTTCTTGTTTCTTGTATCTTGGAGCTTCAATAAATGTCTCTATTTTCCATAGTAGATGGCTGGATACTTTCTAGACAGACCTTGGATAGGCTGAAAAACATACATTGATAGAGAGGACTTTAAGAATCAAATTTAGTCACTAGCTGACAATACATGTGATAAATGCATCAACTATTTACATGCAAACAAGTACTTAAAGAGTATGAGAGGTCATCTGAAGTGCCTTTACCTTACTAAGCATTTTAAATCAGAAGCCCACCCCCATCATTCTCAGGGCCCAAGACAAGAGTACAGTGGAAGCTCAAGTGCTTTGTGTCCAAACAGATACAAGTTGTTCATCAAACCAACAAATTTTTAATAAATTATTTTCTACTACCATCTCAATTTCACCTTCAAATGACCTGAGAGGACAAGTTGAACTTTAAAATTTTTTTAATTTCTCAAAGTTGCTCATGTGTATGTGTTTGGATATCCCCACCCTCACATCTATGCTCTAACTACACCTTATTCTTTTAACCAGAAAAACCTCAGCCACCATGGGGCCTGGTGACAAATGCCCCAGTGAGGTGGGGCATTCTTCACGGGACAAGCCTAAGGAAGACAGACACCAGTACAGGCCAGGAAAGCTGCATCAGGGCTGTTTGGACAAGGAATTCCAGGCCCTTGATACCCAGTACAAGATCTACAAAGTAAGCTAAGGGCTAAAGGTGGTCACTGCTTTTTTGCCCATATACTCCCCCCTTGGCGGGGAGGAAAATTTCTGGAAAGGGCTTCTTTCCCTAAGCATGGGTTAAATATCACTGCTAAAATCCTAGTTACCCTTTGAGTCTGTGCTCTCAAGAGCCAACTTAAATAAAATTGCACTGCATATTCCTCTCACCACCCAGTCACAGAAATCCAAATCAAACTCATACTCTCAGTGCCCTTCTCCAATGCAGCGCCAGTCCCAACTGCCCCAACCAGCAATCTCCAATCTTTCCCCAACCTTGCCTACCAGCTCTGTTTCCCTCGGACTCCCCCAAATATTTCAGATGAGCTGGGCATTTACTCCCTATGATAAAAATCTTGGCATCTTGTCTGGGAAAAAAATGGGCGAGTTTATATTGTTGTGCTACTAAGATAAAAATACTGGAAATGTATCTATTATAATATGAAGGTCACCATAAAAGAGAAAGAGAGAGAGATGTCATCATAGCAAATGGAGCCCGTGAGTATTCTAAATATAGCCTTCCTCGGGACCTGTACTGAGAGTCCAGGGACCTTTTAGAAAATTATTTTTCTCATGTTGCCCTTTATACCTGACAAATATTGATTTGAGTTGTGTTTTGAATAACAATGAAATTAATGCCTCAGATAAGAGTCAAGTCTTAAAGTTAAACTAGTTAACTCCTTAGAATGTTGCAAGCACACTGAATTTACGATTCTGAGGTGGGGGACCTACTTTTTTAGGAGCTTGTAAGTCTGGGGCAAACTCAACCTCTTTCTCTCTCCCACATTGTAAAGAATCAAGGAAACTTGGAAATAAGAGGTTTGGATACTTCTTAGGTAATCAAGACCAACCCCCAAATTTCACACTTGGGAAAGCTGAAACCCTGGGGCTCTCACACATCATACTCACAGCCACACAGACCACTGCAGAGGTTTGGAGCAAACCCTGTGCATGGTGTGGGCGGGGTCACCTCTGGGGCCCTTCTTGAATATCAAATGATTTTGCACAACCACAGTTCTCACTAATCAAAGTTTTCCCTTACCAAGAAAAAAAGTTTTGTGGGAAAAAAATCATCTGTTCCATTAATTAGAAAGTTAACAGAATAATAATTAGAATAATAATAAGAAAAATACTGAGAGACAACCAAAGAGGGAATATGGAGAACTGGGTTCCAAGCTTTGTTCTGGAAAACTTCCTGTGGGCTGGTTCTCCTGCAAGGACGTGTGTCCAGGGAGTGGGACTGACAGGGGACTTTGCCTCATAAAAGCACTTAGGCTTCCTGGTGTGTGGTATTGAGAATCAGAAACTTGGGTCTGCCTAGCATGTGCCCAGACCCACAGCTAATGACAGCCTCTGTGTCATCCAGTTATAATTATGAGAAAGAGCATATGATTGGGGTATTGGGTCACTAAATTAAAAGAAATTTTTTAAAGCCTACCTAGGCACACCTTCAGTGGAGGGAAGTTTCCAGGCAAGGTACCATGGGCTCATTTGGTACACCGAACATGTCTGTCAAATACATATCCAAAACTGGGTAAGTTCCCTGGGCAGGGTTCTATGGCAAACCAGTGATACTGTGGAAAACTAGTCAGAATTGCAGTGCGGAGGGAGGGTTCCTTAAGCACTGAACGGTGCCGAAACGTAAGGATTACTGATACTATCTCTACACCAGTTCCTGGTGGACATCACTAACCATCACAATGTCCCATTCTCCTCCCACTCTGGCCAATGGAAGACTGCACAGCACGGCCCTTGCATTTGAGGGTTGAGGGACCATGAGACCAGCTTCTGGCCAATGAGTTGACTAAGGTAGCAAAGAGCCTCAGTCTCTCTTCCCCTGCTGACTACTTATAAGGCCATGTGTTCCAGATGGCATCACCAAAAAGTGGTGTAGCCTGTGTCATCCTGCACCCCTGATGACTGTGTGGGTGCAGCATCTACCTACCATGTTGGATATGAAGTATGAGTGAGAGAGAATAAGTCCGCAGTTAAGTCACTTAATAGCTAGGTTATTTCTTACTGCAGCAAAACCCAGCCTATCCCAGCAAACACACTCAATTAGTTTAATTAAGTTCTGGATGCATCAAACTCAGATCTAAAGCCAACAAAAAAGGTTGCAGACAGCCTTTGATAGATAGAGCCACCTTTCAGAATTAACAAGATTTCTGGTTCTTTCCTAAGTGGGAAAGAGAAAGTACCATGGACTTAAGGATTATGGAAACTTAATTCAAAGAGAGCTGAATGTACAAAACACTTGAGACTCTGCCAATTAATTTGGGGCTGAAGGAACAAATCATGACCAATCAACCCAGAGCATGTAAGACCACTGCCTTGAACCTTCGTGAGAAATACCATTGCAGATCAATAGTCCGTGCAGCCCAGTAATTTGTCTCAGACACAAAATCGTGCCCCCACTTTTCTGCCCTAAACTGCATATTGTTGTAACTAATTTCCTACAATTTTGTTTCCTGTCACTTTTTACCCTCAAACAACCTTGTAATTATGATAATTAAGAGCATTAGAGCAGACAGAAGTTTGTAAGGGGAAATTAGATCTGTTCAGAGTATTGCCCTACTCAGTTAAAGTAATTATCTTGAAATTCAAATGCTACAACCAGAATTCAGGGCAACCTACTCACAGCCAAGTCATTGTCCATTGTGTTGCCCATTACTAATAATTGTCACTACAGAAACAAACAAGCTGCCTCACCAGGCAAAGCAGGATAAAAAGGGCAGGCTCTTTAATCTTTAAGGCTCTTTAAGTCCACACAAATATGACAGCCCACACACCTTAGAACAGTTTCACTGCTGTCCTTGACTTTGGGGACTCTCCTTGAAATGCTCCATTCCCTTGTCCCAGTAACAGCACCGGTTCATGGTTTTCCTCCCACCCCTTCTTGGTATGCTTAGTGGACCCAGACTTCTCTATATCTCCTTCATTGTTGACATTCCTTGAGGGTCCACGCTCAGCCCACCACTTTTCTTGTTATACATGCTCTCCTTGAATGATCGTACCTACCCTCAGCTACCAAACACAGGCAATGATACCCAAATCCCCTTCCCTGAGCTCCCAACTCATAGACCATTTGAACTATCCATTTGGATATTCACAGGCACTGCTGCATTCACTAATTAAGCTTGTCACACCCTCCCAGACTCCTTCCCCATTGGTATTCTCTATTTTGTTCAGATGATGCAGTGGGTTGAATGGTATAACCCCAAATATATGTCCATCTAGAACATCAGAAGATAACACTATTTGGAATAAGGTCTTGGCAGATGTAGTTACATTAAAGACCTCAAGATGACATCACCCTGATTTCCCAGATAACCCCCATCCTCTCCCCAACACTGACAAGCAACCTCAATTCCACCTGTAACTATCATTCCCCTTTTCCATCTAGCCTGGCGTGTCCACAGGTTCCGGGGATTAGGACATGGGCATCTTGGGGGAAAGGAGTATTATCTTGCCCACCACACATGATCTGGAGAAGGCAATGATGGGAGGTTGGAGGGGGAAATCAGGCAGAGCCAGGGAGGAGGGGCTATTGGTAGCAAATCTTCAAATACCAGGGGGGAGTTTAAGAATCTAGAAAAGCATTCCAAAGACAAAGCAGGGTGGCAGGCTGGGAGACCTGCATTAACAGGTGCACTATCATAGCAAAAATGAAAGCCCAGGAACAAAACAGAGGTCCCATCCGTGAGACTGGGTACGAGTGGGAACTTGGCCTCAAGAACAGTGTAAAAGGACATTTCCGGTGACTGGGGCAGGATCAGAGCAGGACTGCCAACAAAGATGACAAAATGTGTTGGTCCTCAAGGCCCCCAACTTTGTAGCAAGGCAGATCACATCCTAAAGTTGGAAGATGAGAGTTTTTTAGGAAGCAGCCAAGGCATTCTGGTTATAAGCCCCATATCCAAAAAGGCAGAATACAGTCAGAGTGTGAACCCCAACCAGCAGGACGGCAGAGGAGTGCAATTCAGGACGGAGACTGAGCCAGATGAGGAGATGAACCAGCCGGTACCCAAGGGGTGCAGGGAGGAGCCATGAACAGATGGGAGCCGTTCAGCTGCCTGCTGTGGCTTTGCTGAGTGAGCCTGCAGGCTGCTAGCCAAAACTGAGGGGATCCAGAAAATAGAGGGAAACTGCAGAGGGCATGTTGGGAGCAGCTTGCAGAGAAGAATGTGGGCAGGAATCACAGCGTCCAACAGGAATCTAACTGCATTTCTGCTGTGTAGAGTGAGATGGATGTTCTCCAGTATCTCCTCAAGAAAACCTGCAGCCAAATATGCCTTTCTTGTTAATGCATGCTCAAATCAATCTGTAAGGAGGGGACCCCCCAAAAATATCAAGTCCTGCTTCAAGGTGGGCTTGGGAAAGAACTCAATCACCCCACAAGTCCCGTGCCTCCGAGAAAGACAATAGTAAGGAAAACGTTGGTCTTGGCATAATCAGAAGTCTCACTTCCAGAAGTGAGACAGCCTGGGACCAGAAAAGGAGCTCTTCCCAGGTAGAGTCTCTCTTTGTTCTTAGATTCTATTTGATTTCCTAGGAGACCTAGGGCATTGCTTTGTTTAAGATGCTGAAAGCCTAGCAGGCCTGGGTTGTAATTACTTTTAGCCATCAGCAGAAAAGCACCTTTGTCTTGTTTCTCAAAAGTCAAAGACAATCAATACACCCTACACTTTTCGACCTCCCCGGGCTGATCAAGTCAAGTGGCAAGAAACTCACCACCCTGGGGATGGTGGAAACCCTCTGGACTACAAAAAGAGCAAACCCCACACTGCCCTCCCCTGCCTTCCTCTGAGAAGTTATGAAAGGTGAACCCAAGGGCACTGCCACGCCTGGCAGCAATGTTCCAGGTTAACCTGGAAACGCAGGAGCTAGGACCCAGATGGGACCCACACACACCTTTCTGAGTTAATGCTTTTTTTTCTAGCCTGGGGCCCCCCTATTAAAAGTGAATATATTAATTGGATCACAGCCAGACCTTTTAACCAAGAGTTTCCGATTTGCACTTTAATAAACTCCTGCTATGGTGACTAGTTAATGAAAACTAGAGCACTGAGACCCCTCTCAAGCACCCCCTGCCAGCCTCCCAGGGCTGGTTATCGACAGCCAATTTTACCCGTCAAGACCTTTATTTCAGAAAGCACATGGTTTGCCACGCAAGAATTACCACTGCAAAATGATTTTAAGTCTGCTTAAAAGTTATGGCCCTCATCAAGTCCAAAATGGAATACTATTTTCATACGACTGCTTCCAGAGGGAAGCCACAGCGTCCAGGCATCCCCATCAAATACAATCGCGGCCCAGCATGGAGTGACTGAAAGCGAAGCAGGTCATTGAGTGGCTTTCGGGAATTTGTGAAGAAACTCTTCCTGTCATTTTTGGGCAATCACCAGATTCCTTTCTTTCTAATGGTAGATGGGGGAGCAGAAGCAGGTCACACCTGGGCGTTAATTTTGAGAAATTGAACACAGCCTTTAGTCTCGATTCAATTGCCAGCCATCCTAGTTGGAGGGAAAAAACATCAAGGTCAGGAATAACTGGGAGCCCACAGCGTCCCGAGGCAAGTCCTCGAGGCTCAGAGCTTTTTGCTGGGAAATACACCCCTGTGGGATCCCTACCCACCTGATATTGCCTGGGCAGTATCGTCTTCACCTCCAGCCCTTACCCCAAACAAGGATAAAGCAAGATGGACACACCTCCTACAGTGTGGTTGGGATCCCAGTAAATTTAGGCCGACAGACTCAGCCCACAGGAATCTGTGCTAGAAGTTTTCAGGTGACTGACTATGGTAAGGCTGACGCAGCTTAATAGGGCTGATAAATTACTGCCTTCCACCTTGTCCAAAAGACCTTCACCTGACTGCATGCTCTGCATGCTCTGGCCCAGGCCTCCCTAGCTAGCTTTATTTTTAGTAAACACCAATCTTGCAGCTGTCCTCCCACAAACATCTGTTCCCTCCTTCCACCCACCCCTGCCCTCTGCTCCCCTTTTCTAGAGGCCCATCCCTCACCATTCACACGGCCAAGGTCAAACTATCTCAGCTTTGCCCACCAAGGGTCTCAGGGTTCCCAGGACTGAGGCCTGGGAGCTGTGTTTCACAGGCTCTTCATGAGGAGACGGAACTCAAGGCTCCAAATCAGCTACCCTCCTGCAAGCAGGCCCCTCATTGTCCACATCCCAGTGTCCCCAGCCACACGATGTGGCCCATGAGGGCAAGGGTCAAAACCAACTTAAGGAGTCAAGAGTGAGGCGAGTATTTTTAATCACTTAGAATGGAAAGCAGCAGAAATCATTGCAGGATCCCTGGCAAACACCATTTCTTCAAGCTTTTCCCCCAGTGGATACAACACCCACCCACACACTTGCAGGATCACAATGTAGAATACAGACATTTTGGCTGGTTGTTGTTACAAAGAATTGAAAAACAATGATCTAACCCAACAGTCTCCTATCACTTTTCATCTCACGCTCCACCCTTTTAAAAATTTATTAAAAATTGAGTTCTCAATATGTATAGTATACGTACAAATATATAACTACATTTACATATTTATTAATTATATACACGTACCACCACACTGTACATGACATACCTTATAAGCATACCCAGAAATAGGAATAAAAGTTTTCTTGGAAAAATAAATAGGAGTGTTATTTCTCATGCTTCCTGCCTGTGTCTGTTTCGATAGCCCTGGGTGAGGAGAACCTGCCCCCTTGGGCAGAGGTGAGGGGACCTCACCACGCCCTCACCTCTCAGAATCCCTCTTGTTCTCCACTGTCACCGAATCCAGCACTTAGAAGACACTGTTCCTGCCCACGCCTCCCTCAAAACCTGGTGAGGAAAGTGACCAGGTGCCACAGAGGTGTGACGTGGGGTGAAAAGACCTGGCACACAAAGGTGCCGGCATCAGGGGAGAGAGCCAAGGAAGACCACCAAGACAACCACGAGTGGGCTGGTGGGAAGGCAGCACAGGGGAGGAAGAATGAGTCTCTACCACAGGCGGCAAACACAAGGCCCTCCACCTTGTTTTATCCGGCCTGGCACCTTGTTTCTACCCTGCGGCAGTGCCGAGACACTTACCCCTAGTTAAGGAGTAGTTACATTTACACAGCTCTAAAATTACATTCGGCCCTTTGAAGGCAGCTGTGAGGCTGATGTGGCCCCTGGTGAAAATGAGTTTGACACCCCTGTAAACAATAGAAGACAACCTTAGTGACTCTTCCCACCCTTCACCATCACCTGGCGTTTCCTTTAAACTCCCTGAATCCTCCTCCCAGAATCTGACTCAGAAGACCTGGGGCTGGGAGGACCCAGCTTTCACGCAACATCCCCAGCCTCTTCCTTCTGCACCCCTGCCACAGCAGGGCCACAGAGCAGGGAGAGGCTTCCTGCAGCACCAGCTACAAGTGGATTTCAAAATCCACGCTCTTCGGTGCATGGAATAGCCTAAGTACAGGAGCCAGCAAGTCAGTCATGCAAAAAAAATATTTTTACACTGATATAGTTCAGCCTTTCACCGCTTACACTCCAGTGGGAAAAGCCTTCATAACCCAGAAGGCACTCAGCAGGATACCCTGTGTAGAAAACGTTTGTTAATTGTTTCTCCATCTACCAAACATGCCTCCTCTTTCCTCCTTTTGGGAAAACTCCTCTCACACCTTCTGGGGTTCTCACGCTGGCTCGAGAATGGGATCCAAGTCTAAGGTAATCTCCAGCCTATTACAGCCCTCAAGTGGTAGCAGTGCTGTGGGTGGGAATCTGCACAGAACATCAGAGCTAGGGTGAACAAGGTCACTCCAACTGGGATGGCTCGTGGGGGGAGCCATCTGTTTCCTTCGCCGCCCCCTGCCCCATCCTGGGATGAGGGCAAACAGCCTGGGAAGCCTCCCACCACCTGGGGAGCGGGAGGGGCCTTTCTGGGACAGAAGTCACACCACAGAGGGAGAGCGGAGAGAGCAGCCAGGCCAGTGTAACAGTGTGGGACTCCGGAGCTCAGTCCACTTTTTCGGTTACACAAACAAAGATCCTCCGGTTTAGGAAGTTAGCTAGCGTAGCACATTTTGTTACTTGTAACTACAAGGTTCCAACCCACAACCTCTTCCACACCCTAGGCTCACTGTAAGGTGATTGCAGGCTCCTAATGTAACAGGGTGCAGCCAAGAGGGGGGCCCCAAATAGGGATTTGGATGGGGTCCAGGACTCAAGGTGTCTAGGAAGTTTTAGAAAGACATATAAAGTGTCCTCCCCTTTCCCCTGCCCCCAACAGGTGTAAGTTGGGAGAAGGGACAAATGGAGCAGGGCCACTGAAAGCTGTTTTGTACAGCCACAGCTTTGGACAGCCCCGGTCATTTAACATATCTTTAAATGGCACGGTCATTTAGCATATCTATAACCTCTAACTGGTTGCATAGATATGTTAAATAGCTGTGGCCATACGTTGAGCCAGGAGGATGGAAAAGGACTTCTCCCCCACCCCCAACCAAGATGTAACTGGGGGCAGGTCCCCCGGGTGACAGCACCTGCATGAGAGCTTGGAGAAGACTGACTCCACGCCATGGGGCCACACCTGCCCAGACTCACGATGGCAGCCCAGTAAAGCTAGAAGGATACAGGAATGCTGGCTGGTGTAATGGATTGTGGGAGGAGTTGGAAATGGGGCTATAGAGGAAGACTGACACAGGGATTTAAACCCAGACTCTGCAGCCATTGAGGAGAAAGCCATGTGCTTTCGGCTAGAGTTGGGACCTCCTCAGCTTGGATGGAGAAAATCTCTGCACAGCTTTAGCGGAGAACCACCACTCAGCTTTGGCAGAGTAGTGACCTCCCCACCTCCCCACAGCTTTGGTGGAGAGAAGAGGACCATGTGGTTTCGGCCAGAGTGGGGACCCCTGCAGCTCTGGTGGATAGAAGAGACCATGCAGATTTGGGGTGCTCCCTTTGGCCGAGTGGCCTGGGAAGCAGGAGAGACTTTGCCTGGAAGAAGGATGAAGAACTCTTTGCCAGTAGGTCATGAGAGGTGCCATACAGCTTTGGAGTAATTAGAGATCCTGCCTGGACAGCGACACAGCTGACAGTGCCAGTGGCCTGAAACACAGATGTTTGCTTCTTTTCCGGAGTTATGGTGACCCAAATTAGGGCAGGGGGAGAAGGAAGGACTGTGGGCATCTGTGGGTATCCGAAAGGACTTTGATATTTTAATGAAGACATTAAGTCACTACTTTAGGCCTGTATAGCATTAAATAAACATTTCCTTTCCCTTTCACAAATCTCTGGCATTGAGAGACATCCTTCCTAAGGCGCCGTCAAACAAACGTGTGTGTGTGTGTGTGTGTGTGTGTGTGTGTGTGTGTGTGTTTGGTAACAGTTTTTGGTGTCCCAGGGTGAGCCAATAATTGCCCCCCTTGGTCCCTTGTTCAGTAACTCCTCTAAGGTCTAAGCGCAGGTAGGCACCTGGACAACTTTTGTTGATTAACTAGATAGACAGCTCTTTTCCAAAGCAGAAAGATACAAGTTATAAGAGAAAATGTTATTTTTCCAAAGAACACCTGTGGACATATCTTACACACCCTACCATGGGTCCAAATAAAGCCACTTTCTTAAACATCTAAAGTAAGAATTATAAATGGCCAATATTTATTTGTGCTATAACACAAAATGCATGGTACACTGTGGTTATAAGTTGTTCCCCTGCTCCTTAATCATCTGGTTATAGAATTTTCTAAGACTCTCTTCCCAAACCCAACTGTGACATTAAGATTATGGGATCATTACGATTGGGTTAAGGTCAGTCAAACACGCATCCATCCAGCAGAAGGCAGTAACAGGGGCAGCGTGCCGCGACGCGCCAAGCCCCACATCAGGCCCTCGGTCCAACAGGCGTGAGATGCCTTACAAGCCACGAAGAATCCAGGGCTGGTGACAGGAGTAGAAGAGTGAAGGACAGTCCCCACTTAACATCACTGAAAGGATCTTGGAAACTGGGACTTTAAGCAAAGCTACATATAATGTAACCAACTTTACCACACATTACTTAATATAAACAAAAGGTAAGTGCCTATGGCATGTTTCCGTGGTCACAAACATATCACCAAAATTTCTAAATAAAGACCCCAAATATTTCTAATGTTACACATTGAAATAAATGTATAAATGTGAGCTACACATACATTTAAGAAAGATTTTTTAAAGAAAGATTGATAGAAAGAAGGAAGAAGATGCTTTTCCAACCTGCTGATTCCAGTTCAGGGGCACAGGTGGCCGGAGCTCAGAGTAGGACCCACCCTGCACAGGACACCTCCCACGGCGGGGCCACCCACACCCCACACTCAGGCGTTCCAGGACAACGGAGACATGCCAGTTCACCTGTGTGCACATCTTCAGGATGTGGGAGGGAAACGGGGCTCCTGGAAAAAAACCCCACAGACATAGGGAGAACTTGAAAACTCCACACAGACAGTTGCCCTGGCCAGGAGTCCATTTTTTTCTCATCAATTTTATAACAAAATTGCATGGAACAAAACAATGGTATTTGAGGACCTGCTATATACCAAACTATTCCAGCTGTTTTATAGAAAGGAATTCTGTCCTGTCTGTGAAATTAGCCTCCAACTCCTCTCAGATTCTTCCTGGCCTATATTTCAATTACTATTAAAAATGCTTCTACTTCTTGTTTTGTAAGTTTTATAAAACTAAGGAAAATTATGACTAAAAAGATTAAAAAGATCTTTAAAAAGATTAAAAGTCAGAAATGCCTGGTCTTATCTAGGGGCAAATTTTATATTGGGATTCTTTGGTTGCAACTGACAGAAACCCAATTAGAAAAGTCTGAGGGACTGAAACACCAAGCCCAAAGAACCTCTGCACCTCAATGTTCATAGCAGCACAATTTACAATAGCCAAGTGCTGCAGGCAACCTAAGTGTCCATCAGTAAATGAGTGGATCCAAAAACTATGGTACATTTACATGATGGAATACTATGCAGCAGCAGAAAGAAAGAAGGAACTCCTACCCTTTGCAACAGCATGGATGGAACTAAAGAACATTACTTTAAGTGAAATAAGCCAGGCAATGAGGGAAAAATACTGAATGATCTCACCTTTAAGTGGAGCCTAATCAACAAAACAAACAAGCAAGCAAAATGCAACCAGAGACATTGAAATGAAGAACAAATTAACAGTAACCAGAGGGGAGATGGGAGGGGATAATGAGAGGAAATGGGAGGGATGGTTTTCAGGAACATCTATAAAGATGTTCCTGAAACACGAGTCCATTTTAACACATGGACAAAACCAAAGGGGGGTAGGATCAAGGGTGGGAAGTAAAGGTGGCTAGGGTGGGCAGAGTGGTGGGGGGGAAATGTAGACAACTGTACTTGAACAACAATAAAAAATGTGGGGGGAAATTAAAAACAAAAAAGTCTGGGGGGAAGGGAGAAGCCCATTGGCTCACAGCACATCATCCTTGCCAAAGGCAGGGAGAGATGGAACCAGGAACTCAAACAATTGAGGACTCTCTTTCCATCTCATTCTCCACAGTGGACTTTACTCTCTCAGAGGAGCTGGGTTGTGAGGTTGGAAGCAGAGCTGCCAGCTACTTTGGACTTACATCTTTACAGTTTTGTGTCCAGAAATATAAAGACTCCATTTCCAGTCCAAATCTCCTAGGGAAGAACTCTGGCCAGCTTTGGTTAAATATTGGATGACCAAACACCCCGGTTAGCCTGGGACTGAGAAACTTCCCCAGGATGTGGGACTTTCCATTTTGAAGCTGGAAAAGTCTAAGCAAACCAGAACAGGTGTAACCCCAGTTCAATGCCACTCCCCACCAATTACTGGAGCTAATGAGGTGAGTTACTAACACTCACTTAACTCAAGCACCTACACTTCAATGGATCACTGTTGCAGAGAGTTGGGACCCACACTGGACCTGATGGAGAGATGAGAGGAAAGAAGTGACTTCCATCAAGGAGAGATAGCTTAAAGTCAGTGAAAGACAAATACATGATCTCACTTAAAAGAGGAATCTAATGAACAAAATTAAGTAACAAGAAAAATGTGGGACAGACTAAGAAACATGGAAGAAACTGACAGCTGTCAGAGGGGAGGGGGAAGTTGGGGAATGGTTAAGAGAAGATGAAGGGATTAGACAACATATATGCATGACCATGGACTCGGACAATGGTGGGGATTGCCTGAAGAAATATGGGGGGCTTGGCACTAGGTGGAGGGGAGCAAAGGGGGAAAAACTGGGACAACTGTAATAACATAAACAATAAAATATTTTTTTAAAAGGCATGGTTTAGAAATGACCCCTACGGAGGGACTCACGTGAATAAGTATAAAGGACACATGGACAATAATTAAGGTGGGGGGCGGAAATGGGAGGGAGGTGGGGAGCACTGAGGGGGGCAGGGCAGGGAATATAAAACAGAAAATTGTACTTGAATAAGAATTAAATAAATTTAAATAAATAAATAAATAAATAAAATAATTTACACTTCAAAAAAAATGACCCCTACAATGTTACTATAAGTTCAGCAGCTGTCCAATCTTTCTATTACAGATATCTAATAATTTGGTTAAGTGACTCCTGAAACCATTCTAGTCAAATAGACTTACCTCGGCATTTTAATTCTCTAAACTCACTAAAATGAGTCTTATTCCATTATTGACTGCTTCAGTGTAACAAATGCTACCTAGTGAACCGAAATAGTTAATACTCAGCTTAAACCACATCCGGATTCAAGAAATCTAATTCATTTCTTAGAAACTATCCCAGTAAGTACTACATTAATCAACTCTCGTGTCTTCAAAACTACTATACTGTGTCAAAACATTTCCTACAGTTTGATGTTAAGCAGTCTGACGCATTTATGACAATGTAATGTGTGCATGCTGTCAATTGCATATTTCACCTTCTAGCAATTTTCTTTTCTTGAGAACTTAGTTTCCCCTCCATGTGCTTTAGAATTGCTTGAATTTTTTAGCTCACTCTTTCAGGAAATGGAATTAATATTTAAAAGCAGTAACAAAGTAATTTCAAGGATGTCTCAATAATAACCAGAGTTCCCAAAACATAAGTTATCCTATCCTTGTGGTATTCTGATTTTCTTTACCAAGTCACACAATCTAGAAGGTTGAATTATATTAAATCTCCCAAGAAGACGGGTTTGTTGAACCGAGATGCAAAGTCAACAGCTGCAAACACACATGGACATTTCTAGGTTGCCTTCCATTGCCTGTGCTTCTAAGGAAATAGGTTCTGTAGCATGAGTACAAAATAGTATAAAGAAACACCCTGGGTTACAAAGGCACAACTCTTCCACCCCCCAGACTTTCTGCTCACTATCCTTGTCTCAGTTGCACAAACTACTTGTGTTTTCCAGATTGGAAGTGGTCACTTTGGGACTATGTATGGTTCTGAGGGACATCCTCAGCTCTCTAGCACAATGTGGATCTCCTTTATTCTTAATTCAGCTAATTCGAGTTTGATATTTCTCCAAAAATATTTAGTGGAAAAAATAAGAGCAAATAATGCAGTAGAAAATACAAAAGAATAGACATAGATATGTTTGCAGAGCAAAGATGCTTTGTTTTGAGGTCAGGTCTTATTCCCTCCCAAGCAAAAGCAGGGCCTCCTTGTTCTCAGCCCTAGATAACTTGGAAGTGAACACACTTCTCACACCCTAGGAAGAACCCCAGGTTCTGCATGTTCCCTGACCCCATCTTATCAGGCTCTGAGCATCTTTGCAAAAATTGCACATCAGCAACTTTAATAGGAACTGGAAGAGAGATTTGGGGAAAGTACATCTTGGAGCATGGAAAGGAAGGTTTAGAAGACGTATAATGTCCTACAAAGGAAGGAGAGGGGAGAGATAGGTGGCAGCAGAAAGGAGAGTAGAACAATGACATCTTATCTCTCCCTTCCTCTCACTCTCAAATCAATAACTATGTCTTTGGGTGAGGCTTTAAAAAATTAAGTTCAAATTATCAATAGGAGCTCATGAATTTTTAAAATAAAATGTTGTATTAAATCTAAGATTCACTTTTTTGTTACATTTTAACATCTCTAAAATCAGAATTGATCTTGTAATTAATGGCAATTCGTATGTAAATTAGTTGTGATTTATTTTTTCAATGAAGCATAAAATGATGCATCATACAATGAATGATTACCTTAGTTTTAATAAAATATAAAACACTCTTTCTAGCGTTGAGCACTGACATGCCTAGAAGACCCCAATGTCCAAACCGTGACAATCTGAGCAACAAAAAAGAATACTAAATACAGTGGACTGAAACATAATGAATCAGTAAAAATAGATCAGTCTATAACAATACCATGGAAGAGAAAAATCAAGAAAAATTCCTTGCATAACAGTCTGCTGTAACTTACTTTGAAAATTGGTAATTAAAATGAAAGAAGTTAGCCTTTATCAAGCCTTCCCAGTAAAAATAGTATTTCAGAGAAGTCACTCATCTGGTTGATGAAGAAAAGCTTTGCTTTATAGGAGACTGTCAGATAATATGAGAAGAAATAAAAGAACCAGAGAGTCAGCATTTGCAAGTCCCTGTGAAACCGTTGGCCCAAGGTAAGATGTTCAAATGATGTTAAAACCACTGGATACACAGTTGATGGAAATTAACTACTCATAGAATGCCCAAGTAGCACCACACAGATTGCTTGCTAATGTCAAAGACAAACATTAGTGATTTTACCATGGAGGAATCAAGTGGTTATATCATGACCTAGAGGCCAAACTCACCAATGGTGTTAGGAGATATTATGTACCTGAACACAATACATGATCTCACTTAAAAGAAGTGTATAACATCACCTATGATCATTTCTAATTAAAATATCTGTTAATTCTATAGAATAAACTTCTATTTAATAGGAAATTGAGGTGGGGGGAAATCAAGTTAAATGACACCTTGAGAGACAAATCTGACAAATCCAAAAAGTGAACATCTTACAGGAAAGCTGGTCAGTCAGCTCAAAATGTCTAGACCGTGAAAACAAACACGGAACTGTGCCTGAGGCTCAGGGGTTCAACAGCCAGGTTTGGTGGGTGGTCCTGAGTTGGGGCCAGATTTGAGCAAACCAACTACATTGGCCATTTGGGAGACAGTCAGAGAAACTTGAATAGGGACAGTCCCTAACAGGGACTGTATAGAAGATAAAATACAAATAAATGTACAGACCTGGAAAGGTAGTGATTACTAACTGATAAAAGCACCTTACTACCAACAGGAGTAATCATGATCTTCTTTTGGATTTAAAAAGTGTCTGTAGGTATATCATATGTCACACACATGTGGGCATATGCACACACACAGATATGGAACAATAAACCCTAAGGCATTAAATAAAGGTGATCATCTCTAAATGATAGAAATAACATGTTTTTATTTTCTTATATGTATTTTCTAACTTCCTAGGGTGTTTGTTTACTGCATTTGTAATAAAATAAAAATTATACTTTAAATTAGAAAATAAAAACCATGCAAGGCTTTCATTTTGGCTGATATAAAAGACTAGACTAGGTACTCTGGTCAACTCTCCCACGGGCACAACTAAAAATGCTGGATAAACATAAAAACATCTTTTAAACATATTAATGAAATCACATAAAAAAAGTAAAGCCTTCTCTAAAGGCCAAAAAGAAAGGAGGGGGGGGAGAAAGAGCCAGAGAATTAACTTTAATGTACATGTTAAAATGTCAAAAGTACACACTAAAGGAATTAAAAATGAATGTAAACTAGTAGTGAAGGAAAGTGGAATGAGGAGGAGAAAAGCAGGGGGAAAGGAAGAAACAAAAACCAAGAACAAAAGTATATGGTAGATATTAACCCAAGTATGTTATGACAATAACGTGAGTGGACCGACTAATAGTTCCAGTTGAAGCACAAAGATGGTCGAATTGGATTAAAGCATCCAGTTGCATATAGTTTACAAAAGGCAACCACATAATGAAAAGATACAGGAAGGTTCCAAGAAAAAAGAGAGCACACAGAAAAATAGTAAGAAAGAGAGCTGGTGTCACTCTGTTAGGCACTTTGTGCAATAAATTAGGTGAAAGATAGAGAAAGAGATAAATAGACAATGAAATGATGGATGGGCAGTAGACACAGGTGTAGACAAACACATACATGAATTTATATATTAGACATGTAAAGCTTAAGGTAAAAAACCTTGTTAAACATGGAATTAAAATAATAGTTTTAACTTACTGGAAATATATAATAATCTAAAACTTGTATATGACTCATAAGAGACTCAAAATAGACAAAACCAAAATGACAGAACTATAGGAGAAAAATTCACATCAGCAATTATACACCCCTTTTAACAACTGATGGATCAAATGGATATACATAATTAACACTATAACCTACAAGATTTATTTAAGGTATACATTTAATTTAAGGCACTGCACCCCCCCAAATGGGAAATACATGTTCTTCTGAAGCATACACAAAAAGATTTACAACATTTACAATATACTGGGTCGCAAAGCAAATGGGAACGCATTTTACAGGATTTGGGTTGTATGGGCTGCTATGCAATTGTTAGGAATCAACAACAGAGAAAAAACATTTGTATAACCATGGAGTTATAATAAATTTGGTTATGCCAATGTGTGTGAAGGAGGATTCTAACAGATGAATATGAGTGAAAGACCACCAATCCAGTGATAAAATAAACGTTTGCATCTGTGCATAAGGGGTTAGTTGGACTTCACTGGGTCCTTTCTCTCCTGGAACGTGGGAAATCACTTGCTCCTAAGCAATTCACAGGGTTTTCTGATTCAGCCCTTGCGCTTTTCCAAGCCAAAACGTTCCTTCCCACGGTCAAGCAAGATAAAGTACTTAGGACAGCTGGATTTTAAAAACACCCTTGTGAGTTGTATTAGGACAAGCAGAAAAAAAAATCACTAAATTTAGTCTTTCACATTTTATATACTCAGGATCAAACTCTAAGTACTAGCACCAGAAAACACGAATTGGGCACATGGGTGTTGCTTGTCTAAACTAGGCTAAAGGGAGGGAATTTGTAGCCATAAAATCACTCTGCGGTGATTTTATGTTTGACATGACATTTAGTTCTTTCTGCTTTTATCTGAAAGATATTCTGGAGCTCAGAAAAATGAGTGTGAATTTAATTGGCAGTAATGGGGAAGGCACCATTGGGATGCAGAAGTACTCCTGGGACCCTGTGGTCTGAAGACCCTTCAGGTTGTAACCAGAACCATGAATCATCATTCTGGACACACTGAGGTTTTTAGGTCTGTTTCCATTGATTTATACAACAGTATAGGAAAAATCTTGAACTCAGAGATCTCACCTAACTTCGACAGTTTCATCTCCTGGTGAAAGCAGAGATCGGACTCCCGGGCAATTGTTAAAAGACTTTATGGGAGAATGTTGAAGAAAAGGAAGATACACATCAAAGAAGTGACAAGGTGACAGAAAAGGAATGGAAGGGGATAGTGAATTTCAAAGTGATTTCAAGTGAAACTATATGTGGCTCCTTGCTAGAACTAGACCACAAATCACTCAGTGAATAATTAAGACTGAAAAGTCTTTTGATTTCTGGTCTTATCTGAGCTACTTAGTTCATGAGCAAAAGCAAAGGTGTGGTACACAGAGAATGACCATTTTTTTGGCACATTGTGGGAGGCTGCTGACCACCTGGACCAGCCTGGGCCAGCCCTCCAGAGAGGCCCTGCCCCACCCCACATACACTATGAGGAGATCAATACTAACACCATGTGGTTAGTTGCACAAACTTGAGAAGTTTGACCTTAGGGCCCCAAATGTATAGCTGCTTCATTGGTGTCTTGAACTCAACATCCAAAACCCAATTCCTCATCTTCCTTCCAAGATCTGCTTCTCCTACAGATTTCTATCTCAGTACGTGGCAACTCCATTATTTCAGTTGATGGAAACAGAAGTCTTAGATTAAACCCTAACTCATCTCATTTCCTCACACCCTATTATGGACTGAATTGCCCTTCCCCTCCCCCACCCTCCCCCAAAAGATATGTTGAAGTACTAACCCCCATCTCCCAGAATGCAATCTGATTCAGAAACAGGATCACTGCAGATGTAATGAGTTCAGATGAGGTCATCCTGAATGATGTGGGGTGGGCTCCAAATCCAATACGTCCCTGTAAGTGGGGAAAACCTGAACGCAGGCGGGCAGGGAGAAAACTACATGAGGATAAAGTCATAGACTGGGGTGATGCTTTGGCCAAGGAATTCCAATGATTGTCAACAAATTACAAGAACCCAGGAGAGAAGCATGGAACAAATTCTCTCTCACAGCCCTCAGAAGGAACTAACATGCCAACACCTTTTGGGCTTGTGGCCCCCAGAACTGTGAGAATACATTAAGCCACTCTGTTTGTGATTCTTTGTTACAGCCACCCTAGCAAACTAATGCACACACCTCACTCAATCCAAAATCTCTGGGCACTACCACGCAGACTCGAGCACTTCCCACACACTCATCACTCTATCCTGCTCCCAGCCTCCACCACCCCCTGCATTAGTGCAGTAGCCTCCTAACTGGTCACCCTGCTTCCACCCTTGCCCTGTCTCTTCCTTCAAAGTCTAATCCCAGCATGGCAGTCCAAGCCATCCCTTTAAAAACAAATGAAATCACACCACCCTTTTTGCTGATTTTCCAGTGATGTGCCATCTCACCCGTGCAGTGGCCAGCAGGGTCCCCCACAGGCTGGCTCCCTGGTACTGCACGACCACACAAGCCCCTACTCCCCTCACTTACTCCCTAACCCTCCCTGGCTGTGCCCTGCAGGCGCCCCACTCAGAGCTTTGGTGCCTGCTGCCCTCTCTACCTCGAACATTCTTTTCCCAGTTATCCACACGGCTCCACCCTCATTCCCCTCAGGTCCCATCCTCTCATGGAGGCCTCACACGGCGGCGGGGGAGGGGGGGGGTTGAGGGCGTGGGGGTGTGACAATTATGAAGACAGGGAATTTTATCTGCTTTGTTCACACGCATATTCACAGCACTTAGAACGGGGCTTGAGCAGGCAGTACCCCAGTTAGCATTTCCTAAATGAGTGAAGGAATTAAGGCTTGTCAGCACCCATGAGCTCCTGCTCACACCAAAGGAACAAGTCCATCCGTACCATGATGTCTGACCCTCGTGAGTGGGGGCTGACTGAGAGGTATGGTACCCAGATTTGGGCCTGGGGAGAGAACTGTTGACTGTCCTAATCTGCAAAATGCCAGGAAGGTGTGATTTTAGTGGGAAATATTGAACAGTTTGACAAGATGGCGAAGGAAGAAGGACAAGAGAGTCCCTCGTGAAAGAGAAAAATAAGATTGAGGAGAAACCTGTATGGAAAAGAATGGGTTAGAATAGTGTGGGGCTGAGGCAACGTGTTCTGGACCCAAAATTTTATAGTAAGATATGCCAATACTGTTATAACTTCCAAAAGAACGATGATGTTTTCATCATTTATACTATTATGATATTATATTGAGGGAGATGGAGTGAATGAGGGAACTTGCAATACACATTAACAGGCAATTCAAAAAGAAACAGTAAAAAGCCAATGCAATAAGCATATAAAAATGTGTTTAACCTCATGAGGCATCAAGGAAACATATTACAAGAAGAACAAAACAATTTTCCTATATGCTGGGTAGGACTGTTTAAATGATAACATCCAATGAATTTCAGAACAAGCATGGCAGGAGTGTAAAACTGGCATAACCTTTCAGAAGAAAAGTTGACACTCTACATCCAAAGGTTTTAAAAATTCATTTTCTATGGTTTGATGATAGCATTTATCATTTACTCCAGCTCTTCCATGTGCGCTTTGAATGTAACACTTAACTGCTCCTGGTAAGTGCCAGAGCTGGGGTTGGAACTCAGGTCTCTCAGACCCCAAGATCAGGGACCTAGCAGGTTCTCAACCTCCCACAGAAGAAAAGTGGGTCCACAGAACCGTTGCAGGCGTCAGATGTGGAACATTCAGTCTGTGAGCAAATAGGATGGAAAACACTTTCATGGTAACTAGTAAAATCATGCTTTATCTGCAGGCCTCTTGAACCCATATCTTTCCCAGCCAAGTGAGGCAGTACATTGAGCCTGTAAAAATCCAAGCACTGATGACTTCCAACTCTAGGAACATATTACTGATAAACATCACAATGATGTACTTAGGAAAGAACCCAGAAGTATTCCCCTATGTCGTTTCTTTTGATGATCTTACAGAGAACAGGAATGACGGTACTGAGGACATCAGCTCCTACCAAGCTCAGAGCCTGCATCTGCCCCGCTCATTTTCAGACCTGAAGTGTGTCCTTAATTCTCTTCTCCTTCCTGGAGCACAGTTCCTCAGGATGCTGCAGTGCCCACCCCAACCACAGGAACACACGGCTAATTAATGTCCCAATGACGTACGACAATGATCAATGATTACAATGATGTACCGTATTAACTTTTTTATTTTATTGAATTTACTGTGGTGACATTGGTTAATAAAATGATATAGGTTTCAGGTGTACAGTTCTATAACACATCATCTGTATATTGCTCTGTGCGTTCATCACCCCAAGTCAAGTCTCCTTCCATCACCACTTACCCCTCCTTTACCCTGTTCTACCTCCCTCCACTCCCCTTTCCCTCAGGTAACTACCACGCTCTTGTCTGTGTCTGTGAGGTTTTTTGTTCCTTTGTTTACTCAATCTCTTCACCATTTCACCCATCCCCCCAACTCCCCTCCCCCAACAGCCGTCAGTCTATTCTCTGTATCTGTGAGTCTGTTTCTATTCTGTCAGTTTACTTTGTTCATTAGACTCAACATGTAAGTGAAATCATATGGTACTTGTCCTTCTCTGACTGGCTTATTTCCCTTAGCAAAATGCTTCAGGAAGATTATCTTAACAAGAAATTTCCTGACACTCACATGAATAAATGCATGTACACAACCAGATAGATTTAAGGATGCTCGCTCTAGATCTCTTTGCTTAAAAAAGCTTTAACTTGAGACACGAAACACCAATTACTTTGCAGACTCAAGCTTAAGCAATTTAACATTATTTTGAAAGCCGTTGTCAGAAAACCAAACAAAAACCAAGCCAGGCTTTGCAGTGTCTCAGCCTCCCCCTGCAGTCGGCCCGCTGCTGTGGGATTTTACAAGGTGAGTTGCAAGCGTGGACAAGGCAACTCCAATGTAGGCTGTTGCCCCAGAATAAATACATTTTGAAGTCAAGAGCCAGGCAAGTGGCAATGCTAATCAAGCAAGTGACAGCATTAATCTCCTTTGGCTCAGCTCAAAACAGGATATGCCACAGGTGACCCTGAGTCCTTCTCTCCCCTTCTCAAGCCATTAGCCAAACATCATATTTCTTGCTGCTGCCAACACCAGCGCCACCAGCAGCACAATTCAAATGAGGGAGAAGAACACACATGATGAGAACAGCTTATTAACTCCCTCAGTGCTCACCTGTAACTGGTTCTAAGGCAGCCTCCTAATTTGCCAAAAGTCATGAGAACATAGCCTACACCCAATTATGCTACATACATTATAGGAGGCCAATAGTTACAAACATTAGGATTTACATTTAAATTGTGTGTTACAGTGACCGAAGAGAGGCTTATGCCAAGGGAAGTTTCAGGAAGTGATTTACTATGAGAGAGATATCAGAAAAACGTAGGATTCCTCTTCTGTGGTAGCACCGCAACCATGACAAGGTGCCACAAGCGAGCTAGAACTGAAGTGTGACAGGTGTCAGGTCTTTGGAAATGTGGACAAGCTCTGTCCTGATGGAGTAATTTAAAGAAGAAGCCAGATATGAATGTAAAAATAATTCTCCATAAGCAAGCGTTCTATAGAGAGCTAGCAAACCCAAATCGGTCTGTCATCCATAAAAATGGAAAAATGTCCCTCATCTCTAATGTCCATCCCTTGGAGTTTCAAATGCCCCTTAATTTAAAGGCCAAAAAGGCTAGCAATCTCCCTTTTTAAAGTTCTTTAATGTTTCATGCATCCACCCATGTGCCCTTTGATCTATAAGATCCCATAGTTCTTTCCCTGTGGCGTTTCTTTTGATGATCTTACAGAGAACAGAAATGATGGTTCGAAGGACATCAGCTCCTGTCAAGCTCAGAGCCTGAATCTGAAGCACATGTTCTTCAGAATGATACAGTGCCTACACCTTCTGAATTGCAGATTCTAGCAAAGTCTCTTCATTGATCCCCTTTGGAGAAGGAAGTTAGGAAGGATATTACCTTAAATATACTCTCCCACACTCCTCCACTGTGAATAACTACATCAGGTCAGTGACCACCTGGCCCAAGGTCAGACAGCCAATTAGCTGGCTAGTAAGTGATCTGAGACAGAATCTCAGCCACACAAGACTTGAGCAGGATGTATAGTTTAGAAAACAGGAGTAGATAAAATTTAGGGTTGGAAACGTGAGGCTAAAAATGTACGACTTGTTGTTTTCATAGTACTCACTATAGAATGTGTGTTTGACAAAAGTGTCCAGGCCTGTGGTGATGCACAGGAGCTGTGATGTGAGATATCAAAGGGACAATATTAAACAACCCTCCACGTGAGAGTAAGAATGGCCTAATAAGTGGAAGATGCGGAAGGACTGGCATGCCTACTGTCAGGGTGGCTGTGGCCTCTCCTAGGCTCCTGCGTATGTGTGTCCTTCGAGCAAACCCTAGATACTTAAAGTAACACAGTAAGTCACTCCTCTTAAAGCCAACAGGCTAGGACAGGGGGACAGGGACTGGAAGAGATTAGCCAAAGTACATATATGCATATATACAAAGTCCATGGGCACAGACAACAATGGGGAGGGGAAGAGGAAGAAATGGAAGACATCTGTAATAGTATCAACAATAAAAACACCAACAGGCTGAGAACATCAATTAAATGGCATTTAAATTAATATATAAGAGTAAAAACAGTTTTGAAATTAATTCATGGCTGAATCATCATTATATTACTTGTATATTAGCAACTTAAACTACTTCCCCTTAAAATTTTTCATTTCTAAGAATTACACTTTATATATATTTCTTTAACATTATGCATTTCCAGGGATAAAACTAACTTCACTGTTAAAGAGAAAACAAGATTAGATCCCGTGTGTGAACTTCTGTGGGTTGTATTTTACTCCAGGTATATTTAACACGGTCTGATGAGAAAAGGAAGAATAGGGCTCCACTGTATGTTAATAAAGTTAGTTTGCACAACTAGTGCTGATTACTTTTGAGAGACTGAACATATAAATGAACAATGACCAAATCATATTCAAGGCGGGGTATAAGTGAGTTTACAATTGTTAGTACACCAAACAGTTTATTCTTGTAAATTATTTACTGATTATTATATTGTTTTCCACACAAACAACTGTAAACTTACTTTGTCCCACCCTATGTATGAAAATAGAATTCTGACCCACAACCCGCAACCCATTTTCTCCATCACCAGCCCTGGAAGCCAGCCTGCTCTCTGTAAGTCAGACTTCTGGGAACTCAGACCACTGTCTCTAGTGACAATCCAGGAAGCTAAACAACAACTTCTATAACAATCAAACCAAAAATGTCCAGGACTGGAATGGTGACTGAGAGCATTCCTAATTTTGCCCCACTTCCAAAGTGGGACCAACCAGAGAAAGCCAAATGCACTCCCCTAACCAATCACACAGAAGGCCCCACTTCTACTCAGCCCCACTCAGCTTCCCCAGGCCAGCAGCCTCCCATCAGGGCAGCCCGGAGCCGTCCCTGTTCTCCCTTAGGAAGCTCCCCCCTCCTCTGCCTGCTGTGAGTCTCTGCCAAACACAAGTGAGGATGGCTGACTCCCCTTGTTATAGCAAGTAAATGGTAAACAGCCTGTGCTCATTCTCATTTGGATGGTCTTCATTTATTTCCACACTTTTATGGACACTTCTGAAAAGAATTCTTATAATAACAGGCACAACAGTAAAGCAAGGAAGGTGAAGGTGAGGTGACATGTCACTAGAGTGCATGGATATAAGAATTTCGTGTGCTGTCTTCTGTCACCTTGTCTGAAAGGACTTGAGTCTAAATCCATCCTGCACATGTTCCTTTCGTGCATCCTTTTGTGAAGCATTATTTCCACAGTACATAGATCTCATGGTTGAAACAAGAGTGCTTTTCAGCACGCTTCCAAATGATTCATGAAAGATTCATAAAAGAAAGCTGGACCGATATAGAGCTCCCCAAGTCACCACAGAAATTAGGAAGTAGAAGAGTAGAGATGTCCTTACTCTATTTAGCTTATGGATTTCTTGTAAAGAACCTATTAAGAAAAGTGAAAGCAATAATCTCGTGAAGAGGGGGAAAAAAGCCAGAAGCCAAATGTCATCAACCCTACTTCTCACTGACTCTCAAGCCACGTGCCTTCAGGGGTTTTGATCTGTGCCCAGCGGACACTCGGAGGTGAGAGCACCCCCTAGAATGGGGCAATCATGAAACAACAGAGAAAAAAAGGTGCTGAAGAAACCAAAATGACTTTTCTCCCATCCAGTTTCCCCCTCACCAGTGGAAGGAATGGTTCTATGTATTTGAGTACAGGGAAACTCGAGTCAGAAACTAGTGAAACAAAAAGCAGCCCCACAAAGGAGAAATTACAAAGAAGCAAGCACACTGCAGACCTTTGTGTCCCGTAAATTAGTTATCATAAGAATGCAAATGGTTGAAAGCCAACACACTTTCTGCCAATATTCTGTGGGATCCAGTTCTACTGAGAAACATGCTTTTCACAGCATGCTTCAGACCTGTCTGCAATGATTACCTGAGAAGCAGAAAGGTCAAATTTAAATTTTAGTGACATATTAACGAACAAGGTAATTCTCTGGACAGATACAGGGAAAGATTCGCCACCTGAAGCCAAGACAGAGCTCCACAGATCAAAGCATGAGCCATGTAATGGAACTAGGCAGGCCTGTTGTGCATCAGGGCTATACCTGAGACGGCTGCATCCCTGCAGACCCTCACAGACACTGTTGTGTTTACTACTTTCACTGTCCCCAGCAGACACTTGGAAGACATTTCATCTCAGAAGAGTAAAGCCTTTGTCTGGGAATCCAGAGATATGAGGGTCCCATCTTTGCAGTATCAGTTATAACAAAGTCTACCTTTTTAAAGCAATGCCTCCTTCGAGCTCAGTAGTTGATCTTCCAGTTTGAGATGGAATAACCTCAAAGTTCACCAATTCAAAGTACAAAGCTAGAACATGAAGGGAACTAGGTTTCCCATGTAGTGGGGTATTTATGGCTGTGACCATGTTCCCAGATGTGCTCTATGGCAATCTGTGGTCAATGGCCAGACTGAGAGGAGAGGTGGGTGCCAGAGGCCCTGGGTGGCTCTCCCGATGCCCCTGAAGGCCCATCATAGTGGGCGGGTCTCCTGCGGGCCAATGGCTTGAGCAGTCACTAAGCTCAAAGTCTCTATTAAGAGTTGAATTATATTCCTCAAAAATTCATGTATTGAGCTCCCAGTGCCTCACAATGTGACCTTATTCGGGTCACAGTAAATAGTCAAGATGATGTCACTAGGGTAGGCCCTAATCCAATATGACTGGTGTGCTCATCACACGGGGAAATGGACACAGAGACATGCTCCCAGAGAGAACACATGTGAAGACGAACGCAGCAGAGAAAGACAAATTCTGAATGGAATCACTCATCTGCCAAATTTTTTTAGAAAGTCAAATTCAGAAACAGAGTAGAAAAGCAGTTGCCAGGACTGAGGTGTGGAGGGCACAGGGACAGGCTGGTTAAAAGCTACGAACGTTCAGTTATAAGTGAATAAAGTCTGAGGATCTAATGTGTAACAGTCACTGTAGTTGGCATACTGTATTGTATAACTGAAACGTGCTAAGAACTTAAATGTTCTCACACACAAAAAGGGGGGTAAGTGTGTTAATGATCTCAAAGGGGGGATTCTTTCACAGGGTACATAAAATCAACACATAGTACACATTAAATATTTCACATTTTTATTAGCCAATTATATCTCAGTAAAGCTGCAAAAATGACAGAGTTAAAATTTTTTAAATAAAAAATGAAGGCAGCGGATGCTTCTACTAGCCGAGGAACACCGAAGATTGCCAGCCACCCCCAGCAGCTAGGGGAGGCCTGGGACAGGCTCTCCCTCACAGCCTCGGAAGGCACCGCTCTGCTCACACTCTGACCTCGAACTTCTAGTCTCCAGAACTAGTAGGACAATAAATTTCTGTTGTTTAAGCCATTCAGTGTGCAGAACTGTCACAGCAGCTCCAGGTAGAGGTACAGTCACCCTCTGTCATTCTTGCAAACATTACCCCAACTCCCAATAACCAGCCACGTCACCAGCAGCACAAACCCTTGACCTGGAGGGAAACTGGGACTTTCCATGAATCTCCAGCACATTCTTCTTTGGTCTACTGTGGCAACCTACCAGCTCTTCTTATATTCTGAAATCACTCATTTCATATTCTAAAACATTAACTTATAGTCCCGCTGAAGTTCTATGTAGTCACTGGAATGTCAAAAAAACAAATGATCCTGGACTATGTTTTCTTGACTTAATGTCATAAGTTTACAAAACATTCTAAGTAAGAAATCAAAAGGAAGAGCTACAGAGAACAAGGAAGTAAAAAAAGAAGTATAAGAGAATTCTAACCAGTAGCTCGCTTCACCCATCAGATGGAAAAGTAAAATGGAAAAGTAAACTGCCATCTACTGATGACTGTTCTAAAAGCCCAGATGGTGGTTCTCAAGGGGTGGTCCCCACCCAGCAGCACCCACCTATTAAATCAGAGGGGATGGGACCCAGTTTCTGTAGTGGAATAAGGCCTCCAGGTGCTTCTGGGCCCCTGAAGTGTGAGACCCACTCTTACACTCAAAGTGAGGAGGTCAGTTGGTCCCACCTAAGAGCAAATTTGGTTGGGAGGGACTGTCCAAGGGCTCAGTGTTCAAAAGGGTTCCAAGGCAGACTCTGAGCTCTGATTTGAAAATAGAAAATCTCTCGGGAAAGAAAGAGAAAGGATGGTCTCTGGCAAGGCACCCAAGGGCCACCCAACGGCCACCCCATGAGTCTTAGGCTCATAAGCCATCACCACTACACCCTTCTTCATATTCGTGACTCCAAGTAGAAAATGTCCCAGATTTCGGAGGTGACCTGGACCCTAAACAGATGGATATAAAAATGAAAAGAAGAAATACAAGGCCTGTTTTCTATTACAAGACAAAGCTCAGAACAAGTACGTGGCAGCATTGTTCTTTCTCCTACTAACACTTACTTTCCCCTTTCCTCTCCACACCTGGCTCCTCTTCCGGACGGCATTACTTTGGTGATGGAATAAAAGAATGAAACAAGTGATATTCAAAATCTAAACTTATAAGGTAATTAAATTTGAAAGTTATTGTCTGTACCGCATTTACATGGTTAAGAATTCTCTTCATTTTGAAAAGAATTTACAAAAGAGTTCTTTAGAAGATTGGGCTTCTCTGAGGAATTTCATATCTGATTTGATTTATTTTAAAAACCACCTCCTGCTTCCTGCTGCCTCCCAGCCTGGCCGCCTGGGGATCCACGGCTTCAGCCTGAGCCCAACCCCGATCTAACCTCTTCCCTCCCTGCCCCGCCAGGGCTCAGGCCTGGGTCAGACAGAGCCACTCATCCAGCTACTGTCTCCCTAAGTGCCTTTCCCTCTTTTACCTCCTCTCCTGTTGCCATGGATACTGTGCCCTCCTCCATACCCTGGTTGCATCCTGGCTTCCTTTGGGCCCCCGCTGTGCCCCTTTGCCTCCCAGCAGCCTTTCCTGTCCAACCTCTTCTCTGAACTTCAGCTTCCCTTGTCTGCCTTGCCCTAAAGTTGCACACTTTGTTCTATGGTTCTAGTATATTCCATCCTTCCCCAGCCACTCCCCAAGGAAAACCATTTCCATCAGCCACCCTCCCTGCAGCAGCATTACAATATTCTGTAGATTCATTGCATGAATAGACTTCTTGCTGGGAGACTGCAACAAGTCAGTTTCTCTGCGATTGCTTCTGGTAGCACTGCACGCACAGCACAGACTCCAGTTAGAGTGACTTAACTTCTTACCTCCTAAGGGTCATTCTCAGCCTCAGGGAAGCACTCAGAGTGATCTGGCTACCAGATAATCTACATGAACAGTTGGGGAGGTTGTGGGATGAGTATAGACTGGAAAAGTAGGAAATTTGGATTCTGTCACTCTGCAGCCCTTAATGAAGTGTGCGGCCTGGGGCACTGTGTTCCTGGCCTGTGCTTTGGACACTAGATGTCTGTTTTCCATTCTGAAAAGTAATTCATCTAAGGATCAGATAACAGATCAGAGCATCAGCCAGCCTCAGCATCATCTGAAGAGTATTATTGATCTTTTGCCCTGTTCTCCAAAGGTGTTCCTCTGATTCTTATATTTTCTAGTACAAATGACGGGATGCATCTTTATCTTATTTATAGCTCTCAGTAAATTGGTATGAGCATCAACCAAACGTATTAATTTTATTCCCCAAGAAATATACCCCCAGAAAATGTCACAGAAATGATCTTTGAAAAATGCACATCCAAATGCAATATAAAATATTTAAAGGAATGATTATTCTACAGGCTCTTGTAAAAGTCAAGTCAGTGCTTTTAAAGGTGAAAAGTGGACATGAGTTAAGAACAACCTTCAAATCCCCAAGGTTCTTCTTGATTTCTCTTTTACTTTCGGTACTGGGCCTTGAATGAATGACCTCTAATAACTTAGATATTCAAAAATTGGTGAACAGTACTTAGCAAAAAGTAAAACTCAGATAAAAATGGTAAGAACTAAGCCAATCACCGATGGCTTGAAAATTCACGGCTGCATTTGGGGTTTCCTGCTGAGGCATAGCTTCAGGCCGCTTTCAGGGTTCTTCCCATCTACTCACCTTCCCCAAATCCTCCACAAATTAAGGAAGAGTCCCCATACTAGCCTGTGGTGTCAAACAGGCAAATCATGTGGTCAGCAAAAAGAACTCCAGAATAGAAGAGCTCACCATCAATTCATTCAGCTGAGTTGGCTGGAAAGCAAATACACAGGTGAACTGATTTAATATTCCAACAACCCTGTGAGGCAAGTACAACAGTATCCTAAGATAAAGAAGAGGAAGCACAGAGAAGTCAAATAACTTGCTCAACAGCCACACAGCCAGAAAGTGGCCAAGAGAGAGTTAAACCATGGTTCTGGGCACTCGGCCACCATGTTCCACTGCCCGACCAATGGGATCATGCCACATGTGCTGGCACCAGACTCATAAATGATGAGCTAAGTGAAAATTTTCAGTAAACAAAAGTTCATCAAATACATTGGTACAAATGGTTATTACCTAGAGAAGAAAGGTGAAGCTCATAAAAAATGAAGACTTTCTCAGGATCTCTAGGAATGACCCAAAGAGAAGAGACTCCTTGGAGGACATGCCAGGACCACATCCTGTGATCCGGTAGGCCACGGCTGGACTTCACCTTTGAAATAAGCTCTCCGTGGTGATATTAAAGGTGTTCAGGGTACATGGATGGGCTAAAATATTTAAGAAATTGTCCACACCCTTGCGGGAAGAGGGTACAAGAAATCTCTGGACTCTTTCTCCAAAGGAAAATACATGATAACAGGCCTAGGCCCCCCTTAGGGCCTCGAACTTGGAGGATTTTGTTTGCCTGATGCTGGCTATCAGGGTGACAGCATTTGTGTCCAGAGTCTTAGCATTTGCCTCAAGGCTCTTTTTGCCCAGCAGGAGTCTGAGCACTTAAGGGGAAGGAGCTGGGACTTCAGCAAGCTCACAGAACAGGTTAATAGGTACTTTGAGGCCTGCTGGCATATCAATGCCTCTAGGAAAAACGCTGTGTGTGGCCAAAGCTGTTTTGAGAGTTGCTGTCACAAAAACCAAGACGCAAAAAGTCAAGGGACAAGTTAGTCTTCATCTGCTTCAAACTTCTTTCACTGCTAGTCAAATCGACCAAAAAGAACTCAGGAGATGTGCGTGGCCAAATCAGCACAGGTCCACTCACAGCAGGAAACATTCACTGTGCCTGTGCCCACGCCTGTTAGCTTCCCAGGGAAAAATGCAAGGCAAGTATCTCAGCTCTGGAGAAGCCACGCAATCTAAGGACAGCAGCAGCCACCCCATGGAGTCATCAGGAGAAACCCACCGAAGCCAAGAGATCATGTTCAAGGTCATATAACAAGGAGATGGACTGGACAAGAAAACAGTTTCAATAAGAAAGTGCTTCTCCCTGGTCATTCCTCTGTGTTAAGCAGCCAACCCCAAATACAAAGCTGTTTGATTCTCCCTGATGCTGCATCTAATCTAAAATCCCCTTTAGAGGCAAATAAGACTCTGAATTCTGGGTCTCTGAGTCGGGGAAGGAGAGGTGTGGGTGGGGATAAAGTCCAGCTCCAGGATTTTCTGGACTTTCTGATGTTCACTTAAAACAAGTCCCCAGATTATATATATATATACATTTCATGTATTTCATGAAAAAGGCAAATGGCACATGTAATCAAATGAGGGTCCCGGAGAGTTGATATGTGGCCCCCAAAGAACAACAGCCTGAGCCACACTGGCCACTGTCTGCTGGAACCCTAAGATAAAGAGTTTGCAGGAGGCGCAAACAACCCTCTGTTCAACTTTGATAAAGTTCTCAGCACTGCCCCAGGATATTGACCATTCAACAGACTCAGAAGCCCAGGCTACAGCGGGACACATGCAAGGACGTCACCATCACACATGCGGATCTCCAAATCCCAAATTCTGAGCAGCAGTACAGACCTGAAAGTGTGTATCGGTCTATATCTGGGAAAAGGCACTTCCCCTGTGTAGATTGCTCTGAAAAAGACCTTGAAAAAGAGCTTAGTTAGAGCTAAATGCTGCTTGATGCCACACAAGAAAACCCAGAATTACCAGTGTGGCCTAAGGTCGTAAAGGTTTCCCTGTCCATGGGGTCTGGTGTGGGTCGGCGGTGCTTCCCCATCTTGTCCCCAAACGTGCCCTCCAGGACACGTCTGGTGAGGTGGCCACAGCCAGGGAAGAGAGGATGAGACACGGGCATGGGGTGGTTTTATCGATTCTGCCCATACCTCTTGCCAGTCCCATGGCCTATCTGCCCGCAAGGAAGTAATGAGGGAGCAGTCTCTGCCCTGGAGAGTAAGCAGCTCCGGATGTGACATGTTACCGAATAGGGACTGGGCTCGGAGCTGGTCTGCCTCCGGACCACCGGTACAGTGTGGGTTCTTTACTTTGGATAGGAAAGATTTCGCAACACACGTCCCAGTGATCTTAAGAGTATGCTTATTAAAGCTAGGGACTGTGAAACAAAGAAAGACTTAAAAGGAGCAACAGGAGAGAAAATCAAAGAAAAAGGGGGCCATGGTAACAGGTTCAGGGGGTAAGCCCAGGATGAGCTGCCACTGCCTGGTGCTCCACTGGTGGCAAATCTCAGGGGACCCTTAGAGTTTAGTATAAAAAGAGCAGAGGCACAGGGGACAGGCATCCTCTAGCAAGAGCATGCCATGAATTCTTTGTCCTGAGGCTTTTTATCTTTCTTTGGCAGGCTGGAATCCTAGGGAAGGTCTCAGGGGACAGTCTTAACAGAATACCGTATTTTGCTGTGTATAATACACACTTTTTGCCCAAAATTTTCAGGGAAAAATAAAGATACACATTATATATGGGTAGTACTAATTCTGTATCTATATAAATGTTTTTAAGTCTTTCATTTATGCTTATGTGTTAAAAAGTGTAACTCTAGAAAGCTGTAACAATATCTGTATGCTAAATAATAACCTGGAATACAATCATTGGTTTTGTTTCTAAACATAAATAAATCATTGAATTTAAAAATTAAAATGAAAGACTTTTTTCCTGAAAGTTTGAGCCAAAAATGTGCATGTACATTATACACAGAGGGCATTATACACGGCAAAATGTGGTATTCATTAGCTTTTCACATGTATCCTTCATTATGTTGACTCATCAAAATGTGTGTATGGAGGGATCAGGGTTAGTTTTATTTTTAAAGAACATCATTAAAGAGGGATCGTGACTGGGATCCTGTCTGCGCCAGGATGGTCCGAAACACGTAAACCATTTGCCCCTACATGTACTTGGTTAGGGAAGAGAAAACCTTGTGATTCATTAGCTATCTGTATGTCGCTCAATTGTTTGACCTTGTTTCATTATTTTGTCTCCGTTTCCCTTATTCCACTTGTCAAGGAATTTCCCTGGCTTCTTACGACCCTGACACACGCGGGCCCATCACAAAGCCCATGCCCCCAGCCCAGCCCACCCTCCACTACTCATCCCCATATCATACCAGAACCCCCACAGAGACCCCTTCTTTGTAAGATGTTACAGATGGTTTGGAATTTGGGACACTCCCTCTAGACTACGCACACTACCTGGAAGGGATGAAACGTGTTTTTATCATAAATACCATTTCAAGGCATTAATATGTGAGAAGCAATTATGAAACCTAAAAATTGTTCCTGGCCAAGGGCAGGGTTCAGGAGTTATAGGTGGATAATAAAAGCCAAGAAGAGGCAGAATGAGAACAAAAAAAAATGAACATGAGCTCACATCAGAGTCAAGAGAGACAGCAAGAGTGCTTACGAGTGCAGGCAGGTCCAGCCGAGTCAGGGAAGACACATGAAGGCACTGGAGGCACAGGGAAGGAGCGGTTGCCCACTCCTCTGAGCTGAGGCCTTGGGCCTCACTACTGAGGACACAGTGCAGGGAGGAGAGGGTGTTCCTCCAGTCTTTAACCAGAAATCCAAGGACCCCAGTTATGTGGGTTCAGCTCTAACCCTGACCTCCAGCGAGGGGGTTGCCAGCCAGACCCACTCCTGTGCCTGCCCAAACCTCTCTGCCTAAACTGGCCTCCATGAATTTGGCCCTTTGTAACCCCAAAAGGAAAAAAATAATCTGCCAGAACTCTTCCTCCTAGTTGGTTCCTGGGTTCCTGGTTCTGTCCTTGTCACCCCATTCCAGTGTCATCCACAACCTGACATGAGAGGGAAGTTTATCTTTCCCTTCTCTTTTTTTAATCGCCTAAAGTATAGTTCTTAAACTTGAGCCTTCACAAGAGTTCCTTTCTTCAGTCTGTGATCTTGAATTTTTCTTAAACCTCTTCAGGAGAGTGGTCTGCTTTCTGTTCTTCCTACCTTACTGTAGATATTGAATAAAGACTTGATTCTCAGCATGATAACATTTATCCCAACAGATCACTTTTGAAAAAGGTTATAGCAATTGAAAGAAACCTTTTCCTTGATATCAAAGCTATAGACTTAGAGGCTTTTTAAGCCAAAAGAAACCCACTGTATAATAAAAGAAAAAAAAAACATTTCCTAAGAAGAAAAATGCCTGCTGCTTTTTGTGGCCCAGAAAATTATTGGTTCACCAGGTGAATCTCTCCATGAATAAACTCAATATGAAAGAGGAAATAAATCATTTGACTGTCTACATTTTTCCTTTGTGACAGTCATCTTGTTGAAAAAGAACATTATTTTTGTGCTAATGGAAGAGTCTTGCTAGATAAGACTTACACATTATCCAAAATGTACAGAAAGCTTCATCTCTTCAGTGCATTTTATTCTCTTTAGCCAATAAATTTCTGCAGAAGTGCTACACAAATAGGTTACAGGAATAAATATCTGCCTTCAGAGGTGTGACTGTTGAGAAACCTTACTTGAGTTCACCTTCAAATGAACCTGACATCATCTTGGACTTTCACTCCCTCATACACTATACCAGGTGAACCAATGAACTGCCATCTGCCCAGGAATGGGCCATGACCTAACAACCACATGTCCCAGGTCTATCATCTCTTTTTTCCAGACTATATGTTCCAAACAAGATACCCTCCCTTTTCATTTGGAAAATATGTCCATCAGACCTACATCCAGGTGTGGTATCAATCAGAATGTTTCCACAAGACACCAGCCTGCAGTCATTCTGATGGATCAGTGCCCACGCCATAACAGTTGTTAAATTGTGGGCCCTGGCTGGTGTGGCTCAGTGGATGGAGCACCAGCCTGTGAACTGAAAGGTCACCAGTTCGATTCCTGGCCAGGGCACATGCCTGTGTTGTGGGCCAGGTCCCCAGTTGGGGGTGTGTGGGAGGCAACCAATGTCTCTCTCACAAATTGATGTTTCTCTCTCTTTCTCCTTCCCTACCCCTCTCTCTTAAAGTAAATAAGCAAAATCTTTTTCAAAACTTGCTTGAGTAATCCCCTACTATAGCTCATCCACTATCCATTTCTGCAGATCCTCTCAGCTCCCCTCCTCTCTTCACTCAATTCCATTCTGACTTTCATCTGCAATGCTCCATTTGGATTACATTTTCAAGATCATCAGGACCTCCATATTCCCAAGTCTGAGTCACTATTAATGGGACAGCATACATTACTCTCTTTTTCTCCAGGTTATTCTTTCTTATTTTCTCCATCACCGCACTCCTCTGGCTTGGCTTCCACCCTGTGGTTCTTCCTTTGGGAGCCTTTGCAAGCTCCGTACCTTCCACTTGTCCTTAACATTGCCATCTCATAGCATATTTTCCTCTGTCCTCACTCTGCATGGCCTCATCAATCATATGTCTCTGGGCCAATTGGCATATCTAATTAAGTCTCTCTCAGGAAGCACAAACTTTATGTACCCAAAAGTGAATTCAACGTGATTCCATGTTATAATTCACATTATTCCAGCTATTACCAAAGGGAGTGCACCATGGAAATGTCACCCCAAAGAGCTGGCTGTTTTGGTCAGAAACATAGATCTCTCCCATGGTTTCTTCCTCTCACTTTCCATCAGGTGCCCCTTATTCTACCTCCTCAATAGTTCTCAAGTCTATCTTCTGTCATCCCTATCATCACCACCCTATGCTCCAACATCCTCTCTTGCCCCTCCCAGCCCATTGGCCTTGATGGTGCCCTTGCACCATGTTGCTTTCCTCCACTCTCACCTTCACACTGGATTGTGAGTGAACTTTCCAAACCTTCAGTCTGATGCCATTGCTTTAAGGCATTAAAAGTCTTAAATGTTTTCCATTGTCTTTAAGATGAAACCTGAACCCCTGGCTCAACCCAAGGTGCTCCTAGACACAGGTTCTGCTATGACTCTAGCCTCACTTTCTGCTCTCCTCTTTGCATCCTCCACATGCAGGACCATTAATATGCTACCCTCTCGCTTACCTCCAAATATGTGCACAAGCTGTTCCACCTGCCTCACACAGCTCCTCCCTGCTCTCCAACTCCTATACATGCCCGCTCACACCTTATTCAGAGGACCAGCTCTCACTTACCCTTTCAGTTGTATTTTAAAGGGAGAATTTTTCTGACTTCTTGGCTAAATGGACCTCTTTGTATTGTGTTTCCTTGGCAGCTTGTATTCCCCAACAAAATAGTTTAGTTTAGTTCATCATAGTTTAGTTTTTCCTAATTTTCCCCTTAAACTCTAAGATCCATACCTGCTGCGCTATTTTGGTTATTCACGACTGTATCCCCAAGACAAAACTGATATTGGAGAATAGTAGGCACTAATGTAAGAATGAATGAATAAGTGGAAAAGTAGATTCAATCTCACCTTGTCCATAAAGCCAACTTAGCATTATTGATATTTTGAGTCACACAATTTCATTATGGAGGTGCACTGTAAAGTGTTTAACAGCATCCTTAAATACCAGTAGCATCCCTGCCTATCTGTGATGCTCAAAAATTTCTCCTGACACTGAGACATGAGACATGAGAACCACTACCAACCCTGACTTCTCTTCCTTCTCATAACAGCTTCACTGTCGATTGTTACTGCTTAATTGTTCTTTGTAGTGGTCATGTGTATTAGTCTTGTACACCTAAAGGACTGGAAGCTCCTTGGAACCAGGGCCCTGTTCTCTAGTATTCTTCACAGCATCTTATCCAGGACAATGTAACAAATGGAATTAGCATATCTATCCATCAATGGAAAGGCGTACAAAGTCCCAATCGCTGTTCTCATGGTCAGGGATGGATACATCCATCCTAATGGATGGATGAGTCTCCATCCTAATGTCATCCTACCTACACAAACATTTCAACATTGGAAAATTCAGCATTATCAGGAAGGCTTCAATGAAGTCAGTTGTATGCAGGGCTTGTGGTGGTTAATGTTATAGATCAACTTCCCTGGGCCACACAGTACCCAGACATCCATCAAAGATTATTCTGGATGTGTTTGTGAGGGTGTTACTGAATGAGATTAACATTCAAATTGGTAGACTGACTAAAGCAGATTGTCCTTCCTAATGTGGGTTGAAGGTCTGATCCAAAATTGAAAGTCTATTCAGACCTTCAGTCAGTTGGGAGTCCGAATAGAGCTAAAAAACTGAACTCTTAAATATGAAAAACTCCTGTCTAATTGCCTTCAAGCTGGGACCTCATCTTCTCCTGCCTGCAGACACACACTGAAATATTCGCTTTCTTGGTGTCTCAGGCTTCCTGGCCTTCTGACTGCAAGCTCACCATCAACTCCCCTGAACCTCTACTCTGCCAGCTGCAGATCTTGGAACTTGTCAGCCTCCGCAACCACACGGGCCAATCCTGATAACTGGGGAAATGGCGGCGGAGTAGGATAGAGTGACTCCAGTTCTCATACCCCTGGAAGAAAATCCTGGCAGATTTACTGAAGAACAGGGCAATCAATTCCCCAACCAACAATTCCCCAGCATTTATAAAACAAGAGACCAGAGACAGTGACGAACCAGTCAGCTACAGGTCATTGGGGTCTCAGGGACGCGAGAAAGGACGGAGGAGGCCAGGCCAGCGGCAGCCATTGGCCGGTGCATAAAGACCTCAGAGGCTTCCGCCTGCACCCAGTGACAGGGACGTCTGCCACAGAGGACTCATTGGGACCCTGGCACCTGTGAGTAAAGACAAAAGCGGCAGTGGCAGGGCCAGCTGCCCTCGGGAGCCAGGCACCCCAGAGTAAAGTCAAAAGCAGCAGCGGCAGGACCAGCAGCCATTGGCCAGCATCTAAAGACCTTGGAGCTGCTGCTGCTGCAGCTTCCAGGGCCCAGAGGCTTCTGTCTACAGCCAGCATCAGGGCATCTGTCACAGAGGACTCATCGGGAGCCCAACACCTGTGAGTAAAGACAAAAGTGTGCCTTTTGACCCAGCAATTCCACTGCTAGGAGTATACCCTGATAACCCTGAAACACCAATCCAAAAGAACCTATGCACCCTGATGTTCATAGCAGCACAATTTACGATAGCCAAAAGTTGGAAGCAACCTAGATGCCCATCGGCCAATGACTGGATCAAAAAACTATGGTACATTTATACAATGGAATTCTATGCTGCAGAAAGGAAGAAGGAGTTCCTACCCTTTGCAACATCATGGATGGAACTGGAAAGCATTATGCTGAGTGAAATAAGCCAGGTGATGAAAGACAAACACCATATGATATCACCTTTAACAGGAATCTAAACAACAAAACAAACAAGCAGGCAAAATGTAACCAAAGACACTGAAATACAGAACATGCTGACAGGGTCCAGAGGGGAGAGGGGAGAGAATCACAGGGGAAAAGGGGAAGGACTCACATGAACCAGTATAAAGGACACATGGACAATAAGTAAGGTGGGGGGCAGTACGGGAGGGAGGTGGGGAGCACTGGGGGGGCGGGGCTGGGAATACAAGAAAGAAAACTGTACTTGAACAAGAGTTAAATAAAAAAGAAAAGAAAAAAAGACAAAAGCAGCAGCAGCAGGGCCGGCTGCCCTTGGCCAGCCCAAAACACCTCGGAGCTGCCGCTGCCGCTGCATTAGGGGAGTAGAGGCTTCCATCTGTGGCCAGTGCCACGGAGGACTCATAGGGAGCCCAGCACCCAGTGGAGCATTGGGCCAGCTGCGGGGTCCTTGGAAGAGCTGGCTTCCTCCCTCACCATCTAGGCGGGGCTGGGTGTCAGAGACCTGTCTGTCTAGGTGTGCAGGGAGGGTGGCAAGGACAGGGGGCCGTGTTCAGTTGAGATCTCTGTGGTCGCCAGCCCACCAGCCTGCCAGCCCAGGAAATTTGAGAGGAGCATTGTCCTAACCAGTCAGGTTGGGGATTGGGCTGGGCTGAGAGGCACGCTTGCTGGAGAAGTTTTTACTGGAAAGTGGACTGAGGTGTTCTCCTGTGAATGCAGCTTAACTTGCTTCTCACCCAGCCACAGGACAGTACCAGATCCCGTGGGACCAAAGCAGCCTGTCAGGTGGGTGGGCGCCTCCACCCCAGTCTGGTAGCCTGGCTGGCGGGCGGGTGTGCGCCTGGGCCTACAACCCAGCCCACAGAGGGGTCCTGCCGAAACCAGAAAAACCGGTTTGGACAGTTTGAAACCAATAAGGAAGGAGGGTTTTGGGGTATTTTTTTTAACTTTTTTCAGTAATCATATATTTTTTTAATTTTATTGTTACTGTATCTTTCAGTACTCTGTTCCTCACCAATCCTGATAACTGGTTTCTCTTTATACGTATACACNGGGACCAAAGCAGCCTGTCAGGTGGGTGGGCGCCTCCACCCCAGTCTGGTAGCCTGGCTGGCGGGCGGGTGTGCGCCTGGGCCTACAACCCAGCCCACAGAGGGGTCCTGCCGAAACCAGAAAAACCGGTTTGGACAGTTTGAAACCAATAAGGAAGGAGGGTTTGGGGGTATTTTTTTTTAACTTTTTTCAGTAATCGTATATTTTTTTAATTTTATTGTTACTGTATCTTTCAGTACTCTGTTCCTCGCCAATCCTGATAACTGGTTTCTCTTTATACGTATACACATCCTACTGGTTCTCTTTCTCCACAGAACCTTGAATAATACAGTGCTGTTGCATATGCTCTGTAAAGAAGACTTAAAACAGTGCAGAACTAATAATCTCCCCAACCAGAGTTCATTAAACTCCCATTTTCTAAAAATTCAACAAAGTCAACTGAACTACAAGTGGCTTGCTACAGGGTTCAGTGTCACTCCCTTGGAATGCTACCTTCTCTGATACCTCAGGTCTACAGGCCTCCTGGCACATGCAGCCCATAATCAGAGCACAGGGAGCCAACTTGCCCTTGACCCTCAACAATGACACTTGACTTCTCTTAAATCTTACATGTCTGTGTGCTCTTTAAATAAATGATGATGATAAGTAATATCAGCACAAAATCAATAGTCAAAAATTAACCATTGATATTAAATATTTAGCAAAGGTTATGTACTAAGTGTAACTTTATTATTACAGCAGTTCTGCTTAAAAATGAACCAAACATGCCACTTCCGGTTATTAGAAACCCACTACTCTATTAGAAAAGCCATCCCAGTTAATACATGTACATGTAGTAAAAACAAAGTAAAAATCTCTTCTTCCCCTTATGTATGTGCTTGTGCTCAGACATTCAGTAAACAGGTAGGTCACACAGAAGCCTTTTCTATGAGCCCAGCCACATGGTGTGGGGGGAGGGGCGCCCCATGAGCTGAGTCTAGTTCTGCCAACAGTCATCCTGTGAACTTGGTACCATTTTTCTGTGCATCCCTCTGCCCCATGGTTTATTCATCTTTAAAACGGGGACAGAGTTCTACATGATGGCCAACATCCCTTCTAGAGCTAAAATTTCAGTTTTTAGGATATCCTAGGACACTTTTTAAATCTAAAAGTGATTTCCCTTATCCTTTTTTAATCGAAAAGTGGCTCAACTAAAATTGGTAAAGTAGCATTTACACTGCCCTGGAAGGAAATGGCAAAAGAGGGAAATACATGATTTTGGCATAGGGACAATTTTATTGTAAACTGGGAAGTAAGAATGAGGTGAATACTTTACGTAGAAGTATTCACGTGGCAGAGCTCCAGATTAACTGATTTAAAAGAAAATACGTAGCCCTTGCTGGTGTGGCTCAGGGAATTGAGCACTGGTCTGTGGACCAATAGGTTGCTGGTTCCATTCCTGGTCTGGGCACATGCCTGGATTGCTGACTGGGTCCCAGTTGGGGGCATACAAAAGGCAACCAATCAATGTATCTTCCACACATCAATGT
Source organism: Sturnira hondurensis (assembly GCF_014824575.4). Taxonomy (NCBI): domain Eukaryota; kingdom Metazoa; phylum Chordata; class Mammalia; order Chiroptera; family Phyllostomidae; genus Sturnira; species Sturnira hondurensis. The sequence continues at coordinate 14,931,795 of NW_028087015.1, forward strand.
TTCTCTCCCTTTGCCTATTTCCCCTCTCTCTAAGAATGAATAAATAAAATGTTTTTTAAAAAAAATATGTAGATATTTGGGAATAAAAAGGGCAATAGAGATAAGGGAAATTTTCAAGATAGAAGGAATCAATGACCATGAGATGCAGAGAAAACACCCAAAGAAAGGACCCAGCCCAATATCTGTCATTCTCTCTGCTAGGCTCCTTCCAAATTCAGATCACTTTGGTAAAATTTCTCTTCCTGGGTTTCCCCTGGTTCTCACCTCTCTCCAATGAGCTTGGCAGAAGACCACAGAGCAATTTTAGCTATATGTAGAAGCAAAAATTAGAAAATTTGCTAATCAGCCAACCAAAAAATCAACTACAGATTCCTACCACTGTTAGACTGGCATATCAGGCAGGGATCATCTACAGCCAACAGAAATCACTCTGGTTATTTTAAGCAAAATGCAACTTAATATTGGTAACTAGGTACCTATAAAATTGTCAGAAGGCTTGGGAGATGGATCTGGGACTGCAGGAATCACTCTCAGAATGAGATGCCAAACTGGCCTCCAGGGGAGCCACTACCCCTGCTGCAGTTAGAGATGTGGATTTGCAAATCCACCCAACATACCTCACTACAGAGAGAACTGTCTCCTCTCGCTCCAGCCAACGAACATGCATGCAATATCAAGTTGTCCCATGTTTAAAATGAGTGAAGCTGGGATGCTGAGCTGGCTGCCAACCTTGCAGTGGTGTTCACACCTTCCCCAGGAGGCCGGGGAAACTCCTGAAATGCTCCCACTGCAAAGCCTCCTTGTCATGACCCTCCTTGACAGCAGCGACAGCCGAAGCTGCAAAAAGAGGGCCCCTCTGCACCTGCGCTTCAAGATCTCAGTAGCCAGCCTCTGAGGGCAGGAATCCAACTCATGTTCCCAATCAGAGCTACAAGGGAAGTGGATGATGTGTCGTTGGCCTTCTGGACTCTGCAGCACAGGCGGGATAGCACATTTCAGAAAGAAGTTGGGATAGCTGTTGAGTGCCAGTCCACCACATCCCCTTGGGTGGCGTGGAAGACACTAGTAAAATCCTCTCTAGGACCCTAGAGACAGTAATAAAGAATACTGTCTAACAACTCACATGTGAATTATAATACATGACCTCTCCAATCTGGTTTATCCAAATGAAGACCTAATATTTTGGGGATCAAGATTTCATAAATTTGTATAGATAAAATATTGTAAAATCTTAGATCTTATATACTGCTTGTAAACATTTTTAAACATAAGTGGAAGAAGTAACAACATAAAATGAAGTCTGTGGCTTCACTCTTTCACTTAAGTATTTAGCAGGCTCCCACTAGGTATTCAGCACTGGGCAAGCTATAAATTCGCCATGAGAATGGGGAGCAGAAGTCATGGTGTTAAGATCATTGGCTTTAGCATGAAGCAATTCCAACTTGTATCCCATCTCTGAACTTGGTCAACTTCCTTACATTTTCTGTGACTCACTTTATTCCCTTAACAAAAGGGAATAATAACACCCACCTCAAGAGGTTGTCACGAGGGGTTAATGAGATAATGCACATACGGTGCAGTGCTTGGTCCATGTATTACACAGGCTTCTCAAGGGAAACATAAGCAACAGTATGTGTATATAGGATACATAGAAAGAGGAAAGCAGACAGACAGAAATTTATTTCATTTTTAAATACATTTTATTCATTATAGCATTACAGTTGTTCTATTCCCTCCCTTCCCTGCACACCCCCCTCCCCCACCCTTCCCCTCCTTTAGTTTATGACCATGTGTCTCAGGTTCTTTAGATTCTATATTTCCCTTACTATTCTTGCTCTCCCCCCATCTGTTTTCTATCTACTGTCTATGCTACTTATTCTCTGTACCTTCTCCCCCTTCTCCCCCTCCCACCCCCCTATTTCTAACCCTCCATGTGTTCTTCATTTCTATGGTTCCACTCCTGATCTAGCTATCCTCTTGGTTTGCTTTTGTTTTGGGTGTAGTTGTTAGTAGCTGTGAGTTTACTGTCCTTTCACTGTTCATATTTTTATCTTCTTTTTCTTAGATAAGTCCCTTTAACATTTCATATAATAAGGGCTTGGTGATGATGAACTCCTTGAATTTGATCTTATCTGAGAAGCACTTTATCTGTGCTTCCATTCTAAATGAAAGACAGAAATTTATTTCAAGGAATTGGCTCACAGGATTGTGAGGCGCAGGCTGGAGACCCAGAGAAGCAATGATGTTGCAGCCTCAGTCCAAAGGCACTCTGGAGGAACAATTCCCTCCTCCTCTGAGATGGTCAGTCTTTTTGCTCCAGTGCCTTTAACTGATTAGATGAGAGTATTATAGAGAGTAACATGCTTTACTCATTTAAATGATTTACTCATCTACTGATTTAAATTTTCATGTTATCTAAAAAATATCTCCCCAGCAACATCCAGACATGTTTAATCAAATATCTGGGGATCATATATGCATGAGCCATGGACATGGGCAACTCTGTGAGGATTGCCTGAGGAAGTGGGGTGGGGGGAGTGGGGTGGAAGGAGACAAAGGTAAAATTGAGACAACTGTAACAGTATAAACAATAAAATAGAATTTAACAAAATCTGGGTATCATGGACTAGCCAAGTTGGTACATAAAATTAACCATCACAGTTTATTAAAAGCATTTGGTAGATAACAACTTGAACCACTGACTTGAAGAAGATTATGACTCGTGGTAAACACACAACTGCAATGCAGTGTGATCAGTCCCGTGGAACAGACGCTCAGGGGACCATGAGCGCAGATTATGGGGCGTGTGTGCAAAACAAAGATGAAAAAGAGGTTCTGTCAGCTGAGAAAAAAATACTGGGGTTACAGGTCCTGGACAAGAATGCTTTCTGGACACAGGAAAGATCAGAGATGCCCAGTTGCCCCTCACCATACCTGAACACATTAGGGTCTATTTTTTTCTTGGGTCAGGAGGGTCCCTTGCTGGTCAGGTAGAGTTGGGTGCCCAAGGCAGCCAAAGGCAGCAGAGATAAGGATGAATGGTCAGAGTCATTATCAGAAGTCAAGTCAGAAAAATAAACCAAGCATTAAGCCCAAGAGAAATTATAGAGACAAGAAAGCTCCCCTGTCGAGCAGTGGGAGGGTAGAAGTGGAAGAGAATAAAGAATGGGGACAGGATAAGAAAAACTCAGAACTCAGGAGGCAAATGGCAAGCTTGTGCTACAATACATTCCCACCCCCATTTCCTACATTATATCCATGGTAAGTATTACTAGAGTAGCAGTCCAACATAAAGCCCTTGTAGAAACGAACAAATAGAATTACAGATCCCTAGAACCAAATGGTGATGGTTGGCCATGGTTGGAACTAAAAACTTTGACCAGTAAAAGAACTCATTACTCCAATGTGATATGGAGGCCCACAAGTCCAGAAGCCAACAAATCACCGTTGCTGCCCAGGGATCACCCTGTGTAAAACATCACCCCCTGCCCAGCACCTCCACCCAGAACACCTGAGTGTCACAGGTGTCCTTGTTCCATTCTCCCTGCCTGGTCCATCCCCAATAAGGTTCACTTTTAAGTCAAAATTTTCAAATGTTTTTTTTCTTACGTCTGTTAGCTATAAATGGAAAGCTTGCCTCAGGTAAGATCCTGTGCATTCAGGATGTTCTTGCGCCAAAGATTTGACCCAAATCCCCAGAGACGTTCCTCTATAGTAGAGATCCTAATAGGTTTTGAATGAGTGAAGAACATCTGACAACAACCTGAAACTTGCCCATATCAATATCTCCATCGCTGACAGTGAGAGACACACAGAAAGACAGGCGGGGTTCATCCTGAGTGACATATGGCAAAGATAGTGCGTGGTCGGAAGTTTCTCCTGGAGCCAGTGTGCTATAAATTGGGAAGGGGGAAGAATGACAAGCAGCCAAAGCCCTTTGGGCTTGTTTTTCAAAACAAACAGATAAAAGACCCAATGGGCATTGATGTTAGAAAACAGTGGAGATAATTAAACCTAAAAAAGAGTCTGATGCAGCCTATTTTATCTAAAATCTCATATTTTTTTACCCTTCTATAAATTGTAGGTAGGTATGTGAATCGTTTAAAGTCATGTCTGTCTTTTCTGTCTAAATTTCCAATTACACCACCCACCGCACCAAATAGAGAGGGAATTTTAATCAATTTCTTAAATAAATTCATGTAAAATAAATTTAGACCCAAAGGAATTGAACAACAAAGCCATTTCATTCAACCAAGAAACAGATTTTGACAACCAACACTTTTTTAAAAATTGAATCTATTTTCCAGAGAATTTATCCAAGCACTCACTGCCTCCAGGCATTATAACAGAGCTATAACGAAAGCACACTCCCACATGGGTAATATTTGTCACTTAAGAACACATTAAACAGACGGGTGACACCAGTTTTTATCGCAGCTTGACCACCAAGGAGCTGCAGACCTTGAGGAAGTCACCTCATCTCTAAGCCCTTGTCTCCATACTTGTAAAATGGGGTGGTGTTCACACACTAATGACCCCAGTTCTTCACCCCTCTTGTAGCCTCACCTTTTGCCAAGTGACTTGGTAATTCTCTCCCACTCTGACATGTGACTTTGGTCAACAGGAATAAGAGTGCATAGGTTCCAAATCTAGGCCAAGAGGCCTAGTCCACTTGCACTTGCTTTCATGAGCTCTGCCATCACCATGGGAGGCACATGCCCGGGTAAGCCCCCCAACAAAGATGAGAGAGGCATGTGACCATAGCCAAGCATCCCAGTGAAGTCTCTCCAACCAAGTCAAACCAACTTCCATGCACATGAGCAAATGCAGCTGAGGTGAGCAAAGCCACCCAGGTGAACCATCTATGAGAATCAGTAACTCAGACTGGACTGGTATACAGCAAAAGCTAACTAGTACAGGTGTAACAGGGTGCAGCCAAGAGGGGGGACCCAGAAAGGGATTTGGAATGGGGTCCAGAATTCAGGGTGTGCAGGAAATATTAGAAATACATATAAGATGTCCTCACCCCTTCTCCCACACAGGTGTGAGTTGGGGAAGGGACAAGTGGAGCAGGGCCATTGAGAGCTGTTTTGTACAGCAAAGGCTTTGCAGGTAACCTCTGGCATGGTCATTTAACACATCTATAACCTTTAACTGGTTACATAGATATGTTAAATAGCTGTGGCCATGCTCTGAGCCAGAGGGATGGAAGTGAATTCCACCCAAGATGTAACTGGGGGCAGGTCCCCTGAGTTACAGCGCCTGCGTGAGAGCTTAGAGTTGATTGGCTCCACGCCAGGAGGACATGCCTGCCCAGACTCACAATGGCAGCCCAGTAAACTTTCAATAATACAGGAATGCTGGCAGGTGTAGCCGATTGTAGGAGGAGTCGGAAATGGGGCTGCAATGGAGGACTAGTGTGAGGATTTAAAATCCAGGTACGGCAGCCATTGGAAGAGAACCACACATCTTTGCCAGAGTGGGGACCCCTGCAGCCAGGTGAAGAAACAAGCCACACACTTTTGGCGGAGTACAGACCCCTGTGGCTTTGGTAAAGGAGGCCCACATGGCTTTGGAGCGCTCCCTTTGGCCATGTGGCTTGGGAAGGAGGAGCGACTTTGCCTGGAAAAATGGGTACAAAGAACTCTTGCCAGTGGACCATGAGAAGGTGCCACATGACTTTGGATTAACTGGAGATCCTGCCTGGACAGCGACACAACTGATGGTGCCAGCAGCCTGGAAACACAGACATGTGCTTCTTTTCCTGAGTTACGGTACCCTGAATTAGGGTATCCTGAATTAGGAAGGACTGTGGGCATCTATGGTTATCCTAAAGGACTTGGATATTTTAATGGGGACTTTGGGTCACTACTTTAAGTCTGTATAGCTTTAAATAAACCTTTCCTTTCTTTTCACAAGTCTCTGGTATTGAGAGACGTCTTTCCTCTGGTGGCGGACAGACCAGCCCAGTAGGTGGTCCGGACGGTATTAGTAAACTGTCCTTGGGAAGGGCCCCTGTTGTTCTGTAACACAGGGACAATATCACCTGCCCCAGCTACATTACTAGGGTGTTGGAAAGGTCAATTAAAATAATACAAATAAAAGCACTTAGACAGTAAATCTACCTCCCAACCATGCGTAAGACCACATGCTCTACAAGCCATTATGTTCTCTTCCTGCATCTTGGGACATCTGTCCAGGTGGATCCTCCACTGTGAACCTGGTTTTCCTATCTTAGTGACCTAATTTCTGTCGCATGCCTCAAACCAACAAGAAGTAGGTGATTTGAAAACTCCAAGCCCTGGCTGGTGTAGCTCAGTGGATTGAGCACGGGCCTGTGAACCAGATGATCGCAGTTCGATTCCAAGTCAGGGCACATTCCTGGGTTGCAGGCCAGTTCCCGGCAGGGGCCAGTTCCCTTCAGGGGAAGCACAAGAAGCAACCATACATTGATGTTTCCTTCCTCTCTCCTTCCCTTCCCCTCTAAAGATAAATAAATAAAATATTTTTAAAAAAAAGAAAGAAAACTCCACATAAGCTCAGAAAGAACGACACACCTTAAAATTATTTAATAATTTTGTATAGAGCAAGAGCAGAGCAGACCTTTTGGACACTTTGACAATCCAACATGGAGTCACCATCAGCCATGACAGTTACGTCCAGTGCTGTGTCAACACTGAGGTAATAAGGCGTTATAGGAATGATCTTAAGAAGGTCCTGGAACACCCAAAACCACAAGTCTGGGCACTTGGATAAGGACTCCATCTGGACATCGATATGAGTGGGACCACTACCCCTTGTGAGCTATAAGGACTCAGAGCTCTGACCACCCCATGCTCGAGCTTGGCTGTACCATGGGTCACTCTCAGAGCCCAGTGAACTTCCGCTCCAGCAGACAGTGCTGCCACTGCAGCTGCCTGGCTTGAAACTGACATCTGCCTCTAACCACCTACAGATGCCACCAGTGACTAGGATTTAGTGCCAGATGCTCATTCTGCTCACTTCTATCACAAAGCTCCCCACCCCTGTGTGTAGCCAGCATGTGACTCTCTTGGCTTATTGGCAGGTCTCCCCTAAAAAATCTGGCACTGTAGAAAAACACAAACTTGTGTGGGTTAATCCTTTCAGAGACGTCCCCTGGCTCACAACACATTTCAAACTATTGCTTGAGGCCGGCTGGGAGCCTTTGTGTTATCAGAACTCTCCTCCACCTCAAACAGAAAATTTCCCCAAATATATTTCTATTTTAGTAAGTTATGAACAATAGGTGAGACCTGAGCAGACTGATGTTTCTCTGCCCTTGTATGAGTCAGTGTATGGAAGTGCGAATTAAACCAAATGATACAGGTTTATAACAGATGATGAATTGGATCCTATATGAGTAGTCAGCTTAGCTGTGGTGACAAAATACCACAGCCTAGGAGGCTTAAACGATAGAAATTCCTTTTCTCACAGTTCTGGAGGCCAGAAACTCAAGAACGAGGTGTCATCAGGATTTCTATTGGAGTGAGCTTTCTTCCCTGCCTGTAGACGGCCATCTTCTCACTCCATCCCCACATGATCTCGTCTCTACACAAGCATGGTAAGAAAGATCTCATCTTCTTCTTTTTATAAGGACACCAGCCCTATCAGATTAGGGTGGTACCCTGGCAACCCCATTTAATCTTCATTAACTCCTCAAAGGCTACATCTTTAAATATACTCCCATTGGAAATTAAGAGTTTCAAATATGAATTGGAAGAGTGGGGAGAAGGAACACAACTCAGTCCAAAGCAATAGTCCAAAGGAATACTCAGATAATAAAATATACCCTGGCAAAACCACATCTTCTGCTCTAGGGGAAACAAGTCACTAGGTTTAAATGCATTTTTTTAAACATGCATTTACTCACCAAATACATACTAATTGTGCTAAACACTGTACGTAGTTCAGGGGAGTCAGTAGTGAGCAAACCAGATCTGGTCTCACCCTCTTGATTTTACAGTCTGCTGGAATGGGATTCTGCTCACCACCCAGCTACTGGAGAGGAGGGAGAGAGGAATGGAAAGATGATGTGATGATCATCCCAGAAAGTTAGATCCTTCAAATCCAGAACGCAGTTATCATTTCACTTGGTCTATGCCATTTCACGGATTCCTCCCAAGTTACTCTCCAGAGCAGCTGCTCCAGTCTGCACTCTCACCCACAGGACACGAGTTCCCCACATTTAAGTCAATACTGGATTCATTTCCAACTCTGTAGTTTTTGACAGATGGGTGGATCTTGATTTAATGCATTTCTCTAATTAATAATGAGATTGAGCATCTTTCCATATGCTTACAAGCATTTAGCTTTCCCCTCTGTGAACTGCACTCTGCCACATTTCTTCTAGTTTTCTGCCTTTTTTCTTATTGACTTACAGGTGTCCCTTAAATAGTCTAAAAATTAGTCACTCATTGGTTCTGTGTCTTACAAGTAACTTCTCCCAGTCTGGTAATGCTGGCTATGATGTCCATAGTATATACTTGTTGCTATCTCAAACCTCTACCCAAAGAGAGTATTTATTACACACGCCTGAGCCATTGATAACAAGCTTGGCCATGAGACTTCTTTTGGCCAATAAAATGTGAACACACATACTGTGTGACCTTTTCAAGCAGAAGGTTTAAGATTCATTGCTGCGCCCTGACTGGTGTGGCTCAGTGGATTGAGCACGGGCCTGCGAACCAGAGGATTGTGGTTCGATTCCAAGTCAGGGCACATGCCTGGGTTGCAGGCCAGTTCCCGGCAGGGGACACACAATACATTGTGTGTCCTTGGCAGAGGCAACCATACATGATACTCCTCTCCCTCTTTCCTTCCCTTCCCCTCTAAAGATAAATAAATAAAATATTTTTTTTTAAAAAGGTTCATTGCTGCAACTTCCATGTATATCTAGGCAACTACGTTAGGGGCTGCCCTTTTGGCCAGGACCCTGGAATTGAAGAACCATGGAGCGGACCCACAGCCAACTCCGTCACCTCAGCAGAAATAAACCCCAGTTAGCATGAGCCCCAAGTTTGGTTGTCTGATTTTGGTGTTGGTTTTCATGGAAGAAGCACTGAACAATGCCAAGACTTACACAAGAAGTGAGATCCACCGTAATAAACCGCAAAATACGTGCAGGGGCCTTAGGGCAGAGTGGCACGTGGTGAGAAAACTAACATTAAAGGTATTTTATGCAACGTGGAGCACTTGATGAAACTGTCACTTGTGATTACTTAGAAGGCAGAGTGTAACTAATGAAGTTCTGGTTTTAGCAAAGTGGGGGAGCAGAATGTTGGAAACACTGGGTGTTTGATAATGGCTGTTTTTGACAAGGCACAATAAGAAAGAAATAAGCTCACAGGGAAAATGGTCATTTTTGCAAGCAGAATTGAAAGAGAGCATGGAGAGGCCATAAATTCAGGATTTGCTGGTTAGAAAATAAAACTGTTTCTCATTGCCAACCAGTAAAAGATAACACTGAGAAGGCCTTGTGCTACAAAGCTCAGTTAAGACCCATGCTTGGGGCAAACATGAAATCAAGTAGCCTGGTCAACCCACTGCTAAAACTCCAATGGAGTAGAAACGGGGAGAGATCAAGTGGTGTAAGTGAACTCACCCTCCACCCATCAAAGAAGGAAACAAGTAAGATGCCTAAAATCAATAATTCCACAAATGGCAACATAAGCACCTTATTTAGAAATATGAAGGTGCAATTACTGTCTATTACCGTGTAACAAATGCCACAAACTTAGAGCCTAAAACAACATTCCCTTAGTATCCCACAATCTCCAAGGGTCGGGCATGCTGGCATGGGTTAGCTAGGCCCTCTCATCAGGATCCCATCAGGCTAAACCAAGGGGTCAGCCAGGACTGAGAGCTCATCTGAGGCTTGGGATCTTCTTGCAAACTCACTGGTTATTGCTAGAATTCAGTTACTTGTGGTTGTAGAACTGAGACCTTCAGCTCCCAGACACAGTGTAGATTTCAAGTGCACTCATCACACACATAAAAAATAGATAACTGTGTGAGGAGATGATATGTTAATTAGCTTGACTATAGTAAATCATTTCACCATGTGTATGAATATCAACATGCACACCTTATAATAGACCCCTAAATATATCAATTTAAAGAACAAAACAGTAGGGTTCAAATGATACGTGGTAGAGTTTTTTCATTAGACAAAGAGAGGTGGTTCATACGGATGAAAGGCAAAGTTGACAGAACATGTTAGCCTTTGAAATGTAGCCAGGCATGCAGAACTTAGTAGCCTGAAGCAACAACCGTTTATCTAGCTCACTATTCTATTGGGTTGGATTCAGCTGGGCAGTTCTTCTAATGGTCTCAGCTGGGCTCACTGTGCATTTGCGATCAGCTGCCATGGCCTACAACTGGGGTTGGCTGACTGTCGGCAGGGCCAACAGGAAGAATCAAGCCACGTGAACCTCCGCGTCCAGCAGTCAGCCAGGCCTGTCTGCGTGGCAGTGGCGGCAGGAGCTCCCAGAGCAGCCAAAGAACAAGCCCCAGTTGTTCTCTGGAAACACACAGGTGTTTCCAGTCTGTTCTTCCGCCATGTTTGCACTGGGGATGCGTTTAAGTAACTTAACATCAAAATAAGCCACACTAAAGCTGCAGGAAACGTAAGAATAAACAAAAAACACAAACAGCTTTATCTTGAGCCCTCAATCTTTAAATAGACAATGAGCAAATAAAGAATTAAGATTCAAATGATATAATGAATAAGATCGATAATACCAAATTGTTTTTCCATACAGAATACACATCATTCTTCAGTGTCTTTGGAACATTTACAGAAACTGGTCATACATTTAGGTCATAAAATAGAAACTCAGTAAATCTTTTTTAAAAGAAAAGAAAAAGAAGACGTTATATAGGCAAACATTCTCTGGCCAAATGCAATAAAACTGGAAATTAACAAAGCTATAAACAAAATTTAAACCACCTGGAAATTAAGATACTTTCCTAGATAACTTTTGGGAACTATAATTAGATTATTAAAGAATAAAATTAATGACAAAATTATATATCAAAAGCCATGGAATGCTTTATATCAGAAGAAAGTAAACTTGTTTCTGTTGGGGGCTATATACTAAATACTTTAGGTTTTGTGGGTGATATTTCCTGTTGTAACTGAGCTCTGCCATGTGATGACAGCCATACATATATGAATGACACATAAATGAGTGAACATAGATGTGTTCCAGGAAAACTGTATTTATCAAAACAGGAAATAGGCTGCTTTGGCTCATAACCTTAGCTTCTTGAACCCTACTTCATATTAATTAAATGTTATGTGCTGAGAGAGAAATTTTTAACTTTACATGTTTTTATTGCTAAACAAGGAGAAATTGGTGAAATAAGCAATGCACTCTAGAAGCTAGAAAAACATCAACAATAGCCAAACAGAGAAAGCAGGAATTTAAAAAACGACACTAAAAACAAGAAAATTAATGAAATAAAAGACAGAAAAACAACAGCACTAATAAATAAATCCAACATTTGAAAACAACAGCAAAATAAACAAACCTCAGACAAAACTAATTGAGAAAAATTAGGAGAAAAAACCCACAAATACACATTATAAAGAATTAGAAAGGAAGTACAACCACAGATGCTTTTAAAAATCGTAAACAAACACCAGAAATGACTGTATGGTATCAAGTGTTCAATTCCCAGTGAAAGATTAATTGCCTAGACATATTTTATTCACCAAAATTGACTCCTGAAAAGGGAGCAAATCTGAAAAGACCAAGAGTAAGAAAATGGCTAACATTTATCCGGCATTTGCTAGTATCAGGTCCTCTTCCTAAGGCTTTGTTTGTGTTGTCTCAGCAACCTTATGGTGCAGGCCCTCTTCCTGCTCCTGTTTGTTCGCAGGATGACCGAGAAGTTCTGAACGGTTCAGCACCTGAGCCACTCCAGTGCCTGGACTGGCCCCCTTGGACCAAAGGCTGGCACACTGCAGAGCAGCCCCCAAGGAGTGGGGCAACGTGAGTTCCCCAGAAAGCTACTGCGAACTCATGAGCAACTGATAGTTTCTATCAAATTAAATCGTTTAAGAAAAGAACAAAAAAAGTGTTCTATTTTACTTTAAGAAGCTTGAACCACCTAAAACAAGACATGATAAAGATAACTGCAAACTAATTGCACAAATACAGATGCAAAAATCCTAGTATATCAAATCTAGAAGTATATCAAAATAATATCATGCCCTAAACACAAACAGTTTGTAATAGATGGCTCATTGTGAGAATTAAATTCTGAACATAAGTTCATTATATTAGCAGGTCAAGAGAGGAAAATGATTCTTCTCAATAGATGCTAAATGTAATCTCTTTCCTTATTTTTTTAAAAAATTAGAAAAATAGGAATACACCAACTTCTTTTAACATTTTAGACCTCAGCATGATGTCTACTGTGAAAACATTAGCATGGTATTTCTCAAACTGTGCTTTATAGAATATCAGCCTCATAAAAGAAAATTTCTTTCTCTACTATTGAAGGAATTTCATATTTCAACAAACACAGAAAATAATGCATGTCATATCCCCACTTGGGAGATTCAAAATATACCTTACTGGATTGAATTTAGAAGAATAGTAGAAATAGTAGATAAATTCTGAAAAAGCAGATATAAAAAGCAGATTATAAATATTCAGTGTTAAAATATTGTGGTAATAGCAACTGGGGAACAGAGATAATAAAGCATTCCCCCAAAAAGAGAAAATAAAAGATTGCAACATATGATAAATATGCTATTTCAAAACAAATAACAAAAAATCAGATTATTCAATGAAAGATATTGAGAAAACTGAAAAAGTATCTATCAAACCTCAACCTCATCTTTTACAAAGAAAAGTAAATGCCTGAGAGCCTGGTTTTATGTCAAAAATGAAATCATAAAGGTTGTTTAACAAAATATAGACAGACTTCCAGTGTGAACATGTAAGTCTGCATCTCTTGTCTTCTCCTAGAAATCATAAAGGCAACAAGAAACTCCACTCTCAATGAAATTTAGAGAAAAGCATAATATACAGATGAAATTCACATAAAGACTGTCAAATGCAGCTAAAACTGAGCAGAAGCCACATGGAAACAAGTTAAAAAAAAAACACACGAGGGTGGAGAGAAGACACTATGTTGCCAGAACTCAGAAAATGCCACCAGGATGCCCCTCCTACACCAGGAGGGCCCCTTGTGAACAGCGGTGGCTGTGAGGGGTGGGAGAGTGGGTAGCAGAGCCAGTGGCAAAAGCCTTCCTTGACGGTCTTTGGTTGAAAGAAGCAGCGAAGGTTTGACATTACAAATCACGCAAAAAGCCATATTTGCAAGAAGCAGTCTGTCTCTGAAAAGCTACCTTTGCCCCAAATTACTCTCTTCCCAGACAGGTACCACTTACCAGCTGGTGAAGGAAAATGTGACCATTCAATGATGAAGAATGAAAAAGGAATTAGCACAGCATTGCTACAAAGATGACCTAAGAGACAGTGGGAGAAAAGAGGGACACAATGGGTCATGATGAAGAATGTTCACCAGGTAAAAAATTTAACTAAATATTTCACCATGAATTTTAGAATATTCAGTGTGGCCATACTCTGTATAAAGGAAGATCAGAAACACAGGAACCCAGGAAAGATAGTATCTTTCAATAGGAAAAAATAATACATGCGCTGGTCTAGGAATAAACAAATAAATATTAAAAGGAGCAAAAAATGAGTCTAGATACTCTGGAAACTCATTCAGAAATATAAAGAATAATAATGAGAAAAATAAACATAAAACAAAAGTAAAGAAAGTTTTTTCTTATTTAGAAAATGATAGATCTGGAAGACAGACAAAGGAGATTCAATATATATATATATGTAATTGGAATCCCTGAAGAAATCCAAAGCAATGTAACAAAGTAAATATTTAATGATATAACTCATAAAAATTTTCATGAAATTTAAAAAAAAGAAAAAGGTAATCTGCACAACTGAAAAGGCCCACTGTGCACCAAGGGAAAATGTTGCCCTAGAATGGTTGACATCAAGATTTGATAATAGTAAAGTCCCTGGACTTTGAAAAAGGAAAAAATTTCTATACAAAGAAATCAATCTGGCTTCAAATTTATCCACCATTAAACATCAAAGATAATGGAACAGCATTTATGAAGTTCTCATGGCAAAAGTATGACCTGTCCTTCAAGTACAAAGGGAGCATTTGTGTTTAATGGCAAGAAATTAGGGCATATTGTTCCCCCAGTCATTCTTGAGAAAGCTAGCAAGGGGCAAGCTGCAGCCAGCCAAAAGATAATTGGGAAAACCACAAGGCAAAGAACCTCGAGGTAAGAATCAGATCAATTTAATGTAAAATAGGACCAAGACAAATGTATGGACTAGGGTCACAAAGCAGAAATAAACGGCCTATGCCACGAGAATTCAGAAATTATATAAAAACAAAACTCAGCAGAAGAAAGGGATGAGAAGGGGAAGGCAGAGTAAGTTCGCTCATTGCCTCAATTATAAGAACCAGAAGACAATGAAGGTCATTGCAGCTGACAAATAGAGCAGGAGATGTATAAACATTTCTACCTTTTAAGAACAAATACTAAGATGGTTATTATTGACTAAAACTGGGTGTCGGGGAGGGGGAAAGAAGCACACACTGGCTTATCATTACTTTATTGAGAGGGACAAACGTGTACTGTGTAATAGAGGGCCAAGGGTGTTAATTTTATAAAAGTAATCCTTAGAATAAAAATACAAACTTCCCTAAACTTCAGGAAGATTTTTGAAGAAACAGACCACCTGGTGGATGACTTTATATAGATGCATAAAATTTAAAATAGATGTAAAATAATATGAAAAAGTAAGATGAAACCGATCTACCAGTAATATAAGTAAATGAGCTTAACTGATTTATAACAGAAGGAGGGAGGGAGGGAGGGAGGGAGGGAGGGAGGGAGGAGGGAGAGTTGGTTGATACCAAAGCAAAATCCAGCTCTAAGCTGCACACAAGAGTCATTGCAAAAAACCAAAATATTTCATAAAGACATTTCAGTCTTTATGAATAAAAAGTTTCAAAACTCAAGTACAACCAAAAAAGGGCAGGGGTTGTGATCTGAAAATCACTCAAGAATGCAGACTGCAAAGCATTTTTTTTAAAAAGACAAAAATGGGCCCTTTATTAAGTTAAATCGTAAAATTTCACAAAAAAGATATACTCACTCTGAATCTCTCCGCACCTCCTTCGGTCCCTGATACATAAAGTGGGCCAAAAATAAATTCCAGAAGACCTAAATAGCATAATTAACAAAGTAGGTCTGGTTTATATATACACAAACACATGTATGCCTACATTTACACACACACCCTGAGAGAAAATGCCTTCACTTCAAGTGCTCACGTAAGTGTCATAAAAATTGAACACTGTGAGGTCAAAAAGAAAATCTCCAGATAGTAAAACAGGGCAGAAAACTTTCCATGATAGCACTGCAATAAAACTGGAAACTGAAAATGAAATCAAAACACAAAAAGACCTGGGAGAGGAAAAGTACCCTTAAATTATCCTTGAGTCAAAGAGAATAAACAAAGAGAAATGCATAATGTCTAGAAAACAATAATGAAATGGTCATAGGCAAGAATCCACAGGAGAAAGCTGAGCAAAGCTCAGCAGAAAATGCTTCAATCTATTGATTAAAAAGAGAAGAAAAACAGAGAATAAATGGAAATAAATGAATCAGGCACCCAACCCAAAAAACTGAGCAAACATAAAGTAAACTCAAGGAAAGCTATATGAAGAATTATAAGAAAAGAGCCAAATTTAATAAGTTCAAACAGAGAAAAACTGTGGTAAAAATAAACCTGAATGTTGGTTTTGCTTAGAGAAGGATTTCTTTTGGCTGAGTAACTTTTGATGGTAGGGGCCGGATTTAAAAGTCTGCACAATTTTAAAGGGCCACACAGCGCAGCAGGGGAAAAGGACTTCAAATACATGGATTTAACTTTATAAAAGTAAAAGAGAATGTCCCAAGGAAGAACCAGTGTGGGCCAGGTGGATGAAGGGAGGAATGATTTGCTTTGGATAACACAGTAAAGGGCCTTTGTAGAGACCCTGAAATGAGGGGTCAGGGTTCTGAAGAATAAAGCAGGAAAGAAGAGAAGTGGGGAGAGAGAGATGGAGACAGACAGAAAAAGAAAGGCAGGGCCAGAACGAGACAGAGAGAAAAGACAGAGAAAGACGCAGCAACAGGAAGACATGGTGACAAAGAGCAATAATAACATAACACAGGACTGAGCAAGGTTAAGGCTCTGGGTGCTCCACTGTTGCCTACATTTTTCATCCACTTTGTTGCCTGCTTGCTCCTTACTCTTGGAGCACACCCTTTAGTAACTCCCTAACATAGAAAAGTACATTGTGTTCTTGCATGTCTGAAAATGTCTCTAAGTTTCCCTCAACTTTGATGGGTATTTTCAGCATAGAATTCTAGTGTAATTCTCCTGTGAAGTCACTCCCCCCCCACGATTTTCAAGGTATACTGCCCAATTTTTCTTCATAACCTGCCCTGAGCAGCTAAAAAAAAAAAAAAAAAAAGCAGTGGATCAATGTGTGCTAAAATGGCTCTCCAATGCACAGTGCTGAGTGAAAACTACAAGTCTCAGAGTAATTTATAAGGTGTGATGCCTGTTATAGCAAGAGTCTAGAAGGGGGTCTACCATTGGCTCCCTTGGGGGGCAAGGGAGGGGCACTGGAATCTGGGGGACCTGGCCTGGGTAGTTCCTGTGTATTTTTCAATTTTTCCTATAATTTTCTCACTAATCCAAAAGAAGTTTGAACAAAAATGTTTTCCCACCAGGAACTCAGTAAGTGCACAATTCTATTTTCTTACAGCTCACCACTTTTCTCACTTTTTCATTTAACTTTTTAATACAACTAGACTTTATTTACTTGTATGGTATGACCTGACATCCCACAATGACATTTTTTCCTATTACTGTACCAATTGTTTCCACACCATTCACTGAATATTCTTTCCCCTCTCCACCAATTTAAAGTGCCTCGTGGAGGCATACATCCCTTCCAGAACTACACAGCCGAGAACTACATCATTCCAGTCTGGTGATCATCCCACCACATCATCAAGCAGTTTTTAAATTACTTTTGTTTTACACATTGTCTTTTTCTCAGTTCTGACGCCTGTCACATTTCTAACATTCTATTTTGTTCTCAGATTTGACTCGAGTTAGATGATATTTTCTGTTGTGGGAGGTGTTTTTCCAGGACACGGACAAGGGGTCGAGAGGAACACTCGGGTTCACGCATCTGTGTACCAGCAAGTATTTCCTGAGCCCGCACTGCGCTCCAGCTTCTCTTCTTAAGGCCGGGGACATTATCAGAAGAGGGTAAGGAGTTTCCTCTTGCTTTGAAGTTTTGCCTTTTGTTTCAAGCTTTGTAGCCTTTCCCTGAATGTTCCTAATGTATTCATTCCATTCACCCTGTGGCTACCATTCCATTGACCAGCACCTGACAATTCCTGCTTTTTGGTTTGGAACGATCAGCAGTTTTGATACTTAGTGACTTTTCACTGGTTCTTCCATTGCCCTGAAAAGTTACTTTCACCCAGAACTTGCAAAGCCCAAAGCCTACCCTGCTCCCATAATGGCAACAGATTTCACTCTGTAGACATGGGGGTAGAGTGCTAGCACCTGAACAATCCTCCTGTTTACCTCTACTTCCACTAAAACAAAAGGGATCACTCACAAGATCTCTTGTGTGCTTTGAAAAGAAGTGTTCTCTGAACTATCAACAACAGGCCAGAGGGCACTTTGCAACCTTTTCCAGCTAGTTCTGATTTGCTATAACACTCCAGGCCTCCCGTACCACGTGGTTTCATGGAACTCTCTGTGGTGTTCTGGATCTATAAACCAATGAATAGATATTACATCTAACCACAGGAATCATCTCCTCATCTGTGGTGGGCATAACACGGGCAACATTCTTCATTTAATAAGCCATTTAGATGCAGTAAGTGGCAGAAGTAAGGAGAAGGCACCCTGCATTGTAGTTTAACTTGTACTGAGATGAAGTAGACTTAATGGAAATTAAAGCACTAGGGTGTGTGTGTTGGGATCCATGGTGAACCTAAAATGTTAACGTGAAAAGTTGTATGTAGTCATCATACTGCTCTGTGAAGCTGCTCATCATTTTCCTTATGACTCTGACTGCATACATTACTGCCTTGCTTATCATACTTATCATACATCATCTGCCTTATGTATCATACTTATCATACCTTTTCCTTACTTATCATTTTCCTAACAAATTTGACTACATACATCACTGCCTTACTAATAGACAGTGTTTGATACCAGGGTGCAGATTTTATTAATGAAGATAATGATTTTGAACCTAAAACAGGCCTTGAGCAGAGAGCCTCCCAAGCAGGGTGCCAGCCTAGTGGCATTTGGCGAATGGGTGACAGATAGTTGTGCATTTCATCTCCTCAGCCCCAGAACATCCAGAGCCCAGACCCCTTACACCTGGCTGTGGGCAGCACCTCCATCTACCCCAGTGTCTGAACCAATACAGCCGTTTCCTGCACCTGCCAGGAGGCAGTAAAGATTCTGAAGCACTGCTACAGTGTAACTTAAGCCAAGGAAATTACCGTGTCAATTTTGTAGGAAACAGAAATACTGTTATGTGCCTTGCCAAAGCTTGGGACACTCCCAATGTGCAGTCAGTTTTCCTCCTTTCCCCTTGTAGCAGTGTGCTAAGAAAACTCCCTGGCCTGTCCAGGAGACTGTCCAGGGCCCGGAACTACAGTCAGACACACACACCATCTGATAGACTCACTTCCTATCACTCCTTCCTACTTCTGCTGAGAAAGTTCTTCTGTGATTCCAGAAACTATTTGCCCCTCACTCCAACCACATGTTTTCAAGGGGAATGTCGATTGCCTAGGGACCTCACCTCCTTTCTATGGTGAATGATGCGCAGTGGACACCTAACCCAAGATGGGCAAATCTGACACCTCCCTGGCAAATGTCCTCCCTGGCAAATGACACCTCCCTGGCAAATCTGACACCTCCCTGGCATGAACAGGTAAGTCAGACACATAATAAGGTGCCACACTGGGCTCCTTATTGTGTGACATTATTGACGTGAGAGTTGGAAGTCAGGGAAGCGGAAAGAAGCAAAGAGAAAGTTGAAAAGACCATCACACCTCAGGACCCCACTGCATCTGGTTCCATTCACAGTGATGTGAGGTTGCCAATGATTTGCTTTCTTGTTTTCTAGGGCTTTGCTGTTCAAACGGTGGTTGTCAGAGATACAGTGGCTGCATCTCCTGGGAGCTTGTTAGAAATACAGAATCCACAGTAACCAGAGGGAAGATGGGAGGGGATACTGGCAGGGAAAGGGTGAAGGGTTTTCAGGAACAACTAGAAAGGGCACATGGACAAAACCAAGGGGAGTGGGATCAGGAAACGGAGGTGGGGGTGGCTGGGGTTAGGGAGAGAGATGGGGGAAAAGGCAGAAAACTGTACTTGAACAAGAATAAAATTTCTTAAAAAAAGAAATGCAGATTCTCATCCTGACCCAATGTCTGTGTCCTTAACCCCAGGTCTTGCTCCTGCTACTGGAGACCTCACCCTGAGCACAGGGAATACCCCTCACATGACCCACCCCCAACAGGAAAGATAACAGGTGACAAATGCCAACGCAGCCCCCAGTGAGCTTTGAGAAGTTCATGGAGACCCAGCTGAATCAAGCAGGAACCTCATCCCACATGGAATCGGGCTAGGTGACCTTGGACCAGTCACTTATTCTGAGCTTTCATGTTTTGCACTTGGAAGTAGGAAATTCTACTTTATCTCCTTGTAGAGGTTGAGAAAGATTCCCCAGTTCAAAGCCACCAAGGAAACAGATATCTCAGTCCTGCACCCTCATTGAACTAAATTCTGCCAACAACTGGAATGAGCCCAGAAGAGGGTTCATCCCAGAACCTCCAGTAGGGAAGCAGCCCTTTCAACACCTTGATTTTGGACTAACCTCCAGAACTGTGAGACAATAAATGGACATGGTTTTAAATTGCTGAGTTTGTGGTGATCTATTATGGTGGCAAAAGAAAACAAATGACAAAATTCCTCTCCTGCACACCCTTTCTTAGAAAACTGCCCAAGGATGTGCTGTAGCAAAAGGAGGGAGCAAATAAAGAAAGGGAGAAGATGCAGGAAACAGTCTACCACCAAGGACGGTGGAGGGGCACAAGCCCTGGTGACAGCTGGGTGGCGCACCGGGGGAGTAAGTGCAGGGCGGGGGGGGGGGGGGGGGGGGGGGGGGGGGGGGGGGGGGCGTGGCGGGCGGCAGACAGAGCACTCTGGGAGTCACAGGCTGGGGACACACCCACAGCTGGAGAGGGCCCCCTGAAAAGGAGCTAGCCTATTCAGCAGGCCCCAAAATACCAAGCTGGAAAGAAATCCCAGGAAATCAGAAACTGCCTGGCATCTGGCAGCCAGTGCCCCTCCATCAAAACTGTTAGCTGGAAGCGTGACAACTCAGAGCAGCCCTCACGGAGGAGTCTGCGTAAACTGTTTCAATCTTCTTTTTGAATCCAGATAATGAAACATCTGTGGTGAGAAAGAGAAAGAAAGCGAGGGAGACAAAGTGTGCGGGGGTTTCTCCAGCTGATGTAACAAGAGCTGGATATTTAAATGTATTATTTAGAATTCCACAGTTAAACAAAAGTGGAACTAAATGAGGGATGTAGTGAAGGGGAGGAGGGCAAGGGCGTGGGTCTGAATCCTTGTCTCTCTCAGCAGGAAGCCAATAGGGGGTGTTGTGAGTTGATAAATCAAGACAGAGCCCAACAAGCGCTTTGGTTAGGGACTCAGCCCTAGGCATCCAAAGACTGAAACACAGAAACACCTCAAAGCAGTTTTGTTTGAAGAACTGAGCTGGAATGAGTAGGGCGGAGCAAGAGCTGTTACTTTTCACTACATGCCCTTTGGTATTGTTTGGTTTTCTAGTCTAAACATGAAATCCTTATTGAATACACAAAGGGGGCGAGAGAGATGTAAGGAGGGAGGAATGAAAGAAAGGAAGGGAAGAAGGAAGGGAGGTAGGAGAGGCCAAGGACTCTACCTCTTGAGAAGAGCCTGTTTGATGGGAGATGTTAAGGGGACCCACCTTTGAAAATACAGTCTGTCATAAAACCTCATCACGCATCCCATATCCTCTCCTCCATCCTATGGATTCAGAAACCTCAAAACCCTCACGATTTGATTACACAAAGTAGTTCATTGCTGCCTTTGCCTCTCCTGGTCATGACCTGAGAAACCTCCCCCTTCACACCAGAGCAGTTTCCTCCGTAGCCAGCCCTGTTAAACAGCCTGCAGGTGGGTGCTCAAATCGAGCCATTACGCAGAAGTACCTAGCCAAAAGGGTGTCGCCCATAACAGCAATTATGTGCCACTCCGGCACAAGTAATTTTTTTCACTATAATTTATGAAAGCAAATTTGCAAATTCATAATAGTACTTTTTACCCATAGTAGGAGGGCAAAATTATTTTGTGAGTAAATGGATAAATAAATGAATCAATCAAATACGGACTATCAGCCAAGACATGGAAATAACCTCATTACTAAGAACTGAGTGTTTTAATGTTATTCATTAAAATAGATTCTGTCTGTATTTGTGATATATATGTGCTTAAAATTCATGCAAAAATGAGCATTTTAATTACAAAATGCTGAAATCATTAATAATTTAAAGATCATCACTCAGCATCCCTTTCTAAGTAACCAAGTCTGCTAAGTCCTTCTAGAACAAATCAGACAAGTTCAAGGGCACAGCCAAAATGCAGGTGCAAGGGGAAGGAGGAAGTGACTTAAAACTGACCAGAATGTATGAGGCCCAAGGATGCTGTGGGAGAAGAGGAAGGGCCAGGCATCTCATGGGGACTATGACCCCTCAGGTGATCCCAGCCTATGCTGAGAGATCATGATCTTCCCCAACCCTGCAACCACCTACAATCCAGACAGCCTTTTCCAGTGTCAAGGGCAGCCAAATTCTCCACCTTTATTCCTTCAGACTTTGCCTCCACCACCAGGGGGCGCTTCTCCTCAATTCCCATCCACTAAATCAAACCCACCCTTTAGAACCCAGTCAAATGCCACATTCCCCAAAGAGCAAAAGGGCCCTCGTCATCCAGTCCAGTATTGATTTTGCTTCCTCTGTGGTCCCCTGCTCTCTCTCCTACTGTCTCTCCTACTGTAATTATATTCTCTTGTCTCCAAGCAATCATGAAAGCCCAGCATTCAGGATGCCTTGGGTCCTTACCGGCTCTACTTCATCTACTCAGCAGCCCCATGAGGCACTGTGACAGTGACTGTTCCCATTTCACAGAACTGAGGCCAGAGAGTGAGTGACTTGCTCAAGGCCATACAACCAATATCTGAAATGCAGATGAATGCTGGGGCACCCACTGGTCCATGTGGTGACCAATCACTAGGTCACCTGGAGTGAGGGGCAGTGGCCTCAACAGGGAGGTGACGTGGCACCCCCATGTCAGGACAGGTAGTGTACTCCAGTTACACCTGCCCAGTTACTGAGATGTGCAGATTATATTCCTTCATATAGCAGAACATGAAATGAAATAAGGGACCACAGACACCTTGTGTTACCTCACAGAGATCTGTTAGTGAAGGCAAGATACTTATAACTGCTGTCAAATATAAAGAGGTTAGTTATACTTTACTTGCGCCAAAACAGTGTTTTCCAAATTGGCTTGACTTTTTTTAAGACAAGTAGTGAGTTATCATACAAATACGTTTGAAAAAACAGGCACACTCCATCTGTCCCTTCAAAGTAAAAGTAACATTTTAATATGAGTATAAAAGAGAGTTATGTTAGGCAGAGAGCTTCTGAATACAGATATATGGAAATGTTTTCATTATTACATGACTTTGGTGCCCAAAACAAACTAACATGTTACCTACTAAACTCCCATATCTGCATACTTAAAACAGAATTTTCTAATCAGTTTAAAAGATTTTAAAATGAATATTTTCAATGGATTTTTATTCCATATATTTTAAATTGTATAACTGGTGGATGAAATTTTAAAAATGAGTTCCATCAAAGACATAAAATTAGTTTCTGGAATTTATCATAAAATGGGATTTTTATGAATCTTTGCCAAATCTCCATTAACATCTGAAACACGACTTTTCCTCCTTCGGATGATGAAACGATAAAAGGTGTTCTTCACCTACAGATAAAAACAGATCAGCAAAGCTGGCTATATTATGTATGGAAAATAAATATGCCAAGATACAAATTTTTTAAAGTCATTGACAAATTTGCAGAATTAAACTTAAGAACAGAAATTCTAATGTTAATATTTGCCACTACAAAAAAAAAAAAACCTAGCATGTACATATAAGCTTTTTCCCTAGAAATGTATTAGTGGAATTTTTAAGTGTGAATCCACAGCTTTTTCATTTTTATTGTAATTTTTCATTTAAAAAATTGGACTGAAATGGTTCTATAGACAAAGTTCAATAAAACCTGCACTGCCGTGTGGGAAAGGCAGTGGGGAGGGTGAGTAGAAGTGGAAGTGAGTATAGGGCAAATAAACGGTACTTAAAAAATACAATAAGACAAAATAGATTAAAAAAATTCACTGTCAAAAAGAATGAGTTTCATGGTTTAGGAAGCGCGGCCACTTGGATGTGCCTACATGTGTGAAATCTCACTCTCACCTGAGACCCGTGTCACAATGAGTAACCTTAGAGTCAAGACTTCAGGTAACTGTATCGCAATAGAGTAATGAGACTTTCCAGTAAAACATATCAGATCACATTGATATCATGAAGATTTCTTCATATACTTTAATGACAACAGAAATACATGGTATAGAAAAATTTAGTACCAGTACCATTATAAATAAACAGAAATAAGTTATTTTTTAATATTGCATATTTTATCTATAGCTCATTTTTAGTTTCTGTTTTCATACATTTCATCTATGTGTATGGTCATTGCTCCCAGCCAATGGCCACCAGAAATACCCTTGTCACTGGACAGGTGTTGCTTATTCCTCTTTGTGGTAAGGGAGACCACACACGATGGCGAGGTAAAAGGGGGGTGTGTCCACAAGAGGGATGTTCTGCCCACCTTTTTGCTGGCGGGCACTATTTTTACTGCATTGCTCCCAAGGAGTAAGGACTCAATGACTTCAACTTAGCGAAACTATAAATATTTCTTTGTTGTCTGGGACATGCTTAATTTTTATAAATTTTCTTATGTGTTTAAAAAGAATGACTGTGTTGGATTTAGTG
Source organism: Sturnira hondurensis (assembly GCF_014824575.4). Classification (NCBI taxonomy): domain Eukaryota; kingdom Metazoa; phylum Chordata; class Mammalia; order Chiroptera; family Phyllostomidae; genus Sturnira; species Sturnira hondurensis. The sequence continues at coordinate 14,956,146 of NW_028087015.1, forward strand.
ACTCTCTTCAAATCTTTGATGTTTTTATTATTCTTTCACTTGATCTGTCCTTTTTGAGACCTGTATTCATTTCCTGTGGCTGCCATAACAAATCACCACAAACTTAGTGGCTTAAAACAACAGACAGTTATCCTCTCACAGTTCTGGAGGCCGAGAGTCAAAATCAAAGTGTCCACAGGTCCACACCGCTTCCTGAGACCCCAGGAGAGATGCCCCTTCCACTTCCTGCTGGCTGCCCCTTTCCTTGGCTTGAGACCACATCACTCCAATCTCTCTCCATCTTCCTGTCACCCTCTGCTGTGTGTGTGTCTCTAGTTCTCTTTCATAAGGACACTTGTGATGGTATTTAGGGCCCGCCTGGAGAATCCAGGATGATCTCACCTCCAGATTCCTAACTTGATTACATCTTTTCCCAGAGGTCCCAAGAATCGGGATGTGAACACATCCTTAGGGCCACCATTCAGCCCACTACAGCTAGGGTGTGTAAAAACCGCTTCAGTTCTGGGTTTGTCCAATTCTCCTTATAATTCGAGGAAATTTTGCTGTAAAGATTTCGGAGATGTGATAGTAGGTGCACGCATTCTCAAAGCTGCATCTCCTTAGTGCGTTGTCACTGTTATTAACATGAAATGTCTGTCTCTGCCCCTCTTAACACTTTCCATCTTGAGTTCTAATTTACCTGCATGAATATTATTGCTATGTTATCTTTTTAATTTTTAAACTTTCAGAGTTATTTTGTTTCCGTCTGATTTTATTTCATTTTTATATCACCACAACTGAAACATGTGGGCTTATCTGGGTCATCACAACATAGTCTTTCTCTTCACCCCGCTGTCTTTGGTTTCCTCTTGACCCCTACATTCCCAGAACTTGACTTCTATTTCCTCCTCTGCACAGCTGAAACCACAGCCTCAGGTGTTTTCAAGTTCAATTACAATTTCCAGGGTAGATTTAGGTTATACAAAAAATTCCATAACTCTCCCTAAAGGGCACGTATCATGTTTCACTCCAGCATGAGTTCTGAGAGCTGTGTGAGTGACCAGTTACCTTGTAACTTTGCCAGAACCGCCATCACTTCTGGCAAACCGCCAGCAACAGAACTTTACTCGATAAGGTAGTTCAAGGGAACACACTATTTTAAAATTCATCTGGTCATGCTGTTCTCTTGTTGAAAAATGGTAAGTTTAAGAGCATCCTGAAGACACAGCCAAAGAACATACAGTGAGGGTGAACTGTGTAAGGTGCCCAGTTTTAAGGGCAGCAAGTGAAAGCTGAACAAACCCTGTCATTTGACATTGTTGTGTCATCCACTGCGTCTTTTTTAAACCAAGCTGTGGCAGAGTTGATTCTGAAAAGGACAGAGTTACATAAGGGGCCCAGTGTACTTGGAGAGAGCAGGACCACAGAGGCAACGCTTGCATGTTTCTTTGTTACTCAGAGCAAATATTCTTGGCTCAATTCAGCTGCAGCTGCTGAGCTAGTAAAATCTGAGAAAAGAAGGGACACAGTGAATAAAGAAGACAGAAATGAAAGAAGAAAGCTCGGCCAAGAGGATCTCCAGATAAGGCAGGGGCATTAGAGAGAAAAGGAATTTATAACCCAGAGAATACACTTAACTGGGCTTTCTCACATGTCTACTATCTGAGTTAAGATCATCTGGGTTCAAATAAAAGAATTCTCTGTCCCAGTCATTATTCATGGTTTTTTTTAAGGCACAAATTCCAGCACAGGCAATTTCGGGGGGAACTGAACTATTTATTTACCAGAGTCTTGCTTACAACTGTTATATCCAGGCAAGCAGAAGATTCAGCACACTCAGAAAGCGGGCTGCCTCCCTTTCTGTGATGACTCCGAAGGGCACTCTGCCTGCCCCAAAAGGAGTGCTGGTTATAAAATCTCAGCAAGGCCAAGGGCAGAGGCAGTGCTGCTGGGTAAGGGAAGCCATAAACCAGACAGAAAGACATCCTCACCCAGCTCTTTCCCGGAACATGCCCTCGTGTCTGGGGTTTAAATCACATTATAAACCAGTTTCCGTGTCTGTAAATAGGTCACTGGGTGTCCACAAATCCAGAACTGCTGGGAGGAAAAACCTGTAAGGTGATTTTAAAAAACAGTCGCAAGAAGTGCCAGGTTGGGATAGAGTGTCCCTCACCCAGAAACTGGGCACCCCTAAGCCTCTGCTGTTGGGGGACACAAGTGATTCAGGGCAGCAGAGAAGGGGACTCTTGGGCAACTCAGAATTTGTCAAGGTCCCCAGTTAGCTGAGAACACTTAACGAATTATCTGTGGAATCACTCAAGAAGGCTGTCTACAAACCTACAAATGGACATTTTTACAGAGGTAACAGTAAATACAGTGGAAATAGTCTACAGGTGTGTTCTCCTGGGCCAGACTGAAGCCCCACAGGATGAGGAACGGACACTCCCCACACCAGCTGGCCACTGTTCTCGCCCCAGCCCTGGGTGGTACTGCACGAAGGTGTGATCCGCGTGGAGAAAGGTCATAGCCTCAGAGGGTGGTGATGAGAATCTACGCAGTCCAAGACACGATTGGAAAACGCGCTGTTCTACCTGCATGCTGTAAAAGCACGCCGACATTGGACATGACCAGAAACATATGACCATCCACATTTTACTGAGTTCTCTGGATCAGACTTACATTTGCGTTCATTAATTAGGAAGCACAGTAACCACCTTTGAGAGAGACCCTGGAAACCATCGTGGGTGGGTGGATGATGGATGGATGGATGCTGCCCGGTCGTAAGTAATAGTGTAACCAGTCTTCAGTAAACAGACTGGGGAACTGCAGAGGCAAGATGAGCTGTGTTGTTTCAGTACCAACAGGCTCTAAAAAGCTATGGTGTTATGAATGACAAGGTGGGAAATGTGGAATTATTGGAGAACGGTGCCTTTGGCAACAAAAATGATGAAGAGATGGTTCCTAACCTGAACAGGAAGAGATGGTACCTGGAAATAAAGAACCTCAGTTGATTGATTGGAGAATAAGGATATAAGTATCTCTTCTGCACCCATTATTCTAAATCTTCATTGATAAATTAGTATGCCTCAATGGGCCCATATATTTTATAACAATTTGTCAATCAAATTGTTAATATGGGTGGGGCCTCACAAAAGAATATTTACTCATAGTCCTGCACAACCTAGGGGATGCCCTGGTAGGTATCCCTGTAAATATTGCTTGAATAAGAAAAGAAATTGATGTGCTAAAACACAAGAGGTGGGAGAAGCCAAGGGTGTCCATCAGAAGAAAAGGGGTGAATGAAAAAATAGGAATGAGATGGTTAAAACAATAAAGAACTGATGGTATGTTTTGCATTTCAGAATAGTTATGTCGAAACTATGTCTCATATTCTTGATAGGAGAGAAGAAAATAAGTTCTACCCTTGTCAGAAAATAAATACATTGAGATTCAGAAAGTACACACATGGCTGGAACATGTTCTTTTCTAATAATATACCACTACTTAGCCATCATAACCAATAGAGACATTAATATAGTTTTAAACAAGTATATCGCCTAGGTAGATCCTTAAATTTCTTTAATTTTACATTACAATATAAAATCCCTCATTCTAATGGGTTAGTAAATGCATAGTCCTTCAGAAGCCCCATTGACAAAAATACAGCATAGGCAGAGGGAAATACACTGCTATTTCTGCTCTAGATGTTTTTCCATTTCCTAATAACAATAATGAACTTGAAGCATCATATTTGCATACAGATAGGTCTAGATTCCTGTTTTGCTGCAGCTCTACAGTTAAGCACGTCACTGATGTGCAATGCACTTCCCAAACAAAATTTAAAGAGCACTTTATGGAGAGTAGAATTAGAGTAATGTGCTTAAGCATTAGGGCTGTGGCTTTTCCAAAAATTGTTGGCAACAGGGCAAAGTTCTATGGCACATAAGTCAATCACAAAGTTCTGAGCTGTTACAGCTCATTGATTGTGCTTGTTCCTTAAGTTCCTTAGTGGCTGTGCCCATGCAGTACTGCCATCCATTCGCTTTCCCAAGCCTTAACTCTGTCCCTCCTTCCATCCCCTCCTCGATCTCATGTTCATAAATCATTGCAGGGCTGTGCACAGGGCCAAGAACTGGTGCAAACACAGACATGCACAGGCCATGCACTCCAGTAGCTCAGGTCTCCATAGGCCGACAGGAAGACAAACAAGCATAACACAGCATGAATACTGGTGTCTTCCAATCACCATGAAAATACGGAGCCCATTCAGACAAAGCCTTTGTGAATATGAGTTCAACAAGCAAAGGAATGGCATCCTCAAAGGTGTAAAAGCACAGAGGTACATTTAAAAACAAACACCCAAATGCACAACTTTCTCAGGAAATAGAGGCATGGTGGCAGGTGATATGGCTAACCTGTAAGACAGGGCAAGAGGCTGGAGAGTGCAGGGAAGATGATGAGCATCCTTTAACATCAAGCAGGAGTCCATCCTACAGGCAAGTGAGGGCCACCAAAGAGGTTACACTGGTTTTGCTGCTTGGTTGTTTGTTGCTGTTCTGAATGGTGTCTTTTTGCATAGCAAGAAGGGATAATAACAGGAATGCTTTACAGAGAGGCAGTATGGGGGATGATTGTGATAGGGTAGAAAAGAGAGAGAACAGGGCAAGGAGACTCACTATAGGATTATTGCTGTACTTGGGCACAAACCCAAGTTCAAAGTGAAGACAATGGCAGGGAGGGCAGAGATCAGTGGATGGCTTTGAGTGATATTTCATAAAAGAATTCATCAAGGGTTTGGTGTCCAAATCGATGTGAGGTAGAAGAGATCAAAGGAAAAACAGACTAGGGGGATCAAAATAGTTTTGACTTTTGACATGAATTTTGGAGACCCATGTGGAGAGGTCCAAAGTCAAACTAAAGAAAATTTGGCTGCAGGTGTGGAGTTGGCATGGGATCCCAGGGAAGGGGTGATAAGAACATAACACTGAGCAGTCATCTTGCCAAAGGAAGCTGAAGCTGAGACCCCCAAAGGCGAAGATTGGACTAAAGACCTTAAGAAATGCCGAGAGGAAAAGCCGATGAAAGTCAAGTGCAGTCAGCCAAGGACTGAACCCAGAAGAAATTATCCAGGGTCATGGGCCTTGACAGAACTTAGGTTTCCCCAAAGAGGATAAAAACAAGGTCACAGATGAAGAGAGGAGGTGCTGCTGCCAGTCACAAGTGGGGACGAAGGACCTGAGGTTGGGGTTTTATTGACGAGGTATGAGTGGGATGAGCTCAACTGAAGGTGTATGGACGTGAGGGTTACCTAACAGACAAATAGAAACATGAGTCTGGAATTCAGCAGAAAAGCCTGAGAAGTAGGGATAACTTTAGTAGTTGGCATAGTGCTTAGAAAAAAGCCATGCTGGATGCAGTGGGGTACCTCTAAGGGAAAGCAGGTTGGCCACCAGGAATGCCACAAGTGGCACTTACCTTGATGACTTCTCCGTGGTCTGGGACTGGCCTCTGGCTGGGCAGCCCAGAAGGTTGATCTGTGCAGCATGTCAGAGGGTGTGGAGCTGGGATGCTGACTCATGCTAACAAAGCAATGACATATAAAACTAGACCCAGACTCGGCAATTCACAATGAGAAAGACAATTGTTCAGTGGCCTGAACCTCCTGTTAAAATGGCCATTGCATTCTGTCTATGAGTAAACTGGGGAGAGGTTACTTGGTAAGCAGGGAATCAGCCCCCATGAGTTAAGGGGTCTCCTGTGTAGTGAAAACAGGCTGGCGTCTGGTGAGCCACAGCCTCTGAGCTACGGCCATCCTGCCCTCCCACCTGGGCAAACCTGACAAGGCATGGTGAGCATCTGTCTTGCTATCTCCTTTCCCTTTCCACCCCCCAATAAGGTCTCTGTTTTCTCCCCACTAAATCACATTGTCTAAATCCTACCCTCTCATTCCCAGTCTCAAGAATCTTCCATGCTCCCTAATACCAAAAGGATGGAGCACAAATGCTCCATGAGGCTCTCTGGGATCAGGCCACATTCTACCTTTGCAGACTCACTTTCTTCTGGATTATCACACATGTTTCATTCACTACAGAAGACAGTCGTTGCAGCTTGCGTCCTGCTCTTTCTGCAGACCCTGAGTCCTCATTTCTGTGTACCAGTGACAACAGTCCACGCCAGTTGAGCACCTCCTCCACTCCAGATCTTGTGCTAAGGTCTGAATACCTACGTGTCCATCTAATCCTCACCTGGTGCACCTAGCACTCAATGCTAGGAAGCTGGTACCATCCTCAGACTCATCTTACAGACAGGAAAACAGCGGCTTTGGGAATCAAAAAATTTGTCCAGTGCCAAATAGGTTTTAAGCAATGGTGGTGGCCTTCTAACCCAGACCTGAGCCTGGAGTTCACACTGTCCAAGATCCTGCCTTCCCAGAGTGCTTAAGTAGTCTGCACTGCAGATGTTCTTCAACCAATATGTAAAGAGTTTACACTTGTGCTTTGAGAAAACATGGATTAGAATCATGAAAGCAAGACCTTAAAATAAAACTTTATTATTATAAAAGTCAGACATTCTCCTTTCTAGTAAAGTATCTTCAAAATTGCTTTGCTTGATTTTAAAGCTCTTATTTAATTTATTCTATGCCCATCTCCACGGAGGTGTAAGATCACATTTCTTTCCAAACATACTGTCATTCATTCGGCTCCTCCCCATGCCCCCAAATTAGTCTGAATTGTGAGGTTTTACTCTGAAGCAATCTTCGGCTGCCATGCAGCATGGTGTGAGAATTGAGTGTCTCCACGCCAGAGTTTGCCTTCTTCAGTGTACAGGTTGGCTCGACCATGAAATGTCTGGGCGATTTTAGGCAAATTAACTAACCTCTCTGACCCATGTTTCTGCATCTATCAAAGGGGGATGATCCTTATGGACCAAGCACTCTTGACCAGGGAGGTTTGCAGATGACCAGGCTATGGAATGGCACAGAGCAAACACTCAATGCCAGCCATTGTTGTCCTGTGCTTTTCCTAAAGACATCGTTAGAACATTTTATTTGTATTTCAAATGGAATGTCAAGTTGCCTTCACTCAACTGTAGTCAAGAAATCCTTGCAAAAATTGTTTAAGATTAATAAAGTAAAGTAAAAGCCCATGCTTGCTTAGACACATGGCCCACTTTCTGTTTCCTCTTTTGTGTCTCTCTGAGAAGGGGTCCATTGTGCATCCATGCCATAATCAGCAGCACTGACTCATTGCTAAAAGAGAAGAAAGCTCAGAACTCTAAATTTTGAATCCTTCCGACAGACCTACCATTTTCCAAACATTGCACCAACATCATGAAATACTTTAAAATCAATAGAAACGGATCTGGTAGCAGAAGGCGATCATTCATACATTACCTGAAAACAATAAGGTAAAATACAAGTTCCATCCACCTTTCAGGATTCTATATATTACGGGTGAGTATTTATTTTTAGCTGACTTGCCCTCCTTCTCCCTTTTCGCTCCAGTTGTTAGTTGCGGAGGGTCAGAGAGAGTTCAGTTGTATAGAGAAGGTACTAACTGCTGAATGGCTCTGTCAGGTTCCCGTATTTAAGGAGACAGAATTGCATATTACAAGGAAATGATTGTTCAGCTACCTTTTCATTAACAATTTGTCTAAAAAGAGACAGACTTAACTGCTTCTGTTGAAGTTGGGAAGCAACAAATTGAATGTGTTCCATAAGGATTATGTCATACTTCAAACATATGGTGAGCTACAGACACCAAGATACCACATTCAGAAATGGCGGTGGGTTCCCTGTCATTGGGTGGCTGTTTAATTGAACAGCCATAAATACTACTAAAAAATGGAATCCATCATTATCTGAACAATAATCTCAAGTGAAATACTGCATTGGGTTTTTACATATGTATTTGGTCCCTGACACAATAAAGAAATATTTGTTCGGGGGACCTATACCAAAGATTATCAAGAAAACATCAGCTACAAAATGCATCACAGGTCAGTTCCGGTAATCGGTTTCCACATGAGAGCACTGAGAAAACGTTCAAAGGCGAGGTGGGGAAACTTCAGAATGAACCCAGGGTTAAGGCAAAAAGAGGCTTCACCGGATGCACCTTGGGACTGAGGTCCTGGGGCAAACAGGTCCACCAGGCTTGTTTGTATACCTGTCAACAGGAAGTTCCATCACTTCTCATCATCCCATAATGTTCTATCTTTTTAAGGCACCAAATGATGTCATTAGCTCACATTGTCATAACCTATTTGGCCAACAAGTCCACAACAGGTAAAAGCCCCCAAACCCCAACCACCTCTGCCTATATATCCAAAGGAATTGAAAGCAGAGTCTCTAAGAGATACCTGTACACCCATGTTTATTACAGTATTATTTACAACAGCCAACAAGTGGAAACAACCCAAGTGCCCACCAACAGATAAACAAATGTAGTCCATACATACAATGAAATATTATTCTACCTAAAAGGGGAAGACATGCTGTCACCTGCTGCAACTTGAATAACCCTTAAAGACATTACGATAGGAAATAAGGCATTCACAAAAAGACGAGTTCTGTACAATTCCACTAGACTGAGATATGTAAAGTGGATGGATTCATAGAAACAGAAAGTGGGATGGTGGTGGCCAGGGACTGAGGCAAGGTAGGGTGGGGAGCTGTTGAATGGATGCAGAGTTTGAGAAAGGTAAGATGACAACGTTCTGGGGATCTGCTCCACTTCAGTGTGACTGTGTACTGAACACTATTCATTGTGTACTTTCAGGTGGTTAAGATGGTAAAAAGAAAAAAGATACATATGTATCTCCTAGCACAAACATAATTTTAAAAACAATCCACACAATGCAACGCCCTAACTACAGTAAAAGGGGGAAAATAAATTTGTAGTAAAACATGCATATGTGAGAGGGGGACCCCCCAAAACTGGAATTTATTTATAAAAAAATTGTGTATCTATTCTTGCATATTTAAATTTCAGTAACCTTCAAAGTACTTTCCATTTCATGCAATGCCCCTATAAAGACATTTTTTCCACTGCTCAAAGCAGTTTTTGAACTTGTTGATTCTGTTGCCTCTTAGTGCATCTGCTGTTTTTTGTTTCACCTCTTCCACATCAGAAAAACATTTCCCTTTGAGTACTTTTTTCATCTGGGTAAACAAAGAAAAAAAAGTTACTCTGGGTGAGATATAGTGAATAGGGAGGGTGGGGCACAAGGGCCATGCCCTTTTTGGTCAAATAGTGCTGAACACTCAGCACGGTGTGGGCAGATGTGCACATAAATGAGCCATCATGAAATAGGCAAACACACTGAAAGAGTCTTCAAAAAAAATTCACTGAAGCTGACCGCAGCCTCTCACAACAACACCAGCTAGTACACTGATACAGGTGGGTTCCTAGAACACTCACCTAGCAGGGGAAGCCTGTACTACAAGGGGCCTGCCCTCCAGAAGGTAATCCCAGTTTTGAGGGGTCCCCCTCATATTTCCACATAGAAATGCTCAGAGAACACAACACTAGAGGATGTAACACTGTAGCCTGATGCCTGCTGCTGTCCCTCGGACACAACAGCCACTGAAGCAGATGAGCAGAAGTGGCCTACGTGGGTAAGTCAACCACCACAAATGACTTTCCAATTACTGGTAAAGTTCCAAGCAAAATGATCTACATGGTGGTTGCCTTCCTGGAAAATTTAGGGTACATCATGTCTGTGCACATGGAAAACAGAGTATTTTCACCCATGTGAAATGTCCACTTGGGACATTTAAAAGGTTGACAGGACACAGAGCAGTTCTTCGATGGGCAGTGCTGCCCTAAAGTGTTCCTTTCCACGCTCAGTAAACACTAGCAGAGCCCCCGGCCATTGTCACAGCAGCACATGCTCCCTCTGGTTTCCAGTTTCCACTGTGTAGCCCTCCAGGGAACACTACCCCTGGTGGAAGCAGTGAGAACTGCCCAACTAAATCATGGGACTCAAAGAGAACATTAAAGGGTGAGGCCTCTTACTTGGGGTTCCGTCCTTTGCTGGTCACATAGCTCAGTCCCCACTCCACCCTGCCCCCAGGCTCTTGCGTCAAGTCTATAAATTTATATATATAGTCTTCTTGGTAAGGCCATCTTAGAACAAAATTCAGGTTTTGTATTGTTTAAGTTGATTTGAGAGAGAGAAACATTGATTTGTTGTTCCTGACCAGGGATGGAACCCACAACCCTGGCATATCAGCACAATGCTCTAACCAACTGAGCCACCAGGCCAGGGTTCAGTGGGCACTCAATTTAAGCCCTCCCCACACACATGTCCCTGAAATGGAGCTTCATTTTACTTAGGACCTTTGAAAACAAAAGGCTTCAGCCTCAATGGAATGAAGTACTGCTGGTGAAAACGGATATGCTGTTGGACCAGTGAGAGAACCACCTTTGGTCTTCCTGATGACCCCAAACAATCTCTTGCCAGGAGCCACCCATTCTGCCAACAGTTGGTACTGATCCTGGATTAAATGCTAATGTCCATGCATTTTCGCTGTGTGATTGGCATCTTTATCCTCGCTTTGCTGAATCGTGCAGCTGCCTGGAGGCTGGAGAAAAGTGCCACAGCTACAGTGGCACCACCAGCCTCCCCCAGCTCCTATGGCACACGACACTCACTAGTGTTTAGAGGAAACAAAGGGCCTAACAAGGAGTCACATCAAGGAGAAAATAATCAGCAAATGCCAACAGACATTAGTTAACATCTTAACCACATGCCATCCACATAAGGAGAGGGACAATGGCCCCCCCCTTCAGAGCTACGACCACTCGTAGCTGGTAAAGAGCGCGTAAGAAGGCTCTTTAGAAGTTTCCATTCCAGCTGGCTCTCCCCGCACTGGTGCATTTAACATACATTTATCGAACACCAGTGATGTGCTGCTACTAATGCTAAACACTTATTACCAATAGGAGAACCAGCCCCTATACCCAAGCTGTTCCAAATCAGGGTGCCTAGTGCTGAAACAGAGGTAAATGCCACGTTGCCGAGAGTAGGACACAGAGAGGAGTTGACAGCAGGCAGTGAAAACTTCCCCCAAACAAAATGCCCGAGATCCTGAAATGACTGGGCCGAACGAGTTTCATATGCCTGAATGACCAAGGACATTAAAAACCGGGCAAGTCTTCTGTCTAAACAGAGCTGACTCTAGGAACTGTCAGCTGATATGCAATTTTCTACTTAGCAGAGCAGGTACACAGAACTCAATTTGGAGGTGATCTGTATTCTATTCAGTTTCCACAACAGCATCCAAATGTAGGCAGAGACAGGGGGATTTATCTTCCTGTTAATTCACTCCCTAGGGGTCCGCTGGCTCACAGCAGGCTTCAGTGCTGTCTAGGTAGGCGGCAGAACAGACAACAGCAAGAAAGTACAGCCACGAATCACCCTGCATGAGCTGCTGGCTTCTGCCTGCTTCTGTAATTGCAGACCCAAAAACACTGCCAGCAAAGGGATAGCCAACCTGGGGGGTGGCGGGCAATGCTTTTCCAGCTGCCCAAGGAGCTGGTCTTGCTCTAGTCTAAAGCAGAAAATCTTTTGTAATATATATCCTTCAGCTAAAGCATTTTACCATTTCATCACATTTTATCATTTCTAAAATTGGAAATGTGTGTTGCAGTTAAATTGCACATTTCAGATGGTAGGACTTTGTTTTCCTTCCCACACACAAAAATACTGTTATTAAATTGAGAATGTATTTTACAGTTAGTGATAACTTTCTATCCATGATTTAAAACATATTCTATAGGACAACTAGAAACAACACTGAGAGGCTAAACACTGCTTCACACACACACACACACATATCCATATAATCAAATATCTTTATCTTTTATTCAAATCTCAGCAACCCTGTAGTTCAACTTTCAGAATCCCTGGGGTGATAGTGGTCTTGTGAGACCTACTACACACTAAGCCCCTGGAAGGTAAGTCCCCTGGCCAAGCTCTCCACAGGCAAGAACAGCCAGCCTGTCAGTAGTCTTGGAGAACACTTAAGACCAAGCTGAGACAGAGGGGTGGGTGGACTCTAACTCCTGAGCTCAGCCAGTGTCCAAGATAGGCATGGCCCTAGGCTGCCTCTGACTTCTGCCTCTGATGCGGGTGGTGGGGTTGGGAGTGAGTTAGATCAGTGGAGGCTAGTGTGTGTCCCAGCATTCCTCCAGTGCTGCAGAAAGCCCAGCAGCCAAGGTTCATGAACGTCCAGGGAAAATAGCATGTTTCTTGAAAGCAGGGACTGGCACCTGAGGGCAAGTAGGATGATAGTTGGTCCTGAGACAGAGCCAAGTGGTGGCGAACCACTCGTGACACGGCGACTACCTTTAACCTTTCAGCCTCTTGTTCTCTCATCCTTCATGACTGTTTAATCTTGGGCCCCAAAGTGGGTCACTAAGAAAGAAATGATAACAGTAAATTATAGACATTTCTTTTCAAAGTCTTGAGCCTAAGACTAGGTAGAATTTTTTTTAACCAATCTAGGATCCCCATGATAAGCACCTGAATGTGGAACAAGGTTCAGAAAACTTTAGGAAGTGCTAGAAATATCAGCACCGCGGCTGACAAACTTGAAAAGGCCAGGGGTGACCTGAGAGCTGAATCTTGCCAAACCCATTTAAGGAACCATTAGCAGCCTGCGCAGTGACAAGGGAGAGCAGAGCTGCATCCAGGCTCCACGGGAGCTGGTCTGAGCCGGGCGTCTGTCGAACACCAACAGACGTGAACTCTCGAGGTGGAAACAAGAAGGAAAGTGGTGCTTAAACACAGACACTGTCAGGGAATGCCTTTGTACTGAAAAAAATGCTAAAGAGAAATACAAAGCTAACAGGTGACAGTCTGAAAATGCATTGCTTCTCTGTTACTTTTTGAAGTAAAATTGGGAAACAAAGATCCCTGACATTACATTTTACAAACTTTGCTTTTGAAATGCAGTTAATAGCATAGCACCATATCACAGTACCACAGGCAATATGAAAATATAAAAATCACCACATGTGAGCACATCTGTGCATATTCATAGAAAAAGGTAGAATTCCAGAATAACGAAAAGGCATGAGCTTAGGTAGAAGCCAAGTAGATGCCCCAAGGTCCTAGAGACTAGCCGATCCACAAGATGGAAGGACCCTGGGGACAAAAGTCACCCACCAACTCGGAACCCCGAGTTGGGCTAACCCATGCATGAGAAACTAAAGTCTGTGTTCAGCCCTGACATTTACAAGTGTCCTCATTCAGCCACTAGTGTGATCCTAACCAACACACAGCTCTGTCTCTATTGATAGACGAACTTAATGGCATTTTCTGAGCTCTCTGAGCCTCCACATCTGCATCTGTAAAATGAGACGAAAAATCCCTCTTTACAGGTGGGTCATAATTACATTGGCAAGTGGATGGAAATATAAACCCGGCACATTACACACCTTCAATAAACGTTTGTATTTATTTGTTTTTCTCCAAGGAATAGATTGGGAATGACCAGAAACTGCAATGAGGTCAATAAAACTTAATAGCATCACTAATAACAAGAAATTGCTTACTAGAAACAGATATAGTAGGAGAATAAAAATTTTTAAATATGCCTGGCTGGCGTGGCTCAGTGGATTGAGCACCAGCCTGCAAACCAAAAGGTCATCAGTTTGGTTCTCAGTCAGAGCAGACACCTGGGTTGCAGGTGAGGTCCCCAGTAGGGGGCAAGTGAGAGGCAACCACACATTGATGTTTCTCTCCCTCCCTTCCCCTCTGTCTAAAAATTAATAAATAAGAAATCTTGAAAAAAAAAGCTTAAATATGCTTTTTCTCCGCGTAACAGGAGGCATTGCGTTTCCAGCTTAGAGCTCTTTTCCGATGAGCAGTTCACAGTGTCGGGGCAATTTGGAATTGTACAGTACAGATGTGAGGCAGAAAAACTATTGCTTACAACCTATTCCTCCTCTATGATTCACGTGCTGATCTTTCCCATTCAAACTGAGCACATCCTGAGAGTGCAGACAGGGACTTTGGAAGGAAGAAAGGTAAGCAGAAGCAATGAGTGTCACTTCCAGGCCTGGCCCCTGAAGCCTTGCATGCCCCCCCCATTCCCCCTTTTCCACTGTCTTGAGTGCCAAGATTGGGGTGGCTTTGAAAGCCATATATTGCAAACTGCAGTCACTGTCAGCCAAAGTCCCTGATTGACCACACGGAGCAGAGCCACTAAATACCTGAAAGGCTCCCCTGAGAAAGAAATGAAACAAAACTTTGACATGTGAAGCTTCTCTGGTCTGAGGTCTTTTTGTTATAGCAGCTTGTGTTACCATAACTAATACAGACTTGCCTATATTTGTATCCCCAGTGCCCACAACAAAGTGTAGCTGTGTTATTAATTGAATAACGCAAATGCGACATCTACAACTGTGAAGCAGAGCTATCAGAATTCTACCAGTTCTAAGAAAAACAAAATGAAATATATACTTATTATTGCAACCAGAAAAGACACCGGCATTTGGGCTGCCTGTCACTACCAAACCAAATAAGTAATGACAGGGATTGTATCTTTATGGGCACTTTATTCAGATGACTGGAGATCCAAGAAGATGGCAGGTTCATACCCTAACAAACCATCTTTTCTTCTCTTTCCTGGCCAGATCTTTTATAAGGGAGGTGGGAGAGGACAAACAAGGTGCGGTGAGGGCTTTAAGATTCAGAAGCTGCAACACTCCTGTCCTCGATAGTGAGCTGTTCCCAAGGGGGTGGTAGTCTGCTCCCCTGTAATACAAAAGGCCTGGATGCCTCCAACTTGTCCCCAGGCAGTAATCTCTAGCCAGTGCCCCAGGAGGCTGGCTGTTTTTCCCAGGAGCCAAGATGGGCCTTATCTGTAGTTTCTAAAACAAAAGCTTTAACATACACATTACTTGCTAGACTTGTCACTTTTTATCTTAAGCTAAAATTTTCCAAGTCTTGAGTCCCCTATCATTATTACAAAGAAAAAAATCACTAACAAATTAAAACACTGAAGTCTGCAAGTATCTGGGTCAGCTAGCTGTAGGTTACATACAATCTAGAACATACCCACAAAGTATATGCCCCTGATTTCTTCCCTCAGCATTATTTCCCTTTATTCAAGGTATAAAATCCCCAAAGTCTTTACAAACCTCCCCTCTACCACTCAGCTCTGCTCCATCCCCATTCAAGGTTTGTGCTTGACTGACCAAAGTCAAATAGATTATTCCATCCCCCCTAGTCATGGAGATTGATTTGGGCATGGTCTTGGGAGCTAAGCCAGACCACAAAGTCTAGTCAGTGTATTAAGACTGACTAGAATTGAAAGCATTAATTCAGTCCACTTCAGTATACTACTGAGACAGCAAACAGTGCAAAAGATATTCCTGAGATTAGGTTATATGCAGGAGAGCAAGACACCTTGTGCTTTCCTGATGTCCCATCCTACTGGGATGTCAAAGTGGGGGATAATCTGGCCCTTTTGGTTTCCTCCACCATCATCATCTTCCCTGGTGAGGTCTCCACTGAGCTGACCCATCAGAGACGGGGAAAAGATGGCTACAAGGTCCGAGAAGCTGTCTGACTTCTCCAATGAGTGCACAGTTTAAATGATGCCCTGGGGTGCAGAGTGGGTGAGGCCTTCTGCACAGTACCTCTTACAGAATGCTGTCATGATCAGATTTAATTCTGGACATGCCCTGAGCTACTCAAGCAGTGAAACTAGGGGAGGAGGAGCAGGGAGACAGGAATGCTTATGTCGAAACACTCCACGGGGGATTCTG
The DNA here is from genome assembly GCF_014824575.4 of Sturnira hondurensis. Taxonomy (NCBI): domain Eukaryota; kingdom Metazoa; phylum Chordata; class Mammalia; order Chiroptera; family Phyllostomidae; genus Sturnira; species Sturnira hondurensis. The sequence continues at coordinate 14,971,907 of NW_028087015.1, forward strand.
ACAGCAATCTACCCCTCAGTGAGCTCTAGGAAGGAAAAGCAAAATCTTACTTCCTGAATCTATACTTTATATTTTGGGGTTTTTTCTGATAATAGGAAAGATACATGTTCATTATAAATTTTAAAAATTAAATAAAATGTGGGTGAAGTAGAAAGTGATAAGCCTCCAAAATCTGCCCCCCCAAAAAAAACCTTCAAGTAATAGATGGATGTGTATTTTACAGAGCTGTCTGTACCTATATAAATATGTGACTTTTCTAATCAACCATTTACCCAAGCTTTCATTGTGCCTTAATGTTCCAGCAGCAATGAGGGCTTATCATCCATTGAAAACGCAAATTAATTATTACCATATATTTAAGGGTGGGTCAATTTTTTTAATAATAATGTTCTAGCTTCTGTTTTTTCCCTTTATTTTCCTTTTCTACCTACCTCCCTCTGCAGCAAAATTCTCACTGCTCTACACATAATTTTCTAACTTCCCTTGGGTCCAAGTGTGCTCGGAAAATCACCAAGGGCAGAGGGGCCAAAATGATGAAACCACGCTCAGCAGGAGGACATCCAGTCTGACACACACCCAACAAGCTCGATCGCTCTCATCCGTGTGGTTGGTGTTTATTTTTCTACTTCAGGGCATTTGTCTGAACATATTTTCTTTTTCATTTCCAGTCAGCATATGAAAGATATTTTTGGCTTCATAATTTAAAGTGTTTGAAGTTTTGGTATAACTGTATTAGCCATGATATTCTTGTGCTGAATCTTTCCCATAGCAATAAATCCATTTTTTTAAAAAGTAGAACGATGCAGTATAGCATTTCTGATTCCATACTATTCCTGGTTTAACATACGACTTTTATGTCTCCAATGTTTTTATCTAGCTTTGTGCAAATAGATGGAAAAATATCTAATGTGGTACAAAATGGAACTGTGAAATAAAAGCTCTAGGTAAAGACATAAAGGGGAATAATCAGCTACAAAAATACCTCTCAAGTTGAATAAAATAGTTAAAGTTTTAGCTGAACTATCAATTTTGAATACAATTACAGCCCAGTAGTTAGCAGCTCACCACAAATGGATATTTCAGCGCTCTACTTCTCACATTACGGTGCGGAACTTGCAGCAGTAAAGGGCAGTTTGTAAAAGTGAAAAGTCATAAATGGGAAATGCGACACATCTAGCACGAACATGGGGGGGGAGGGGGGCGGAGGGTGTGGAGTTTTAAATGTGACTGCTGTCCCTGTAAAATACTAGGAATGGCAACACCGCAGAGCTGAACGCCTCCAGATAGTGAACCATAGGGAAAGCTGGATGAGTTGAGTTTTTAAAAAAATAAAGTACTCTGAAATAAATACTGAGGAAACAATTACAGACGATGTCTGCTAAAATTAAAATCAGGACTGTTAAGTGGAAATTATCAATAGCCAATTGCTTTGACAAGAACAATTTAAGGATTATTCACACTACCACAAAAAGTGATTAAATATTCAAGAAACGTTGGTAGAGTGATTATTACTTAAGTTTGGTAAACTTCTCATGTGAATGGTAATCCCTATGTCCCAAGCCAAAAAAGACAAAGCTGGACTCAAAACATCTCCCACCACAAATGGTGGAGTGGGGGAAGGGGCACCTCAATGCACAGGAGGACAGCAAAAGACCCTGAGGGAGACATGATCCTGACTCCCAAGGTGCTAAACAAACCTAAGGCCCAGAGACACCGTCTCCATCAATCACCATCTCCATCACCCCCCAAGGCTCTTTGTTCTACAAACATCGTTAAAAAGACAGCCCAGAACAATGTCTATCAGTGCCTCCTCTGCAAGACATTCAGAGACAGGAATGATAATTACAGTGACACAGACTCCTTTTTGACAGCATTAGATGTCGGAAGACAGAGGGATAATATCATTTGAGTGATGAACAAAATAATAATAGCCTAGAATTTTGTCACCTCAAATAAAAATAATCTCAGGTAAATGTAACCTCTATGATGAACTAACCAAAATCTAGAGTATAATCATAAAACTAATGAAATTTATTAACTTCCACTTTCATCTCATTTTTGCTTTAAAACTGCTAGTGGACAAGTTCCTCTTCTACTACTGGATAAAGCTCAGTGCCATAAATGCCCTGGTCACAGTTAGATTTAAAAACTTTAAAGGCCTAAGTCACACAAAAAATCAATTTTGCATTTTAAATATCCATTCCCATAGAAGCATCAAAATTCAAACCTTGATTCCAAGTTGAGGTTTCTCTAATTCCCCCAGGTCAGGCTGTTGCAGGTAGATATGAGCAGTTAGGAGGGGAACTGTCATAGGTGCTTCTCTCTTCCCCAGCTTGTGCTTCTACTCCTGCTTATAAAACATAGTTTCTGTCCCCTCCAGGTCCAGCATGAAGGAAGAAGAGACGAGGAGAGCAGGAAAGCTATTACTGACTAGTATGGGAGGTGAGTTAGCATCTGTGCTCTTTGGGGTCAAAAGTGTTTATATCTCATGGTGTATTATGAACTGAATGTTCCTCCCAAAAATCATATGTTGACATCACAACACCCAATGCAATCGTAGTAGAAAGTGAGGCCTTGGGGAAGGGATTTGGTCATGACAGATTGGTGCCATGGGAGAACACAGTGAGAAGACATGCAGATCGCTGAAAGCAAAGTTCATAAACTCCAGTAAAAACACAGGGACATCCCAGGAAAAATGCCATCACAATGGCAGCATCTGCCAACACTGACATGTGAAGGCTCCCAGTGACATGGCCACATTCCTTCACATTCACTAATCAACAGACAAGCCCCATGGATGCAGGGTCCTGACCACTTCTTTAGTGCTCTGCCCTTAACAACGAACCACCAATCAAGGATCTCCAGACATATAAGGAAAGCCTCTCTCACATGTATATAACCAATAACCATAAAATATGAAGTGAAAATTAGGCAAGAAAAAGAAATAAAAGTCACCCAAATAAGAAAGGAAGAAGTAAATTGTCTCTTTGCAGATGATACGATCTTACACATAGAAATTCTGAAAACTCCACCAGAAAATATTTAGTATTAATGAACAAATTCAGTAAAGTTGCAAGACATAACATCAACTTACACAAGTCAGTTCTATTTCTATACATTATCAACAAAATATCTGAAAAAGGATAAACAAAACAATCTCACAATAGCATCAAAAGCAATAGAATACCTAGGAATAAATTTAATTAAGAACGTGAAAATTGTAGGCTGAAAACCATAAAATTTTCATAAAAACGAAGACATAAGTAAATTGGAAGATAAGCCACATTAATGGATTGAAAGTTAAAATGTTAAAATATCCATACTACCCAAAGTGATCCACAAATTCAATATAATCCCTATCAAAATTCCAATGGCATTTTTTACAGAAATATAAGAAAAACAATCCTAAAATTTGTCTGGAACCACAAAGACCCAAAATAGAAAAGCATTCTTAAGAAAGAAGAACAAAGTCAGAGACATCACACCTCCTAATTTCAAACTTTATTACAAAGCCATAGCAATCAAAACTGTATTGTACTGGCAAAAAATACATACACATAGATCGCTGGAACAGAATCACTAGCCCAGAAATAACAGTGAACTCATGTGACAAGGAATCCAATAATACTCAATAAGGAAAGAACAGTCTCTTCAATAAATAATGTTGAGAAAACAGGATAATCCCATGCAGAAGAATAAAACTGGGCACTTATCTTACATCACTCACAAATATTAACTCAAAATGGATTGAAAATTTAATCCTAAGAACCGAAACTGTAAAACTCCTAGAAGAAAACATAGGAGGGGAAAAACTCTGTGATATTGGCCTTGGCAACAATTTTTCATATGACAGAAAAAGCACAAGCAGCAAAAGCAAAAATAAACAAGTGGAACTACATCAAACCAAAAAGCTTCTGAACAACAGAAGAAACAATTACCATAATGCAAAGCCAACCTATGGAGCAGGAGAAAATGTCTGCAAACCATCTATCTGATAAGAGGTTAACATCCAAGATATATAAGGAATTCATACAATTCCAAAGCAAAAAAAAAACCACACAAATAATTCAATTTAAAAATAAGCTGAGGACTTGAATAGATATATTTCCAAAGAAGACATTAAAAATGGCCAGCAGACACATGAAAAGATGCTCCACATCACTAATCATCAGGGAAATGCAAATCAAAACCACAATAATATCACCTCACACCTGTTAGGAATGGCTGTCATCAAAAGGACAAGAGGTAAGTATTGACAAAGCTGTGGAGAAAATGGGAAGCCTTGAGCACTGTTGGTCAGAATATAAATCAGCAGAGCCACTATGCAAACCAGTATGGATGTTCCTCAAAAACTTAAAACTAGAACTACCATGCGATTCAACGATCCCACTTCTGGGTACACGCCCGAGGGAAGTGAAATTAGCATCCTGAAGAGAGGGCACACTCCCCCTGCACTGCAGCAGTGTTTACACCAGCCGAAGTAGGCACACAACCTCCACAAACACACATTTTCATGGTTAGTAGAGGCTTCAAAGTGTTTTTCTTGCTATATTGGTTAATATAAAATATACACATTGTATATAATGGAATGTTATTCATCCATAAAAAAAGGAAATCCTGCCATTTCCAGCAACACGGTAGATGGAAGGATGGATGGACCTTGAAGGCATTGTGCTAAGGGAAGTCAGACAGAGAAGGATATAAGACCTTACTTACATGTGGAATGTAAAGGAGCCAAAGCCACAGAAGCAGGGAATACAATGGTGCTGCCACCTGGGGGCAGGGGAAATGGGGAGATGTTGATTGAAGGACACAAATTTCCAGTTATAAGATGAGTGAGTTCTGGGGATACACAGCATGGTGACTACAATCCATTGTGGCTGACATTATATACTTCAAAGTTGATAAAAGAATAAATCTTAAATATCCTCACCCCCAAAAAGTAATTATGTGGGGAGATGGGGGTGCTAATTAACCATGTGCTGGTAATCATTTTCCAACATGTAAGACAGTGTACACCTTAAAGTTATGCAATGTTTCATGTCAGTCATATCTCAATAAAACTTGGAAAAAACCTGCAACATTTCAGTCATTTACCAAAGCAAACATCTGAGAGGTTTGACCTAGTAGAAAGTTGAAATAAAAGTTGGAAAACAAAGAACTGGTTGAGAGTTTGGAAAGGTAACGTCAGAGAGGTAAAGAAAGATAGAAAGAGGAGAAGAAAAAATAATTTCTTTTTTTTATAATTTTTTAAATTTAATTCAAGTACAGCTTTCTGTCTTATATTCCCAACCCTGCCCACCCCCCGCCCCATGCTCCCCGCCTCCCTCCCATTTCTGCCCCCCACCTTAGTTATTGTCCATGTGTCCTTTATACTTGTTCATGTGAGTCCATCCCCTTTTCCCCTATGATTCTCTCCCCTCTCCCCTCTGGACCCTGTCAGCCTGTTCCGTATTTGAGTGTCATTGGTCATATTTTGCTTGCTTGTTTGTTTTGTTTAGATTCCTGTTAAAGGTGATATCATATGGTATTTGTCTTTCACCGCCTGGCTTATTTCGCTCAGCATAATGCTTTCCAGTTCCATCCATGATGTTGCAAAGGGTAGGAGCTCCTTCTTCCTTTCTGCAGCATAGAATTCCATTGGGTAAATGTACCATAGATTTTTGATCCAGTCATTGACCGATGGGCATCTAGGTTGCTTCCAACTCTTGGCTATCGTAAATTGTGCTGCTATGAACATCAGGGTGCATAGGTTCTTTTGGATTGGTGCTTCAAGGTTCTTAGGATATACTCCTAATAGTGGAATTGCTGGTTCAAAAGGCACGTTCATTTTTAGTTTTCTTAGAAAATTCCATACTGTTTTCCATAGTGGTTGTACCAGTCTGCAATCCCACCAACAGTGAACTAGAGTCCCCTTTTCCCCACAACCTCTCCAGCACTTGTTGTTTGTTTCTTTGTTTATGATAGCCATTGTGACTGGTGTTAAGTGGTATCTCATTGTGGTTTTAATTTGCATCTCTCTGATAGCTAGTGATATCGAGCATTTTTTCATGTGTCTCTGGATCCTCTGTATGTCCTCCTTGGAGAAATGTCTGTTCAAGTCCTTTGCCCATTTTTTAATTGGGTTGCTTGTCTTCTTTGAGTGGAGTCAAGTGAGTTCTTGTATATTTTGGAGATTAAACCTTTGTCTGAGGTATCATTGGCAAATATGTTTTCCCAAGCTGTTGCTTCTCTTTGTATCTTGATACTGTTTTCCTTAGCCATGCAGAAGCTTTTAATTTTGATGAGATCCCATTTGTTTATTCTTTAGAAAAAATAATTTCTAATAGAAGGAACAAAAAATGCACTGAGTAGTGCCTCTGAACTATACAATATTCTGAACTATACAATATTGTTCATATAGAACAATATTATTCTGTATGAACAACACCTTTGTTCATACAGAATTTTTCACACTCTTGTGATTTTTGCAACTGCTCTGAGATGAAATGCTTCAGATTTAGTAAGCTTTGATTTTGACGAACACCAGGAGGACCACACATGGATCTCAGCCAGTTTTTAAACTTTGCTATATGGAACCCTGGGGGAAGGAAAAAGGAGGCATAGAAGGGAAGACAGTACAGCAGTTGAGTCATCTCTGCTTCCACAGGTGTGAGTTTATTTTATATTTTATCTCCTGGACTTCTGCAAATGGTTTAATATGGTTTGAACCAAGTTCAAAACCCACACACCCAAGTGCTATGTCAGTGCCAGGCTGGCGGGAGAAACAGGATTCACTTGGGGACGCCCCCAATGTTCATGAGCAGGTGTGATACATTACAAGATACCAAGACCTCAAGGAGACAGGCTCACAGATTCTCAGAGGAAAAGCAAGTGCACGTTTAGAGCAAAAGTCCCAGTCGCAAGCTTGGCTCCCTCATTTCTCTCAATAACAGCTCTGCCACTTTAATTGCAGGTTGTGGATGGGTATAGCAAGAAAGAGAGCACAAAGGTTAGAGAGCTGCCTGTAGAGAGATGGAGGGTGGCAACCTATACAAAACCTTATCCAAATTTGCTCCTCACACCTGGGCTTCCGATATTTCATCTCTGACCCTTAAGAGGCAAGCACAGAACTGGAGGACAATGAAGTATTCTATCCTAAGTCTCACAAGTGTATCCCTTGCCACATTATTTCGGGCACAAACTACTTAATTTGGGGGCCCAGTGCAAAATGAAAATGCAAGTTTCTTTGTTCAAAAACTATAAAGAATTTTAAGATAGTGAGAGCCAAGCATTATTCAAGCACAGCCTCCTTCAAATCACAGGACCCTGTACCACGGTCCAGGTGGTGTGGCCCTAGGACCAGCCTTCACTCCAGACCACAGAAGACCACTGCTAGTGAAGGAGAGAGTACCAGACTGCTAGGAAGGTGCCTAGAGACTGAGGCCCCTCCCTTTTGTAATAAATATGGTCAATTCTAGAACTTTGGTTTTCTTACCAAATAATTGCACAGAAATAGCAATTAATATGAAGGATAAACATTACTAAAGTAGCCACTTTTTCTCCTCCCACATTCCAGAAAAGTAATCAAATCTCTGCTTCACGTGCCCTGCAGAGAACGTGCAAGGCAAAAAGGAACAAACCGTAGCCCCAGCTTTAAACCTTCTCTCTCATGAAAGCCATCGTCTCCCTTTAAAGGAATGAGGGCACCATGTAAGCAGTCACCTACTTAGACAGGAATGAAGGTCAGTAATCCACAATTACTTCTTTGTACATCCCAACGGCTATGTACATTTTCAACTTAAAATGGCACAATGTACATATGAACATAAATATTTGCCCTTTGGTCATAACCAGTAGCAGAGAAAACCTCTTGTTGACCCTGAGCCACAGAGATATAACTTGGAAGTGGCTAAGAGGTCCAGTTCTGGAGTCAGAAAGACTCTTCTTCAGCCCAGTTCTGCCATTCTCAATACCTGTGACCTGAGTGAGTTGGTGGATTCCGTTAAGCCTCAGTTTCCTAGTCTATGAAATGGGAATGATAGCAGGTGAGGATTAAATCAGGTGGAACATTTAAAACTCACTCACAGACTGGCACATTGTAAACAACCCATAAGGAAACACTTACTGATGTCAAGTTCTCAAGGGTCAATTCAGAAGCAGAAGCAAAACACCACATTTCCAGGTACCTGGGGATGCTCCATTCTGGCTCCAAGGATATTACTGAGAGTCCTGCCCTGAAACTGGCCCCTGGTCCTCAGCCTCCCACTCAGCCCTAAAATAACGCTGGGTTCAGCCTGTGGCTATGACAGCCACTTCTACTCAGGCTCCCCTGCTCTGTCATGTGTCCTTTCCAATCCTCTACCAGGCCAACCTTCCCAAAACACAAAGACTGCAGATTTCTATGCACAGGCCTATTCCTGATTGCCTTGGCTTGGTATTGAGGGGCTTCCACAGCACGACTACTCCCTGATGGACCAACCTTATTTCTTCTCCCACTCTACTCTCTGCTGTGAACACACCAAGCTCACTCTTGCCTCCAGCATTGCCCCTACTAGGAAAGTCTTTCCCAGTCCTCTGCCTGCCCGGACAAGGGACTGCTACAATCTACAGGTGGGACATTTGGAAACTGTAACTTCTAGAAATCATTGGAAAGAACGTAATTTCACCTAGAGCCCTCTGCATCCCTTTAATTCATATGGAAAATATTAAGTTGGATACCTAACACACTCAACATACAAAATAAATTACAAATTGGTCAAAGATTTAAACTTTTAAAAATCTAAAAATATTGTAGAAGAAAACGTGAGCAAATTCCTTATGTTCTCAAAGTAAGGAAGGCCTTATTATGCGTGACACAAAATTCAAAAGCTATAAATAACAAGATTTTTTTTCCATCTGAGTAAAGAGTATTAAAATGTTCTGCATGGCAAAAAAATAGCAGTACTGGTGATATATGCTTGCAGCACTATGACGAAGGGCTCCTATAAATCAGTTAGAAAAGTACAGCCACATAATATAAAATAGGCAACAGACATAAACAGACAGGTCATGTGGGGGATGGCTTTTAAAACTATAAAAAAAATACCTAATCTCATCACATAAAAATGTAAATTACAAACTACAATTGAATATTATTTTCCATTATTAGTTTAGCAAAGACAAAATTTTTATGTTACCCATTGTGTCGGCAAGAGTAGAAGGAAGAAGGCATCCTCACCCTTTATCTTCTGGCTGGGGGATGTAAATTGGTACAACCTCTCTGAGTGGCGATTAGCCACTGACCCAGCACTCCTCTGCATGTTGTTTGCACTGAATTGTCTGTTGTCAACTCTTCATCACCACCACCCCCTTCTAAAGTCTCTGCATCACAGAAGAAAAGCAAGGACACCCATTCCCCAGAAGCCACATCCCAACTGACTGAGTTACTCCTCCAAAGAGGAGTCCTTGCAGGCAACATGCAGAGAGAGGCCTCCATTATTTTCCAGACACAGGTGCAGCCAGACACACTGGAAGACGAGAGATAGTTTGATGCCCCTGGCAAGCTCTCGAGAGCCACCCACAATGCCCTGCACATCAAGCCCTGGTGAGAGCTTTGAGAGTCTTGGAAACTACAGTGGCTTCCTAGTAAGCAGGCTTGTAAGAATCACTCACTCGGGTGCTTCTGGCTGAGACTCCATTTACTTCTTCCCTGATCTTTGCTGCCCCAGATCTGCCAAGGATGGGTAAGCCCTCACTTCCTTTACTAAACCTTTAACACCAGAACTACATAGAGTGCCTTCGATTTTCCTACCAATCTGTCTGACATCTATATCCTTAAGGAGTTTATCCTATGGATACTCTTACACATGTATGAAATCATATATATATCACCCCCCAGAAAGCTCATTGTTTCTCACAGCAAAAATTGAAAACAATCTTAAAGTAAATCCATGGTGGACGATTAAAACCGTCATGATACATTCCTATGGTAGAGGTCCACTTCCCACTAAAAAAGCACAGTCCTTCATAGATTCACATGGACAGATTTTCAAGGTCAGAAAATTCAATTAGTTTGTATTGTATGCTACCACTTGAATAATGAAGAAATGCACGGAATAGCATCAGGCCTACATATAGAACCCAGTGACCATAGGTGCTTCTGGGAAAAAATCAGTGAATTCAGAAAGGGAGAAGGAGCTACATTACCCCAAGTACCCTTTTTATTCTTGAATATTCTATCATGTACAAATATACCTTTTAAACTATTAGTTAGTAAAATACTACAATCATTATAAAATGCCAGGAAGGTGCCAACAAACAAGACACTGTGCTTTCTTTCCTTCTTTCTTTCATTTTTTTTATTTCTTCTGAAATTTAAAACAAATTAGAAATAAGGATCTTGCAATATAGAATTGTATACCTGAAAGCTATATAATTGTATTAACAAATGTTACCCCAAAAAATTTAACTTAAAAAAAGAGAGAGGGGGAACCACTACCCTCATTTCGAGGGTGGTAACCAACAGCAACAACAAAAAATTACTATTTGGTATTGTTTATCAATTATTTGGTACTGGTTATGGATTATTTTGTCTTTTTGCCTTTATTTTGTCTTTTTGTTATTAAAATCATCTATGTTACTTATAAAAATATTCTAAAGTATGAAAAATACAGAAATAGGAAAATTACGTTCTGAATAAATAAATAAAAAGAAATAGGGAACTTGATTTTTCTGTTAGCATAATTTGGAATAATGTCTATTTTGCGTCTTTGGAAATTCATTTCCTACATCCATCTACATCCATTTAGATTCTAAAGCTTTCTCCTTACACCCCAAAAGATGAGGTAGAAATGTATTGAGATTCAAAAATTTCTCTGTGTTATTCTAAACATGGAGAATAAGTGACTTAATCAATTACTTCTGGATTACTTAAATTTGAAAACCATGTGCTTCATATATTGAGCTGAAGTGGCTACTGTCTTTTGGTTGATAAATTCTAAAGACTGATTCGACTGTCCTCTGAACTCTGCTCTAGTTAAAAAAGAATAAACCAAAGGGGCTACCTGGACACTGGAGAACAAAATCTACATTCTTTACATTTGCCACCATTCTCACTTGTCTAGAAATTAGAAGTGTGAGAAAGGGGTGCCCTCCGCTGAAAGGTGACTACGTGAATCCCAGTAACACTACTGAAACTGGGGTTCAATATAACTAGCCCCCCCAAATTCCAGCTCCAAGTCACAATTCACCAAACACAGTTGCTACTTTAACTCCTCCAGGAAAACTTTTCTAACCATTCCAGCAAAAATTCCTTCTTCTTTCATTAGACCCCTGCAGTACAGGGCCGGGTAAAAGCAGCTTTACTATTGTGAGTGCACAAACAGTTTATTCTTGTATTATTGACTATTGGTTTATTTTCCATATAAACAACCATACACCTACTTTTGCCCCACCCTGTATTATATATAATTTCAGTGATTATTTCAGTGTCATATCAGTATAAAAACTGGCCATTCACCAATATGTTCAAATACACCCCTTTTTAAAAGGGTGCCCCCTTTTAAAATATGATTACTGCTATCATTAATTTCTAGACAACAATAAAGAGAAATTTCCTGGTACTTCCTGATATGTGCACACAAAGACCAATGGTTGTATTTTATTCTGCTTTATATACAGTGTGTCTGATCTTCCCAGTCAGACGTCAGTAACTCCATCTCTCCTTTTTGACTTAGCCAAATTGTGTTGGATTTCTGTGCCTTCCAAAGCTTTGCAAGAGTCCCAGCAGTGCAAATTGCACCCTACTGTGGAGCAAATAGTGTAAGCGCCTGCACTTACCTCTCCTTTGAACCATTCTGGTAACTCAGATCCTAAACACGGATTTCTTCTGACACTGATGAACCCTCCTATAACTCACTCCAGTGCCCCTTCCGCCTTCAGACCCTCAAGTTCTGCCTTAGGACTCTTCCCTGATTATTCAAGTGAAATTGTGAGAGAGAAATTACTTCCAAGAAGCTTAAGGAAAAAATATAACACAAGGTATTACAGGTTGAATTATGTCCCCAGCACAGAATGTGCTGTGACTGTGACCTTATTTGGAAACACGGTCTTTGCAGATGTGATCAAGTTAAGATGATGTCATTAGGGGGATCCCTAACCCAATGTGGCTGATGTCATGAGAAGAGAACAGACAGAGAAGAAGAGGCCCACAGAGACATGACAATGTAAAGAGGCAGGGGAGAATGCCATGTGATACCAGAGATAGAAATTGGGAGTTATGTATCTCCAAGTCAAGGAATTGCCACCGTCCCCAGAAGCAAGAAGAGGAGCATGAAACAGAGTCCCTCTCTCAGAGTGCCTAGAAGCACTCAGTCCTGACATCTTGATCTTGAACTTCTGGCCTCCAGAACTTTGAGGGAATAAATTTCTGTTCTTCTAGACCACACAGACTGTGGTTCTTTGCTACGGCATCCACAGGACACACCCAAAGATACCAGGTTGTCTTGGGCTCCTCAAGGACAGGACCATGTGAAGCTAGGCCATTGGTGAGAGAAGGAAGAATAAAGCAGCAGTGTAGAGGGAAAAGATGGACACTACCGAAGCTCTTTATTTGTGTCCATCTTTTCCCTGTACACTGCTGCTTTATTCTTCCTTCTCTCACCACAGACATTCCAGAGGGAGAAGACAACTCTGTCAGCAACTCCAAGCTTCGTCTCTTACAAAGAGACGAAGAGACAATTGACTTCTGCCACCTGAGACTGGCTTAATTCCCTAGGCCCTCAGTCAAAAATCCTGGGGAAGGGCCCAGTTTGGGTCAAGACCCCCCTTGCATCAATCAGTTGTGGGCAGAGGTGAAAGGGTCACACTGCAGAAAATGACTGATTAAGAAAATGTGGCAGAAGACAGTTTCCAGAAGAAAGGGATAATGCAATTCCTTCCAAGAGTTCAAGATCTCTCTCTCTCCCCCTCTCTTCCCCCCTCTCTCTCTGACATGCACACACACACTGGAGAATATGCTTTCTGAAGTATTGTTAGAGAACAAACACCTAACCATACAACAATCAGACAACAATTCATTCTATTTTATAGGACATTTTAAGCTAGTGTGTACTTCCTTTTATAATAATGCACCCGACAACATTCTTAGAGTTTATGAATGAGTTATTGGAATTGCATGTGGTAAGAGTTCCTTGGAAATCTGATTACGCACAAAGGCATACAACAGGAATTCCTCAGGCCACTATACAGCTGGCCCTTGAATAACAGTGTTTCATTCAACATCATCTTGATATAACATTGTTAAGATGCCATGGGAACTTAACTCTTGTTTATAGCAATTAACCTATGGTAAAATTGGTTTAATACAAATTATTTCACTGCAGTCCCAACAGTCTATTGATGACATTAGGTGAGGACTTACTGTATCTTGTTTATAATCTGTGGGCTGCCTGTCCCTGTCCCTGGTTTGTGGCGCATTTTTAAGCTAAATGTGACCTGAAGATTCATCGATGATTCTGCCTTCTTGCTGTCAACTGTTCGGGCCTACTTGCTACAGCACCAAGTGAACAGAACTGATGTGGGTTTGAGGCCCACGCTTGTTCTAATCGATGAGTACACGTAACACTTGCCTTCCTAGAGACAGCTGAGTGGAGAGACATGCACGGTTTTAAGAGAATCCATTAGCACTACTGACAAATGTACTTAAAACATAGTCTTCCGACAGTGATTCAATAGCATCACCTTTGAATACAAAGGACAGCTCAGTGATTAATGGGCATCTTCTGATGTCAGCCCTGCTTCTTCATCTAATGAAGGGCAAACTGCAATATATTGAATTGATTGATCATACTACACAATCAAATTCTATGAGAATTTTGGAAATGTTGCCTACTTTTATCACTGATTAGATCAATCGACATAAACTAGATTATGCTACAATAATAAACAGTCCCCAAAATCTCAATGGCTAAAAACATTATGTCTCACCCATGCTCATGACTCTTGTTGATTGGCTGGGACCTTGCTCCATGTCATTTGCATTCATGGACACCATTTGACAGACACTCATACCATCCAAAACATCACAGACGCTATGGCAGAAGGAAGGGGAGATGGCCAACTGCACATTAGTTCTAAGGAATTCTGCCTAAAAGAAATACCTGTCACTTCCACTGACATTTCATTGGTCATGTGAGTCACATGGTCATGCCTATCTTCAAGGGTCATAGATGTACAACCCTACTGTGCTAGAACGTTGGTAAATAGCTAAAGAGACCTAACAATAAATGGAACCCCACTCTCCCTAGTTGCCTTAGTTATTTAAATAAGAGAGACCCAAAAGACATAAAAGTTCCATCCAGGCATAGATCAAGTACCTCTGGGTGAGGCACAACAGTCTCTTCATCAGGAGCTGCACTAATCTGCTTGGGCTGGCACAAAAAAAATGGTACAGACTGAGTGGCTTAAGTAACAGCAATTCATTTCACACAGTTCCAGAGGTTGGGTGTCCAAGATCAAGGTGTTGGCAAAACTGGGGTCTCCTGGGGCCTCTGCTTGGCTCAGAGATGCCACCTCCTTATAACTCTAGTCTCACGTGGACGCTTCTCTGTGTGCATTCCTGGTGTCTCTTCCTCGCCCTATAAGACCAGTCCTGCTGATAGGGCCCCACCCTTTTGACCTCATTTAGCCTTAATTACCCTTTTAAAGGCCCTATCTCCAAATATAGTCTCATTGGAAGTTGAGGCTTCGACATATGAATTCAGGGGAACACAGTTTGTCCATAAGAGTAGGTGACACATAGTGACTAAATGGGTTTTGGATGTTGCTACTCTTACTCTGGAAATTTATAAACTAATAAGAAAAGTTATCTACCCCACAAATACCCAGTCTACAAGGATGAAGGGAAATGGGAGATATACAGTGGACAATGGTCTTTGCAATTCTGAAATCCCCTAGACAAAAACCATGAGGTCTATCCTGGGTGTGGGGGACATCATTTTCTAAATATGCTCCATAGTCCTCCAAGGCCCCTGGCTTCTTTTTACATTATGCTCTTTGACATCCTGATGTAAGGAATATGCTTTGCTTGTAGGGCTGCCTAGCTTCCTGCCCCAAATCTTTGGGGACCAAGGGTCATATTATGTCTTTAATAGTTACAGTCTCTCTTAGTTCAGCCCAGTGATTCTTCTGGATGTGCATCTCGTGCAGCAGCTCAACCTCTTATCCATTTGATTCTACCTGCCACAGTCGTACACACCTTCAAGACATCTTACTTGGATCTTTACTCTGATGCACATTAGTTCTTGCAGAGGGTAGTAAGGGTGTGATAGCCAAGGAAATATAATCAATTGAATGGTTTTTAACGGTAGTCAGAGAGGTTGTGTCCTTCACTGCAAGACTCAGATGTAACATTTTTTATTATCAGAAGGCTCTCTCAAACTTATTTTCCGTTGTTTACAACCTAAAATCAGTCAGCCTTTCCAAAATGTCAAAGCCTCAAATTTCCCCTCAATTCCTACTTGGAGTCCAGCTAATTCCCTCTGATTTTGTCTCATATAAACCTTGTCAAATGCAGCCAGCAGAAACCAACATACATGACTAGATTTTGTTCTCCTGTCTCTTTCACTAGAGCTATAAATTCATTAGGCCTTCGAAGTTACTGTGGGCAACAGTTCAACCACATTTGTTGCCACTGCCTAACTGTGAGTTGTCATCTTTCCAGACTTTGTATCAATTTTTTCACTGCCTACAACTTGTTCTTCATGCCAATAACAAATTATAATTTTCTTGCTATGTTAGTACCCTGCTCCTGGTAGCAAATTTTCTATCAGTCAGAATAAGCTCAATTATGCCATGGTAAGAAACAACCCCACAATTTCATGATTATAAAAAATAAATAATTGTTTCTCTCTTATGTGTATGTCTATTATGCATCACATGATGAGGAGACAAAGGCAAGCTCTGCCCCATGACACCTTCGCTACAGAATAGTCTGACAAAGACTCTCCCATCTGAACTGTTGAGGCAGAAAGAACAGAGCAATTGATGTACCAGATCTCAGGGACATCTGCCCACATTTTATCAACCAAATCAAGTCACATGGCCAACTTAACTTCAAGGGTTTAGGGAAGTCTAACCCTACCATGGGCCTGCAGAGAAGAACACTGAAATAACAGTAAACAGTCCTTATGATCATCACACTCACTCATTTCTTTTATCAAGATACCTAAGAATAAGCTCCAATAAACTTTCCAAAATATCACACTCTTAAAGAAGGCACCAATTTGTTTGTGTTTCTTTACACGAGGGAACACCTTAGGAACTCTCCCAGAGTGATCTTCTAAACGCAAGTGCCACTAGGTTTTTTTTTCTTTCATCCTCACCTGAGAACATTTTTTTCTCATTGCTTTTATTTTTTATTATTAGATTTATTTATTTTAATTGTTGTTCAAAAAGCATTTGATAAGGTACAGCACCCATTTATGATAAAAACACTTAGCAAAGTGGGAATAGAGGGAGTATTTTTCTCATTGCTTTTAAAGAAAGACAAAGGGAAAGAGAGAAAAACAACCAGTGAGAGAGAAGCATCAACTCGTTGCCTCCCGCACATACCTGGACAGGGGACTGGCACCTGGACTGGAGATCGTATGTGTCCCAACCCAGGATCGCAAGTGCTTGCGCCCAGATGGGGAATCAAACCTGCAACCTTGGTATGTGCCCTAACTGGAGGGTGATCCCACCAACTTCCAGTAACAGGACGATGCTCCAACCAACTGAGCCACACCAGCCAGGGCTCCACTGGATCTTAAGAGATACTATATGGAAAAAAAAAAACCCACTGTGTGTTCCAATAAAGTTGAAAAAAGATGGATAAAAAGGTTAACAAGTTTCTTCACTGAAGAACTTCTCAGGAGTATCTCCTGGAACTCATGTAGTTTGATAGGCACTTTAAGGGTAAATAAGTTCTATTTCTAAAAGTATATTGGGTTGGCTAAAAAGTTCATTAATTTTTTTTCCATACGATGGCTCTAGTAGTGCTTAGTTGTCTTTAACTTCATTCAAAATGATTATTTTATATTGTATTGTGACAGCTGTCATACCAGCATGCATTTTTTAAAAACTTATCAAAATTAGTGAATTTTTGTGCAGCCATTTTAATATTGAAGATGGAAGAAAATATGCAACATTTCCTGTGTATTATGCTTTATTATTTCAAGAAAGGTAAAAATGTAACTGAAACGCAAAAAAAAAGGTATGTGCATTATATGGAGAAGGTGCTATGACTGACTGAACATATCGAAAGTGGTTTGAGAAGGTTCTTGGTACTATTGACACTCTGGTCAAATAACTCTTGGCTGTGGGGCTGTCTTACGCACTGGACAATGTTTGCAGCACCCCTGGCCTCTACCCACTAGAAGCCAACAGTGGGAAATAGTTGACGTACTCAAAATATCCAAATCAATCAAATTACTCATGAAAATGAAAATTGTGTCTTTTATTTTATGGAAAAAACTAAATGGACTTTTTGGCCAACCCAATAATTCAGTACGTGGATTTATTCTGTGTTATGTCTAAGTTTGTGTTGGTAGGTGAAATGACTCTAGGCTTGGTTATTTTAGAGCATATGAGCCACAGAGTCCAAAGAACTACCTCTAATTAGAGAAGATGCCTAACATATCTCTGGTTAGGTACCCAGTTCTAGCACTCCAGAGTTCATATTCTGCATTTCCATGGCTTAGGGAGGCATCTCACAGCTCAGTTTGGAAAAACTTGATATTTCATATAGACAATTCTCCTATCGCTGATTCTCTCCACTCGCAGCTTCTGACCATTGACCAGGCGAAGCTGTGAGGTTGTTCCTCTTTTCTACACAACACGCAGGTTTCCCTTTTAGGGGTTCCTTTCCTATAAACACGATCTTGTCATTCGTATTAATTCAACTTGACTCACTTAACAATAGAAGAAAGCTACATCTAGAGTCCATAACCTCCATGGGCCTGACTCAAAGTTCCCTGTGCACCCTCATTGATTCTGACTGATTCCACGACCTCACCCAACTACCACTGGAGACTTCTTTCCTTTCAGCCACAGTACAATCCATGCCCTGGTTTTCTCTATGGAGTACAAAGAGGGCCCATACCCACTTATATCCAGTCACCATTATGTTTATAACTTTAGAAATGCAAGACTGATTTATCTCCTGACACTAAACTGCATTATGACCAATTTAATCTTTGATACATTCTCAAGAATGAGTGTCCTCCCTTCCTGCTCTCTCACCTTATTTACTTCGAGAACACTGGCAGCCTACTCAAGGAAGATAATGCTCCACGGTTATGTCTTCTCTGGGAGTTGCAAACAAGACTTCCTCAGCTTGCCAAGCATATGCACAAGCATTCCAACGTGAAACAGGACCTTCACTGATCAGTGAACAGAACAAACCGCAGCTGCTGGTTTAGTTCTGGCTGGGATCAGAAGCCGTGACTTATGGCATCTCCAAGGGCTGGTTAAAGCTCTGATTCATGCCTGAGCTACCCAGTCCATATGGGGTAGGCAACTCAGCCTGAGCTGAAACTTTCTATTAGAGTTTTATAGAGCTCAGGAAAACGGTGCTTCTGAAACCAATCCATTGTTGCTTCTCATCACTGCTTGAATAGCATCATTTAAAGCCATACACTTTTAATCTCTGAAGGCACACTCTGACTTGCTGTTAAGTAAAATTTGTGGAGAATTGCTAAGAGTTATCCTCCCCACCAAACTGCCATCTCCATCTCTTAAAAACAAGATTTTCTTTATTAATTCCCACAGGGAAATGGAAGGAGAAAGAGAGGGAGAGAAACATCAATGTGTAGTTACCTCTCAAGTGCCCCCAACTGGGGACCTGGCCAACAACCCAGGCATGTGCCCTGGCTAGGAATCAAATGGGCAATCCCTGGGTCCACAGGCTCATACTCAGTCCACTGAGCTACACTAGCCAGGTCTCCAACTCTCTAAATGAAGGCATTAGTTGCTGGAAGTCCGCATCCTAGCATATATGCCCTCAGGAATAACTCATTAAATCTATGCTTCTCAAACTTCCTCACTAACAGAAGACAATCAAGATATCCAGAAGGGAATGCAGAAGGAATTTCTGAAGAAAAGTGAAATTCCTTTGAAGAAGTCCCTGCTTCATCTTTTAAATGTCAATAAATACTGTGTTCCACTCCAGAGATTTTTATAATTATTTTAAAAGAACAGTAAATGCTGATTGAAGTACTTGTATTAGTCAGTGTCTGAAAAATCAGGCCGATTATTTAAATAGAAAATTTAACATAAAAAGTTGATAATCATGCATTGGTGACCCAAAAAATGCAAATTGGGGTCACTGAGGTTCACAGAGATCTTAAAGGAGAAAACAATTAACATATCACAAATGGGAAACAAAGGAAAGAGGCTGGGATTGTTAAACCCTAAAAGCAGAGGGCAGAGCCACATACATAGAGGACCGAAGTCCCTGAGGAGGGGACCTGAACCACCAGTGTGGCCACTGCTGAGGGGATCAGTGAGATTGGTTCTGGGCATATGGAAAAAATTGCAACTGAAAGCAATCGTCACTACTGGGACGTCAGGCTCCAAGACAAGACCCCGGCTCGTGGTAGTCAGTGATAGGGAACAAACGGAAGTAGTAGGGCCCTCCTTCCTCCCCCAGGCTCACAGCCGCCCTCTAGAGTTACCTCTTGGCAGAGCCACAAGGGAGCAACTGACAAAGCAGCCCCAACACGGCCACACTGAACACGGAAGGCTCGGGGGAGCTGAGAGACAATAGCTTAATCAGCACAGGACTTATTTTCCAGTAACAATTGCAGTCAAATTAATGCTCTAAGAAGATGTGCCATATTAATTCAACCAATGGCTTTACATACTCCTGCAAAACACTTCAGAGACTTGACACATGCCAGCGCTGGCTTTCAGCAGCCTAGTGTGAATTAACTCACCAGGGAATTAACAAGGTCCAAGACACCAGACACTTTTTGTACAGCCTGGGACACATCACTTCTCAGTTACCTCTCGTCTAACATGAAGGAGTTGGATTAAATTTCCTTAAAGCCCATTCCAATTTTATAATTACTGGAGATCAGTATGAGAAATCTCATCTTTTATACGCATGGTTTTTGCAGAGAGAGGAATACGAAACAGTGAGATTTCTAAGATGTTGGTGGGCATCCAGAAGTCACTTGAGGGTGCTGGGGGGGTTGGGGGGGCCTTGGAGAAAGGAGATGAGGGAGGAGGAAACAAACCAGGGATGGAAGAGTGCTGAGGAGGTGTCTGTAAGAGATGATAAGTGAGAACAGACATGCCAAGGAAAAGAGAGCACCTGGCACTTCTGTGATTCTCATTACTTGAATTTTTCTCAATAGTTCATCTTATGCTTTCTGGTGCTTGTGATATGTGAGCTTTGTGTGTTCTATAATCCTGTGTGGAAACAAAATAGAATGGGCACAAGTCCACTCAGGGGAATTAGAGTCCAAGGTTGAACACTCAATCTTTTCCCTTCAGGACTGTAAAAATGGAGGGTAGGAGATCTGTACATATTGCCACCTGGCACAAAACATTTCTTGACATCAAACTGCCTTCATATAGATGAAATACTCTGTGCTGCTTGGCAGAATGTTGGTGTTATTCCAATGCAATGTACATGCAACTCACTTCCTCACTGAGAAAAGAATTGCTTGTAACTGACCCACAGAAAAGCCAGGTGAGTTCCAAAGGATAGACAATGTTTGTGGCTAGACTTTGCGGACGTAGCATTGATGTCTAATGCTTACAATTCCTATATAACTCTCCCATGAATCTGGTTACAAGTTACCCAGTAATTAAATATACTCTTTCAGATATCATGGCTAATTTGAGGGCCAAACCCATCACAACAGACTTTTTACACCACCTTGACTGGTGTGGCTCAGTGGGTTGGATGTCATCCCACAAATCTAAAGGCTGCTGGTTCAATTCCCAGTGAGGAATTGAATTATTATACAAACTACCACACAACCCATATGACTGGGTTGCAGGTCAGGTCCCTGGATGGACGCATGCAAGAGGCAACCTATTGATGTTTCTGTCCCTCTCTTTTTCGCTCCCTTCCCTTTGATTTTTTATCACAGCAAGATATTTGGTAATATTCTTAATTAGGCTGATGAGTTTTGAATTGCTTACCATTTTATTATCACATTAGTTCCTTCTTAATGGTTCTACTAGAATTCCAAAGTCTCCCGAGTTTTAATAACCTTTTTTCAGTGCTCATAGTCATGAACTTAATTGTATAAAATCATGATCTTTCACTGAATGTGTAACCAGGACAAATTTTGTAGAAAGAATTAGACCTTGAAAAGTGATTGAAAATTCATCTTGCTACAGATTTTGCACTATAAGACTTTCATTTGCTTCTCAGTAGCACAATTTCCTTTCTTTCCACCTCTAAGAATATCCTTTGGATTAAAGAATACTTTGCAATTCTCTGAACCTGGATTGTTAAAATTAAACTTTTTAGAGATCAGTTGACTTTTTAAAGTCTATGAAACACATGATTTTATTCACTTAAAAATACCCTCTTTACAGTTAGCTTTGTTTAAAGGAGAGACAGTGACAAAGTGATCCATAAGAAATTATCAAATTAGCAGTTATAAAGTTTTCTCAATCTTATTTTCATATTTATCTTCCTTGATCCATGGTGGTAGCAATTAAATGTCTTAAAAATAAATGTCTTCAAATTAAAGTCCTGAGGTCAACTCACCTTTGTTAAATCATAATTAATTACATAAAGAAAAAAATGTCAGATAAAACAGGCTCAGAAAGAACAGAAATTCTAAATAATCTTTTATCATATATTTTGCTACATAATGAAACTATCAAGTGGAAATCAGTGGCCAGGTTTTCAAAAACAAAAAAATAATCAAATACCCGATAATAAGATAAAGTGTAGGGCAAATTAAAGTCATCATTTTAAAAAATTCATTATCAAATGAAGAATTATTTGGGGTGATCAACAACTTCCACTTATACCAGTGTACAATTAATTAGATCTAAAATCTCTCCAGCAGCAGCAAATTAGAACATTATCCTCATGTCAAAAGTTCTCTTCTAAATCTAACACATAATAGATGTGCAATAAATGTCTACTGAATGAATGGGTTTGTTCAGTTGATGGTTTTAATCAGTTGAAAGAGAACCAAGTCTATCAAACATAACTCCTTGGTCTGACTAAATTTTGTGCCTAGTGAATTACTGGTGGATCTGATTTTTTAAACAATTCATTTGTGAAATGAGTTATTCCTAAAGATATTTAAATAAGCAAACTATTAAGGTGATAACCAAACTATTCCACAAACTATTAATATGCTGAACCTTGATATATATAACAGTAAATGCAATTTTTTTTTCAAAAGCACTGGGTGACCAAATGGCTTCACTGGTGAAGTCCACCAAATGTTTAAAGAAAAATTAACATCAACCCTTCACAAACTCTACCAAAAATTAGAAGAGGAAACATTTTCCAAACTCAGTCTATGAATACAGTTTTACTCTGATAACAAAACCAGACAAAGCCATTATAAGATTAAAGAAACTACAGACAAATATTCCTTAGGACTATAAGCACAAAAATCCTCAGCAAAATACTAGCAAACTGAATACTGTAATATAAAAAAATCATCCCAGGAAGGCAAGGTTGATTCAATATGTGAAAATAAATCATTGTAAAACAACATAATAATAGAATGAGAAACAAAGACAATGTGATCATCTCAATAGATATTCAGAAAGCTGACAAAAATCTAACTCTCTTTCATCATAACAATGCAATAAACTCAGAATAGAAGGAAGCTTTCTCATTCTGACAAAAGTTATCTATAAGAATTCCACAGAAAGCATTATACTAAATGCTAAAAGACTGAAAGTTTTCTCCCTAAGACCAGAAATAAGACAAGAATGGCCAATCCCACCATTTCTATTCAAAACTGCACTAAAGGTTCTAGCTAAAGCAATTAGACGAGAAGAAGAAATACGTGTATCCAGGTTAGATGATAGGATCTTGTGCATAGAAAATCCTAAGAGATCCATTAACATACTGTTAGAGCTAATAGACAAGTTCAGAAAGGTTTCAAGGTACAAAGTCAACAGACGGGAATCAATTGCTTTTCTGTATACTAGCAATGGATAACCTGAAAAGAAAATTAGAATAGCAATTCTATTTCCAATAGCTTAGAAAAAAAAATATTTTTCAGTCAAGATGATGGCATAGGTAAACATGGCTTGCTTCTTTGCACAACCACGTCAAAATTATAGCTAAATGATAGAACAACCATCACACAGAAACCATCAGAAATTGAGTTGAATGGAAGTCTGACAACTATGGAATTAAAGATACTACATCCATCCAGACTGGTAGGAAGGGTGGAGACACAGACGGGTTTGTCCCACAATGACTTGTGGCGGATAGAAATTCAGAAGGGATATCTTGGGAGCAAGGAGTCCCAGCCCCACACCAGATCACCCAGCCCAGGGTTCCAGTGCCAGGAAGACAAGCCTCCATAACTTGTGGCTGCAAAAACCAACAGGGATTAAGTCAGTAGAAGAAATTTCTGGAGTTCCAAGAAGTTCCTCTTAAAGAACCCACATATGAACTTACTCAGACTCACTCCCTCTGAGCTACAGCACTTGGGTAGCAGCTTGAAGGGCACCAGTGGCACACAGGGAGGAACTTAAGTGTCTGGAATCATGGCAAGAGCTGGGGGACAACTTTCTCTCAGACACAAAGGCAGGCAGAGGCCAATGTCACTTTTCTGAACCCTCAGAAAAGTGGGTCCTCCCACAGACCATAGAGCCAGCAGGTGGGTACAATATCAGAGAATCAAATCAATGATTTGGAACATAAGGAAGAAAAAAAAACAACCAATCAGAACAACAGGAAGAAAAAAGAATTTTAAAAAATGAGAATAATGTAAGGAGCCTCTGGAACAACTTCAAACATACCAACATTCACATCATGGGGGTGCCAGAAGGAGAAGAGAAAGAGCAAGAAACTTGAAATCTATTTTAAAAAATAATGAAAGAAAGCTTCCCTAATTGGGTGAAGGAAATTGACATGCAAGCCCAGGAAGCACAGAGAGTCCCAAATAAGATGGATGCCAAGAGGCCCACTCCAAGACACATCATAATTAAAACACCAAGGGTTAAAGATAGAGAGAGAATCTTAAATGCAGCAAGAGAAAAGAAGTTGGTTACCTACAGGGGAGTTCCCATAAGACTGTCAACTGATTTCTCAAAAGGAATTTTGCAGGCTAGAAGGGATTGGCAAGAAATATGCAAGTCATGAAAAGCAGGGCCCTATAGCCAAGACTGCTCTCCTCAGCAAAGCTATCATTTAGAATTGAAGGGCAGATAAAGAATTTCCCAGGCAAGAAAAAAACTAAAGGAGTTCATCATCACCAAACCATTATTATATGAAATGTTAAAGGGACTTATTTAAGAAAAAGAAGATCAAAACTATGATCAATAAAATGTCAAAAAAAAAACACAAATCTACCAGCAATTGAATCTAAAAAACAAACTAAGCAAACAGGAACAGAGGCACAATCATGGATACAGAGAGCATTTTGACAGTTTTGACAGATGAGAAGGAATATAAGGAAATCAATGAAGAGGTGAGGAGATTAATACAAACAGGCAGATACAGAACAGCCATGGGGATGTCAAGTACAGTACAGGAAATGGAGTAGCCAAAGAAAGTATTTGCATGACCTATCAGTATGAACAATGGTGTAGGGATTGCCTGAGGGAGTGGGAGGTGCTGGGTGGAGGTGGGCTAAGAGGGAAAAATTAGGACAATTGTAATAATATAATTAATGAAGTATAATTTTTTAAAGATTTTATTTATTTATCTTTAGAAGGGAAGGGGAAAGGGAGAGAAATATCAATGTATGGTTGCTTCTCATGCGTCCCCTGCTAGGAACTGGCCTGCAACCCAGGCATGTACCCTGACTGGGAATCGAACCGAGATCCTCTGCTTCGCAGGCCGGAGCTCAATTCACTGAGCTACACCAGCCAGGGCTAATTTTAAAAAATTACAAATAAAATACTTAGGAATATACTTAACAAAAAATACAAGATTTGAATGTAGAAAACTCAAAACACTATTGAAAGAAATTAAAGATCTAAATAAATGGAGCGAGATCCTACTTTCAGAGAGAAAAAGACTTAACATTGTTAAGATGGCAATATTACACAAACCAGTCTTCAAATTCAAGAGTACCTCCTTTGTTGATACTTAACATTTTACAATCTTGGTCTTCAGTTTTAAATGATATCCTTTGACTCTGTCCTATTACCTACACAGCAATCAGTGATCTGATACCATTTTCCTGCTTTCTCTCCTATGTTAGTAACATCTCACTTCAACTTTGTCAGGAGATAAGACTTTTACATATTTTTCTGCACACATTTCCACTCTTGATTTTGTCTAGGTCCACAAAGAAATTTATCAAATTGCCTTCATCAGTCCTTTTGCCAAACAGTTCCAGTTTCTTGTCGGTTTGATGAAGCCCCTCCTCCAGGAGCAGCTCAGGAAAGGCTCCCAAGCAGAATCCGCCCAGTGTCCCTGCAGTTTCACGACAGTTGTTATACACCCTTGACTCTTAAAGAGCAGCTCAACTGTGCGTACAGTGCTTGGATTGCACTTTTTTTCTCTGAGTTTCTTAAAAACAACACTTCCCTGTTAATTCTGTTTTGTAGGTTGCTCTTGAGAAGTCTAACGCCAGCCTAATTATGTTATCCTTATTAGTCAAAGTAACATTGCCTTTTTTGCACAAAGACCCTGAGGAATTTTTTTTGTCTCTAAAACCAGCTAGTTTTACTAGCATATTACAACCCAGAGTTGACTGTAACAGATGCGATTGTCCCAGACATACTATGGACCATTCCAGGGTTTAAATTTAAATTTACTCTTATTTCCAGAAAGTTGGTATTCACCAGCTTTAACAAAAAGTTATATTCACAAAAGAAAGCCTGTATACAAATGTTTGTAGTGACTTTATTCATAATCATCATCAGAAACTGGGAAAGTCCAAATGCTTTTCTACTAATGATAAAGGCAGGTACATTCATACAGCCTTACTCAGCAATGAACAGTAACAAACATGCAACAAGTAGGATGAATCTCAAATGACAGAAAGTGAGAGAAGCTGACCCAAAGGGTTACACTCTGTATGATTCCATCTCTATGACATTCTTGAAAAGGTAAAACTATAGGAAAAATGAACAGGCTAGTGGTTGCCAGGGAGTAGAGTGGGAAGAGGGGCTGACCAAGGGGGAACTTCATGGGTAATGGGATTATTCTATATATAGATTGTGTGGTTGATATAGGACTGAATGCATTGTCGAAACAGCACTATGAACTAAAAAGATGAATTTTTATGTATGTAAATTATACCTCCCATTTTTCAAAGCATATAGCTTTCAAAGGCTACCATTAACACTTTAGAATATTACATTAAAACATTTCTGCACAGTACTTCCATATGTTATCATTATCAGCCTACACTTGTATGATATTTCTTTCCTTGGGCAAGAATATTGATTTTTCTGAACAGAGGAAAGAAAACTGAAAGAAAAATGTATCGAGTCCACTTTGAAACTTTCTGCTAGTACGGGTGGAAAATGTAAATAGTAAATCCCTGTCCTTCATCATCTTCCTCCACATACAAACTGAACTGCAAAATTCTCTTTCTCATCTTAATTCCAGCACTAATTCATTTGCTTCTGGGAAAGATTTCATCACAATTGTCTGAATTATTTTCATGTTTGCTAGCAGTTTGCAGGATTGGACCAAGTCATATGGATAATTTGAAATTTTGTTTGCTCATATCGGTCTAAACATAAACCATTGTGTTCTGTAGCAACATAATTCCTTACGCCTGAAAAAAAATCAGAACCCTGTTTTAATGGAAATTCTCTTTATATAGGACCAAATTTGTATCTTAAAAAACATTGAGTAAAATCCTGACCAAATAATCACCAA
Source organism: Sturnira hondurensis (assembly GCF_014824575.4). NCBI lineage: Eukaryota > Metazoa > Chordata > Mammalia > Chiroptera > Phyllostomidae > Sturnira > Sturnira hondurensis. Next base: position 14,998,917 of record NW_028087015.1, read on the forward strand.
ACTACTGAAGATACAAAATGCCAACATGTGAACCAAACCATGAAGCAGAGTGAAATGTAAATCCATCATACACTTATCTCAGAGAACTGCTGAGCACTCAAGCTTTTTTCCTTCCCTCTGCCTAACTACTAAGTGGGTGGAAATGTTTTCCTTTCATTTACTGGAAACAAAAGTGATGCTGCATCAGCAGATGGGTTACAAAATAAAACATTAAGAAAAAGACGCCTACTTAAATGTGAACAAAACAAAATGACAAGAGGCTTTATTAGGGCATGAATTTTGCAATCGGAAATTATATTCAAAAAAATTAAATTGTGGAAGGATAGGGCCAAATACCCCATCAAAGGCAGAAGGAGCACATGGCACGAGCCAGAACCCACAGGGCCCAGGGCTCAAGGGAGTCAGGATGGCGAACACATGAAGGTGAGTGTCAGGGGGGACAGGAGAGAGGTGAGCCCCACTGATCTGATGGATGGGGAATTAAATACTTAAATGGGGAGCCATTTAATAGTGATAAATGTGTAATTCATGGTTCTATATTTGAAATTCACCATTCCCCCCAAAATTAAGCCTTTAATTGACATATTATAAGTGTGAAATTATTATTTTTTTTTTATTTTTTTCATTTATTTATCTTTAGAGGGAAAGGGAAGGAGAGAGGGAAACATCAACCTATGGTTGCCTCTCAAGCGCCCCCTGCTGGGAACTGGCCTGCAACCCAGGCATGTGCCCTGACTGGGAATCAAACCGCAATCCTCTGGTTCATAGGCCCGTGCTTAATCCATTGAGCTACACCAGCCAGGGCTAAATGAGAAATTATTAATAGGGAGAAATGTTCTCTCAATGAGTGCTCACGCTAAGGAAAAACTTTTTCATTAAAAATTACAAACTTAAACTCATTTACCCAGAAGAAACCAGCACTGTGAGAATTTCATAGGCATAAAAACCAAAAAAAAATTTTTAAAAAGAACAGAACAGATAGCAACATGTATTCCAACTGGGTTTTTTTTTTTTAATCCACTGAGCAACAGCTATGTCAGTTAACTGCTCTAAATAAATCCAGTTCCAAGCATCTTAGGACAAAATATTGCCCAGATAACCAAGAGACTATAAAAGAAGACAGCCAAATTTTTACTGGGGGATATTGGAGACATTGTGTAGAATGGGAGATGGAGGAGCCAGAGATCTACAGTGGCATGCAAACATTAGTGTGAGCTTTGAAAAGGTGAGGACAATCAATTCTGAAAACTACCCACCAGAGAGTTTGATGTTACCCCAGGAGAAAGACTGGCCTGGGAGGTGACTGCAAGCCTGCAACAAGGAAGCAGAGCCTCCAGCAGTATGTGACTGCCCAGGTAAACTGGGAGAGCACCATGCTAAGTGAAGTGTGCTCGTCACAGATGACAAACTGCACGACCTCAGTTATACGTGGAATCTGAAACAATCAGAGTATAGAAACACAGACCAGAATGGTGGTTGACAGGGGCTGGGAGAGAAGAAATAAATAGGAAGTTTCTCTTCAATAAGTATGAAGTTTCAGTTACGCAGGATAAATAAGTTCTAGATATCTGCCGAGCAATTTGGCACCTAGAGTTAACAATTCAGTATTGTAAACTTCAAAATTTGTGTAGAGGGTGGATCTTATGTTGTGTTCTTTCCAACAACAACAAAAAATAACAACAAGCAAAAGGGTAGGAGGAAAATTTGGAGGTGATGGATATGTGTATGACCTTGATTGTGGTGATGGCTTCACAGAGGTGTGCCATGTTCCAATTTACCAAAGTGTATGTACACGTGGTTTGTAGGGTGAGGAGGTATCAGAGCTCTTTCTCCTTAAAGTTTGTGTCTATTTTTCTCAAACAACATGGATGAGGACACCGATAACATGGTTACAAAAGTTGTGTGTGGCACAGAGTCCGCAGGGACAACCCAGTAGGATCCCAGAGTCCCATAAACACCCATAGCAGTAGAGCAAATCAAACATGACAAAATTTATAAAGGAATATATTTAAGGTTCTTCACAGGTTTCAAAAACTTAAAACTCACTTGGGTCAAAATAAATAACTACACTGATGTATTTTATATTAGACTCTGAGATGGAACAGATGACAGAAACACAAGTAAAACTTCCATGTGAGTCAAGAGTGGCTATGTCAGTCCCATTTGTAGGCAGGTTCAAGTGCAAGAGCAGTGTCTGTTCTCCTCTGCGCTGGTCGCTGGTTGGACTACACCTGGGGGCCGTGTCCACCTCCAGGAGCCACAGTTCAGGAAGATCATTCAAAACCTACTTACATTAGGAGGAGAGTCAGCAACCTATGGATGGTTGAGTTATATGGAAGACTCATTGGGGACAACAAACTTCAAATCTTTGCAGTTCTATCCCATACAGGAAGCATTAGTTTTGTTAAGGGTGGTCCCCAGAGGGTAAAGTCAGAGCCAGTGGGTGGGAAGTACCAGGCAGCCAGGTATACAGAAGGCATTTCAACTGGGGTGCACCCGGGTAAAAACAGGCTGCAATTAGAGTGGGGAGTGAGCTGCAAGTCCCTGAAGCACTCTCACAGGGCTCCTACCACAAAGGAAATGTTTCCCACAGGGAGGGGATGGGAGACGCTGGCAGTTATTTAGAGTCAAGATCCTAAAGGTTCGGACNTGTAATGGTATAATCAATAAAATATATTTAAAAAAAAAAAAAAAAAGATCCTAAAGGTTCTATTCAGTGCTGCTCACATATGTTACTTGCTATCTAGCCAATGTGTCCCTTTTTTCAGACAATATAAAAGGCAGAAGAGAGCCTGACCAGTGTGGCTCAGTTGGTTGGGCACCGTCCAAGCACCAGGTTGCCAATTTGATTCCTGGTCAGGGCATATGCCTGGGTCACAGGCTCAGTCCCCAATCATTCGAGAGACAACTGATCAATCAATGTTTCTCTCTTGCATCAATGTTTCTCTCCCTCTCTTCCCCTCTCTAAAATGAAAAAACAAAATCTGTTATATATAAAAATATATATTACATATGAATATGTTAACAGTATTTAATTTATCTACACACTTTGTTTGATGTCATATATTTATAAATTCTATATTTATATATAACATATATGTTGTAAGTATATAAGTATATTATATATGTAATATATAGCACATATATATGGCAAAAGAGAAAGCACTGTGGCTTTTAACTTGCTGTCAAAATTCAGTACTGGTTATAAACTCTCAGAGAAGGCAAGACAGCACAATGAGGAAGAAGACCAGCGGGAGGGAGAGAGAAGACTCTCCCTCCCAGCGGGAGGGAGAGAGCAGGCAGGGAAGGAGAAGGATGGCAGGGTGTGGCCAGGGAGGAGGCGCCTCCCAGAGCAGCTCCTCTCCCCTCTCCACACCAAGTCCACGCCATGGCCCACCCGCGGCCTCCTGTCTCAGTGCCTTTCTAACTGTGGGTTCTTTAAGTTGCTGACCTAAATCTTACAAATCATGTGCTTCTCTCTTTCCATTAATGATAAAGACATGCATGGTGGGGGGAAGGAAGGCTTGGAGGTAGAAAGAAAGATCAGGAACTAACAATATTTAACCAACACAAGTCATTGAAATTCAGTTCTCCATCTTCACAAAAGCTCTGCGTGCTGGTGTTATTCGCTCTGAAAAGCCCCAGATCTCTGATCTCCCAGAGTCTTACTTACCAGAGTCCACAGTCACAACCACTCAGCATATCTCAATCCCACATCATCACTGAGTAGTTCTCTTGTATGTTCTCTAAAAAGTGGCATCTCATATGTGAATTGAAGCTAAACTTCTATCTGTATATCTGACTTTGCCTTGAACAATCATATATATTGTCAAAAGTGCAAGAAATATTCTCAAAAGTATAATGAAAGGTGTCTTGCTCTCACCTCACATCCCAGTCCTCACCATCCCCCTCCTTACAGACAAAAGGTGTTACCAGTTTCTCATATGTTCACAGGTTATTTCTGGCAGGATGTGCTCATGTGTGCCTTGCACAGTCCTAGGCTTGCGACAGGGTAGAAGGCCCGTGTTCATCTGCATTCTGTCAGTCCCCCAAACCAGACTTCCCACGCTATTTTATTTTATTATTATCCCCTTGGGCAGTCTGCAGCACCACAGAGCTGCCTGTCTGCATTGTCCAAGTAATCTCCAGGTACCTATGACTGCTCCCACTGATGCTGTGGTTTCGAGGCTGCACTGTTTCTGAGTGGCCTCTTATTAACCCTCCTTTTTCCATCAAGTCAGTTATGCTTAATGTACATGGTTGCTGAATGTGTTGTTACAGGAGAGGAGCATCTGTCTGGCAATCACACATGCATTGGCACAAGTCACTCTGCAGTCTTTTTCATAGCTGTTCCACACAGGTCCACCAAAACGTACTTAACTAGTCTCAACTGATGCACACTGAGGCTGAGTCCAGTTCTTACGGACTGAATAGTCTTCCCACAGTTTGTATGTTGAAGCCCTGATCCCCAATACCTCAGAATGTAACTTTATGTAGAGACAAGGCCTCTAAAAAGATGATTAAGGTTAAATGAAGTCATATAAGTGGATCCTAATCCAATAGGACTTATATCCTAATAAGAGATTAGGACACAGATACACACAGAGGAAAGGTCATATAAAGACAGAGGGACAAGGCAGCCACCTGCAAGCCCAGGAGAGAGGCCTGAGGAGAAATCAGACCTGCTGACACCCTGATCTTAGGCTTCCAGCCACCAGACTATGAGACATACATTTCTGTTGTTTAAGCCATACGATCTGCAGTGTTTTTTCTATGAGGAACTGAGCAAACTAATTCAGATGTGTACTTTCACAAACTGCTTATTTTCCAGCATAGATGTTATAGTTGCACTAACCTACCCTCACATGGGTAGATCTAAAAGGCAGGTGGTAATTCAGGTCTGCTTGTTAGAAGATACTATTTATCTATTTACTTCTGAGTGGGTCGAACAAAATTCTGGATAATCTGCTGCTTTACCCTTCTTTCAGGCTGATGCGTCTAACTGAAGGACCATCCTGTGCCTATGAAGGAAGTTATTCCGATTCAAAGAGGCATGGGACCCAAGCTTCAGGTTATTCCGATGCTGCTAATGTCTACCCTAACTGAACAGATGGGATCAATTCCAGATCAGAAGAGCTTTCCCCACAAAGATCATATCTCCAGCACAGAGATAATATAAGCATTAAAAACAATGTATGTGAAAGACTTTCGACATGATAGACAGTCAATACACAAGAACTAGCCTCGTTACTGTCGTTTCTGGGCTATGAATATCCATTCATAATTAACACTTACAGATCTGGAGAAACTATGGTAACCACAATTTCCCTTTCTGAAGAGCCAGGTAGAAACACGAAATCTTACATTTCTCCATTATAAACCCACCTCTTTCAGTTTCATGAAAATTCAAATTCATATTAAAGTGCTTCTCAACAAAATGCAAATGCCCTTGAAAATGGGAAAAACCTAATGTAACCTTTAAATCAAAGGTGAGTGGACATGTGGGAAGAAGGACGGGCGATCAAAAGACCGAGGGGAAGTGCCTGGGACAGGTAGGTGTGGGGGGGAGGGGAGCAAAGAGAGATCACCCAAACTGTAGAAAGTTCACTTGCCTTACAACTTTGCCGACTGCTGGCTGTGCCGTACCAGCACTCAGCCTAATTAATGCCTTACAGCGGGAGTTCCTTCTCTAGTTGTCACGTTCCCCAGGAATAACACTGCAAAGCTGTCTTCACAGCAAACCCTGTAAGACCTTCCCACCCAACTGTACCCACCAAGTGTGGGACATACATACCCTCGCAAAGTTTTAAATTATTCCAACATTAGAATTTATTCTTACAGAAAATAACTTCACAGCCCAATTTTTCATCCTACAATACTGCAGAGAAAAAAACTAACTTGATTGCCCCCTCCCCTCCTTGATTTAAACCTAATGACTGAGATTGTTTTATCAATCCTTCTTGGATACTGTTCACATCATAATATTAAATTAGAAAAAACTAAGACATCAAAGTCCCCTCACCTATAAAAGTTATGTGATTTTGTTCACGTTCAATCTGCATCAGTCCATTAAGTCACAAGGGTGCCCATTCACACACAGTTATGTCATTACAGGAACCCTTTACTCTAACCCTTAACCCTTAGGAAGGGTTCTGCCTAAGAGAATCTCAGACGTCTGAAGTTTTCTGAGCACAGAAACTTTGTTGTTTAGATGGAGATTTCCCTACATTTATACAAATATCTGTTTTTCCATTTAACTATACAACCCATACCATCTTTGGGGATAATAAGTTCCCTGTGTTTAATACCTGTTATGACAATACTATTTTCATTCATCATAGAATAACCTATTTCCTACACGGAGTTCTTCAAGGAACACGACACACAACCAAACACAATGGGGAGGTAGGCTGAGACGTTCTAGGGACAGTGACAGCCCTGCCCCTGCTGCCCTGGCCCTTTGGCCATGCTGACCGTGGGTGGGGATGGGCCCGTGGCAGGGCCCTACCCTTCCTGACTGGCCTGCTCTCTGGACTGAGCCCTTGACCCAGAGAGAAGCCTGTTATTTTCGTCTCCCACAGCTCTCCAAGTGCCTCTGATCTCAGCTTCCTGACCTTAACTTCCACCCAGATGTCCCCAGTCTTTCTGTTTCCCAATTTAAATTCTCAACAGGAACTCTTCATTTCCTCTCCATGGCCTGCCTTTGGCTCCGATGCCCAACCCTGGTCTCGTCAAGGAAGAGGGGTCAGAGAGCTCTGGATCCTCATAAAGCTGCTCCCTTGGCAAAGTTATGGGTGGGGCAGAGTCACTTAGAAGGGGATGGGGCACTATTTGGGACATGATTCTCCAGAACTGTCCCTGTTCTAATCAGTACTGGGGACACAACTCTTCTCCCCGGCAAAGCCCTCTGGGGCTTTATAGATTCCAACTTTCTCCTCTGATCATTCAGCCTTCTTCACTGGAGTTTAGACACAGCTTGTCTTCATTCATCAGCTTCCCCAGTATTCTGACTACAGGCATGTCTCGGAAATGTGGGGTGGGTTCCACACCGCCACAATAAAGTGTCACAATAAAATGAGTCATGATCTTCCTGCTGGTGGAGGGTGTTGCCTTCAAATTGTAAAAACACATCTGTGAAGCATAATAAATCGAAGTGCAATTAAACAAAGTATGCCTGTACTTTGTTTTGCAATATCAGAGTCAAAAGTTGCCACAGCCTCCTCTGTTCAGGGGATGCTAAGTTCTTTTGGAGTTGAACACTTTACGGCTCAAGACAACTCTGATCGCTCGCAAACCCACAGAAGTGGGCTAAAAGGATACAGGAAGGCGGCCCTGCGAAGGTTGGAAAGCTCTCTGTCATTTCAGGTCATTTTAGGACTCTGTACCTGCCTGCAGATGGATCCCTTCTACAACATCCCCACCAAGTGGCCGCCCAGCCTCTGCTCTAATAACTCAAGTGACGAGGAGCTCGCCTTATTCAAAGGCAATGCATTCTAACTTTAAATGTCTAATTAAGACTGCATTTCAGACTGAGCTTAAATTTCATGTCCCTTTAGGACCCACCCCATGACAGATTCACAGCCAGAGCTGGTCAGAGCACGTAGAATGACAAGAAGTGAGTGTAGGAAGACCCTGTGCTCCTGTGTTGATCTGACTGAGCAAAGTGACAACTCTCCTTGGTTCACAAAATATAATAAAGTCAGTGCCTCCTCCCTGAGGATGGGAACAGGGCACACAGTCAAGGTCCCTCCTTCTGCTGCTCGGCAACCCTTCAACTGCTGGGAAACATCCGTCCTGACTTCTTCAAACATTCTCTCCTCCAGGCAAACATACACAACTCTTTACCTGGGCCTCTTCGGGTCTGTTTTCCAGACCTTTTACCACCTAGAATTCATTTCAGTTTTTCATTGTAACTTTGTCCGTTCCTTTATTTCGTTTTTTTATATCATCCATGTTAGTTTAGGGACAGACCATGCCGGAAGCATCTCCTTATGAGCCAGGAAGGGTGGCTCAAAGGAGACCCCTCCCAGGAAGGCCTTCTCTGTGAGTGTGGCGCCAAGCGCACCCCTACCCAGCCAACCAGCCCCCACCATCACATCAGGGGGATGGTGCCCACCCTGCCCAGCCGTGAATCCTCTTGAAGCTTGGCTTCCCTCCCACTGCCTTTCCTCAGGCCAGCTAAGGAAGCACTGGCCGGGTCCCGGACAAGTCTGGGTAGTACTGGTGGTGGCTCATCTACATTTCCAGCTTGTCTCTGTCAGCTCCAGTGCTATAGCAGAACACCAGACTAGGACTCTTAAACGAGCATTTACTTCTCACAGTACAGGGCTAACAAGTCCAAGATCAAGGCACCAGCAGATTCAGTGTCTGGTGAGAACCTGCTCCCTGGTTCATAAATGGCCGGCTTCTCCCTGTGTCCTCCCTAAAGTGGAAAAGCTGAGGGAGAGCCCTGGGGTCTCTCTATAAGGGCACTAATCCCACTGATAAGGGGTCTCTCCTCATGACCTAATCACCCAAAGGCCCCCACTTCCTCATACCATCACACTGGAGGTTAAGCAGCACACAGACTTCTCAGGACACAAACACGCAGTCCACAGCAGAGCTTCCCTACTGGGCAGCAGGACCTGCCAAGGGCCGCCTGAAGGTACCTTCTTTCCTGCCTTTCCCTGATTTCTTACTGATCCTGGGGACTCCTCTCTCCCCCATAACCCCCTGGGTGCATGGAACGAGATGCAACTCTGCTTTTCCTCACCCTGCCCACATCTTCAAGAAGAGGGTGTCTGCTGGGGTGACTCATGTCAGCTCTGAAGGCCCAGTCCAGGCTCACAGCTCCCGACTTGGTCCAATGTCCCAGGCGGCACTCTGGAAGCTCCTCTGCGAGTAGGTCTCCCCACCCCAGAGCTCTCCAGCCCTCTCGCACACTTCAGATGCCCCTTCTGACCCAGCCAACAAGTGCCACATCCCCTGGAGCAGGCAGGGAAGGCGGGCTCACAGGTGCCTGCCTCCCACACTGCTGGGCTCCCCCACCTCAGCCAGCCTTATACCCTCCTATCCCTGTCAGGTTACTGCATGGGCAATAACACCACACCAAGTCAAAGCAGCTTGAAAACAACACGTGTTTATTACTTAACAAGAGGTCTTCGAGTCGGAGGCTCCCGGTCAGTTCAGCAACCCAGTGGCATCATCAAAGACCAGAGTCTTTCCTTCTTTTTGCCCCATCAGTCTCCGCACCTTGGCTTTCATCTTTACTTTCGTCCAGTGGCTGCTAAAACCTTAAGTGTTAACTACCCCATGCAGGCCTTACTATCCTGTGCAGGATACTCTCCCCTCAGGCATCTCCTTCTATCGGCAACAAAACTATTCCCAAAGCTCCCCGCAGACGTCCTTCAAACCTCACTGGCAGAACCTGGATCACCTGCCCACCACCCACTGTGATGCCCAAGAGATGGGACCAAACAATTGGCAGGGACTGTCATCCCTGAGGACATCGATGCCTCCCACCTGAAAAACTGGGGATCCTGTTACTAAGGAAGAAGAGCAATGAGTGTGGGTAGGAGGGAGCGGTGTCTGCACACCTCCGGCTGGCCCACTGGCGTCCCCTGCTCTGGGACAGGTGGCCTGAGTCAGAGGACATGTCTTAATGAAGAGCTGGACACACTGTGGCCCCAACAGGCAAAAAACACACCATACAACTAAGTTACGTGCTTGTTTGTCTGTTGAGACTTAAGTAGACTCCTGTAGTATACATTGCAATGACCTGGACGTCTTTCCTGGAATGCACTAATCCAGACCTCTGCTAGGAAATTCAGGTTATAAACCTGGAAGACTCCTGAACTTGAGAACATTTACTTCTTTACAGCAGGTCTTTCACACACTTGGCCCTCGGGAAAATACTTTGGCAGAGGGGTAGTACTGGGATTCATGGCTTAAATGTCAAGAATCCTGCATTTTTTCTACTCTCTTTGGTTGTAACTTGTCGTGGTGTACGCCAGTAACCCAGCAATGGTACACACAGTGTGTGCAGGAGAGAGTCTCATTTCTTAAACCTTCTCAACTTGCTTTCACATGCACATCTGGAGCTAAGCATTGCAAGAAATCTGAGTGCCAGACTGACTGAGGGTCTCACGAGGCCCACCACACAAACCTAGGTTGCAACCCTGGGACCACGCTTTTGGGAAGCATATTCAGGTGGGAATAAGCTCAAACCATGGACCTTAGTGTCAAGGGACCCTGCAGGTCTCTGTTCACAACGGCCCCTGTTAGGCTGCATCACCCCTAAGCTGTATTGCTATTTTTGTTTGTTTTATTTTTAACTTTAAATTTTACTTTTGTCAGATTTCAATCTGCACAGATATTTTTAAGCCTATTTTTTAATCTTTTTTAAAAATTTTTATTTATTTATTTTTAGAGAGAAAGCAAAGGAGAAAGAGAGAGAAATATCAATGTGTGGTTGCCTCTCACATGCACCACTGAGAATCTGACCTGCAACACAGGCATGTGCCCTGACTGGGAATGAAACTGGCAAGCCTTTGGTTTGCAGCCCACGCTCAGTCCACTGAGCTACACCAGCCAGGTTAAGCCTTTTTTGACATCAAACATAGTCACTGTCATTCCCTACCTTGTGTCACATGCAAATTTAATCAATATCTTTAACCTAGTAACTGATCAAAAAGTAGCCAATCGGGGAAGCCTCAATAACCTCCCCCAGAAAAATCTTATTGAATAGTTCTTACTTAAAGACACAATTTTAAGAAGCAATTAAAGATTTTGTAGGTCCTGTGAGTCACAATACTTCTATGAAATGGTCTGTTTTACTGTGAGGTTGCAAGATCAAGCATCATCTAATTCTTGGGAAGCTAAAGGAGAAACTCCACAAGTGGCAACTATCCATGACTCTGCATATAACCTAACACCTCTACAAACTGACCAGGGATACAACTGCCTCTGTCCACCACACTGTCCCAGCAATGAGCTACAGTGGGTCCCTCTCCAAGCAAGCCCAGCCAAGTTATAGGGCTGGCCACAGCGGAGTTGACAGTGAGGGGCAGACACCAAAGCTGCACGCCATGGCAATCTGTTCTTCATTAGGAAATCAGGGCCCAGTGGGAGGGGGAAAGATGGTGGCAGCCAAAACCCTGACAATGTCCACAACATCGCATCCCCTCACCCGTAACACACACAGCTGCTCCTTGTACTATCACACTGTTGTTTCTTTCCAAGAACTTCACACACAGTAACATTCACTCACCTTTTCTTTGTCTCTCTCTACTTCCAGAACATAAATTCTTCATGATTAGGGGCCTTGCCTGTCCATTCACCATTGAACTGGAAAAGCTCTTCACACAGCAGACACTCAGTAAGTATTTGCCGAATGAATTAATGAGTCCCCAGTTGCTTCTCATTTAAATAAAAATTATCAAATTGATCACATTTTTATCAGGTTAGTAAAAGACACAAATCACCTCATTTCATCAGATCTCTAAGACAGTTTAGTATTTAGGTTATAAGGGGTATGGCTGGGAGTTCAATTCTTTTCTATGATAAGCAGGGATTAGTCGAGCCACCACTCAATATTAATTTTTCAGATATATGAAGCCTGCCTACTCAAATTCAAAGGTTTTCCTTAACTTGACTTTATCTAAATCAGTCATCTCTTCTCATAAATGAGAAACATTCAATAAATAGCTGCTTTCATAAAATAAAGAAGTGGCTAGGAGAAATAATCTACTAACTTCTGTGAATCAGCTTTTCATTAGCATCTAAAGTAGTAAGAAATACTATTTACAGACCAAAGACAATACACCGTGATTTTACAAATCTGTCTCCCTGTTGAGTACATCATGCCGATGACAAGGACACTCAGGAACCAAGGCTCTGAGAGTGTCCAAGGCCTCCTGCTGCGGACCAGCAGAGACCTGAACCCAGGCCGGCTCACTCCAAAGCTCACATCCATCTCTATCACTATTAAATCATTGCCAATCACTCCACTGCATCATTTATCTTCTCTGAACACCCTATTTAATCAAACCCGGGGTTGTAGCAATGGTAACTGATTATGCACAACACTGCCCAGTATAGCTACAAAACGTCATTTGTTTTATATGAACAATTTCAAAACTGTTAAAATATGTATACCTACACACACACATATACACATCTTAGATTCAATACAATATGGTAATCTAGCCTAAGAACAAGTTATTCCTAATAAATGTTATAAAATATAAATGCTTCTCTAAATCCCTTAGAAAATTAATGTCGCCATGAACATACAGAGAAGAGATAAATCTTAAGTATGAATAAAGTTATAGGGAACAGCAAACATTTATTAATACACATATTTTTAAAATTGTTTCTTCTCATCTGTGGCATTAAATCATATTCTTCAAAATGCGAAGAGCTGTCAACCTCTTTCTACCCACCGACATCCATCACTTATTCATATTTTCATATATCCAAGGGCATTAAAAGCTATAAGCACATTTTTTAGAATATACCATGAAAGGGGACTTTAACTCTACCAACTGTTTGTAACTTGTTTGTTCCCTCCAACGATTAAGGAAAGTAACAGTAATTTCTCATGCTATGCCAAGCAAATGTATACTCTTTGCTAAATACATAGCTGTTACATCCCTGTAAAATGTCTCCATAAAATCAAAGACCACCAACACTGCAGAAAGACTCTCAATAAGTTTTATATTCAAATGAGCAGCTGAAAATGCATTGACCTTCACGGCCTCTTTTCAGTCCCTCTAAAAGTGCTCATGTCATACACCCACACAGTGTCTATCCCCTCTCCAGTGACCTGGTCTGGGATCCAGTGTGGGAAAGGAAACCGGCAAGCAATGACTCTAGCATCGTCCCGAAGCTCCAGCCCAAGTTTCTTCTCCAACTGCGGCATCTGTGGAGAATGACAGTCACCATTATGAGCAGGGAGCCACAGGAAACGATCCCTAAATGTCCTTCTGTATTTGACACCCTAAAAATACCCATATAAACCTTGCTAACTGTAAAAAAGATCACTTCAGGGCAGATACGTTACCAAACAATCCATCAAAACACAGGAGTCACACTGACAACAGTTGTAAGAACTTCTACTATCAACTATGAAATACACCATTTTTGTCACAGATTTCTGGTTTTCTAACTAAAATTATGATGTTGCAACAACTAAAATGAGAAGCAGGTTTCAATTACTTACCTGCCTAAACATTTTGCTCTATTCTGTCTTAACTATTTAACATATTTTTCCACATTTTAACATCTCTGAAATCTTACTACTAACATTGTCTTAGAATTATAATTGGCAATATTTTTTCTTTAATAGCAAAAGTGCACCTTAAACTTAATAACACCTAGGTTCAATAAAATATAAAATAAGACTTAAAATTATACACATTCAACCAACTTGAAATGTAAAATATTTCATACTTTTAAAATATATATATCAATAATATACTAATAATTGATTCCTTGATCATCAACATATAAACAGTAAAATCCTCTCATTTATTACTTTTGTATCATCTCACTACCTGTCTACCTGTGGAGAAAGTATCTTATTGTTTGCTGAAAGTACTGACATTGTAATTATATGAGCAAATTAATAATCACTTAAAATTTACCTTGAGATCCTAAAAATATATTATCTTCTTCACCTCCCAGAAATAGTTTTTCCACTCTCTCCATTTTGAAACAATTTCAGACTTACAGAAAAGTTACAAGAAAAGGTTGTCATGTTTGCTTTATCCAATTTGCCCTCTTCCCTTCTCTATGAACGTTTTCTCTAATTGAAGAATAGGTTGCACACAACATGCTCCTTTATTCCTTCATAATCAGTGTTTTCTAAGAAAATATTTTCTAAGAAATAGCCCCAGTACAGTTATTGCATTCAGCAGATTTCGCATTATACTCCAATAAAATAATTCCAACAGTAACATTCCAATTTTGTCAAGTGTCTCGATACTAAGTGTCCTTTACAAGGCTTCCCCCCAGCCTAGGACTCCATACTGCATTTAGCTGTAACGTTTCCTCTCTCAATCGAGAACAGTTCCTACACCTCTTTGCCTCTCATGATAATAACATCCTTTAGAATATGGGCCAGTTACTTTTCCAAACAGCCCTCACTGGGGTCCCCCTGTCCCTCTGGTGTCTGCTCATGATGACTCAGTGGGTGAGTCTTTGACAGTGACCCGTTAGTGGGGCTGTGAACATCTCAGGGCCCCCCAGTCAGATGCCCAGGGCCCCCCAGTCAGATGTCCTGCTGCTTTGAGGGTGATGGCCACCACTCGGTTGAGGTATTGTCTGGTGCCCCCACAGTGTGGCCGTTATTTTTCCTTTATAATGGGGGACACACCTTGAGAGAGAGGGCATGCATACCCAACTACCCATCAAGCTGTCCCCCCACTAGCTGTGGCACTCACGGATGACTCTGGCCTGAGTCCATTTTGCTGTAATGGTTGCCACGCGCGGATCTGCTAACCCCATCATTCCTTCTGGATGAAATTCTACTTTCCACTGCAAGAAACCGCTTTCCCTTCTCTCTACCTAGCTAGCTATCACTGCAGGATGAACCACTAGATTATCTCACTCAGTAAATGATAATCCACTACTGTTCCATTTATCCTAATGTTCAAACTGTCCCAGTTTGGCCCCTGGGGGCTCTTCAAGCAGGCTCCTCTTTCCTCTGGACCTGCTCCTGTAAGTATTTTGGGCACCCCCTATATCCAGGCTCAACAAAAGGTTGCAGGCTTTTGAATCTTTCCTTCCTCAGCACGGGATCAGCCATTTCTCACACATTCCCGTTCCTCTGGGCAGGAAATGGTATTTAGAAACCTAGATCCGAGCAAAAACTACTTCCCTTACAGGCACCAAAGCAAATCAAGACAAACAAATCGACAGTGCTTCTACGAAAATTTTATACCTTTAAAATTGGCTTGGAAAAACTTCCCTACATCACCAATAGCTAAAGTGAGCCATAATTCTGATTCTTCATTAGCATCAATACCAAGATAACAAAGAATAAATTCCATTAAGGATGGAATATTTCTATTTTTTAACAGCCAGATAAAGATAACTAAAAAGTTTATTCCTTGAGGGAAAAATTAAATAAGCAAGGAATGAGACAATATGTGTTTTTCCAAAATATCAAGGGTTTCTTCTTATGGTAATTTTGCTCATAAAAAGGATAATCGTAAATGTATTCATATTACCATTATTCTTTTCTCATTTACAGTCTCTTATTTCCAAATGACTGTCACATGCTAAGTCAAGATAAACCTAAAGGTGAAAGGAGCTATTTCAATCATAAGAAATTAACTGACTAAATTGCACATAAATATGCAACAAATTTGGGTCTTGATATCATACACAAAGAGAAGCAGTGATATGCCGTGTACATCTAATGGAATTCAAACTTACTCATACAATCACAGGTCTCAAAGTAAGACAACTCAACATATTCTAATTACCTATTCAAAACCGTAAAGCTCAGCTGAAACCAGCTCAAAGGCATACACAATAAATTGAACACGGCCGTGCGCAGCCTTGACCCCTTCATCACGCCTCGTCCCTGAGGTAGTAGCTTTACTTTGCTTCTCCATAACACCCCCACGGCCCACAACCCCAGCCCCACTGTCATCCTCCCCAACTCCACCTCTCCAGTCCTTCACTGAGTGCCCCTCATCTGTCAGAGGTCAGGGCTCATCTTTGGGTGGCTCTGCTCCCTCACTGAGTGATGTCAGCCAGGCCTCTGCTTCAACGTCCTCTGGGCCCTGATGCCTACAAATCTGATCTGCAGCCCTCTCCCCTGAGCCTCAGAGCCCTCCATCCACCACTACCAACCTCACAGTCCCCACATACATCTCAAACAGCACCAGCCCCGGAATTCCTCATCTTCTCCCAAGCCGCTCCACCTGCACCTTTCCCAGCTCATTAACAACTCCAAACCTCCAGTTGCTCAGGACAAAAGCCTGGGAGTTGCCCTTGACTCCGCTCCTTCTCTCGCCCTAGGGCAGCCAGTGATCCTTTTCAGCCCCAGTCCGTTCCTCCACTCCTCTGCTCAAACCCCCAGTGGCTCCCACCTTACAAGGGTCCGGGGTCCTTCCCATCCCAGCCCCACTTTCTCTCTCATCTCACCTCTCCCTGGCTCCTCTCACTCACCCTGTCCCTGCCACCCCAGCTCCCTGCGGTTCCTGGAACCCAACAGGCACGCACACCCCAGTGCCTGCCTTCCAAGTGGCTATTCCGCTATATGGAATGCTGCTCCCCTCTTCTGGACAGACACACAGCTCCCTCCCTCACCACCACATGTCCCTTTTTTAGGGACACTGTCTCTGCGCCACCCCTCTCTTGCTTTAGTTTGCTCCAGAGCACTCATCCTGTTCTTTTGCTTGATACATTTTACATAGGCATCTCGCTTCCCATCTCCCCACTAGCATACAAACACCCAGGACAGGGAGGTTTTTCTCTTTTATTCACTAAAGTATTCCAAGTGGGCCCTGAATGAATACTGGTCAAATGAATGATGAAAGATAAATAATTCAATCATAAGTGATTTTTCTTTATCAGAACATGCTGATAACATTTTCATTCATCATTTCAAAACAGGATTCACAACTAAAATTAAATTAGTCATTCTTGGAAGTTACGGAAGTTAATAGCCCACTGGGAAAAGTATACTTAATGGGTATGTATGTTTATACCATATTTATTCATTCATTTAGCAAACATGCCCTGAGTGATTACTTTCTGCTGGGGCTGTCACGCTGGAGGTCTGACCACCAAGAAGACAGGCCAGCCTTCACGCTCAGGCTTGCAGTGCAGGGCCATAGCAACACAGCCAAAGCCGCCACACAGGGAAATGTGCAACGACTCCTGTGAGGACACGGGAGCAGGCACCGTGCAAGGGGAAAACAGGGGGCACTGAGCTCGTCCCACGGGGGGATGGAGGACCGTTCTCAGAGGAAAAGACACTGGCACACGAGTGGTCAATAGGTGTTCACTAACTAGGCCCAGAGCTGGGAGACTGAAGTCAGAGGAAGGACACAGCCCCACACACAGCGGCACCCAGGGATCAAGAGAAAAACAGGGCTGGTGGACAGGCGGCTGAGAGAAGCAGGGGCCACTCCTCGCCAAGCTTCAGGGCCATGCCGAGGGTTCAAGCCTTATTCTCACTGCTTTGAAGTAGCAAGAAGCCATAGAAAGGTTTTAAACAAGGATACAAACAATCTGTTCCACATTTTCAAAAGATGCTCTCGGTGGATAAGCTAGTCTTTCAGTGTGAGGGAAGCTGCCCAATCAAATGAGCCACACTGGCCTGGGCACTGGATAAACTAGTCTTAAGCGTGGGTATTTACAATCCTACTACAGGATTTTCCAGGCCCAGTGGGATTCCTCATTCCTATATGCTAAAGGCACACCAGGGCTGAAATGTTAGGCCACCTCTAATTTTGAGCTATGACTGCAAAGAGCTGTTAGGAATAATTAGCCTGCTATCAGAAGCAGGGTGAGGATTTATAACACCAGGGTTTTCACCTCTGAAGTTCCCTAAAGGTCCTCCTGGCTCTCCATGACCTGCGGGTGCCTCAGCTGCCCAGGAAACATTTCACGCCACACTGGCTCTGCTGAACCGCCTAGGCATGACCAGAATACTGACACGTGCTCAGGGAAGCGAAGTGCATTTTAATAGAAGAGTGAATGATGGGGTCCAGACAGATAAAAGGACTTTCAGGGCTCCCACAGCTCACCTCTCTGGTGGCAGACCTGACCCCTGGCTCCCCAGACAGTGCCCTCCCTCCCCCTCATATCCTCCACATTGGCAAAGTTTGATGAAGGCAGAATAATTTCATGTGTGGGCCCTCCACACATGAAACTGGGCCTCCTGACCCAACAGAAGCCACCTGGGCCCCCCATACCTGTGATTAATCCACCTGCGTGGGAAACTGCACGGTGGCTGAATCCCTGCCATCCCAAGGATGTGAGTGCTTCCTCCATGTCAGCTGCTCCCATTTTTCTTGGTAATAAAATACTATAAGTTCCTTATTTAAGAAGTTCTCTATGTACAGAAGAATGGACAGTAACTGCAAAAGCCTTCATGAAAATAACAGGACTCTCTCCCCTGAGTGAACAGCTCCTAAAACTGCCTCTACTTCAGCCATGATAAGAGAAGCACAATGAGCTGGAGGACAGTGACTACCAAAGGCCACTGCTGCCCCCCACTGGGACACAGCTGCTGTGGCTTCATAAGTCCACATCTCAGACCATTCAACCTCTCAACATTGCGTGGAAGTCCCAATAAAAATCAAGTTCCTATTTTTAGAAAGCATGGATTTCAAATTAGTTATTTTCCCCCAATGCTCGTTATTCTGAAAGAATGCCCAAACATCATAACTAGTAAAATAACCATCAAATTCCATGGTAATTCTATGATCCTGAAAAGTTTTGTTTTAATGGCCAACAATCACACCCTTCTACCTCTTTTCATTTCTACAACAGAAGTGTAGACACCCAAGTCTCATCTGAATTTTAGGCTTAACGAAAATACAAACACACAGAATCCTGTCACTTTCAAAAATATGTAACACAACACTTCTAAATCGACTTCAAAAAATAAAAGAAAAAGGCATTGCACTGAAGGGTCTAGTGATAAGAATAAATTTCTCAAGCATTAAAGCTTCTGGAACAAAAATTCAGATATGAAGAAAACAAAAAAAACAAAAAAGTAAATTTCCTTTTTTGTTTTTTTAGGGGAAGGGAAGGAGAGAGAGAGAGAGAGAGAAATATCAATGTATGGTTGCCTCTCATTCGTCCCCTGCCGGGAACCGGGAACTGGCCTGCAACCCAGACATGTGCCCTGACTGGGAATCGAACCAGGATCGTGTGGTTCGCAGGCCCGCGCTCAATCCACTGAGCTACACCAGCCAGGGCAAATTTCCTTTTTTTAAACTGAAAACAGTATCAGCTTTACAGCGGCATTTCAACAAACATCCAATTTCACCAAGATTATTATGGCTACAATTACCGACTTTGAAAACTGAAACAGGACTTCTTTCCATGGTCTGTAAACCAACAATTACAACAAAAGCATCCCATCCTGGTTGTCTTCCTAAAGGCTAAACTTAGGACCATTTTTCAGTGCAATGCTGAAGCATTTTCACTTTTGAAAGTACATAATCAAAGTTCAGTACACATCAGTCATCTGAGGTCAACTGAAACTAGTCAGTGCTCATCTGCCCTGAAAACTATCTCACTGCAAAATCGGAGAAATGATCAATTCAAAGCGGGCATCCCTCTACCTTTCTGAAGTGATTTCAGCTGGGCGGAAGTGAGCGACCAGGAAAACCTACAACTACTTCTGACACTGGGAGCCCATAAAGTCTCCAGAATTTTTAGTGCTTTAGATAACTGAGATTTCTTTCTGCAGCAAGAGTTTAAAAATAAGACTGAATAATTTGTGGTTAACCTTGCAAGACCCTGAAGTATTCTGTTTAGCCAATACACTGAAATCCAGTGCCCCCCTGGATATCTGGGGGGGCCTTGTTTTGCACGAGATGGAGCTGGAAGGGCCTTCAGGACCTAAAACCAAACAGAAGGGGCACAAGCATGCATACTCACCATCTGAGGCACCCCAAAAATAACAACGTTTGAGTACTGCGAAAAAGTAACCTAAAGAGAAGGAAATCATTCACAGGTGAAATTTTAAAAACCAAATATCCAGCTTAACTTTTATTTCAAAATGAGTAGCAACTTTACATTTCACCAAATAGTAGCTTTTCACAAAGAGTAGTCTCCTTTCAGATTTCATAAGGAAAAAAGTACAAGCTCACTGTCATTCACATTAGTTCAAGCCATCAGTTTTCCAAATGCTTCCCCATAAGCCATCTCATCCATCCTCACAGCGACTCCACACCAGGCCTGCCCCAGGGATCATCTATCAGGTGGCTAGTGACTCAACCAATGACCAGCTGGTGGCCAAGACAGTTGGCCCTGGGCCACTTGTACTCCGGGTCCACACTTTCCTACTCTCTACCAGATAGCTTTTCAAGAGATCAAGGGATCTCAGACTACTGGTTTTTTATGTTGAACTATCCTTAAAATTCCCGTCTCTGTCCTCTTCTCTAAAATAGTAAGTAAAAAATGCAATAAAATAGTCTTTAGTTGGAAAACTGGGGGGTAAAGTGCTTCGCCAGTCAAAATTCTTATTGCCCAATAAAAGTCATCTTTACAGAGAGATCGTTTATGTATATATGGTATTAAAAAAAAACTGCAAGCAAAACACAAGTGAATTGTTATAAGCTACTGATGACACCATTACAATGGTAAATTCTTATTTAAGAAAGCTATTTTATGGAGCATTCCTAAAGCAAAATTACAAAGCTCTTTTTTAAGAGTACTAATAAACTTGGAAGTGTCCTACACTTTATGAAGACCAGACGAAACCACGGCAAGCACGGTTGGTGGACTCTTTCTTTTCCTTGCCCCATCTCTGCCTCTCTCTAAATACACACACACGTGAACACACACACAGAAAAGTCTACTATTTACCAAGAACATTCGTAAGTTAATACCTATATTACGATATATAGGATTTCCAACTGAGATCAAAGTTTTGAAAGCAATAGAAATGAGAACTTTTTAGTTGGGCAAATTCTTGGGATTCACACGCTCAACCATGTTGTAAACCTTAAGCTTATACCATGAAGGAGTTGATATGCAAAGCTCTCCATTTAAAAGGTGTTCACATTTCATTACGCTAAAATATACACTTGTATTTTAATTATTTTTCTACATTTTTCAGCTTGCAATCATACTAATGATGAAGTTTAAAGTTTCAGTCAGGAGTTCCTAGGACTGTTCTCTGCCTTACGTACCTTCCACAAATCTGAGATATAAAATTTGGCCAGGTGCTGCACCCCTGCTTGCCAAGCTCGGTATCGGGAGTACCAAACTAGCCATGGGTTCAGTTCATAACCAACAGCTGAGAATCCTTCCTTTGCAGCTGCTATCACCTGCAGAAAGAGGTATTTATTCCAGGTAAAAAGAGAAACATCAACTTATCAACTGGGAAATGATGTATTTCCTATTTATGGACTACAATCACAAAACATCCAATCAAAAATCACCTCCTTTGTTCAAGATGGCATTTAAAGATAGATCTCTAAAATTATGCAGATTTGTGGACAAGATAATGCCAGCCAATTTTAACTCCAATTCCATGCTTTGTCAAAGATGTCACCTCAAGTATCAGAATAAAGTGTCAGGTTTGCTTCAGATAACTCTGTAATTAATTTTGGACTGGCCGACCACTGGGTCAACCTCACAAAGGTTGCTGAACACCCAGTCTCTCTCCATCAGTGATATCACACCAGCAGGCAAAATGAATGTATTGTGAACTAGCTGGAATATGCAATAAAAATAACCTGTCGATAAAGAACCTGCAATTTATTACATATTTCCTTAGTATTTAAGATTGCTCACTCAAAATGGAAAGCAGGTTAAAGTGAACAAATCAGAATAAAGTCAACTGCCAATGCCACCACCTAGGTAAGGTGACAGGGAGAGTGGGCTGTTCTCTCGGCTCATCTGGTCTTGCCACCGCTCTCCAAAGAGCATCCCTGAAGGAGCTATCCCACCCACAGTGATTTTCGGGTAACTACAGTGTCACCCCTTAAGAAGGAACCATGTTCAGAGAAATCATAAAGATACTATTCAAACGTAAAGCATTCACATCTGGATTTTAAAACTTCCTCCTGATTAATATACACATATTCTGATTTCTTAAAAACGGAGGGCACTTTTTAACCCTTTCCTGATTATTCTTGGGTCACCAGGGTGAAACTGCAGGGACCACGTGGGCAGGGGCTGCTAAAAGGCATCATGGCGACCTGCCGGTCTCCACACGAGAGGTTTCCAGAACACTGGCCTTGCCTACTGCTACCCTCACTGTTCAGCTCATCGAATAGAGGCCTAAATCCTTAGGTGTCACCTTGTCCATGAAGGAACATGCTCTGAGACATCCATTTGCCAGTCACTGACCTTGAGTAAGTAACAGCCTCCCAGAGGTGGGTTGTGGAGGGTGGGTTAAAGTGAGCTCAAGTCACTAAAATCTGACCTTTCAAAAAGTAAGGGTTAATGCTCTTTCCTACTTTACTGTTACCCCATAGGAATTATACATGTGTAAGTATAGCTAAATGCAGGAGCAAACATATATGGTGAAAATGTAAATCAGTGAAACTCCATGATTTAATGTTTCTTCTAGCTATACCACCTCTATTAGCCCAAGTTTCTTAACAGGCAATTTCATAATTACCCATTAATTGTTCCTTTTTACCTGGCATACCTACAGAGCAATTTTTCCTTTAACC
The DNA here is from genome assembly GCF_014824575.4 of Sturnira hondurensis. Classification (NCBI taxonomy): domain Eukaryota; kingdom Metazoa; phylum Chordata; class Mammalia; order Chiroptera; family Phyllostomidae; genus Sturnira; species Sturnira hondurensis. Next base: position 15,021,281 of record NW_028087015.1, read on the forward strand.
AAAAAATTAAATCTGAGAAAAATACATTCCAAATTCACACTGGAAGGTATAACAGTTCAGCCAAACACAAAATGAAATGACTACTTTATACTAAACTGTCGTATTTAGCAAGTCTTTTCATAAACCTCATAAGAAACGTGAAAGAGAGATTTTAACAGTTTTAACAGTAAACCTTAAAATGCGTTATAACTCACAATCCGTCCGTCACCACTACCAATGTCCACCAGGGGTCCTCTTCTGCTTCGAAGCATTTTCACAACATTTTCGACTTGCTTTGTAGTTGCAGGCACAAAAGGCAAGCAAATTTTTCGGAGGGCCGGTGTTATAAATGGAGTGGCCACGGCATACACAGCCACCAGTGTCCCGCCAACAAGCCCAGTAAAGAAGAAGCCCCAGCTGCTCTTCTTCACACCGCTGGCTTCAAGACGCGTAGGTCGAACACACCCTGACTGACTTCCTTCTGGAAGTGTTTCCGGGGGTGCACCTAGATGGAGAGCAAGCAGCAAATACATAGGTAGCTCCAAACCTGAAATTTAAGGTAGCAGTTTTCTACATTCTTATTAAGACATAAGTGCATGGTTTTTAAACAAAGATCATTGAACTGAATACAATTTAAATTACTAGTGTGGGATTCCATAATGAGTTCTAAATTCATGAACTAAATTAAGGTGTTTCAGAGAAAATTATTTGAGACTAATGGAAGACTAAACTCTTTTCTTTCCAACATTTTATTTTTTTGCCTCTAAGAGTCAACTTTAGGAAACAATGTATTTATACCTATTTGGTATTTTAGGAATTCAATATCCATTAATACAAATGTTAACTAAGAACTCCATATTTTATGGTTCAGAACAAAGCCTCATAAACAAATAAGCATGAAAATATCTAATTATTACCCTGTTTCAAATAGGATGAAAGGATTTCATATCAAAATTGGTCAGGCATCTCTAGTCTAGTTGCAAACAGACAATTTGAAGTAATAAAAGAGACAAGACCCGGGTTTCACTAGAAATCTTAACTATGGTAATAATGAGATTTCTAAAGCAGATCTAAAAAGAAAAGTAAAATTATCATTTCAATGCCATCACAAGTAATAAAAAGTAATAAAGCAAAAATATTCCCATCACTAATTACAGAGAAATAAATAGTATCTTATATATCCTCCTTCAAAAAGCATTCTTGAGTTTTATCTTCAAAACACATTCTTAATAAGATCTCAGGTCTTTTAGATTGAAAGTAATTTGAAATTAATTTTGAAATCAATTAACAAGGCACACAGCAGTCAGATAAGCACAGGGGCCTGCAAGCCTGAGCGTTTAGGACCCCAGGCACATACTTTGCTAATGGTAGGATTTTCCCTCTCTGAACCTCAGTCTCCTCATCTGCAAAGTGGGGGTCACAAGGTCATTATGAGGATGAAATGGCTGGATGCCCATAAAGCACTCAAAACAGTGCCTGGCACTTGAGCCCTGCAGGGAACAAGATGGTCCTGCCCTGAAGAAGTAAACCGTCTAGCTGAGGAGCCAAGGTTAAAAACACAGGAAGCCATAGGAAAAGGAGAGAACAGGAAGGAGGGAGGACAACAGGTTCTTCTCAGTTTCAGTAACTAGCAGGCCATTCAAAAGCCCAGTGGATTAGTTTCCTATTGCCACAAATTTATCGGGTTAAAACAATACACATTTATTATCCCACAGTTCTGAGAGGTCAACTGTTTGAGATGGGTTTACTTGCTTCTTCCTGTTTCTAAAGGCTAAACAATCACATTCCTTGGCCAGTGGTCCACAACATTCCAACTTCTGCTATCATAACATTTTCTCTGACAATTCTTGCCTCTCTTTCCTTTATAGGGACCCCAGTAATTACATTAGTCCCACCCTGCTAATGCAGGATAATCTCAACTCAAATTCCTTAACTTAATCCCATCTTCAAAAACCTCTCCTGTAACATATTCACAGTTCCTAGAATTAAGACACGAGCCTATTTGGGAGTGGGGGTCATTGTTCCACATACCACACCCATGACAAGTGGTGTTATAATTTGGGGAGGTACAAATTTGAACACCAAAAGCTAGTTCACAGCAGTGAGTCTGCGCTCCAGGGCTGGTGACCAACCACCAGCACCTCTCACGCAATGGAGCTTTGCTCTTCTTGATGTCTAAGTTTCCCAAAATGAATTTTAAAGCTGGTTCATAGCAGAAAGCAACTCAAAAACAAAAACAACAAAACTCTACTGCTGGTGCTAGTAATGGAGGTAAAAATAAAAGTTTAGGGAGCTGATGGTGTTTGATAGAAAGCAAGAGTTTTCTACACATTCATAGTTAGACTTTTCAGCATTGTATGGAGGACCTCACACACCACAGTAGTCATGCATTTGATTATTTTTTAAATAGTCAAAGCACATCTACGATGCTTTGTATAAAATTATCCTGTGAGCATCCCAATTGTATAGCACTGCAGTTAAAAGGATTTTTTCAGAGTCCCAGAATTTAACTAGTTGTGTGCTGTTAGGTAAGCTGTTCCTAGGGCTGGGTTTCCTCTCCTGTAAGATTTGGAAATAATATTATCTTCATAGGGTTACTGAATCAGTTAAATAAATAATGCATATAAAGCCCTGAGCACAGGCCTGGACGAGTGATGACTGTTAGCTGCCATAATTATTCTCAATATTATCATGGGGTAGGGTGGGGGGAATGAATAGTTTTTAACAACTTTTTTGAGGTGTAATTCATATAAAACGTACTATGCAGAATTTAAAATTTTTTATTATGTCACAAGTTTAGAACATTTTCAGTACCTCAAGCAGAAACCCCTTAATGACCGCCCCTCTCTCCTTCCCCTCACTCCCCAGCCCTAAGCAACCACCAATCTACTTTGTCTCTACAGAGTTCCTATCCTGGACTTGCACAGGAGTGACATCATATGCTAGGTAGTTTTTGTGACTGTCCTCTTTCACGTAGCATAATTTTTAAAGTTCATCCATGTTGTACCATGTATCCATACTTCATTCCTTTTTATAGCCAAATACGACGATTCTGTTGTATGGATATACCACATTTTTGTTATCCATTTGTCCGTTAGTAGAGTTTCTCTAGTCAGCATAAGCCAGCAGATAACCCAAACTCTATTTCACCTGTGTAGATTTGTATCTTTCAATTCAACCAGCAAAAGATATAAAAAAAAGAGCTCCTGTCTTCAGGGCCTCCCATCTAACCTGTGTGCACGGTAGGGTCCCAATTAGACATACACAAGACAGTTTGTAAGAAATGCTATGAAGTGTATGAAATGCTGTGGGAACATGGGGAGAGGTGGAAGACGGATCCCAATGATGAAACCAGGAAGGTGTTGACAGACAGAATTTGATCTGTGCATGAGGGTGATGAGAAAAAGGGCATTAGCAAAAGAAGCAAGCTTTGGACCTCAGGCACTAAAGGTGGGGAAACCATTTGCTGACCAGAGTGGTAGATAGCACAGGAAGGCAAGTGTGAGACCGTGATGCCAGGCTAAGTGTGTATTTTACTCGTGCGCACTGGGATGAAATTTTTTGAGCCAAGTCACTACAGCATTTAAGAAAGGCAATACCTGCAGCAGTGTATCCCTTAATTATATCACTGAATTTTCCATCACAAAGTTTTACACCTGCAAGTCTACCAACTTCACAAAAATTTGTATGAGCTCTTTTAAAGTTACTGTGTAAATCCAATATATGACTACACCATTACCTCCACCCAATTAAAAAATGTTTAGATTTTTATCAGTAAAAACCAGTCCCTAAAGATTCAAAACTAAAATCAAGACTGTTTCTACAAATTTCTAATCCTTTTTTAAAGATTTTTCTATTATTATTGTTTTTTTTAGAGAGAGGGGAAGGGAGGGAGAACAAGGAAACGTGGATGTGAGGGAGAAACATCAATAGGCTGCCTCTTGCAGGCCCCCACCTGGGGACCTGGCCCACAACCCAGGCAACTGTTTACTATGATAGAAACAAGTTACAGAGACTTCTGTCACACGTGCTCTTTGGAACAGTGAACCATTCTATTAAATGAGAGCTGTGGTGGCCACTGGCTGTTTTCATTGGGCATTTGGGAGGCAGTCAGTCCTTGAAAGTAAAGGACTCGGAAAGGTGGACTTCTGTTGTCCCCACACTTGCCTAGTCACTAACTTCTGTTAATGGTTGAAAATCTCAATTTTCAGGGACAGATCTGGGTCACCTAAAGCTACATGCAATGACTAAGATGCACAAAAATGTAGACAGAGTTCTCATCTAAGTTCAAGCAAAATGAAGAAGGCTAGAAAACATACAGAGCAAGCCTGTTTGGAATTGTGACCTACCACACTGTTTTAAAATTGGCTTTACGTTTTAATGTCACAGTATTTAAGAGCTACTGTGTTCTTGTATTCACATACCAGTTGAAAAACTAAAGCATATATTTATGTCCCTTTAACATAGTTTTTAATCCTTTAAGAAGGCTCTCTTGTACTGTTTTAATGCCATTTGTGTGCTTTTGACATACAGCACCCTAATACTAGGAAAAACCTTTCTTCCCCCATGTTTTGAGAGGAAATAAAATTGAACTGCATGGAGAACATCTTTAGACATTTCCTATACTTCACAACAATCTAATGTGCCAAAGAAATTGCAGAATTCACCATCTGAAATGAGAAAATGCTGAATTAGCAAAGTTGAAGTGAATTGAGACTTGCCTCCAAAATCTACAATGTCCTTGGACCATCACCATCTTGAGAACTTGAGAATTAAAAGTTAAGTGATCACCAACCCTCCAGTGACAAAGCCAGTTCTTGACTTTCAGGCCAAGGTTAACCATGTTGTAATGCATACAAACAGGAGTAAGTCCATGTTCTTTGACAGTTGGAGTACAGGAAAGATGAAAACTCATAACCAATATCCATAAAATATTTGGTCATGATCAGTGCTCTAAAGAAAAGGCAGCCCTGGCTGGTGTGGCTCAGTGGTTGAGTGCTTGCCTGGGAATCTAAGGGTTGCCAGTTCTATTCCCAATCTAGGGTACATGCCTAGGATGCCGGCGAGATCCCCAGTAGTGAGCCCGCGAGAGGCAAACACACACTCATGCTTTTCTCGCTTTCTCTCTTCCCCTCTCTAAAAAATAATATAAATAAAATCTATTCAAAAAAAGAAAGCAGTGTAAGGGACTTAGGGGACCGAGTGCTACTCATTTAGCGTTGCCAAGAAAGAGCTTTCCGAGGCAGGACAATGCAGGGCTTCACAGTGGGACCCTTAGCCTGAGGCTCTGCAAATCTTGCTTCTAACTAGCTGTATAATGCGGGCAAGTTACTGGACCGCATGCGCAAAACGGGCATTTCTTAACAAACACTTAAACACCTCGCTAAGATCCAGGCACTGTTCTCCCTGAATGCGTATAGCACCTACGTAAGACAGATCCTACAATACTATTGATAGCATTACAGACAAGAAAACGGGAGGCACAGAGATGATTAGTCACTAACCCAAAGACATAGCTAGTAAAATAGCCGAGATGTGATTCCCACCCAGGCAGTGGGACTGCAGTACCCATATCACATTAAGATCCTGCCAAGGATTGTGTGACCTATTCGCCCCAAAGTGTTCATAACAGGTCCTGGCAGCTAGATACCAGTACAAGCAAACACACCCGCAACCCACGACCCCAGACGGGGGAGCCCCGCAAGCCCCAAAAAGAGAAGGGGCGCGGCGCGCAAGAGCACCGTGCACCCAACGCCAGACACAGAGTTAGTGAAGAACAGCGCCAGGGGCTCCCACTCCCACCCCACAGGAACGGGCTACACGAATGAGATTCGGGTCAACGGCGAACCCCACGTCCCGTCTGTACCCAGGACACCATCCAAGGATCGCGCCATGCCTTGTCAATCTCTCCGGCTCCTCCTTCCATCGCGAGATTTCCGGCACTGAAACAGGAGAACCCGGAACTGGGTTCTACCATTTTCTTGGAGTAGGGGTAGGAAGGAGGGATAAAAAAATGCTCTAAGTAAATGAGTTGCTTATTGGGATTCAATAGCCAAATACTTACAATTATAAAGCTTCACTAAATGACTAAGTTCTACCTCCTCTTGGCCTGTACTTCTAAAGTTCCCGTCCGTGACTTCGAACTTCCACACCCCTCCACAGCTTTCTAGATGATAGAAGTTTCCCAAGGCCGCCGCTTCCAGAAAGTACTGTCTGGCGTTAAACTAGTCTCCAGTGAAAAATAAGTCTCACTCGGGTTGCACTGCGCATGCGGGAGCTGTGAACCGCCCTTGGGCGGAAGGTGTGTTCTCGGTTCCGGAGTGATCTCCGCTGGTTGCGGGAAAGTAACCTGTGCTGCTGCACCATGGCGTCTGTCGGGACTCTCGCCTTCGATGAATATGGGCGCCCTTTCCTCATTATTAAGGATCAAGACCGCAAGACTCGTCTTATGGGACTGGAGGCTCTCAAGGTAACGGGACCGGGTCCCACTGGCGGTGGGATGGGAGGAAACGGCGGAAACCCGTGGCTCTGCGCCTGCGCGAGCCTAGCGTTGGTTCTGCCATGTGCTTTGGGTAAAAGCTTTAGGGAATTCCTCTCGTGTTCGGCTCCCCACCCCGCTCCTAGAGTTTGGGACAGGCCAGCCCGTCAGCCTTTGGGGGTTACGGTGAGCCTCACGCGCCCTTCACAGTTGGATGGGGCAGTTTTTAAGTCACAAGCAGTGAATCCGCGTCTCGCTCGTTTCTCCAGCCTGGCAGCCTTACAGTTCATTGTTTTTGTCAGTAAAAACAGAGTATTCTCAAGTCACCGGGACGTTTAAGACTTTGATGCCTAATCTTCTGCTAGTGTATCTGCCACAACCCCAGAAGAAGTGGAGGTTCATTTTGTTGCTTCCCAAAGGTTTAGTCATTTACAGAGTATTTTATTTTCGAGTCTCTTTTGTGCATGGCGTTTTCTTGGATGCAGTGTTGTAAAAGTTTTCAATGGTAGACCCTTAAGGAAGGAAATACAACCTTCTTTAACAGTAGCGGTGAGAAATGGATACCAGTAAACAAAATACAAGGCAGTGTGTGACTAGAATCACCGGTAATCAGAGGGGATGCAGATAAAAGTTAGAGGTGTCCTTCAGACCTCTGATAAAGGTGGCTTTTGATAAGGGTAGAGTCATGTTTTGAATGAAATTGAACCAGCCTGCTGGAAAAGGGAAACTTTCAGTAAAAGCAAAGACCTGGGAAGGAAATAGATAGCATGGCACGTTGTAGAAGGAGAGTGCATCCTGGTTTGGATGGAGCAATGTGTCTAAAGTTATGCTAGTTTCCAAAGATGGAAGTCCTTGAACGCCCCACAGTCCAGATGCTGTCCTGTGGGAACGAGGGGCCTTTGAGCAGAGTCAAAAGATACATAGTATGTACCTTTGAGTTTGGGCTGGGCTGAAGGGAACAAGGAAGAGCGGGAAGGGAACAGGGGAGCAAATACACCCTTGTGGGAGTCCTGGTGGGGCTGGTCATCTGAGCACAGACACTGACAGGAAGTAGAGGAAGCACAAGAGGGCTTTAGCGTCTGTTATAGAGGGAAGCGATCCATGAATTAATATGTATAGACTTTGTCACCAGGTCTGAGGGGTCCCTGTTCACTTCATGTCTTGGGGTTTCACTTAGAAACAGTGCGGTTCTTCCACACTGACTCGGGACAACTTGTGCAACCTCTGAACCTCATCTCAGTGAGGGTAGTGCACCTCTGTCACGCTGAGAATGAGTGTTCGGTGGGGTGACCTGAGGCGTGACCATACAGTATTTGATTCATGGTCAGTACTCAGGCCCCTTGTATTACATACTCAAATATGTAATACATAATACAACCTGAGACCTAGTTTCTTGTGGGGGACTTTGAAAAGCTGCAACTTTTAGACTTTCTCGAGACACTGGGCAGGGGGAGGGAGCCAGTAAGGTTTTGGGACTGAAGTGACAGAGAAATGGATGGCTTAGAGGGATGTAGGATGAATCTGAAGGAAAGACATTTCTGCCGGGTCCTGTGGATCTGGTCAGGTTGTGACAGCAAGAACAGAAAGAAAACGAGACATGGAGCAAAAATGGACTTCATTATGTGTGGAAACAGGAACAGGTGGTTTCAGGCTTCCATTTCTTTCAGTATTGATACCCTTGGCAGGTGACAAGCAAGGATGAGTTTTTGTTTTTGGTTATGTATTGGCTATACCATTTGAGAGAGAAGTGTATTTCTGTGGCAAACCATTGTGTGACCGTTCGAGGTGCTCTGTTTATGGCTGGGCTCTCACCTGGAGTTAGCATTGCAAAATGGTCTTAAAATCAAACGTCAGCTGTATGCTTTGAACTAGTAAGCTTATATGGAACTTGAATATTTGCTTTTTCTGTTTCATTTAGTCTCATATAATGGCAGCGAAGGCTGTGGCAAATACAATGAGAACATCACTTGGACCAAATGGTAAGAGACTAACATTCTGAGGGGTTGTTGTGGGGTTTTTTGTTTGTTTGTTTGTTTGGTTTGGGTTTGGGTTTGGGGGGGGGTGACAAAAGTTTTAAATCAGAGACTAGTTAGCAAAACATTCTCTTTACCGAAGAGCGTATCCGTTCCTCTTCTCTAGTAGGGAGGCCGTCCTACTCTGCTACTACATCCAAACTTTTGTTGTATTCCATACTCAAAAATTGTTTGTGGTCATAATGTGTGTACAGTTTTAGGTCAGATTTTTTTCTTCCCATGTAACATCATTTCATTTCCAAATCACGTGTATGTGTTACATGCCAATGAGTCAGCTCTGACTCCTGGCGACTGTATGACAGAGTGACAGGGTCCACAATGTCCTTACCTACTCTGCTCCTGTGGATTCATGCCTATGGCTTCTTTTATAGAATCAATCCATCTCATATTTGGCCTTCTTTTTTTTCCTTTTTGCCTTCTGTTTTACCCAGTGTTACTGTCTTTTCCAAAGAAATCTGTCTTCTAGTGACATGCCCAAAATAGGACAGTGGCAACTTTGCCATTTTCACCTCCAATGGTAAGTTTTAGGCTTAATGTCCTCTAGAACCCACTTATTCTTCATCCTGGCTGCCCAGGTATCTGTACCTCCTCCAGTGTCATAATTCAGATGATTTCAGTATTTTCCTATCAGCCGTCTTCACTGCCCAACCTTCATATCCATATGTAGTCATCGGAAATGCAGGCATTTAGCTGATCTTAACTGTGGTCTCTAATGACACGTCTTTGCTCTTAGGGATCTTTCCTAATTCTTCCATTGCTTCCCTTCTGAGTCTCAGCCTTGTCTTGACTTCTTGGCTGAGTCTGCATTTGAATTGATGACTGGGCCAAGGTGAGCAAAACCTTTAACAACTTCAGCATCTTCGATGTCTATGTGAAAGTTGTGTTTCCTCCGTAGTCAAGATTTTTGTCTTTGTGTTCAGGTGCAGCCCTGTTTCCGCATGTCTTACACCTTTATCATAGGCCTTTTCAAGTCATTGATACTTTGCCAGTAAAATGATGTCTTCTGCATATGTTAAGTTATTAATATTTTTTGTATCAATTTTCACTCCTTCCTCTTAATCTGGCCCAGTTCTACAGGCAGAATAAACAAATAAGAAGATTAAATGCACTCTTGCCTGACACCTTTGCTGTAAGGAAACCATTCTGGTTCCATATTCTGTCCTGACATCAGCTTCCTGCTCACAGTGCAGGTTGTGTGTTAGGAGGGAGTGCTGAGGCTCCCCGTTTCAGAGCAATTCATAGCTTTTCATGATCGACACAGTCAAAGGCTTTTCTGTAGTCTATAAAACACAGTAACTGAAATTCTTTGGAGCACTCCAGTATCCAGCAAATGCTTGCAGTTGAATGGGAAATTAGAGCAATGGTCTTAGATAGTTACTGCACTTCTTGGCATCTCCTTTCTTAAAGACTGGGATGTGTATTGAATGTTTCCAGTCTGTAGGCCATGTCTTGCTTTCCATGTCGACCTAGTCTTGTTGGGGTTTTGACAGATTATCTACCCTTGGTGATCAGTTTTTTCCCAATACTTTCAGGGCAGCTTTTACTTTGCTGTGTAGAATTCTTCCTCATAGGGCTCTTCAGAAGGACCTGTCTTTTTTGTACCTCTTCCGGGTAGATTTTCAGTACACTGCCTCCACCTTGTCTTTATTTTCTCCTCACCAGATAATGTGCTTCCTTAAGGTCATGCAGCATTCCTAATCAAGATTTGGATTTCTCTCTCTCTCTCATTTCTTGAATCTTCTGGTAAAGATCTCGTTTTTACTTTTTTGTTCTCTTCTATCCCTTACATTGACTGTTTTGATGCTGATAGTTTTCTATCTGTGTGGTAGTCATTGAAAACTGCGTTCAGAAGTCTAACCCTGCTTTTGTTGTCTTTGCCTCTCTCCTGTCTCAAACAATTTTCAGAGGTTTTTTTCTGTCATCCATCTCAAGGATTTTTTTTTCCTTTTTTATTTCCAGCACTGCCTTTTCACATTCTCTCCATAAAAATATTTCTTGATTCAGTTCACAGTTCTGGTTCTCGGGCAGTTAAGTCTAACAGTGCAGATCTGTTCTTTATGTGGACTTTAATCCATCACGAATGTTACGTTGCATTTTGGCACTACAATCTCTCAGCGCTTTTCCGCTTTACCTACTGTTCAGTATTAACAGTTCAGGGTCAGCGCCACAGTCTGCTTTGGTTTTGTTTTGGCAGAGGACACAGTTCCTCCATCTCCTGTTACTGATTACATAGTCTGTCATTTCTGTGTTGCCCATCTCTGAGGTCCATGTGTACAGTCACCTTTTCAACTGTTTGAAGCATGTGCTTGTGATGCACAGGTTGTTGGTTTTGCAGAAGTCTACGAGCCGACGTCTTGTTTCATCTCTGGCCCCTAGTTCAACATTTGATTCTGCTTTTTATAAGGATGTCTTGTTTTCATGTGTGATCAGTTTCTTCTTGAATACTTGTATGAAAGCTCTCAGTGTCATCTTTAGGCTCTGTAATTGGAGCATAGGCTTGAGGAGTTGTTACGTTACAGGTTTCCCTAGAGGTCTGGTTGGTATATTCTGTCAGACCTTGCACAGTAGCCCCTAACTGCCTGTGCTACATCCTACCTAAGTATTACAGCCACTCTTTCTTCTGAGCTTGTCATTTCCAAAGCAGAACACTGCTGAGAACGTCCCATTGCAGTCCATTACAGTTTGCCGACATCTAGCACTGCAACGCTGAGGTGTCCGTTTCTTGCTTTACGATTTCCCGTTTACTTTGGGGAGTGCTTCTTGACGTTCCATGTTCCTGTTGTATCTGTTGTGCAGCATCGTCATTTCCTTCTGCTTTTGTGCACATCAGCCACTGGGCGGCGCCCTTTCAGCTTTGGTGTTTGGTTGCATCAGCAGCAGCAATGCTATTTGTGATTGTTCTCTGCTTTTCCCCATTGGGTATCTGAAGACTTTCCATCCTGAAAGTCTCATTTTTCACCACGGCCTTACATTTCATTTTAGAATGTCTCATCTTAGGGTTTTCAAGGTAAAATGAAAGACTTCTTTTTTTTTTTTTTTAGATGAGAAAATAAAAGCCAGGGGTCCTCTGTTGCACAGAGTGTGGTCCACACCACAGGTGCTGGGGTCCTTGGTTTTGTGATTTCCAAATGCCTATGAAATGTAAGCATCCCTGCAGGATTATAACTCAGACCTGTCCTCTGGTGATACTCCATAATTTTTCTACCATTTCTCATGTTTTAGCCATTTTTAGGCAATTTTAGGTGGTAATGTTCTGTTTATGATAAATTCCTAGATAAGACCTGGGTCACATAGCACTTTCTTTATAGATTTTTGTATAGGCCGCCTCTTCCCCCACCCCCAGAGCCAGTCTGACCATTGCTGTCTTTTTAGGGCTTGACAAAATGATGGTGGATAAGGATGGCGATGTGACTGTAACCAATGATGGTGCCACCATTTTGAGCATGATGGATGTTGACCATCAGATTGCCAAGCTGATGGTCGAACTGTCCAAATCACAGGATGATGAAATTGGAGATGGAACCACAGGAGTGGTTGGTAAGAAAAGGCAAAATGTCTTTTCTCATTTAAGAGATGTTATTTAAAATCGCAGGGCTAACATGCCTACCCAGAATCAAATTATGAGGCAACAGACACGTCTAAGTTGAAGGATACCTTACAAAATAAGTAGCCCAGACCCTTCAAAGCTGTCAGTATCATGAAAGAATGGGGGGGGGGGGCAGTTAGAGTAAAGGAGCTACAGAGAAATGCCAACCAACTCTAATGCAGAAAACTTTATCAGATGCCAAATTTTATTGTAAGCCGTGAGGAATGTGGGACATTTAGGGGAATTAGATTGTGTATCCTGTGTCACAACATAGGAATTTTTTCAGTGTTAAGTTTCCTGAGTGACAGGCACAATGCAGTGTTGATGTAGAAAATGCCCTGGTTTCTGCAACAGTTCTGAAAGAGTTGAACAGGAAACGAGTGCATATACAGGGAAAATCTGTGACAAAATGTTATTAATAAGTAGTGTTCATTTTACTATTCATGCATCTTTTCTGAGGTTATGAAATGTTAAGAGGTTAAGGAAGGTTAAAGAACTGAATTGTTTACAATTTTTCTGCAGGTGGGATTTTAATTCATTTATTCAAAACTAAATTGGGCACCGAACACTGTTCTAGATGTGTTAGAGTGCAGCAATATTAAATAAAACATCTTTGTGGGACTAAAGGGGATGGGAGCAGGAGAATAAATAAAACTTACCATAAGCGTGAATGTCACAGAAACAGAAATCCCTGGCCTAGGAAACTTGAGTTTTTTCCCCTTGTGATGTTTTCATGTTATGTTCTTTAAGTTACATTGTTTACATCACTGATGGTTGAATATTTGTCTATAATGGGAGACTCATTAGACTTTTTCCACAACTGAAACAAGAAGCTCTCTTTAAAAATAGATGGTCTCAGCCTCTAAGATACCTCCAGCTTAATTGTGGAACCTTCAGGTTTCCAGAGCAACGTCTACTTTGTATTGATTATACAAGTGTTAATGTTTTCCTGAACCAGTTGTGCACTGTCTTGTCTGCAGTCCTGGCTGGCGCCTTGTTGGAAGAAGCCGAGCAGTTGCTGGACCGTGGCATTCACCCGATCAGGATTGCTGACGGCTACGAACAAGCCGCCCGCATTGCTATCAATCACCTGGACAAAATCAGTGATGTTGTCCTTGTTGACGTAAAGGACACTGAGCCTCTGATTCAGACAGCAAAAACCACGCTGGGCTCCAAAGTGTACGTTTTCAGTGTTGATAGGTAGCATTCGCAGAGGTGGCAAAGCTTGTTTGCTTGTTCCTGAAGGCAACAGGAAATGATCTCAGTGGCTTCATGTTACTGATTTGATGAATTTCTGTTTCCGTTATTTTGTTTTGCTTTCCTTTTAATGTGTGTATACACATAATTAACATAAAGTCAAACATTGTAAATCACCTATTTATGATACCAACAATGCCATTTTTTAATATTTTGTTTTTTTAAGATTTTATTTATTTTTAGAGAGAGGGGAAGGGGGGGAGAAAGAAAGGGAGAGAAACGTCAATGTGTGGTTGCCTCTTGCATGCCCTCCACTGGGGACCTGGCCCACAACCCAGGCATGTGCCCTGACTGAGAATCGAACTAGTGACCCTGTGGTTCTCTCGCAGTCTGCTCAATCCGCTGAGCTGCACCAGCCAGGGCGAATACCAACAATGTTTTTAGTTTCATGGTTATCTTCCTAAATGATGTAAGATTTCAGACAGCATTTCAAATGCTAGATTTCCCTTATGGTTTCTCCAGAATCAAAAGTAAATTTATTGAGCAGTCTATTCAAATGTCTCAAAGCTTTCCAAAAAGATTACCCCCCCCCCAAAAAAAAAAACATTGTTGCATTGGAAATTTTTGCAAAGGTAAAAAAACATACCGACTCACTCTCACTTCTCAGTCAGTACAACACCTCCTTCAGATAATTGACTTTTCCTGAGTGATTTCTTTCCCACTCTGTTTTGGACTTTTTAAATATTAATAGTATTCTTAAATAGTAGCAGAATCTTGGAACAATCTTTGTTATTGCCATACTTCAGGAGTCTCTTGTGGACCTCCACATGGAACGAAGTGTTAAATTTAGAGTTAGTGAAAATAAAGATGTAAACTTTTTTCCATCCAAGTTTCCGGTTCCTGTTTGGTTCCAGGTTAAGAGCCTGTGTCCCGGCTGTTCACAGTCTGGGCTGCGGTGGCTTTCCTTTCTGAGATTCTAAATATTGTTGGTTTAATAAAACACCTTCCAGGTACAATGTATTAATTTGTATTTGCGTTACCACCTTACATTGTGTGGTCTACTTTGGTGTAGTGAGTGAACGTGAACGATGTGTTTTGCGTGTTTCCATCAGAGTTAACAGCTGTCACCGGCAGATGGCCGAGATTGCCGTGAACGCTGTCCTCACTGTGGCCGACATGCAGCGCAGAGACGTCGACTTCGAGCTCATTAAAGTGGAAGGCAAAGTGGGCGGGAGGTTGGAGGACACTAAACTTATTAAGGGTGTGATCGTGGACAAGGACTTCAGTCACCCACAGATGCCAAAAGTAAGTCATTGCCTTTCACAGATTCAGGCTTTTTAACTATGAAAGCCACCAATTCAAATGTTTTTATGTTTCCCCATAGCAAGTAGAAGATGCTAAGATTGCAATTCTCACGTGTCCATTTGAACCACCGAAACCAAAAACGAAGCATAAGCTGGATGTGACCTCTGTGGAAGACTATAAAGCCCTTCAGAAATACGAAAAGGAGAAGTTTGAAGAAATGATCCAGCAAGTGAGTCTTCCCATAACTCATTAGTGGCATTTAAGCTCCTACAGGACACAGGCAGTTGTAGGTAATACATGTATGTGGTGCTAACCTGTACTGTCTTGATACTTCATAATGTGGCTATAAACAACATTAACAGTGTAGGCTTGCTTTTCTTCACTTTTAAATTATAAAAGCAGTAAATATTCACAATGAGAGCACATGAGATGGCACAGAAAGGCATAAGGAGAAAGGAAGTCTGATTTTGTCTCAAAATGATCATGTGTCTAGGGTACCTGAAAGAGTAGACTCGCTTACCTTCAGCTGTGCTTTCAAGTTTACGTACCTTCCTGAACACATCTACACTAGTAACTCCGGGGTTCGGAAAATTTTAATATGGCTTACGACATATTCGAGACATCTAAATAGAACTCTTAGACAAAAAAAGTAGATTACTGGATACCTAGAATTAAACCAGAATGCAATCATAGAAACCCCAGTTTTTGTTCATACGAGTTAGAGTATTATTTTATAAATACTTTCCTTCTTCCCTTTCTGGCTGTTACTGTTTTACGTGTGTGCTCTGTGGTGTAGCGGTTCTTTGGCACACTGCCCTTGGGAATGTAAAACAGCAGAACTCAGAGATACATGAACATGGACATAATCA
Source organism: Sturnira hondurensis (assembly GCF_014824575.4). Lineage (NCBI taxonomy): Eukaryota > Metazoa > Chordata > Mammalia > Chiroptera > Phyllostomidae > Sturnira > Sturnira hondurensis. The sequence goes on from NW_028087015.1 coordinate 15,036,728, forward strand.
CAGCACACTGGAGGGTAGTTTGATATTTGTTTTTTGGAGGAGTATTGAATTCATTTACTCTTTCATGGTATATTTCTCTGCCTGCTTTATATCGAGCACTGTTGCAGGCACTGAGGTGCAGCAGCAGACAGAGTGGGGCCCCTGCTCTGTGACAGACCCTGGTCAGACAGGGCCCATAAGAAGGTAACGTGTGGACAGGGACATGGGTGAAGGGAGAGCAGCGGATCTGGCTGAGGAATTTCCCAGGCTATGGCAGGGTGGGGGGTGGGCAGCAAGGAGAAGGCCCCAAGGCGGGCACATGTAGAGAACGACGGGACTGAAGGGCTGGAGCATGCTAGCCGGAGTTTGTAAATAAAGGTCCGTTACAGGGGGTGAGGGCATGAGAATGCTGGCCAAGGTGCAGTAGAAGAAGAGTGGGAACTGAGAGGCCAGGGGAGGTAAGAATGAGAGGGAATGACCCAAGAGAAACATAGAAGTTGGCTGTGAGGAGAAGGGGCCCCTCTCCTATTTTGAGCACATGGAAGAAAAAAACAGCCATTTGAGGAGGAGGGCAGGGGACATCAGGGTCTGTTCCCAGCAATGATGTAATGGGAACATCGCAAGAAGGAATTTTCAGTTAATGGACTAAGTTCCAGTGAGTTGGGGGAGGAAGGAGAGAAGGCAGGTGTGGGAGGTTGCCTGAGAGTCTTGGGTGGGGGCAGAAGTGGAGGGGTGGGTGGCTGTGGGCTGTTTCACCGCCGTTGCAGGGGGTCCCCAGAGGAGGGGTGGCCATTTGCAAGGGGTGGAATAGTGCTGCTCTGCAGAGGCAGGGATCCCTGTCTTGGTCTTTAAGTCTGTACCTGGGTGCACACAGGATAACCCACTTAGGTGAGGAAAGCAAGTTGCACAGCAGTGTGGATCATACTTTTTTTTTTTTAAACTCAGTGAAGCTGCTTCATAGGTGTTTGTGACAGGACAGAGCTTTTAACCTTGATTTCCTGGGAGCTAGCAGGGTGCTTAGCTTTGTTGACTCTCTTGCTTTGATTCATCATAATAAATGAGTTCCATATGCATTACTGATTATTTTTCTTTTTTTTTTCGTTTTTTAAGATTCTACTTATTTATTTTTAGAGAGGGGAAGGGAGGGAGAAAGAGGGAGAGAAACATAAGTGTGTGGTTGCCTCTCACACATTCCCCTTCCGGGAACCTGGCCTGCAACCCAGGCATGTGTCCTGACTGGGAATCGAACTGGCAACCCTTTGGTTCCCGGTCTGGCACTCAATCCACTGAGCCACAACAGCCAGGGATGGATTTTTAAAGACTAGTTTGAAAATGAGGTGATTCCCATTGATACCTGTTCCCTACTTAGAACAGGGAGCTGACAGAAAGTGGGCAGTTGTGTTTTTCCTTTTCTGTACTTCTATTCAGTGCACCCACCTTACTGTCTGTGCCTGTCACCTTTTTTCAAACTTTTTTCAGACAGAACACAAAGAATACTTGCTTTTTCTTAATGTGACTGCAACATTTCTTTTCCCAGATTAAAGAAACTGGTGCTAACCTAGCTATTTGCCAGTGGGGCTTTGATGATGAAGCAAATCATTTACTTCTTCAGAACAACTTGCCTGCAGTTCGTTGGGTGGGAGGACCTGAAATCGAGGTAGGAAACTCTGTGGAAAGAGACTTCTGAACTCACGGGTGGGGCTTACAATGTGTTCGTGTATCTTGGGGCTGCTTTGGTAGCACTTGTCTTAGATTAGCATGTTATGCTAAGGCTTTATAGGTGAGAGGATGATGAGCTGGGAGAGAGAAATGCAAGAATCTCATTACTAACAGTGCTGTTTCCAGTGTTCTGTAGCATGTGCTTTCCGTATGTTATCTCACTTGGCCTCTACTTGGGTGGAGGGTTATCTCACCTCTCGAAGGTGGCCTCACCCACTTTTGTGTCAGCCTCCTAGACGTGGTCTGAACTTGAACACATGGCCTCATTGGTCCGCGCTACAGCCCTGTTTGCAGAGGGACGGCTGTGCCAGGGCTCTGAATGGGGCACAGTCAGGAGATGAGGTTGAGAACTATGAGGACGTGTGCAGCATGTGGTTAGGCAGCACCAGAGCCAGACCCAGACACTCAACTCTTCATAGCCTTGTTCTTTAACCGAGTCTATTTGGGTTGAACCTGAACTTTTTTGGCCAAAGTGGGGCAGCAGTTCTAGTGAACAGGGTGGTCAAGTTCAGCTCATTTGTGATCCCGTTATGAAAATTCATTGTCAACCAACATTGTCTTCCCTCTCTGCCCAACTCACCCCAATTAGTTGATTGCCATCGCGACAGGAGGGCGGATTGTCCCACGCTTCTCGGAGCTCACAGCTGAGAAGCTGGGCTTTGCTGGGCTTGTAAAGGAGATCTCATTCGGGACAACCAAAGACAAGATGCTGGTCATCGAGCAGTGCAAGAACTCCAGAGCTGTAACCATCTTCATCAGGGGGGGGAATAAGATGGTGAGAATTCCGTTACTTGTCCTGTATTTTTTCCAGTTGTTGATACGTGGTTTGGCTTTGTCGATAATATATTTATCAGAGACATCTTAATCATGAGTAAAACCAAGTTATTTTTCTCAAAGTAAGTGACGTATTATGGTATAAAATCGCTGAAGACCGTGTTGTGTGGTCAGTTTTACAGGGCACATTGCCTTTCTTCTGTCCTTTAGGTAACAATAGGAAGCCTAAATGACTCATTGTGAGGTTTTTCTTTTCAGTTTCCATTTTGTTTGACCCCTTTGCTTGGTCGTGTGTTCTGGAATGAGCCAGTGGCTGCCTGTTTCATGCTTTTTGACTATGTTATAGGAAGAAGAGCTAAAGATAGAAATCATCTAAGAACAAATATGACAGGCTCTCTTCATTTGTTTGAACCAAGCTGATTTTAAAAATGGGGGAGTTAGGAATATTTTTAGCAAGCACTTTGATTAAGCCAGAGGTGCCATGTATTTGGCTCTAAAATTTGTAAGTCGTGAGCACATTAATTTAGGCAGAACTGTCTCCTAGATCATCGAGGAAGCAAAGCGGTCCCTTCACGACGCCTTATGCGTCATCCGGAACCTCATCCGTGATAACCGGGTGGTGTATGGAGGAGGCGCTGCCGAAGTCGCCTGCGCTTTGGCAGTTAGCCAGGCTGCAGATAAGGTAAAGTGCACGTGGGACTCACGGGGGCTAAGATGGTTCCGGGCTGTGTGTGAGGCGCGGAGCTGCAGACAGCAGGTGCTGGACTCAAGGTGAACCAGAACATCGGGAGTTCGGCCGGTGTTTGATGTGAGTTCATTCTCACGCCCATGTAGTCAAAGTCCTGTGACTGTAAGTTGATTTCTCAGCTTCAGTCAGTCATTCTAGCCCTTACAGTTACTGTTTTGTGTAAATCTTTACACTGAATGTTATTTGACATTCAGAATTAATTAAACATTACAATAGAAACAAATCATGTAAGGCAGGTTCTCAGACTTCTCTCATATGTGCACCCGCACCATCCTTACTCTGCAGTGACATTTTAATATTCTAGGGGATTAAAAATAATCCACATAGCCTTCACGAGTTCTCGGAATTCTTCACAAGTTTTGGGGGTTTTCTTTTTTCCCCAACATAGGTAATTTAATTAGGTTTCTAAATTGCTCCTGGGGGGTTTTGGCAAGCACACTTACCACAGCCCTGTGCCCTCCAGTGCCCAACCTTGGAGCAGTACGCCATGCGAGCATTCGCCGACGCCCTGGAGGTCATCCCCATGGCCCTTGCTGAGAACAGTGGCATGAATCCCATCCAGACAATGACTGAGGTCCGAGCCAGACAAGTGAAGGAGATGAACCCTGCTCTTGGGATTGACTGCTTGCACAAGGGTACAAACGGTGAGGAGCTGCTGGGTCCGGGGGGCGGCGGGGGGTATGGTTTGACTTTAATTGAGTAGTTACATCCTACATGGTTGTCTTGTATGTAGTAGTGCTTACTGTGAGGTTACTGTCTTTCAAACAATAAACACACTTGAGATACTCAGGCCCTGAATTTCAGATATTTGATTTGATTGAAATTGCAGTGTGGTATTTATACCAAAGATGGCTTCCATTTTCATCTCTGGTTTTAGAAAATAATTCTTGTCTTGCTTTTTTTACACAAGTGTTCTAAGTGCTTTGGTTCTGGGTCTCATGAAAGAGCCTTGAAACTGACTTTCAGTTCACAGCTTATTCTGTGTTTATAACCAGTAAATTATGGAGTGTTTTGTAAACGTGATGTGCTGTAATCTCTGTGGCCATGGGAATGGTTCACTTTTAAATTTGTCAGTTTAAATTTTAATGCATGATTGTGCTCAAATGTACCATTTTTAGGTGTGTCTTAGAATTTTCTTGCACTTGAAGCACAGTCAGATTGTGTTTGTTTCCGGTTTACTAAATTACATGGTGTTAGACGCTTTGTGGGGAGAGGTGCCCCCACCCCCACCCCCCAGCTTCCTGGTAGTAACCATGTTCAAATTCCAAACACCCTTGGGAGTAATGAAATTTATTCCTCTGGGAATTTAACTGGCTTCCAAATTTGTAATTCCTAAGTTTTCAGTATGATTCCATTACTCAAAACAAGTTTTCGATCTTAAATGTATGCTCTTTTAGGATAATCGATTTATTTGTATTTTTCAGATATGAAGCAACAACATGTCATAGAAACTTTGATTGGCAAGAAGCAACAGATCTCTCTAGCAACACAGATGGTTAGAATGATTTTGAAGATCGATGATATCCGCAAGCCTGGAGAGTCTGAAGAATAAAGGAAAATTTCAGAATAAAATGTAGTAGTAAGATTCACTACTGTGACTAAATAAAAGGGTGTCATATGATGCATCTACGGTTATTTATTACTGTGTTCTTTTCAGGCACTGTAGATGCTGTAATAAAAATAGTGGCTTGGTAATTGTAGTTTCACTTGTTCGAAGACGTAATTGTAGGGATGCTGTCTCACAAGCTTCTGTATTTGTTATATTAAAAGACTCTTTTAAAACCACCTTTATCTTGCTCTTTAATAAGCATTCACTACAGTCAAGTGCTGCCTTCATTCAAGGAGTTTGTTGTTTGTAAAAAGCTCTAGGGACTATTTTAACAGCTTACCCATTGATTTTGTTCTTGAGATTGATTTTAACATCGAGGTGAGGATGGGCTTGAGCCTACTAAGTATGTTTACACGCACCTATCTAAATGGGTGGGTCTTTAGATTACATAGTCCTGTCATAGGTGAGAGTGTCTATCACCTAATTATGGTGTGCCTTAGGGTACAGTTACACCAGCATAACCTTGGACATTATCACAGTGCTGCTAAGACTGGTGTTGAAAGTTTAACCTTACAGTCCCTGTTGCTTTATTCTGGCCCTGGTCCTGCCCTGAACGCAAGCCAGCTTGTGCGTGGAGAAGGCCCAGGCTCCACAGCACCCGCAGGTGCTCAGAAGGGCAAGTCAGAACCAGCCGAGGCTTTCTTATCAGAGGGACAGAACAAGTGGAGGTTGGAGTGCAAGGAAATGTCTTGGGATTGCCACATATAGGTCAACTGCCACTGAGTGAATTTAGTAAAATAACTTACCGACAGTGGCTGTCGTTATCACTGGCTAGGTCTTGTTTTGAAGAGTACTTCAGTTGTTTATTCTCACCATCCTCATATCACCACATGAAGGAGATACATTTCTTTTTACTCACATTTTATCAGTGAGATTTGATCATTTACCAGACTGTCATGGCTGGTCAGTTGCAGAGCCAGGTCAAACCTTGCCAGCCTGACTCCATCTAGTTGGGCTCTCATCCCCTGTACTATCTGGCTTGTGTATGGTTCTCTGGGTTTTCTAAAAGAATGCTGCTTACAGGGAATCATGATAAAGGTTCACTTACATGTCACCAGGGGATTTGCTTGTAAGACGAGTGATTTCCTACAATCAGGAAGTGGTGATTCTTCCTGACCAAAGTGTCAGGGTTACCCTCCTGTGAACCCGGATGCTGACCAGTCTTCAGATCTTCGATCTGTGTTTTCTCCACATGAATGCAGTGGCTGGTTTGCTAACCAAGTATGCTGAGGATTTGAGGATTTGGGAATTAGTGCTAGTAGCACTTTTCCTAACTTTAAAGTGTTTACAGAACTAGACAATTGAGTATGGACAGCTTAAGGCTATTGAACATACACACTAGTGTGTATTTCATCATACAGTGGATGGTAAAGTCACGTTAATTTGTGCTGCTACAGCCTCAGCACTGCATCAGGATGCACCTGTTTTAAGAGCAGGTTCTCATCGGACATAGACCTGCTCAGATCATTGATGGGGCAGGGTGAGTTGATTACGGGGACTGTCACCGGCCGACAGAGACGGTAGAGCACCTGGCTTTGCACCAGAGTCGGCTGAAGGTGTTTGTGGTGGTGTGAGAAGGGCCACTAACCCACACTTCCAAAAGCCTCACAAATGTTCCTGGCACTTACATGGTTGAGAAAAGAAACTATGAACAGGAACAGGCCTATGAACAGGAAACCGTATACAGACGTTTCATAGCTATTGATTTTAATTCATGAAAAGGACCTCTTCAAGGCAGCATTACTGTTACCTTCTGATTCCGAATCACTGGGCAATCATCTCACCCCTTGTATGTTAGACCCCCTGTCTCATCTGGTGCAAGAGCAACTAAAGGCACGTGAGCCTGAGGTCGGTTCCCATAGGATCCCCCTTTCCCTTTTAGTTCCCAGTGCCTGTGCTGGCTGGGCTGGGTTGGTCGTCATAAATGGGACTGAAAAGTGCAAACGTGTCAGGAACGACCAAGAGGCTAGTCTGTTACATGTGACTGACATCCTTTCATCTTTTTGCCTTGTTCTCTTCCTGTGAAACAGGTCCACTAAGGGGCTGGGTTCGGGGTGGGAATGGCAGTGATTAAACAGTAAATTACTAGAATATTTGTAAGCACGGAGAAGTGTTTCTCCATCTTAGGTGATCTTGCAGGCAGCCTTGCAAGATGGGGGATCATCTAAATCACCGGAAAAGGGGGTACCAAAGGCAACTGGCTGCTTGGAAAATGGCCAGTATAGTGAGGCTGTCTCTTTAGTAGAACAGCTGTCTTAGTTCAGGCTCCTGGAAGAAAAATGGCAGACTCAGTGATTTAACCAGTAAACATTTCTCACAGCTCTGGAGGCTGGACGTCCAACATCGAGGAGCTGGCTGATCCGGAGTGTGGTGAGGCCCCACTTACCAGCGCATAGACAGCCACCTACCTCCTTGCAGTATCTTCGTGTGTGTCTGTGGCCCAGAGAGGGAAGAGATTTCTATCTCCTAGTGATGTTCTTCCCAACCGCCACCCCCACCCTTTTTTTTAACTTTTTGAAACTCCATGATTTTCATGTGACCTCTGGTCCTCGTGCATCTCCGGCTGAGACGGAGGCATTTCACTACTCTGAAGATATGTAGTCCCCACCACGACCCAGGTACAAGGCACACTGATGATACTTCCCACAGGAGACCGTTCGCCCAACAACCCCGCCCCAAAAGTGCTATCATTCTCCGAATTTTATAGACTTTACATTGAGAAAAACAGAATTAGGCATGCACTAGGGCCCAGGCACTTTGAGCTTTTGCACTCTATGCCCATCCTGCCTCCCACCTCCTTCCCTCTGCCCACATCTGGCAGGTGGTCCACACGTGGCTGCCTCTGCTGCCCACCCCACAGGCCTCCACGTCCCCTTTCCTCACTGTGCTCAGCCTGGGCACCCAACCAGTCCCGGCCATGGACTCGCCCAACTTCGGCTCACACTCACTCCCAGCCTCTTTCATGACATACACGGGAAACCAGCTGGAGGATTTCGGGAAAGAGTTCCCACCCTAACAAAAACATGCAAAAGGAGAGCCCTTCCCACTCTTCCTGCCCTGGCTGGTGTTTTGTGAGGCAGAGGCCCAGGGCCATGCTGGTGAGCAGGGCCTGGAATAGCAGGCACCTAACCATGCTTTGACGCCAGTGAAGCCTTGAGCCACTCAAGTCCATTTCGAGGTGGTGTGGGGCAGACTTCAGTGTTACTCTCTTAGCTACTGCTAGTTGAGCCACCGTTAGTCAGCCTTTCCGTTACCTGCAGCCCAAGAAAGCCTAACTGATACTCTGGAACGAACCAAAAAGCAAACTTACACTTCTCTTCTGGCATTCCTTGTCCAGGATTTTCTTTAAGATGACCTCAGATACTTAGTGCACTGCGTCAGATGGCTTCCACTTACGTCACAAAATAAGTCAGATAGCAAGTGGAATCAGGCCACTCACCCCTCCCTCATCCCTCCCTCTCCGGAGGGCCCATCTGTCACTCCTACTGCTCTCACAGAAGGAGCTGAAACCACCAGCAAGCTGGGTATGGCTCCCCGAGGCTGCAGAGCTCCTTCTTGCCCCGCATCTTCCATGATTGGCCCTCCAGGAGCCCCAGGGCTAACAGGGAATGGCCCCACACTGGACATGGCACATGGGGATGAAAGCCCCGCCCTCCACCCAGGACCCAAACCCCCTCCCCCTTCTCCCACGCAGTGGAGGGAGGCTACTGAGAGCACGGGCCTGAATGGGCTGGACACCAAGCAGCCCTTCTGGTGTCTGCAAATGTGAGGGGGGCCAGTGGGAGGGACTGGTCTAGGCTTGGTTAGTCTCCCAAGCAAACATTCTCAGCAGGAACTGAGGGGCTGTCCCATGGCGGGATAACAGAATTAATAGAAAGTCACCAGGAGCAGCTAGAGGTTTCGAAGCACCTTCACTAGTGTGAAGGAGCACTGAGCACTGCCCAGTACTATTCCCAGTGGCCACACGTGGCTACTGAGCGACCAACATGTGGCAGGGCTACTCAGGAGCTGAATTTTGTATTTTTTGTATTTGACTTAATTCTAACTAATTCTGATTGCATGCATGAGTGAGTTTTGATGCAGCCCTACCCCCAGAGACCCCAGAATGCCTAGGAGGAAGCTTTCAGAAAAAGCCACAAATTCAAAAAGTTTATTAGCTGGATATAATTAGGCCCATGGAATCATATTTTCATCTTTATTTTTTGTAGCGCCATATATGAACATGAAACTTATCTGTATTAAGACAAAGATAAATGTCTAATTAAGCTGGGCTTTCATTCGATCTGAGTTTACAGATCATGTTGCCATGGATTTGCAACATGAGTCATTTGAAAGGTCGTCCCCCATTACGGCCCAGGAGAGTCACACCCGAGCCATCTCCATCAGCTGGCCCGAAATAGCCCCGGGTTTTCATTAACAGTATGTGACTCTAGCAATCAAATTCTTCAGGAACTAACCTACTTTTACAATTTTTATTTCCTACTGAATTTGTTTCAGATGAAATCATGAATTTCAGGATTCTTTGATTTATTTTCTACCAAGTAGAAATTAAGTCAAATGATCTAAGTATTCCCAAGCCCATTTCTGAACAAAAGCCACCTTAAGAAAAGTTTGCACTGGCCACGGCTAAACATACTTGTTCAGCCATTCGAGTAAATTCCGTCTTGCCTCGTCAATATAGGGCTTGTCTTCAGACGAACAATCTTCTCTCTTTCGGTGCACGAACCCATGAGTTTGCCCAGAAAATGTTTTAATTTGATATTCCACTTTGCAATGTTCTTTTAACTTCTGGGTCAGCGAAGACACCTGGTATGCAAAGATTTTCATGATGAAATGATTCTAACCCTCTAGTAATATTTTCCAATCTCTCAATCTTCTGTGAATGCTCATAAAAGAGATTTAACATCAATGCTTTAAATTGAGTTCCATAGCCATAATGAATTTTTTACTTTTAATATTATAACTAACACAGCCCTTACCTCTGGGAAAGGAGAGAATTCAGGGCAATATAAAAATGACATGACATCAACTCTTTGGAATTGTATTAATATATATCTTTTTTTATCCTCCCCTGAAGACATTTTTTTCATTGCTTTTAGGGAGAGAGGAAGGGATAGAGGAATGGAGAGAGAGAAACATCAATGCAAGAGAAAAGCATGGATTGGTTGCCTTCCACACGCGCCTGCTCAGGGGATCATACATGCCCAACCAGGAATCGAACCTGTAACCTTTTGGTCATGGGACAACACTCCAACCAACTCAGCCACACCACCAACCGGAGCTGTATTAAGATATCTTATGGAACATATTCTATATAATGCAATATTCAGTACATAATTTCATTTATTCAAATGTATAATAGTGAATATATTGAATATAAATTTTAATATATTCAAGTATACAATATTTGAAATGTGCATTCACATAAAGCATGGATTATGGATACAACACTAACTTCTAGATGACTGCTTTTGGACCAGTTTTCTTCTGCATGCTCCTTGTCAATGTGAGGACTGCACGTGTGAGGACAGGAGGCGGGGCCCCAGCTATGCCCAGTAATGGGATCCCACCAAGAGCATTTTTGGGGGAATACAATCCCACTCTAAGTCCCCAGTGAAATCCAGCTTTAAAACTTAATGGTGCCCCTGGCCAGGTGGCTGTCGGTTGGAATGTTGCCCATTTGTTCACCAAAAGGTTATAGGTTCGATTCCTAGTCAGGGAACAAACAGGAGGCAACCAATCCATGTTTCTTTCTCTCTCTTCTTTTCTCTCTACGAATCAATAAACACATCCGCAGGTGAGGATTAAAAATATTTTTTTAGCCCTGGCTGGTGTGGCTCAGTGGATTGACCACTGGCCTATCAACCAAAAAGTCACTGGTTTGATTCCCACTCAGGGCACATGCCTGGGTGTGGGCCAGGTCCCCAGCTCGGGGCATGAGAGAGGCAGCCAATTGCTGTTTGTCTTGCTCATTGATGCTTCTCTCCCTCTCTTTTTCCCTCCCTTTTGCCTCTCTCTAAAAATAAATAAATAAAATCTTTTAAAACATTTTTGTTAAAAATAAAAAATGCTGAAAAATGTTTGAAGGAACAAGTGAACCTTTTAGTATGTTTCCCCCCAAATGTCAACTCATGTTATTAAATACAGGAATGCAAACAGGAAAGATGCCAACTTACTTGCTCGAGAGGAATCACAACATCGTTCTCAGCAAAAATGAACAACGTGGGGTTCTTCAGATTATACACATCTTCAGAATCCTTGACGATGCCTACAGGATGGGGACAGGGACACAAGGCATGAGCGCCATCCATGCACACGTCACGGAAAACTGCTGAATTGTGCTGTGTATAATGCGCTCCTGTGTGTACTTCACACCCACATGTTGGCCCAAACTTTCAGGAAAAATAATCTTTCATTTCGGCTGTTCAATTCAATTATTTATTTATTTATATTTAGAAACAAAACCGATTTCCATATCCTAGGGTACTATTTTGCCTACAGGTATCCTTATGGCTTTTTGGAGTTACATTTTCAAACATATAAACATAAATAAAAAATTGAAAACATTTATATAGATATAGATTTAGTACTATCCATGTAAAATGCACGTCCTTGTATTTCCCTCAGAAATTTGGACAAAAAACATGCGCATTATACACAGGGCAAAATACAGTACATGGCTTTTCTTTGATTTTTCAAAGTAAAATATGTGTTTTGGGGGGTTTATTTTCTTTTTAAAAGCAATTCCATAGAAGTGGGCTGCCCTATAAAATTAGTCTCAAAGAGAAGCCTATCGAGTGGGGATCTGTGGACAAGGAGCAGGGTGGATGGAAAATTAAGAGGAAACATGGGGGTAGGGAAGACTCCTGCTGAAGGCAGGCCGGGTGACCAGGTACAGACGACAGGGGATGAGGATCTGATTAGATATCAAAGGCGAGGGATTCTCACTACACTGACCCAGGAAACCAAGGGCTGGGTCCAAAGTCAGAGCCTACAACAGAGAGAGGACTCCCAGGAGTCTGATTCAAGTGTGGTAAAGGGGAGACCTAGTCAGTAGGTGTGAGAAAATAATGAGTGGCTTTCCCCCCTCATTTCCTGTTGGCAGCATAGCAAAACTAAGTAACCTAGAGGGCCTCCCCTCACCTATAAATTATTTCAGAAGGCAGGAAACCACAGGAAAGATGGCCACACTCCCTATCCCACTACAGAGCTGGACAGTGAGTGATTCCATTCCCCTAGGCCTCGAGTCTTGTCACGCTCCACACCTTGTGCATTGCACAAGAGTTGCCAGAAGGGAGCGCCAGAGAGCTATCCAAGCAGGAGCACCTTTTGCTAATTCGCAGAGACTAACAGGTTCTAGCAAACCCCATGACAACTGGAGATTTATTTCTTCCGTGTAAGTAAATACTTAAAGGGATATTTTAATGCTGAAAGTAAGCAAAAATACCACAGTGCAGAATCTGAAAGTCGAAGCCATATTTTATGAAAGAAGGCCAAATATCTTTTCTTAACTTTCTTTTTTGTATGTGTGGCTGAATGCTTCTTTGAGGAGGGCATCAACTAACCCATAATTTATGTATAAACAAGTGTGTATTTATTCTTACATGTTTAAACTTCAGTCACCTTCAATACTCCCCATTTGATGCAATACACCTATTGAGACATTTTTTCCACTGCTCAAAACAGTTTTTGAATTTGTCAACTTTGATGCTTTTTAATACCTCTGCTGTTTTTTGTTTCACCTCTTCCACACTGGCAAAAAGTTTCCCTTTGAGGACTTTACTCATCCAGGGAAACAAAAAAAAAGTTGCTCCTAGCGAGACTGGGTGAATAAGAAGGGTGGGGCATGGGGGTCATGCTGTTTGGGGTTCAAAGCTGCTGAACACTCAGTGCAGTGTAGGCAGGTGCGTCCTTAATCACCCATCATGAAATGGGCAAACGTGTTGCAACTCTTCAAAAAAAATCACTGAGGCCAAACTCAGCCTCTCACAGCGTCACCTGGTACACTAATACAGGTGGGTTCCCCAAACACTCAGGTATGGAGGGAGCCTGTGGTACAGGGGGCCTGCCCTCCAGAAGATAATGCTGGATTTATCCGGGTCGCCGCTCGGATATCATGAACTCAGTATGCCATTGTACACACAGATATAATGTTCCTATCAGTGCCATGATACCTGTGGATTGCTTGGGCTGACATGTTTATGTTGCTATTTACATTTTAGAATTGGTTTTTCTTTTCTTCCCCCCCTTTACAGAGTGTGCTCGTGTGTATGTGCGCACGTGTGCATGTATACACATGCATGCAGTTGAGAATCTGTGTCTTGGAAAAGTCTTGGTATAGATATTCCTCATGAAAATACTGCTTGGTACTGGCCACTGCCACAGAAATAAATGTTATCCCCTTCATCCTCAGTGAAGACACTGCGACGTCAGCTTAGGCGGCTTTCCCAAAGTAACACTGTTGGGACCCAGGTCTCCCCACTCCCCATCTCGACTTTCAGATTTTTACAGCCACTTTCATGACTAGCGGGTTTATGTTACACCTGGGACCCTCAGCTTGGGAAGAGGCCCGTGGTTCTGGTCACCCACAAATCCTGCTGTTTTCGCTCTGTAAATCCGCACGAGGCATGTTTACCGTAGACGGACACCCCTGCCCTGAACTCTGTGTATTTCGTCATCACATGATGGACAGCAATTCCTCCCCAGCAGAATCCCACGACGCCGATCTTCTGGGCGTGACACTGCTGTTTCAGGTACCTCAGGACAGCAGCAACCTCTCTAGAACAGAAGAGTCATTCGAGAATCAAGAGGTCTTGTGTGAGGCCTTGGGAAGGGCACTGGGCAGCTAGCGGGGCTCTATCAGCAGCTGTTCCTTGAAGTTCTGAGAGTCTGACTTTTGGAGCCATCCTCACCATCCCCTGCCTATGTGACAAGTGACGTCCGTCTCTCCTGGGAAGTCTTCCTGCCAAACCCAGCTCCTCAACCACCTGACAGGGCTGCAGGCAGGCTCTTTCCAAAGGGCCAGCAAATCTGACCAGCTCACTTCCCAGCTGAAAGCTGAGTGACAGCCTCCCCAGCCTCAGCGTAAAGGCCAAAGGCCACAGCATGGCTCTAAGACCTGACCCCAAGATCTACCCCTGCCCGGCACCCCGGTCTCCTCTCAACAGGCACCAGCCGCAACTAGGCAGCTCCCCCCACGGTCTGACTTGGCACATTCGTTCCTCCTAACACCCGACTCTGCATCACATGTCTGCTGTATCAAAGAGCAAAGCAAGATTTGGAAAGCCACCAGGACTGTTTAAGCCATGAGGGGACCAAAGACAGTGGTCCTTGTCTTGCAAATGGTTCATTTGCAAATTGGCCATTTGGAGCAACTCAGAAGGCATTTTCAGCTAGAAGCAACGATCTTGATTCAAGGGTTGTGGTTATCCAAGTCCTACTCAGAGGAAGGGTATGCGTCTGGACAGTGAAGGCTGGCTCACCTTTCCCTCCAACTCCAGACTCGGCTCTCCCTGGTGCCCTAGGGGCACCACAAACAGCCCCCCAAAACTTACTTATCGATATTTCTGGCATTTCTTGTTTTCAACCACTCCGGAAAGGTGGACCAGTCCCCAGAGGGGTTCCAAGGCTCTTGCCCCACAAAGAAGTCTGGAACGATGGTTCTGCAAATTAGGGACATTAACTGATGTTAGTTTTGTTGCTGTTAGGACCCAGTATTTACTTATATTCATTTAAAAACTTGTTGTGTTGGCGATTCACGCTCACAGGAAAAGTCACGGCCCCAAGGGCCAACTTTGATCACAGCAAAGAAGCCAATGGCACTAGGCCAGACCATCTCAGATGTCACAACCAAAGGTGCACGAACTCTGGCAGGCTGCTTGTGGCCCAGTCCATCTAAAATGACAAGGCTACTCAGCAGGGCACATACCCCACGAGACAAGGGGACCCGCTAGTGAGGGCCTGGAGCAAGGTGGCTCCCAGAGTCCCTCCTGTCCCCAAACCTCTCAGCTGGCCTTTCACATTAGCCTCAGGTCAGAACGACACACCTGGTTAGCAAGTCTAGTCACTATGACCAAGCGATTTTCCCCAGCTCCGCCCAGCATGCCACCCAGGCCCAACGTCCTGCCCAGAGGGTTGAGTGAGGGTTCTAAGGGAGGCTGCAGTGGGGGGACAGCCACTTTGCTCGAGCCCGTGGCCCGTGTAGGGGTGGAAAAACCTTCCTTCCTTCCTTCTAGGTTCTGTGGGTGGCCTAGTAATTAAAGCAATGACACAAGGCAATGAACAGGCAAAAACAAATTCAATTTTGTGGATGAAAAAAGGAGTTCTATGGGAAGTAGTAACTCCACAGGGTGATCTGATCATAAGCTCCTAACTGGACAGGTAGGTCCTGGTGGGTAGTCACAGCCCAGGCACCTAACATTTTAGTCAAAGGTTTACCTTTGCCTGAAGCAAGTCCTGGCCTTTGTTTCTGTGGGTCTAGGCTAACAGATCTTCAAAATACGCACAACCACCCTCAAGAGAGCACATAATCTTCTTATCGCTCTCGTCATTCTGTCCCCACCTTCATGGAATTCCTTACATTTCCTTCTTAATTCCAAATGCCTAAATGAAGCTGCAGGAATGTTATTCTTGGAAGCATTTAGATCTCGGTTCCCGGTACGTCTTCGGTTTGGCTCAAATAAACTCACAAAAATTATCTGTAGGTTTGAACGTTTCTTACATCAACAATTTCACACCCAGGAGAGCCCCCCATAAAAACAGGACACCCCAAGGCAGTGAGGAAATTGAGGCTTATATTGCCATCCTGAGCTAAGGACCAGGTTATGGGTCTGGGGCTTCAAAGGAAAGAGTAAGTCACCGGACAATAAGAAGAGCAGACGCAGGGTAGTTACATGTTTGTCCTGCCACACAGGTAGGTCATTCAGGTAAAAGGTATCTTTGGTCATAGGTCTCTTGCTGGATCGGGCTCCCTACTAAACTTTTTTAGGTAGTTAAGGGAGGGGTAAAAGTGTTTCTCGAGTCTGCTGGATGGTGATTGCCCTCAGCTTAAAACAATCCCCACGCCCAAGTGGCGTAACTGGGGGCAGCCGATCCTGCTCCCTTCCACGATCTTCCGTGCCAGTCAGTGAAGGAGGGTGAGGCCAACGCTGGTCGGGCCAGAGACCTGTTTCCTAAAACAAAGGGGCATCGCCACAGGTAGGGGGGCACAGGTCCTTCTGCAGGGGTGGAAAGAACACTGAAATTTGGGTCAGAAGAATGTAAATTCCAGTCCCCGCCCTGCATCATCTGCCCCGTATTCTTAGGTCATTTGACCGCTTCCAGCCTCATTTTCTCCTGACAGAGACTGCACGAGGCACCGCCCACCCTCCCAGAGTTATTTTGAGGGCAAAACGACTGTACGAGTACGAAAGGGCTCTGTAAATCCCAGCGACCTTCCTGTTCTGACGTCAGCTAAAGGAACCATCCGAAAGAACAGAGGCCGCAAGCCCATTCCATCTGCTGGTAGCTTCCGAATGAACTGAGAGGCAAACAGACCTCTCTCAACTTGCCTTGGTTTCCCAATCAGCAAAACCAAGACAGTGCCTCCCTGGAGGGGGTCACTGGGGGGACTGAGGACAACAGCCTTGTAAACTGCCTTAGTGCAGGGCCCGACTCAGCGGGAGACAGTAGGGGCTGGTTATCTTTTTTTTGCTGTTGTTTTCTTTTGTGTTTGTATTGTTTGTGTTTGTGTTTGTTCCTGGGCTTGCCCCTGAGAAGTTAAGTTTTCACCTCATCCTTAGAAAGAAATTGGGGGGCATGAAAACATGAAAAATCAAGTGAAAGTCCTCTTTTTGGTAAACACTACATTTGCATCCCACGGCAGGGGGTCCGCTTCCTTTAAATCGGGTCTCCTTCTTAGGAAAAGGAGGAAGGCACGCCCTTTGATCTCCAGCTTCTCTTTTGGAGAAAACAAAGGAAGCTGCCGTGCTCCAAACTCAGGGCTTGCTGGGGTCTGTGCTTTCCGAAGCTGGAGGGGAAGGAGCGGTCCCTATACCCCCGGCTTTACTGAAGCTGTTACTGACCGGGGTGGTGCAAAGCAAACAGGTAACAGCTTTAGCCCCTGGAATGGACAAAGGAGGAACCTTTGGGAGAGGAGGGAGAGCTCCCTGTGCCGGTCTGGAATCCAGTCGAGCTCAGACAAGACCCTGCCAGTTCATGTTGGAGACCAAGGTAGCTGCGGGTGCCCTGCCTGTGAAGTCTGACTCAAGGCCGACGTGCTTCAAGGGCTAATGGGTTCATTTCAGAGCTGGTGACATCTGCCCAAGGGCACACATCCTGTACCTGGTCTGGGAGGGCCCCACACTGAGGTCACTCTTAGGAAGGTCTGACGCCCAGGGATTAGGCTGGGAGCAGGGAGCTTCCGTTGGACAGCAGGTGAGTGTTTAATTTTCATACGACATGTCCCACTCGGCTTCCTTATGTCAGAAACATAAGGAAGTAGATCATGTAAATTAAAATACAGCCGGGATTTTTTGGTTTTGTTTTCCCCAAAGGGAACAAAATGTAAATCACAGAAATGTACATGGATTTAAGCAAAGAAACAGAACTTTATACGCACGTGTATCCATTTCCAGCAATCATGTCAGCCATATATCTGGTATTGGGCAACTGCCAGCCGAATATGTCTTGAATGATAATCACGGCTTTGCCAGCGTCAACAGGGCATCTGGTGACATAAGCCTTGATGTGCTCAACTTGAACTTCATGCCCCATCCCTCCATACTCTATCTTATGGCCAATGTCACAGGGACAAGGATGAGCTTCGTTAGCCATTGGAGATAGTTAAGTTGGGCTCTAGAGAGAGAAACATGCCTTATATTCTGAATGGTACAAATCTGAAGATTATGAACAGTAAATAAACCAAAATCAAAATTACAGAAAAAAACTAATTTTAACTCTACTCCTAGCATACTCTGAACCATGGAAGAAATCAATGATGATATTTGGCCCATCTGAAGACGTTAAAGGAAACAATTTTATATTAGCTTAACGTGTTCTCACATATCTTTAATATATGTAATACCTACGAGGTGCACCTGTATGTATTTTCTGAAAAGGAAAAAAAAGAAATCAGTGACCACACCACAGATTGGAGCTAATAAGACTCCGTCCCAGATGCAAACACTGGAAATACCAGAGTGAATGTAACCATCAAATAAAAACAAAAAATGGTGGAGGTCATAGGAAAAGGGAACGGCACAAGGAGATAGGACTGGAGAGAAAACTGAAACCAGGGTCAGGATGGCGGGAGTAAATGCCAATGGAGCTGGGCAAGGCTGGAGACGGGCCAGACACGGGACCAGTGTAACACAGCCTGGATTCTGAGTCCAGTGAGGCCTTGGGGCCAGTGTAACACAGCCTGGATTCTGAGTCCAGTGAGGCCTTGGGGCCCCGTGAGACAGGATTTGTAGCTGAAATCTCTCCAAAAAATGTCAGAGCCCTCAAAGGTACAGAGTTAGTGGGGAAAATAAAAAATAAACAAACAACAACAAAAGGGGAAAACTGCCAACCAGGGTAGGAATCTGGTAAGAAAGTCCAGGAAGAGGGAAAAAAAAAACGAAACCATCCCCCCAATTTACAAGGTCCTTTCCAACTAGCAAGCAAAAACCTGGGCTGAGAAATTAACATGACAATTGGCCCCGGGCACCCCACAGAAGCAAAGGCAAATCCCCTTTACAAGGAGACTTTCACAGTCCAGACCAAAAACACTCCCTACTGAGAAGGAACTCACTACAGAGCACTCCACACCAACAGTGGTCAGGAGAAATCACAGTGGCAACAGTGTGGGGAGAAATGAGGAGGGGACCTAACCAGTTTGACCAAACGAACAGAAAGCAGGAAAGGAGAAGAAAGGAACCTGTCAGAAACCTGCCAAGCACAAAGGGAGAAAGGCTGGCATAGATCCAAATACATAAACACAGATTAAATCCACTATTTGAGACAGATTCTCAAATTGAATTTTTAAATGTTGAGGCACCATTGGAAAGGAGAACCTGAGAAACCAAACCCGAAGATGTCCATAAACATACACTAACCAGATGTTTGGGGTTTGCTTCAGAGGAGCCCAGGAGGTGGTGAAGGTGGGAGGGTGTTCCTGTGTCACAGTGTAGGAACTGGGCGGCGAGTTCAAGAGCATCTTTTGTACTAGTTTCTCTACTTTTGTTCTTTTTATTATTAAAACTTTTTTCTTTCATTGATTCCAGAGAAAAAGGAAGGGAAGGAGAAAGAAAGGGAGAGAAACGTCCGTGTGAGAGAGAAATTTCGATGGAAGTTGCCTCTAGTGTGTATCCCAACTGGGGACTGAACCCACGGCCCAGGTACGTGCCTTGACCAGGAATTGAACCCTGGACTTCTAGGTTTGCCGGATGGTACCAAACCAAATAAGCCACACTGTCCAGGGCTCTGTACTGTTACATATGCTTAAGATTTTCCTCAACAAAAAAATATTTAATTTCTTCAAAATTTAAAAATAATTCAATAAAAGCCTCCATAAACAAAGCAGGAAAGGATACAGTCTTGACTGGTGTGGCTCAGTGGGCTGGGTGCCGTCCCACAAACCAAGGGGTCTGGTGTTCTCATCAGAAGAGGGAAATTTGGATACAGAGACAGACACGCTGCAGAGAAGACAGAGGCAGGGGCTGGGTGATGCATCTCCAAACCAAGGAACACTAAGGATGGCCGGCAACTGCCAGGAACGAAAACAGAGGCAAAGAGACCTTCTCCTTCAAAGGTCTGAGGAAGACCACGGTCCTACCAGCACCTTCATGTAGGATGTCTGTTTTTAAAACTGAATAAAATGTTTTTAAATCCTCACCCCAAAACATGCGTATTGATTGCAGAAAGAGAAGAGAGGAGGAAGGGAGGAAGGATAGGTGGGGGGGAGAGAGAGAGAGAGAGAAACAGAAACATCAGTGTGAGAGAGAAACATGATCGGTTGCCCCCTCCCATGTTCCCTGGACCAGGATGCAACCCACAACCTCTTCAAGTACAGGACGATGCTCCAACCAACTGAGCCACCCAACCAAGATCAAAATGGAATAAATTCTTGAGAGAACAGATTTCTGTTGTCTTAAGTCACTCAGTTTGTGATAATTGGTTATGGCAACCTTAGGACACACACACAAAAAATATGAAAAGAATATGCTATAGCAGTTCAATGAACAAACTATATATCATTATGATAAATCTCAAAAACATAATGCTATAAAAAAGATCATAGCTTTTTTGAGGCTAAGTAAATGCTAAAACCCCAAAACAACACTTATTTTATTCATAAATATAGGATTTTAAAAGTCTAACTCAAGAGAATAAAACACACCATCATTATTAGACAGTGGTTATTGGCGAAGGAAGGAGATGGTTGGTTTTAATTATATTTGTTATATTTTATTTCCTTAAAAAGTTTTTATCTAAAGCACAAAGGAAAAAATTTAAAATTTTTATTTTTTAAAAGATTTTATGTACTTATTTTCAGAGACAGGGAAAGGAAAAGAAGAGAGAGAAATGTGTGAGAAAAACATCAGTTGGTTGCCTCTCACATGGCCCCAGTGGGGAACCTGGCCCGTAACCCACGCATGTGCCCTGATAGGGAACTGAACCAGCGACCTCTTGGTTTCAAGGCTGGCACTTCACCCATCAGCCAGCCAGGGCTGAACATTTTTTAAAAATCTAGGTCATGTGAAGATGGGTGGCAGCTGTATTTCATCATGTACTTTCAGGAACGTTCTAAATGTTTATAACTAGAAATAACATAACTAAATTTTAAGGAGAAAGAAATTAAGAGCTAGCCACGTGACCAAAGGACACTTGACTCCATTTTCCATTGATTTGTGTTCATCAACTACAGGATAGAACTATCCTTAGTAAAAGAAGTCAGAACAGTCCAAAATCAGTAGGACCCACTTTTATGTCCACTGCCTTCTTGTTGAGAACTGATTCCTGGGGCTGATTGCTTACCTGGGCCGTCCTGAGGATGCAGAGACCACACAGAAAACCCTGGTCACTCCGGATGAGCCCTGAATCTGAATCTGGATCTTTTAACTTTATCTTTAATTGATACCCACGTTCCCAAAAGAGTGTTTACAACCAGGAGACCCCCCTCTGGACGGATCCTACAAAGGCATTTTCCTGCAGAAAGGGTGGTGGCCAGGAGGGGCCTGGGTGTGCTGTGTGTAGAAGGCTGGGCTCCTGCCAGACCCTTCACATGGCACAGCAGCCTGGGTGACCAGGGCCAAGGTCATGGTAGACAGGGCAGTTTCTTCAGTCTGTACTCCGTTGTGGGGTGAGAGCCTCAGGGAACATACCCTTGACGCCTTACTGATTGACTACACTGTGCAGAAATTTTCTACATGCAGAATACACCTTTCAGCATTTTGGTTCTTTTCCCCTAAATGACCCATTTGTTAAAAGATAACTTATAGGAAAAAGTAAAACCATGACCCTGATATAGATATAAATATGAATATAGTAGGGATTTTATTTAACACATACAACAGGAAGAAGTGAGACAGATGTTATAACTGTACAAAGGAAAAAAGAGCACAAGTTTATGTGAGGTCAAGGAACATTGAGATGAATTTCAAATTGAGACAGGATAGAATTTACAAATCTGTCAGTTACCCAGGATTTTCAAAAAATTGCAAAATTGTTCAAATACAATGAAACCAGAGAGGTGTGCTGTGGACGATGGAACTGTCAAACCTTTCCATTGAAAGTGTTTTCTCCAATTTCCAGCCAAGATAGAGGTGTAGGTGCAAACACTGTGCCTCCTCGCACAACCAAAATTAAGGACAACAAAGAGTTAGAAACAAAAACACGACCAGAACAGACAGAAAATTGAACTGTACAGAAGTCCGACAACCATTCCACCAGGCCGGTAAGAGGGATGGAGTCAACCGCCAGCAGAGAGGGGTTGCGGCAGGAAAAAGCGGTAGCTGGCAGACCCAGGTGCGGGGAGGAAATGAGCAAACCCAGTGAGGCACGCAAGGCAGTTGGCTGACCGGGGACACACATTCTCACGCAGATAAACAAGGCAAAAATGGGCATTGAGACAGATTGCACAACCCAGGGCCCCAGTGATGAAAAATAAAGCCTAAAAGCACCCATTGAAAACACCTGTGGGGGCAGATGTGCCGGAAGAGACTCTAGCCTCACAGAAGAGCTTGTTGGAGAGACCCATGGGGTCCTAGAATGTACACAAACTCACCCACCTGGGAACCAGCACCAGAAGGGCCCGGTTTGCTTGTGGGAAGCAGCAGAAGAAACTGAAATACAAGCGGAGCAAGCGCCATTGTTCCCTCTCTGACCGGCCCCCACATACAGCATCACAACCCAGAGATCTGGGTTGCCCGGCCCTGGTGAACACCTAAGGCTCCACTACTCATACTAACAGGTGAGACCTGACCAAAAAATTATGGCTCAAACAGAAGAATAAATCAAAGCCCCAGAGCCAATACTTTTAAGCAACCAAGAGATAGCCAACCTATCAGAGGCACAATTCATAGCACTGGTGATCAGGATGCTCACAGAACTGGTTGATTTTGGTCACAAATTAGATGAAAAACTGAAGGCTACACTAAGTGAAATGAAGGAAAATGCACAGCAATCCAATAGTGATGGGAAGAAAACTGTGACTCAAAGCAATGGAGGGGACCAGAAGGAAGAAAGAAATGACCAAACAGAAAAGAATGAAGAAATAAGAATTCAAAAAAAAATGAGGAGAGGCTTAGGAACCTTCAGGACATCTTTAAACATTCCAATATCCGAATTATAGGGGTACCAGACGGGGAAGAGAAAGAGCAAATGGAAAAGTTATTTGAACAAATAATAAAGGAGAACTTCCCCAGTCTGAGAATCCAGGAAGCTCAGAGAGTCCCAAAGAAGTTGGACCCAAGGAGGAACACACCAAGGCACATCATAATTACATTAGCCAAGATTAAAATGAAGGAGAGAATCCTGGAAGCAGCAAGAGATAAGGGGACAGTGACCTACAAAGGAGCTCCCATCAGACTGTTAGCTGATTTCTCAAAAGAGACTTTCCAGGCAAGAAGGGACTGGAAAGAATTATTCCAAGTCATGAAATCCAAAGACCTACATCCAAGATTGCTCTATCCAGCAAAGCTTTCATTTAGAATGGAAGGGCAGATAAGTGCTTCTCAGATAAGGTCAAATTCAAGGAGTTGATCATCACCAATCCCTTATTATATGAAATGTTAAAGGGACTTATCTAAGAAAAAGAAGGTAAAAAATATGAACAGTGAAAGGACAGCAAATTCACAGTTATTAACTACCACCCCTAAAAACAAAAGCAAATTAAGCAGACAGGTAGAACAGGAGTGGAGCCACAGAAATGGAGATAACATGGTGGGTTAGCAACAGGGGAGTGGGAAAAGGAGAGGCGGGGGGAAGGTACAGAGACTAAGTTGCATAGATGGTAGGTAGAAAATAGACGGGGGAGGGCAAGAGTAATGTGAGAAATGTAGAAGCTAAAGAACTTAAGACACATGGACATGAACTAAGGGGGGTGGAATGTGGGTGGGAGGGGGTGTGCAGGGTGGAGGGGAATGAAGGGGGGGAATAGGACAACTGTAATGGCATAATCAATAAAATATATTATAAAAATTTTTTTTAAAAGAAGAAAGTGTTTTCTCTGTATGTCCTTTATAGAGTCACTCATTGTGAGTGGGAAGGTTTCTGTTTCCTCCCAGAAGGGGACGGGACTGTGGGCCTGATGTGTGTGGTGGGGCCCTCGTAGAATGTGTGTGTAGAACGGCTTTTCTGTATCATGGCAGACGGGTTTGGCAGCACATCCTGGTCACCCTGAGGTCAAACCTTTGGTCCCCCCAGGTGAAGGCCTCATGGTGGCACCAGGGTTGGCCAAGATATGCTTCTGCAGAGGACACCCTAGTGGGTACCTTCTTTGTCAGTGCCACACTAAATTCACCACTAATGCCTGGGATTACCCCATAACATTCATGCAAGCTGCCACGTAGGTGTGAACAACTGCAAAGCCCCCTCCCCTACAGACTGATGGTCCTTGACGAAAGTTTCTCTCTTTGTCCAAACTCGTCTGAACCCCCTTCTCAACGGGGCTCTGACTTTTGGGCTTCGAAGTTCATCTCTGCATTGGCAGTTTTAGTAAGAACCTGCTAAGTCGGTTTAGCAGAATCCTCCCATTGTCTATATCTGATCTGTATTCTCACCCTCCACCCTCCCCCAGTTGATGTCTGATCACCTTGGTTTTGTTTTCTGCCACAATTCTGTCAAGTCAGTTTAGCTGGATTCCCTTAACCCTGACGTTTCCATAGTAATTTTCCATCCACTGGCCCCTACTCCACTCTTTGGCTATAAAGCCCCATTTTTTCTCATATTCAGAGTTGAGCCCATTCTCTTTTCTATGGCAAAATCCCACTGCAGAGGTCCCTACACCTATCGTGATGGTCCTCGGTAAGGCCTGCCCTGCCGTTCTTTAACAAGTGTCTTGAGTGAAGAATTTTTCCTGCATATCCTCCAGCCCCGGCTTCACACAGCAGGCGCCTCCATAGAGTCACAAGTCAAGCCCCTTGGGGATCACTGGTGCACGTTTCGTCTGCAAATCCGAGGAGCGGCCAGTCCTGGCTCCTCCCCTGAGGTGTACTCTGCTGGGGCCGTTCTTACTCTATATCAATTTTTGCTTCTTGACTTCTTTTTTGAAGCAGTTATAACACCTTCCTGATTCCCTCTTTAAGGAATAAAACAGAACCTTTAACAGTGCTCATTTTTATATCTGTATAAGAGTCATGATTTTTTACCTTACACTGAAAAATATCTTCTAATAATACAATCGAACAATAGTCCCCTTTTCTCACCAGAAGTCAGAAAGGCTAGAAATGTGTGGTAAAGTACGGCGAGTAAGTGTGGAATTCCTACTTTCACACCCCCAAGAATTTAAATAACTCAGAAGTCATACTTACCAACGCAGTAACAATCTCTACCAGAAATGTAGAAAACAAAATTTGACCAGCGAAGAGGATGGGCAGAGACAGGGCTGTAAAAAGCAAAGAAGTCTGGGGATAAATTTCTGGAAGCTTCGGAGATTTAGAAATAGAAACCACCTGCAAGCGCCACAAAATCAACACTGAAAGATAATACACAAAGGGCGTTGGCTACTGGGAAGGCTCGGGTTATTTCCTTGACCGAGTAAACACTAGAGGAACGTGCCTGGAAACTGATTTTCAATCTTACAGGAGAAGACTGGGCCCTACTTCTCCTTAGACGATTAGGTGAATGTCAACTCACCCAATTATTTATTTTTCAGCAATCATGTTTGCATTTTCCATGAGGTACAAGGTCCAGGCAGTATTAAGTAGAAAGCTAGAGGTGATGAGCGCAGGCTGACCTGGGAATCGCCAATCACTTGGCTGCCTTTGACCTTCCCCTGGGCTGCTTCAGGCCTACAGAGGATTTCCCCAGATGCACGCAGGGCTCACTTCTGACCACCTTATTTTAAATGGGCTTTGAAGGCAACAGGTGGCATTTTCCATCAGCAAGAAACCTAAATGGCAGTACCCAATGTTAGCAAGGCCTGGGCAAGGCGACACTCCTGCCTCACGACCCATGTGGCCGTGGGTGTGGACTGTGCACTCTTTCTGGGCAGCACGTACCCAGCAGCAAGGACGTCTTGCTCCTACACCCAGTACCTCCTCTCTTAATATACACCCTTAAAAAATGCTGCCAAATGATCTTGACGCAAATATGCTCATGTTTCCCCATAGCTTTACATCAGTAGCAAAAAGGGTGCAACCAAAATGTTTAACTGTTCGAAAATAGTTATAAGGAGTACTCGATGGCAGGAAGGAAAGCTTCTGACAAGCCTCTGGGAAAACGAACACAGGTTTATACACAGTATGA
Organism: Sturnira hondurensis; assembly: GCF_014824575.4. NCBI lineage: Eukaryota > Metazoa > Chordata > Mammalia > Chiroptera > Phyllostomidae > Sturnira > Sturnira hondurensis. The sequence continues at coordinate 15,062,485 of NW_028087015.1, forward strand.
TTTCAACTATTTCTAAAACGTATGGCTAAACAATACAGGAAAATTTACCCAGGTGGAATGGCGGGGGTTGCTTTTCTGCATTGACAAGGTACTGCTTTGATAAAAGCCAGGCTTTGAGAATGGACTTCAACAGGCTTATCACCCACGCACATGGCAAAGACCTTCCTCGCCTCTTGCAAACACCCGATGGATTTAGAACCGAGGGGAGCTCCCAGCACGGTTCCTTCTCGGGAAGCGCACGTACCTCTTCCGCCGGCTGGAGACTGCCTACTTCGAAGAGAGGGCAACACGGGAAAGGGCAACACCGGGAAAGGGCAGCGCCGAAGACCCACCGAGCCCCGAGCCACGGTCAGGGGCGAGCCGAGTAGGAGGCGCCTCCTTCCCGGGCGGAAGTGGACTTGGTGACCGAGGGCGGCGGGATCTCTGCGGGCCAGTGGCAGTCCGGGACTCCGGGTGCCCGGGAAAGGCGGGGCAGCCGGGGCGGGGAGGGGAGGGGCGCCCCGTTAGGAGAGGCGCGGGAGGTGGACAGAAGGAGGGAAGGAGGGAGGGAGGGAGGGAGGGAGGGAGGGAGGCAGGCTTGGAGGAGGAAGAGTGTGCCTGGCTCCTAAGACCTGTAACTTCTGCCTTGTAAATCAAAATAAGGGTATTCTTAAAAATAAATTATCACATATTCTCACTTTCCCTCCCGCACCCCCACTTCATATTGTGTCTGGTCATCTGACTAAAGTTGTGATAACTGTCTTTGTAAGAAACCTAAAAGACAAAAAACTATAATTGAACAACAATTAAAATAAAAAATAATAGCAATAATAAAAAAAGAAACCTCTAAATCTGTACAGAATTTTTATGAGTTTGATCCAAACTGAGGACAGTTATTGAAAAACGAAATTTCAAGGGTATTGAGAAAATGCTCTGGAGAAGGGCAGTTTTGCAACCTACTTTGTACATTAGGATAAAAAAAGGAGACGTAAGGAGGGTTACATGAAATCCATCCGTGGTAGATTGAGGGGGTAGGAGAATCGTGAAGTGGGCGAATGTCTGGGACTGGACAAAAGACAAAATGAAGAGACACTTACTTTTACTTTGGTGGGTACAGGATTGGTCAATAGCACTGATAACACTTAGAGATGGTATAAGGGCAGCACACTAACCGTGTGGGGTTCCGGGCCTCCTGCTCTGGTGCTGGCGGTTGTGCCTTCAAGGGCTCTGAAAAAAATGATTACTCTGACGTTTCAGGGTATTTATCTTAGGTGCATAAAGACAATAGACAGGCTAGCTTAAGGTAGCGATTGATGTTTGTCAGGGAAGCCATAGACCTAGGATATGAGTACCTACCACAAGCTGCTTTTAGTTAGGAATTTATGATCAGACCACCCTAGGTGGTTCCTTTCAGTCTCTGGTGTTTGAGGCCTGCCCCAGGTCTATCACTTCAGTGAAAGTTCTTTGTTTGTTTGAGGGAGGAGGAGGGAGGGGGAAAAGGGAGGGAGGGAAACATCTTTGTAAGAGAGAAACATCAATCCATTGCTTGCCTCTTGTGTGTGCCCCCAACCCAGGCATGTACACACTGCCCGGGAAATTGAAATGGGAACCTTTCACTTTGTGGGATGACACCCGCCTGAACCAGTCAGGGCTCGAGGAAGGTTCCGGTTGTTCTCGGTTGTTCTCGTGCATCCGGGTTAATGCTCCTTTGAAAATGCCGGAAGTAACACCGCTCTAAAGGGGCATTAGCCCTCAAAAGAGGATCTGATCTCAGTAACTCTCCTGTAATCCGGTCCCCGCCTGGCTTTTTCCTACCTCCAGGTAATCTTCCCCACCAATTCCCTCCTTAATTTCAGGTGTCTAAAAGAGGCTTCGAAACTGTTACTCTCTGGAGCGTTTGAGATTTTTCTCTCCGGAATATGTCATCAGTTTGCCTAAAATAAGCTCATAAAAATCTTCTGCAGGTTTGGACATGCTTATGTTGACAGGATCACATATCATCTTCTAGTTGATGAGCCTGTTTTCACATATAATCTGAGGTTTCTCAAAACAAAAGCTGTAAGCAGTCTCCCTTTTCACACCAGAGCCCAAAGAGTGGATGGCTTCTAGCCACATCAATTTTTTAAAAAGATTTCATTTATTTATCTGTAGAGAGGAAGGAAAGGAGAGAAATATCAATGTATGGTTACCTCTTGTGAGTCCCCTGCTGGGAACTGGCCTGCAACCCAGACATGTGCCCTGACTGGGAATCGAACCATAATCATCGTGTGGTTCGAAGGCCTGCGCTTGATCCACTAAGCTATACCAGCCAGGGCGCTGCATCAGTTTTTGTTAACCCCAAGACATGTCCCTTCTGTTTGGATTCAGTTTCCTCAACCATAAAATGAGAGATTCAACAAGATTTGGTTCTCAGACACTAGCCTGCATCAGAGTGAGTCCCCTGGAGGTCTTGTTAAACCACGAGGCGCTGGGCCCCTACCACAGAGCCTCTGGTGCAGGACACCTGGGGTGGAGCCCAGGAATCTGCACATCCAACAAGATTCCGGGTGATGATGCTGATGCCCCTGGTCCAAGGACCATACTTTGAGAGCCACTAGACCAGAATCACAGTGACCAGCAGACTCACTTGCTTGATCGTCAAAACCACCCCGGGAGCTTGTAAAATTCAGATGTCCTGGTCTCAGACCACAATCTTCAGGGGTGGCACTGGGGAATCTGTATTCCAAAAATCTCCCCAGATGACTCTTATGACGGACCAAGTTTAACCAACTGAACTAGAAAATTTGGACAGGGCATGTCACTGTCAACCTTACATGATTTTATGTTGCAGCTTCAGCTGAAGGAGGGCAAATACAACTCTCGGGATGGAACATTCCTGGTAGCTTGCTCCATCTGGAGATGTACAAGAAAAGGGAATTCTGGGAAAAATAGCTCAACCTAGCCAAGTGGGCGCATTACCAAACCATCACACCATGGTGGGAACTCTCCTGTCCTGCCCACGGCAAAAGTGTTATCTTGCTGGAGACACAGGGATGGACTCCTTTCACACCTCATTCGGAAACATACGATGACAAACTATTTTACTGCCTTCAGATTTTTCCAAAATAATTGGTGTTTTATTTTTACATCTGAATAATTAAAAGAAATCACCAGAGCATTATCACCCAGAGCAAATTGAGGCCCAAGAACAAGTCCTTATTTCCATCCTAAAATGCACAAAACTGTTTGCAACACCCAAAAGGACTGTTTTTCAGCTTCACCGATTTTAGTTCCAAACTCCTCTGGAAAATTTGTCACACAAGTTAATATTTAAACCAGGGGGAAAAAATAATTAAAAGTTACATTCTTAAAAAAGGTTACCTTCTTATCGAACTCAGTGTAAGTGAACCCTGGGGTTTCATGGAGTTCCACAATAAATTAAAGAGCTATGACTCAGCAGTCACAGCTGGTTCTCCCTCCGCAGTTGTTTTATTTTTCATTTTGAAATAAGGGACTAAATTCCAGAAACTGAACGAGCCCAAGCTGAGTTAACAAACAGAGCAAAGGCAAAGTTCAACAAAACTGCTGACTCAGCGAAAACCTTGTGATTGACACTGGGCCTGAAGGGAAGGTCAGGAGTATTTCATGGAACTGCTCCTCTAAAGAATTTTGGATCAAAACCAGAAAAAGTGCTGGTGTGTTTCAGAACATCTCAAAGTACCTGAGGGAGAACATATTCCAGTTCATCTGTTACCATTTATGGGGCGACAGTGCTGACTCAGCCCCCCACCCCGTGAACGTAGCTGTGTGTGGCCAGCAGGAAAGCACTGAGTGATGTATGCCGGGCAGGCAGTGCTGGTGAAGGCAGGTCAGAGACTGGATAGGAAAGAAGGTAGCTGGTTTCTAGAAGATTCTTGAGCCCATAAGCCGTCATCTCCAGAGAGACGGAAAGCTTAAATTTGCTCTTTTTCTTCTTTTTATTATGAAAATTTACAAATGCAGGTGCACCTTGCTACTCATCAAGGATTTGTGAACTCCTGAGGATTTGTGAACTCCTGTGGATTTGTGAACTCCTGAGGATTTCTGAGTGCCAAAACCGAAACCAAGGAGTACCAAACAATGAAGCATTGTCCTTTTCAGGGCACTGTTGTGACTCATACAGATTCTAGCAAGTGCCACAAGTCCTGAGCAAGCGCCAAGTGCTTTGAAGGGGAACGTTTTTTTCCTCTCCAAAATGTGACAAGTACAGGGTTTGACGAGCTCTGAAGCTGACAAGAACCAAGGCATGACTGTATGTAGTAAAGGAGTTTGCTACATTTGCTTCATCGGTTTCTTGTTTTAAATTTTGCTGAAACATGTAAATCAGAGACAACACAACATTTCACCCCGAAACAATTTTATGGTAGTCAGCATTCAAGATGACTCACAACACTTCCTGCCGCTGGGAATCCACAGCCTCTCACGTTTTACAAGGGCTAGTCTGTGTGGCCAGTAGAATCCAGAAATAGAGAGGGTATGTCTCTTCTAGTATTAGGTTATAAAAGACACTGTGGCTTTCATCTTACACTCCCTCCCTCTCTCTCTCTCTCTCTCTCTCACTCGTCACTTCCTCTGGGGGAAGTCAGCTGCCGTATCATAAGTACTACCATGAAAGCCCATGTGGCAAAGAAAGCCTCTGACTGCAGCTCTGAGCCTGGGCCATCACAGACAGGGATCCTCCAGCTGGGGTCAAGTTTCACAAGACAGCAACCCCAGCCACCTGAAACGTAAACTTGATAGTGACCTCCTGAGAGTCTCTGGGCCCAAACCACCTGGCTGAGTCACTGCCTGTATCCGGACCCTCAGAAGCAGTGCAAGATAATAATTTTTATTGTTTTAAGCTGCTAAATTTGGGGGTACATTATTACACAACAAGAGATAGTTAATATGCATTTTGATACCTGCGAGTGGAATGCTACCTGCCAAAACCCCTAAAATGTGGGAATGGCTTTGAAACTGGGCAGGGGCTCCATGGAAAGTGTGAGTAAAAGCCTGAAGTGCCTTGAAGAAAATGCTAACAACAGACTCAATATCTTTAAAGACTCAGGTCAGAGCTTTTCAGGAAAGTGAGGCAAATGCTATGAAGAACTAAAGGAAGGGGCCCTGGCTGGTGTGGCTCAGTGGTAGAGTGCCAATCTGTAAACCAAAGGGTTGCTGGTTTGATTCCCAGTCAGGGCACATGCCTGGGTGTGGGCCAGGTCCCCAGTTGGGGGAATGTGAGAAGAAACCACACCTTGATGTTTCTTTCTCTCCCTCTCTTTCTCCCTCCCTTCCCCTCTCTTTAAAAATAAATAAGTAAAATCTTTAAAAAAAAAAAAAACTAAAGGAAGGGGATCCTGGTAAAGCTGTTTCCTGCCGTCCTGTGGACAGGAGAAAAACACATCTAATGAACTTGTGATCTGGTTAAGGAGGCTTTGTACCTGAGTGTTGAAAATGCTGCCTAGCTTCTTCTCATTGCTAGAGGAGAGAGATAAAGGAAAGGGATGGATATTAGACAGAAAGAAGCTACAGCTGGATGGGTTTAAAAATTCTCAGCCTTTCCAGATGGCAAATTATGCAAGAATTAAGGAATGGCTTCCAAGCAGAGATCAAATTCGAGGCTTTGCCAGAAAAACTGTGAACCAGAGATAAACCCTAGTGTGCCTGTAAAATCATTTTTAAAACATTCAGAAAGATATAGGCAGTATTCCAGAGTACTATTCAGTCAGACAAAAAGGGCCTCTGAAGAGATCAGAGACATCTCTCCCTGCCATGGTCTGAATTATTGTCTTCTCCCAAATCCATGTGTTGGAATCCTAATCCCCAAGCATGGTGGTTTCAGGAGCTGGGAACTTTGGGTTGTGCGTAAGTCATGAGGATGGAGCCCCCCTGAATGGGTTGCAAGTTCTTATAAAAGAGACTCCAGAGAGCTCCCTCCCCCTTCCACCATGGGAAGATACAAGAAGTCCGCAACCCCGAAGGGGGCCCTCACCGAGACGTGCTGGCACCCTGATCTCAGACTTCTAGCCTCCAGAACTGTGAGAAATAAATTTCTGTTGTATAAAAACCGCCCAGTCTGTGGCATTTTGTTACAGCAGCCCAAATGAACTAAGACCCCCACGGACCCTCCTAGAAAGCAGCTTTATTATCCCTCAGTCTGCAGAAGCCCTACGTGGAGAAGAGCTCATTGCAGTCAGAAAGAACTGTGGGGATTGCCTTTGGCTAATGGAGTGCATCCAAATGAGATTCACAGAAAATTCATAAAGATTTTAAAAGAATTATATGTACAGAATCACCACCAGCTTTGAATAAAATGGACAGTGATGGTACCAAATAAAAAGAGGCCTTTGGACCCTCAAAATTCTACTGACAGGAAGCAGATTGAGGATACTGCTCAGAGACAGTCACATGATACCTTCGATGCAAATGGACCAATAACTCACAGGGAAGAACCAAGAGCCCTAAGAGCATAGTCTGGAGCCTGGGAGTGTAGTTCCCAAGCCTTGAGACGGAATTGAGGAATTCACATTCACCTGGCTAGAATCCAGAATCTCCATGGACCAACCACATCCTTATGGATCTCACGGCCTCCCTTTTCGAGCAGGAGTGTCTACAGTGGTTATTCTACATCCATCCCATTATGTGTTCAGTAGGGGAGGGTGTAATGTACTGAAAATTCTTAAGTTGAAGCCCTACCTCCTGATGTAATGGTATTTGGAGATGGAGCCTTTAGAGGCAATTCGGTTTTAGGTGAGACCGTGAAGGTTAGGTCTTTGCAATGAGATCAGTACCCTTATAAGGAAATACCAGAGAGCTAACTATCTCTGCTATGTCTAAATACCAAATAGGCAGCCTCAAACAAAAAGGGAGTTGTCACCAGAACTGGACCATGCCGGTACCCTGATCTTGGCATTCCAGTGTCCAGCACTGTGAGAAACAAGTGTCTGTTGTTTGATCCCTCAAAGTCTATGGTATTTTATTACAGCAGCCCAAGCTGACTACTACCAAGGAGGTGGTGGGGTGGGAGGTAACTTGTCAGGAAGAACTGCACTGGGGGAACTGTATTGAAAGAAATATAATTATACCTGGACCTGATGTGGATGATGAAATTCTGGACATTGAGCAGATGCTACAACAGGGTGAGATACCTGGGGACTCAGGAAGAATCTGCATTTCACATGTGGGAAGGACATGAGTCTCTGGTGGTCTGGGTAGTTGGCAAGTAGGCTCACGTTGACCCCCACCTCCTGGTATTCACATTCTGTGTATTCCTTTCCCACGATTACACCACAATTAGTCTGCGTGACCAAGAGCATACAGAGGAAGTGATGGTATTAGCTCCTGATACTAATTTATTTTTATAAGTGTGGCTTACCTCTCTCTTTTTGTCAGATCACTTGCTTTGGGAGAAGCCAGCAGCCCTATGAAGTCACTTACGTGGCTAAAGTCAGCAAAGACTGGAGGCTTCTTTCCAACAGCCATGTGCCTGGGCCACCTGGGCCACAGAGCTTCCGGCCCCAGTCAAAGTTCAGGTGATGGCAACTTTGGCCACATCGGGACAGTAATCTCAGAGATCCTGAGCCAGAACCACCCAACGAAGCCTCTCCCAGATTACTGACTATCAGAAAGTGTATAAAATACTAAAAAGTTTTCAAGCCACTCTGTGTATCAGCCATGTGATTCTGATGCTTTGACATTTGGGGCCTTGCTGACCCTGAAGGGACTGTCCCACCCAGGGTTAGCCAATTCCAGAGAGCTACCACGAGCTTTCCTAGGCAAACCCGCCAATCCAGACCCCACTCCCTGCTCGTCTTCTACGTGTGACTCTCACAGAGCTGTCACACTCCGTGCCACTGTCCGCCTGCAGTAATCACCCCCAGAGCCCAGGAGCAGACAACCAGAGACAGTGCCTATGCCCCAGAGACACTGAAATTATTCAGATTAGCCAATCCTAAACCTGCCTGCCCTGCCCCACAGGTTCTTCCCTATGGCAACTACATCAGAGGCTCTTGCCCACATTTCCGCCCCCCCCCACTCTTTCTGCCTCTGAACTGACCCTGGCCTCTCATGCAACCTACCTGTAGCACGGTATGCCCCCTTCTCTTGCGATGTGTAAGTATAATAATAAACTGTCTTTTTGATGGCAGGCGTCTCCTGATCTGTTAGACATCCCTGATCTTGCCACATACCTAAATAATAATGAAGCCTGCGTTTAAACTCCTATAGTGATTTGGAGAAATTTGTTACATAACGCTAGAGCAGGATGTCAAATTCATTTTCACATCTGGTTCATGGTTGCCCTCAAAGGGCCGAATGTAATTTTAGGACTGTATAAATGTAACTGCTCCTTAACCAACAGCAAAGAGCTTGGCGCTGCCGCCGGGCAGAAACAAGGTGCTGGGCCGGGTGAAACAAGGTAGAGGCTGGATTCAGCCCATAGGCCCTGTGTTTGCCACCTGTGCTCTAGATAACTAATATACATATATCTCCTTCATAGCACAATGCCATCTTCACACTTAACAAAAATTAACAATCATTTCTTGATAGCATCTAGTAACCAGACGACCTTGTAATTATTCACCATCTCCCAAATAAGACCCACATTTGATGTTGAGTTTTTCAAGTCTCTTTTCAAGCTAGAATTTTTTAAAAGACAAAACCTGAGTCTACCATAAACATAAAGGAACTAGGTATCAAATATCTCACTAGCTCACAAAGGAGGGAGGCAGCAGGACGGCTGAGATGGTTAAAAGAAGCTTTCTTTAAGAAATCGCGTATACCTAGGCATTGGGAAATAACTGCCCAGTTAAACACTGGTCCATAACCTCCCCAACAATGAAACTGATGCTCATAATGTTTCTGGGTTTTGCTACTAGACAGACATCATTTGTATCTCGGCCTGACAAAAGGAGTCTCGGCTGCTATAAGAATTGTTTGCACCACCGCGGGGGTCGTGCCTGTGACCATCTCGCAGAATTGTTAAGCATGCGCGCTAACCGTCAACAGTCTGGAGTAGAAGGGCAGCCCTCCATCGTTAGGGCCCCGGCGAGATGCTGAAAGGACGGGACGGTAGGTCATCCGTTTCCATTTCCAAGTTTTGGGATTTTATTTCCTCTTAACACTCTTTTAATTTGGAAATGGAATCATTATCTTCCAGAAAGTCCCACATTCTGATTTGATTTACTCTCATCTCTCTGGTGGACTTTAATTAAATGTGATTTGTAAAGCATTATCTAGTTGCTAAAAATAACACCATGTTATTAAATGGATGAAATGGTTTGAGGAATAAAATTGATTAAACCCTGATGGGATGTTGAAATGTTTTATTAACTTATGCATTTTCATCATTAACCATAACATTTAATGCATAGGATTTCCTTTGGGTAATCTCCAGTAGAGGGTGTGGGCTTGCTTTTGAAGGCGTAATCCTGAAGTGTTCCTTTGATTGTTCACCTGGGACACGACTCTCCCCTCCTGTGCCTCCAGGAGATCTTAGAGTCTAACAGAAGTTTCCTAGTGTTTTTCTTTGGAGCTCTGGGCTGCACATTTCAGGGGCTCTCCTTGCCCACCTCTGTAGCTCACTGTTCTTTCCCTTCAGACTTTCACTGACAGTCTTGGAAGTTCTGATTTGTAAAGGGCATTGGCTTTTCTTCTCTGAAAGGGTCAGGCCAGTGTCCCAGCCCTCCAGACTGCTCACGACCCATTCAGGCCAGTTTTCCGACCCGCTGGACTGCCCGTGACTCAGTTGTCCTGACTTGCTGGGTAGCCCATGGCTTCATCGGAACTCTATCCCACGGAGCACAGTGGACAGCTGGTACCGGCCACCGTGGCCATTGGATCCTCCTGTACCTGGGAACAGCCAGACTTTTACCTGACCCGTTGTCCCGGCTCACATCCTGAAACCCTGAGGCACCCACCTGGAAGAACAAGAGAATAATCTCTCCCCATCCCCTCACAAGCCCCACGATTTTTCTTTTAAAAACCCCATTCTTGCCTCCCCCACAGTCTGCAATCAGTCCAGACGCAGCCCGACTGTAAGCACAGCATCAGATAAAGGCACTTGGATCAGATCATCCAGTTCCTCAGGCCTCTATTTCTCATGCATTTCTAACATTCTTCACACCAATTTCTGCTTCATTCTGCTTCTCCTCCGTGTCTTTGGTGGCTTCAATATGGCTCTGTCCCCTGATTTAGCAGAGGGTTCCCTGCACACATACCAGGGATGTTTACACACTTCCTGTGTCTCCTTCAGGGAGAGAGTTCCATGAAACTAATGTGGTACCCACTTGCCAGGAATATTAGATCCAAGGACATTTACTTAGAAATAGATGTTCTCATTTTCCTTATGGACAAGCCAAGGATGATAACCTAATTCCTCAGCCTGGAATATGAGATTTCACCCTGGATAATATATTTATCCACTTTTTATTTTGAAAGTAGGAAGAAGTTAACAGTTAGTGCAATGAACACATTTATAATTCCCACTGTAATTCATGTGTTGTTATTTTGCCTCATTTGCTTTATCTCCTTTTTCTTCTGACCTGTTTGAAAATAAATTGCAGCCATCACAACATTTTACTGCTGGTTTCATCTGTATGGACCCTGTAAGAAAGAATAAGGCCCTTTTCCAACATCATCACAATGCCGCTATCACACCTACAAAAATTATCAATAATTCACCTAATATTTATTTTATATTCAGGTTTCCTCAACTATCACCAAAATGACTTTTAGGGCTTTTTTAAAAAATCGAGGATCTCATCAGTATTCACACATTGCTTTGGTTCTTTATCTCTTTTAACTTAAAATAACCCCACGGTGATTTTGAAATTAAGTCCCCAAGTTCTTTGATTTTATCTATTTAAAAGATGGACCTTCCTCTTGAGTGCGGACTCCACTTAGTTACTCATTTCTAATACACAGAGTGTGGCCAAAGTGAGAGCTTGTTCCTTCCCAGACAAGGTTATATAAGGCAGGGGTCTGGTCTGTGGTCTGTGGCTAGGAACCTGGCCGCACAGCAGGAGGTGAGCAGCCAGGGAGTGAAACTTCTTCCTCCTCCCCATGGCCTGAGCTCCACCCCCACCTCACCCCCACCCCATCCCCCCTTATCCCCCCTTCCTGAAGCAGGTTCCTGGTGCCCAAAAGGTTGATGACCCTGATATAAAGCACTGTGGCTTTCTCCTTGCTCTCTTTTGGACCACCCGGTGAGATACTGTGTTCATTGTTGCTTAAGTAGTTGTTTGGGGGCAATTTGTTACTCAATAATAGACAAGTAATTGCTCTACCACTCCCCGGTTTCCTGTGAACTGGGAGGTAAATTTAAAGGCTTGATGAGGTTCAGGTTGAACATTTTTAGCAAGAGTCTTTGTAGGTTGTGTTAAGGAGTTCATATTCTAGTACATCAGGAAGCACATAATGTTACTATCCCACTATGAGAAATGTTAAGTGTGATTGCTTGGTTCCATTACTGAAAATCATTTTCATCATTCTACCACATGGTAGATTATTGTTCAAAAATCCCCTCCCATTCACCCAACCCTCATAAAAGGAGGGTATTTCCCCACTCCACTGAGTCTGGGCCCAACCATGTGACTTGCTTTGGCCAATAGGATGTCAGCACTCGTGAAGAAAGAAAAGGCCTGAGGCAAGCTTGCAAGCTGGGGCCTGCCCTCCTGTGCTTCCGGCTTCTATCTTCACCACAAGAAGAGCTTCTCCTGAATGTGAACTTGAGCCCCAGACAGCCATCCATTGAAGAAGGATGGTCTAGCCCAGCCTAGCCTAGATCAATCAGCTGGCCTGTAAATCTGTGGAAATAAATAACTCTTGTTTTCAGGTACCTCATTTGGGGTTTTCTTTTCTTTTCTTTTTTTAGGCAGCATTTTTATTTGGGGGCAGGGAGCACTAGCTAACTGACACACAACAGGACTGCCGCTACAAGCAGACATTGTTCAATGCCTGCTTTTTCGGAGAACCAGCCTCCTGACCCACAGATGGCACCCACAGTCATGTTTGGACTGCAAGATTCTGTCCCAGGGCCACGCTGGACCAAACCAGGGGGCTCCTAACCCAACCAAACCTCTGCTTTAGGGGAGAGTGAAAACTAGCTAGTTGCTCCATGTGGCTGGAACAGTAGCACGTAAGTGCGGGAGCTGTGGAATAGCAGCATGTCTAAACTGAGAAAAACAACGAGGCAGACACAAAGATATATAAGGAGGGTCCTGCCAGTCTTCCAAGCGCTGATTCCCATCCCTTTCTGAGGCCCAGATACCTTTTTTAAAAATCCTCACCTGAGGATATGTTTATTGATTTTAGAGAGAGAGGAGAAGGAGGAGGAGAGGAAAAGAGAAGCATCCATATGAGAGGGAAACATTGAATAGATCTTTTGCCTCCCAGATGTACCCTGGGAGGCAAAAGATCTATTCAATGTTTCCCTCTAAACATATGGGCCTCTAAACATACCCGTGTTAGTTTCCTGGGGCTGCCACCTCAAACACCACAAACTTGGTGACTTAAAACAGCAGATGTGTATTCTTTCACAGTCCCAGAGACCAGAAGTCTGGTAGGGCCACGCTGCCTCTGAGGACCCTCAGGAAGAATCCTTCCTCATCTCTTCTAGCTTCTAGAAGCTGCAGGCATTCGTGGGGCCTGTGGATTTAGGGCCCACCCAGATCATCCAGGGAGAGCTCATCCCAAGATCCTTAACTTAGTTACACGTACAAAGGATCTTTTTTTCAAATAAGGTCACTGAACACAAGGTCTGAGTATTAGGACCTGGACCTCAAACTTCATGCAGGCTTTCTCCTCAGGCTGCTGGAATAACCGCACAAACTGGGACCTGTTGACATCTGTATGATATCCAGAATTCAACTGGATAACATTTTAAATACCCCTAAGAGTTGTACGTGGCCTGGAGAAATAAGACAAAGCAGATTCCCACAAGTGTAACATTCTTTCGTGTTGAAAGAAGCGGACATTTACATCTTTTCGGATCCCTGCTGAAGTCAACAGTGTTTGAATTAGCAACTCGTTTAACTGAAGCATGGGTGTATGGGTGACACCAACAGACCTTCTCCAGGTTATGGAGTCATTGACAAAACAGTCGTAGAAAGGGCTGTGTGTGACTGACCAGCACTGAGAAGAGCCCTTCAACGTCTCAGCAGCATCAGAACTCAAGTTCATCAGAAGCCCGTGGCCTGAGTATCCTCAGTTAACTGGAATGGCAGGTATCCTCTCTTGTGAGTGAATGTTTCTTGGGGAAGATTCATAATTATCGACACTTTTATGAGAATCAGCACCATAGTGTTACTATGAAATTTGTTAAGGAGGATATATGCATATTTGGTATTTTATGTTCTTGGAAGGATGAAGAGAATTTGACCTCTTAGAAGGTCATCCATGTAATGCCAATGTAAAATGTGTAACTAATAGACCTGGCCAGGTGGCTCGGCTGGTTGGAGCATTGTCCTCAATTCCTGGGCAGAGCACAGACCTAGGTTGTGAGTTCCATCCCCTGTCAGGGTGTGCACAGGGGGCAACAGATTGATGTTTCTCTCTCGTATCAATGTCGCTCTCTCCCCGTGCTTTCTCTCTCTCTAAAAGCAATAAAAGCATATCTTTGGGTGAGGGTAAAATAAAATTAAAAATAAAATAAGATGTGCAACAGTTAACTTAGTTAATTAAGTTAAATAAATAACTATAAATAAACAGTTAACTTAGACCTGTGATTTGAGGATGACGTTTTAATGAGTTTATTTACTATGTTGAAACAATTAAGAAAACTGAATTTTTCATCCTTTGCAAATTCAATTTATTAGATTTCCTATAATTATTTAGTATTCAGGGATGTTTTTGGTGTTAATTCAGTTGACAAAAGTACTTTAAAAAGAAAATCAGTTACATTCCATTTATAAATGCAGTCAAAAGATTTGAAAATGGTTAAGTTAGACCCTGGCTGGTGTGGCTCAGTGGACTGAGCACGGACTGCAAACCAAAGGGTCACTGGTTTCATTCCCAGTCAGGCATGGGCCTGGGCTGTTGGCCAGGTTCCCAGTAGGGGGCTTGCGAGAGGTAACTACCCATTGATGTTTCTCCCCTCTCTTTCTCCCTCCCTGCCCCTCTCTCTAAAAATAAATAAATAAATAAATACATATATACATAAATATCTTGTTACTATAAAAAAAAGAAAAGAAAATGGTTGTTAGTAAATGTGACCAAGCATTATCCAAAGACTTCTTAAAACTAATGCCTCAGATGTACTCGATGTTTAATAAGAAAAATGAGATCTGTGATGTCCGTTTTAACAACCAAGAAGAGAATAAGGATTGGGGATTTGTAACTTTCACATATTGAAAATTAAAATGTAAAGCCCACACAAACATCTGACAGTTTTTTTTCTGTACCCAAAACTACCCCCAAAGATGCCAAGAACCATGTCAACAGATCCACACCATCCTTTGTGCATGTCTGGCTGCCAACATATTGAGTGCTTCCTAAGGTCAAACCAAAAATGCACCAAATTAAAACAGAAATTTAGTTTTATCTTTGTCTTCAGATCATGTGTAAAATTAACCTGCTCCAAACTACCACTTTACTATCTTTCTATTTATTATGTGGATTTGATCTTACTTTTCTAGCATTGTCATAATTTGTGGGGACATAGTAAGTCACAGTAGTTATTTTATAAAAGATATTTATCTAATAAAAGTGATGATGCAAAGGAAATGGTCATTTAACCCCTCTCCCCCAAAATTAGAATAAACACTTTAAATAAATATCAAAGTATAAAAAACTATAGTTTAATATTTCTCCTGATAAAGTAGTTTTGAAATATACAGCATTATACTTTCATGAATTAAAATGAGACCTGTATTGAGCCCTGGCTGGTGTAGCTCAGTGGATTGAGCTCGGGCCTGCGACTCAGACGATCGCGGTTCGATTCTCAGTCGGGGCACATGCCTGGGTTGCAGGCCAGTTCCCTGCAGGCCAACTCCCAGCAGGGGATGCACGAAAGGCAACCATACATTGATGTTTCTCTCCCTCTCTCCTTCCCTTCCCCTCTAAAGATAAATAAATAAAATCTTTAAAAAAAAATGAGACCTGTATAGCAGCTTTATTCATAACTGCCCCGACCTGGAAAGAACCCAAACATCTTTCAATGGGTGACTGGGTAAACAGATGGTGATACATCCATACAATGTAATGCTACTCAGATATAAAGTGGAACAAAGTATTTATACATCCCAAAACATGGATGGGTGAGTGAAAGAAGTCTACAAAAGATACACTCTACATGACTCCATTTATAGGATCTTCTGGAAAGACAGAACTGTAGAAAAGGGAACAGACCAGAGGATGCCAGGGGCTGAGGGTGACAGAGGATTTCACAACACGAAGGTGCACAGGGGAGCTGTTTGAGGAAAGGAAAGGTTCTTGAACCTGACTATGGTTGTGGACACACAACCTTGATTTAGGACGGAGCAGGAAAATCACATCGCAAAGAAGTGAGAATGTAGAGACACCATTTGTTGCGGGGGGGTGCCCATGACTGTAACTGCCCCACACTATCATTGATGATGTTTAATGCTCATGTAAACCTTCATCAAATGAGCTCTTGGCTCTGAAACTGTAATTTTCATATGTGTTAAAACAGAACTGTGTGCTGAAGTAAAAATTTACAGTATGAAAATTTAAAATATATAAAGAGAAAAATATCAAAAGTCTAAACAGCAATGTCTTTTTTTAAAATTTATTTTTTCCATTACCATTATCCGCCTTATTTCCCCTCTCCCCACAATCCTGGACAGTAATTTCTTAACTGATTCTTTTTCTCTAGATATCTGTTGCCCAGTATTCCTTTTATCAATTCCTTAATTTCAAGAGATCCCATAAAAGGAGTATTGTCCAGTCATGTGTTTCTTTTTCAATAACAGAGCAAAGAGGTCATTTCTGAAATCCCATTGGCAAATAAGTTCTAATTTACATCCCCACAAGAGAGAAGGACCATGGTGCAGGGTGCCAGCGAGGTGTGCTCAGGTGTGGTGAGAGCAGCGGGAGCAGCTGCGAAGGGAGTGTCAGTGTCGAAAGGCTGCAGGGAGGAAAACGCAGGTTTGTTCCTTCAAAGCCAAAGGCTCAGACGACAGATACAGACTTCTTGGAGTTAGAAGAAAGCAAAGCACCCATGAGGTCAAGATGAGAAGCAATCAATGAACTCGTTTATCAACTTCTCCTTCCTCCCTAAGTAGCTCTTAGACTGAGTAATAAAACATGTAAGTTTTTTTTTTCCAACGGATAAACATTATTATACTTTGGCATTCAGATCTAAAATCACAGATTTTCTTGAACAACTCTGCTTTATTTCAAAGGTGAAAACATGCCCTGGCTGGTGTAGCTCAGTGGATTGAGCGTGGGCCTGTGAACCAAAAGATTTCAGTTTGATTCACAGTCTGAGGGCACATACCTGGGTTGTAGGCCAGTTCCCAGCGAGGGATGCATGAGAGGCAACCATACATTGATATTTCTCTCCCTCTCTCTTTCCCTTCCCCCCTAAAGATAAATACATAAAATCTTTTAAGAAAAAAAAGGTGAAAACGCTAACTTACTGTTGTGAAAAATAGGAAAATGTCTCATTTGTTTTTAAAGTTGAGGTCGGTTTTTAGAGAAAAAGAGTCCATTCTGTCACCATTTACAGTACCATTTGTATTGATTAGCTATTGCTGCATAACGAATGTCCCTAAAATTTAATGGCTTAGAGCAACTCAATGGCTTGAGTTTTGCTCCTCAAGTTCCTGCTGGTCTCCCTGGATTCAGAGAGCTGGTGGAAATGCTGAGGCTGGAAAGTCTGAGATGGCCTCATTCACACGTCTGGAGCCTTGGTCTGGCTGTCCTCTGGGCTTCTTCCTCCATGCGATTTCTGGGCATTCCAAGAGATTAGAAATGAAATTTGCAGAAGCTCTTAAGGCCTAGGCTCAGAGGTTGTACAATGTCACTTCTATTGCCTTCTATGGGCCAAAGCAAGCCCGGGTTCCAGGAGTGGAGGAGTAGGTTGAACCTCCTGAGTTAGGGAGGAGCAGCAAAATCCCCTTGTGAGGAAGTGAGGACGTAGGGACACCATTTATCTGGGGGGGAGGGGGGCATATTGACTGTAGCAATATGCCACACTGTTATTAGCAATGTTTAATGTCATGTAAACATTAATTAAATTAGCTCTTGGCTCTGAAACTGTAAACTAAATGAAATTAGGCTAAAGATATATTTTTGGCCCTGGCCAGGTGGCTCTGTTGGTTGGAGCATTGTCCTGTATGTAGACCAAAATTTGTGGGTTTGATTCCCAGTCAGGGTGCATGTGGGAGGCAACCCACTAATGTTTCTCTCTCACATCAGTGTCTCTCTCTTTCCCTTCCTCTTTCTGTTTAAAAATCAAGGAACATATTCTTGGATAAGAATTGAAAAAAAATTAAAAACATGTGCAGGGTCCAGCACAAATACACCCTTGTTTAATTACAAAATCATAAGCATGTAATTCTATAACATAACAATATCACACTCAAGCACACCATATGACATTTTAGGTGAAATATTCAAATGAAAGCTATAAATTATTACACCCATATTATTTTCCTACCAACCACACTCAAGCAGGCGTTACTTCTGCTGGACCCTGTATTTTGATGCAGAAGTTTGTATTCATTTCAGCTTTGAGGCAGTTAATCTTTATTTTTAAAACTATCAGAAATCACTTATAGATGAGTCAGAGCAATCCAACCCTGTGGTTTTTATGTGGATTTTAGCCATCAACAAAGAGAAAAGTAACGTGGAATCTATTAGCTATTCTAAAACACACTATTGTTGTCTAATTGTGTGGCAACTCCCTCCAGTTTCTTGATGTCTAAACATTTCACAACGTTGTAGAATTATGAAAAGATCCAGTTCCCAAGAGGATGTGGCAGACCTGAACATAAACACAAACTGGAGCTGGGAGGCTGGCAGGTCCCTGGAGCAGAAGGCACAAAGGCCAGAATAATAACACGTGTGCACGCAGCTCAGATCTGGCCCGCTGCCACTGCAGGCAGCCAAACCTGCGTCACTCTGGCGATAAAGAAGGATGTTCAGATGGGGACAAGGGCCATGCAGAACATTTGCAATTAGGCTAATTCCAAGAACTCCCTGAGGAGAAAATGCTTATAGGTTCAAGTTCATACTCCCTGGCATGAAAGTTAGGCCTCAGTTTACTCCCCTGGCCTGTCTCCCCCACTCCCATTCTCTTTTCACCACTGCCAAGTACACCAAGCATTCTCCCACAGCTGGGCTTTACCCCATGCTGGCCCGTGCCCCCTGCTGCAAAGTCTCTTGAAGATGGAGGTAAATATTATGTCAGCTGTGGAGCTGTGCTCCTCCCCACACCCTCACCAGGACTCCCACCCCAACCAGCCACCACTGGGCATTCCTGCGGACTCCGGCCCTCTATAAAGCCCCTGAAACAGGTCATATAGCTGGGAATTAGGATGTCTGTCATCCTTCTTACCAGGAGAAGGATGTCCTCACTGGATCCAGCCCTCCCTGAACTCTATCTATTCCTTTCAATATAGTGAACAATTTCTCTCATAAGTCTGCACATATAGGGCTCTCTGTATAGAACATTCTTCACCAACACCTGGGTTGCAGATCCACTCAATTTCTTTTTGAACTGGCTCCACCCCCCTTTTTCCAAAATATCTAAAATTAGGTCTTTGATGGTTCCTTGAAATGTTAGGCTTCAGGTTTCTATATAACCCAGCAATTCTACTCCCAGGTATATAGCCAAAAGAATTGAAAACATATGTCTACACAAATAGTTTTACATGAATGTTCATAGTTGAGTAATTCACAATAATCAGAGTGGAAACAACTCGAATGTTCATCAACTAACGAATGGAGAAATAAAATGCACTATGTCCATACAATGGATTAGCATTGCTGATAAAAAAAGGAATGAAGTACTGATACATGCTACAACATAGATGAACCGTGGAAATATTACATCGATTGAAAGAAGGCAGACACGGAATATCACATATAATGTTTCACTTAGAGGTTGCCAGGGGCTGGTGGGAGAGGAGGAAATGGGGACTTTCTGCTAATGGCTTCCGGTTTGTTTTCACAGAGGGTCGAACGCTCTGAAATTCATCGCGGTGATGGTTGCACACCCCTGTGAGTACAGTGTACTAAACCACTGGTTATACACTAAGTGGACCAATGCTTTAGCGTGTGAGTGACAGCTCAATGAAGAGGTGAAAAATCAATGTCTTTCAAGCACCGTCTAGGGGAAGCCGGTCCTTACAGGCTCGTACATCGTACATCATTTCTGTTCTAAGTGCCAAGAAAATCGTCTTGGAAACTGCGTCCAGAAACTGCGTCCTGGACTGCGTCCAAACTGCGTCTTGGCCCCTGTTGCCTTTCCTCCAAACCTCCATTTCCTTTTCTCTTCTTCCCCTTTCAAATGGGGTGGAGTTTTCAGAGTCTCAGGAGCTGGCGAAGGACCTCTTGCCACCGCACGCAAGGGAAGGCTGCCCGCGAGGCCCTGCGCACCTGCCCAGCTCCCAGGGCTGCTGTCCCGGAAAAGGGTGGCACTTAACACTAAGGGAACTGTTTGGGTCAGACACACCCCAGCGGCCCAGGGAGATCCCAAAACCGACCACAACCGAACCCCCAGACCAGAGAGAGCGTTTCAGAGGGCAAGGGTGGCGGCCACGAGCCCGCTCCACCACTGGACACCCGACACCTGGATTCTGTCCCTACTTAGTCGCCACCGACCTCAGGCTGCGGGGGAGTTCAGGCTGGGGACAGAGAAAGGAGAACAGCAGTCACCCCGGAGGGGGTCGAGGGGGGCGAAACGTGAAGTGTTCTTGGGTGGGCGCGAAGTTTCCCTGGGCCCGCCCGAGATTGGGGGTGGGGGAGGAGGGAGAAAGAAAAAGGGAGCAACTAATGCCAGGTGCTGAGTCAGGGGAATCCGTCCGGCTCTTGCAGCCAGACCTGGCTCAGAATCAAAGGGGCGGCAGGGGGCAGGCGGCTCGTGAAAAGGCAATATTGTTGTAAGGGAGAAAAGCAAGTAAGTGTCCGAGTGGCAGAGGTGCTGGGGCGCGGGGTGGGGGGGCTAACAGCCAGTGTGGGGGGCGGGATCACGAGGGACCCCAGCCTCGCGTGGGGTACAACGTGGACAGGGCTGGCGGGGCTGCGCCACGAAGCGGAGGGGCTACGAAGGAATACGGCGTTGGAGACGCTGATTGCACAACATGCTCCGACGCGGGTGGAACGCCACTGCCGTGTGCTTCTAACCAACCCAGCTACTCGAACGGAAACCGCGTCCCGGGAGCCCCATGGTGTCCTACTTTCGCCTCTAAAAATCGTGCCGATGCACGAAGGTGGAGACAGGCAAATGGGAGACATCTTGCCCCCTGCTCTGACCGGAGCCATTGACCTGGGCGGCTTGCCTTCAGGGCTTCCTTGGGCCACCTTGTCACAAGTGCTCCCTCTGTTGACTTCTGGTCAAAGCGGCAGGGGTGTTTCAAGAGATGGTGGCAGATGCCAGCAAGAGTTGGAGGGGTGAGCAAGAGGTAGCTGCCCATCTAGTCCTTCTGTCTTATCACTTTTGAATTGCCAAAATAATTTATGTTCATTATTTAACCATATACAAAATACATTGTGATAGAATAATGGCCCTCCGAATACGTCCGCCTTGAAATTCCAGAAAAAGGATAGGCTTCAAATATTATAAATAGATTATATGGCAAAAATTAAAAGGGGGCGGGCGGGGTAGGCGTGTTGCATGTGTAGCTGGAGGGAACAATGAGGATCTCCAAGGCTGTAGTGAGGAGTGAAATAAGTCAAGACGCCAAAGGTTCTTACTCTCTGATTCCATTCAGATGAAGTTCAAAAGCAGAACAAACTGATAGTGATGGAAGTCACATGTATGTCCGTGGGGATTAGGTATTGAGTGGGAAGGGTAGAAGGAGAGTGTGTGCGGTCTTGGGTATCCTCATGATTTATCAGGATATGCACTCAGGCTTTGTGCACTTTTTACAGTGTGTGTTAATCCTGCATCCAAAAAGGTTTAGACCGCCCCACCCCCACCCCCACCCCGGCGCTGCAGCACTGAGTTGGCGACCACGTTAACAGGGCTTTCACGCAGATTCAATAGAGATTCGATTTACGTTGTTTGTTGTTTCGTTGCTAAGCAACACACTCTAAACTGCACAACCAAGTGATGCCAACCATTAGCAGCCGACGTGAGGGATGTGCTAAGCCCAGGATCCAAGAGCAGTTGACGTGCCCTCTCCCCGGCCTCAGCTCCTTTTTGCTCTGCAGGGGTGGGGTGGAGGTAGGAGGAGGTGGGGATGGGGATGAGCCGCCGGACCCGCAGCAGGCCCGGCCTCTTCCTGGCGTGGGCTGGCTGGAGTGAGCCACTCTCCCCCTCCCCCCCCCCAGCCCCCCACCCCGTGCCTGCTTTATCTATCCCCATGGCAACTGCTTCCCAGGACTGGGGCTAAAATGAGGCTCTGTGGGTGTCATCTGCAGTCATCAGAGATCTCACCTGCCGTGGAATACAGTGGCCTGATGAGGAAATTGATGAGTCACTGCAGCAAAAGTCTGGTACTTGTTGGGCAGGGCCATTCCAGTCCAATTGAGGCAGATTTGAGGCTGGGGGTCAGTCCTCAAAGAGAGCAGAGAAAGTCATCTGAAGGGCAGGGCACTACAGGAAAATTTAAGGACCAGAAAAAGCTAAAACCGTGTGGAAATAAAGAGCACCCAATGGAGAAAAGCGAAGTCTGTTTACTCAGAACTTGCTTAACAAAAGGAGTTTAGCCACCCTCTCGTGTTTGGCAGAGACTCAAAGGCAGGCAAAGGAGTGGGGGGAAGCTTCATAGTAGAAAAAGGACCAGCTTCAAATGTGCTGCTAATTTGTGGCCGTTGGTCTGGGAAAGCTGGAGGCAGCTAACTAGCAGGGTAGGGACGTCATTTGTGATTGGTTAGGGGTACACATTTGTCTTTCTCTGGTTGGTTCTAAATTGGAAGTGGAGTCAAAAATTAAAGAGGTTGACAGTTATTGATTAAGTTGTAACCATTCTGCGCTGATTGCTTCAGAGGTTGTGGTCTGGCTTTCTGGGCTGGTTGCTGCAGACTGTGGGTCAGAGTTCTGTTGTCAGTTACTGTCTGGCCACTGTTCATTTGCATATTCAGTCTCTCAGTGACTACCGGAAAGTTATACAGGTCAGGGGAGTGGTCCCCATCTCACCAACAAGGAGGTGAGGCACTGTGCAGGATATGGACACAGCTGTGAGCCCACCCTTACCCTATCCAAAGAGCAGGGCATGGAACATCACAGGAGGAAAAGTAAGGAGGTTAGGCGAGATTAAACATCCATTTAAACTCAGAAACACAAGATGCAGAAGCACCTCTGATGGAAACCCAAGAGTTTCTCTTATGAGCCTGAGAGGTGTTCCCAGCAGAACCTGGAGCCAGACACTGAGTGTGGGAGCTGGGTAGCTCACTGAACTTGAGTGTTCACCTCCTCAGCTCCTACTCATCAGAGTGCTGAGAGCCGAAAGAGTTAATATGCATCAAATTCTTGGGATAGTGCCTTGGACTCAGCTAGTGGTTGGTCAATGTTAACTATATTATTTTAGAGCTTTTGAATAGCTGCTTAAAATTTTAAATTAAAATATTGTTAAGACCAGTGTCAAATTGTGTTGATGTAAATGTGAACTGACGTGTCAGAAACCTGCTTTCCAGCTGGGTGGAAGAGTTTGGCTCAGGGGGACTGAAGGGGCCAGCAGTTGAAACACAGCCCCCAACGGTTGACATGTAGTCCATCCCTGACTGCATGCTCTCCTCAGGGGTAGAGGAGGAAGTTGGGGCGGGGGGGCAGTGGGGAGACTGGCAGCTCCTCCAGCACTCTGTGTTTGGGGTGGGGGAGGAGCCATGCTTTAAAAGAGAGGCAGATAATGTTGCCTGGAGGAAAGGGGAAGGAGGACTTCACAAACAAAAATGGTGTGTGTATGTGTGTGTGTGTGTGTGTGTGTGTGTGTTCATAGGCTTCACATTTGTGGTCCAAAAGAAGATTTAAACCTAAGAAAGCCAGAAATTATAGTTAGATAATTATATTTAGATAATTCAAAGTTCCATCTAAGCAGTCAGAATGGTTATAATTACATGGGTTCCCCAAGTGAGGCAGTAAAAAAGATTCTTTCTTAGTAAAATTAGGCAGTGGCCTGTAATTCAATGCTAACTTTCTTTGGGGACAGAAAGCAGGTTTTTTACTTGCCTTAACTGCTTATCTTCTAGGTCTAAGACAGCATATTCGAGATATGCAGCAATTTCAGCTCATTGTCCTTCG
This sequence comes from Sturnira hondurensis, assembly GCF_014824575.4. Lineage (NCBI taxonomy): Eukaryota > Metazoa > Chordata > Mammalia > Chiroptera > Phyllostomidae > Sturnira > Sturnira hondurensis. The sequence goes on from NW_028087015.1 coordinate 15,085,829, forward strand.
GAGATAGCAGTCTTGTAGGTCTTGGAGGTGGATCCTGGTGGAGGTCTCTTAACGAGGCTCTCACCTTGGGCAGGCTCTAGGCTTTGATAATTATTATTCTTGGCCCTGGAAGCTGCCAAAACACAAGTTCAAGTCTGCCTCAATCAGTAAATGTAACATTCATGTTTTATTCACTTCTTGTCCTTAAATTTGGTAATTGCTTTGCTACTTTTGTCAACTCTTTTGTGCTTTTAAGAATATATTTTTTATAGTTTTTCAAGTATTTTTAACTCTTGGTCTAAATAACCTAGCCTTCTATTGATATTTTATCAGTAAACTGAGAGGGTCTTTTAACCTGGGGTTTGTGCATGGACTGACTTGAAGTCATCCCTAAACTCCCCTAAAATTATATGCAACATCTTGTGTTTATAAAATTTTTCTGATTAAAAAAAGTCCATAGATTTTTATCAGCATTGTCAAAGGTGTTTATGACTCCAAACCAAATTTGAGAACTATTGCTTTGGAGTCCCAATAGCACTTAGTAATTTTAATTTAAACAAATTTAGCATAACTTTAAGCTCACAGAAAAGTTGCAAGTACCATACAAAAAAATTCCCATATTACCTTTACCCAAATTAACCAACTTTCTCTCTCTCTCTCTCTCTCTCACACACACACACACACATACACACACCTTTTTCTGAACCATCAAGGACTTCCGAGAAAGCAGGAAATCAACATCGACACACTACCATTCAAAAACCCTATTCAAATTGCAATTTTGCCAGTTGTCCCATATAAGTCTTTAAATTCTAAGGTCCAGGACTCCATTCAGGGATGTACATTGCATTTGTTGTCCTATCTCATTGGTTTCCTCCAGTCTGGAACAGTTCCTCAGTCATTCTCTATCATGCCCTTGACAGTTCAAAAGAATATAGGCCTTATGTTCTGTAGGGTGACCCTCCACCTGGGTCCATCTGATGATGTTTATTCATGTCCAGTGTCAGGTGTGTATTCTTGGTAAACTTTGCTTTTCTCATGTCAGTCTGTTCCTTCACTGGTGATGTTACTCTTGATTATATAGTCATGCTGATGCCTTCACTGTAAAGCTACTCTTTTTTTTTGTAACTGTTGGAAAATATTTCAATAATGTGCTTGGTTTGAATTTTGCCCAGTTTTAGCCTCTGTCGACAACTCAAGCCTGAATAACTATCATGTTTGGCAAGTGGTTTTCTAGTTACATCATTCTTTCTACATTTATTGGTTGACATTATACTGCAAATGAAGAGCTTTTGCAGTAAGCTCTTTCTCCCCACTTATTTATTTTTAGCACTATGAGCATATGGATTCCTATTGTATTCCATAAGTTATAATCTGTTACTGTAAATCTTTATTTTTATGCTCAAATTGCCACCAAGTGGGCCAGTGAGAGCCCATATAATCTCATGTTTATGTCCTTTTAAGATGTCCCGATTAGTCTTTGAGCACTTCCTTAATTTCTGTCACAAAATGTTCTAGTCTCGTCTTGTAGTTTCCTGTTCTAGCCCTAAAATCTGATCTTTCCCCAAAGAGTCTTGGTTCTTTTCCCTGCCCCCAGGTAACTACTTTAAAAATATAGCAGACTGTATTATTTTTAGAGCAATTTAAGGTTCCCAGCAAAACTGAGAGAAAGATACAGATTCCCATATGCACCCAGCCCCCACACAAGCATTGCCTCCCCCATTGTCAATCTTCCCCACCATGGTGGTACATTTGTTACAATTGGTGGGCCTACTTTGACCCATCGTGATCTCCCAAAATCCCAGTTTACACTAGGGTTCATTCTTGGTATTGCACATTCTATGATTTTGGAAAAAAGCATAATGACTGTATGACACCATCATTATCTATCATACAGTCTTGGTCCCTATTAGTGGAGCATGGTATTAGAAACCAAAATCCATGTATTCAGTGTACTCAAAGTTGTTGGGGTATCACTGCATGTAGATCCTGTCAGAGGATAGAACTAGGACATTTACATATTTCCCAGTATATGTATTTAATATCTAATGTATATTATATATAAATTTAGACATGCATGTATAATTTAATATTTGTTTATGTATTTCTTAAGTGAGTTCATAATGACATTTACATTTCTGATCTAATACCTTATGGCCCTTTCTAGCTTTCCCCCTTTCCATGTTAGTATTTTCTCAAACAGTGGAAAATCTGATCATTTTTAAAGGTTTTATTTATTTTTAGAAAGGGGGAGGGAGGGAGAAAGAGAGGGAGAGAAACATCAATGTGTGGTTGCCTTTTGCACACCCCCTACTAAGGACATGGCCTGCAACCCAGGCATGAGCCCTGACTGGGAACCAGTGACCATGTGGTTTGCAGGCTGGCATTCAGTCCACTGAGCCACACCAGCCAGGTCTGGTCATGATTATTCTCAGTATCTTTACTCATTTGTTCAACATAATCAACTGTCCAGCACCAGTCTTCTCTGTTACCCTCATGCCTCTCCCTTCAGTTCTCATGTTCTTGCCCAAATCACTGTTGTGTCTCAGGGAAGAAAGGGAAGAGAAATAGAAAAAAAAAAGACAAAAAGAAAAGGAAGATGGAATAGGAAGGGAATATAGGAAGGAAGGAAATATGAAAAGGAAAGAGAAAACAGGAAGGGAAGAGTTTAACATTAAGATAATGCCATAAATTGCTTTCAATAATTTGTTAATGTCAATGATTTCAAGCTTATAGTAGGGCACTCTGCCTAATTAACATATCTATGTGTGTTCAGCAGCAATTCTGGGCAACTGTTGCAAAGTCATGGGTTCCTGTATAAACATGGGCTCACAGTAAAAAGTTAAGAGTTAAATGGCAGTGTTAAATTGGTGGCTGCTAATGGCAAACTGGCGAGGTTTAACACTTGGAGGCCTGGAGTAGGACAGACTTGTGCTTTAATTCTGGTTCCTTTTCTACATGTGTGGCCAAGAGCTAACTTAACAGCTCTGAGTCTCAGATTCCTCACCTGTGAATGGGTATAATATTTATTTCACAGGCTTGCCATTGATGTTCATCGGATATAATAGTGAGTTTGATTAATTATTATTATAGGTAGTGCTAAAAATTGTACTGTCTTGATACACATGCCTTTTTGTTCATTTTATTGCTATGAGAAACCCAGCTCTGGATGATGTGGCTCAGTGGACTGAGTGCTGGCCTGTGAGCCAAGAGGTCGCAGGTTCTATTCTCAGGCAGGGTACATGCCTGGGTTGTGGGCCAGGTCCCCAGTTAGGGGTGTGCAAGAGACAACCACACATTGCTGTTTCTCTCCCTCTCTTTCTCCCTCCCTTCCCTTCTCTCTAGAATTAAAAAAAATCTTTAAAAAACCCACAGCATTACTACGGTATCCTCATGACACAGTAAACACACAGATATAAATGAGGCTGGAACTTGTGTATGCTATACCTTTAAATACTTCTTTTGGTCAAAATAGCATTTTTCAAGATTGTAATTCTGTACCAATTCTAACATTGGTTTTGTTGTATAAAAGTTTGCCAAATAAAAATGTTTCTATGTAATATTGGTGTTCTCATTTGAAAATAATGAGACTTCTAATATAATGGACATCTGTTGTTTTGTCCATCTGTAATGTGGTGCCACCAAGGCCCCACTCAAAAGAGGGATTTGTAATGGGGTCCAGAACTTGGGGTGTGTCCAGGAATTATAAAATATAGGCTATCCTCACCCGCAACGTGTTTTTGAGCTGGGGGTGGGACACAAGATCAGGGCCATTGAGATTTATTTTGCATATCAACAATTGGCCAGCTTCATACCTGATATACAAAAACAATTATTTTACATATCTATAACAGCTGGCTAGCTTCATAGATAAGTAGCTGTGGCCATGCTTTGAGCCAGGGGGATGGGAGTGACTTTGACCCAGGAAAAAACTGGGAGGCAGCTCCCCCTGGTTACAGCACCTGCGTGAGAGCTTGGAGATGGTTCACTCCATGCCACGGGGCCAGGCCTGCCCGGACTTACTCTGGCAGCCCAGAGGAGCTGGAAAAAAAAAAATGCAGGAGTGCTAGCAGGTGTAGACAATTGTGGGAGGAGTCGGAAATGGGGTTGCAGGGGAACATTCGAGGGATTTAAACCCAAGTGCAGCAGCCATGCAGGGCTTACCACACAGTTTTGGGGGGAACCACATGGTTTTGGGCCTCCCTTAACCATGCAGCTTAGGAAGCAGGAAAGCAGGATGTAGCAACAATGCAGAGCTTTCTCTTAGCTGTTTGGAAGAATGCAGGATAGACGACAATGCAGGACTAGGGATAGGGACAATGTGAGACCTTGCAGAGCAGGGAAGGGGTAAAAGGACTCGTGCTGGTGGGCCATGAGAAGGTGCCATATGGGTTTAGATTAAGGAGTGGAGATCCCAGCGACACAGCTGATGGTGCTGGGAACCGCGGGAGACCTGCCAGCCAAGCACAAATGACTGAGAAGAACCAGGAGAAGTGAGCTGCAGATTTGTGTTTTTTCTTCTGGAGGATGGTACTTCTGATTGGCATGTTCTGAGACTGCCTGCTGGGGCAAAGGTGGGAAGGAAGGACTGTGAGTGTGGGTGTTTTAAGGGACTTAGGGATTTTAATGAGGACCTTAAGTCACTACTCTAAGTTTGTATAACTTTGAATAAATAGTTCCTTTCCTTCTCACCAAGTTCTGGCATTGAGTGCCATAATTCCCATTCCCTGGTGGTGGGCAAGGAATCCACAGTGACAGAGGGACCCCAGGTGGGAGGGAGCGTGTTTTGGTAACAGTGTCTTGCCCCCCCCCACCCCCGCCCTGCCGCTGGGCTGTTCTGTAACACTTCCTTTTACATGGGAAATGTTTTTTCTCCACTTCAATAATTTAGTTCAGGGGCAGCAGCCACGTTCTTAGTGATCCTAGCTCTTTGGCAAAATCATTTGGTTCAGGAGTGGGGACCTTGCTGAATCAATGAACTGTTCTTCCCTTGGAATTTTTAACTTGGGACAAGAGATTATCACTCTCAATCTGTCTGATAGGCTGAATATGTGACCTTGAGACCTATCAGTGGCCTTTTCTCCAGCCACACGGAGGAAGCTGGTTTGAGAGCATGAAGCTAGTGTGCAGTGTGAAGCAGGGCTTTGCGATGGGGGCAGCGAGGGGCACGCTGACCAAGAGCAGTCCATGAGGCCCAACAGACCACTACTTTTGTCCAACTTTATTCATATCAACAGTGCATTCCTCCTGTTTGCCTCCCAGTTTACTTGGGTTCCTTTCAATGGCAACCAAGAGGTTGACTGACATATCTCAAAGGGATGTTGATAGGACCAGTTCCTGGAATGTACCAGGGACTCACAGATGTTGGTTTAGTACTTATATTTAACCTCCAAGCGAAAAAGATTGAGCACTTCTTGATTATAGAAGTAACTTTCCTTTGAGCATCACTAAGGAAGACACCTAAAGACAAAAGGAGCCCTCCACCCCATCACACACACACATATCCCTCCAGTCCTAATTGGGTTTTGCTGCCTGGAGGGTCACATACCTGCATTGAAAAACTAGTACTTCCTTCAGTAAATCTCAAAGTCCATCCCTCTCTCAGAATCCTTTTTTCCCTTTGCTACTCAACATCTGAGACTTGGCCTGGTGGTCCTGAATTGTGTCCCTGGCCTGACCTGAGTGAGACATTCTCATTGGGGAGAGGTGATCTCAAGTTGGGACTAGGTGGAAGAGATCAGAGTCAGGGAATGAGCCTTCAAATTCATCATGAAAGGCTCAAATATGCTCATGTCTGAAGGTTAACCATTGAAAACAGGGGGGCTCCATTATTGTGTTAAAAATTTGCTTTCAGACCCTGGCTGGTGTGTCTCAGTAGATTGAGTGCCTGCTTGCGTGCGAATCAAAAGTTTGCCAGTTCAATTCCCAGTTGGGGCACATGCCTGGGTTGTGGGCCAGGTCCCCAGCTGGGAGCATGCGAGAAGCAACCGATGCTTCTCTTCCCTTCTTTCTCCACTCTCTAAACATAAATAAGCAAAATCTTAAAAAAAAAAAAGGGCTTTCCTGCCTTGGCTAACATTAGTCAAACCAGTGACACTAGTCTTCAAGGGCTGCTCTTTTTGGAGGACTCCGGCTTATTATTTTTATTCTTCGTCTTGTCCTGATTGATGAGACTTGGGAGAGGAGTCTTCTCAATTTCTTCACTCACACAGATGGGAAAAAGTTTGCATTCTTGAATCTATCTGCATATTGTTTAAAATATATATTTTATCAGGGTTAGAGCTCATCTTTGCTTCTATTCGGGCAATTCTAAAGTGGTGGTCTTTCTAATCTGTATTTTCTAGTTATTCACTTAGAGAAAGAGCCAAGGCTATGAGGAAACTGGTGCACTGATGCAGGCAGAGGTCAGTCTTTTATCAGGCCAAAGCAACTTAGGTAAGCATCCGTAACTCAGTAGATCAGGCCCTGTCTGGTCTAAACACTTCTCTTTGGTTCACGTTTCAACCCCCAACCTCGCCAGTTTATGGAAGTTAACCTAACCACAAGCAGAAGTCTCCCTGGGTGGAATCTTGGTAAAGTTAACTCTTGTCTTACTTTCAGCACTGCTTTAGCACTTCCTCTTACATTTCACTGATATTTTAGTGCCATTTTCAACCCATGTGCTGCAAGAGTATTTAAAACATGCAATACCTATTTAAGCCAGGGACACTGATCCCTTTTCTCTTAGATTGTCAAATTAAAAAAGAAAAAAACAGCCAACACAACAGTAGCCATCTGGTGTGAATCAAAATTATACCTATTTTTTGTCTGCTCAGCAAAAACTATTTTTGTGTGTTCCTGCATAATTTTAGTAATTACTTTATATGTGACATGAAATGAAAAAGGGTTAAAATTACTATTTTTGTGCTTCCTCAAAACGTGCATCAGAAGTACCCCAGTGGCAAAAAATGCATCTTCCTGGGCCCACTCCAGGAATCGGCTCCAGAATCTCCGAGTGGGGGGTGGGGGGTAGAAAGGCGGAGAACCGTATATTTATACGGGCCCAGGGAATTCTTAAGCACCCCAGGAAGGTCTATGGTTCCAGTTTGGAGCTGGTGCTGGGCTTCCTGCCTCACCGTCAGGGACTCGCGCACGCACGCTGCTTTCCCCCCTCGCACTCTCTGTCGCCTCCCAACGTGCCACCAGAGCTCAACCACTTTTTAGGTTATAGCCCTGTTGCCCCACACAGCCCTCAGGACTTCAAAGCCCAGATAACCGAGTGCCTGCCGAGTATTGCTACCACTGAACACACACACAGCTCCCCGCCCCACGGCCGCCGGAAGTGACGGCCCTGGTCGTTGGGAGCATCCCGCCCCTTCCGGCCAGCGCCCCGCCCAGGCCTCGCCCCTCTGGTCTCCCAACCCCTCCCCCTCCCCACTCTTGCCCGCTTTCTGTCAGCCTCTCTCCCTCTCCCTCTTTCCCTCCATCCTCCGGCTTCCTCACTCGCACCTGAAGACACGCACCTGCCCGGACCCAGCTCCACTCTCTCCTCCCTTCTCCCTTCCCTTCCTCCCCACCCTAGACGGAAGGCTCCGGCCTCGCCGCGGGAGCCTCGCGGCTGCGTCACCACCGCCCTGCCAGACAAGATGGACACCGCCGAGGAAGGTAAGTCGACCGCGTCCGCGCCCTTGCACGGGAGCCCACGGTCCGGCTGGCACCCCATCTGCGAAGCTCGAGGTGTGAGCGGGCCCGGGCTGCGCGGCAAGGCGCCTCCCCTCTGGGCGGGGGGCGCACGCGGTGACAGCAGCGGGGCCAGCGCCCGAGCCGTTTGCCCATGGAACAGTCGGCTCGAGGGGCTGTGGACTCTGGTGGGCAGGGGAAGGTGACCCCTCGGCTCTCCACGCTGTTTCCCGCCTATGGGCGCAGCGGTCAGGACCCTTCGGGGCTGGGGCGTCTGGGCAGCAGGGACTGTGGCTGCCTGGGCTCCCCCACCCCTCCTGCATCCCGCCAGGCCCCGGGCAGGGGGAAGCGCGGTCGTGGCTGTTCTAAGTGTGGGGGCGTTCTTCACACCCTTCCCTCCCTCGGTTTTGTCTTTCTGTCGTCTTGCGCATCGCTATGCGGGCCCTACCCCATTGCAACAAAACTTCTTTGTTGACTCTGAAACTTAGCGAAAATAGCCCGCCAGGCAGTGGCCGAGTGGAGTGAATTGGACTGACCCCTGTTTAAAAACCTTGCCTTCTGCTTGTGTCCTAATTGAAACGGGGAAGTGGAAGGTCCGGCCAGGTTATTTGAAGGAGGGAGGCTCTTTAGGATTCTTTTGTTTTGGTGTAGTTTATTTTGTGTTTAATTCGCCCGACACCGAGAGGCCAGGTTTCGTGTGTGTGCGTTTTGTTTCGTGGGTGCGTGTGTTTTGGATATGGTAGTTTGGGAACAAGCTGACCCTTGTAAATGAAATACGTATATATAAACATCAGAGTATTGAATGCATTTGTTTGTCTGGCTACCGAAGGTCAGAGGTTATTTTTAAGCAGTTATATTTTTAGAGCCAGTCAAATAATTTAGTAAGTCTCTGGAGGAAATGGCAAAATTATCCTGTTTCTTGATGTTTTGGCTATTAGTGAAGACACATTTATGCTTTGGGTATCTTTAAGTGGGGAAATGATAAAACACCTTTCAGCCTTATAAGTTGCGATTTTTTTTTGTTTTTGGATGAAACTCATGGAGCATTGTTACGGCGTGAAGTAAATAATGAGTGCTAAAATATTTGATATTGTCCGTATATGTCATGAGCTGATAGAATTCGATGTACCATTTTTTATAAGAAGTCTTTCATAATCAGTGAGAACCTCAACTGTAATAACATTTGCATGTGACACTTAACAGTTTACAAAGCATGCTCACATGCATTCACATTTGATCTTCACAGAAGCCCTATGGAATATGTAGATAGGTATTATCCTTTATAGACGTGGAAATTCAGGCTTCGTTATTTTAATAGGTTCAAGTTTCACACCCAAGTAAGAGAGAGATTTGAACCCAGGTATTTGGATTACAGGTAGAGTTTTCCTTTTATTATGCCTCCATTTGACAACCCCTGATTTTGTATTTGTTTTATGAAACTACTAGACATAAAATGAAAATGAATTTTAATACCTTTGATGCCTACTTTTGCAAAATTCTAAATTGGAAGTCTTTTGAAATTGTAAAAATTAATTTAAATTAAACTTGGAGAAACAGTGGAAGGAAAGGGAGGATTACAGAGAATTTCATTATAAAAATGTTAGTCAAGATACCAAAAAGTTTGGAAACAGCTGTTCTATTTGCCAAATTACAGATCCTTCCTTTTTTAAAAATTTTACATTTTAAAAAGATTTTATTTATTTATTTTTAAAGAGAGGGTAAGGGAGGGCCAGAAAAGAAAGTTTGTTCTGTGAGAGTGAAACAGTTGCCTCTCACACGCCCCCAACTGGGGACCTGGTGCAGAACGCAGGCCTTTTCTCTGACTGGGAATCAAACCAGCGACCTCTTGGTTTTGCAGGCCAGTGCTCAATCCACTGAGCCATACCAGACAGGGCCAGAGTATTTCTTTTGTAAAAAATTATTTTAAATGGATTGATTTTAGGCAGTGAGAGAGGAAGGGAGGGAGGAGAAAGAGAAACTTTGATTTGTTGTTCCACATGTTTATTCATTCACTTATTCATTGGTTGATTCTTGTATATGCCCTGATTGGGGATCCAACCCACAACCTACGTGTATCAGGATGATGCTCCAGCCAACTGAGCTACCTGGCCAGGGCACAGATTCTTTCTTTCTTTTTTTTTAATTTTTGAAAAATTTTATTTATTTTTAGAGAGAGAGGAAGGAGAAAGGGAAACACCAGTGTGTGGTTGCCTCTTGTGCACCCCCTACTGGGTTCCTGGCCAGCAACCCATGCATATGCCCTGACTGGGAAGCGAACCAGCGACCCTTTGGTTCATAGGTTGGCACTCAATCTACTGAGCCACACCAGCCAGGGAAGACACAATTATTTCTTAAATTAAAAAAAAAAAGCAGTTGTTTTTCTTTCTGTGATTACAAAAGAAAGTCTTTTTGTAGGAGACCCAGAAAATACTGCTAAACATAAAGAAAATTTTAAAAATCTCTTAAACCTATCACACTATTAAAAACTGATATTTTTATTCTTTTTTTAATGTTAATCTCAGCAAATGGAATTAGAATGCTACTAAAATATTAACCCTACAAGCATTGTAACTTTTTTAAAAATAGCATTTGCTTGCCTCTAGTGCTACCATATATTATGTTATAATGCTCAGACTGTTTTGTATCTATACTAAATAGTACTGAATTCTGTTAGAACATTGGTTAGTTCCCAGATGCATTTTGACCTTTCATATTTTTTACTAGATTTGAAATATATCTAAAGTACTTAGTATATTAAAACTTATTTTTCTAAAACCAGCAGGTGTATAATATATTTTTATAATGCAAAAGGTGGATGAATCATTCTTATTGTTTGTATGAGTTCAAGTGTATTAAAACTGTTGTCCATTATCAAATCTTTAAACTTAATCACTGAGGAGACCATAGATACACAGCTTCCTCATTTTATGGATTAGGAGCCTAATCCTGCACTGCACTGAGATTTTTCAGTTTCAAAGGAAAAAATCTATCTTTTGGTCAAAGATACATTTAAAAAAAAAATAAAAGTACCACACTATTAGAATAGATGTTGCAAGCAAGTACTGATCTATGAAACTCTCGTTTGATAGTAAATGTTTTGACATCATTCGGCTCATTTCAACTCAGTGATACATATAGCTGATTTTTTTCATTTTGCTAAATTACTCCTTATACTAGCAGAATTTAATTAAAAATCTAACCAGCAGTTTTTCAAAAACAAAATGTCAAATCAATTGTTCTTTATGCTTTATGAACACATTCATTGGGAAGGTATGAAGCTGAAGTATATTGCAGTTGATCATGTTCTCTATTTACTATGGGAAAACTTGAGGTGACTTCGATTTGGATGAGTTAAAAGGATGAGAAGTTATCAGAACCAGACAGCTAGTTACTGTCTTTCTAGAACCACATGGTTTTTCATCTCTACTTCCAGGCATGTCTGCTTCGTATTTCTCTCCACAGATAGCTTTCACTGCTTTGGCATGCTTATGACCAAACAGATATGCACTTCTTTGTCAAATGTTTACTGCGCACATGTTACAAGCCAGGCATACTATGTTATGAACCTGGGCTGGGCAGACAACAAAATACACAAAATCTAAGACCAAAAAAAAAAAAACAAACCCAACAACCCTAAAACCCTCCACAAAAGCCATGTAAGAACTTATATGGCATAACCTTCTATATGGCATAGAAGGTTATATGTACTGTGGACAACAGTAGATGAGGAGGGAATAAGGAGTGTCAGGATATGAGGATTGGTTGCAATTTGGAATATGTCTCCTACTCACTGGGAAGGAGCAAAGAAGGAGAGGGAGTTAGACATGCAAATAAATGCTCTGTGGGCAGAGCATTCTAGGCACAATGAATAGCCAATGTGAAATCTCTAAGTTGGGAATATGCCAGGAATTTTCAAGAAATGAGTTGGGGGAAAGAGTAAGCAAAATATGAAGTCAGAGAGGTCATGGGGCCAGTGGGGAGTGTAGAGGGAGAGTAAGTAGAACTTAGTGGACTTACTTTTGTGAAATAGAGTCATGGGAGGGTTTCGAGCAGAGACAAGACGTAAATTGTCTTGCCACTCTGTCACTGGCGACTTCCCTGAACGTACAGTCAAACTTTCATTCTTGAATGTCTCCTATTTTGAACAATTTGGTTCTCAACCAAGTTGTTCATGGAAAAAATGCTTCATTTCTTGAAGTGACAACCCTTTCATCCTGGTACCCATATGATTAGTCACACATCTCTTAGGCATGATTTGGTTTTTGAACAAATCGCTTCTCGAACAGCCTTCCAGAATGAATAAAGTTCAAGGACTGAGGTTCCACTGTACCTCTTTCCAAATCAGCTCTTAAACCCAAATTTCTGGGAGCTAGAATCTGATTGGCCCATATTGGGTTGGTCAGGTACCTACCTATGATCCAGGTAGCTGGCTAGGTGGTAGTTAGAAAGATAATGTAAGAATAAAAATCATGTCCAAAGGTACAGACTTCCAGTATTTGAATAAATCCTGGTGATATAATGTACAATATGGTGACTATAGTTAATAAATAATACTGTTATTTATTTGCCAGGTGAAAACAGTAGATCTTAAAAGTTCTCAGAATAAGAAAAATAATTTGTAACTGATGATGCTTTTACCTAGACTCATTGCACAGTATATACATGTATTAAATCTTTATGTTGTACACTTTAAATTTTTAAAAAATATTTTCTTTGTTTATTTTTAGAGAGAGGAGAAGGGAGGGAAAAGGAAAGGGAAAGAAACTTGGATGGGTTGCCTCTCACATGCCCCCCAACTGGGGACCTCGCCTGCAGCGCAGCCATGTGCACAGACTGGGAATTGAACTTGCAGCCTTTTGGTTTGTGGGACTATGCCCAACCCACTGAGACACACCAGTCAGGGCTGACTGTATACTCTTTAATGATAGGTTAACAAGGTATAATTTACACACAATAAAATTTACCTTTTTAAACTTAAATTGTTTAAACATTTGTTATTTATTAATTTTAAAGAGAGAGAAACATTGATTTGTTGTTTCACTTATTTGTGTATTCATTGGTTGTTTCTTGTTATGTGCCCTGACTGGGGATTGAACCCACAACCTTGGCATATCAGGATGATGCTGTAACCAACTGAATACCTGGCCAGGGACAAAACTTACCCTCTCAGTGTGCTGTTCCATTATACCACTTCTTTTTTTAAATAAAGATTTTATTTATTTATCTTTAGAGGAGAAGGGAAGGAGAGAGGGAGAGAAATATCAACATATGGTTGCTTCTCGTGCGTCCCCTGCTGGGACCTGGCCTGCAACCCAGGCGTGTGCCCTGACTGGGAATTGAACTGCGATCCTTTGGTTCACAGACCTGAGCTCAATCCACTGAGCTATACCAACCAGGGCTATTATACCACTTCTGAATACAAGAATTGGAGATTCCTTGTCTTTGCTTTCCTTTCTATTTACCAAATAATTGAATACCTGCTATGTACTTAGGCCCTGTGCCAAAGTGTTTTCTACATAAGTTTCATTTCCCCCGTTCTCAGACATTGCAAAGTTCCTTAGTATCACTTTTATTGAATGGTACAGTTTGAAGACCATTGGTCTTAGGATTCCTTTACACTCTTAAAAATTGAAGATCCAAAGGACTTTTGTTTAGGTGGGGTATGGGTGTGTGTGTGTATGTTACTGTATTTGAAATGAAAACAACTTTAAACATGACACATGTAAAAATAACTTTATGATAAGTGTTTTTTTTAAGACAAACAGCCTTAATGAGAGAGTAGCACTGTTTTAATTTTTTTGCAAATCTTTTAAAAATGTTTTAAATTTTTTAAAAATATATTTTATTGATTATGCCATTACAATTGTCCTGTTTCCCCCCACTTCATTCCCCTCCACCCTACACACTCCCTCCCCCACCATTCACCTCCTTTAGTTTATGTCCACATACCTCAAGTTCTTTAGATTCTATATTTCCCATACTATTCTTGCCCTCCCCCATATCTGTTTTCTATCTACTGTCTATGCTACTTATTCTCTGTACCTTCTCCCCCTTCTCCTCCTCCCACTCCCCTGTTGCTAACCCTCCATGTGATCTTCATATCCATGGTTCCACTCCTGATCTAGCTGTCCTCTTAATTTGCTCTTGTTTTAGGAGTGGTTGTTAATAACTGTGTGTTTGCTGTCCTTTCACTGTACATATTTTTCATCTTCTTTTTCTTAGATAAGTCCCTTTAACATTTCATATAATAAGGGCTTGGTGATGATGAACTCCTTGAACGTGACCTTATCTGAGAAGCACTTTATATGTCCTTCCATTCTAAATGAAAGCTTTGCTGGATAGAGCAATCTTGGCTGTAGGTCTTTGGATTTCATGATTTGGAATACTTCTTTCCAGCCCCTTCTTGCCTGTAAGGTCTCCTTTGAGAAATCAGCTGACAGTCTGATGGGAGCTCCTTTGTAGATGACTATCCCCTTATGTCTTGCTGCTTCTAGGATTCTCTCCTTCATTTTAATCTTGGCTAATGTAATTATGATGTGCCTTGGTGTGTTCCTTCTTGGGTCCAACTTCTTTGGGACTCTGAGCTTCCTGGATTTCCTGGAAGTCTATTTCCTTTGCCAGACTGGGGAAGTTCTCCTTTATTATTTGTTCAAATAACTTTTCCATTTGCTCTTTCTCTTCCCCTTCTGGTACCCCTATAATTCGGATATTGGAATGTTTAAAGATGTCCTGGAGGTTCCTAAGCCTCTCCTCATTTTTTTGAATTCTTGTTTCTTCACACTTTTCTGTTTGATCATTTTTTTTCCCTACTGGTCCACTCCCTTGATTTGAGTCCGTTTCCTTTCCATCACTATTGGTTTCCTGTGCATTTCCCTTCATTTCAATTAGTTTAGCCTTCATTTGTTCATCTAATTTGTGGCTAAAATCAACCAGTTCTGTGAGCATCCTGATCACCAGTGTTTTGAACTGTGCATCTGATAGGTTGGCTATTTCTTAGTTGCTTAGAGTTATTGGCTCTGGGGCTTTGAGTTCTTCTTGAGCCATAATGTTTTGGTCTATTCACGCCTGTTACCTATGAGGGGCAGAGTCCTAGGTGTTCACCAGGGCTGGGCAACCCAGGTCTCTGGGTTGTGATGCTGTATGTGGGGGCAGGGTCAAGGAGGGGCAATGGCGGTCCCCTCTGCTACTTCCCACTGCTGGGGCCTGGGTGGTTTGTCTCAGTGCTCGCTCCTTCGCCTGGTTTATCTGCGTGCGAATGTGTGACTGCCGTCAGCCTGCCCCCTTGCGCCTTCACTGAGTCCTCCCGTTGCCACCCCACACATGGGATCAGCCAATGGCTGCCTGTGTGCCTGGGTCAGTCCAGCAGATCTTTCCTGTCCAACACTGCTTCCCCCCTGGCTCTGTCCCTCATACTGGTCTGGCGGAACGGTTTGTTGTTGTCGGACTTCCGTATAGTTCAATTTTCTGTGTTTTGGTTGCATTTTTGTTACTAAAACTTTGTTGTCTTTAAACTTGTTTGTGCGAGGAGGCACAGTGTTTCCACCTATGCCTCCATTTTGTATGGAAGTCTCGCAAATCTTTTTTATGTGTGGGTTATCAGAAGACAATTGGATTCTCATTTCTGCCTGTACAGTTACTGTGTTCTTATATGTTTCAATTCAAGTAGGTGAAGATTTGTTCTCACACAGTTAGTTTGAAAAGGGAGGCATATTTTCAGATAATTTGGGATAGTTTGATATTTTACCAAAACTCAACAAGTAGTAGGTTCTTAAGCAGCATTATATCTGGAAAACATATCAATCAAATGTTAAAAATTAAATCAACTTAAAATACATTGGTCTGATGGTTCAGGAAAGAAAGTCCAGAAATAGACCCATTGATATATGGACAATGGATTTTTGAGTAAGGTACAAAAACAATGCAGTAGAGAAAGTATAGTGCTGGATAATTGAATATCCAGTGGCAAAAAATAAACTTTGAGCTATACTTTGTATCATGTACCAAAATTATGTCAAAGGGGTATTAGACCTAAATGAAAAAAACAAAACTAAAACTATGAAACTTCTAGAAGAAAATATAGGAGAAAATCTGTGTGATTTTGGGTTAGGCCAAGATTTCTTAGGTACAAAACTAAAAGTATAAACCATGAGAGAGGAAATTGGATGGTATAAAAATTAAGAACATCTGTTCTTTGAAAGACACTTTTAAGAGAATTGAAGACAGGCCACGGAAAGTGTTTGCAAAATGTATGCCTGATAAAGGATTTATTTAGAGTATGTAAAAAACTCTCAGTACTTAATAAGAATGTGAATAACGGAATTTGAGAAATAGCCCAAAGATTTGGACAGACACTTCACCAGAGAATATATACACATGGCTAGTAAGTACATGAAAAGATGATAGGCATCATAGTCACTAGGTACACACAAATCAAAACTACAGTGAGATAATTCACACCTACTAGGATGGCCATAATCAAAAAGGACAGACAATCAGTCTTGGTAAGGATGTGAAGAGATCAGAACCTTCATTCATTGCTGGTGATAATGTATAGTACTGCAGCCAATTAGCCTCAAAACATTAAACTCAGTTACTATATGACCCAGCCAGCACTTTCATTCTTAAATATATACCCAAGATAATTAAAAATATATGGTTTTTTAAAAATATTTTATTTATTTATCTTTAGAGGGGAAGGGAAGGAGAGAAGGAGAGAAATATCAATGTGTGGTTGCCTCTCATGAGTCCCCTGCTAGGAACTGGCCTACAACCCAGGCATGTGCCCTGACTGGGAATCGAACCGCGATACTCTGGTTCACAGGCCCGCGCTCAATCCACTGAGCTACACCAGCCAGGGCTTAAAAATATATGTTCATAAGCCATAGAAACAACACATTGTTCACCAGCTGTTGGATAGATAAGCAAAATGTGCTATATATAAAAAATGGAATATTATTTGGCAATACAAATGAATGAAATGCTACTACTTGAATTAATCTCACAAACATACTAAGTGAAAGAAACCATTCATGAAATAACACATTTTATATCATCCAATTTGCATGAAGTGTCCAAAATAGGCAAATCTTCATAAAGAGAAAGTGGGAGGGCTAACAGAATGGGGAGTAACTTTATAATATGTAAATTATGTTTCAGTAAAGCTGTTAAGAAGGAAAATTATGAGGTATTACTGCATACCTATTAAAATGGCTAGACTGGAGGCAAATCACACGTCCATGTCTAATTTCTAGGTGGCAAAGTTCTGTCCTGCCATATACACAGAAAGTGGAATTCCAGAAATATTTGATGACCAATGCTAATGATTTCCACAGTCCCATTAATTCCTACCTGGTTGAATGAAATGAATGTGCTCATTGGGACACATTTCACTCTACAGCTTCATTAGACTGAATTTGGAGGGGGAACAGTAATTTTTTTGATGTTGTCATTTGTTATTTCTTCCCACATGTATATTTAAACATTACTATAGTAAGTCTTGTTCTTTTAAGTTGAAGTATACTTTAAATACAGTAAAATTTACCTTATTAGTATTCCTGGGTTTTTGACAAATGCATAGTCACATAGCCAGCACAATTAAGGTGTAGAATAGCTCCATCACTCTCCAAGATACCACTGTACCCTTTTAAATTAACACTCCCCCAGACCCTGGCAACCACTGATCTGTTTTTGTCTCTGTAGTTTTGCCTTTCCCAGAATGTCTTAGGTGGAATCATACAGTATGTAGTTTAACTCTGCAAACTTATGACTTGTTTCAGATTTTTCTGCTGGAACATGGATTAGCAGGGAAGAAGCTTCCATTCCTTCTAGACTACACACAGATTAGCTAAAGAAATTTAGCTGAGGCTATAGAGCCCGAGCAGGTACAATGCAGGTACAACCTCTCTTCCACAGCTTTTCCTGGCTTCCAGTTCCCGAATAAAGTGCGGATATGCCCTTGACACAGCCAAGCAGGGCTTGGGACTGCCAAGCAGCTGAATATTTGCTTTACAGGTATTTAATAGTTAGGGCTTATCACCATTGTAGTTGGTTTATACCAACAATATTTGCTTTTTCATTTAGGGGAATATTTATACATAAAGACCTTTTGAACAAAACTCATTTAGTCACATCATCAGTGGGAAAAACAGTTGATACTGCAACAGAGACTTGTGATACTGTCCTTTAGAACAAATTCCATATTTGAGACACTTAGATTAAATGGTTTTATCTTTTCATTTTTTAAAATTATTTATTATTTTTTTATTTTTAAATATTTTTTAAAAGATTTTATTTATTTATCTTTAGAGAGGAAGGGAAGGAGAGAAATATCAATGTATGGTTGCCTCTCGTGAGTCCCCTGCTGGGAACTGGCCTGCAACCCAGGCATGTGCCCTGACTGGGAATCGAACCACGATCGTGTGGTTCGCAGGCCCGCGCTCAATCCACTGAGATGAATTATTTATTTTTAGAGGGAGGGGAAAGGAAGGAGAGAGGGAGAGAAACATTGATGTATGAGAGATACTACAGCGATGGTTGCCTTTTGCATGACCCTAACCTGGCCCACAACCCAGGCATGTGCTCTAACTGGAAGTTGAATGCAGACCAGCACTCACTCTACTGAGCCACACCAGGCATGGTTAGATTAAATTATTTTAAATTAGAATTGGGTTGTTGGTTGCATGGATATAGGTTTTTAGGAATGTTGAGACAGATGTTATTTAACTTTGATTTTGCTTTCTTCCTCTGATGAAGATAGTGAAAATTTTATCACATTTTTAAAAACATAGCCAGTGAAATAAGAAAATTGCTAATGTGAATTTTCAAATTTGTGTGCATGTTACATTAATCACAAGCTAAGCCCTCTTGCTAAAGAACTTCATTGATAAAATCGGACTTGGTAGTGTCAGTAAAGTAGAGGTTCAGCTGTGATATTTGCAGATTGCGTATTTAACTTTTGCGTATTTAAAAAAGTTTCATTATGTAAAATTTTTAACACTTACAAAATAGACTAATTTAATAAACTTTCTTATAACCAGCATCTAGATTCAACAGATACAAGCACATCTCACCTCCCTTCCCCACTTTGGATTATTTTAAAGCAACTCCAAGATATGCTATCTTTTTATCTGTAAATATGTATGTATTCTAAGAAATAACTTCTTAAACACAAAACCACTATCATACTGCTTATTGCCTTTATCCTTCAAGTTTTAAAATGACCATCAGTATTGTTATTAACATAATTGCTGAATTCTGCTTATGATTTCTTTGCAGTTCTTCTATCTTAGAATATAGCCTATTAAGGACGTATGATCAATCATTACTGTTTTAAAGTCTCTAAAATAATTTTTTTGTGGTTAAGTTTGATATGCATAGGTCCATTTGTTTGATTTGTTGCTGATTTGGGTGTTGCTTATTTTTCCATTTTGATGTTTGTTTTATAATTACGTAAAAGATTTTTATGGTTCTAAAGTAAAGTGATTCAGATACCTAATGTTCCCTTCCCTTTTATAGACTCAATGGAGGCTTGTGGAGCTCCTGATAAAATAATGAAAAATTTGTTTATGTGTGTATTTTGAGAGAACGATAGTTACTCTGATTTTTCCCCCAAAGGTTCCAAAGGCAAAAAGTGCATTTGAACCAATACTTTGGAGCAGTAGTTCTTCAATGTTTTTGGTTTCAGGATCCAAAGTCTAAACATGAAGTCTAAAAAGGGCTTTTATTTTCCATATGAGAAAGTAAAACAAAACAATTGGAAATATTTATTAATTTACTTAACATACCCATTATATGTTAATAAAAGCTTTTTTTAAAAAAGAAAATAACTATATATTCTAGAACCAAAATATTGGTGAGAAGAGTGGATTTATTTCATATTTGCAAATCTCATAACTGTCTGGTTTAATGGGAGGCATCTGGATTTTTTTCATCTGTGGCTGTATTCAATCAGTGTCTTAATCTAGCATCTGGAAAACTCCACTGTATACTGGCAAGCCAATGACAGTAAAAGACAGACAATGTCTTTCTGTTACAACGAAAATAGTTTTGACCTTGCAGAGGCTGGGTGAGTCCCAGTTTTTTTAGCTGGACTGTGTTAGGCAGAGCCTTGGGCTTGATTTAGATTTATTGTATTTGCTTAGTTTTGGTTCGTTGGTTTGTTATTCAGAAGGACGGTCTTCTGAAAATGTGTGTCCCATTTTATTTCAGGTGTATTCCTCAGCCCCCTAAGTGGAGGTCCAGTGTCTCTAACCTCTTTGCCCCAGCGGGCTGTTACATGGTGTTTGCCACAACTCCCCCCATCCACACGGGGCTGGCTGCCCTGGTGGGTCTGGTTCATATCATAGGACGAGCCCACCTGGATATGGTTCTCACCTAGATGGATATTGCTCCCAGCATAGCCCTTGCATTCTGATGCCAGTAGTGTGCTAACAAGAAAAATCCCTGCCTTACCCCAGTCCATTGCTTCATTTGTGGGGGCCTCAGTTACTGTGTTTATGGAGGACTGTATGACAATCCTAATTCATGTGATCGCAGTGTCCCACTGCCTTCTTCCTCTGCACTGTTCTGCCTACAGACACCCCCTTGCCATGCTGTCATTGCTGTACTCTACCTGCATCCACAGCTTCCCTGAGAGTTGGCTGGGGAAACAAGCAAGATGGGACCACTTCGCTCCATGTTTCACCTGCCTACCTACAATGTATCCAACTCATTCTGCATGGTTGATCTTGTAGTAGCAAGTGCCTATTGCTCAAGTTAACCCGGGCTCTCCAAATACTTGTAGCTGGTTGGGTGATGTTGCAAATGGATTTGAGCGCTTTTCCACTCTTACCTGCATAACTGTGGTAATGTTAGAACAAGCCCATGCCCACGGGTACCAGTGGCTCTGGTAATTCTAGATCAGGGGTCTCCAACTCTGGGCCGTCGTCAGGCACCAGTCCATGACCTGTTAGGAACCCGGCTGCACAGCAGGAAGTGAGTGGCAGGAGAGTGAAGTTACACTCACATTATCACCTGAGTTCCGCTTACCCGCGTTCCCCAAACCCCATCCACGAAAAATTGTTTTCTGCGAAACAGGTCCCTGGTGGCCAGAAAGGTTGGGGGCTGCGGCTGTTCGAGATAATAAGAGCGATCGAGAGTCCTATGTCGTAGTGCCTTACGGTGGCAACTATGGTATTCGGGAATTCTGGTGATCGGGAATCAGGTTTGGTTCCATGGAGAGAGCCTTATAATCAACTGTCCTAACTAGGGAAGACAGCAGACGTGCAAATTATTCACGACTTGGGAGAGCAGTGGTGAAAACCTGTACTGGACTTCTTTGAGATCCTGAAATTGAAGTGAATCCACTTTAACTCTTTCAAGGAGGATCCATTGCATGGCAAATCTGATGCTGGCAGCTGGGGTAATCCCAGTTTCAGTGCAGGGTATTGAATTCGGTGCGATTAAATTGCCATGCTTGGATCTCTGGCGCTGGTTCATGGTAGGGGAACCTTGGTCCCCATCCCTGCCCCCTGGCTCTTTGCTCTCCTGGCTCTTAGCCGAGTTTCTGTGGGCTGAAGTGTGCACTTGGGGAAAATTAGAGTGCTCAAAGCACGTGCAAGCCTGAACGCTGGCGCTAGATATCATGCAATGCAAGTGTGATTCTGTTTTTTTCTGTGTCAGAACTTCGAGGAAGCTGATTAGGCTGGATGGCTGGAGTGCTGGTTCATATTTGTACCACTGAAGTTCAAAGTCTTAGATCAGTGCAGGATGGACCAGAATGAAAGCTTTTGCCAAGAATGCTTTAATTAATCAAGGATGAAAGTGAAAGTGGGAGGTTTGAAGAGGTACAGATCTAGTGTAGTTCTCAGTATAAACCATGCAAACTGCACGCATTATTCCTGTGACTCGCAGAAGTGTCCTTTGGTTGGTGGTTGCTTGGAGGGTCTTGTTCCAAAGCTGAACTGAAAGGCACGACAATGGAGCCTGAGCTTAATTTGATGGAATCTAGACAACCCTCTTCCCACTCTGGCAGGAATATGATTGGCACATGGATTGCTCCTTCATGGGTGGCTGTGTGTGGGGTTTCCTTTGCAGAGTGATTTGTCTGGCCTATTTATAACTAGGAGGACTTGCCTGCTTACCATTTGGGCTATGCTGAGTGCTCAGTGTTCCTCAGCTTCAACAGATTACGTTCAGCTGCTGGAGATTGAGCAGTCATAAGTCTGATGCTCTTACATATCTGGGACTGCATGCCGCACTGCTCAGCCGGTTCCCGGGGCCCATTAAATGCGTTAGTAATGGGTTTGGATTGCAGTTATTCTGCATTAAGAGGAGTTCCCTGTAAGAGAATAGATCAAAGGTTGCTTTAAGTCCCCGCCCCTTCTACACACTGTCCATCACCCCTCAGATTGCCCACTTGGGGTTGGCACTTGACCCTGGCGGATCACAGAGAAAATGGTCAAAAGTTCGGTAGGTGGTCCTGCAGGAGGAGTATTAAGGAGCAAGTGAATGTGGTGAATCTGTTGTGATTCCTTCCCTGTAATTACTCTGCTGTGTTTATCAGGACAGTCCCGGCCATCTTGGCGAAAAGAGACACAGGTGTGTGCAAGAGCTACTAACGGCAGTGGTTGGGAGGGTGAGGGATGAGCTGCTGCCCCCTGGCTCTGGACTCGGTAGCCCTGTGCTAGGGTAGCTTCTGCTTAAAGTGGCCTCCAGCTTTTCTCTCCCTGGCCTGGCATCTTCCTGATCTTGGGGTCATGCTCCTCTCTGCCCCCCAGTCACATGTGCTCCTGTGTCCTTCTAGCTGTCCCTCTGGTGGAGTGAGGTAAGGCTAAAGGAAAATCCCTGGTGCTGCCCACTTGTGTTACTGTGTTAAATCCTTAGATGTGTTTTTATATAGTGTTAACTGTTAGGACACTAATGCATATTTTGCATATTTTTATAGTATTGTTAGTTATGAAGAGTGCCATTTTAAATAAGAACTCATATTCAACTCTGATGTACTTACAGAGCTCATACAAAGGAACAGTTCACCTTTTTATATAGTAGGAAATTTTTTAGTTTCACATATATACCTGATTATCATCCTAATGACGGGGCTTTTTTTTGGTTTTCTGTGCTTTTGATTGATGTTTTACCAAGTGATAGGCTCTTGCTTTAATATAAAATATTTTCATTTTTGGTGGTCTGTTATTCCTAAAAATTATAACCAAAGATAATGCAAATTTTGTTTTTCATTAACAGACATATGTAGAGTGTGTCGGTCAGAAGGAACACCTGAAAAACCTCTTTATCATCCCTGTGTTTGTACTGGCAGTATTAAGTTTATCCATCAAGAATGGTGAGTCATCCTTTTAGAAAATTTTATGTCTGAGCTTTAGTTTTTGTCATCTGTATAAGAAGGATTGTTTCAATGAACTATTTCTATAATTAATTATTAAGAAATTTTTGTTGTGAAATTTGTGAATTATCCATATTCCTTATTGCTGTGCTGTGTCATTTGGTATATTTTCTAGGTGTATGTGACTACTGTTCATTTATTTCTGCCATGGAGAGATTCTGTTCATTGGGAATGTTAGGTTTTCTAATTTGCTTGGCATGATAATAGTTTACTTACATTGTGAAATGCTTTGTGCCAGGTAGTGCTCAGTGCTTTTACATATCTTTACTCATTAATCCTACAACAAAAATGTGGTGGGGTAGTTATTATTATGTAGATGAGGAAACTGAAGCATAGAAAGGTTAACTAACTTGTGCGAGGTCACATAGCCAGCAAGTTAGTGACAGAACTAGAATTCAGACCCACACCCTAGGGTATTATCAGGCCAGAACTCCTGTTGGTGTTTGGAGATTCTTTCATGTTCATTTAGCTTTGAGATTACAATTTATTTATTTATTTTTTATTTTTATTTTTTTAAAGAGTTCAAATTCTTTTTTTAAAATTTTTATTTAACTCTTGTTCAAGTACAGTTTTCTTTCTTTTTTTAAAATATTTTATTTTATTATTTATCTTTAGAGGGGAAGGAAAGGAGAGAGGAAGAGAAACATCAATGTATGGTTGCTTCTCCTGCATCCCCTGCTGGGAACTGGCCTGCAACCCAGGCATGTGCCCTGACTGGGAATCGAACCGCAATCATCTGGTTCTCAGGCCCGTGCTCAATCCACTGAGCTACGCCAGCCAGGGCTGAGATTACAATTTAAATCAATCAAACTGTTTTGATAGTAGGAGTACATATTGTTTTTTTTTTAAATTGTTGTTCAAGTACAGTTTTCTGTCTTTTACTGGAGTACATATTGTTTTTATCTTTACTATTAGTGCTTTGTACCTTAGCAGGCAGCTGTAAAACATTTTGGAATATTTTGAAGTGTAAAAGCTCTATGAAATGTAACATATCAATAAAACAGAACATTACCGTATTTTGCCATGTATAATGTGCACTTTTTTGCCCAAATTTTTTAGGGAAAAATAAGGATGTTCATTATACGTGGGCATAATAATGGGTATAATAATCCCATGTGTAATGAACACAAAAACGTGAGTGCACATTATACATGGCAAAATATGGTCATTTTCAATGAAATTTTCACATTTCCTTGTAATAAATATTGTACTTATGAGTGTATTTGTAATTGCAGCTTAGTTCAGTGGCTGAAACACAGTCGAAAAGAATACTGTGAATTATGCAAGCACAGATTTGCTTTCACACCAAGTAAGTTCTTTAGAAATTTACACTGCTTTTTTGGGTTATAACTGGTTGTATGAGGGTATTTAATAAGTATGTAACAACTCCTATTTTCAATTAGTTTGTCTTTGGTAGTAATGGAAAGTATTGCTATAGTGTTATAGAAAATATTTTCAAAAATACGTATCAGCTCTTACATATTGAGAGAGAGATTGATGTTTCCTTTTTCTTTTTCTTTTTATTATGGACAGGTTCAAATGCTGTAACGAGCCCACATGTACACATCACTCAGTTTGACCTATTTTCATCTCATGGCCTTTACATGGCATTACTTATGCACTTATTCTCTACCTCTCCATTTTTTTAGAGCAAATGCCATTATTTATAATTTTATTGGTAGATATTTTTGTATGTATCTCTAGAAAATAAGGGTTCTTTTTGAAAAACATTAGCTATTATGTTTATGAAAATTAATAATGCCTTGATATTATCAAATATGTCACTGTTGAAATTGGGGATATCTTTTGAGTTAAAAGTGTGTAGGTTGAAATAGTAATAATAATAAAGACAAAGTTTTTACTTTTAAAAAAGATATAATTTATTTATTTTTAGAGAGAGGGAAAGGGAGGGAAAAAGAAAGGAAGAAAAACATCAATGTGTGGTTGCCTCTCATGTGCCTCCTAACGGGGACCTGGCCTGCAACTCAGGCATGTGCCCTGACTGGGAATCAAACCTGCAACCCTTTGAGTTCAGGCCAGCACACAGTCCACTGAGCCACAACAGCCAGGGCTTACCTCACGTTTTAAAATGAGACTTTTTAACCTCAGTATTTTGTAAGTATATAGTAAATATTTTTCAGGTCCTTAAAATTTCAATTATAGTTTATAATTCCTGTACCCATTGATCATATTTAATGTTCATAGTAAACAGTTAAAGGACTATAACTGGCAAATTATGGAGAATTTGAAGCATAGTTTTTATTCTGGATCTTTGTACATTGCCCTCTTCCCCCAAACTTTTTTTTATTTGTTTGTCTGTTTTTAGTATCTTGAGTTGCTGAATATAAATTAGTATTAGTTTTACTTTGTTTTTATGTAATGAGCACAGTTTACTAAAGTCATTACAGTTTCACTTTTGGAGCTTACTATTCATCAAAATATCAGTTCTATTGTTTCATAGTCTTTTTTTGTAGGGCATAAAGACTTTATAGCTTAATTTTATGGCAAACTGTAAGACTAAATAATTGAATATCTTTATGAAGTTTCATTAGAAATACTTGTGAGCTTTTTTACTTTGAGGCTAATAAATGTTACTTTTCATTTGACAGTCATATGCTGTATTCTTTGTTTTCTCAAAAGCTCTTCTGGGTTAATGTCTTGTTATGTTTATCAAATATCTTCTTAAAGTAAATGATCTTTGTGGGTATGTTGTAAAAAGTTGCTGTTTGTTGATTGTTTATTCCTTAATGTTTGTAGTTGGGAACAGTATTATGATAGTATGCTCATAAATCTTAGATATTGATTTAAAAATTTTACATATCATAATTCTTATTTTGGCCTCACTGGAGAAAGAGGTATTCTTTTATATGTTCTTTTGCAGATACCTGTGTTTGAGCAGTGGTTTACATTTGACCATGAAAAAACAAAATCTTTCTAAAATATGGCAAAGCTGCTTTCTCTCAGTGTATTGAACAGTGTCTTACAGAAAGTTGGGAAGACCTGAATTTGCATTTGCAGTGTTAATTGTGCTAAAATTGAGGAGTAGGTGGCTAACAAATGCCAGTTGTCTATTTGCGTCACATAAAATGAATCTGCTGCAGATTGTTGTGCTTTTGAGTACTATGTCTAGGACTTATAATTGGAAGGAGGGTTTATTTATTATTATTTTTTAAAATTTATTTATTTATCTTTAGAGGGGAAGGGAAGGAGAGAGGGAGAGAAATATCAATGTATGGTTGCCTCTCGTGTGTCCCCTGCTGGGAACTGGCCTGCAACCCAGACATGTGCCCTGACTGGGAATCGAACCGCGATTGTCTGGTTCACAGGGAAAGGAGGGTTTATTGTTGATGTCCTGTCATCAGCTTCACCTTTTACTCCTGTCTACTTTATCTGATTTTTTATTATTTGGGGAACCAGATAATTATATTGTTTGAATGTAAAGATATGTGTAAATTAACTTTTCATGAAGTTCATAGCTATGAGTGAGGGATGCAAACTTCTCTTGAATTTTTTCCCCTTCCTCAGAGGTCTTTTTTGTTGGCTTCTACACAAATGTGGTATTATTACATGTATGTGTTCACTTTTTTTATAGGAAAAATACTAAGTTTAATACAAATATTGAAAGTTAAGCCCTGACTGGTATGGCTGAGTGGGATGGGTGTCCTACTGTGAAGCTTAAGGTTGCTGGCTCAATTCCCAGTCACAGCACATGCCTGGGTTGAGGGCCAGGTCCCTGGTTGGGAGTCTGGGAGAGGCAATCAATTGGCGTTTCTCTGGTACATCCCCTTTCTCTAAAAATGAATAAGTAAAACCATTAAAAAATTTAAGATAATGTTACATGCCTATTTTATATTTATGAATTAAACTATTTTTCAATCTTTGTGAAATTATATGTACTTTTTTCCTATAATAGTTTATTCCCCAGATATGCCTTCACGGCTTCCAATCCAAGACATATTTGCTGGACTGGTTACAAGTATTGGCACTGCAATACGATATTGGTTTCATTATACACTTGTGGCCTTTGCATGGTTGGGAGTTGTTCCTCTTACAGCATGTGAGTATTCATTCCTCTGTGGTTGGAGTTAGTTGAACACTGCATAACTATTTAATAATATAGAGTAATATTACATCATATTTTTGGTCAAATGATATTTAATTATTTGATGTTATGTTATTATATATGAGGAAAGCCTCACTTAGGAAAACACATTATTCACCTGAATTAAGAAGTATTTGTTAATAGGTCAGTTTCTTGAATGAATGTGGGAAATAAAACTATACCATATAGAGGTTGACAATACAAGTTCATGAAAGAATTGAAAAAGCAAAACAAACTGTAGTTGGAAGGAACTTAAATTTTACCCCTTAGACTTTTTAGAGCTTCCAGGGATTGCAAAAAATGGGTTCTTTTGAGATTTTCCCTTGCTTTTAAAAGTCACTTGTATCAAATGGTCTTGAATAATTGGGAGACTTATCTTTTAAATACAGGAAGCTTTCAGGAAAGTTGATATACTAACCCTTAATTGGTACTTTTTTGGTTCTTTGTTGTTCTTGAAGACATGGAAAGGAATATATGATACCAGAGTATATAGATATGATTCTTTTGAATCATATGAGATATTATGAATAAATAAGTACAAATGATATATTTGAATAAATATGATTAATGTTTTCATGTCTCCTTAAAATAAAATAAACTTGCTCATTTATGAAAATGAAAATCTTGGGAGATAAACCAAATAGCTGAGTAGGTACTATTTTATTTATAAGAGATTAGTGAACTAGAAGATTGAGCAAGGAGTTCTCTAGGATATAACTCAAAGAGACACGAAGCTGAAAGTATGAGGGAAAAACTGAGAGATGGAGGTTACATCGAGTTTTTTTTAGTATCTGTCTGATAAGTAGTTCCAGAATAAAGAGATAATGGAGATAAAGAAATCATGGATGTCTTGCCAATTGATAGAGAGCTGATCATGATAAAAGGAAGAAGCTCAAAACCTTGAATACCTTCTAAAGTTTTTCAGTTCTGAGTAAGGTGGTGAATAGATGTTTCATTTCCAAATTATCCCACAAATTAATGAAAATCAGGTTGATGTCAGGCTTAAATCAGTGAATTTTTTTTCTGAAGCCAGAAGAAAGCATAAACTTCAAATTGAATGCTAGAAGACAAAATTCAAAATTCGTGAAAAATTTTGAACCTAAAATCTTCTACCCATGAATTCTCAGATGGAAGGGCTTCTGAGATGGGCAGGCTTAGAAAGTTTATCATCTCAAACTATTTATGAAAAATGTATAAGAAAATATATACTTTCCTTAAATGAGTGAGGAGTCAAAAAGAGTGAAAATGTGAACTATAAAGAAAAAGAAACAAGTGTATCTTATAGCTAAATTATAGTTATTATTAATCTATAATAATTAATCATTTTTAGGTAACAGCCTGGAACTAAAATTCTAGATGATCTTAACATGGGAAAAATTGTGAGGGTAGGATAAAAATGAGAATTTTTTGAGTTGTCTTATTTGTGGGAGATGGGCTTGATGCAGATAGGAAAAATATAGTGTAACTATGCATCACACATATAGAGGTAACCAAATAGAGTCCAGAACTAGATCCACACCTGCACTGTTACCTGATTAACAGTAGGTTCTACCACTGTTCAGTGGAAAAGATGATGTTTTCAGTGAATGATATAGCATCATTTGGATAGCCCTGTGGGGGAAATGAACCATATCATTATGTCATACCTCATACAAAAACTAATTTGATATGCATCATTAGCCTAAGTGTGTAAAACCAAAATCTTTTAAAACAATATAGAATTACCATAAAAGAAAATACTGATAAATTGGACTTTAATTAAAATTAAGAACTTTCTTCATGCTCAAATACTCTTACGAAAGAAAGGCATGCCACAGAGAGAAAATATTTACATTACACATATCCGATAAAGGACTTGTATCTAGAGTTCATAAAGAACTCCTCTAAATCAATAAGAAAAAAGACTACCCAGTTAAAAAGTGGACAGAAGATTTGAGTAGGTGTTTGTGGAAAGAGTAAGTAGCCAATAAATACAAGGAAAGGTGCTAATCGTTGTTGGTCATCAGGGAAATGTACAAGATCTGGTACGTACTCAGCAGGAATGGCTGAAATTAAGATAAGACAATGCCAAGTGATTCTTTTCTTGTGAAACCACTTTTCTAAGTGGTTTCATTCCTTGTCTTTTCTCTTCATAGCCAGAGTTAAGATTTTCTCTTTTTGAGGACCCCTTGAGTCTGTGTTTTTAAAAAACAGTTGTTAGTTTCCTGTTCACGGCATTGGAGCAAGCATATACTCTGTTGAGAAGTCCTCTTAATTAAAAAAAATCTGTACTTCCAAAACCAAAACCCTTTAATTTCATGAGCCAGACTCAAGGAATTTTAGAATTCTAGGTTAAAAAAATTCTCCATGTAGTTTTCGGAGATATCTGTACCTTTAGTTTTTTTTTCTTTTCAGAAATTTAAGCTTTCAATAAAAACAAGCAAGCAGATCTACAATCTAAACTTTAAATGTATTTGTGTAACTTACTCTTCACTGTTAGTGTATTTATGCTTGACTATTTTTAAAAAGTTTAGTATTTTGAGACTCAGCCTTGCAAAGACTAAATGTTTATTTCAGTGGCATTCATGGTGCTACTTCACCTCTGTTTAGTTGAGCAACTGATGCAGACTCCAGCCAGCAGGGTCTGTGTGTTATGGCTCAGACAAACAAATTCACACAGACTACAGAAGCCTGTGGAGAAAAGGGCCGGCATGGCTGCTCTCTAAGTGAGAGAGAGCCCCTATCTCTGCTGGGATAAACATTTATTGCTTTTCTAGGTACATTACATCTAGGATGGTCCTCATTTACAATGCACAGGTTCGCTTTAGGTGATGACCTTTTACATATAACAAGGGGAAGAATGTTGCTAATTAACTTCAAAGAAAGGGATGTTGCAGATGCAAGGGGAAAAAGTGGTTGAACTGGTTACACCCCATACTTGGGAGGTTAGCACAGACTTTAAAGATATGGAGTAAACCTTTTCTGCCTCAATTGAAAGTGAGGGAATTTTGGCAAAAAGCAAGCCTCAAAGCAGCCTAGATGCAATGCAGGCCTGGTTCCCCATGGAAAACTGATTTGTGGGCCTGGTTCCTGTGTGCCAACTTGCTCCCCATCATTTTTCCAAATCGGGCTGGGCTATATTCACCACTGCCACGTAGATGGGTTCTCTATAAGCAACTAACTATGTGATTCATGACAGGAGTTGTGACTGTGTGCTATTGTGCCCTTTTTTGGTAGGCCGTATCTACAAGTGCTTGTTTACTGGCTCCGTGAGCTCACTACTGACACTGCCTCTGGATATGCTGTCCACGTAAGTATGAACCTTGTGATGGTGGCAGGCTGCATTATGTATGTAGATGGTGCTTGTTTTTGCTCTGACAGTATTTGTTATAATTTGAAAAGTTACTCTGTTCTGAGGTCAAATAATACAATTTTTATATCTTATTTTAATAGTGATAGGTACAGTAGAAACACCTCCTCTGTCTCTCTCACATGCATGCACACGCACACACACACAAATGCTGTTTGTTTTAAAACATACCTATCTTAAAGGTCTGTTTTGTAATAGTGAGACAACTTGTCACATAGGCTGTCATGTAATGTGGTATATATACTACTATATTCACATGGGGAGAGTTAATTTAAATGTGTTTTTAACAGTATAGACATTTGAATTCAAATTTATTTTTTAAATATTCCTTGTGATTATTTGAGTATGAACTCTAAAAACTTGTTCACCTGTTTTTTCTGTATCTTAAGTTGACATTAAACATTGTAATTGCATTTCTTGGGAAAGAGATAGGTGTTTATTTATTTATTTTTAAACAATCTAGTCTTTTTTACAAATTTTCTAAAATTTATTTTTAGAGACGGGAAGAGAGGGAGAAAGAGGAGAGAAACATCAATGTGTGGTTGCCTCTCATGCACCACCCCATACTGGGGACTTTGGCCTGCAACGCAGGCATGTGCCCTGACTGGGAATTGAACCACTAACCCTTTGGTTCTCAGGCTGTCACTTATTCCACTGAGCCACACCAGCCAGAGCTGTGCTTTATTTATTATGGATATCAGAATTAGAAATGCTGTAAATGATTGACTGTATCAAGATCATTAGATTATTAAGCCTACAAAGATTATATCAGATTTGCTAAATCTTTTTTGCCCAGCTGCCCTTAGTCTTCTGATCCTTATGTCAGTAAAGGCAAAGAGCAGTGGTGGGACTTCGGTGGATCAGAAGCATTCAGAGTACAGCACCATCAAAGTGGGCCAGCCACATGGCAGCTGAAGAGACAGGAGAGTCTGTTACATTTCTCACAGGACAGAAATTGAGAAGGAGATCTTTTTAGTCTTTTGTGTCTGCGTTATTTTAATCATAGTGGAAAATACTTAGAAACATTACCTGTATCTGCAACACATCTACTGGCTGCTTATATCTCTTTTTGGATAGAGTGGGTGAGTCATGTTACATTTGTTTCTATGACAGTGTAGGGAGCAGACAACATAAAAAGGTTGCTATACCTTATTTACATTAGAATTGTTTTTGTTTTCATTATTGAAGAATAGCTTTGATTAAGTAATATTTAGAAATGGACAGGGGCCTTGAAATGAGGGCACTAATTGGCTATGACAAAAAGGAGAATCAGTAATTTGACACACTTTAAAGGTTAGAAATGGTGTAAGAAGACAACCCTTTGCATAAAAATGTAGACCTTCTATGAAGTGACGCAATAGAAACAAATTGGACAACATTCCTATTTCTAGACATTATATGTTTTATCTCAGCCGTACACAGTCTTAATCTAGAAGCCAGAAAAATCAGTTTTTAATGGCTCAGCTGTTATCATTGAATCTCTGTGTGTATGACATAGTTCATCTCTGGCTTTCATCTAGGAGTTGTGTATAAAACAAAGATGCATATCACAAGTAGCAAGGGTAGCCTGGCTGGTGTAGCTCAGTGGATTGAGTGTGGGCCTGCGAACCAGATGATTGCGGCTCGATTCCCAGTCAGGGCACATGCCTGGGTTGCAGGCCAGTTCCCAGCAGGGGACTCACAAGAGGCAACCATACATTGGTATTTCTCTCCCTCTCTCCTTCCCTTCCCCTCTAAAGAAAAATAAATAAAATCTTAAAAAAAAAACAATGTAGGTAGAGAATTGTAGCAATTTGTCATTTGATTTCAGCCTAAATAAGCACATTCTATAAGAAAGTTAGCAATAAAAATCTATCATTAAAAAAAAAAACAAGTAGCAAGGGTAGTTAGAAAAAAGCAAGGGTGACTGCTGAGATTGATGGAACTTGTATTTTAACATCTATAAACCATTTCAAATAGGGCAGTCTTATTCCATTTTGTTCACGGCTA
Source organism: Sturnira hondurensis (assembly GCF_014824575.4). Lineage (NCBI taxonomy): Eukaryota > Metazoa > Chordata > Mammalia > Chiroptera > Phyllostomidae > Sturnira > Sturnira hondurensis. The sequence goes on from NW_028087015.1 coordinate 15,118,286, forward strand.
AAAATCCAAATATCATTGTAGTTTTGAGAATATAGTGTAGTAGCAAGTCAGTATCTCAGTTGTCTAGAAAAGGTGACTTGAGTTTCCATCTGTGTTGCTTAATAAACGGGTATGCGTAAACATGTATGTGTAAACACTGTATGCAGATTTTGAGCACTAGGTTAATGTATAGCAAAATTGGAAGCTCACTATTGCTTGCCTTATGTTGGCAGATGCCCCTTTTCTCTCTGACCTGGTTGGTTAGTGGGCTTCCTGCATTGCTTTTATGAGACTACTCATTCCTATGGGAGGAATGCTGGCAGCATGGTGAAAATAGTCAAAAGAAATTGTAAACATAGTTTGGTTTTATAATCCCATGTGGCCTTTTATGATTTGAAGAATTGAACCAGTTTTTTCCTGAAAACATTTATAACTAAATTATTTTTTTCCTGAGTAACTTTTATTTTCTCTATAGTATTAATTTTACTTTTGAAATTTTACTTTAAATTTCTTAAATTTTTTTAAAATCATTTTTTAAAATTTCTTAATAACATAGCAGCTGCTACATATTCTGTAGCCCAGTAGGTCATCTCAGAGCACAACCTAATGGTTAAGTTTCTTCAAGATATACCATCCCTTAAACTTAGTGGCTTAAAACAATAGCCATTTTGTTTGCTCATGGTTCTGGTGGTCAGCATATTGGGCTGGGCTCAGCTGATCAGTTCATCTTTTGGGTTTGCCTTAGTTACTCATGTGTTTTACTAGGGTTGGACATCTAAGATGGCCCTAGCTGGGGTGCCTTGTTTCTCCTCCATGTAGTCTCTTATTCCAGAAGGCTAGTGGTGCTTTTTTATGTCATGTCTCAGGGCAGCACTCTAAAAGGGTGAGAGTGGAAGTTAGTAAGTTCTCTTCTAGGCTCTCGAACATGGGCAACATCACCCTTTGTCTAGGCAGTTCACAAAACAATAAGATAGATTTTCATCATCCTCAAAAATAAAAATTTTTTGAGAAACTGATTTTCACCAAGAAAATTGTGAGTTTTCTGGCTGCTTTTCTGAGATTTTAGTGTAAAATGTTGCTTTGGTTTCTTTGATTTTCTTAGGTGTTCTTTGCAGTAAGTTCATGTATTTTTTTTTATTTTTTACTAGGGACAATTTATTGGCAGATTGTTTGCAGGGTTGTTTTGTGGTGACGTGCACATTGTGTGCATTCATCAGCCTGGTGTGGTTGCGAGAGCAGATTGTCCACGGGGGAGCACCGATTTGGTTGGAACATGCTGCTCCGCCCTTCAATGCTGCTGGACACCACCAAAATGAGGTAACTCCCCTCAGCCCTTGAGTTCATTTTATTGGGGCAAGATATGAGGATTATCACCTTCTAAAACCCAAACCCTTGACTCCTATGTCCCTCATTGCAAAGCAGAATAGTTAAAGGGTTTGTGAGAAGGTGAAAGGAAATGTGAAAAAAGAAGAAAGCTTGCTGTGATTTGGCCTCATAATTTTCTAGCAAGATTGGGAGCATATCAGAGGTGTACTAAAGTACTCTTTCATGGGCTTTGCCTGGTTTAACTGCTTAATGCTGGCCTGGAAGTTAAGACACAAGCTTCTTCTACATAGTTCCGACATGCTGTGTAAGGAGGCAACTAACCCTCTTTGTTCATCAGTTTCTTTGTATGTAAAATGCCTGGTCTTTGCTGTTCCCAGCTGAAACATTACCAGAAGTAAAAACATTGGGACACTGTAACAATGGTGTTCAGTTTTACTTTTTCTTTGTGAGAGATGACATGCATAGATGCTAGAGCATTTGCTTAGAGGAGTTAAGAAGAGAAGGAGAGCCCTGGCTGGTGTAGCTCGGTGGATTGAGCACAGGCCTGTGAAGCAAAGGGTCACTGGTTCGATTCCTAGTCAGGGCACATGCCTGGGTTGTGGGCCAGGTCCCCAGTGGGGGACACATGAGAGGCAACCACACATTGATGTTTCTCTCCTACTCTTTCTCCTTCCCGCCCCCTCTCTCTAAAAATAAAGAAATAAAATATTTTTTTTTAAAAAAAGAAGAGAAGGAGAGCCCTGGCTGGTGTAGCTCGGTGGATTGAGCACAGGCCTGTGAAGCAAAGGGTCGCTGGTTGGATTCCCAGTCAGGGCACATACTTGGGTTGCAGGCTAGGTTCCCAGTGGGGAGTATGCAAGAGGCAACCACACATTGATGTTTCCTTCCCTGTCTTTAAAAAAGAGAGAGAGAGAAGGAGAACAAATTATTTTTAGTATTTTGCTTGCTGAGAAATGATAGGGTTAAAAATGTCAAAAAATTAGCTACTTACATATGAAAACAATCTATACTTCATAAAATTTTGTTATGCAAAAATTGACTATAAGATACTTGGAATGAAAATTAACAATTTAATTTTTCATGAAATGACCTGCTTTTGTCAGTATGCAGATTGATTTCATCAAATTCTGCCATATTGTTTTCTCTACAGAATTAGGTAAGAGTGCAACTTCTCCTTGGAAAATCATACATATAAAAATGGGGCTATAAAGAAAGGGTACTGTTAATACTTTTATTATTGTACCTCATATTTTGAAGCATTTAATATTGTTCTTTTTAAATCTCCATTAGTTTAATGGGAGTTGAGTGTCTTAATTAACTACAACTATGTCTTTGTTTGGTAGGTAGTTGCACACAGGAAGAGCCAGAGGGAGATGCATATGGGAACTGATAAAGTCTGTATGGACAGGTTTACCTACAGAGCTATGTTTTCTCAAGTGTTTAACTGAGAATGAAGTTTTACATCTTTATGTGTATAAAGAAACAAATAGATCCATAAATATATATGTTTTTATCCTTGAGGTGGTCATTAAAGATAGGAGTTAATCTTCTAAAGAAGTATTGTGTGGAATGATATATTCACAGTAGTCAGATGTTTAACCCATTATTTGTAATGCTTTATGAAATAGTAGTCCCTAAATTATACTGAATGGATATATATACACTGTGAAGTGAGTTTATGTCCTTACATATCAAGTTGATCCAAAATAAGATACATTTAGAAAAAATGACTTTGGGAGGTGTTTTGGGTTTTTTTTGAATTTTAATAGTTTGTGTTTGTTTGCTAGTTTGATTTTTCTAGAAGGGAGAGCTTGGTTTGGAAATAAAGCAGAACTGAGACAAGTTAGCTAAATGTCTGAGCTCTTCTGTCATTTTAGGCTCCAGCAGGAGGAAATGGTGCTGAAAATGTTGCCCCTGACCAGCCTGCCAACCCACCAGCTGAGAATGTGGTGGTGGGGGAAAACCCCGATGCCCAGGGTGATCAGGCAGAAGAGGAGGAGGAGGAGAATGAGGAGGAAGATGAGGCAGGCGGGGAAGATGCAGCGGAAGCCAACAACGGGGCCCAGGGTAATGGCTGCTGGGTTGTTCTTACTCCTCTTTCTCCACCATGAGTCCATTCCCAGACTGTCATGGGGAGAAGGATTGGAGTTTTCAGAATTCAGTGGGTTTAAAATTGTGTTTTAGCCTGTTTTTACTTTATTTTGGCAAACTTGTGTGTATGGATATACATTTTTTTCTATGAAGCAGGGCTCATTTTGTGTTTTAAAATATTACTTCAGCTCTACCTAGTGTAGCTCAGTGGATTGAGCGTGGACCTGTAAACCAAAAAGTCACTGGTTTGATTCCCAGTCAGGGCACATGCCTGGGTTAAAGGCTGGGTCTCCAGTTGGAATCATGTGAGAGGCAACCACACACTGATGTTTATCATCCTTTCTTTCTCCTTCCCTTCCCATCTCCCTAAAAATAAATAAATAAAATCTCTAAAAAAATCTTACTTCAGCAGGACTTGTGTAGAATGGATAGGAAGAATTATTTGTAAGTTGGTACAGTTCCTCATGTTTTTAAGAAGCAATTTGATAACAGATTCATCTTATTCTTTTACCATTCTATTCAGTACTTTTAGTATCATAGAAGAATTTTTGAAGTGTACACTGTAGGTTAGATGCCATCCTGAGAAACCAGTTTCTTCTTTTCCAGCCGTGTAACTGTACAACGTGAAAAGAGATCTGAGACTAGGCCCTTCCCTCGGTTAGCTCTTAGTAGCTCAGTGCTTCCTTTTTTCTCTTCCTACCCAGAGTTTTCCTATAAAGCACTGCATTGTCTCTGGGCCCACTTGATATTGCTAATATCTGAGTGTTACTGTATGCCAGGCACTCAAACACCAGGGCCTGCCTTCATGGAGTTTTTCTGGGCCAGCGATAAATATCCAAGTGAGCAAATTTATCATTACACATTGTGATGAACATTGTGCAGGTTGCTCTGAGGATGCTACTGGGGAGAGACTTATTTAGACAAGATGTCCATCCCAGTAGCTCACAGTAACTCTTACTTGAGCGGTGACATGAAGGAAGAGAAGTGCGTTGTGTAATGGGGCCCTTGCTAGGGAGAGGCCAGTATCAGTTCAAAGACTGAGAATGCAGCCTGCTGCTACCCTAGTCATGTCTTACCATTTCTGTCTTGGTCTAATGCGTTCGCTCCTGACTGGTCTTCCTTCTTTCAGTCTTGCCCCACACAGATTCAGATTGCTCTCCTGTCTTTAAAAATATTCAGTGGTTTTCCAAGATACTAAAAAAAAAAAAAATAAAATCTAGGCTTCACATTCCTTTCTCATGATCTGATCCTTGTCTGACTTTCATACTATATCTCTGCCTTCTCCTTGCCCAGAGAATTCTAGTTTCCTGGCTTCTTTCCGCAAATCTTCTAGAGTCGTTCTTGATTCAGAGCGGTTGAATTCCTCTTTCACGTAACCCCATTTATTTCCTTTCTGGTACTTACCATGCACTAGAATCACCTTAATTATTTTATATGTTGTATATATATTCTTATTTATTGCCTAACAAGCAAATACTCATATGGGAAAAATTTAAAATGTGGTTTAGCTTCTCAACAACAGCTTACAAAACTGAATTAGAGGGCGCATTTTATTATTTACAGATCAAGTCCTGTCAGTAACCTTTAAACTACAATTTTACTTTTAGACGACATGAACTGGAACGCTTTGGAGTGGGACCGGGCTGCAGAAGAGCTTACGTGGGAAAGGGTGAGTGGGACTGTCTTCTGTCAGGTGTCAGTGTTTTAATTCTAAAGTTTATTTTAAAGTTGGGCATATTTAGATTTGTATGCCAATTTTGTAGTTACATTTGATGACAATATTAGTAGAACTTTTAATTTCTAGAGAAAAGTGATGTTTTTGTATCATAAATACTAGAAACATGATACAGATCTACTGATAACTGTTTTTCTATCTTGTGTTTAAAATAAACTTTGCTATACTTTGGGAATGTTAAACCTGAAATTGTTGACTTTCAAAAAATGAAGTAACAATTTTAAGTCTCATTCTGATGCTTCAGTTGACAATATAGAGTTGTATCATGAAATCTTGACTGGCTTCATAACTAATGTAAGAGTGAAACCCCAGATGGAATTTTTTGACTTGAAAACCATGATTTGAATTAAAAGGAGACCCAAATACAGGGTCCGGCACAAGTGAAGTTCCCTTTTTATTACAAAATCATAAGCATGTAATTCTGTAACAGGACAATATCACACTCAAGTGCACTGTATGATATTTTAGGTGAAATGTTCAAGTTAAAACTATAAATTACACCCATATTATTACCATACCACACTCAAGTAGGCCTTACTTCTGCTGGACCCTGTATAAAACTCCCATGTACAGGAGTTTTTTACTCTCTGAAAATGATAGGCTAGAAAGCAGTGGGTAAGGATTACATTAAAAATATTAAAAGGAAAATGAGCTGTTTTGATAAATAGAAAAAATCCTGTTTTATCTTGAATTAATGCATATTATTATCTATTTTAGATGCTAGGACTTGATGGATCACTAGTTTTTCTAGTAAGTAAAGCTAATATTTTTTAATAATAGAATTGTGACTTAATTATTTGTGTTAGTGATCAAATGTTTTCAAATTATAATATGTGTTGGCTTTTTATACTAAAGATCAAAATGCCCTTTGATTTTTGACTACTGGGTATGTCGAAGTAAGTTTGTTATATGCACTGAAAATACTGGCGAAGCATAAAAGTAATACTATTTTAAGGAAATTATTAAATATTTGACTTTTAGAAAAGAAAAGGAAATACAGAATGAATAGTAGTTAAGAACTTGGTCTTTTCAAGTTCTACCTTATGATGTTTAAATGCCCACACTGGTGAAAATGGAGCAGTTTTGCAATATTCACAAGGAGAGCCCCAGGCTTATCATAGGTTTTCCACCTTTTGCTAAATCCTACCCATCTTTATATTGTTAATAAAGAGCAAAGCTCAAGGTGTGGAACAATTCTTTAATAAACCTGTTCTTTAAAGGAGAAATGATATTTTTTAAAGATTCTGTAATATAAAATCACTTGGCTTTTGGGATTTTGAATGGTTTTGGGTATCAAGATGACTTTGGTTGCAGGCAGGAGACCCCCCAGTGACCAAAACCATAATGTAAGTCCAGAAGAAGGATGGGCTTGAGGAGAGTTTGATCCAGAAGCCCAACAGTGTCATCAAAGACCCAAATAAGTCTGCCTGCCCTGCTGTCCACCGAGTTGGCTTCTTCCTCAGGCTGGCTCCAGATGGGAGCCCGAATAGGAAGTTGAAGTTAGTAGTTACACTGAGGAATGTACTTGATGGTAATTCATAGATTAGTGAGAATGTGATGTTAATGAGCCCCTATTCGAAGTTTGAACAGTCAGTATAGAAGGTATGTTTTTTGGCTACATACTCATTTATATCTCTTACCTTGTCAGTCCCTCAGAGGTGAGTGACAGAAGTCATTGAGGCAGTGGTGTTGACTCAAGCCCATTCTAATTTATGAAAAGAAATGTTTATAGGATGTCTTCATTTATGGAAAAATATTTTCAGTATCTACTGTGTGCCAGCTATTGTGGTAGACACTGGGAGATTCAGAGATTAATGAAATAGGACCTTGTCCTCAAAGATGCTTTATAGTTTAGTAGAGAGAAATAACCATGTGAACAAGGAAATTCAGAGGTACTATGTGTTAGAGACTCAGTGACAGAAAGTGCACATAAGACACAGCGGTGCAGAAGAGGGCTTGGTTAGGTGTTGTTTAGTGGAGTTTGTCAGCAGGAACTAGACAGGATAACTTAGAGACTGAGGCACAAAAGATGTTAGGGGATAAGAACATTTTGGGAGCTCTTAAGGCAGAGAAACTGAAAATAATTGGGGGACTTGAGCTGGCATGGTAAGAATATAACAGTCATCTCTTAGAAAACCCACCCTTCTTGCCAGAAGAAGGATTTGTGCCAGACTGGGGACTTGATCAGAATAATTTTTTTTAAAAAAGAAAATCTTAACAGTGTTGGCCCATATGGAAGAATCATTAACTTGTTGGGGCAGTAGGTGGTAGGCCTAGACAAATAGGCTTGGATTTTATAGTGTCAGCACAGAATGTGACTAAAGTATATGTGACATAGCTGGAGGAATAGATGATAGCAGTCATCTTGGAGGTGAAAATACATACTGGGGAAGTGGATCAGTGGCCCAGTGTGAGTGAGTATTCTTAAGCATGAGCAAAGAAAGCCAGGATACCATGGGGTGGAAAGGGACCGGAGAAGAAAAAGTGACCTTGCAGAAGTCATGAGAACAAAATAGACACTGAAAGAAGCACTGTGCATTTTTACATTAATATGTTGTTGGGAATTTATTGTGGTTTTCAAGTTTTTCTTCTGTGGAATTTTTCAGTGTCATTTGACTTAATGCAGTCTGGCATTTATTTATGAGACTCAATGTAGTTTGTGGTGGATTATTAATTTCTGAAGAGAAAATGTTTATGGATTAATTTCTTTGATTTTATCCTACATGTAACATTATGAACTTTGAATTGTATTAGGTTTATTTCTATGACTTATATAATGAAAAATTTAAAGTTGCACATAATTTTTGAAATTAAGTCTCAATTATAGAGGGAAAATTTCAGTCTTCTAATTGAATAAGTAGAGAAGTCTAAACATATATCAAATAGGAATTGAATGTGTTTTATTAATGTTCTTTTCCTTAGGAACATGTCTTCTGGGTGGTGTCTTTAAATACACTGTTCATTCTTGTTTTTGGTAAGTGGTGTTTATGCTTTTATTTATTGTATTATGGTCATTTAGTTTCTAGGAGCCTTCTTGTATAGGTTTTTGTTTAGTTTTTTTTTTTTTAATATATTTTATTGATTATACCATTACAGTTGTTCTATTTCCCCCCTTCAATCCCCTCCACCCACACCCTCCCTCCCCCACCATTCTCCCCCCCTTAGTTTATAACCACATGTCTCAAGTTCTTTGGGTTCTATATTTGCCCCACTATTCTCGCCCTCCCCCCTATCTATTTTCTGCCTACCATCTATGCTATTTTCTGTGCCTTCTCCCCTCTTCTCCCCCTCCCACCCCCCTGTTTCTAACCCTCCATGTGTTCTTCATTTCTATGGTTCCACTCCTGATCTAGCTGTCCTCTAGGTTTGCTTTTGTTTTAGGCGTGGTTGTTAATAAATGTGAGATTGCTGTCCTTTCACTGTTCATATTTTTCATCTTCTTTTTCTTATATAAGTCCCTTTAGCATTTCATATAATAAGGGCTTGGTGATGATGAACTCCTTGAACTTGACCTTATCTGAGAAGCACTTTATCTGTCCTTCCATTCTAAATGAAAGTTTTGCTGGATAAAGCAATCTTGGCTGTAGGTCTTTGGATTTCATGACTTGGAATACTTCTTTCCAGCCCCTTCTTGCCTGTAAGGTCTCTTTTGAGAAATCCGCTGACAGTCTGATGGGTACTCCTTTGTAGGTGACTGTCCCCTTATCCCTTGATGCTTCTAGGATTCTCTCCTTCATTTTGGTCTTGGCTAATGTAATTATGATGTGCCTTGGTGTGTTCCTTCTTGGGTCCAACTTCTTTGGCACTCTCTGAGCTTCCTGGATTTCCTGGAAGTCTATTTCCTTTGCCAGACTGGGGAAGTTCTCCTTTATTATTTGTTCAAATACGTTTTCCACTCGTGGCTGTTTCTTTCCCCCTTCTGGTACCCCTATAATTCGGATGTTGGAACGTTTAAAGATGTCCTGGAGGTTCCTAAGCCTCTCCTCATTTTTTTGAATTCTCATTTCTTCATTCCTTTCTGGTGGGATGTTTTGTTCTTCCTTCTGGTCCATTCCATTGATTTGTGTCCCCGTTTCCTTTCCATCACTATTGGTTTCCTGTGCATCTCCCTTCATTTCAATCAGTCCAGCCCTCACACGTTCCTCTAATTTGTAACTTTGTTCCTCTAATTTGTGACTATAATCAACCAGTTCTGTGAGCATCCTGATAAATAGTGTCCTGAATTGTGCTTCTGAGAGGCTGGCAATTTCTCGGTCGCTTAGAGTTATTGGCTCTGGGACTTTGAGTTCTTCTTGTGCCATCTTTCGGGTTGTTCGTGCCTGTTCCATAGCAGGATCAGAGCCCTAAAGTGTTCACTAGAGCAGGGCAACTCAGTCGCTGGGTTGTGACGCTGTATGTGGGGGCGGGGTCAAAGAGGGACTATGGCGTCCTGTCCGCCGCCTGCCGCCGCGGCCCTCACCGGTGCCGCAGTTGCTGCCGTCACCGGGCCCACGCGTTTCATCCCACTGCACGCGAGTGTGCCACCGCCGTCAGCCCTCGCCCCCTGGGGCCTGGGTGGTCTGTCTCACTGTGCGCGAATATGCGCCCGCGATCAGCCCCGCACCCCAACTGGTTCCCGTCTGCCTGCGCGCCTGGGTCTGGGGCCCTGTCCTGCCCGACCCTGCTCGCTGCTGGCTCCGCCCCTCTTACTGTCCCCGTTGAACAGTTAGATGTAGTCGGACTTCCGTATAATTCAATTTTCTGTCCTTTGGTTGTGTCTTTGTTTCTCCAAACCTTTGTTGTATTCAAACTTGGTTGTGGGAGAAGGCACAGTGTTTCCACCTATGCCTCCATCTTGGCGGAAGTCTCCTTGTTTAGTTTTTTAACAGGAATATATGGAACAGTTTTAGATGGTATCCTGTATAGGAATCCTGTATAGATACTTTCTTTCCTAAGCAACATTGACTTTAGTAACCTGTGGTTACCTACCATCTCTGCTTCTGTTGGGCATTTCTGTCTCTTTGTAAAAGCCAGTTTGACTGACTTGAGAATATACAATATTCCATCTCTGGAATTAATTTTGTGCTGATTATCTGTGTCCCTTCCCAATGGTAGAAGATTTTGGTACCATGTTTCAAAATCCTGACCGAGGCCTTACCAGAGACCCTAGTTTGGGAGCTGTCACCAGAGATGGATGTAGGCTTGAGGGAAGACAGTGACCCTTCCCCAAGTGTGATTTCCCTTAGAACTAATTCTAGTAAATGTAAAGTCACTTCCAGATACTTTCAGGACTACAGCTGTGAGGATTCTGTAACAACACACATGAGTTCCCCATGTGTGTTGGAGTAATTAGAGAAAGGAAGACAGGATTGAGGAAATGCAGTTGACAGGTTTTCTGCTTTGGGAATGGTGAACTAAATCAAGTAAAGCAAGACTTTAGAATTCAATTCCTGTGTTTCTCAAAGGAGAGAAAGTAGAGTCTGATAAAATCAAGTTATTGGGCTGTGCTATCAATTGTATCTCCTAGGAGGGACATCCGACTACAGATCTCTTCACAGATGATCTTTGAGAAATTCTTTCCTTTAATGCATGTGAGTTACTCCTCAGATCTACTGAGGAGGGAGGAGTAGATTTCCCTAAGGCTCTTGCACTGAATTCCAAGTTACTTATTCTGTGTTGGGGACCATGTTGTGACCCAGAAAGCAGTTGTTTTCAACAGGGCAGAAGCCATGTGGTCACAAAGACACTCAATAGTAAATTGAGGATGAGGCAAAAATTATTTCTGAATATTATTCATAAAGAGTAAAATATAATTATAGGTAACTTGTTGAAACAAAATATCATGCAAACAAGATGATGCAAATTAATAGGAAGCTCATTCTTTGTTGTCCCCCTTGTATATTGGATAAAAATGTATCTGTAGATTATTCTGTGTTTATTTTTCAGATGTAAAATAATTGATATGTAGAGTGTAAATAATTGAAACTGTTTTGATTTTGACCAAAATTTACTTGGGAAAAAAATGACCAATAGAATTGTCTTTGCTCTTGTAAGAAAAGGTTAATGCTAAATTAATGTTTAGAGGAACAAGTCACCTTTAAAACTGGATTTATAGAAATAAGAACTCCTATTTACATAAAGGAAATATCATTAAATAAATATTTTTCTAATCCGATCTCCTAAGCTTATATAAGCTTCTGTAAAGAAAAATTCTGTTTTAGTGCACTCTAAATACATTATGCTTAGGGATCTCTTGGAATGAAACAGTTTTCTTATTTATTTATTTATTTATTTATTTAATTCTTGTTCAAGTACAGTTTTCTGTCTTATATTTTTAGGAATATACTGTATTTCTCCTTTTAGGTGAACACTGTCATTGGGAGTAAACACATATGTTTTTTTCCTACTTCGGTTGCTCTACTGCAGTTTTCCTCTGGCATTTTATACTAATTCTTGTGGTCATGTATTTTGCAGAAATATCACCTTATAGCACTGCTGTTTCCTAGTAGAAGGGGATGATTCTGAGAAACTGACCTTTATCTGTAGTTGTGTGGAATAGGATAGAAATTAATTGTTACAATTGATAGGTTAACATTTATATACACAAATAGAGATGAGACTTGAAAGTATGCCTTTCTCAAGGACCTTCTTGAGTCATCCTCAGAGTTGGGTATGAGAACAAAATGGGAAAATTTCTGTGTACTTTTTTTCTTATTTAAAAGTTTCTTGTGCTTTATAACATACACAGTATATTAGTAAAGTAATATACATGTCTAATTTGTAAATAAATTCAAAATAGATCTTAGACCCATAAATAAATTTCTACCTTTAGATTACTTGATCCAAATTGTTTGGCAGACAGATTCTACAGATTCACTCTAATGTTTTTCTTAATGATTGAGTTCCCCTCCCTACTTCTCTAATCTACACTGTTCATTTTTTTGGTGTAATTAAAAGATAATTAAATTTTATTAAGCACAAATTAAAATTTTTATTAATATAGCAAGAAAGACAAGGAAAAGAGACTATAAAAAATTCTTACTATGAAAATTTTAAGGATATTTTCTTATTTAACCATAATATCATTACCACACTTTAGAAAAACCACCAAAATTTAATATTCCTAGCAATTTGACATATTGAAATTTCCTACATTGTCTTTTAAATGTCATTTTATAGTTGGTTGGTTTGACTGAAGATCCAGATAAGGTCTAGACATTACTTTTGGCTCTTAATCCTTTTGATCTAGAATGTTCTTCTGCTACCCCTCCCCCCTTTTTGCCATTGATTTGTTCAAGGGACTTAGGTCAGCTGCCCTCCAACTGCCTCATGTTGTATATTTGTCTAAATGCTTCCTGATGACGTCTGTTACCATGCTTCTCTTGTGTCCAAGGGCCTGAATAGATTCAGGTCCAACATGTTTGGGACTAATCTTTCACCTGGTGGTGCTTTGCCTAGTAATAACAACATATCAGGAGACCTGTGATATCTGGTTCTCCACCTTTCTCATTGGTACAGATGATAGCATCTTGAAGTCTCTGTTGGTAGGCTTCATTTTTCCATTTACCATCAGAAAGTAATGTGTGGGGGTAGTATTTTTTTTAATGCTGGCCTCATTTATTCATTAAATTTTTTAAAAATTCTCACTCAAGGACATTTTATTTGCACTGGAGAGAGAGAGAGAGAGAGAGAGAAACATCAGTTGGTTGTCTTCTTGTACATGCCCTGACTGGCAACCTGCATAGATGCCCTGACTGGGAATTGAACCTTTGACCTTTCGGTCCACGGAACAAAGTTCCAATCAACTGAGCCACACTGGCCAGGGCAGGGAATTTTAGTATCATGAAAACATCTAGTGTTTCATCAACATTTGACCTAATGATTTCATTATCTCTTGATGATACTTGCCTGAAATAATTTATTAGGCAGTTCAAAATGGTTCTTTTCAAATTGTCATTTTTCACATTTATGGACTGGCTTTGCTATAAAGAAGAACTTATTACTAGCTAAAGCTGTTTAGTAACCTGAACTACTTTGTTCAGAAGCAGCAGGACAGGTGAACAGTTCTTTTCCTTTAAATATCAGTTTTCAGGGTAAGGAGTTGATGAACTAACTACTTCCATAGGTGATAAAAGTGTTTTCTGTGATGTTGTTTTTTTCCTTCGTGTTTTTATTTGGCCTCCCACTTGTTGAGTGTAATGAACTTAATGGATTTCTATGTATTGAGTGTGTTTTCACTGGTTTGGGCCACTGTTTTTGATGCTCATGTCTCTTTTTTTTTGCCTGTGAGACCCTCTTTATAGGCAAAGTTGTTCCTGGGTCCCTTGCTGTAAGCCTATTAGACCTTGATAACTTTGTTGTTCTTTGGTTATAGAGAGTGTCCCAGGAAATACTTGTTTTTAGCTCCAGTTCTGGAATGGTCCATTTCTTTAAAAAGCTGTGGTTCCTTTTAGTGGGCGATTGGTACTAGGAGTGTTCATTGTTTTGATTTTGAAGTTTTCATTGTTTTTCCTCCCTTGTAGCATTTTGCCCTTACCACATTGGTCATTTCTCCCTTGTTGGTTTGGGATTTGAAGAACATGTGAGTATAATACTTCTATAAACTTACTTTCATTGATAACCCCCTAAATTTGATATTTATTGAGCAAGTAATAATATTATAAAGAGTTAATTTATTTCTTAATCTGCCTTATACAAAGGAATAATTATCCATCATTGTCTTGTGCTTTTCTTTAAAAACTGACAGTGAACCAAATCACAGGAGGTTATGTTGCCAGCTAAGGAAGATGTGCTCTCAAATCCCATGCTGCACTGTCTTCTTTCTTGTTGGGTGGACCAGAGGCATTCATGGGAAAATTTTCTTGCTGGCTGATTTATGACCCATTCCAATGAACCTCTGTGCCCTCCCCTCCCTTTTCACCCTAGTGAATTTAGATAAATAACAGTACATCAGTTGATTTTTTAAAAAGGTTAGTCAATATTAGAATGATGGGCTGTAGAGTTTTCTAAAGAATTTGCTTTATTTTTGACAGTTTATCATTGTCAGAGGTGGATGAATATCTGGATGGACAACTACTGTCTTGGTGGGGGTACAGAAGGACTTAGCTTTTTAAGGAAGAGCTGACATACCTGGCTACTCTGTTCAGTTTGTGTACATGAATCCTGAGAGAGAGCACATTTTGAAGTGTTCTGAAAGGGCAAAGAGGTGTTTCAATGTTTGATAAAAGCTCTCCAAATTCTCACTAGTTGAATGCAAAGACTTGAAAAGTTAGGATGAATTCTTTGATAAATTTTGACTTTCCAAACTATTGCTACTTGTTACCTGAAATTCAGGAATCAAAAATATGTGCAGTATTTGTCACTTTCCAAACTCTTGGTTCTGTAAATCAAGAATGGGACAGATTAGGAGAGCAAGGGAAATTAAATAGTGCTTTCTAGTGGTAGGAAGTGAGATGGCTGGGATGCACTGGATAGGGGGACAGCTTGGGCAATGTGTTGTTGCTTTTGGTGCTCAGCTTTTAGCAAGTTCACTTTAGAACAGAGCATTACAGCTTCTCCTTTATTTTTGTAAAATTTAATTCACTCTATTTTGTCTGCTTGAATAAAGTATTATTCTTTAGTTTTTTTCTTATCCTTTTATATACTGCATAATAGTCAGTGGGAGAATCTGGTTTCCAAAGGGGATTTCATGGTTGTTTTCTAGTTGTAAATTGCCTAGATGGTTCACTTCTAGTTTACTAGAATGGTTTAATATATTAAACTGGGGTGGAGGCCATATGGTACAGTTAAAATTTATTTATTTTTCTTATTTCCAGGTTCAAGCATCTCATTTTGAAGGCCTAATCACAACCATAGTTGGGTATATACTTTTAGCAATAACACTGATAATTTGTCATGTATCCTTTAATGAACCAAGTTGGGTGTTTAGTGATATTATTCATACCAAAGAGTTAGTCCTGTTACTGACCAAACTATTTGCTTCCCCTTATCCTCTTAGTAAAAGGTATTTGTAGTGAGGATAAGGGAAGGCAAAATATGAAATAAATTCTGTCTGCCAAGTAATATTAAGCATTACCTTAATTTTTATGTTTTGTTGTAACTTGAAATGCTTCGTTTTTCCTTGACTAGATCCTGTAGGGTTTGGCAACTCTTGTTAAATTCCATAGGTCTCGTCGCTTGCTGGGAGTCTGCTATATTGTTGTTAAGGTAATTGTTGTTATAAGTTAAAGCTGGAAATGATTTATCCCCATTTGTGCGATATTGATGACTTTGGTTTCTGCTTAATTTAAGGTTTCTTTGCTAGTGGTGGTAGAAATTGGAGTGTTCCCTCTCATTTGTGGCTGGTGGCTGGATATCTGTTCCTTGGTGAGTTTATTATTCATTATCTTATAATCAGATAATTTAAAGGCTTCAGAAAAGACATCTATAGAATGGGTTTCTTTTAAAGGAAAGCCAGTATTTGATAATAATTTGGTTATTTTTTTTTCTGTGAATGTATCACGGTGGAGTCTTCAAGCTAATTTTTCTTGAGTACCTGATTTTTTTGAGACTTTGTGCAGATTTTTGATGTCAGCGTATTTTGACTGGAACCTTGCTAATAATTGATGGAGAATTTTCTTATTTTACTCTTCTGAATGTTACGATAATGCCAAGACGTACATAAAAAGAGCAATCTGATAAAAAGACAGTCTTTGTGTTAGTAAATTCAACCCTAGCCATTTGTTTTAACTAAGATGCTCATTTTTTATTATAATCTTTAGTGGCCATCAGTGATAATCAATTATTGACTTTTCAAAAATATTTTGTATATAGAAAAGCTACCCTTGGTTCTGAGATAACATTTTCTCCCATACTTTACTATTAAAACTTGTCATGAATGCAGACCTGTAACTAAGCAAAGAAGATACTATGTTAACCAAAAATGATTTCTTTACAGTGGTGGTATTAGTATAGTTTTTACTTCGCAATTGGTTTTTCAGTCTTGATATTTATATTTAAAAATTTTCAAGTGTCATATGCATTTTTAAATAGTATTTAACCTTACATCATTTATCTTCTGTGAAACCTTGAAGTGGTATTAAGAGAACTATGGTCCCAGAACATCAAAAACGATATGCATAGTAATTTTTATTCACTTCCTAGAAAATGGAGGTGTTATTTGGCAAATGTAGGTGCTACAACTCTTGCTCACCTGTTCTGTTTTGATTTAGGAAATGTTCGATGCTACTCTGAAAGATCGAGAACTGAGCTTTCAGTCAGCACCGGGAACCACCATGTTTCTGCACTGGCTAGTGGGGATGGTGTACGTGTTCTACTTTGCGTCCTTCATTCTCTTACTGAGAGAGGTAAGTTCTGCAGGAAAGTGCTGATGCTGTACATTCACAAAAAGGACTGCTTAACCACAAGTCGCGCCTCAGAGGCTATGATCTTCTAACTAAATAATTTTCTCTGTTTTATTCTTAGATGGAATAACTGATAGATGAGTTTGGCTTAATTGCTTTGAATTGTTTTCAGTCATTTGTCTGAAAAAATTGGCATGTTTTAGTATTTCTCCCTATAATTAGTTACAAATTTGACAGATGAGTGGATTGAGGAGAAAAAGTTAAACAAAAGCACACACTTTACTTTTAGCCATCCTCTAGTACAAATTCTTGCAATTTTTTAAGATCTGAGCCTGTCTTGGACTTCATACAAGGAAATATAGTGCTGGGAATACCCAAAGGTTATGGTTTAATGTAGGATCAAATATGTAAAATGGTCTTGAAGCAGGCACCTTAAGTGTGGAATTGGAGTGAAAGTCCTTTATTTTTCCCGTTCACTTGCCAGATGGGCACCTTACTAATCTGTTTTTGGAATACAGTCTTTTCTGGTTTGAAGACAGTGACAGTGAGGTCAGTATTTGATTAGTATACATCTCATACTCAGTCATTTTGGTGCAATAGGAAGTATAAAACTGACAGGTATACTCGTTGCTATGCATTCCTTTTCTCAATATTACTGCATACTTGCTCTGTGTTAGTCACTGTGCTGTCTGCTGGGGCAAGAGTGAAAACAAAGACATGATCCCCATTCTCCCTGCTGTTATATCTTGGGGTTGAATACAACTGTCGAACCAGTCAGCTTATTCTTTTGTGAGAGCTTTGAGAGTGGCAATGGAGATGTACAAGGAAGGGCCTGAAGGAGCAGGCCTACTAATCCAGTTTGAATGGAATTAATAGCACAGAGGCTTAATGCTATTCTTGGTGTACTTTGCTGGCTGAAAATTTTGAGGAGTTGAGGAGGGTCTGGGGGCCAGCATGTTCTCCTAAATTATATAGTGTAAGTCTGTAAGTTTAGTAAATTCTGTTTTCATATTAAGCTTGTTTTCTTTCGTTGAAACAAGTGATTGAGACTAAATAATTTTTAAAAATTGTGATTATACATGCTCTCTGAAGTATGTTGTTAAGTGATAAAATGTATAAGCTGAATTTTTTCAATTTATCTATGTGGTTTTTTGTTGATACGGAATCCTAATATTTGGAAGTTAGATGGAACCTTAGAGGTCACGCATTATGACCCCGTTGTTTAGAAGCTGGAGAAATAGAGTTTGGGCATGTGAGAGGCTTTATATAGCATGACTCAGTGAGTTTCGACCACCCAGGACTAATACCCAGACTCATCCATTCATTGCCCCATTACTCACAGACTCTTGAGTTGATGATTTCCACTGAGAGAAGGGAAAAGATGGAGGTAGTGAAATCAAGATGTATAGTGAAAAGTGGTAGGCTTCTTAATTAAAATGACTCTTCCCAGAAAGTGTAAGACTGAAAACAAATCTTCTATTTAGGACATTTTAAAATTGCAACCTAATGATAAAATATAGTGACAGCTTAAAAAATATATTTATTTTTCGCCCTGGCTGGTGTAGCTTAGTGGATTGAGCACAGGTCTGTGAACCAAAGGATTGCAGTTTGATTCCCAGTCAGGGCACATGCCTGGGTTGCAGGCCAGTTCCCAGCAGGGGATGCACGAGAGGCAACCATACATTGATATTTCTCTCCCTCTCTCTCCTTCCCTTCCCCTCTAAAGATAAATAAATAAAATCTAAATAAATAAATAAATAGATTTATTTTTTATATAGGAGATCTAAATTTGACAAACTGTCCTTTAAAACATGTATTTTTCATTAAATAACTAAAAGCATTAAAGAACGTCAAACACAAAATAATTTTCATTAAAGATTCTGATTTGGGAACTTATTTTTTCCCAGGAAAGCTGTATGAATTTTCTAGGTCCTGTTTTTTTAAGATGCCAAAATAATTTTAAGATCTTATTTTTCTGTTAATGTTTTAGCTCATATACAGAACCTTGAAGACATTGCTGAGTATTTATAGTGTTTAAAATATATTTGCAGGTTCTTCGACCTGGCGTCTTATGGTTTCTAAGGAATTTGAATGACCCAGATTTTAATCCAGTACAGGAAATGATACATTTGCCCATTTATAGGCATCTCCGAAGATTTATTTTGTCAGTGGTAAGTATGCCTTTTTATTGTTTTTGAAATAAAGTGTGCTACCCTTTAGACCTTTTTAGGAGGGGGGGATCAGGGGACTGGTACAGTAGATTGAAGTAAGTTATGTTTAAGCCTATGAAACTTGGTTGTTAAATAACAGTTTGATTTTTATATATATATTTTATTGATTATGCTGTTGCAGTTGCCCCATTTCTCCCTCACTCCCCTCCAACCTGCACACCTCCTTCCATCCACATTCCCCACTTTAGTTCATATTCATGTGTCATACTTGTAAGTTCTTTAGCTTCTACACTTCCCATACTATTCTTAATTCTCCCCCTGTCTATTGTCTACCTCCCATCTATGCTACTTATTCTCTGTGCCTTTTCCCCCTCTCTCCTCCTCCCACTCCCCTGTTGTTAACCCTCCATGTGATCTCCACTTCTGTGATTCTGTTCCTATTTTAGTTGTTTGCTTAGTTTGTTTTTGTTATAGATGTGGTTGTTAATAATTGTGAGTTTGCTGTCATTTTACTTAAGGTTAAGTTGAGAGAGTTCATCATCACCACGCCCTTATATGAAATGTTAATGGAACCTATTTAAGAAAAAGAAGATAAAATAGCAGTTTTATTGGTTACTTTGATAAATTTAATAAAATGTTTACTAAAATGAAAAGACTTTCTGTTACTTTAGTAGTATACTTAATTACCAAATTACAAGTTTCTGAATTAAAATTAACTTGCATTAAAGCAATGGAGACTTGTTAATAGCTTCTAAATTAAACTCTTGTACTGGCCAGTGTGTGTGGCTCAGTTGGAGCATTGTTCCGTAACTGAAAGGTTGTGGGTTGGATCCCTGATTCAGGTACATACAGGAGGCAACCAGTTGATGTTTCTTTCTCTGTAAAAGCAATTAAAAAATGTCCTTGGGTGAGGATTAAAAAAAAACCAAAACTCTTAACAGAGGCTCTCAGTTTCTTTCCCATCTAGAAGAAGGAATTACCTAGTTAAATCTAAATTTTTCCAAAATAAAATTCTAAGAGCAATATACTCTCTTGGAAACTTTTTAGCTATCAATATGGGTCATGTCTTATAATGATTACAGATGATTTATCAAGTCACAGATAATTCTGATCCTTCATTGTGAGTTTCTAGCTCTTCCCTCACGTATCATGCAGTGAATAGTAGAGACAGACAGAAGGGTAGCCACCTCATTCAGGAATGCATTCTTTACGCAGGGATCCAAGTATAGTGTGTTGAGTGAGAACACTCTAGGCCCTGGGTGGGTATAGACTTGGATTGTGTATTGTTTGAGTATGTTCAGAAATTCTTACAGAAATGATTTACAGTGAAGTATGTCCTTTTTCTTACTGCAGATTGTCTTTGGCTCCATTGTCCTCCTGATGCTTTGGCTTCCTATACGTATAATTAAGAGTCTGCTGCCTCATTTCCTACCATACAATGTCATGCTCTACAGGTAAGTTTTTGAAATTTGGAAGCTTTACTGATTTAGCTCTGTTAAGGATTTGATATTCAGAGTACATACATTTAAAACATACATTTTTACAGATACTGAAAATTATCTGATAGTTACATTTTGCCATGTTCGAGATCACATAAACATTAGTTTAGCCATTACATTTTCCAAAGGAAGACAGACTTATTTTTCTACAAATTAAGTTTGCCTTTCTTTAGCATTGAAATGTTTGCCATATCTAATGAGAGTGTGTTAGTAGCATCATCTTTATATGAAAGTCATATCAGAAGGAATGTAGCCATAGCTGCACATTTAGTTATGGAATAAAAACAGGATATAAGTCTTATAGATGGAAACTCTTTTTTGATTTAAAAACTTAAGTCACCTGGAAGCAAAGCTTGAGTCTGGCGCCTTAGACCACTTGGCTGTCCGGACACCTTTAAGTCATCTGGAAACCTAGTTTATCACTCCTCCTACATTCCCCTTTTCAGTGATTTGAATTGTCTTTTCAGTCACCTAAAGTAAAAAATTTGCCAGGCAAATTGGATTTCTTTCTCAATTTTACTTCTGATTAGACTTTTAAGATCTTATCTAGTCGAATTCAATTTACAATTTATGACCTTAGTTCAGTCCTTCCTCTTGTCAATAATCCATCACTTACACCCTCCTCCTTCCTCTGTAATCTACATGATAATAATCCAGGTTGGGATGATGAAAGGGAAGAGGTGTGTTGAGTAAGTAGTGACCAATCTTGTAACATGCTACTAATATAGCAAGTGAGGTGAAGATAAGACCTGACCATCAGATTTAACCACACGAAGATCACTGGTAACCCTTGTAAGGAACCGTTTTGTGCCCCTTGAGTGGTAAGCCTTGTTGGCCTCTAGAGAGTGGAGGAGAGGTGGTAAAGACAGTGGAGTGGGTGCATTTGACTCTTTCTGCTGTCATCTCTTTAAATATTCCCAATATACTTATACTGGAGAACAGTGCACATTATAAATTATGGCTCTTCATAATTGTCTTAGTGATGCTCCAGTGAGTGAACTGTCCCTTGAGCTGCTTCTGCTTCAGGTTGTCTTGCCAGCATTACTCGAACAGGGACACACGCGGCAGTGGCTGAAGGGGCTTGTGCGAGCGTGGACGGTTACTGCTGGATACTTGCTGTAAGTACAGGCAGGCGACTCGCAGGTGTGTGTGTCAGTGTGACCTCCTTTCTGGAAACGTGTGTTCCTTGCCTCCCTTAGGAAAAATTAGTTTTAGTAAGAGACAATTTATTAATGTCTGCAGGTTTGTATAATACTTATTTCTAAAAAATTTTAATTAAAAAATAAGTTATTGTACATCCTTCTGTGGAGAATGTATGCATGTATTTATCCTCATAGAGGTTTGCTGCTGGCCCAGGTTCTTTTATTTTATTATACAGGGCAGAAGAAAATTAATTCATTAAAAACAAACCAACATACCCTTGTTTTAAAAGTCTTAAACCTGATATGAGCTCCTTTCAGATTTAGTTTCTCAGTCATTTATTTAGTCAGCATGTTGCATTGATTTTTTTCAAGCTTTATTTGTTATATACTTACTTTGTGATTTAAACTTTTTTTCAGAAAATAAGTGGCATTCTGTAGATATCTTAATGTGACATATTTATTTAGTTGTATTTGATCGTTTATCTTTTTCTAATGGCCCTGTGCCTTGCCCTGAGCCTCTTCCATACAACTCATTTTTGCCTTAAATGATCTGTGGATTGGAGGTTTTAGTTGAGATACATGTCACAGCAGACATAGTAGCTACCTGTAAATAGGAAAAGAAGTTGTTATTTTCCCTTAAGATCTTCACATAGAATATCTTATACATTGTACTTTTTTTCCCAGTTACTGATTTCTTCTCAGATACTACTGACTAAAGAAAACATTACAAAATTGAGTTTATGGGATACTCTGTATGCTAATTAACATTAAATTTAGAAAGGTTTAATTTAAAGTGGGCACCAACATTTAGACCAGATTGAGGTATTAGTGGTATGTACAGATTCTACTTGTACATTTTCTACCCTAAGTAATAATTATTAAGAAAGTAAATGTCATGTCTGCCGTTTATGCTGATCTTGAAGTGAGAATTTTTCACTAATGTAATTTTTACACAGGGATCTTCATTCCTATTTATTGGGAGACCAGGAAGAAAATGAGAACAGTGCAAACCAGCAAGTTAACAATAACCAGCATGCTCGAAATAACAATGCTATTCCTGTGGTGGGGGAAGGTCTCCACGCAGCCCACCAAGCCATACTCCAGCAGGGAGGGCCTGTTGGTTTCCAGCCTTATCGCCGGCCTTTAAATTTCCCACTCAGGGTAGGTACTCTACAGACTTAACTGAAAGTCAAGGTTTGTCATATTTTTATTGAGAAGTGTTCTTGCTGTTTTTGTTGTTGTTAGCATATGGTCCTCTGTAAATATGTCTTAAAGTCTCATGACAAGAACTCATGTTTTTAGACCTTTCGTTATGCAGCATAATGTATGTTAATGTCAGATCAGTTAATCAAATTGAATCACAGAGTTGGGATTCCTTGTGCTCTTGCTCCATGCTGTTTGCAAGGAAGGATGTAAAAGACTCCTAGAACAAACAAGAAATTAAGATTATTGATTCATTTCAACTATGTATCAGGAACTGGAGTGGGCAGTCTTCTGTTTTTCTCCCATTTAATTCTCATCCAAATACTTCAAAGCACTGTAGGAAATTTTACCTAAAATAAAATGTCTTTTTTATATAAAATGAAAGGAAACCTAAAAATAACCAGTACAGACCATTTGTTTTTACTGGGAAAATTGTTTTGATTGTTTCAGGGTGTTATAAAATGCATGGAGCTGATAGGAGCCATTTATGCACTCTCCGTGTTTTTCCTTGCAGATATTCTTGTTGATTGTCTTCATGTGCATAACGTTACTGATCGCCAGCCTCATCTGTCTTACTCTACCAGGTATGAACTTATCCTTGTTCTCCACTGATGATGTTGTGACATCACGAAAAGGTGCTGTGTTTTAAAATGGTATATTTTAGGCCCCGATATGCCAAGGTTGCAGGTTTAGTCCTCGATCAGGGCACATGCAAGAATCAACCAGTGAGTGCATAAATAAGTGGAACAACAAATGATGTTTCTCTCTCTTTCTCTCCTTCCTTCTCTCTCTCCCTCTCTCTTTCTCAATAAAAAATTTTTTTAAAGCATATATCTTGCTGGGGTGTGACCATTCATCAGATATAAAATTGAAATAGTTTTTTCCTCATTTCTGATTGAAGATAGGGTATTGATCTACTTAAGGTTCTTGGCCCTGGCTGGTGTAGCTCAGTGGATGAGCACGGGCCTGCGAACCACACGATCGCGGTTCAATTCCCAGTCAGGGCACATGCCTGGGTTGCAGGCCAGTTCCCGGCAGGGGCCAGTTCCCAGCAGGGGATACATGAGAAGCAACCATACATTGATGTTTCTCTTCCTCTCTCCTTCCCTTCCCCTCTAAAGATAAATAAATAAAATATTTAAAAAAATATGTTTTCTAAGTGTCAGTATATTTAGACCCTAATTTTTCCAAGAAAATTAATATGCTATTCTTTGGTAATTGTGTCCACTTCTTATTAAAATAAGCTTAGTTTTCTGTCTAGGCAAAAAAAGTCATTTGAAAGAAAACTTCTAAATTATTTGTAATACTTCTAAATATTAGAAGTATTTGTACAAATAATAGAAAATAAATTCTCTAACTTTTGTCTTGTAATGTGCTTAATGATTTCATTTGGTGATAGAAAACAGGGAAAACAACTATGCTCTCAAGTTTTTTCAGACCCAAAAGAACAAGTAATGGGCGTGGCAAGTTAGGAGGGCTAGTTTCCAGTGATTAGCTGTGTTTTGGTTGCGTTTTAATCAAATAATCATGTTCTTTAGAGTTTGGGAGGTTTGTTTTTTGTTATTTTGTTTTTGATTTGTTTGCTTTTAACAAAGATATTGATATATCAAAATGTGCTATTTTTTTTACTAATTACTTAAAATGGTTGAAAATACCAATAGACAACATTAATGTCAAGATTATAGTTCTCTTTTTGTAGCCAATGTCTCATTTATCAGCCTTTCTATTTTCAGTATTTGCTGGCCGCTGGTTAATGTCATTTTGGACGGGGACTGCCAAAATTCATGAGCTCTACACAGCTGCTTGCGGTCTCTATGTCTGCTGGCTGACTATAAGGGCAGTGACAGTGCTGGTGGCGTGGATGCCCCAGGGACGCAGAGTGATCTTCCAGAAGGTTAAAGAGTGGTCCCTCATGGTAGGTTTTTCTAGTGAAGACTGATTTTGTCTAATAGGAGTAGTGGATATTTTTCAATCATTTCTTTAAACCCTTTCACTTTTGTTTCTTCATTATCTTGGTAGTGTCAGGAGTTGATTTTCTTGAATCAGAAGGGATAGTTCTTCAAGACAGTAGCTTTCTGGTTCATTCTAAAAATCACAGTTAAATGTATGTGAGAGGTAAGAGAAAATTATGTTATTAAGTGAGGCAGTAATGTCTTGAGTAAATAATACAATAGAAAACTTATTTTGGAGATTGATTACATTTTTAAAGAGTAAGGTATTCTATAGAATTTAAAATCAGTTTAATAGAAATTTTCTTTAACAATTTTTTTCTAAAATTAGATTTTTTGATCTATTTGAATATGTAAAATCTTGACTTCAGGATTGAGTCAGTGTTTTTTATATAATTGAGAGTCCTTTAATTACACAATATATTGCTTATTCAGGAATGTCTTGGCTAACATGAAAGTGTAGTAAATAATGGAAATTTTTCCTTTCAATAAAGAACTTAACTGCCACAAGGATGGGGGGAAAATGTCACTATAAGACGGTCCAAGTGTGACAATTTATTGATTGATTGTAATGTTAGCCATGACTTGTAAAATATAGTTAGGTAATTGCTTATGCCTTTTCATTTGTATAACCAACTCTTGTTTTGTATCTAAATTTATGTTTTGGTTTCATTGAAAATTTTATATTGATTTAATATTAATGTTGAAAAAAACCATAAGAGATTTATTGTATATTTTGAGTAGAGGGATAAATCTAATCCATAGGATAATGAGACATCTAACTATATTTAAAAATAAAGAAAGAAATCAGCTAATTCTAGTTTTCACTTGATGTTCTTCTGTATCATCAGTTTGCCATTTAAAGTAACAGTGCACTGTGTCTGAGGCTGTCTTTAGAATAGTGAGATCATCAGATGTAAGGCCACTATAAAGACTGATTTCTTTGTTAGGATTTCATAGTGGCCGGTGTGTCTGAATTCTAGACCTGTACTGTCTAACATGGCAACCATGTGGCTAATAACTACCATATTGGATAATACAGATACAGGCATTTCTGTTAGCGTAGTAAGTTCTGTTGGATCACACTGTTTTAGAGGGAGCCACTTTGATCAGCTTGATTAATTACCTTAATTAGGGCTATGCAGAGCCCTTCTTCAATACTAGTTCATCTCAGGGGTCACAGGTCAGCTTGTGGGTCGGTCACCATTGGATCAGTAGCTGTTCTTGGACAAATGAAATCCGACTACTGAGAATGAGATTGAGAAAAGCAGCACGGCCACCTGGTTAATACATGTAATAAAATGAAATTTTTATAACTTTGTAGCAGCAAAGCATAGTAATATCATATTTTCATTATAGCCTAAGCTTTTATAGTTATATATTCAAATCTCATTTAAACTTGTAGCGTAAGGTATGTTTAGGTTGTTTATGATAATATATTCATTCTCTTAGACATAAGGTCAGTGAAGAAAAATAAACTTCCCAGTGGAATGAAGAGCTTGGCTAAAAGTCAGAAAGACTTTCATTAATGACATGGCTTCTCATTTCTTAATAGATAATGAAGACTCTGATAGTTGCGGTGCTGCTGGCTGGAGTTGTCCCGCTCCTTCTGGGCCTCCTGTTTGAGCTGGTTATTGTTGCTCCTCTGAGGGTTCCTTTGGATCAGACTCCTCTTTTTTACCCGTGGCAGGTAAGTGCGATCTTTTGCACTTGATACTACTTTTGATTTTAAGCAGTTTGTTTGGAAAGACTCCTTAATTCTATTTCAGGGAAGACCTTTGTAACATTAAATAATATATTTCAATCTATGGCTTTCCAAGTATGCAGGTTATATAAGTCCTTTCTTTAGACCTTGTTTTATAGGTTAAAATGTCATTATTCATTTAGGCTTCACTAATGCAAACTAACATGTGTTGATCTTTTTACCTTTTAGTTCAGGCAGGACATCTAGCTTCTTTGGCTTTGAGACTTTAAGCAATAACTTATACTTTTGAATAATTATAGCATTTATCTCACAGTGTCATAGAACTTATGGGGCTAGAACATTTTGGAGAAACCTATGTAGGTCACAGCAAAAATCTTACAGCTTATGGGGAAAAATTTAACTTAACTGTAGTACTTAGAGCCTGAAGTTAATGTCATGGACCTCAAGTTTCTAAGAGATACTAGAGGAAAGAGCTAGGCATTGACTTCAGTCATTTAAAGGCTATTTCAGCCTTGTTTTTACCTCCTCATAGTATATTACTATGGATTTTCTGGAAATGAAAATTACTTGGTACATATTTCCTTTCTTCTATACTTTCCAGACTACAAACTTCATCTAACAGCAAGTATATGCTTGAGTGCTTTAATGTGTGCCAAAACCCTGTACTGCATGACACAGGTGGAAATGGGGCTAATGCAGGAGTTTCTTGAGGACCTCAGGCTGGTGGGAAAGATAGACAGGTACCTATGTAAACTGTGCAGTGATTGATACAAGCATGAGGAGCTATGTTATCATGTAGGAGAGGCATGTAATCAGCTTTGGGAGTTTCCAAAATGATTTTTCTCTAGGAGATAGTGTCTAAGACAATCTAGTAGAGTAGAGAGAAGTGGGTAAACAATCAGGAAGTGTGTTCTAGGAAGGAGTGAGTGGGCAGACCGAAGAGTGAGCCAGAGGATGAATATATAGTTAACTGCCTCTAACCCAGTGTGCTGATGAGTTGGAATGGGAGAGAAAAGTGAGAGTAAAGTAATGCGGCGTACGTAATGCCTTTGAGAGCTGGGTTGCAGTGTAGTCAGATTGCATCGGTGATTCAAGGGAAACATTTTTTGCAGAACAACACCAGCTGATAATGATAGAGGGATTAACAGATTAGAAAATCACTGTTTTGTGATAGTTAACAAAACAATTGATTCCAGCAAGAGTTGTTAGTGAATGTTGAACCCATCTGGTGAAGGTTGATGGGTCTTGAGTTACTATTTCTGCATAACAAGTTACCTCACACTTAGTGGCTTAAAACAATTATTTGTATTGTCCAAAGAGTCCGTGGGTAAGAAATTAAGACTAGCTGAGGAATATCAGCTTGTTTCTGCTCCATGTTATCTTAGGCCTGAACTAGAAACACTCCATGGCTGAATGTGATTTGACAGCCGAGGCTAGAATCATTTGGAGGCATCATCGCTGAGGGTCAATGCTGGTTGTTGGTTACACCCAATCTGGGCTGTTGGCTGGAGCCACTGGATGTACCCGGGCTTCCTCGAAACTTGCTAGCCTCAAGAAAGTTGGGCTTCTTATATTTCACTTCAGGGAAACAAGTATCCCAACCAGTAAGACAGAAGCTGCATCTCCTTTTAGGACCATATCTCAGTGGTCTAGCTTCATTTTTCACTATATTCTACTGGGAACTAGTCACAGAGGTTGGTCCAGATTCAAGGGAAGGGGAAGTAGACCTCTACCCCTCAATGGGAAAAGAATTTACTGGCATGCTTTGATACCACAATGCACGGTGGCAAAGTGCTACCTTAGAGATTACTTCATAGTCAGAGAAACAAATCTGTATAGTGGAGGGATCAGGTGAATGATCCCTTTTACACATGTAAAACATAAGTATTGTCCAAACCTCAATAATGACCAAATATCCCCTGTCCTGGCAAATATGATTGGCTGATGCTTCATTACCAATATATAGTTTTAGTTTCAGTCTGTCCCTCAGTCTGATTTAATAAGATACCCAATTATAGATTCTCTGCCTTCTAATAACATCTGACACAGAGCAAAGCCTTGCTTCCTTAAGCTGAAATCCTGTATCAACCCCTTTCTAACAGTCTGTTACTAAGTGCCCCCAGTTCCCCATGCTGCGTTCTCCCTCACCTCAGTGAGTACTACATGCAACTTACTCAGTTACATGTGTTTTCTTGGTGGGCTTGACAGTACCCAACATTGTTATTTTGGAGAATTATTTGAACCTATTCATTTTAGGAGTGATTATATATTGTGACCTAGCAGTTTTACTCTTTAGAATCTGCTACAAAGATACATTTACACATGTGAATGTAGAAGGAGGCAAGAACAAGGCTGTTTCTGTTTTTATATCATTTTTATAATGTCAAAAAATTAGAAGCAACCTAGATATCCACCAGTAGGGTGACTAAATAAAATGTGGTAGATCTTTGATTCGATTTGGAATTCAGTGCAGCAGTTAAAAGAATAAAGTAGAGCTGTATGTTTTGTTACAGGTATCCCTCAGGTATGTTTTTGAGTAGGGGATAAACACAGTTGTAGACAAATATGTGCAGCATGATGTTCCTAATAGTGAAACCCCAAACTTTGAAAACGGAACAACTGTTTTTTCTTGATTTCTGACTTTACACTGCTTGCCTTTCTTGCCTCATCTGACTGCAGATCTGTGGGAATCTGAGGGATTTCAGCCTCGGAACTAGTGTGCTGTGTCCCTGCTCTGGGAAAGGACTGGAAAGCAGTGGCTCTTGAAAGAGCTTGAGCCTCAGCGGTCCCCGCAGGCGTCCCCCACAGTGAGGAGCCTGGTGTAGCGGTGGAGGTCTAGTGACAGTTCACAGCACTATGAGTTCACCGAGTCAGAAGTGCTCTGAGCATTTGGGATGGTTTCTTTAGGCCAAACATGGCTCCACAGTCTTACTTTGATATGATCAGCTGAGCTACAGTCTAAGAATGGTTTGATGAAATAAAATCATGGCACTCTTTTATATTTGTTCCAAGAGATCTCCATTAATGTTCCTACTTTTCCTAATTCTCCATTAATGTTCCCACTTTTACTAAAATCATGGCACTATTTTGTATATTTGCTTTTTGAGCTCTCCATTAATGTTCCTAATTTTCCTAGTTCTCTTTTCCTAAAATGATGTAGATTTCTGAAAGATACAATAATGATTTTTGATAGAAATGTTGAACTTGAACCATTGAGGAAAAATATTTCCTGTATTTTTCCAGCATATGTTAGTCTTATGTAAGTCTTAGTCATCCTGCAAGGCTTCAGTGTTGAAATGAAATAATTAAGAATATTATATAGCCTCTATGTTGGGTTTATTGCTAAAAAGAATAATACAAATTTGTTAAATGTTTTTTATTAACCTAGGACTGGGCACTTGGAGTCCTGCACGCCAAAATCATTGCAGCTATAACATTGATGGGTCCTCAGTGGTGGTTGAAAACTGTAATTGAGCAGGTAAGCAAAATCATTTTTCAGAAAAAGACTGGGAGTAATACTGATTACATTTAGTTGATGGGACCTATTTTTCATTTTTCAACTTTTCCAAGTTTTCTGTATCTTCTTTTATGAGCATATATAACTCTTTTTTAAAGTTAATTTGCTTTTTTATCACCGTGAATTTGTATCAGTCACTCTTAAGACTTACCTTATCTGAAGGTTAACCAGTAGCTTACAGTACCTAGAACTTTATACCAAAGTAAAGGCAAAAATTAGCATATGTGCTGGGGGGGGCAAGAATTCTGATGGAAGCTTGTTTAGATTTCTTAAACTTGTTGTAGGGGGAAAAAAAGCTATTCAAGGCATTGAATAAAAGGAAGGAAAACTAATAGATTAAAAAAACAAGAGTTGTTTGGCAGTATTTTAGCTATGTAGCACCTAAGTATTTTTGTATTATGGAACCATCAGATAATTTGGTCACTGTGATCATAACCTTGAAAAAGGTAGACGTGCTTCTGTATTCTGATAATAAGGCTAAGAAGAAGTATGCAGTTTATTTTAGGAAGATTTCTGTCCAAAATAGCCAACATAACAGATTTTGGAAATTATTTAAGTTTTACTTATATCTAGAAAATGTTCTTGTGGGCAATCCTCTTATCCTTATCCAGTGCCAAATAAATAAGGTGTTAGAGTTCTGTAGCAGTAAAGGGACATCTCATTTTGATGTATGGAAAATAAAGGCAGTAGTTTTCAGCCCAGTCTTCATAAGAAAAATTGTCAAAAAAATTCCTGTACGTGGAGATTTGTGAGGGTGGGGAGAGCCAGGGAATGGCTGTGCCTCTGCGTGCATCTCCCAAGTGCGGACTTTCTCTGTGAGTGCCCTGAAGTGAGGTGGATTGTGGGTGCGCGGCAGGCAGCATGTCCAGTCATGGTAGGAGTACGGGCTACTTCACTCTGGAGTTTCCAGGTAAGACACTTTTGCCCTTGCAAAGGAGTATGGAGAATAAGGGTTTAATCACAGCTGTGAAACATTGTTGATCTTTGTAATGTTGAATATTTTGCTCTCTGCTGCGTTCTTTTCCCATACACATGTGTAAGTTTAAAGTGGTTGAGAAACACTGGGATGCCTTGCTGCATGAGTGTAGATGCATCTGGGTTAAATAGATTTCTTTGGGATCAGAAGCTGCCTTTAGCGGATTAAGCCAGTCTGTCATTTTCTCTGGCCCTCTCCTCAGGGATAGGGTGAGTTGTACTGTGAGGTGTGACTGTGGGCAAGCAAGGTTGAAGTGCTGGAGAAAAACAAGAATAACACAGCCAGTGTGCCCCTCTGGCTGCCATCTTTATTTTTCATTATTCCCAAGGTGTTTTCACTTTCATTCATTCTTACCTCTGCAGTGCTATCCACTAGAACTTTCTGGGTAAGATTACAGAAATGCTCTAGAACTTTTTGTTTTCAATTACGTGATATCCAGTAAGATACCAATCTTTATTGTGTGGACCCATCCTGTTCCCTTCTTTAACACCCTCTCAATTTTCAAATATAAAATCACTGAAAGGTTCTATTTGGTTTTATTTATAATTTTTAAGGAGAATTTTTTAAAATTTATTTAATTATTTTTCAAGTACAATTTTCTATTACTCCGATCCCATCACATCCCATCTCCCCGTGCCTCCCCTCTCCCTCTCATAGAAATGCTCTAGAAATTTTTGAATTAAAAAATGTTTGAGCGCAGGCCTGCGAACCAAAGGATTGCAGTTCGATTCCCAGTCAGGGCACATGCCTGGGTTGCAGGCCAGTTCCCAGCAGGGGATGCACGAGAAGCAACCAGACATTGATATTTCTCTCCCTCTCTCCTTCCCTTCTCCTCTAAAGATAAATAAATAAAATCTTTAAAAAATATATTCACTGTAGAATTCATTTATACTAAATTTTTCCATAAAATACCTTTTGGTTTGTTAAAATTTGATTTATACAAGTTTTTCAGAAATATGTTCTTTGTTCATAATGTATTTTTAAAACTTTTTTTAGGTTTTATTTATTTTTAGAGAGGGGGAAGGAGAAAGAGCAAGAGAAACATTGAGGTGTGAGAGATACATCTATCAGTCACCTCTCGCTAGATCCCCAACCACACCCAGACAAGTGCTCTGACTGGGAATTGAACTGGTGACCTTCTGATTCACAGGCCAGCACTCAACTGATTGAGTCACTTCAGCCAGGGTTAATGTTTTTAATATTCAGATAAAATGAATGCAGTATTGAGTAGTAATAGATGATTTATGAAGTTGTCTCAAGTTAATGTGGTCTTAAACTAATGTTATTAGATGCCATCTGGTATTATATAGTTCACAGTTATTATAGTTATGATTCTAGATTAGTGTTTTACTATTTCATTTCTTAGCAGAGTTAACTACAAAGTGTAAGGAGTTAAAAACTTGTGGATCCCAAGCTTATGTTTGTGTTTCAGAATTTGCCTTGACTTTGGGTGGAAAAAATAACCAGTCTGAATCCTTTGGGCCTGGAAGACTCAACTCTCCACAGCATGGATTCAGTAGAGATTGTTCTGTTAACTGGGAAGAGTTGTTTTGTATCCTTGTTCTGACGCGTTTCCCCACTTCGCAGGTTTACGCAAATGGTATCCGAAACATTGATCTTCACTATATCATTCGTAAACTGGCAGCACCTGTGATTTCTGTGCTCTTACTTTCCCTGTGTGTACCTTACGTCATCGCAGCTGGCGTCGTTCCTTTACTAGGTGAGTAACGATGGCTAGGGGTCTGGAACTGGCATCTTTTTGGACATTGTTACAGTGTTGTCACTTCTTGTATCATAGGCTGGCTTGCACCAAATGCTTTATTTATAAAAACAAATTCAGCTAAAATAATGATTTCAAAAATTCAGTTATCTTAGATTTCATTATTCATGACAAAATTAAAAGGATCACAAAACCTTTTGATACAGTTTTTTTTCTCTCTAGGCCAGTGAGAAAGTATTGACATTCACACTGTCCCCAAAATAGGCAGGAACAGATTTCCTTCATGTTGTCTTCTCTTGACTAGAAGTGCTGTGATCGAGTTATAATTAATTCTAAAAATGTTCTTTAGCATAAAAAACCCCAAAGAGGAGATGCTAATTTGTGATACTGTGTCAACCAGAAATGATCAGTTTTGTACTGAAGAACTTTCACAGGACCTTAAACCCCACATATATTTAGTTATAAGCACAAAGTTTTCCCCTCCAAATATTTTTCTTCTGAATTTCCTCTCAGTGATTAGTGTTACCATCCAACAAGTTGCATGAGTAAGAAACCATGAAGGTCATTCATATCACCCGAGGCTCTCTGCTCTCCCTACTCAAACGGTCTTCAAGTCTCACTGATCCCACTGTTGGAGCCCATTCTCTCGTTCTGGTGCCCTCGCCTGTGGTTCACTGAGGTGTACGTTCTCTCTCACTTTAGTGCCAGCAGCCTCCTGTCTGGTTTCCCTGCTTTGACGACTAATTGTTTTTTACACTGCTGCATCAGTGACCTTTCAGAAGACTGAATCTCATGGTTTCTCTTTGGTAAACATTCTTCTTTGGTTCCTCCTTGGCCTTTAGAATATAACTCTGCTCCCATGTGTAGTTCATAGGCTCCACTTCATGCTGTGAGCAGCTCCAGTTTGACCTCCCTGGTTGTCTTACTTCATTTCATATGCAACAAGTTTCAGTTAAGCACCACCAACCAGTCCCCTCTTCTTAGTGAAAGGACAGATTTTCATTTCACTGTCATTCCATATACACTTAATAGCTTTCCTCTTTTTTGGTTTTACAGGTGTTACTGAGGAAATGCAAAACTTGGTCCACCGGCGGATTTACCCATTCTTATTGATGGTTGTTGTATTGATGGGGATCTTGTCCTTCCAGGTCCGCCAGTTTAAGCGCCTTTATGAACATATTAAAAATGACAAGTAAGTCTAGACTTCCATTCATCTGCCACTCTTGATAAGATTTCTCATCCCTTAATTTTTGTGTCTAATGTGATAAATCATAGGAAAAATTGCTTAGATTCTATATGTACATTGAGGTAGAATAGGATTTGGTAACAGACTGCATGAGGGTGTGAAAGAGAGAGTTATCAGAAACTCTGCTGGGCTGAGCTCCTGGCAGTATGGAATTGTCATTGATGTAGATCAGAGGTGTTCAGCTTGTTCCGCAGGAATTTTTAAACCATGCAGCAGCACCTGACCGGTTAGTCAGGGGCACTGACCTCTTTTTCCTTAGATTGTCAAATAAAAAAAAATGACAACAGCCAACAAAACAACAGTTATCTGGTATGAATAAATCAAAATTATACCTATTTTCTTTGTTAGATCATAAAAACCTGTATATTTTCGGTGTGCTGCAGAATTTTATTAATTGGTTTATGTGTGCCATGAGATGAAATAGGTTGAAAATTGCTGGTGTATATGAAAAGACTGGGAGAAACTGGTTTGGAGAGGAATTTTTTTTTAAGATTTATTTTTTTAGAGAGAGGAGAAGAGAAGGAGAGAGAGGGAGAGAAATATCAATGTCTGGTTGCCTCTGTGCATCCCCTGCTGAGAACTGGCCTGCAACCCAGGCATGTGCCCTGACTGGGAATCGAACCATGGTTGTTTGGTTCACAGGCTTGCACCCAATCCACTGAGCTACACCAGCCAGGGCTGAACATTATTTTTATTTTTATTTTTTATTTATTTTTAATATATTTTTTAAGATTTTATTTATTTATCTTTAGAGGGAAAGGGAAGGAGAGAGGCAGAGAAACATCAATGTCTGGTTGCCTTTCGTGCTTCCCCTGCTGGGAGTTGGCCTACAGGGAACTGGCCTTCAACCTAGGCATGTGCCCTGACTGGGAATCGAACCACAAGCGTGTGGTTCGGAGGCCAGTGCTCAATCCACTGAGCTACACCAGCTAGGGCTCGGAACATTTTTTTAAAATGCCCATTTCACATAGTTTTCAGTCAAATTCTTTGATCTGATAATATATTAAATAGTTTGAGATAAAAAGAAGCCTGTGTTAGGAATTAGCAGTACCTGCCTAAGCCATTCTTATAATCAAGAGCCAGTGGGTTACTTTGACCACTGCTGAGAGAGGTGGCAAGGTTACTGCAAAAGCCTCGAGCCTTCTCTTTGGAGAAAATGGTGAGCTAGCCTCAGTGAGAGATCGAGGACAGCTAAAGATAGATAATAGCTTTGGGGGATAATAGCCATTTGACCTTTCATTTCCTTATGGAAGGCTGAGTTCTGATCTGCTTCAGTGGGGTCTGGCAAAGAAGGTGAGTCTGTAACCATCCTTCCTGGCTTGCCTGGGAGAGTCCCAGTTTACACCTGGCACCTTCGTATCATCATTCACAGCACCCTCTTGACTCAGGAGTACCCCATTTTAGACAATACATTATGTGCTCACCTTATTTCCTCTAAGGACTTGTGAGAGTAGTATTTTTAGGAATGAAATTTCAGAGTGTTCAAGGCTTCTCCAAAGCATTTACTGACAGTTGAAAACACAAGTACACTTTTAGGTGGTGGTCAGAGTACAAAGTTCCATTAACATGAAAGAAGGGGGTGGGCGGCTTTGGTAATGGAAGCCCATTTTCTCACTTCTCTTGTTTTGGCGAGGTCTTCCTGGGCACTCCTTGATCTGCACTGATGCTCCCAAGTGGGCACTGGCACACTTGTACTCCAGGCCCCTCCAGCTCATTGCCATAGTTTTGTCACCCACTGGCTTCCAGGGCTCAAGCTCCAGGTCATTCAACAGTAAGGCATACATCGCTTTGTGGCAGTGCCTGCCATTGTCTTGGGAATGCAGTGTCCTGGTGGAGGACTTCCAGTGTTGTCAGATTTCAGCCAGTTACTTCTGTCGCTTTTTCTGCCTTCCTGCACTCTTGACCATAATCTCCGTGTCATCATGTCACAGGAGTTAGGAACATGTCACGTTCTTCCCTTGCACCATAACCTCCTACCTTCTGTCACTCACATACACTCACTTGTTTGTTGTCTCCCCTTTGACATTGCTGAAATCTTTGTCCTTTAATTTATCCTTTTCTCTAGAACTAGATGTGTTCAGGTCCACTGAAAAGAGGTCTGGCTGGTGTGACACTGAATTGAGTGCTGGCCTGTGAACCAAAGGGTCGTTAGTTTGATTCCCAGTCTAGGGCGCATGCCTGGGTTGCAGGCCAGGTCCCTAGTAGGGGATGTGCGAGAGGCAACCATGCATTGATGTTTTCCTCTCTCCTTTCCCTCTGTAAAAGTAACTAAAATCTTTAAGGAAAAAAAAGGGTAGAATAAGTCCTCCCTACCCAGCTTTCTGATTATTCTATTTCCGGTATGTTTCTTCAGATCAGTCCACTAAGGTGTTTCATAAAATACCATCCATACAGATAAATCCCCTGCATAAGTTTACTCTGCCTTATTTATTCCTCTGGACTCTTGAGTGTTTCAGTTCACAAGATGCCCCAACCTATGGACTGGGGCATGTGCTCCATTGCACACATCTGAGGCCTTCTGCTCTGCTATTCAGGCCTTCCCACATATCCGCCCCCTTGCTAGAAGGTGCTTGCTTTTGTGCTTTTGGCAGGTATTTATCTAGATTCTCCTTCTACTACCCAGTCATGGAAGTAGGAGTGAAGCGATCTGATTTGCGTTTTTAAAAAGTATCACTGACTGCTTTTTGGAAGAATGTTTTAATATGTAAGATCATAGAGTAACCACCCTGTTTTTACATCCTAGGTACCTTGTGGGCCAACGCCTTGTAAACTATGAACGGAAATCTGGCAAACAGGGCACATCTTCGCCACCTCCACAGTCATCCCAAGAATAAAATGGTTGTCTGAACTACCTTGACCTTCCCCTTGCCTTTACATGTCCTTTTCTGTGGACTTCTCTCTTTGGAGATTTTTTCCCAGTGATCTCTCAGCATTGTTTTTAAGTTAAATGTATTTGACTTGTGTTCTCAGCATTCGGAGAGAGCCGCAGCTTAAGGCTCTGCTGCCTTTCTGCGTCTTCTGACATCACTGCTGTTTGAGATCTGTACATGTGTAAATAGAAGTTCCTGGATACCCTAAAACCTTGGATTAAACAGAATGTGCATTGTACATCTTTAAACAAATGAATATTAATTTATTAAATCTAGTTGTCACTTTATTTTGGACCTGCTGTGATCTTGACAGGAAACGTGCCACAGAGCCACAGTGCAGAGGCAAGACTTACTCATGACATCTCTTGGAGCACAGTGTCATGGTGTTCCTATCAGTTCTTATTAAGTAAACTGTACACTCAGCCTGTCTTGGCTATTGATACCTTACCAAGAACATCAAAGGAGACATGGAAATCAGCAGTGGAGTGTCTGTGGTAAGAAAACATGAACTTTGTGCTTCACTGTCAGTCGTTTTTGGACGTTATTTTGTATAACACCAAAGCTGTTGTACATTTTCTACTGCCTGATTTTTTTCATGTGTCTGTGTTTGTAATATTGTATAGTATCTTGTGCTAGGTGGGGAAATGGTTTTTAATTTTGATAATTTAATATTCCTAGTGATTAGCATTGGGAGTTGGGTTTTTGTGCTTGGTAGGGGCATGACTATACTTAGAGGGGGAAAAAGTCCAAAAGAAGATTTTCATCAGTCCCTTCACCCTCACTTTTCCCCATACACTTGTGTCTTTTTTATTTTGGCAGCAGAGGTATATGTCATGCAAGTCCATAAGTCTTACAGAGTAACATCGCCTAGGACACTGCGTCTTACTGGAATCACGACATACTCGTGTCCCTTAAATGTAGGCGTGGTTTGTGGTCTGAGAGCAACAGCATTAGACGGCTGTTAGAACACTTAGTCCTACTGGCTGGTGCGTCGTTGGGTGAGGATTAGGGAGTGCATTTCTGGTTTTTCATGAGTAAATCCTGAGGTTTCCAGAGCTTTTTGTTTACAGAATAAAACCACAAACAAAACCAAGTTGATTTTATTTGTCCAGAAGGAACATGACTGAGCTGGCTGTTTAATAGAGGAGTACAGAATGTATTTGATTGGAAATGTGCTGTAAAGTCTGAGAACTGAACATACAAACATGGTTTTCCCTTACAACTAAAGCTTCAGGTAGAAGTTTAGGGAAATAGAATAGTTGGGCACGTGATCCGAATACTTGATGATCATGGTCTATTGTATGGATAGTGTCTGTTCTCTAATGATAACCAAAAGCTCTCAGAGAAAATGAAAAGCATAGTTTTTCAGAAACCATACAAGAATTTCCATATAGTATTAAAACCCATAGACTCAAATCTGAGGATTTTTAAAATTTGAAAGTCAGCCAAACATAAGCTACTGAGATCAAAAGAAATGTATTCTGGTGGTTTTATAGGTCAACAATTTTTCCCAAAGTGGTAAGCAACTACTTTAAAATATATTTTAAAATATCAGTATCAAAAAACAAAGCTTGACACAGGATTCAGTGTTACACATTTTGGCAGTCTGCAGTAGGCCTTTTCTCTAGTATTTAAAGTAAGGTCTTTGCGAGCCCTGCCTTCACTTAGAAATCTAGTCCTACTATGAAAAATAAGGAGCATTTAAAATATCTTCTGCCATGATTTATGTCTATACAGTAGAGAACTACGCTACAAAATTTGGTGTATAATTTGATTATATTAACTTAGGTTTCTTTTTAATTTTTCAGAGACTTTGTAGATCTTGATATAAAGTCATTGGAACATATTTATCTCTTTACCAGAAAGATATAGGCAGATACCACAAAAGATTAAAAATTGTTATTCTACAAAATTTTAAATGAATATTACCAGATATTTTGTAAAATATATATATGAATGGCCAAAAGATTGCCCTGCATTTCACTTTCAGATAACTTTATCTCGTCTTATTTAATGATTTTCCTATAGTTTTTCAGTTGTGCTTTATCCTGTTTCCAAAAAGATGAATACTTTCATAGAAAAGCATCTTTTGGCATACTGTTTCTGTGGGTAGCACCAAGATTTTACTGACCAGTCTTATAAATATTTAAAATCTCGAATAAATATTTAAAATCTCTAGTTTGGGAACTGTTAGTATTGCTGCCCTTCTTCATGTACAATTTATTTTTAATAATAGCGTAGTTTTGCTTCATTTTACATTGGGCTAAAATAGTCTCCAAGGAAGTTAATTAGCAAAGAAGACCTTTTTGCTTTACTTTTATAAAGTGAAAACAAGTCAACATTTAGGGTTAGTTTTTCCAAATGGTCATAGTACGAAGTATACTGTTGTTCGTTATTAGCAAATTATGTTTGATTTTTAAACTATTAAGTACTAGTAGTTGAAATGAAAACTGAAGAGCAATGCCAATGTGAAGTTTGTGTTAGCCAACTTTAAAGAGCTCCATGTTTTTAGGTGATCTTTTCCTGCTCTTTAGAGAAACAGTGGGTATCAGACATCTCAATTCCAAATGTAAACAAAAGTAATTCTTATTTCAACATTTAATATAGCTGTTATTACTGTGGATTTTTGTCTTGTGTTTTTTTTTCTTGCCCTTATTTAAGAAATAGAGAATCACTTTTTGTCAAATGATTTGATTTCAGATATGTAATTTCTTTATTGGCAAAATGTTGTTATTAAAGTGTAATTCTTGAATTTAGGTTGAATTGATGACTTTTAAAAACAACACAAAGACACAGTGGACATTTCTACATTGTGTTGCATTCACACACACGGAACTGCAGCACCAGGGTATGAATACTGGCACTTTGTAAAACTTGGCAAGTCAGCTGCTTATTTTCAGGATTGAGTATTTTAAGTCCTCCACTTAACTGGGACTTTTTTTACATTGTAAAATTAAATAATTACGTTTAAAATTCTCCTGTAGAATGTTACCTAATGATTCACAATCAAGAAAAGACAAAAGTGAAATGCCTTACTACTAAAGTGTTATTGAAAGCCTCGTTTGTGGAGATTCTCTGATTTACTTGCTGGCGC
This sequence comes from Sturnira hondurensis, assembly GCF_014824575.4. Taxonomy (NCBI): domain Eukaryota; kingdom Metazoa; phylum Chordata; class Mammalia; order Chiroptera; family Phyllostomidae; genus Sturnira; species Sturnira hondurensis. Next base: position 15,157,830 of record NW_028087015.1, read on the forward strand.
TGTCTTGTATCCTTTTACTTAATTTGCTCTCTCAATCAGATGTTTTCTCTTCAGCCCACTTACTACTCTATGTCTTTAAAAAAAATTTTAATCCTCACCTGAGGACATGCTTATTGATTTTAGAGGGAGAAGGGAGGGGCGGAGGAGAGAGAGAGAGAAACTGATGTGAGACAAACATCCCATCAGTTGCCTCACATGCACCCCAACTGGGGACGGAACCTGTAACTTAGGTACGTGCCCTGACTGGAAATTGAACCTGTGACATTTTGGTGTATGGGATGATGCTCCAACCAACTGAGCCACATTGGCCAGGATTTTTTTGTTTTGTTTTGTTTTTTAACAGCCAGCATGAGCAAGGGCTACTTTCAAATAGTCCCTGACTGTATCTCAGCATTAGTACAAGATAAAGATAAGACAGTATATATTTGTTTTTATTCCCATCTGTTTCTTACCAGTGCCTCATTTTTTGGTCATGATAGTAATACAGTACCTTATGTGAATATATAATGACTGTAAGGCCTGAACATGGACTACTGTAGAAACTAAATAGAACACTTAGTTATTTGGATGCCAGTTTTCTATTAAAGCAAACACCTTAGATACCCAGACTGATTTTATGTATATATTCTAAAATGCTCCCCTTTTTATGTGGTCATTTGTTGTCTTCTAAGTTGAGAGAACAAAACCGAATAAAGTGAATGTTAGTTGTAGCCTAGGTTTTTGGTTGGTTTTTGCTTTATTGCAAGATTGCTTCAGAATCACAGAAATGTGTATTATTAGCATAAGTAGATTATCCAGATATGTTTTAACATAATTGTGGAAGAAGAAGAACAACTCACTGAAGTTACATGTGGTTATAGACTCTTTGTTCTAACAAAGTATAAATTTAAAGTGATAGTTGCAGGAGACACAGCCCCCTCTCCTCTGCCCCTCACTGTAGTTACAGACCACCTTCACCCCGAAGGTGTAAAGCCCCTCTGTGTTGTGCTGCCCACCTCTGTGTCTCAACTACAAGATCCGAATGTTGAAGCTTCACCAGGTTGCCTCTTGTAGGTGGGTACTTAAATACAGTAACACCAGTCAAATCCATTTTACGTAGTTGCCCGTATGTCTCAGAGAAAAAGGAGAGGGCTGTGCGTGCATGCGTCTTTTCCCCCGCTGAGTGTCCTGCATGAAGAGGTCCTTTTATTTCTAATTTTTCTTTGTTTTTAGGTTCAATTTTTCAATGACTTTTAAAAATCAAGTACATATTTATTTTAAATGTGGTGGTGGTAGGCAAAATGCTATTTGAACCATAGAGCATCTTTAATCTATGAAGCTGAAGTTTTACACACACAGGAAATGGCGTGGTGAATCTCAGAAAGTGATCATTAATCCCCCTTCCGACCCACAGTTTGCAGCCTGTCTCGATGCAAACAGAACCCATACCAGAAGTGGATTAAGGGTCTGAGGAGGTAACCTCTTCTCCTCTTAAACACTCCCCTTGCCCCCACCCCATGCTTTTCAGGTCTGTGTATGTTTTGTTAGCCTGCACTGTGCTTATTAACACCATAGTTGAATGAACTATGGGGTCTGCTTTCAACGAACCCACTTAGAGTGGAAAAAAACGGAAAAAGGATCAAAGGCTGTATTAGAGTAATAAAATGCCACAGGAGACACAGGATCTGCCTGGAGGGGATTCTGTGATGACCTAGGTGTGTTCTTAATCATTATTTTGTACATACAGGCACTCTCTCCCCTACCCCCGGGATTCCTCTTTCAGCCTCCTGCAGTCTACTTCCCCTCAGTCCCACACTTTGCCCTACTCAGGCAACAGCCAGGCAGCTGGGGTGGAGGTCCCTTGCACTTTACATTTTGAAATCATCTTTCTGAAATGTTACATAGGTAACATAGGTAAACGTTGTGTTTTTCTTGTTTTTTCAGTAACTAATGTGGGATAAGAAGCTTCATTCACAAAGCCCATTCATTCATTCACTTTGGTTTTCTGCCTAAAGGGATGAAGCCTGCTACTGCACGAGTCCATTGGTCTGATGGAGCAGAACAGAGTCTAGAAAGAGACCCACACCTGCATGTACATGGGTGGCTGATTTTGTCAAAGGTGCAAAAGCCAAACAAATGGTGCTGGAGTGATTGGACATCCGGGTGCAAAATTAAAAATTGATCCATGTCAGTGTATGCAATAATTAAAATGAATTGTAGTCCTAAATATAGTTCACTCCGAACTATGTAACTTCTAGAAAAAGAAAAAGAAAATGTTCAGCCTTGGCTTAGTCATGGATTTAGATACAACCCCAAAAGCATAATCCATAGAAGAAAAAATTTAATGGACTTTATCAAAATTGAAAATGTCTGCTCTTTGAATCATACTGTTGAGAGGACAAAAAGACAAGCCATGGAGTGGCAGGAAATACTTGCCAAACATTTTTTGATAAAGGACATGAATTCAGAATAAAGAAATCTCAAAAATTCTATAGTAAGCAAACCTATTTGCTGATTTTAAAAATGGGCAGAAAATTTCAAAAGACTAAAGATGGTATACAGATGGGAAATAAACACATGCAAAACTGTTCAACATCATTAGACATTAAGAAAATGCACGTTAAAACCACAGTGTGATACCACCACATATCAGGCTACAATTAAAGCTACTGATGGTGCCATGTGCTGGTGAGAATGTGGAGGAACTGGGACTCCCATACTCTGGAGGGAATAGAAAGTGGAACATCTAATGTGGGGAACGGGCATTTCTTAAAGGTTAAAATACATACTTCCACTCCTAGTTATTTACCGAGGAAGGAGAACTCAAGTCCACATGAATACTTGTACACTAGTGTTCATAGTACTCATTCGTAATGGCCTAAAGCTGGAAACAACCCACATGCTCATTAACAGGTGAGTGGGTACACGATTATCCATACAATGAAAAGCAACTAATTACTCATGTACACAACATGCACAAATCTCAAAATAACCAGGCTAAGTGAAAGTAGACCAAAAAGGTACTGAATACTTCCATTTATGTAAAATTCTAGAAAGTGCAAAGTAACCAATGGAAATCTACAGAAAGATCAGCGGGGGTGGGGAGGAGGAACTTGGAGAGATTTCCAAGGGGCATGATGAAATGGGGGTGGTGGACCCCTATCTCGATGGGGTCCTGGTACGACCATATCTACATATGTCAAAACAAATTGTACACTTCAAATTTATGCAATTTATTGCATGTTAAATATGTCTTAATTTCAAAAAGTAATACTGTGTTCCTATCAGCTCTCTATTGAACTGTTTCATACCTTCTTTCCTCAAAGTGCTGCTTTCTTCTCCTTTCTCATTTTTGGCTGATGACTTTTATTCCTGTTTCACTGAGAAGATAGAATCAGTCGGAACAGAACTTTTCATAACTCCACACCCTCTCTGACTTATCACACCTCATGTTTACTGCTCAAGCCTCCCTTTTCCAGAACAGGTCAAACCTCAGGACCTTTCGCCCTTGTGGTTTGCCGTACTTTTATGTTCTTTATTGAGGCTCTCCCTAGCCTCTTTTTTTTAACTGAAGCATCGTTTTTAGTGAGGCATTCTGTCTCTGCATTTTTTCTTTCCTATTAACATACTATAGGGTTTATTTTGTTGATACTGCATGTTTCCCCTCACTTGGATGTAAGTGCCAGAGATTAAAAACAAAAATGAAACTAGTTGGCCCTGGCTGGTGTAGCTCAGTAGACTGAGTGCCAACCTGTGAACCAAAGGGTCGCTGGTTCGATTCCCAGCCAGGACCCATGGGTTGTGGGCCAGGTCCCCAGTAGGGGGCACATGAGAGGCAACCACACACTGATGTGTCTCTCCCTCTCTTTTGCCCTCCCCCTCTCTAAAACTAAATAAGTAAAATCTTTAAAAAAAAAACTAGCTGAGAATTACTACTGTATTCTAGAACAGTCCTTGGGACATAGTTGATATTCAATGTTGCTAAATAAATGAATAAATCAGAATCAAAATAATGTATTATAATTAAAATGAAACCGGAAAGCCCTGTGCCATTCTCCAGAGGTAACCACTGTCAGTAGTTTAGCATATGTTTCCAGACCGCGCTCTGTATATAAACACCTGCCCACACACCATTTGATCACACACAGTACGGGAGACATGTTCCACAGACTGCTCTATACAGTGCTTTCTTTCACTGTATGTTTTACAAACATCTTATATCAGCACCTAAGTAGCTACCCCATTGAAAAATTCTGACTGTTGTATTCTATTGTGTAGATAAGATTATGGTTTAACGTTTCTGAAAGAATTGGTTAGCCCATTTTATTATATGCTTTGGTAAACATTTTTGTCCCTATTATTTCACATACTTAAGCTAGAATTTCTGTAGGCTAAATTCATAAAAGATTGCTAAGTCATCAAAAAATTTTCAAGTGCCAAATTGCCCCCCAAATATACTAATTTTACACTTCTCTGGTCAATTGTTGTATGAGATACCTTATTTTCCCAAATTGTTCTCAAAATTAGTGACTTTTCAGTTTTTGCTAAAGCTGTTCATTTGAAAACGTGTATCTATTCGGTGGATACGTTGGCCAAGTAGAGGAGTCATGGTTGGGGCTTGATGACTACAGGGAAGGAGTGAGGGTTTGTCATTGGTCTCCTGGAAATAGCTCACCCTAGTTCTCCATCTTTCTGTCCAGAGGTGAGCAAGGGGAGGTGGGTCTCGGGGCCTCTTTCATTCAGTGTGGGTGTCAGGGGCAGTTGCAGCAGCCAGCCAGGATGTCCCTAAACCTGGGTTCACACCTTGCATGCTGCCCTGATCAGCACCCGCCAGAACGGAACAACTTCTTCTACCCTTCCACTTAAAGCTGTTTTATCAGAACTGGCTACACCTGGAGTGGCTCAGCCACCCTACCTTGGGAAACCAAGTTAAACAGAATCTTATGGCTGGAAACTACCCACCGTCTAAACTCTTCAGTAGCTTATAAACTGAGATCTGAAGAAAGAGTTAAGTGAAAACAACTGGACAATGGTAACAGCAAGCGCTTTAAGGCGCCGACACTTCGACATTTTTTGGACAAGCTGCCAGGGCCACGTGCAGGATGAACCAGGCAGTTGAGGAAGGCAAGGGCCAGATTCCTTCAGGGAGGCTCATGCTGACTGCACGTGAGTGCAGTGACTCCTCGTGACTTTAACGGCTTCCACAAACGGAGAACCCGAGTCACCCTGTTCCTAAGTTTCCCGTTGCTAGAGCAAGGAGAAGTGTGCGTGGCCTTTGTGAATTCGCTTCTCGCTGTCGGCAGCAGGAAAGCGATCAAAAGGCTCTTTCCTCTTAAGTGAAATGAACAGCTCTTGCAGTGGGTCCGAGGCCAGACTGCGCACGCGCATTGCCTCCCGGACAACCCGTCGGCAACAACCCTTCCACAACCCGAAGCGTGTGCGCTTGCGCGTGCGCAGCGCCCGGGGGCGGGGCCCGCGCACGCACCCCGGTTGCCGGGTTACTGCAGCGCAACAATAGCGCCAGCTTGCGCTCCGGAGCAGCTGGGTCTTGGCCGCTAGAGGGGGCGGTTGGCCATCATTTTTCGAGGAGCCGGAGGACTAGCGGGTGAGTCCCCAGGTCTGGCCCAGCGAAACGGCCTATTGGCTAACCGCAAATCCGGACCCCGGTCCGGACCCAGATTCCGAACTCCGGTCCCGCCCCAAACCCTGTTCCCTGGCCAGGGCCCAAACTTGGGGGAGGGCAGACGGGCAACTCACCGCCTTTCCTCCGCCGCAGCACACCTTGATCTTTCCAGCCTGATCCTGATCTTTGGAGAGCGATGCCGCTTCCCGACACCATGTTCTGCGCTCAGCAGATCCACATTCCCCCGGAACTACCGGACATCCTGAAGCAATTTACCAAGGCAGCGATTCGCACCCAGCCCGCGGACGTGCTGCAGTGGTCCGCGGGGTAAGTGCCCGGGACCAGTGCCTGGAAAAGCCCGCGGTCCGCGTGCCCAGGCGCCCTAGTGAATCCTCCTTTCCAGAGCGGTGGTCGAACGCCCAGAACGCTTAGAGTATCGGCAAGACTTCATTTTAGCATCGGTGGTACCTACACCTAAGTATCTATGTAGGAAGCATCGTGGTTTATTGACCATGGGGCCAGAAATTACTGCACAGTGCTCACTTATCTACAGAGTAATAACAGTTCCATTGTTGGAGAGTGATGTTTACGCAGATAGACTAAAATTTAGAAAGGATTTGCTTCGAATATAAAGGTTCTTCATTGTGTTATACAATAATTACAGACGGGAATCTTATGGCCATGTTCAGGACTCCTTCTCAGGGAGTCCTCATAGGGCTAGGTACTGGCTGACTTGGAGCGACTGAAGTCATGTTGGGGTTCTCAGCCCGAGGCTGCGATAAGGCTCGACCCTGCCCAGCTCAACTGAGCTTTCAAAGTTTTTTTGTGGCAAGCTTTCTAACTATTTTCAGAAACAGTCATTCCTAATTTTAAAGTTACAAATCAACAGACCTTAGAACCATTAAAATAAACCCTTTTGATTTTACAGGAAAACTCTGCCCTTTTTCAACAGATTTAGAAACTCAGTTTTATCATAAGAATCAGTATAACTGCAACTAAAATGTTTCAGTAACTAGCATATCAAATTTTGCTTACCTCTAAACTATATAACCAAGGTGAATTAGTTTCCTATGACTAGTGCAGGAAATTTGATGATTTGAAACTACACATTGATTCTCTGAAAGGTCTGGTGTTCCAGAGTCCAAAATCAGTTTTAACAGGCTAAAGTCAAGATGTTGGCAAGGCCTTGCTCTGGAGGTTGAAGGGAGAAGCTGTCTTTTGGATTCCCCAGCTTCTAGAGCTTCATTCCTTGGATACTTTGGCTCATGCCTCTTTCCTCTGTCTTTAAAGCCAGTAGTGTGGCATCTTCAAGTCTGTCCCTTCTAAGGACACTAGTAATTGCATTTAGGACCCATCCAGATGACCCAGTATACTTTTTCCACCTCCAGATCCTTACATAACAGGCCAGGTCTCTTTTACCATGCAAAATAAGACCCGAAGTTTCCATGATTAGGACAAACTATCCCTGGGGCTAGCTCCCATAGGAGGCTCCTACTCGGATATCTGGTGCTTTGCTTTCTGACAAACACTTCTGTCAATTGCTTCTGAAATATTCTCTGAAGGTGTTTGCCTAGAAAAATCATGGCCTGAATAAAAGATAGTTGGGACTCATAAGATTTATTTGTACTCTACTACATTCTAAGATTTAATAATTTTCTTGGAACATTAAATTATCTATGGTAATGCTTTCAAGACAACTAATACTTTAAGCTTAACTTTACAAGACTTAATTGAGAACTTTCTGAATGTTCTATGGAACTAATTTCAGAATTCGAGAGAAAAAACAAGCATTACTCATTAAGCAGTGTGTGTGTAATGGACTCAGAGGTGTTCCAGGTCTCTCAGAACAGAATCTGTTAGGATGTTGTTCAGAAGAAGATGAATTGGTCTCTGAAAGATTTCATAGGCAGACTTTGGAATTCCAAGATGAGGACACAGCATATGAACAAAGGGTCTGTGTCAAGAAGAACAAAATAAAAGATAAAAAGAGAGCGGAAAACCAGGGTGTATGTGGAAGTACCTGCTGTGGAGGACTCAAGGACATGTTCAGGTTAGCATTCCTTTCAAATGAGATTCACCAGCAGCAAAAGTAGGACAGCCTTGCCCCCCCCAGCCCGTGTACTTTGCTGTGATGTCACAGCTAGTCAGCTTTGCCTTATTGTGTCATTGAGTAGGTGTGCGTCACGCAGTAGGATGGAAGCCAGAATTGGTTGAGCGCTAAAAGGCCACTTTTTCGCTCACACGCACCGCCAGGATACTAGCAGAGCTTAACACAAGCTGGTTTTGTCACTAATGCAGGCTTTCTCAGTCTTGGCTCATCTGACACTATGGTGGGGACCATTTTGGGGGTTGAGAGGTGGGGGTATAGGATCCTTAGCAGCATCCTAGTGTGTACCCACTAGAGGGCGGTAACACCATCCACCACCTGTGGTGACAACCAGAATATCCCTGACAACTCAGTGCCTTCTCAGGAAGGGGGAGGACCCGAGTCGCCCACTGTTCTACAGGCTCCATCCAGCTCAGGTCAGATGTGCTAGGCTATGAAGAATGAAGTCCATGAGGTAGGTGAAAACCCTAATTAGGAGCAAAGCTAAGCACCCATCCGTCTGCCTGGCACCTTAGGTCTCAAGGTCCGCATTTGTCTGACTTGCTGCTGCCTTGTTTTGATTCCCCCTCAAACCATTAAATAAGTGAGAGATGACTGGATTGTCGTAAAAGCGTGAAAGCAAAGTTGAATTTGAGGGGTGGAGAAAAAGGGGATGAGATGTAACATTTGTTTTAGCCTATCAGCTGTCTTTTTATCTATATTTTGTTACATATTCCGAAATATTTCTAATTATTTGTACCTTTTAGATTGCTGCCTGTGGCCACCTCCGGCCCGGCGGCCCACAGGGGAGTGAGTTTTGCAGAAGAGCCTGCCTGACACTTCTCCCCCTCCCTCCCTCCCCACCAGCCAGAGGCTGGATGTGTGCCCGCTCCTGACTTCTTGGCCCGAACATTTCTGTGTCCTCTCTTGTCACCCATATAAGCAGCAATATGTGGGGTCCGGAAAGGACAGGTTAGGGGAAAAAAGTACTAGAAAAATAAACAAAAAACAAACCAGGCAGGAAGAGGGGAGGGGAGGGGAGGGGCAGCCTCTGACTTAGCATAGTGGTGCAGCCCCTTCTTGGCAGCACAAATAGAGGACATCCCCGACCTGCGTGCCATACAGTTGGATAGGCAGCGATGGCTGCACTCCAGCCCCTGGAAAAATAGCAAGGCCCGGAAGGGACTGTCACTGTCTCTGGCTTGCAGACAGAGAGACAGGCAGCAGGGAGGGGGAAGTAGGGAAGCTGAGTGGAGGAGTGGGGAGCGACCTGCGCCTTCAGACTCCAGCGCTTCCCTCCCTGATCACCGACCGTTGGGCTCAGGGTGGAAGGTTCATTTAAGAAAGTGCGAGAATTGTTCATTGACTTGCTTCTTGTGAATTGCTGAGTCTTCAGAGATGTCTGTTGTTGGTTAGGTATTTTTCAGCTTTGTCAAGAGGAGATCCGCTTCCTGTAAAGGACAGAATTGAAATGCCCGTGGCCACTCAGAAAACAGACACCGGCCTGACTCAAGGGCTGCTGAAAGTTTTGCACAAGCAGGTATCAGAGGGTTTGCAGTACCAATCAGCTTAACTTGAGCGAAAGCCCTGCTGTCCCCCAGTTCCTGGCGGAAGCCACCGCTGCTCTCATCCTCGCATGGTGCTTTCCCCACCAGAACTCTTCGAGTTTCATTTGGCTCTGTTGTATTCAGTGCCTGTCTCTAGTTGAAAGAACCCAAAATAGTTATCAGGATTAGATTGTAGAAAAGTGCAGTATAATTTCTTTTAAATACCAGATTAAGATGCTTAAATGCTACAAGACTAAAATAAAAGTCTAAAAATGTTAAAGTATGGCATTTGAGACATGGGAGCAGGAATGTGAACAGGTGTCCTTGAAAGCTATGTGTATGCTGAAGTGATCACGTGGGGGACAGCTGACCTGGGGAGGGGGGGTGGCAGGGAGGGCTGGTGTCCAACCCTCCAGACGGCCTGGGCCTGGCCCTACCTCCACAGCCCTTGGTGCGTCTCCTCCCTGCCCACCTGCTTGCTATCAAAGGAACGAGTTCACGGGAACTACACCAGCTTTGGGGCTCGGCATTCATAGTGCTTGGGTCGTGTTGCTAAAAAACGACACCAAGGATAGAACCTTGATTTTTAAAGTGACTGGTCCCTATTACGCATTTTTTTAGGTAATTTTGTATTTTTAAATTACAGGTGACGTACAATATTAGGTTAGTTTCAGGTGTACAGCGCAGTGCTCATTGCAGATTTTGAAGTGAGGAAAGACGAGTAGCCATCGAGAGGGGGTGGCCTGGGAAGAGACTTGCCAATACTACCCAGAGCTTTACCCACAGAACAGTACCAGCAGGTCACAGAAGTGACCCATTTTTATAGATTGTTTTAAAATAGTAGGGGCTATACATTTATTTTCGGCTTTAAGATGTCTCCCATTAACTGTTACCATGTTTATGGGGTTGGATTTTAAATGTTTTTATTTACCGAAGTTAATTTTTGTTGTGAAGTATCTTGGACAGATTGAGAGTCACACACCCACCGTCAGCCCACCCATTTTATTAAGTCACAGCGCTGTGCCATCTTTGCTTCACAGTCCTTGTTTAAGAAGTAAATTGTCGTCCAGCTCCTGTGCCCCTCCCCACCCGTGCATCTCCCCCACCACACCCCCCCCTTCTTTCCCCAGGGCTAACTGGGTCGTGAATTCAGAGTTCCCCTGTCCCTGTGTGGGGTTGGCTACTTGGGGTATGTTCAGGTATTCATAGCATTATATTATTTTGTAGATTTTAAAGCTTATATAAATTATACTGTGTTTTCCAAACAGTGTAGCCACAGGCAGTATGTGGAATTAGCTGACCTTGAGCAGAAATGGAAAAACTTGTGCCTGCCAATTGAAAAATTCAGAGCTGTCTTGCAGCTGGATCCTTGTGAACACAAAATTGAGTGGATGAAGTTTTTAGCACTTGGATGTAGCATGCTTGGTGGGGTACGTACCTAGAAATAGCATATTAGTAATTCTTTGTAATCGTTGGCCTGACTGAAAAATAACTCGGGTGTTTCAGTGACTGAAGGAAACACATTACTTTAGTAACTGTGTCTCATAAAAGCAGTGTTTTCCAGATACCTAATGTGTTTTTAGGATTATGGTTATTTTAATCTACAGAAGGTAGATACTTATGAATATCTCAAATTAGCAGGAGCTCTGGACAGGTAGCTCAGTCCATTAGCACGTTGTTCCCAATACACTGAAAGATGTCAACAGTGGGTAAAACATGTGGATGTCATTCAATTGTATTTAGGTTCTAGAAAAGAAAGCCTCAGTGACTTTGTATTAAACTACACATCATTGGGCAGAGATAACGTCTGTTTTCCCAATCTGTGGAGAGAAGCACAGAATTGTTTTGTACCTTCATTAAAATCTGTATCAGTGACTAACAGATACAGTGCAGCTCTGCTGATGCTGAAGTATGACCCAGGGACTTGGAAGGGAGACCCAGGCGACCTCACTGTTTCTGAGGTGAGGGGTTTGGGAGCCTAGGAGGTCAGTCTCTTCGTGGTTCACACTCATCTGAGGCCCATGCACGAGCCTCTTTGATTCAGTTTTAATTTAAAAAAATTTCTTTATGGAATACCACCTGACATGATCTCTAGCACTGACGATGACCCACCCCCCCCGCAAAGCATTTTTTGAGATAATTTTGAGAGCCAGGCTCTCCTGACTCTCACACTTCCCTTTTATCACATAAGCAAGGTTTGTCCAGAAGAAGCCCAGCCATTGTTAATAGAACAAGAACAGTGTGTGTGACATTGATGTAACCTGTAGCCAAGGAAAGTGGACTGGAATGTGCATGTATGAACAATGGCAACTTCACTGTACTAGTCAGTGGGGGCTAGATGCCCTTGAGTGAGCATGTGTACTGTGTGGCTATCGTATTCAAAATGATGGAGCGAGTAGAGCAATGAATCTGTGTCAAATTTTGCATTAAGCTTGAACATTCCTCTGTGGAAACTATTCAGATGATGCACAAGGCTGCAGCTATGGGCAGCTGGTGATTGGCAGCTTCATCACTACAACGTGCCCACTCAGGCATCACATCTCCTGCAGAGGTGTTTGGTCAAACATCAAATCACCCAGGTGACTCAGTCCCTTACAGCCCAGATTTGGCACCCTGCAACTTCTGGCTTTTCCCAAAACGAAAATCACCTTTGAAAAGCAAGAGATTTCAGACTATCGATGAGATTTAGCAAAATACGATGGGGCAGCTGGTGGCAACTGGGAGAACTGTGTGAGGTCCCAAAGTGTCTACTTTGAAGTGGACTGAAGTGTCATTGCCCTGTGTGCAATGTTTCTTGTATCTTCTTCAATGAATCTAGTGTTCCTAGTGCATGGCTAGATACTTTCTGGACAGACCTCATATATACCCCGAGAAATACCTTATTATAGTTCTGTTTATATTTATAAAAAGATAATTATGCTGTAGTAATCTTCTGGGACTCTTTCATTCCCAAATAGATTTCTACGTTTATCCATCCATGTCATTACAAATGGGTGTAGATCATCTCCTGTGTTGTGCAACATACCCTCTGTGGGAGCACACTTCAATTCACTGCCTTTCCGTGGCTTCAGTTGAGAAACCCTGAAAGCCCCACTGGCCAGAGGTTGGGCCAGTGGCTGCCTGACGTTGCTCAGTTTTGCTGTGTGACTGCCCAGAGGCGGTGTCCCCGCTCAGCCACAGAGAGGGCCGTCAGCCCTGGGCTAATTGTGCTGAGGGCTGGACGCTGGCTGACCAGTAGGAAAGACAGCATCGGGGTCACCAGTGAGTAGGATCTCAGTGGGGTGTTCTAGGGAAGCACGAAGACAAGTACATTGAAGTATTTAAAAATTTCATGTTGCTTGGTTTCTCTGGAACTCTGTGAAAGCGAGATTTCAGTAATATGAAATTAGTGTCAAACATATGAATTAATGTTTATGATTTGTGTCTCTCAGTTTTGATGAGAAAGCAGAATAGTTCATATTTTGGGATCCATCTTTGTAACTTCTGTCTCCCTGGTTGTGAAAACGAAGCCCCAGATTTAAAACCACAAGGGATCTGGGTTGGCAGGTTGGGTCTCGTCCACGTGCAGTGCGTGACGCTGGATGGAGACATCTCGTCAAGGATGGAGCTTTATCTTCTGCACTGGGTACTGGGGAAGGGGTGGAAAGCAGCATGCAGGCCTCTCTTCTTCCTGTAACGGGTCGTGTGAGTCCAGCTCTGTCCCCTAACTAAGCCATTACAGAGGCTGTGTCCGCTGTTGGCCCTGCCTCTCTCCTAGAGCCCTTTCCTGCTGTGGAAAGTCGTGGCCCCTGCCTGCCGTCAAGGATGAAGTTCAAGTGTGAAAGACTCAGGGGGTGGTGGTGGGATGCTGGCTCCGCCTGGGCCTGCCCCGCCTTACACAGTACAGAGATGGGTTCGAACAGCTATTGTCGGCAGGGGCTGCAGGGGCAGGGAGGCCCCCGAAGCAGGCTTGGGTGCGGATGCAGGGATTTGGCTTGTTGGTGCCACTGTGCACCCGCGCTGGCAGGGTGGCTTGGAAGGCACTGACTTGAAGCTGTGACTTCCAGAAGACGAGTCTTGGTGTAGTTTGCGGTCTTAACATTTATCTTTATGCTTAAAAAAAAAAGACCTTCAAAAAGGAGGAAATGAAGACGTGAAGCAAGATGATGAGGAGTGATTCAGAATGGGTCACTGCGTCGTCTTCCATCTCGGATTTCTGTAAAATTGGAACCTCGTCTCTGTGCTTCCATGGCGGGCGCTGCTCCTGCTGCCGCCTCCTTGTCCACCTGCCTGGCTTGTGGCAGATACTGTCCCCGTGCTCGAGAATTTCTCTGAAAAATCACTCTACTCAGATGAGTCACGTTTAAGGCCTTCACAGAGACCAGAGCCCACTCCTTCAAGCTGTCACAACCGTGGACGGGATACTGGTCTGTGCTGCGCCCTGTTCCGCGTGCTGAGATTCCTGAGTGAACGCGAGAGGCCAACACCCCTGCACCCTCAGAGCTGACATCCTGTTGTCTCTCCAAGTGCTGAGCTCTGCTCTGGTCGTTGTGTGGAAAGCTGCAGGTGGGAGTCGGGCCTCGTGGGCTGCCCCAGGCAGGTCCGTGTGGTGGTGCCTCCTGTCCTCCTGCCCTGTGCCTCGTGTGCTTACCCACGGAAAGGATTACGCCTGTGTGTTGTGACCTGTATCCTCACATTTCTGCCGCACCATCGGTGGTCCTATAATGTCGTTACAGACTTTCTCAGTCAGTGTGTGTACGGAATGGGGGACTTGGGTCACAATTTTTTGATGCCCCAAAACTGATTCCCATGCTTAAAAAAACAAAACAAAACAAAAAATGTTCATCCACCACTTTAATGTTTAAGAATATCGCTGGTGGTGCCTGTCCCAGGGGTAGAGGGGGCGTCCTCGCTTACTTCCCACTGCCCTCTATTCCGTGTCCCCCGGGTCAGCCTCTGAAGCCTGTTCTGCATACAGCACCCTCTGTAAGTGAGGGCTCCTGCCCAGACCTGTTTGGTGACTGAGAAGAAGGGGCCGCTCTGAGGTTTCTGGGCTCACCTGTCCCCAGCACTGCTTAGCCCATTACCAGGCCCAAGTCTCTTCCTCTGTGGGGAAGAGTTGAGAGAGGTGGGGTGCACTTTCCACTGGTGCTGTCACTGTGCTCCCATCCAATCCACTCATGACAATGGATGCTGGACATGGTGGTCCCTCCATCTCTTTCCTGGACAAGGCCAAGGGCAGCGTCCAGCCTGAACAGGTTGGCTTCACGCTGGGACCATGTCCCAGCCCCTCAGAGAATGTGGGTCTCCCACCCTGACCTGCCACAAGCCCCCGAACAGCTTTTTACTAACGAGAATCCTGTGAGGATAAGAAAATGAAATGAAGAGGCTCACAGGCTTTCTAGGAACGAGAGTTGGGGTTAATACCCCACTTTGACACTAACTCTGTCTGCCTCCTGAGCACAGTCAGGCCGCACCTCAGGGAGCACAGCTTTCTTTGTTCCTGTTTTATCTAAAGGGTCAGTCAAGACGTTGTTCTCATCTCTATTTCCATGCTTGCTAAACGGGACAGTTTGGGGGGTTGGGTGAGGTGGTTCTGCGTGTCATGCTAATGGCAGCTAAAACTCCGAAACTGAAAAACTCCACAGACTGGCGCGTGGAAGAGGCTCAGGAACCATAGCCGCCTCCCCACCTGTGTTTCTCACACGTCTGCACTTCAGTTTCAGACGGTGGCTAAGAACGAAGCGGCTAAGAACGAAGCGAGGGGGCCAGTCACCCCCTCCCGGGAGGTCGTAGGTACCCTCGAGTGAACCAGCAATGGCAGGAGGTGGGAGGTCAGAGGCAGGCCGCCTGCCGAGCCTGTGAGCAAGAAGCCCGACTGCCTGCCACGCTTTGGAGTCAGAAGCCTGTTTATAAGAAACAACTCTCAGGGCAAAACCAAGCAAGTTGCTTTATGATTTCTTTTGGATGTAAAAATGACTGCAAGTCTTGCTGTCAGAAATGTTAACACCGGTAATGTCATCGTGCCTTTGCAGAAAGCAGTGATGTGAGGAGGCTGGATGTATTTCTTTCCTTAAATACCTCCTCCTCAGGATTGGAACCTGCCCTCACGCAGACCCCATCTGCCTGATCCTCACCAGCCGCCGGGCCCCCTTCCACGGTGTCAGACGCAAAAGNTATGATTTCTTTTGGATGTAAAAATGACTGCAAGTCTTGCTGTCAGAAATGTTAACACCGGTAATGTCATCGTGCCTTTGCAGAAAGCAGTGATGTGAGGAGGCTGGATGTATTTCTTTCCTTAAATACCTCCTCCTCAGGATTGGAACCTGCCCTCACGCAGACCCCGTCTGCCTGCTCCTCACCAGCCGCCGGGCCCCCTTCCACGGTGTCAGACGCAAAAGTAAAATCCGACATAACGACACGTCTTTGCAAAGTTTCAAGCAAGAAACACATGTTGTGAAACACACAGCTTCAGTTTCAGCGAGTCTTCTCTCCAGCACAGCCTCTTAGAGGGCGGCTTTGCCGAGCCTTGGGGAAGTGCAGCCAGCAAATGGCTCTTCCAAGGGAGCGTGGTGGGGACTGCTGTCCGCCCAGCCCGCCGCCCAGCCCTGAGTCCCAGCTGTCAGTGACAGGCGTCAGTTCTGCGCAGCCTTCACCTCCTGCAGCCCAGTGCCTGGAATCCTGGGAATGCAGCCCAGTGTCTGCCCCATCCTTCCCTCCCGGAGCCAGCCCTGCAGCTGTTTGTGTGGGGGAGTGTGGGGCTCAGCAGCGCCTGCCTCTGCCCCTGGCTGGTTTACCTTGTGCAAGTAACTTCGCCTCTCTGGGCCCCACTGTCCTCACCTCACAGGGTTACTGTGGGGTGGAAGGGGCATGCCCTGTCAAGCTCTCAGACGCTTCATCCTGTGCAAGAACCTCCCTCCTGCCCTGCTGCCTTTTCTCCTCCCCTTGCTGGAAACACAAGGAGATCTTTCTCACATGTGCACTGGGAGGACCTGGGGGAGCTCCTGGAGCCCTGGGGAAACAAGCGGCTGCGCTGTGAGAGGGTCACATGTCCAGGACCTTGCTTGTTGTGGCTGAGGGCAGCCACCAGCCAATCTCAGCAAGACGAGCTTACAGCAGCGAGGGAATGAGTTCCACCGAGGACCAGGGTGCGGCTGCCACTGGTTCCTTCAGCACTGAGCCTCTGCATGGAACCCAGGCCCTGGCTCACACCTGGACCGAGCCCGACAAGGGGACCAGCTAAGCTGTGCCCAGACTCCTGACCCCCAGAAACTGCCAGATAACAAAAGTGTGTTGTTTAAAACAAGCGAGACAAAGAAATGGAAGGATGGGAGAAAGGCAGGAAGGCAGCCCTGTCTCCAGCCATTTGCACGTCCCTGAGGGCGTCCGAGTGCTCTCCCCACACCGCCACTGGTCCAGGCAGGCAGGCCCCATGACTTTCCCCATAGCCTCTGCTTTCCTCTGGGAGGAACCTCATCTGCAGTGTTTGCCCACGGATGTGGTAGAACTGCTCTCGCCGCAGCTGGTTTCAACCTGCCCACAGATGGCCAACCGTCTCACAAAATTCCTGGAAACCTGACGCTGTCTTTGACACAGGCGATGGCTCCCCCACCCCGAATGTGTCTCCTCAGGCTCTCATGGCTTGAATGGCTTGAAGGGGAGGCTGGGACGGGTCACCTGCTCTGGAGGCTTAGTGGTGTGGGGTAGAAGGCTTCCCTGAAGATGGGCATCTGGGCTGGAAGTGGAGGATGTTGGCCACGCTGGGGTGAAGGTGCGTGCTGCGGGCAGAGGGACAGAGCAGGAATGAGGTACCCACTGTGCATGGGAGGCAGGCTTGGTGTTTCCAGAACTGAGACAAGGCTCAGAGCAGGGGCGGACCCTGCACAGAGTCCTCTTGCTCAGAGCAGGGTCCGCCCCTGAACACAGGGGACCTTTGGGCACTGAACACGGGAGATGTTAACAGTTGTTCCAAATGGGAGAAATCATGCAAATAAGTGGGTTTTGAACACCCGTGGCAAACTTCAGAAATTTTTAGTTCTGCTGAAGGCTGGCGTTGTTTCGTTACCGAGGCATGGTCTCTCAGCCGCATGAGGAACAGCGGAAACAGGCAGCGGGTGTCCAGGAGCAGACGCCGCCCTCCTGGGGTTTTCCCGTCATCCCTGGTTAGAGGGCATCGTCTCTGTGACTACACCGTGACTCTGGCAGGGAACACGACCGTCATTCTTTTATCTCACCTAGACACCCAGCTCCATGCTCCCTTGTTTTTCTTACCCAGTTTGGTTTTTTTTTTTTTGGACCTTTGTTATGTAACTATCAAGGTCCCCCGGGTACTCGGTAGATAAATGGGATCCAAACGGTCCATTGCATACTGAGGGTATGTGCTCCAATAGCACCTCTTCCCCCTTGACTTGGGAGTCACAGTGTGTCTTCTCTGGGCAGTAATGGCCTGTGACCACTGTACTGCTGTCTGTCAACCTCTTCACAACACAGGCACTGTGCACCCTCAGCTTTGCCAGAAGATGGTGCTCACAGCCTGTTCTGTGGTGGTGGCAACGCCTTAACTGTTTGCTCCTTGACTTTGAAGTAGCCGAGATGTGGACACTGGGAGGTGGATCATTTTTCCTGTGAGACGAGAGCATTAACCAAGATGGTTTAGGTGTATTAAAAAATAATTGAGTCTCTGTTTTTGCTTTTGGAGTGGTATGTATTCTAGTACTTCTATCACAGATTCTCCCACGCAGTTATCACTCAAACTGCTCCAAGGGTCAGGTTGTCAGCCCCGCAGCATAGAGTCCATAATACCTGCAGTTCCCCCCAACAGCAGTCACTCTGGTTTGTGGAATATGAATGTATTTGTACACGAAGGCACAGAATAGCGCCTCCCAAGAGGAAAGTAGGTGCCTTCCTCGCCCGTTCACGCAACCACTGCACCCAGCCTGGGCTCATCTTTAGAAACGGAGATGCGAGGATTCTGGGAGCCCAGAGGCGTCACAGTGTCTGAGCTGCAGAGGCTGCTGAATCCGTCGTGGCCGATCACGAAAGCTGACGGTGGCTCAGCCAACTTTTGAACCGCGATCCTCCAACAGATGAGGCAGATGAAGATTTGGGAGAAGATTGTGATGGTGATGATGATGACGACACTGCACCTCTTCTTCCAGAACTTTGGGGATAGCATGGTTGGACCCGGAGACTATCCTGCTAAATGAAATAAGCCAGGCAGTGAAAGAAAAATATCACATGACCTCACGTACAACTGGAATCCAAAGAACAAAATAAACTAATGAGCAGAATAGAACCAGAGGCACAGAAACAAGGAAGAGACTGGCAGCTGTAAAAGGGGAGGGAGAGGACGGGACAGCCTGGAAGACGGCGAGGGGATTAGACAGAACATACATGCATCACCTGTGGGCGTGGACAGTGGTGGGGAAATGTATCTTTGAGGAGGTCAGTTTTCCCATTTTAAAACTTACTCCTATTTTACTATAAAATTGGTAGATTAAAAATTTTCAAACCAGTCGCATCCTGACGAAACCTTTCCTTGTTATTTCTTTCTATATGGCAAGTATACACTCACCTGGTCCTTAATTTAGGTCAAGGACATTAGTGTACTTCGGGAGACTTTCTGTAAAATATAATTGAGTGTTTATTCTGCTGGTGTCTTTGCTGACAGTTTTAGGAAATCCGAGCATTAATTGCCACCCTCTGCCTCCCCCCCCCACCCCGTTTGTGATGTTTCTAGTCCTTGAATAGTGCAATGAAGCACTTGTGTGAGATCCTGACCAAAGACGAGGAGGGGGGCCCAGCACGCATCCCCTTCGAGACTTTCTGTTACGTCTACCATTACCTGTCGGGACTGGACCCAGACGCCTCCGCTGTGGAAACGGAGGTCTACCTTGCCTCTCTCAAGGAGAACATGTAAGTAGCCCTCTGGGGTGTGCAGGCGTGTATACCTCTTATCTCTGCCAGGCACCTGGGGCCCTATCTCCCAGGTACTGGGACTAATCGTGCTGTGATGTGGCCGGAAGGAAAGGCGCCCACACGGAGATGTCACCACGTCGTGCTAAGGAAGCTGCGGCAGGAGGCGGCTTGCTTCCCATGGGATTCGGGGCAGTCTGGGGTCCAGTTCTCTTCAGACTTCAGAGGGAGGAAATCTGTTCTGTCTTTAAGAAAAGTTTATCTGAATTTATCTTGACTCTTTAGTGTGTCAAGTGGGTTAAAACCATTGTATATTGGAAAGAATTCATTTCTCAACGACAAAATGCAGAAATGGATTACTGCAGGTGGAGGGCATGGCTGGGCCCGTTGACACTACTTCGTCCTCTGTTCCAGCAACATTTTGGGGGTGCTGACTGTGTGCCCCATATTGTGCTAGTTGAGGAGAGGTGTGCAGAGGAAAAACAGCCTGGAGGGCAGGTGGGGCAGTAGTGGCTACCTGTTTGGCCCAAGTACTGGGGGCTGTGGCCCCACAGAAGAGGCTCCCCGATGGCGGTGGTGGTGCCCGTCATGGGCGGAAACCCAGGAAGCCTGTTGATGACAGGGGAGGAGGCTCTAGGTGGGACGGGACTGACCGGCTCCCTCAGGCTTCGGGGGAAGGGAGGGAGGCTATGCTCCAAGGCCTTCCGGTACCTCCTGGGCTGCTACCCCCAAGTGCCTAAGCCTCACAGCTTCCGTCAGGAGCTGTGGGCCCCTGCACATGTTCTCAAAGTGCCTACTCTGAGCCAGGGATGCAGTCTATGGATCAGGTCACCTGGGCTCTGTGGAGCTGAGATCCTGGGGACACCAGGTACACAGATCCCCAGATAGCAGGTGGGCTCGAGGGTGGTGAGGGCCAGAGAGCCCAGGGAAGGGGGCTGGACTAGGAGGATGCACATCCCCTTGGGCCCCTGAGAAGCCCCACCTGGCAGGTNTGTTCTGTCTTTAAGAAAAGTTTATCTGAATTTATCTTGACTCTTTAGTGTGTCAAGTGGGTTAAAACCATTGTATATTGGAAAGAATTCATTTCTCAACGACAAAATGCAGAAATGGATTACTGCAGGTGGAGGGCATGGCTGGGCCCGTTGACACTACTTCGTCCTCTGTTCCAGCAACATTTTGGGGGTGCTGACTGTGTGCCCCATATTGTGCTAGTTGAGGAGAGGTGTGCAGAGGAAGAACAGCCTGGAGGGCAGGTGGGGCAGTAGTGGCTACCTGTTTGCCCCAAGTACTGGGGGCTGTGGCCCCACAGAAGAGGCTCCCTGACGGCGGTGGTGGTGCCCCTCATGGGCTGAAACCCAGGAAGCCTGTTGATGACAGGGGAGGAGGCTCTAGGTGGGACGGGACTGACCGGCTCCCTCAGGCTTCGGGAGGAAGGGAGGGAGGCTGTGCTCCAAGGCCTTCCGGTACCTCCTGGTCTGCTACCCCCAAGTGCCTAAGCCTCACAGCTTCCGTCAGGAGCTGTGGGCCCCAGCACATGTTCTCAGAGTGCCTACTCTGAGCCAGGGATGCAGTCTGTGGATCAGGTCACCTGGGCTCTGTGGAGCTGAGATCCTGGGGACACCAGGTGCACAGATCCCCAGATAGCAGGTGGGCTCGAGGGCAGTGAGGACCAGAGAGCCCAGGGAAGGGGCCTTTACTAGGAGGATGCACATCCCCTTGGGCCCCTGAGAAGCCCCACCTGGCAGGTGCATGTTCACTGCCCAGATGCACATCCCCTCTTACTTCCCTGGAACCTTCCACGTCTGGGATGCCCCAGTGAGCCCTGTGCCAACTCCTCCGTCACTTCCTGCTGACAGAACCCTGGCTACCCCCACAGCCCTCGCTCTTTGTCCCTTCCAAGCCATTTCCTCTCCTCCATCCTTCCAAATCACATCCCCTCTGAGGCCCCTGGCAACTGACTGTGCCTCCACACTCTATAGTCCACTGTCTTTTCTCTCATCTGTCACCTGCCAATTTTGTAAGCACTCCTTTGTGGCTCCTCGGTTATTTCTTCCCCTCCCTGTCACTCCTGACACCAGCAGGCCCTTGGGGAGCCCAACACTCTGCCCTCTTGAATCTCCATCTTGGCTCACACAGTGTCCTCTGCAGCTACCCTTCCCTCAGTCCCTCCTGGGTCGCTGCCTCCCACACCTGTGCCACAGCCCTTCCTGCCTTCCTGTGGCCACCCCCAGGCCCTCAGCAGACACAGCCCAACCTGGAGCACAGGGCAATCTGCACCCTGCCCAGCATGTCACCAGCTTCCTCCAGCCTGCTCTTCACTCACAAGCCACAGGAGGTGGACTGGTGTCATCCTATCACCAGACTTACCAGCCTCCCACATCTGACCCGGGGTCCATCCCCTCGGCCTGCTTCCCTCCTCTCAAGTGGTGGGGGGCAGTCTTTGCCCTCGAAGAGAGCTGCCCCCATTGTGCCTGCTATGGGGCACCACCAGTGTCCTCCTCACTCCTGGCTGGGCTGGAAAACCAGGAGCACTGGCTGAGGAGACGCCTGGGGTTGGTGGGGGTACGGCTGTGGGTAGCACTGCCAGGACCTAGCCTGGGAGGCTCTGGAAGCCACTGGAAGTTTAGAGCAGCCTCTTGTTGCCAGAAGCACCCTGGCCTGGTGTGTTCTACCTAAGGTGTAAGTCCACATAAAATTCCACTCTGACTTTCTCTCATCACTTCGTTAATGGTGCTTCCCTAGCTGTGGACAGGAGCCCCAGCTAGCCGTCATTCTCTGTGACTTGAGGAGAAGGGTGGTAAGTGGTCAGGGTGATAGGTGTCATTCTCCAACCCTCTGCTCTTCTCTCGGCAGCCGCATGAGACTGCTCCACACTGTGATTCCCCTGGGCCTGTAGGAGATGGCTGCTTTTTACAGTAAAATAAGATTTAGAACCACTCCTAACTGTGCCCCTTTTACTTTTAAAATGTGAGCCCTAAAGACAGATCTCATTTTCCCCACTGACACTGAACATCAACATTGTCATAGTTCAGTATTTGTACAGTGTATCTACTGATGTCGACAGTAGTTTACTCATGTCTGCCTTCTGTCAAGAAATAAAATATCTAAAAATAGAAAAATCAAAAGATACTATTGACAGTGCCAAAGTTTAATAGGCTTAAGACAGTTCTTTAAATTTCACTGAAACCAACTTTTGAAATTGAAGGGTACCGTTGTTAATTAGTGATTAAAGTTTGAGTTGTCAGTAAAGAAAAATCGTTAAATATAGTGCTGATTTTTTGACATTTAAAAAAATAAAGCTTATTGCAGTATTGCTTGAAATAACAACAAAAGACAGGTGAGAAGTATTTGTCAGAAGGATGCATGTGAAACATGGTATGTCCATACACAGGAATTCCATAAGGTTGTTAAAATGAGGCAGATTTGTTGTCTTCTGAAGACAGCAAATTTGTAACGCTGAAGATTTACAGCTTCAAGACACAGCTGTAAATATTAAATGCAAGATACAGAACAGTAGAATAGCTTGTTTGTGTAGTCAGAAACACTTTTATCAGAAGAGTAACAAACAATTTTTAATGGTGATAATCTTTTACGGTTAAGAAGATTAATTTACATTTTATACCTTTTTATACTCTGTTTGTACAAATGTATGATTTCTATTGATTTTAAAGGTAAACATTTCAGTACTTTCAATGCATAGCTAGTAACACAGAAAAATGCTCAGAAGCAAGGGGTAAAGTAACATTTACATGATGATTATTTATAGATAAATTTCTGACATACGAAGAATAGAAGTAAAATAGAGTTATTATAGTCAAGCTGCTGAATTAACTAACACCAAGTAGGTTGGGGCATGAAGAAACAATTCTATCCCTGGTTTAACGAGCCCGGGAACTTCACCTTTGAACTTGCCAGTCCTTCACCAATGCCTGCATATGCATGAGACCTCCAGATAGACCTCTGATTACCCCTGCAGGATGTTCTCATACCTAGACTGCCTGAAACCCATCCACGCAGGCCACCGGTCATTTAGGGGATTACCATCTCAGACCAATCCAGAGACTAAGAATTCAGAACTGATTCTTCTCAAGAATGTACATTTCACAATAAGTACTCTTAGTTGCTCTTTCTTCTTTGGTACATTGCGTATTCCCTAATTGTTTTCTGGTTTGCAAACCCTAAGGCCCTTGAAGAAATCTTTGTCATGTCTTTCTAAGACATGACAAAGCCTCCTGAGGCCTCCTGATTTCACTTATGCCCAGCTGACACATGTAAAAGCCGAGCAGAAACACTGAAAGGTTAACCTATCGCCAGATAACAGGCTTGTGGCTTACTTGAACATTTTTTATGCTTTTCTATATTTTTCAACATCTTAAAATGAGAGTGCGGACTTTTAATTGTTTCAAAAACAAAAAAATAAGTATCTTCAAAAATAGAGATGAACAGGATGATCTCTATGCAGGTAAAACTCAAAACCTCAAAGACACAGAAGTCGAACATGGACAGTCCTGAGACGACTGCTTTTTAGCAAAGGATTTCACTGTGACTAAGACAAGAGAGATTAGTAAAGGCAAGGAAGAAAAATGCCATTTTAGTACCTTGTTAAGTAAAGAAAAAGGTGAAATTTAAGTCAATGGGAGCACCAAGAAATAGAAAACCATGATGAAATTACATTAAGAAAAATGTTTTTCTACCCTTTTTTTTTCCCAGTTTTTGTGTTTTTTCCCTACCCTCATTCCTACCCCACTTTGGCTTTGTCCATGTGTCCTTTGTACATGTTCCCAGCAACTCTTCCTCCTTTCTCCTCATTATCCCCTTCCACTTCCCCTCTGGTTACTGTCACTTTGTTAATTTCAATGTCTCTGGTTATATTTTGCTTGCTTATTTTGTTGATTAGGTTCCACTTATAGGTGAGATCATATGGTATTTGTCTTTCACTGCCTGACTTATTTCGCTTAGCATAATGCTCTGCAGTTCCATCTGTGCTGTAGAAAAGAGTAGGAGCTTCTTCTTTCTTTCTGCTGCATAGTATTCCATTGTGTAAATGTACCATAGTTTTTTGATCCATTCATTTACTGATGGGCACTTAGGTTGCTTCCAGCACTTGGCTATTGTAAATTGTGCTGCTATGAACATTGGGGTGTATAGGTTCTTTTGAACTGGTGTTTCAGGATTCTTAAGGTATTTTTCCAGCAGTAGAATTGCTGGGTCAAAAGGTAGTTCCATTTTCAGTTTTCTGAGGAAATCCCATACTGTTTTCCACAGTGGCTGCACTAGTCTGCATTCCCATCAACAGTGTACTTGGATTCCCTTTCCTGCACAACCTCATCAGCACTTGTTTGCTGATTCAGTTATGATGGCCATTCTGACTTGTATGAAGTGGTGTCTCTGTGTGGTTTTAATTTGCATCTCTGCTGAGTGATGCTGAGCATCTTTTCATGTGTCTCTGGATCCTCTGTATATCCTTCTCGGAGAAGTGTCTGTTCAGGTCCTTTGCCCCCCATTTTTTAATTGGGTTGTTTGTCTTCCTGGAGTGGAGTCATGTGAGTTCTTTATATATTTTGGAGGTCAAACCCTTGTTTGAGGTATCGTTGGCAAATATATTTTCCCATATGGTTGGTTCCCTCTTCATGTTGCTGATGTTTTCTTTAGCCATGCAGAAGCTTTTTATTTTGATGAGATCCCATTTGTTTATTCTTTCCTTTATGTCCCTTGTTCTAGGAGACATATCGGTGAAAATATTACTGTGTGGAATATCTGAGATTTTCCTGCCTATGTTCTCCTCTAGGACTTTTATGGTTATAGCTTAGATTTAAGTTTTTTATCCATCTTGAGTTTATTTTTACATCTGATGTAAGTTGGTGGTTGAGTTTCTTTTTCCTTTTCTTTTTTTGTACGTAGCTGTCCAGATCTCCCAATATCATTTGTTGAGGAGGCTATTTTTACTCCATTTTAAGCTTCTACCTCCTTTGTCGTATATTAATTGACCACAGAGACATGGGTTTATTTCTGGGCTCTCTATCCTCTTCCATTGATCTGTGCATCTGTTCTTATGCCAGTACCAGGCTGTTTTGATCACAGTGGTCTTGTAATACAGTTTGATAGCAGGTATTGTGATCCCTCCTCCTTTGTTCTTCTTTTTCAAAATTACTGTTGCTATTTGGGATCATGTATGGTTCCATACAAATTTTTGAAATGTTTGTTCTTTATCTGTCAAATATTTCTTTGGTATTTTAATAAGGATTGCACTGAAGCTATAAATTGCTTTGGGTAGTATGGACATTTTGATGATGTTAATTCTTCCAGTCCATGAACACGACATATGCTTCCATTTGTTTCTGTCTTCCTTAATTTCTTTCTTCATGGTTGTATAGTTTTCTGAGTACAGGTCTTTTACCTTCTTGGTTAGGTTTATTCCTAGGTCCTTTATTTTGCTTGTTGCTATATCAAATGGGATTTTTTCCTGATTTCTGTTTCTGATATTTTATTGTTGGTATACAAAAATGCCTTCAATTTCTGAATATTTATTTTGTATCTTCCTGTTTTGCCAAATTTACTTATTAGGTCAAGTAGTTTTTGGTTGAGTCTATAGGATTTTCTATGTACACTGTCATGCAAACAATGACAGTTTTGTTTCCTCCTTTCCAATTTGGATGCCTTTTATTTCTTTTTCTTGTCTGATTGCTGTGGCTAGGACTAGTACCATTTTTTTAACCTAGAAATAAATACCCATTTTTATAAAGAAAAATAGAATGCTTTAATTTTTGAGGTAAGAATTACTGACTAGAGACTGTAAATAGTTTTAAGGTAAAATTTTAAAATTATATTGCATTTAAATGATACTAAATCATAATGTCTCATAAAATTGGTATTATATTGTGAGAAATTACTAATACATGTTTTTGTCTGTTTCTATTTTAGATCTAGAAAGAATGGCATGATAGGACTTGTGGATTTTTTAATTCCACAGAGGAAAATTTAAAAAACCTCAAACAGAAAATTCAGAAGACATGACATTAGTACAAAGAAGAACACATTTTAATGTCAAAAGAGTGCTTTTTTAAAACTTGGCACCAATTACAACTTGTCATTAACTACATACCTACATTGTGTGAGTTTTTGTGGTAATGGAATGTGACCAGTGCATCTGGAGGGTCAGGGTCTATTTAGTGATTGCTCTTCACTATGTTCTTGTAAGAACCTTAAAGGCAAATTATTTCCAGCAGTAAAATGATCTAGTTGAGTAAGGCCATCTCTTTGGAAGCTATAGAGTACAAAGGGGGATGGGCAGCTTAAAAATGGCTGTCCTTTTTCTTCACTGGAAACTTGACCAGCAGGACGAAGATGCTCTTTACTTCCTGGCGGGTGCACCTAAGACTGGCCAGGAAGAACAGCTTCGGTGAATTTAGGTCCTCTCTGGGAAAGGCGGACCTAGGAACTCGTGCTTGCTCAAAGGGCAGCCATGGCCATGAAGCAAACTGGACAAACTGTTGGCCCACTGAATAGGAGTAAGCGTCCAAATCCTTTACTTTGCATTCCTTATGTACAGTCTTATACACAACATTAGAGCCAGTAGAGTACTCAGTGTAAGGAAATATATGCATCTTGGATAATTTTTCTGAGAACTTGGGAATGGTTTGGCTTGTTGTTTCTCTGCACATTGGCCACCATGCCAATCAGTGTTATCTGCATTCCAAGACTTGTGAAAACCCAAAGTCAGGAGAAATGTTTTCCTATTATCTGAAAGAGTTGGTTTTTGCGCTGAGATGTTTAAAGGATATTTTCATCTCAATACTAAATGGCCTTATTTGAGATGATCATTTGTCTAGACTTTGGTCGCCCAGTAAATAGACAAAACACAGAGATTATTCATAAATTTACAAGTAGCTTTTAGAGTTTTCAAGAGTTTTTACAATTTTTTTCTTGCTTAAAACTTTTAATAGTTTGTGATTGCCTTTTTTTCCTTTTAAAGTGTATTTTATAGATTATGCCATTATTGTTGTCCCAATTTTTTCTCTCCTTTATCCCTCTCTGCCCTGCACCTTCCCTCCCTTCAGCCTTCCCCACCCCTTAGTTCATGTCCATGGGTTGTACATATAAGTTCTTTGGCTTCTCTGTTTCCTATACTGTTCTTAATCTGCCTCTGTCTATTTTATGCTTACCAATTACGCTTCTTATTACCTGTACCTTTCCCCCCCATTCTCTCCCTCCTTGCTGATAACTCTCCATGTGATCTCTATTTCTGTGATTCTGTTCCTGTTTTAGTTGCTTGCTTAGTTTTCATTTTTGTTTTTTAGGTTTAGTTGTTGATAGTTGTAAGTTTGTTATCATTTTATTGTTCATAGTTTTTGATCTTCTTTTTCTTATATAAGTCCCTTTAACACTTCAAATAATAAGGGCTTGGTGATGATGAACTTCTTTAACTCTAACTTATCTGGGAATCACTTTATCTGCTCTTCCATTCTAAATGATGGCTTTGCTGGATAGAGTAATCTTAGATGTAGGTCCCTGCCTTTCATGACTTTGAATGTTTCTTTCTAGTCCCTTCTTGCCTGCAGGGTTTCTTTTGAGAAGTCAGCTCATAGTCTTATGAGAACTCATTTGTAGGTAGCGCTCCCTTTCCTCTTGATACTTTTAAGATTCTCTCCTTATCTTTAATCTTAGGTAATGTAATTATGATGTGCCTTGGTATGTGCTTCCTTGGGTCCAACTTCTTTGGCACTCTCTGAGCATCCTGAACTTGCATGTCTAATTCCTTTGCCAGATTGGGGAAGTTCTCCTTCATTATGTTTTCAAATAAGTTCTCCATTTCTTGCTCTTCCTCTTCTCCTTCCAGCACCCCTATGATTTGGATGCTGGAATGTTTAGAGTTGTCCCAGCCTCTTCTCATTTTTAAAAAATTCTTCTTCATTCTGTTCTGGTTCAATATTTATTTCTTCCTTTTGTTCCAAATCATTGATTTGAGTCCTGGTTTCCTTCCCTTCACTGTTGGTTCTCAGTATATTTCTTTTATTTCACTTTGTGTAGCCTTCATTTCATTTTGTGACCAAACTCAATCATTTCTGTGAGCATCCTGATAACCAGTGTTTTGAACTCTGCATCTGATAGGCTGACTATCTCCTTGTCACTTAGTTCTTTTTCTGGAGTTTTGATCTTTCATTTGGGCTGTATTTCTTTGTCTCAGTGCACCTGTTACATTGTAAGGGGTGGGCCTTAGGTATTCACCAGGGTGGAGCAACCCAGGTCGCTGTGTTTCAGTGCTGTATGTGGAAGAGGGGTCAGAGAGGGAACAATGCCATTTGCTGGGTTCTTGCCCCACTTTCTGTCACTTTCCTTGCTTCCCACGAGTAGATTGTGTCCTTTCACCTGCTGATTCCCAGGGGGGTGGGCTTGTGTACATTCTAGGGCCCTGTGGGCCTCTCCAGTGGACTCTCCTATGAGACTGGGAATGTCTCCAGCAGCTGCGACCCCCACAGGTTTTTACAGCCAGATGTTCTGAGGCTTTAGTTTCTTCGTGCTGGAACCCTGGGTTGTGTGGTCTGTCTCCCCAGTTGTTCCTCCTGGCTTATCTGCCTGCAAATGTAGGAAATCCCTTCCACCAGCTGCAGCCTGGCTACAAGTCCTCTCCACCCACACCACTTGGAAAGGCTACGTGCTGTTTGATTCCTACTACATAACTACATAACATTCTGGAAACAGCAAACCATGGTGACGATAAAAGAAGGAGTGGCTACAGGGAGGGGTCAGGGGTGAATAGGCAGATCACAGGAGTTTTAGGGCAGTGGAAAAATACTTCGTGTATTATTAGAATGGTGGGTGCATGCCATTATACAGTCATATGAACCTGCACAATGCAAGACACCAAGGTGAACTCTAAACTGTGCACTCTGGCTAATGCTGTGCTGATGTAGGTTCGTCAGTTATAGCCAATTCCCCACTCTGGTGGGGAGCATGGTCGTGGGGGAGGCTGCACAGGTGTCTGCACATGGGAACAGAATGAGGAAACGTTCTACAATCCAGGCCTGCTGGTGTTTGTCCCTGGTCTCAGAAGGTGGGTCTTTCTGGAGAGTGTTCGCCATGGAACTGGAGGTGGAATTTCCTTGAAAACATCGCAGTCCCCAAACTGTTTTGGTCCGATTTAAGTCCTGTGAGGGACCTAAAATTCAAAAAGAACTTGACCCAGAAACAGAGACCTGCCTTTGTTTCACTGATGCCACCTGAGCACAAGATATCATCCCTGTGGGGTGAGGCAAGGAGGGAACCGGAACACAAATTCTTTTCTGAGGGTGAACGCACATTTCGACAGCCAGAGCCAAACTAGGTTTCCAGAATACTATTAGATTCAACTCTGAATCAGCAGAGTTGGAGGTGGATGTCCACCCCAATCCTGTCCCCTTAATGCTGGCCCACTGGCTGTCCCTGTGAAGAAAACAAGATGGAGTCAGTAGTGCTAAGATGAATTGCAGTGGAGTCTGTGCAGTCAAGCTGGCAAAACTGGTTCAGATCAAATGGGCTGAAGCAGAAGGAAAAAATTTATTTTACTTTAGCCTGTGACCTTACAAATCTGAACTTTTCAGCTGTGCAGCAATGCCTAGATATACAAATCCCTCCAGATTACGTTCTGGAGGGCTTAGGAAAGAGTGTTCATGTGCTCAGACAACCTGACATCTGGAATGTCATTATCTTGGACCAACCCAGAAATGAAGCGTGCAGGACAAGCTCTTCTCAGAAATGTGCTTTTTACCCTAAGAACCCTCAGCTTTTTTCTTCAGACCACTCTGGGTGTTACCTGGTAGCATTTTTGATTTGCAAATCCTAAGACCTTTGAATAAAACTGTCATTCTTTTTGGCCCATTGAGGCATTTTACTTGCACGTATGTATTATATCAATAGAAAAAGAATCGCAGGATTTTCCCTCCTGTGTGTTTTCATTTTGCTTCCTCATGGTCCATGATGACCGCTGAGGTGGTCAGTATCATGAAACCAAACTGACGGGACAGAAGCAGGTGGTTCTGCCATTTTCTAGCTCTTTGAGTTGTACCTCAAATCTGGGGCTGCTTCCTCCACACTTGTTTGATCTGTCTGTGAGATTTACAATTTTCCCAGCTCTGTGGTCATCAGTAATTTCAAGTTCACCAATGTTACCGTGCTTCATCATCACAGTTCAGGACAGAAGGTGACTTTGGATCACAGCCTAATAAGAACCTGGTGTTTGTCTCTCTTTTTGGCACTCATACTGGTTGATACTCTTGAGAGCGTCAGCCAGCACGTTCACGCACACCAGTTTGGTGGCACAAAAAGATGGTGGAGAGACGGTCATTTTTCGAGTTTAGAAAAGCCTCCTGGTTCATCTGCGCTCCATCGATCCCAGCGGGGGGCATGGAGGCAGCCCCTTGGGTCTGACCCCACACTGAGATCTTGGTGGTCTGTCCCTGCAGTCGCTGCCGCAACACAGTGTGGAGTCTTCCTCGGGGTCACTCAGCTCCGCTGCAGCCCCAAGGCTGTGCCTTTCTGTTGACTGCCACCACCGGGGTCCCCGGAGAGGCTGGGCTCCGAAGAGGTGGTGAGTGAACCAGTGTTGTAGTTAACCCAGCACGAAAGGGCAAGGCCTTTCTGTCCTGTTTGTGTTGGGGAGCCTCCGGTGGCTTGTTCTCACACCTAGTTCTCACATCCAGTTTGAGGCTCGGCCCAAACCGGATGGCTTCCCCTCCATCAAATAGGTGTTTGACATTCAGACACGGGGCCTCATTTCATGGAAGAGAACGTGTTTTCCTTCTCGTGCTGGGTTGGACTCTTCCTGTCCCAGGAAGAGTCCGAATCATCTGTGTTCTCCTTCAGACCCAGTTACTCCTTTTACAAAGTCACAGGAAATTCGACTTCCAATTGAGTTGTTAACTATCTTTGGGACGCTCACTCAAATGGTTTAAATAATAACCACAAGCCTTGTTGCAAGTATCATTAAGTAGTTAAAGTGTGGGATAAAATAAACCGTGTGACTGGAATGTCTGAACAAAGGAGCTTGAAAGGGAGACCAGCAAAAACACTCCTTTGTTGCTGGGATGGGGTCGGGCGGATGAGGACTCTACAGGACTGTTAGGGGCCCAGGTATGAGGGACCAAGCTCTGATCTGCACTCACACCAAGGGGAGGCAGATGGACCATATGGGTTCAGCGCCTCAATAGACAAGAGTTTCCTCATTAACATGACTTAAAAAATAGACTTTGACAATGATGGAGACTGAGCATTAAAAAAAATCCCTGGCATTTGTGAGGGGTGGGTTTGAAAAATACCTGCTTTCTCTTGATTCAGGGGAGTGAGTTGGGGGGAAACAGGATTGCAAAAGCCATAAGATGCAAATCAGCCACCAATGAGTTTGGCTTTATGATTTTAGGCACTGTCTGTCCCATCGAAGTCCATGTGTGGAGGCCTGGTCCCTGCAGCAGCAACCAGTGAATTATTTGGTTTTTAACCATACTCTTATTTGTCACCTTCTGTATTTTCACCTTTAAATAAAGTAGGTTGCTTTGTTTTGCTTGGCATTCATGATATGTAAGGAGAAGAAAGGGCAGAAACACAGGTGATGCTGGAGACGTGATTACCTGGCACGATGGGGCTGTCAGGGCAGGGTGGGGCCGATGATCTCGTACTTGAGATGAGTTGGCTGTAAGTCGTTTATTTCATTTACTATTAGCTGTTAATTCCTGGCAATCTCCAGCATACTTGTAAACTCCGTGCTGTGAGAAGATCTCACTTTACAAATGGTTTTTAAATGCAGTGAGGTTTTTATGCATACTCAGTTTAACAATTAATAAGAATAAACATTTAAGTTAATCATTGGTTTGGATTTTGCTGTTTCTATAATTTGCAGCCTATGGGTTTTTTTTTTTCAAGCCTTAAACACTTTCATAGGTTCTTGAAACACTTGGTGGGCCTGCAGATCTGTACCACGGACAAGGACAATGGGGTGGGGGTTGTCTTTGGGAGTGGGGGCTGGATGGGGCAGGGGGAAACAATGGGGGGGAGGGATGGGGTAACTCTAACTTAACAACAATAAAAAAATTAAAAAAGGAAAGGCATTCAGACACTCCCTAAGGAAAAGCCTCTGTATTATGTTGCTTTGCAGAATTCATTCTCTGTGGTTACCAAAGGGGATTCTCACCTGAGGCCCAAGAGGTGGGCTATGGAAGCATAACTAATCCCTTTTCCCAGGGGACTAAATCAGAACTAAGAGGGCGGGGGCATCTTGGGTCCCCGTCCTGCCCCAGAGCTCAGGCCTTCCCACCTAACCTCACATTTCTGCCCCTCTGGACTCTGTCCACATCAAACATCTGCCCCATCTCCACACCAATATCTGCCCCATTTTTCCAGAGCTGGCTTTTCATGAGGTCAGAAGACCCAACACATGAAGTAGACTGAATGGATGTTGATGTGTTGGTGTGCGATCTTTCCTAGAATGTCTGAGTTTTTCCAGAAGCCTCATGGACTCTTGGTGTGTGACCCCACTAAGGTGGAGCAGGGGTCCCTTACTTCGCTGTGCTGAGATGGAGCCAGCTGGCCTGGGACAGAGGATGGTGGCTCCCTTCTGGGCACGTGTTCCACTTAGTCACCACCCCATACCTGAACCCCATGCTCGAACCTAACCTGAGGTGCAGTTTCCAGAGATGTGACTAAGACAGCCAGACAGTGGATACAAAGTGCCCTGGCAAATGCAGTTCATGGGGCCTCGGGTCCATTTGCATTGGGATAACATTCCCGCTCAGATGAAAATGCATCTACCCAGCAGCCGTTAAGCCTGGGCCTTTGGTGAGGGCTGAGCAGCTCATCTGATTCTCACACCGACCACACCCAGGGCACCACCACTACCTGCCTTTCACCTGTGACAGCACAGCACCTTGCCCAAGGTTGGTCGGATAGAAAGTGGCAGGGCTGTGACTGGACACTGGCAGTTGGATTTTGGAGCCTGGGAAGCCTCTGCATGAATAAAAGGCAAGAGGAATGTGGCTCTTGGTAGAGAGGGAGAATCTATTTCTTGATTTTCAAGTGGAAAGTGTATAGAGTGGGCCACTCGAACAGTGTTTGAGAGGAAGGCTTCGTAGAAGACTCTTTGCCCATGTGTGGGGAGGGCTAAAGGGAACCCGAGAGGGAGGGTGCAGGACTGTGGGCCAACTGCTTGGGGCTTTATAACCCTAGGCCATAAAGGGTAGGGGGAGTTGTCACTGGGGTCCAGAAAGATGGCAGCAGCTATGGATTTGGTAGAGGGGTAGACACCCTCCAGAACCCCACATGTGGGCAGGTCGGGGAATAAATGCAAACTCCTTTCATTTGCCTCCCACCCTCTGAGCTCCTGCCAGGGTCTCCTGTTGGCCAAGCACATCCAGAGGCCAAGGTGGGGAGCCTCATGACACAGAAGTCGGCTGCCTCAGGCTCGGAGTGGGGTGGAGCGAGGAGAGTAGCGCTCGGAACAAAGAAGTGGAAAATATTCAGGACACAATCATCTGTGTGGAAACAGGTGGGGAGATTTGTATCTGTATCTCTACATATTTATAAGCACACTTATAGATGCATAACTTATGAGTATTTCTGGAATGATACGCACACAAAAGAAACTGGTAGAAACTTCGGAGAAGTGGCCTACTTTCCACTGTGTAATTTTTTATCTACTGTTTGATCTTTACGTTGTGCACTTATTTTATATTCGATCGATCCATTCATCCAATAGAGACATGCATGTGATCTAAGCTAGACCAATCATAGCGCTCCCCCTCCTGGCCACAGTGATTTGTCACAGGGTGGTTGGCACATGACCTTCACTCAGCCAATCGGGGCTTTCCTGAGCTTGTCAGTTCAGCCTGGAGCTGGGAGGAAGAGGGTCCTCTTCCCTTCCTACGGTTGAGGAGCCCTCAGGATGTGGGTCTAGTTAATAGTAGCTATTATTGATAATAGTAGTTAACAATTATATGGTAACTTATGTTCTGTTAAACATATAAGTTACTGATAGACTTCATTTTTTATCCCCCAAAGGACATTTGATTTAGTTCAACCTACACATGCGGGACCCTCAGGGAGAGGGGTTTATGCAGGCACGTTCACCAGTGGGGTGGGAATTCGGGGGCTGACTTAGAATTCTGCCTACCTTATGTACATTAACTTGACTCATCTTCATAGCAACCCCATGAAGTGCGTATTATTGTTATTAACTTCTAGTATACATGTGACAAGTGAGGAGGAGGGAAGTTAAATAACTTCTCCAACATTGCACAGTGGGCTGCAGAGGCCACCAGTGTGCACCCGAGCTCCCCTCTTCTGTGCGCCCCAGTGTGGAGCACCCTCACCACACTGGGGTGGGGGTGTGTGCAGAGGAGAGGCCGAGCAGCAGGGCCCTGAGGGGTTAGGATCCGTAAAGGCAGCACCGCCTACCTCGGTCAGGCTGTCACATTAATTCTACTCAGCAGTCAAGGCCCCTGCCATGCTTTTTCAAGGTCAAGGAGAATATCTGGTCTTTGTAATGGACTTCTACATGTATAATTTCAGCCATGTAAGTGGCCCTTCAAAAGATATGTCCAAGTCTTAATCTTGGAACCTATGAATGTGGCTATGTTTGGACAAAGGGCCTTTGCAGGTATAATTAAGTATCTTGATATAAAATCATCTTGGATTTATGGTGGGTCCTAAATCCAATGGCCGTAAAAGAGAAAGACAGAGGGAGATTTGAGACATAGACAGGAACACCGGGGAAAAGGTCATATGAAGATGGAGGCAGAGAGCGGAGTGGTGCAGCCACAAGCCAAAGAAACTGCTGGTAACCACTAGGAGCCGGAGGAGGCCAGGATGGATCCTCAACTTGAGCCTTTAGAGGAAGTGTGGCCTGGATGATGCCTTGATTTTGGACTTCTGGCCTCCAGAACTGTGAGAGAATAAACTGTTATTCTAAGCCACCTTGGAGACTAATACACCCTATTTCCCTGAGTATAAAGCAGCATCAGAAATGGACCACAGCTCTGGTTTGATCCGAAGCGAGATCTAGACTTGGCTTTCTGTTGATCTTAAAGAAGAAAGCCCTCGGAGATTCCAGAAGTGAGGAGAGAGGGTTTGAGGATGGTGGAAGTGGAAGGGCAGTGAGGGAATCTTGGCTCATTTAAAAGGTCAGAGAGATTTCTAGAATGGGAAGAAGATAGACTCACTCAATACATTTTCCAATTTTCACAGACTTTCTGAGTTTCTGTGGCAGGCAGTGTTCTGAGATGAAAAAGCTGTTCCATTTACATGGTGGAACACTACTCAGCCTTTACAAAGAAGGGAATCTTACCTTTTGCACCAGCATGGATGGACATGGAGACTATTATACTGAATGAAATAAGCCAGTCAAAGAAAGATAAATACCATATGATTTCACTAATATGTGGACTCTAATGAACAAAATAAACTAAGGGGTAAAGGGGGGTAAGTGGGTTTGGAAAGGGACATGACTTGGGGTGGTGAACACACAATACAATACACAAATGATGTATTATAGCACTGCACACCTTTAACTTATATAATTATATTAAGCAATGTAACTCCAACAAATTTAAAAAAAGAATTCTGACATGGCTTCCAAGATTCTGCCTCCTGCTGTAGCTACCCTGTAGAATCTCCTGCCCTTGAGTGCGGGTAGACCTGTGGGTGTAGTGGGGTAGTCACACCTTTTTTTTGCATTGCGTTATATAAGATACAGCAGTGGAAGACTAAAGAGAGATTTTTTTCTGCTGGCTTTGGAGAACTTAGCTGTCATCATGAGAGGGCCAGGTGTCGAGGACACGTGGGTGGCCTCAGAGCGTTGAGAGTCACCTCCAGCTGACAGCCAGCAAAGAAATGAGAAGCTCAGCTTTATGATGCAAGGAGCTGAATGCTGCCAACAACGTGGATGATTTGGAAGTGAACCCTGAGCGTCAAACGAGACTGCAGCTTCAGCCCACACCTCCATGAGGTGTCTCTGCCTTGGGCACAGAGGACTCACCTTGGACGCCCGACCCACAGAAGCTTTGAGATCATTCATGTGGACTGTTTTGAGCCACTGAGTTGGTGATAATGTTATGCAGCTGTTTCTGACCAAAGTTTCTCCCAGGTTGTAAAGGACAGACACCACTGAACTTAAGTCTTGATTTTATGTTTCTTATGACCCTATGTTAAAAATGGATGTGTATTTTTAGTTGCATTTTTAGATAAATCACACATTAGTTTACAAAAACTTTGAAAGATGATCAAGAGTTTATTATTGTGTATCCATAAATGTGCCCTAAATGTCCTTGGCAGTCTCCTGCTCCCTGTTCTTTGTGTGGCCGGCAGCTTCCCCCAGTAGCCCCTCACGGGTTTCTGCAGAGTCTGTCCAGTGAGCTGTCTGCGCGAGCAGTGCTTCCCAGCAGCACAGCCACTTCCTTGGCCTTCATTAGCCATGGCCACACCTTCCCAGGTGCGACCCGGATCTCAGTGCTGGGGGGCGCTGTCCAGTCCTTGGGGGCGTGGCTGCTCCTTATATATCTATTATGTGTTCTTTAACATTCTCTTTACTTCTTTCCAGCCAGTTCCTCGTACCCCAGTCCTGTTATAGTTACTGGTTCCTGCATGAAACTTCCCTGTGGGACTTATAGTGTGGTTTCTCCCTTGCGGCCGGATGCAGATGTAGGTACTATTCCCAGCAGCGCGTGAGCACTAGGTGCTAAGCACTGAGTGGATAAGTGCAGAGTCCTGAGATGACACGGGCCTGTGTCCAAAGAGCAAAGATGATGCCATGTGAAGTGCACAGAGCACAGGACTCTGAGGTGAGAGGCTGTCTCTAGACTTGGCTCTGCAGGTGAGTATGGGATTGGGGGATCGCCCCGAAACTCAGTTCCCTCATCTGTGACCTGAAGGTAGTAGACTGCATGGCCTTGTGTTAATTAGGGTACAAGCTAAGCTGCTGTGACAAAGTGACTTAAAGAACACAGGTGTTTACTTTCTCAAATAAGGGGTCTTTCACGAGGGGTCCAAGGTGACAGGCTGCTCTGCTCCTCATGGTCATTCAGGGGCCCAGGTTCTGTCCATGCTGTGGCTTCACCGTCACGTAGGGTATCACCCTCGTCCGAATGGTTGCAGTTCACGAGAAGGTGGAGGTATGGAGGAGTATCGCTCAATGCCTTAAGGCACAGACACAGGAGTGGTGCCTGTCACCTCCATTTGCATTCCAGCGAGGTGCACTTAGTCACATGACCACACCAAAATGCTCGGGAGGCTGGGATGTGGAGTCATGCCCAGCCCCCGTGGGTTACATGGAGGAAGGGAGAAGACGGTAGGGGCTAACAATCAAGGCCCACCGCGCCTGTTCCAGCTCTCTCAGGCCTCTCCACACGTCACCTCAGCTGCCAGCAGTTAAAGAAGGAAAATGTCCTTGTCCACGGGAAATCCGGGCTTCACGGTTCTGCTTTTGCTTTCAGAGTCAAGATTCTTAGTGCTTGCAAAAATGTCTTCTGGAGACCAAAAGTGAGGAGGTGGCAGCTGTGACTAACGACATGGTCCCTGAGCATCTGCCGGGGACGAGGATTGTCGTCTCCAACGTAGCAAATGAGAAGCCATCTGGGGTTTGAGAAGCCTGAGCTAAGGTGTCCTGGGTCTGTTTGCCTGTGAAGCAGTAATGAAAAGGGAAGAAAACGCTAAGGTTAAAGAACTCTTGTGTGTCACGTAGGACAAAAACGCTTGTGAGTTTTTATCTGGTTTACTCTGATGTAGGGCAGTGCTGTTTAAGGGTTTAGGGAGGATTAAAATAAAGACCTGAAAATAATTTAACTTGTTTGTAGTGCTTCTGTGTGCCAGGCACTAGTCCAAGCCTTAAAAATGGTAATTCACCTAATTCTCACAAATATATTTTTAAATAAGGACTATGATACCCATTTCAGAGATGTGAAAATGGTGGCAGGAGGAGGAGAAATGACACACAGTGTCACACAGCTAATCAGGAGTGCACCTAGGATGTGAAGTCAGATCATTTGGCTCTAGAGTCTGGGCCTCTGTGTGTATTGGCATGTCCTGTCCTCTTCTTACAAGGAAGCCCGTCATTGATTTAGAACCCTATTCCAGATGACCTCGTCTGAACTCACTATGTCTGCAGAGGCCCTATTTCCAGATAAGGGCACCTTCAGAGGTTCTGGAGGGATGTGCACTTGGGGTGGCCGGACACTACTCCACTCACTAGACTTCCCTACCCAGATATTGCTAGGTTTTCATAGCTAAAAATGTACTCATTGGGAGAAAAAAAAGAACAGTTTTTTTCCCCTCCTTATTTCAGAAGGGAGAAAAGATGGTAAAATGATATGTTCAATTTTGTGAAGACTACACAGTGTGTGTTAAAGATACATGATGATTATATTTACATTTACACTAATATTTACACCTCCAGTCCTCACAGAGGTGTTAAGAAGATTACGCCTTGGAGAACTTCTATGTTCTAGTGTTGCATTATTGTCGTTATCATTATGATTACCCTGGTGTTCTCATTTCTGAGGGAGCTGCTATAATTACGGTAACTTGTATGGATACATTAGATTCCACAAATGATTAAGCTACAAATTAGTCACTTGGAGTGTGCAACGGTTCTTTCAAGTTCCAGGAGCATAAATGGCTGCACGTGTTTGATGCATTTATGGTTTCCATGTCCTTCATGGAGAAACGGAGACCTGGAGAATTCAGACGTGCCCATGTTCTTCCAGTGAGTAAGGGCTAGAAAATTCTTAAACCCGGACCCCAGTGGCAACAAGCATCCTCTTTCTGATTTTTTTAACTTTGTCTTTTTTTAAAGATTTTATTTATCTTTAGAGAGGAAGGGGAGGCGAGAAGGAGAGAAATATCAATGTATGGTTGCCTCTCCTGAGTCCCCTGCTGGGAACTGGCCTGCAACCCAGGCATGTGCCCTGACTGGGACTCGAACCACGATCCTTTGATTCACAGGCCTGAGCTCAATCCACTGAGCTATACGAGCCAGGGCCTTTCAAGTCTTTTTACAGGAGTACAATGCAGATTGGTGCTCAGCTCACATGCCCCACATTTTTTCAGTGAGTGGGCTGTAAACTAGCATTTGGTCAAGTTCACTTGGCAGAAGTGCAAGGCCAGGGAGGAGATTCTACTTTAACACTCACGAGCTCACTCTAGGAGTGGAAAAAAAGCAGGATGTGTGGAGGTGGGGCACTTCTTCCCTGGCTCCCCAGACAAAAGCTCTGGGACTTCTGCTGGGAGGCTACTTCTGGAACGGGCTTGCTGACTTCAGGACTGCTCTTGTCCCCCATTTCTGCCTTGCAGATATTTCCTGGGGGCTGTGGGAAAGAAGGCCTCTACCTTGAGCTGCTGCCCAGACTGTCTCCTCTTGTTGAATGTATGACATGGTATGACATGACTTTACAGTTTAAAGGTAGAAAATGCCAATTAGAAATATAGATTTATTTATTTTTAGAGAGGGGGAAGGGAAGGAGGAAGAGAGGGAGAGAAACATTGATGTGAGAGAAACACGGTTGTCTCTCACATGCCCCCAACTGGGGACCTGGCCAGCAACCCAGGCATGGGCCCTGACTGGGAATTGAACCAGCGACCTTTCAGTTGGCAGGCCAGTGCTCAGTCCACTGAGCCACAACCACCAGGGTGAGAAATGCCAATTTTTTTAACTTGAAAGGTGTTTTTGAAAAATTTTTAAGAGTTTCTTGGTGTGACAATGGTTAATAAAATTATGTAGGTTTCAGGTGTACAATTTTATAACACACGATCTGTACACTGTGTGTTCATCACCCCAAGTCAACTCTCCTTCCACCACCATTTATCCTCCCTTTACCTTCTCCTACCTCCCCCCAGACCCCCCTTTCTCCTGGTAATCATCATACTGTCCTTTGTCCTGAGGGGTTTTTTAAATCCCTTGACCTTTTTCGCCCAGTCCCCCAACCTCTCTCCCCTCTGACACCTGTCAGTCTGTACTCTGTGTCTACGAGTCTGTTTCTATTTTGTCAGTTTACTTTGTTCATTCGATTCCACGTATAAGTGAAATCAATCATATGGTATTTGTCTTTCTCTGACTGGCTCATTTCACTTAGCGCAATACTCTCCAGGTCCATCCATGCTGTCACAAAAGGTAAGATGTCCTTCTTCTTCACAGAGAGCAGTATGCCACTGTGTAAATGCCAACTTTTGAAGGGAACTTGAAGGGAAAAAATCCATGCTTGAGTGTGGGCGATGCTAAACATAGGAACATCCCAGCTTCCAGAAGAGCAGCTAAATGAACAGATGTGGTCATTAGGACGTAAACAAATGTGGTCTTTTGGGAGTCAGCCTTCTCTTGTCCCCTGGAGCTACAGAATACACACATACAGGATGATAGCTTTTTTACTAGTTTGAAAATCGTTTCTTAGACCCAGCCTACGGGCAGGCTGGTTGGTGCAGCAGCCTGATTTCTGCGACACTGGAGGTGGCTGGAGACAAACCCTCCTGGGAATGGAAGTGAAAGCCATTGTGGGAACCCCGTCTTCTGTTCCGGAAAACTGCTGAAGTGCCCTGGGAGTCCTGGCCTCCAGCATCCTAGTTTGGTTGCTGAATTAATCCACACTTTGGAAAAGAGGCTGAGAGTGCCCTGAGTGGGTGGAGGGCAGTGGGTTCGCATGGGACAGATGGCACCGGCGCAGGCCTCAGGAAGCGCTCATCCCACCCTCCAGGCACAGCGGTAAATCTGAGACTTGTGTTGGCCACGTCCCAAGATCCCTGTACCAAGTGGTCTGAGGACCAGCAGCTCAGGAGCTTCTGAGAAACACAGTGTCTCGGGACCCAGCCCAGACCTCTTGAATCAGAAATGCCTTTGCACAGGCCCCCAGGTCCCAGGGGGTTTGTGTGTGCGCATCAAAGTCTGGGAGGACGTGCCCTAGATAGAATGGCCACAGCGGGGACTGACAACCCCCCTCTGACCTCAAAGTTCCCTCCGCCTTTTGGAGAAGCTGGAAAACCCTGCTCTCTGACTGCTGATCTTTCAAGAGGATCTTATTTCTCTCATCCAATTTGACCACAAGGTTGGGGTACGTGTCCTCAGGTATAAACGGTCCTCATGTGTTTGCTCGCAGATCTTCTTTCTTCCCTCAAACAGCACAGCTCCTATGAGCCACTGTGTACCAGGCCCGGGTATTGTCAGAACTGTGGTGACCCTGACATTTTTTCTGCCTCCAGGCTCACAAGGTAGCCTGGTCTGTCAGTACCATGGGTGCTCCCAAATGACACAGGACTCCTGGGGAGGGGACAGCGAACTCTATTACTCATAGCACAGCAAGCTTGCTTTTAAAATGTGGTCTAGTAATAGAACATTTGAGGTATAGGAAGGCCAACAGATCGGAGAGGTAGTTATTCACAGTTCCCAAGGGGCGGGGAGGGTGCCACATCACATGGACTGCACAGGGAGGCACCAGCGTAGGTCAGGGCAGAGACGGCCATGGAAAAGTGTAACGAGAGCCGTTTTTTTGTGGTCTCCATGGGAAGGAACAAGGTGGGGTAAGCAGGTTTAGGACTGGCTGCTTTGGGGCTCTGGGCCACAGGGGTGTCCCTAGTCATCTGGTACCTGGCCATGGGAGACTAGGACAGATAGTGGCCTGGAGTGTGGGACCACCATAAAAGAGGTATTGGGGGAGGCAGTTCTGGGTTGGTTGGTTTGCATTTGAAAAGCACACTCGTAGGAGAGACATTTATTATGTCTAGAAATTGGCCAGCCCTGGAGGGGCGGTCCCTCCAGGGTTAGCAAGCCTCCAGATGTCACAGCATCAGAATCCTAAAAATACAAGACGTGGTGAATAGAAGCTTAGTGATTGCACTGGTTCTCACGCCCCCAAATCCCACGGGGTTGACGTGGAGGGCTCAGGGGCAGCTGCCACGTGGGGTTTGCACCAAAGCGGGGAGCCCTGAGTTCAGGGGTCACACATGTTTCTAATGGACAGTTGGAAAACACACTTGGCCTCTGCCCCAGACACTCTCTGCCTTGTACTGGACAGTAGCCACTCTCTCCGCAGAGGGACACACCTGCTGTGATCTTTCCTCAGAGC
This sequence comes from Sturnira hondurensis, assembly GCF_014824575.4. Taxonomy (NCBI): domain Eukaryota; kingdom Metazoa; phylum Chordata; class Mammalia; order Chiroptera; family Phyllostomidae; genus Sturnira; species Sturnira hondurensis. The sequence goes on from NW_028087015.1 coordinate 15,200,022, forward strand.
TACATGGGTGGGTTTCAAGCCAACCAGCCCACCTCTGGCTTTAAAGGCGAAGAAGCCGAGACTCGGAGCAATGAACAGGGTCGCCAAGAACCTTCAGGACTGCAGGGTACTGGGTGCAAGGGAAACGGAATAGTTAGTGCTAGGATCCCTGTGATTTGTTCTTGTGGTAAACTGACACCAAATGAAATTCTGCTCAACATTCATACAGTTCTGAAAAAAACTTGGTTGCTGAAGATGTTTCGTCTCCTAACTCAGCAATTCTGGGACAGCGCTTAGGGGGTCCAGGCCTCTTTTCTTCAGGAGTCATTGGGAGCAAAGGGGCAGGGATGGCCAGGGTGCCCGCTGCCGGAGCCATAGGCCACCAGCTCGCCCTGCACTCGGCAGTGTCCCGTGGAAACCAGTGCTGCCTCCCGGTGCCAACCGTCTCACGCCAGCAGAGACTTAGCAGCTCTGCCAAAGGGTCTCAGTTCAGCCTTTAGTGAATCGAAGTTCTGTATTTTCAGTGTCTCCTTGCTTGCTTTTGCTGGTAATTCTGTCAACTGTACATGGGCAATGTGAGCTTTTTTCCCTCTGGTAAGATTTGAAACTGATGCCTTTCATGAATTACTAAAAAATAAGTTCTAGGAGTCTCTGCTCACAGAGGTTGGCAGGTCTTAGAGTCAAAAGCACAGGTTTTAGAGAGAGCTGGATGTGAATCCAGGCTGCTGCCCGAACCCACTGTTCAATTCTGTGAGTGTTCAGACCTGCGTCCGTAAAAGGAAGAATAGAACACTTGCCCGTGGGTTCCGTGAGGACAGACAAGATGGTGTGGACAGGGCAGAAGTTGACACACAGGGCTGGCTGGTTAACAGTAGCTATAGTTTCACCCCAGCTCCCATGCCCAACATCATGTCCACATCACTGGTCGCCTGACTTCACATCCACCTTTCTGCCTCAGCCTGGCAGCCCTGACCTTCCCAGAAGCTGCCCTGAGACTCACCACCCTGCCTGGAGGAAATGTTCTCTTGTGTCTCTGCACGTCCAGACACTCTGTCCTCTGCGGGTTCTGCTGAAATGCCACATTGCATGCCCAGACACACTGTCCTCTGCGGGTTCCGCTGAAATGCCACATTGCATGCCCAGACACTCTGTCCTCTGCGGGTTCCGCTGAAATACCACATTGCATGCCCAGACACTCTGTCCTCTGCGGGTTCCGCTGAAATGCCACATTGCATGCCCAGACACTCTGTCCTCTGCGGGTTCTGCTGAAATGCCACATTGCATGTCCAGACACTCTGTCCTCTGCGGGTTCTGTTGAAACACCACATCCACCAGAAGCCTGCCTCCTCAGAGCCCCACCAGACTGCTTGTTCTTGGTGCAGGCTGTCCTGAGTGGACCTGAAGCTTGGGGTGCAGGACCCACCAGTGACGCTGGTATTCCTGGAGAGCCAGGTGTTAGAAATGCATGAGAAACGGAGGCCAGAGGAACCAGATGACCTGATCCAAGTGTCTTTATTTGATGGGGCGCTTACTGCAGGCTGAGCTGGGATCCACTGCAACCCCAAGGGGAGGCAGGAATGGGGTTTTTAAAACAGGCANTCTGTCCTCTGCGGGTTCCGCTGAAATGCCACATTGCATGCCCAGACACTCTGTCCTCTGCGGGTTCCGCTGAAATGCCACATTGCATGCCCAGACACTCTGTCCTCTGCGGGTTCCACTGAAATGCCACATTGCATGCCCAGACACTCTGTCCTCTGCGGGTTCCGCTGAAATGCCACATTGCATGCCCAGACACTCTGTCCTCTGCGGGTTCCTCTGAAATGCCACATTGCATGTCCAGACACTCTGTCCTCTGTGGGTTCTGTTGAAACACCACATCCACCAGAAGCCTGCCTCCTCAGAGCCCCACCAGACTGCTTGTTCTTGGCGCAGGCTGTCCTGTGTGGACCTGAAGCTTGGGGTGCAGGACTCACCCGTGACGCTGGTATTCCTGGAGAGCCAGGTGTTAGAAATGCATGAGAAACGGAGGCCAGAGGAACCAGATGACCTGATCCAAGTGTCTTTATTTGATGGGGCGCTTACTGCAGGCTGAGCTGGGATCCACTGCAACCCCAAGGGGAGGCAGGAATGGGGTTTTTAAAACAGGCACAGAGTTTGTGAGGGGATAGGGGATGGGTTAGTATCTTGTTCTTCCAGGCAGGTGCCGCAGGGTTTCAGGACGTGAGCCTGGAAACCGGTCAGGTAAAGGTCCGGGCTGTTCCCAGGTACAGGAGGGTCAGTCTGCCCACCGGCCATGGTGGCTGGTGCCAGAGGTGTATTACGTGCGGGAGGGAAAGACTTTCAGTGGGGCCTTGGGCTATCGAGTGAGTCAGGACAACTGAGTCATTGAGCCATGGACAGTCCAGTGAGTTGGATAACTAGCCAGACTGGGTCGTGAGCAGTCTGGCGGGCTGGGACACTGGCCTGACCCTTTCACCAGGTACACAGAAGTGGGTGTCCCCCATACCTATTAGGACAGCCCTAGTGAAAAAAGCAAAAGTAGCAGGTGTTAGTGTGGATGTGAGGAAATTGAAGCCCTGGGCACAGCTGGTAGGATTAGAAAGTGGTGCAGCCGCTGTGGAAAACAATTTGGTCACTTCTCAAAACATTAAACATAGAATTACCGTATGATCCAGCAGTTCCACTCTGGGGTATATACATAGAATCTGAATTAAAAGCAGAATCTCAAAGAGATATTTGTACACTCCATTCTTTGAAGTATTATTCATAATAATACTTCACAATAATACAACAGGTGGAAGCAACCCCAGTGTCCATCAGAAGACGAATGGACAAGCAAATGTGGTCTGTCCACACAACGCTGAATGTTGTTCAGCCCAAAAAAGGACATTCTGACACCTGCTGCAACATGGATGAGCCTTGAGGACATTGTGCTCAGTGAGAGAGACCGGTCACAAAAACACAAATACACGATTCCACTCACAAAGGCTCATAGAGCGAGGGCTGCCAGGGGTCGGGGGACACCCGGAGTTTGTGTGTAATGGGTGCAGGATTCCGTCTGGGGAGGATGAATGGGCTCCGAGACGGGCGACCGTGAGGGCTGCACCACCACGTGAATGGACGTAATGCCACTGCACAACCTGTGCACTTGTAAGTGGCCGAAACGGTAAATTTGATAAGTATTTTACCACAGTTCAAAAGAAAAACAAAACAAAACCAAAATTTTTCTAAACGATCTTTTTAAATTGTTTCTATTATTCCCTTCTGTTATTCTCCTCAGGCCTTCCCAGTTTATTGCAGACCTGCCCCAGAGGTGGGGGGCAGGTGGAGAAGTGGGTGGCACTTTGGGACCTTTTGGTAACATCAGTATTACATACATTTCTTTCCTGTGCATTCTTGGGATTTTAAAGTGGTATATGGGAGTCCTTGGAATGGGAGATTAGATTTTTGGGGGTTGAGGACCCTGAACCAAATGGGTTTGAGTGTCAGGGACCCCATAGAACATGAAAGCAACTTTGGGGTATCATAGGACCGGGATCCTGTGAGCATAGAATGGGACATGGCAGTGGGTTGAATAGTTTCCCCTCAAAATTATGTTCACATGGAAACTGTGACTGTGACCTTATTTGGGAACAGGGGTTTTGCAGATGTAATTAGTGAAGGGCCTCTATTTAAAATCATGTCCTTACAAGAAGAGGAGAGGAAACAGAGAGACACACATGATGGGGAGAAGTCCCAATGAAGATGGAGGCAGAGAGCAGAGTGACGTGGCCACAAGCCAAGGAACACCTGGAGCCACTGGGGGCTGGCAGAAGCAGGATGGCTCCTCCGCTAGAGTTTGCAGGGGAAGCGCAGCTCTGCTGACCCCTGGATTTTGGATTTCTGGCCTCCACACTGGAATAAATAAAAGAATAAATTCCTGCTGTTTCAAGCCCCACCTCCAAGATTGTGGTAATTTGCTAGGGTGGCCCTAGGAGACTAACACATGCAAGTGGGCAAAGGGATGGATCAGGGGCTAGGATCTGGGAAGCCAGGAAGACCAGAAGAAGGGGAAGGAATTAGTCAGGTCTCCTTGTTGCAGGGTCAGGAATCCTGGCCTAGCCCATTGTGCAACACAGAGAATTTACTGGTTCTTGGTCTGAACTGGTCCGCAGCTATCAGTTTCAGAAGTGGCTGGATCTGGTCATTCAGAAAAAGTCATCTAGCACCTTCCTTTCTCCATGTCTTGGCTCAACTTGAGATTCTGGTAAGCTCTGGGGCCACTCTGTAGCTTAGCTTTGGGGACCTGCCCACCCAGGGCAATCACAGCTGGTGGGACTTGGAGCCTTTTGAGTGGCCAGATCTGGGTTCACTCACACCCTTGAATGGGCACAAGGATGAGGTCCTTCCTAAGGAAAATTAGGATGCTGTGATTAAGAGAAGCAGACAGAAATAAGGGCAGGCAAAAATACCAGAAGGGTGTGATGAGGAGCTACTCTACATCTCTGCCATTTGCCAACTCCCCCCCCCCCCCCAGTGGCAGTCCCCCCATGCTAGAGTGATGGCAGTGAGTTTCGTTTTGAGTGCCCAGTGTGGTGAGATTCAGCAGGATGACCCAACTGTGAAAAAGCCACATTCTGGATGTGTTGTCTACTGCTGACTTCGGGGGTCCAGCAGGAAGGACCCTGCCCTGACCAGTGTCCTGACTTGGGGGTCCCTGTGCTGCCCACTTGAGGACAATTTAATGAGCCACCTGTCCTCTCAAGAGAGTAAATCCAGATGGTAGCAGTGACTACTCGTATGTTAGTATTTACTAAGTGTATCTGACTGCGGGGATACAGCAGTCAGAGCAAAAGCATATTGCACCAAGAAGAAATGTGTCTTTTTACCTTCCAAGGAAAGATCTTACTCAGGGGCCAGGACAGAATCCTGGGCCAACTCCCTCAGACAGCACAGCTGCTGAGCTTCTGCCACGGGGTCTTAGGCTTGCAGATCCCAGGGGATAAACCGCAGATTATGTCTAGGGGATAAGAGATTCAGCGCCCTGGGTCACCAGGCTGGAAATAGGCTCTAAATTGGGGGCGGTGGGGTGAGGGTGGACTGAAGCAAGCAGAATGGACAGAGTTGTGGGGGTGCTTTTTTCTATTTGGGGAGTGTCTCAGCAGACCTTAGCTACCAAATAGGCAGCCCCCCGTGTTTCTCCCATGGCAGGCATGGGTGCTGGGGGTGTCTAGTAACCCCCTCCACTGAGAGAGAGGGAAGAGGTGTGAAAAAATAACAGGAGAAATGAGAAAAGGAAGAGAAGTCGGGGGGAGGAGAGAAAACATAAGTAACCAAGCAGATCCCCCGAGAGGCTCACAGTGGATGCCAGACACCATCCTAAAGGCTTCGTGGGCACAGAGCTACCTCTGGACAAGCTCATGATGTGAAATTCACGAGGTCCTTCTTCTTATAGATACGGACACGGAGGCACAGAGGCAGTGTAGAGCCTTCCTGAGAGCTTCTGTGAGTGTTCGCTGAAACGCAGTGTGTTCACAGACACGGAGTTCAAAAGCCACACGTGGAGTCTGGATGCTCCACCCACGTATTTGCTAAGCATGTTCGGCGATTCCAAAGTCCACTGGCCCCCAGGGCTACAAGGCCTACTGCCCCTCCGTGACGCTCACAGCCTAGGAAGGGGAAACACAGATGTACCTTATTGCAGTGCTGTTGTCCAGGTGCAGACACTGAAATACTGGGAGGAAAAAGAGGGCCTGAAATTTCCCATTAGAAGCCTGAACTTGGAAGAGTTCTGAGTGCAGGGGCTTAACTTCCATGGGAGGAAGTAAGGGACATGCAGTTAGGTGGCAGGGTCTCTGAGTGCCAACCCCAGGGCTGTGACCCTGTCCCCCAGTATGGCAGCCATTAAGAGGTTTCAAGATGGGCCCTGGCTGGTGTGGTTCAGTGGATTGAGCGCCGGCCTGTGAACCAAAGGGTCACTGGTTCAATTCCTAGTTAGGGCACAGCCCTGAGTTTTGGGCCAGGTAGGGGGCACACGAGGAGCAACCACACATTGGTTTCTCTTCCTCTTTTTCTCCCTCATTTCCCCTTTCTAAAATATAAATAAATAAATAAATAAATAAATAAATAAAATCTTTTAAAACAAGAGGTTCTAAAGATGGGAATGTGTTAGGTCTTTTTTCATTGCAAATAACAGAAACCAAACTCAAACCAGTATAGACAGGAAAATGAACCTGGTAGCAGGACTCCGGGGAAGTGGCTCCAGTGCCCTCAGGACTAGCTGGGGGCTCCTGAGCGGAGCCAGCAATCCCCGTTCTGTTCTGACTCTGATCTAGGCTTCTCTGTGCTTGCCCAAATTCCTCCCACTGCAGGTGGGCATTCTCCATGTGGCAGGGACCCTCTGGGGTCTGTAGGACAGATACCTCCACATGGCAGGCTACCACGAGAGAGGGTATACCTGGTGTAACAGTGCTGACTGACATTCCAGTTTAAAGATCCCTGAAGAACAGAGAGGAATTCTTTCCCAGATTCGGAATGAAAAGACCCAGGAAAGGACTTTGGTTTAGTTCCAGTCACATGACCAAGGCTGCACCAGTCACTGTGGCCAGGGGCACAAAGTACTTTACATAGGCAGGCCTGAGTCTTGTGACTACCATGTGACCTGGGTCACATGATGGGTGAAGGCAGGAAGGCGAGCTTCTTGTAATTGGCAGCTCTCTCCCACCTGGGAGACGAGAGCTAAGGAAAGAGAGATACTGGTGGATAAACAACAGTTGTTCCCACAGACGGGGCAGGAGTCAGATTGGCCTTAGACGTTACTGGGCAGGCTGAACTCAGTCGGGAGAAACACCTCTCAGCTGTGTTAAACACAAGCTTACCTTCCTCACCCCTCCATGAGAATAACAACCCAAGCTAAGTTTTAACATGTTATTCGAAATTCAAAGTAGATTAAGTGTCAGGAAGAGAAACCAAGCGATCCAGCGCTGCTTTGCTTCCAGACCCCGTGCCCATTCAACAGTCCACACTCTCCTGCTGGGAGAGAAAAGACAGGAGCTTGCCTGGAGTAAGCAGTTGTACTGGTGAGAAGGAACCAGTCCTAGGGTTTAGGCCAGTGCTTATCTCCCTGTAACTAGCTCAGGACCCCTCTGGGGATCCTGTTAAATTGCAGATTCTGATTCGGGAGGTCAGGGGCAGGGCCTGAGATTCTGCCTTTCCCCAAAGCTCCCAGGTGATGGGCCCCACGCCTCGTTTTGAGCCTGAGGACTGAAGGGTGTAGAGTCCCAGGACTGTATGAGAGTTGGATGGAGCTCCGAGTTGGCTGTCACGTGTTAGATCCACCAACCACGAGAACAAATATCGGAGACTTTCAGGGATTCAAAGATGTTAATTTATTGGCCAAGTTTAACCTGCGCAGGGGCGATCCCTTCAGAGACACTGTGCCCACTGGGGGCTCGTCAGGGATTCGCGCCTAGCGCTTACAGCTACGTCCTTATATACAGGTCATAAAGCAGGCATGTGTTGTTTTTTTTTTTTTTTTTGGCACAGAGGCAGATTATTGGCTTACAGGGTCTCTTCTAGGGTTTCAGGCTCCTTGGTGCTGAGGCCATTGTTCTTGTTCCCAACATCACGGAAGCCACCAACATGGCCAGCTCGTGGTTCACCTGAGACAGGTGGAGATGGGAGTGCTGGAGCCAGGCAGATAGATGGGCTTTATTGGAGACTGTGCCAGTTTGAGCTCTCTGGGCTGCTCAAGACCGCCCCCGCCCCCAACCACCACCACCACACACACAGAGAGAACTTCTGGAGAGCCAGCGGGGAAGGGAGGTGGTCTACTCTCACTCTCGGATTACAGCCTCAGTGAGGTTCCCCTTTGTTGCCTCTGGGGGACGAAAGAAGGAGGGAGAGAGCAGCCGGAGCTACTACCTGTCAGCTCTTCCTGGAAACAAGGATGGGTACCCCAATACAGCTGTGGGAGAGTGAATAATGACCCCCAGAGTTGTCAGGTTTTAATCGCTGGAACATGTAATGTGACTGTATAGGGCAAAGTCTTTGCAGAAACAGTTAAATTAAGGATCTTGAGATGAGATTATCCTGGATTACCCAGGTGGACTCTGAATTCCATCATGTGTATTCTTATAAGGGGGAAATAGGGAGCGTTGGCACAGAGGATGAGGTGATGTGACCACGGAGGCAGAGATCAGCATGATGTGGCCAAAGGCCAAGGAATGTAGGCAGCCACCAAAGCTGGAGGAGGCGAGCAACAGGCAGCTTCTCCCCCAGAGCCTCTGGAGGGAGTGTGGCCTCCTGAGGCTTCATTTCAGATCGCCAGCCTCCAGACCCACGAGAGACTCTGTCTCTGTTGTTTTGAGCCGCCCAATCCGTGGTACTTTGTTATGGCAGTCACAGGAAAAAGATGCGGGGGAGGGGGCCAAGCCCTTCTTTGCTGGCCCTCCCCCACCTGCTACAGCCAGCACCCCAGGGGCGACCCTCTCTTCCTCCTTGGCACCCACAGCAGCCCCCTGTGCTGTGCCTGAAAAGGGGTGACCACCATGAGCAAACCTAGGAGCGGGGGTGGGGGGAGGGAGTTAGACAAAGGACACATGGCAATCAGAGGCTTTTTGACAGAAACGCTGTGCCTCCCCAGGGCTGCTGCCTCCCCCCCAGTTCCCACCAGGGGTTTTGTAAGGAGTCGCCTTTAGAACCAGGTGACAACCCACACAAGAAAACCAGCAATGTCATGTAAGGGCCACATTTGTCTCCTAAAGTGGAACTGCGTTTGGTTCCCCACGTCAGTCACCGGATTTGATGCTCAGTAACTTCTGAGCACTTCCAAATATCAGCTCCAGCTGACAAGGTGAAGGGCTGCCCTTTAAGAGACATTAAAAAGTCATCACGTGTTTCTGGCCGCTCCCATCTGGGCCACCGCCTCTGGCTAATCGGCCTCTGACTAATCAGCTTCAGCTGCTTCTGCACCGCTTTGTGGCCTTGGAAAGAAAGGAAATGGGCTTTTCCGTTTGGTTAAGGCCTTTCTGGTCCGGGGGCGGAAACTCGTCCACTGTGAGGGAGGCGAGGAAAGGTCACTCGTTTTTTCCCTGGGTGAGACTAAGTTCCTAATCCTGCTCCCACCAGGAATGACCGGAACTTCCCACTGAGATTCCCTCTGAGACCCCCTCCTCTGCGTTTCTTCAGTCCCCTACCTGCAGGCTTCCAGTTAACAGCGGTTTGTAGTCAAAGGCAGGTGAAAAATACACCTTGCTTCTGTCCTATCTTTACATCTTCATCCTGTTTCTACTCCGTCCTTCCTACATTTGGGGGTTTTGTTTGGTTTTGTGCCTGAATTAAATGTGATAGCAGGGGGAATTTTTATAGACTGCCTGAAATCAGAATATCAGGAAAACAAATGCTCCTTTGTGAGATCTTCACACGGTGGGACAGCCCGCAAGCATGAGTCCCCAGAACTTCTTGCTCTGAGTGGCTCAGGGGAGCTGGGCCCTGCCCTCGTCCTCTCCTCGTTAGCAAAGAAAAGCTTGGGGTTGGAGTAGAGCGTTTCAGACCTGAGCAAACACTCGACTCACTTGTGCCAGGTTAAAATGTAGGTTCTGATTCGTAGGTAGGTCCTGGGCAGGGCCTGAGATTCTGCCGGTTTAACCGGCTCTCAGGTGACAACTATCCAATCCAAGCATTTCACTTTGTCCTAAGCCTGGGAGCTTGCCCAACATGTATCTCAGGCCCACCTCAACCTCTTGACTCTGGGTCATCTGAATGCACGTTAGAATGTGGAGCTCAGTGCTAGACCACAGAGGAAGGAGACCTCTGCATGTTGGTGTCACTGGGGGATTTGAAGGCACTGATGCCTGGGTCTCACCTCTGGGGTCCTAATTTAATTGGGGAGGAGTGGCTTGGGCCTCAGGAATCGTCCCAGCTCCCAGGTGACTGAAGTGGGCAGCAGAGTGTAAGGACCATAGAACTGGAAGATCCTTGGACTTCAAGTCGTGATGCCATTGATTTTGCTAAGAGGATTCTGCCAAAATGGGCTGGAAAAGGCACTTGAGCAATACAGAGGTGTCTGTGGAATGTTGTTTCTGAATTGTCCCAGCGCCCTCAAAACCGACCTGGCTTGTAGCAAATACAGTGCCAGCTCCTGGCAATATCATGCAATGCACACGCACTGCCCCTCGTTTCCTCTGTCTGTGGCTCCTTTCAACACTCAGGGATCCTGTGGTTCCTGTTCACTGCCCCGCCTGACCTCAGGAGACCCTATAGCAGGAGAGGGTCTTGTGTCATCCATTTACACAGTAATGAAAATTAAAGTCAGTGGGTTATCCTCCTTTGGGACGGGGTCCCTATGTCATTGTCTCCGACTGTAGGATTAAACAGGGCAGAGTGGGAAGCAAGTGGGCTCCGGAATCTGCCGGGCTGGATTTACAGCTTGGATGATGATGAGCTGTGTAGCCCTGAGTATGTCACATCGACTGGACGAGAGACTCGGTGTCCTTCTGAGTAACGCCAGCCTCATGGCTCTGGGGAGGTTGAACGGAGCGGAGAGCAGGCCTTTAGTCTTACCTGCTTTATTCAGCCCCTATCACTGCCTAGACTCATTCTGGCTTCAGATCTCCACAGGCCAGCATCCTGGAAGGAAAGGGGGGCCGCCGAAACCATTTTTCTAAGAGAGGAACAAAGGCTTAATTGATTCCCAATAGCAAACATATTAACATAGAACGTTGTTAGGGGAATGCACACTGAAGGTGGAATGTCACAATTCAGGAGACTGCTGCAGCCTAGAGTACCTTTTTTCTTTGGAGAGTTTTATTCCTGGTGTTGTAACTACTGTGTCCCGGCAAAACCTTCAGTGACCAGCGGGAACCATTTGCTCACTGTGCTACAGGCCTATGGAGTCCGGTGGGTTTAGGAGCTGTGAGAGCAGTGGTTCTCAGCCCAGGTGGTTTGGGCCTCGTCTGGAGACATTCTGGTCGCCAGAAGTCGGGTAGGGACAGTTATTGGCATCTGCCGGGTGGAGGCCGGGGATGCTGCTAAATATCCTACGATGCACAGGACAGGCGCTGCTGCAGAGGATTATCCAGTCCAAAGGGTCGGTAGTGCTGAGAGCCCTACCTGAGACGCCGAGGCCAGAGTGATTGTATTATTTGTTTATATCTGCTTTCCTGGATGTTCAATCAAGAAATTAACAGCTTGAGTGAAGTTAACAACTGACGGTTATCCAGCCGGGAGGGATCTCTGAGACTCCACAGCCCCTGGGAGACTAGCAGCTTCAGAGGGGAGTGTGCACTCTCCAGCAGCTGGGCCACACTCAGTTCCCTTACAGAAGGGAGGTGTTAGAGCTTCCCCTAACCAGGGTCCAAACAGTCGGTAGGCTCTCCCGCCACCCCCTTGCCCAACACAGCCCCCCTGCAGCATTCAAAAGGAGGGGCTGCTCCATCTGGCCCAACTCGAGAGACTTCAGGGCGTGTTGTTGATGGGAGATACAAGGGGCCCGACGGCGTATGGGACGGTATGTCGGACGGCGTGTCGGACGGTGTGTCGGATGGCGTGTGGGAGGGCAGCCACAGAGTGGGAAGCAGAGCGTTTCCTTTCGGGGATGCTGTGAGACTGGGGTGGCAGTTGACTCCCGAATCAGGGGAGCAGTTTCGAAACAAGGTAGCGGGTGGGCAAGAGGCAGAGGTAGGAATCTGCTCTCAGAGTGTGGGGGAGGGCAGGGTGTGGGGGTCTCTCCACCAGTGAAGACACGCACTGGACGCTGCCTTCACTGTTGGGGGGCCTCTATTTCCCAGCCCAACCATTCAGGTCTGGAAACGGCTCTACATGCTTCTCCATGCAGTTGTTCTCCCTTCCTTGTGAAGCAGGTTGGTGTGGATTATACTGACTGTATAATCTTCTTCACTGTCACCCAGTCTTGGAGACAACCCCCCTCTTCCACAGGCCTGGGACACACACACACACACACTCAGAGGGCGGCTCTGTGCCTGGAGGAGCAGTTAACTTCTAGGCGAGTCCCTGGGGCCTGGCACTGCGGCTGCGTCAGGTCTTCTGCTCACAGAAGAGGCTCGGGCAGGGTGGCCTGTGATTTTGTGGGGACTACAGCATCTGTTCAGTTATATCCTGGGAGGTAATTCTCACTAGGAGGTGAGAATTCTCCAATTCTCAAGTCTCTGTAGAGTGGGAAACATTGCCTAATGCCGACAAAATGCGCCTAGAACCCTCCCTCCCAGATGATCTGATTTCTAACTGCAGGAGGACACAATCCGTCATTCACAGTACGATAATGACGACACTCTAGGGTTCAAGCCCTTGTCCACAGTTCTGAAATCCAAAACACCCTAAAAAGACGTTTTTGGGTAAGCTTGGAGACAAAACCCATCTACGTGTGGCCTGGGCTGACAGATGGGCATCCGTCCTTTGGGTCCTGTTCCAGGAGCAACTACAGTGAGAAGTAGCCAGTGAGTGTGAGCTTTCATGAAGCCCATCTGCCAGGCCACCTCTGTTTCTCACCCTTTCACAAAGACCACCTCAGAGGGCAGCTGAACCATCTTCAGGGGCAAATAGGCCTCGGCTGGCAGCCGGAAGACCCACCCCTATTTTTCCTTGGTGCCGAACATGTCTGCCCTGGAGTCTCCAGGCAGCCCAACCCCAAGGGGATTTCCCTGGAAGGTGCAGAGCAGGAGGAGTCGTGGGCACATCCCTGGGCCGGAAGCATAAACTCAGGATGATGGCTCTTCCAAGGAAGAGCTCGTGACCCAGAAACGGGCTAAAAACAGTACAGCTTGTTGAAATTACATGAAGCTTTGATTACAGAGTGTATTAGTTTACTGTGGCTGCTGGAACAAAGCCCCACAGGCCAGGGGGCCTAAAACAACAGAAATCACTGCTGGCCCAGCTCTGGAGGCGAGATGTCCCAAATCAAGGTGTTAGCAGGGCTCCGGGCTCTGCTCCCTCTGAATTCTGAAGGCTCTTGGAGAGGTCCTCCTGTCCCTTTTCTAATTCTGGTGGCTTCAGCAGTCCTCGGTGTTCTTTGATTCCAACTGCATCACACTAGTCTCTGCCTCTGTCTCCCCACAGCCTACTCCTTTGAGTGTCTGTGTCCATATTTCTGTCTTTTCACACAGACATCAGTCATGTTAGCGTCAGGGCCCACTCCCATCCACCACAAGCCCATCTTAACCTGATTATAGCTGCAAAGACCTCCTTCCAGAGAAAGTCTTATTCTGAGGTGCCAGGTGGGCATGGCCTTTGGGAGACACTCTTCAACACAGTATACAGAGTATACCCTGTTTTGAAGTAATTTTTGTCAATTAATTTTGCCACATTTAAGGATCTCCAGCTCCACTATTTTGAATGGATAATACAGAAATTCAGGAAACATGTGTAGCTTAGTTAGGGTAATCTCTGTGTTTTACTGGCTTTACAGAATGTAAATTGATTTCTCACTCAGGTGAAGTATAAAGTCAGTGATCCTGACCAGCAGGTGGTATTCAATTGATTAGTGATTTGGGGACCCAAGGTCCCCACAAGGTCCCTGAGCTCATCTGCATCTGTCCACAGAGGGGAAAAGCATGGAAATCATGTGGGTGTTTCTACCGGGCTGGGCCTTGGAAGCTTTGCCCATCATGTCCACAACTTTCCTCCAGGCCAGAACTTGGGCACAGGTCACACCAAATAGCAATGGAAGCTGGAAAGTGTAGGGTGGTTATTGGCTGGGAGAAAGAAGAGAGGGGCTGGGGAAGAACCACAGCTGGCCAGGCAGTTCAAGATGGTGGCTGAGAAGAATTTTTTTTTTTAATTTTTATTTTATTTATTTATTTTTAGAGAGAGGGGAAGGGAAGGAGAAAGTAGGAGAGAAACATCAATGTGTGGTTGCCTCTCATGTGTCCTCTACTGGGGACCTGGCCTGCATCCCAGGCATGTGCCTTGACTGGGAATCAAACCGGCAACCCTTTGTTTCACAGGCCTGCCCTCAATCCACTGAGCTACACCAGCCAGGGCAGGAATTTTTCTTTAACTTTTTCTTTCCCTTGTTCTTTTCTCCACCTTGCTAAGCACTGGCCAGTTTGTAGTCAGATGTTCTAGTCTCCCTACTTTGTAGTACATAGGAGGAGCACACTTACTTCATTTTCCTGAGCCTCCATTTTCTTGTCTATGAAATGGGCTAATGCACTATCTTGTGGAGGAAGAGGAGGAGGAGGCTAAAGTAGCTACTTCGTGTTTATCGAGTGCTTCCTGTTGCAGGCCTTGTTCTGAGCATCTGTGTGTGTCACCTCGGTGCTTCTTTAAAAGATCCCTCTGATTAAGCATTAGTGTCACTGGGGCTTTTGTGCAGACAAGGAAACCAAGGCACAGAGAGGCCGAGTAACTTGCCTAAGTGAACTGCTGTATAGGAAAATGCCTCATACACTCCCTCTTCTCCCTCCCTTCCCCTCTGTCTAAAGTAAATACAATCTTAAAAAGAAAGAAAGAAAAATGCCCTGGTTGGTGTGGCCCAGTGGATTGAGTGCCTGTGAATCAAAGGGTCACTGGTTTTATTCCCAGCCTGGGGCGCATGCCTGGGTTGTGGGCCAGGTCAGGTCCCCAGGGGGGAGGGGTGCACGAGGGGCAACCACACACTGAGCTTTCTTTCCCTCTCTTTTCCCTCCCCTCTGTCGAAAATAAATAAATAAAATCTTAACAAAAAGAAAGAAAATGCCTGATACAGTGCTTACATGTAGTACTGAACAAATTTTACTTACTATTGTTTCAAATGCTTTAAAGTATCCTTAAATATAGGCAGGTGAACAAGCTGGTGGATGACAGTGTGAGATGTTGGCTAGCAAACTGCCCGAAAGTGGCTTTAAGAGGGTCCTGGAGGTGTGAGGTAGATCTCGCCCGCGCTCCCCGCCCCCTCCAGGGGACTTTGAAACAAGGTCTGCTCACGGCAGGAGGGCAGAGGGTCCCTGCTGCCCTGTGGGAGAATCCTGATTTTCAGCATCTGAGGAACCCCGTGGAGAACAGGGGGGCAGGGACCCTGCCTCCTGGCCCTTCGTGGAAGGGTCAGAAGTGGTTACTGGAGGGAGAGACATGGTGGGCATGGCTGTCAGTCACAGGTTCATTAAAGGTTTGTAGATTAGAGACCCAGTGCTACTCTGTACCCCAATCCCCCATATCGGCGCCACCTCTAAGGATGCAACACTGCCTCTAAGGAAAAGCGTGCCCTACCAACGCAGCTTCAGAGGCTCCTTGCCTCTCTGCTCACAGTGGTCACCCCCAGTTCCTCCGGGAGAGATGGCAGCCCCTCCAGGGGACAACAGAGTTGGGCTCCCTCTGAGGGCATCAGACGAATAATTATACCAAACTGCAAGAGCCAATTACGTGTTTGTTTCTCAGAAATTATAAACAAAGAGCAAAGGGAGTTTGCATCACGGTGTCTCAGGGGCACTGGGACATTTGCTCAGAAAGCCGCAGCTGAGTTGTACTTAAACCCCCGTGGGATTATGGAAACGTTTCATCAGCAACTACTGAAGGCGTTCGGAAGAAATCTCTCTGAGGGAGACGCTTCCACTCAAGGAGGTTCCTCCTTGCCCTGTTCCAACACTGGCTTCTTCCAAATAGTCTTTCTACATCATTCAATTATAGAAGGTACTTTATGCCATATTTTCATAGTATTTTTTAACATAACTCATGACTTGGTTTGACTTCATCAGCAAAACTCAGTAATTTACCTTGCTCAGTGCCTGGCACATATTGGGCATGAAATGAATATGGAATCAAAAGTGATGATAACTATAATAATATGCATAATTATATAAAGATAATGATAAAATCAAAGCTAACTTGCTGCAGCACATTCCTCTGCCTCCTGTCGTGCCCGTGGGAACATCCTCATGTCTTGAGAGGGCTGCCTCCCCAGTTAACCCGGAAAGAGCATCACTGCAAATATTGCGCTCCGGCCCTTAGGGCAGGTGGAAGTGGAGGCTGGATGGGGAAGGAAATCTAAGGAGCCTTGGGTGTGCATCCTGAGTCTGTCTCGGGGAAGAGAGGAGCAGGGGTCCTGGCCCTGAGGCCCATGACCCTTCCATGACCCCAATGGAGAAGATATTTCATCCCCAGCTCAGAGGGCCTAGGTGTACCCCAGCTGCAACAGGTCCACAGGCTCCAGAGTTCAGGGCCCAGGGTCCTTGGACTGTGAAATGGTGCTGAACAATTTTGTCGCTGAGGAGAATGGGCAGGCTCCTTGGAGGTCAAAGGGACCCAGGACCAGCTGAGGTGGCAGGAAAAGAAGCGGTCCCTGTGGGCTCACCAAGGGTAGTATCTCCATCCTGGCTGTGACAGTCACCTCAGCCTCATCTACCCTGGAGCGGGAGTTTATATATCCTTTACCACTTCATGTAATACAATCAATTTGCATAACTATAGCACAATGCTCAAACCCAGGAAATCAACTTTGGTACAAGACTATTAACTAAGCTACAGACTTGTTTGAATTTTGCCTGTCCCATTCCCCCCGCCCCCCACCACGTGCAGTAGGGGGTTAACTCCGCAGGCTTGAAGGAGTTCAAATCCTGCACATTCCAGAGAAAGGACTGGCCCTCGACCAGGATAAAAGGGTCTCTGGTCCCCTGCCCACCCCTCTCACACACACCAAATCTCCCTATAAACTAGAAACCTCCACCTCCCTGGCCCCTCTGCGAGCCAGTTCCTCATCTCTGTCTTCCTCACTCATCTGGGCTGTTAGAGCCAAAGAAACGTTCCTGGTAGCCACGTGGTAAAGAGAAGTTAACAAAGTACCTTCTGTTTTGGCCTTGGCCTTCCCTCACCCCACTTGGTGGGTGGGGAAGGTGCTGGAGCAGGGCTGTGGTGGGCATCGGCTCTTTGTCTGAGGATAATATCTACTCTCTGAGAAATAAGCCTTCTTCCTACCATAACCAAGAGCTACGATGCGAGTTACTAGGCTCTTACAAACTTCCTCCCACGTGACCACCCCTCATTGGTCAGAATTGGACACTTGACCCCAACTGGTCCAATCAGAGCCCTTCCCTGGGAGTGAGCAGCAGGTATCAGTTGCCCTCAGGTAGCTAGCACCCAGAGTCCTCGCTGGTGGAAGAGATTGGCTTGGGGTAGGAGGGTGAACTCAGGCTGAGATTATCCCTGGAGAGAGAGAGTCTCAGCTTAGTCCTAGGTGCCTGGGAGGACTAGCTCTGCCCCTATACCCTTTCTGGGTGCTATGCACCTTCCCTTAGGTTTCTTTTACATTCAACTCAACACCTTCACTGATATAAACACCGTATTTCATCCTCTCTGCATCTCCAACTGGTGGCAAAAGTTGGGCACACATTACATCTCATGTGATTATTGAAAGGATTAAAAAGAAGAGTTCTAAGAGGTGCATTGGCACCATCACACGTTTTCTCAGGGCCGTTCCTGCCTTTATACTCCCATGCGTGGAACTGGGAAGACCAGAACCCAGTCATGGTTTCTTCCTTGTGGGTCTTCTCAAACATGTTGAATGGCATCCGTTTGAACAGGCACCTTGACGAGACTGTCTCGGTGATTTGCAAAAACAGTCTGCTGGCTTAATGAAATCAGAACAGCCGTGTTTGCCATCCTAAACTAGGAGATTAAGGAGGAAAAGCTGGTGTAAGCAGGGCATGGGGATTCTCACAGCTGTGAGCAGATTGCTCGGCTCAGCATAGCCCTAGTCCAGGAAAGTCAGCTAGAACACAGCCCCAAATGAAAAAATTGAAAAAAAAAACCCATGAAGTTCAGATTTTATTTCCCAAGCTGATCTTAATTTTTTTTAAACATTTTTTAAAAGATTTTATTTATTTATTTATCTTTAGAGGGGAAGGAGAGAGGGAGAGAAACATCAATGTATGGTTGCCTTTCATGCATCCCCTGCTGGGAGTTGGCCTGCAGGGAACCGGCCTGCAACCCAGGCATGTGCCCTGACTGGGAATCAAACCGCGATCCTCTGGTTCACAGGCCCGTGCTCAATCCACTGAGCTACACCAGCCAGGGCTGATCTTAATTTTTTATATCTCAGCTTACCTTAAAAATGATAAATAATTCACGGCAGAATAAATGGTTGGACAACAATGTTTCTCTTACTCCATGGCTACAACCACACTAGGGGTAGAAATAGGCAACTGGTGTAGACTTTGGCAAAATAAGAATCTATTGTTGTTTCATTTAAAATAATTTCCTTCCTGGTTCTAAAACATAGGGAGTCCATTTATGGAAAATTTGTAAAATGTGGAAAAATATAAAGCGTCCAGGACTGGGGCATGTGAAGAGGGTGAGGGCGGGAAATGGGTGGTGGTCAGGCACGGCTCACCCTCACCCCTGTGAGGGCGTGTCCATCGGGCCAGGCAGAGTGATGAGGAGGGTGGGGGCTTCCAGGGAAGAGGGCCTGGCACAGAAACCTGGTCCTAACTTCTCTGTCAGTGGAGCATCCACGAAACATCCATGAGTCTGTAGAATAGAGAGCAGCCAAACAGCCATCATGGGAAGGGGACACCACTTCCGGCGGTGGGGTGTGTTCCCACATGACCTTACTCCGTTTCAGTGGGAGTCAGCGAAAGGTTTTCTGAGGCTCTGCTGAGGAAGAAATGCCAATCAGCCACAAAGTTAGGCAGTGTAGAGCTTAATTGGGGTTTGTACACCCGGGTGAGGTTGCGTGGCCCACAGAGTGGGGCCATGGAAGTCATGCCCAAGTAGGGAATGTGGTGGGGTTTTATTTTGGTTGGCTCTCTTCGTGGGAGCTGGGGATTGGTCCCCTTCGAACAAAGTGATACATCATTGGTGATACATCACCCTGTATTTCTCCCACACAGCATTGACAACAATTCAATTGAGCAATTAACTGTAAAGTTCATTGTTTAGGATCTTTCTTAGGACTAGGGTGACCAGTTGTCTGCTACCAACCTGTCTAGTTTGTCCAGGATTTCCTCAATTTTATCACTGAAAATACTCCATCCCAGGAACCCCTCAGTCCCAGGCAAACCAAGAGTGTTGGTTGCCCTACTTAGCAGACAGATAGCTGTCTCCATGGAAGGACCCTCAAATCTGTCCCTAGTTATCCTATTCCTACTCACACACAGTGTCTTGCACAGATATGTGTCCAACAAATATTTGTCAAACATTAATTCTCATTATTACCAGAAATGCTCCATAAATATTTGCTGAATAAATGGCCCCCAGCCAGGAAATAAATTGTTTTCAATATCATAGTGTATGACCATTTATTAATGAATTTACAGATTATTCCAAAAAGAAATAAAGATTTTTGTGCAAGTAGAAAGTGCCAAGTAGGGTAAGTTTAGCGGATAAATCCTCAAACAAGATCAGCAAATGGCCTCAAAGGGTTTGGTACTGTTTCATGAATCAGTCCGAAGTAGGGATTATGGATTTCCAGATCCTCCCAGATGTGAGGGGCCAGAAGAGAGGACAGATGCTGGACAAATGTGGCAGTTAGTAAAGGTGAGAACTTACATGGCATGTCACTTGACATAGCAATCTCACCAACAGTCCCTTGAATGGGATGCATATGGCTGTAGGGTTGGAGAGGTGACATAACCTTCTTAAGGATACACACAAAGTGCAGAAACCAGGCCATCTTTGTGTTCGTCTGCTTTTTTGTGTGTTCCTCCCATTTTACACTGACCAGGGCTGCAGCAGTGGAGCCCAACGTGCAGTCAGTAGTTTCCCGAGGCTCTCCGAGCCATCCGAATGCATTAGCAGCTGTAGGCCGATGACCACTTAGATGATGTTAAATATGTGTAAAGGTCTGGTTGCTTGCTCCTTGCATGTGTCCAAGGAAACCTGGAGGCATGACCAACCCCTGGCCAACCCCTGGGAAGGAGGCTCAAGGAAAGTTTGTGATGTCAGTGATTTCTTTGTCGACGCCTGGGCCATGGACCATGCCCTACCAGCTTGCCAGGGTGGCTTAGTGCAAATGGCAAGACTGAGAATGTGCATCTGGTTTCATGGTTGGGGACTTGAGTTTTGGTTGCCGTGGCTGATTGATAACAGGATGTGTCTATCAACTCTCTATAAACGCCCTGGCCCCTGAGACTTGTATGAGTTTCCCTGGGCAGAGGCCTTCCCCACGTGACCCTGTAGTTCTCTGCCAGAAAAAAGCAGGCCTGCGTGGATTCAGATGAGGGGGCATGGCCATGGGGCCTGTGCTGGGCCACTCTGCATTGTGCCGACACATACATTTTCCTGCCACTTTTGCTGCATCTCTTGCTGTCATAAATCTTAGCCCTGAGTACAACTCACTGTGGTGTCTTGTCAATCATTCTAGCAAATCATGAAAACTCAGAGATATGGGCCCAACACATAAAAGGAAATGATGAAGACTAGTTCCTCTTTAATTCCGCTGGCTGCTGCCCATTCCTGAGATCCAGACCATCATGCTTTTGCCCAGCCAAACTTCTTCTAGGTTAGAATAACAGCTCTGGGAAATAAGGGTCAGAAGAGCTACAGGCAAGCCAGGGGATTGAGTTATAATCCCCTTCGGAGGGGGCATCCTCCCACTTGGAATAGGTGGCAGAGAAGCAGGAGGCCTGGACAGAAGGGGGCAGGGAGAGTGAAGGTCCCTGGAGGGCACATTTTAGGGTTGATTGCTTTTTGGAATCTCTGGGACTTGTGCATTCTGGTTAATTTACATAATTGGAGTCAAAGCCACAGGGCTTCCCTAGACCTCTGTTACTCATTACTAGCTCAGCCAGGCAAGCAGTTTGGGTCAAAGGATCTTCCAGTCCTGTAACCCTCCTCCATGTGTTCACATCTCTGTTTCACAGTCCAGAAGCAAATTATCTATCTATCACCTGTCTATCCAAAGATAATTATATGTATACGCTGATGAGTACAATCATAGACACAAATACCAATCAAACTGTTAAACAGTGAAAGGACTGAACAATTAGACATAACTTTGCTATTCAAATAAAGTCCCAGCATTTGTTTTGTATAAAAAAATGAACAGCTGCCCTGGCCAGGTAGCTCAGTTGGTTGGAATGTTGTCCCCTGTGCCATAAGGGTTGGAATTTGATCGCTGGTCAGGGCACATACCTAGGTAGTGGGTTCAGTCCCTGGCCAGGGCACATACGGGTAGCAACTGACTGATGTTTCTGTCTCACATTGATGTCTTTTCTCTCTCTCTGTCTCTCTCTCCTTCTCCTTTCCTCTCCCTCTAAAAGAAAAAAAACATATCCTTGGGTGAATATTAAAATATAAATAAATAACTGATCCAGAATAGTCAAAATAATTCTGAAAAAGACAAAATAGGAGGGCTCTCACTTTTCTATTTCAAAACATACAATAAAGAACCGTAATCAATATGGTGCCGTTCTTGCATAGGATAAACATGTAAATCAGTAGAATAGAATTGAGAGCCTAGAAATAAACCCATGTGTCTATGTCAACTGATTTTCAAGAGCATTCAATGGGAGAAAGAATGTCTTTTCAACAAACAGTGTTGAAACAAATGGATAGTCACACAGAACTTTGTCCTATGCAACTATAGTTGCATACACTTTGACCCTGACCTGTACAAAAAGTAATTTAGACTGGATCAAAGATCCAAATGTAAGAGCTACCACTATGAAACTTTTGGAAGAAAACATGGGGAAATCTTCAAGATATTGAATCTGCCCATGTTTTTTCAGATTAGGCACCAAAAGCACAGGCAACCACAGAGTTAATTTCACCCACATTGACAGGTAACTGTCACAAGAATTCAGGGATAAGTATCTCTGCAGTCTCCTATTTTACAGATAAGTTGTGACGTAAGTTGCCCAAGGCTGCACAGCTAGGGACAGCTGCAACTGAGAACTGAGACTATTGGTCAAAGCTAAGGTGGCCTAGTTACTTGAAGACACAACTCTCTAATCTTCTTCTGGAACATAAGTTGAGTCGCCACAGGCAGCAACTCTACGAAAACACTGAGGGTGTCTTATCTGGCTAAACAACAAGCCACTAGTTTTACAACAATGTGACGTGTTTGTACACATGAGTGATGGCCCATTCCTTCTTGTGTGGTGCTCTTCTCTCATTTTATGATTTATTGCTCAGTTATAAATAAATTGCTACAGCCTTGAGTGGTGTGGCCCAGTGGGCTGAGTGCTGACCTGTGAACTGATAGGTTGCCTATTTGATTCCCAGTCAGGGCACTTGCCTGGGTTGTGAGCCAGGTCCCCCATTGGGGGTGTTCGAGAGGCAAACCGATCAATGTATCTCTCGCACATCGATGTTCCTTTCCCTCTTGCTCTCCCCTCCTTTCCCCTCTCTCTAAAAATAAATAAATACAATCTTTGAAAAATTTATTTCAACTTAGCATTTGGGAGTTTCGCACAAAACTGGGGAAAAAAAAGATTGGCCCATCCAGTTGGCACTTTAGGAATATCTAAAATATTTAAATGGACTAGCTTAAGTTTTTGTGTGTTCCCATTAAAAAAGGGGGTGCTGCCAAACACGCTTTGAGCACCCTCTGTGAGGACAAATTGCCCTGCTCACACAGCCGAAGGCCAGGAAAAGGCACTTAGAGGGAGTTTCCTTCAGTTCCCTGCTGGAGGGTCATTAGAAGGCAAATAGTCCTTGGGAAATGCTCTGACCCCTTTTCTTCAGTTATTATAAAGAGTTATGATCACATAATGATTCAGCATTTTGGCCCATCTCCTACTCGCCACCACAAAGGAACCTAGTACCTAAATAAGTTAAATGTGCACTTTTTCTAACACAAACAGCTACTTGTCCTTGGTCAATGGGTGAGTGACAACCTGGATGCCCAAATTCTTTAGAAAGAGCACGTTGTATCCAGGAGTCAGTGGAAGCATCACTCACCTGCTTGGCTCCTGGAGACAGAAGGTAGTCTAGCCCAGTGGTCACAAAGGTCTTCATCTAATACAGGTGTCCTCAGACTCAGAGGCACGATACCTGGGCACCTGTGAAAAACGCCAGTGCGGCTCACCTCAGGCCAATCCAACTGGACGACGTGGGTGGGGCCCTGGAGCCCATGATCTCAACCAGCTTCCCAAGCAATGGCGATTGGAGAATGGACTTGGGTCAGAAACCAGAGTTGGTGAAAGGCAGCAGCATCGATGTCTCCTACCAGCCGACCACCAGGAAAGACTCTAAGACAACACGAAAGAGGCCCTGTCAGAAGCAGCTGCGCCTTCTCTGATTAGGACCCACCAGAAAATGCTTGTATGTTACCCATCTGTGGTGGTTTGCCGTAGATAATAGAAGTGAGAAATGAATGACTTGGGACCTGAGGGTGAACTATAATCAGACTAGGCAGTTGTGGGACAGGTTGTGTTTTCCAAAGATGGACACCGTGCTCCCTCCCTTTCCTCATGCTATTCTGCAGTCTGACCTTGTCGCTCCCCTGTTGAGGAGTGGAGTCCCTTCTCCATCCCCTGGAACCTGGGCTGCCTGTGGCTCCCTCGTGACTAAGAGCACGTGGCAGAGGTGAAGCTGCATGACTTCTAGGCCAGAGCAGGTCTGAAGCTTCTGCCTGGTTCTCTTGAAATGTCTCCTCTCGGGATGCTCCTGCTCAGATCCCAGCTGCCACGCTGGCAGAAGCCCCGGCCATGTGCAGGTAGGTGCTCCCCATGCAGCTGAACCTGGCTTCCAAGTCATCCCAGCACAGGTGNGGGCTGCCTGTGGCTCCCTCGTGACTAAGAGCACGTGGCAGAAGTGAAGCTGCATGACTTCTAGGCCAGAGCAGGTCTGAAGCTTCTGCCTGGTTCTCTTGAAATGTCTCCTCTCGGGATGCTCCTGCTCAGATCCCAGCTGCCACACTGGCAGAAGCCCGGGCCATGTGCAGGTAGGTGCTCCCCATGCAGCTGAACCTGGCTTCCAAGTCATCCCAGCACAGGTGCTGAGAGTAGAGAAGGTTCCAGAGGACCCCAGTCCAAGCCACTCGTGTCTTTCCAGCTGAGGCTTCAAACCATCTCCACTCTGCTCTGCTCCAACTGCTGACCCACAGAATCCCTGGACATGAGAAGTGGTTCTCCTCTGACACTGTGAAAATGGGGACTGCTGTTAGCCAGCATGGATAACCGGAACAGCAGGGCGTACCCAGTGTCACGATGTTTGGTGGGTGATGCAGGCCTAAGGAGGGGGACTCTGTGAGGCAAGGCCCTCTGGGATCTGGTTAAGAGACTGCTAGGCTCTAGAGGTGCCTGGATTTCAATCCAGTTTCCGCCACCAGCTCCGTGACCTCAGGACAGTTACTTAACCTCTCTGTGCCACTCAGTCCTTCCTCTCTGTGGTGGAGATAATAGTGCCCACTTGAGGGAGTTGTTATGGGGATTAAGGGTGCTAATGTATGAACGACCCTTGGCTCACTGGACACTCCATGTTGTTTTGATCATTTCTGATTTGCACAGGCCTCTGCCCAATCACAGAGGATTTACTTCCGGTCTAGAGGGCACTCATGCTTGGAAAGCAATCCTCTTACTCTGTTGCAGTGCCTCGAGGGGCAAGAAAGACAGGGTACTGTCTCCCACTGTCTGTGCCTTGGGAACTTGGGACATAAAGGAAGGTGTCGCGTTTTTGACTGGGAGGAGCTGGAGGTTTCCTAGGGAAAAACATGCTGGAGGACTCGAGAATGAAGTCAGGCAGTACCGAAGCAGGTGAAGAAGTTGGAGAGGAAGAGAGCCTGGCTGGGGCCAGTGTTTGGTGTTGTTTTAGTGGTAGGTGTGTGAGTGTGTGTGTGCAGAGGGGGTGAGATTCCTTTGAAGAAGTGAGCAGGTTTAGACCATAAAGGGCTGTGTAGAGCAAGCTGGGTGTCAGGGATGTCCCCTAAAGCTTATCAGTAAGGGATTGGAGCAAGGCTGGGTCAGGGATTGTGGCCAAACATTCATCTCGAAGGGGTCTCCGGCAGGGGGTGAAGGGGGGATGGGGAAGGCACAGGATGAAGCAAAGGCAGGAAAACCAGGATGGTTCTCAAGAGCATGGTGGCTTCCAGATTCTCCACCCACACCTGGAGAACCCTCTCTCTCTCTTGCAAAATGGAAGGACGAATTTAGTTCTCTGTACATGAACATGGGCATGCAACCCAGGTCTCAGGTTAGATTTTCTCGTGGCCTCTCTGTTCCTGGGTGAGTGAGCTGCTTTCACTGTCCTGGTTACTGAATCACAACAGTCCCTCGTAACCAGGGTCCCTTCAACACCTGCTCGTGGCTGACTGCACTGGGCGCCAAGCAAGTGTTATTCTGGCATGTGAACGGCTGAACCTGGGGGCTGTTATTAACAGTTTTAGACCTTGAAAATCCTTTGATGAAAGTGCTGCTTACGGTAAGTTGGTACTGGGCTGCCAATCTGGAGGTACCATCTGCCTTTGTTAGCGGCAGGGGTTTGGAGGTGTTTCCATAAAGGTTCCCAGTCATACTCGCTGGCTCAGCCAAAAAGGAGATTCAAGTTACAATCCCTTTGGTTCCCAAATGGTTAAGCATCTCTGTCCTACTGGTTGGCACATAGTGGGCACTTATGAAATGTTTGTGGGATGGAAGTGAATAGGTAACTGAATAAGAGGCACTGGCAGCAAGATGACTAATTAAAATCTTTCTAATTTGAGTCCCCAAGCCAGGAGCAGCTGTGACTTCCAACGCACCCAAGCAAGGCGCATGCTTGCTCACTACCCAGATTTTTATAAAAATGAGAAAAAAGATCAGAACAAGGGACAGAGGAATGCTGTCGGCCCCGCTTAGCAACTACAACTGCCTGTCCTGGCCGGCCACTGCCACCCTCACCATGTCACCATCCTTATTGGCAGGTCTCCATGTCCAGGCCAGCAGTTCTGATGGTCTCAGAAGGTGACTGTGGAATAACAGAAGAAACCATGTGCCTGGAAACAGAACCAAAGTGTGGACATGGCCCCTCGGGAGTCCTACACTGGTTGACCTTCCCTGGTCCTTGACCTCACTCACTGGCAGCTCCCAACACCAAGTGGACCGCGCTGCCCAGCCCCATTGCTTGCGTGGTGAAGGAGTTCAGCTCATCATTTTCCACTTCGGCATCTGTTTGGACCCAACCTGCTCACAAGGACGCTCACTTCTTTCAGGCTTCTTTCAGGCTCAATCATTTTGAGCCTCAAGACACCGATTCACCCTCCAGCTTCTTCTCCTGAGGGAGTGCAGGCCTTCTCTGCAGGGCCAGCCTTGAGCAGACAAAGGGGGCCTCCTTCCCCGGGCTTGAGAAGCACCCTGGTTATGCAACGATCCCCGCCTCCAGGACACCTAGGCCCTGGAAAGGAGTCCCCTTGTGAGGCAAGACGAATATTTCAGTGTGCCTAACAAACTGTTTGCAAACCTCGAGGCAAATTGTTTTGAGGATATTCCATTAAAAAATAACAAAACACCTTCAAACTTAGGGGTGATCTGAATTCTAGAAAAAGCTGAGTCATTTAGGGCTGAGTCTGGAGAGCAAGGTGAGTGATCAAATTTGGGTAAACAAGGCAGTTTTAGGTGAAAAATGAGAAGTGCTTTTAGAGCAATCAAATTGGTTTTTATATCTGAATATTGACCTGAATTTTGTAAGCACCTGATAGATATCTTGGGCAAAGGCAGCTGGATGATTTGAAAGTAGTTTTTCTCAAGGTAGCCATGACAACCTTTATTTAAAAAGGCAAATCTGGGCATTTTGTTTTTTAAGAAAACCAGTTGAACTCATTTATTTTCATAAATACTATTTCATAAACAAATATAAATATGCCAGAATTATTAAGGTAATATCCCCCAAAAGACATCAGACCATTTTGTGAAAATGTCTTTGCTTTAGAAAGTAATAGATATTTTTTATGTGTATGATGCCTATTTCCCACTTTCATGACACCAAACTAGACTATCTTACCAGCCTCTGTCCTAAATGGCTGTATTCAGGTCACTGCGTTTCTATGGCAGACTCATTAGCAACCCACTGAACATCTACCTCTCCCCTCTGCCTAATTAGCAGAGACCCACCATTCAACCCTTGCAGCTGGAGGCCCACTGAATGAAAATAGAAGCTACCTGACTACTATAAAACCTTTAGCTTTCCTGATAAAAGGCACAGATGTGGCCACAGCCTCCTTTTCTCCCTCTTCTTGCTGCCTTAGAGGAAAACATGATGTCTGGAACTGCAGCAGCCCTTTTGAAACCAGAGGGAAGGAGACCGAGGCTGAAGAGCCAACCTGACAGGGACAGGGATGACCCTGGGGCCCTAATGGCATTATCCAGCTGTCGAAGCAGGCCAGATATCCCAGACTTCTGGACTTGTTAGCACACAGGAACCCCAAAACCATTTCCTATGGCAGTCAGGCTGTCTGCTTTTAGCAGCAGACAGCAGCCTGACTTAACACACAGGGCGTTCCTTTATTTAACAAGCACTTGGCAAGCAGCTGTGTGGCAGGTTGTCCGAGTAGGAAGAATCATGGTTGGAACTTTGAGGCAGATAATTCTCGTCTTGACAGAATTCTGGAATCGATAACTATAACAATTTTTAGTTTCTCATGTAAAATGTGCTAAAGTGATTGTATCTTAATAGTTTAAGCCCTGGCTGGTGTAGCTCAGTGAATTGAGCATGGGCCGGCAACCCAGCGGTTCATGGTTCGGTTCCCAGTCAGGGCACATGCCTGGGTTGCAGGCCAGTTCCCAGCAGGGGATGCATGAGAGGCAACCATACATTGATATTTCTCGTCCTCTCTCCTTCCCTTCCCCTCTAAAAATAAATAAATAAATAAAATCTAAAAAAAAGTTTAAATTTGCAGATAACTCATGTCCTAGGAGGCCACAATCTCCTCATGGGTGGTGGGGGAGGGAATTGGATGCTTATTAAGACCCTACTCAGGAGAGGGGAGAAAGGAACCCGGTGTTTGGCATGTGCCTGCTTTGTGCCCACACTGCATGAGTGACCCCACCTATGTCACTTCTTTTAATTCCTACACCCACTTTGATAAGGGAGGTCTTATTCTCTCTTTTATGTATTTTGAACACAAGTCTCAGAGAGGTTGAGTAATTTTCCCAAAGGCACACAGCAGGTAGAGCAAATGTCTCCCGCAGCCCCAACCCCATGCCTCCCGAATGACTAGACGAGAGTCATAATTTCTTGATTGAAATCTATCAGAGAAGAGCCCAGTCTCAACCTTAGAAGCATTTTTGGAGAGCAAAAGGCAAAATCCACAACTTTAGAGGCTCCTGAATTTCTCCTTGATGTACTCATTTAAGGAAGTTGCTGTGTTGCTCTCTGGAATATTTGGGAGGCTGTGAATTAGGAATGGTTGAAAGAGACATTAATAGACATGAAATTTTCATCCTGATTAAACTAATGCTGTGTTCATAGGAAACAGACTGAAGGGCCATCTGTTGAACCCTCCTCTCCTTTTGAGAGGCTGCAGCAGAAGCACGATGAAGTCACGCAAGGATGGTTCCACCCGTCTTTCTCACAGCAAATATGCAGGGGATGGCTGAAGGCCAGAATCTCATGTACCACATATAAATATCCATGACCCCAAGTCTTTTTAATTAGCTTCATTTCTACCAAAAAAAAAAAATCCTACAAGCTGTACTGTGGCCAAGTGAATGGGTTTAGGGTGTTTGCAGGACAGTTGGTGGACGGATAAGAGCCAAGCACGTCTGAACTGGCGTTATCTTATGTTGTCATCTCAAATGGCACGCCCCAGAAGAGCATCAGGAGAAATAAGACTAGAATGTTCCACGTTATGGGTTGAGCTGTGTCTCCCTAAAATTCATATGTTGAAGTCTTAACCCCCTGTAACTAACCCCAGAATATGACTTTATTTGGAAGCGGAACTTCTGCAGATGTCCTTAATTTAGATGAGGTCCTACTGGAGCAGAGTTGGCCTCTCACTGGGTAAGACTGATGTCCTTACAAAAAAAGGACATTTGGACACTGACCTACACACAGGGAAAATGTTGTGTGAAGATGCAGATAGAGTTTGGGATGAAGGGTCCACATGCTGGGGAACATCAAAGATGGTCACAAACCCCCAAGAAACCAGGGAAGAACGTGGAATAGATCCCTTCTCTCAGTCTCAGAAGGAAACAAAGTTTCTGAGAACATCTTTCATTTCTTCACAAACTTTCTTACTTGCATGGAAAATGAGTCCTTCCTAACCAACGTGGTAGGGCACTCCGATCTGAGGTGGTTCCCCTCAACTCACCACACAAAGGAAGGAGAAAGAGAAAGAAACAGAACCTAAACCTGAGAAGCAAGATGCTGACTCAGCAGGTCTTTCCCTGGGACAGTGGGAGGAAGAGGCTCAGGCTGGCAGTGCCCAGGGCCCCAAGGCTGTCCTCCTGGGACTCGGCCTTTCTCCCTCCCACCTGCTTCTCTGAGGCTCAGTGGCCTCTTGCTGACACCCCCGTTCTCTTCCTTTCCACTCCCCCGGCTCAGCTTGTCAGGGATGATCCAGGCATTGACATCAAGTCCTAACCCAGCAGCTTAATAGTCACTTCAGAACTAGACCGGTAGAAGATTAAGGGTTGCTAATTTGGAACCAGGGACTGATGTTCTATAAAAAGCAAAGGCTTTGGGATCTGTTTAGTTTTTTAAAAGTAAGCCATTTTAGAAACTCTTCCTACACAGAAATGATGAAGTCAGTGGAATCTGTCTGCTTTGCTCACCCATTTCTTCTTTTGTGAATCCTCTTTCCCAGCTTCCTCTCCCACCCCTTCCCTAGTGCTCCTGTCCCATATGCAGGGGACAGCTGAGACACTTGCAGACCTCTTTGGAAAACTGAGTTAACACCTTTAAAGAGATCACCCCATCCTTCTAGGAGTCTAGGGACCAAGAGGAGATGGGAGGAGGGGGCTCACCCGGGCGTGGTCCCAGGGCTTTTGAAGTGATGGGCCAATGGTGAGAGAGGGGGCTTGTGGAGAGGGTTATTAGCCCAAGGGCCTGTGGGAGTTGGACTTCCCCTCCAGGGGCGGCTGCCTTTCAGAAAGGCGCTTTGGAGAACCTGCAGCATCAGCAGCTTGGGTTGGAACCTGAGCCCAGCCTGTGGGGAACCTGTGGGTTGAGAGGCCTTCCTGGGATCTGTCTGGTTCTGCTGCAGAGGCCTGTGGAAATTACCCTAAATTCTTTCTCAGGACATGCAGGGAATCTTTGCCTCTCTCAACACCAGGGTGAGGGAGGCCTAGGAGGCATGACGAACCCTTCCTCACTTTGCTCAAAACTAAAATCTGAAGAGGAGGCAGCTCCGTGTTGCAGAAATTCAAAGTGTGGAGGCTGGTTAGGAAAAGGAACTTTACTGACTTTCTTATCTGTATCCATTGGAGAGCAAGTCAGCAAGTCAGCAAGCAAGGCAGCTACGTGAACACGCATGCACACCTACACTCATGGGTGCACACATCCCCAAGAGAAAATGTATGGTTTTCTCAGCTCCATAGTGAACCAATTTCAGTTTCTCTTTGGTGGCAGAAAATATGTAGTCATTTTTTTTTTTTTTTGCTTCTTAGTTTTGAAGTTCACCTGGAATTTATTTTCCTGCCCCATATCAAGACAATTAACATGTAAGCCAAACCACACCCTTGTTAAGTCCAGTGACTGTGAAGAGGACTCTGTTTTCTTTGTGACAAATTCCAGGAAGTTCTTCGGGGCCATCATTTCTGCCCTGTAGCTATGGAGAGAAATTTTGAAAAGCCCTCAGGGCAGGAGGAACAAAGACTGAGTGAGGAGAGAAGCAGAGTCCCGGGTTTGGTGACAGATCGTTGAGGGTTAGTCATAACTAGAGCAGGGACTTGGGGCTGGGGAGCCCCTTTGTGCAGACCTCACTGTGGTGGAAGCGCAGCCCCAGGCAGCCCCGCCCCTGGCCAGCTGGACACATGAGGCCGCTCATTCCTCTCTGACAGAGGCCTGGAAATTTCCCTTCCAGGTGGGGACAGGAGGCCACGGAACCAAGGCAGGAACCAAGCCTAACGTTTGGCTCTCAGGAAAGGAGTCGCCCTGTGATGACTCACCCTCAGCTTCTGATGTCTTGTTTTTCTAAGTCAGTTCAATGAAGTTCAATTTACAGTTATTCTTTACAGAACTGTGATAGTATAATATAGTATTGTAAATGGTATAATAATTACATTGTATCATTTTAATATAAAATATATAATAATTATATAACATAGTAACTGTATAGTGTTATGTAATTTATGTCATATACTGGTCTATGATTTTTGACAAATGTGTACAATAATGTAATCACAATCAAGGTATAGAACAGCCCCATCATTTCCTATATAATTATGCCCCATTGGAGGGTCTTCTCTTTCCCAGTCCTCATACCCTTGCTCTGTTTTCTGCCCCATCAGAGCCCCCTCCCAAGTCTGGCTCTCTCCCTATAGCAGGAGGTTGGTGAGGTTCGCCCCTGCTGGTACAGGCTCTGTGCTCCCCTGTCTCCCTCCTGCGGCCTTCTCAGTGTGCGGCCTTCCCCTTGTGTTTTTTTTTTTCTTTTTTCTTTTCTTCAATGTATGGTTGCTTCTTGTGCATCACCTGCCGGAAACTGGCCTGCAACCCAAGCATGTGCCCTGCCTGGGAATCGAACCCCGATCGTCTGGTTCACAGGCCCGTGCTCAATCCACTGAGCTACACCAGCCAGGGCCCCCCTTGTGTTTTTTAAGTGGAAGTATATTATTTATACCCAAACAAGATTTTATTTTAACTTTATTTTCCAGGCTTTAAGGCAAGCAAACTTAGCCATAATATTTTAAATATACTTCTCAGCTTATTGAGCCGTCAACTGGGAGAGTTGCCATGTTTGATAATTTGTCATAACCTAGTGATGATCTTAAATAATTGTGAATTCATTTCAGTTTGCTGAAATGTGTTTTGCAGGACCTACCTGTGACTGATGTATTAAAATAGAACAAAAACCACTGAAGACCATTTCCAAATGTACATCAGGCCACAATAAGCAAATGCCTGAGCAGTCTATTGTGTCCTCATCCCAGACCTGATGACACCACGTGGGCACGTCCACCCTGGTAACCACCACCATCACTGAACAGCTTTCTTCCTGGAGAAGGGCCCTCAGCCTCGTGGTGCCTGCGGGTGACCGGAAGGGAGGCGAGCTGCATTTCTGCTAATTAAAGATTCCTCATGTCACAACAAACTGTAACCAAAAGGCATGGCGCACCCATCCCGGCTGATCCTCCCCGCCTGGTCCTTTTAAAGCAAACACTTATGTAATGCAGCTTGTTCTGCACCCGGCCCTGTTCTGAGCCTTTCTTAGTTCACTCACGCATCCCCATCAGGGGAGTAGGGTGACAGCTCACTGGGCTCCAGGAGAGGCAGAGGGAAGCAACAGCCTCTGGTTCTGAGTTTGCTGTGGCCTCATACAATGGTCCCAGTGGGAAGTCCTTTTCTGGTCCAGTCAAAGTCTCCTCCTGGGCACCGTAGGCCCCCAGCCTTGCTGCCCCCAAGCCTGCGAGGGGATTGCTGGTTACAAGGTGAAGCCAAGTCCATCCCCTCAAGGAGGGGCCAGCCTGAGATATCTGGGGGTCGGTTTGTGTCTCCTAGGAGAGCTGCCCCTCTTGGTGAGGACACCACATCCGGGATTCTGGCCAGAGCCCCTCCCACACCTCTCCGGCCCCCACCTGCCTGCCCCTGGCTGCAGTCCTTCCCCGAGGTCCTACAGTCCTTTACAAACCTGACCTCAGCCTCCTCCTGTCCCTTCATGTCCTGGAGCCCTGAGCTGGGCTGAGAAGAGGGTTGAATTTTGGGTGGCGAAGCCTAGGAGACATTTCCAGGTGGAGGGAATGGCTGACAGAGGCAGCAGGAGAAAAGACACAATGTGTTCAGATGCTTGTGACTCAGGAAGCTGGGCGGGAGCAGCACGGTGAGGGGAGGGAGGAAGGGAAGTAAGGGGGGTGGAAAGGGAAGGGAAGGAAGGGGATGGGAGAGGAGGCCAGTGCTGTGAGCTGCCAAGTTGGAGGGAACTCTGGGGTGGGCTGAAGACTTGGGTCATAGACCACATTTGTCCCCAACTTCTGAGACTTCCTTTTATTCTCCACTGTCTAATGAACTTAATGATGATTTCAAGAGTTGGAAGAAAGGGTTACAGGGGAAGAGCCCACACCCTAGAAGTCTGGTACAGAAGGGTTCAGACTAGGTTGTGGGCCTGAGAATGTTCCAGAAGGATCAGTGAAGAAGAAGGAAGCCTTAAGCCACCTGGTGACTGCCTGTGACCCTGCATACAAGACCCTGGGTGAGAGGGTCTCTACCATGTGTATGTGTGCGTGTGTACAAGTACGCACAGGGGACGCCACAGATTGTGAGCGTTGGGGTTGTTGGTGCTTGGGTCAGGGTCAGGAGCTCAGCTGTCTGCCTCCCAATTTGGGAGAGTTGGCTGCTCCCCAGCCCTTTCCAGGCTTCTCTCCCTCCGTAGGGAGGGTGCAGGAGGTGGGCACACTGACTCCATCGCCACACCCACAGTGATCCTGGTTCTAAGATGGGAATAAACTGCTTGACAGAAGAACATGCTGTGCAAGGTGGAGAGGAACAAACAGACGCTCCTCTGCCACCCACACCGCACGGTGGGGCTTCTGGCGGGGAAGGGGCGGTGAGGCTGAGGCTGAGGCATGGGGCTCAGACGCCGTGCTGGAAAGCCCAAATCCACAACTGTACAGCATGTTATTTAATTAATGGTACTACTTATTAATTTCTATATTGTGCTCCTTCCAAGAAGTCACTGTAAACATTAGCTTTAGGATTGCTTCATGTTCCCCCACCCCCTCAACAGTCTGGAATAAGACACAGCTGACAATTAGCATGGGTTGATTTTATAAAAGCTTTTTCTAGTGAAACAGGTTGACCCGAGCTTAGCTCTTACACAAGAGGAATGGAGTGGGGATGTGAGTGGAGGGGAGGTGTTTGCAGGCAGGACTTCATCATGTCCCACCATCCTTGGGCATTTCTTTCTGGCTGTGTTTCAGCTGTGAATCAGGCAAGCCTGTTTCCACATCTCTGGGTTGACTCCAGAGCCCTGCTGCTGGGTGTGCCACTGCCCCATCTCTGGAGTTTGCCCCACTCCCAGACCTTGCTGGCTGCCCTCTGGGCCTCAGCTGAGTTGGCCAACCACTGGCCAAGGATGGCTAGACTCCCAATCCAAGAGAAATCCATAGAGTGGCCTGCAAAAGGGACTGTCACAGGGGGTCTTGGCCAACAAGGAGAGGACTGGGCTAATCCTGATTCTAGAATTTATCAGGTAGGAGCAAAAGGTAAAGTCGGAGACATCATTTTCAGGTGGAGCAGGGGCCATGTTGGTTACAGACTTGTCAGAGTTCTGTGGATAGAAGATGTGGTGACCAAGATCAAGGACATGGGATAGAGGGTAAGGCAGCCAGCGCAGTGGACCGCCACAGAGAGACTGGACAGAGGTGGCCTGGCTTTTAGCAGACAACCTCTCAAGTCCAGATCATGATGGCTTAGACCCATAGGACACATTCAGTTCCAATTTTGCCAAGACCTGGCCCAACGGTACATCATGGTCTTGGAATTTCGGGAGATTCTGTCACCCTAACACTTTTGTGACAATGAACTTTACCCCTAAGTTGAAGGCCCTAGGAGAACCTTTGCCATTTGGAGAAAAATCAAACAAACCCATGTGACCAAATCAGTCTCTGCCAAGTATGTTTTTAAAATTTGGAATGGGACAAGGTCAAGATCAGAGCCCTAGGGCCTGGCCACTCCTGTGGATGGGTGTTCACCAGCCAAGCCACTCTCCCCTTCAATAACTCTTACCCTCACCTGCCTGCCAGCATACCATGGGTGTTGTATTAGGTGAAACCTAATTCTAGTCAAAGTCCTTAAGAGCTTATCGAGGGCCTGCTGCGTGCAGGCCATTGGGTGGGGGCCTGTGCAGGGTCCATGATGATGGCAATATGATGCCCATCTTCCATCAGGAGAACCGTAGGAAGGAGGCAGCAGGGACCATCAGGAGACCCTAAGGTTGTGTTAGCGACCACAACACATTATCCCTGCCGTTCTCTGATTTGCCACCCTGGAAATAGACTAAATAAAACCCTGGCAGTGCATGGTGGAAAGAGGGATGGGGACGAGTACCATACAGTGGGAAAACCCTCACAAACGCTACCTCTGCCAGGCGATCAAGGCCAACATCAACAAGGGTAAGTCATGTTGGTCATGTGGTCCCTTGATAGGATGTGAGGAAAATAGAATTTACCTCTATGGTCTTCCGCCCCAAACCCATCATCCTCATCTCATCATGTAAAAACAAATAAGGCAAATTCTGACAGAGGAGCATCCTACAATGTACTAGACATTTTCTGTAAAACTGTCAAGGTCACTAAAAACGAGGAAAGTCTGAGAAACTGTCACAACCAAGGAGACATGACAACTAAATGCAACTTGGAAGCCTGGATGGGATCTTTCAACAGAAAATGGATATTAGGTAAAAACTGAAGATATCTGAATAATCTGTGAACTTTATAAGAATAAAGTTAAAAATGTATCAGTTTTGGTTCATTACTTGTAACAAATGCATTGTATTAGTGTTAGATATTAATAACAGGGGAAACTGGGTGCCGGACGCACAGCAACTCTCTGAACTATCTGCACCGTGTTTCTAGAAATCTGAAGGTCTCTAAAAATAAGACCTATCAAAAAAATCCCCGCAGCAATGAGGTTTGGAGTGGCCAGCCTGTGAACCAGGATCTCTGGCTCTCCAGGCATTTTGGTGAGCTGTTCTATGTCTCTTAATAAATCCTTTTTCTGCTTAAAATAGCCACAGTGGGAGTTCTGTTGTTTGCAAACAAGAACCCAGACTAATAAACCATATACATATTTACCTACAGCAGTAAAAAAAAAAAAAACAACTGCAGGGGATTTGGCATCATTGTCATTTTCCATTTTCAGTTCCAAGCATTTCACAAATGCAGGATAATGTGCATAAAGCATCTGGGGATAAAATCGAGACTAATGAGGTAAAGTGTGGAGTATGCTTTGAGCTCCCTGGAGCTCCTGGAAGGCAAGGTATGTGTATTATCATCGTTAGAAAAAACACGCTTTGAAAACTTTGGCAGGAAGGAGGATGGTAAGTGGAAATCAATTCAACTACTCTTGCCTTTTAAAATACACAAGTTCTATACATGTTAAAGTGATTTTTTTTGTAAATTAAGTTTTTCCTTTCTCTGTCAAACATTACTGTTCTATAGTCTGTCAATTATTTTTGGTTGGACACCCTTTGACGATATGTCCCAGCAGCTTCCAGATTCTCCAATGGCATATTCTCAAACTTCAAAATCTATCCCCATTTTGAGAAAAAAAATTATGTGTTTTTCTTTAATGTTATTGGTAATTTCAAAACAAATGACATGATAAAAAATCAATATAGTGGTATAATAGACAAAAATGATATTTTTATCTTTAAAGATACATTTAAAAATATTTTTAAAAGTTGTCACTTCTCCAAGGAGCACATACAGAGGGCCCATAGGCATATGAAAGGATGCTCAGCATCAGTAGCCATCAGAGAGATGCAAATTAAAACCACAATGAGATATCACTTCTCTCTGGTCAGAATGGCCATCACAAACAAAGCAACAAACAACAAGTGTTAGGGAGGATGTGGAGAAAAGGGGACTCTAGTGCACTGTTGGTAGGAATGCAGACTGGTGCGGCCACTATGAAAAATAGTATGGGATTTCCTCGGAAAACTAAAAATGGAACTTCTTTTTCACCTGGCAATTCCACTGCTGGGATTATACCATAAGAACCCTGAAACACCAGTTTAAAAGAACCTATACACCCCAATGTTCATAACAACATTATTTACAATAGCCAAATAAATAACTTAGGCTGTGATGGAAACAGCCTAAGTGCCCATCAGTAAATGAGTGGATGAAAAACAGTGGTACATGTACACAATGGAATACTACACAGCAGAAAGAAAGAAGGAGATTCTACCACTTATGAGAGCGTGAATGGATCTGGAGAGCATTATGCTAAGTGAAATAAGCCAGGCAGTGAAAGACAAATACCATATCATCTCATTTGTAAGTGGAACCTAATGAACAAAACAAACAAACTAGCAAAATAGAACCAGAGGCATGGAAACAGGAACAGATTGACTGGGACCAAAGGGGAGGGGAGAGGGAGATAAGGGAGAAGGGAAGGGAAGGGGAAGGGCCTTGTTAAAGAAAATGTATGAATGACCCATGGACCTGGCTAACAGGGTGGGGATCGACTGTAAAAGGTGGTGGGGGTGGGGCAGGGGAGAGCAACAAGGGAAAATGAGAACAACAGTAAGAGAATAACAATAAAAAAGTTGTTGGCTCATTGAAACATTAAGTAAGCTTGAAGTTTACTAGCCTCCTCTTTGTCCGTTGCAAAGAGGAGGCACGGCAGAGCTCGCCATGACCCTTTAAACATCTGGACTGGTGGGCTGTTTCAGTTAAGTCCACAGTAAGGAAAAAATGTGGGTAAACATGGGATAACAGTAGAATGCTTTGTCCTTTGTTTTAAGGTGAGATATTTTACCTGGAAAGTCTCTAAACTAACTGTGTCTGTTAAGACTGTCATATTAACAGGGATCATTGGCCCCGATTCCTCTTGGGCCACCTTCAGCACAGCTTGTTTTATTTTTATTTTTTATTTTAAAACCTTACAAAAGACTATAAAAATTGGCCATTCCAGACATTTCCTACCAAGTCTCCTAATGCTATCTTGGTGAATATGTGGCCTATTTTCTAAGATGTAATTGCAGATAGCTTAATTAACCATTTTGCAAGCATGTGGCAAGAATTGCCATTTTCATAACTGGGCTAAAACTTTCCTCACTGTTCTCCAGGTAGGTCAGCATTTTAGGGTTTTTTGACTTGCTGCACTCACTTCCTGGTATCAAAGTCAGATTCAGCAAAAATTCCTTACGTGGCAAGTAATTAGAAACCCAACTGTGATGGAAGTCTGGAGGTGGGCAGGTTCCCCAGAAGCTTGGTGCAATGACTCAGTTAAGAGATGTAGAGACCCTGGCTGTGCCTACCTTTTGTATGGAGAGTTTTATCTTGAGGCCTGTCCCCCTTGAGGACCTGCAGAAGTCAAAACCATCTAGTATATCCTCCTTCACAACCAGTAGGAGCGGGTTTGTCTGCATTCTCTGAGAAGTCTGAGGGTCAGGTGATTGGCCAGCTTCCATCATAATATCCTGGACCAATGATGTGACCAGGATCTTGTGCTGTGCTGATGAGCTGAGGCCCACTGCAGCCTTGCCACTGGACCTGGAGGTGGCATTACCTCCACCTCCAGTGCTGGTTTCCCCAGGGCAGAGGGTGTGTGACCTAAAGAAGAACCTGCTTACCTTACGGAAGGGGTAAGCACCAACAGCTACGCTCAGCAGGCCCGTCTACAAGGACTTCTGCATGATTTTCTGGAAGTCTCTTTGGCAAAAGCCTGAACTGTAAAATTTCTTTTTGGAGATGTTTTCTCCACATAGATTGAATACTAGGGGAAAAGGAATTTCTTGATAAGCTCTGAAATGAGATTTTTCAGCCATGACATCTAGAAAATAGTTCCTAAATTCAGCCTATACATACACCGAGTACACATTTCTTTTCAGGAACCTTGTCTTTGAAAGCTTTAATTTAAAAAAAAAATGTATAAAAAGACAATGTTAGCAAGGATTCCCAGCATCCATGGCTTAATTTGGGTTCTAAATGTTTTAATAAGGGGAAGTATATATTTAAACACTCAAATGTGAATTTGTTGAATATGTTAGACTTTGTTGAAAGAGATCATTTTAAGAAGCTGTATGTCTTTTTTCTAGTTTCCAAAAATGGGATGCTTGCCTCTGGCCACAGGTGAAGATGTTTATTTTCCTTGGCCAATCAACAAACCTCAGGGCAGCGGAACCTTCTGATTGGCGTTCAGATCTTCATGCAGAGCTAAGTGGAATCATCCGAGGGTGGATGCACAGCCTTCCATGTAATTGATTACCACGAGTTAAGGTTTTTCTTATCAATTCTCAGGCAGAGTTTTGAAAGGTGCCGCTGATGAGCCATGGCAAAGGGAGTTCCAGAAATGAGTATTTCCCTTTGATTTTTCACTCAGCATCTGAAAGCGGGTGCTTTTGGACTAGCACAGGGGACAACCCCATTAATACTTTTCTCTTATTTAGCCAATTTACTTTGAAGAATTTTCACACGGCTTCTTCCCTGTCATCAGCTTTCATGACGATCTCTGAGAACTGAGCAAACCACATTTCTGTCTACCAGTATCTTGTGCCATTGTGCTTAGTCAGATTATTAGGCTCAGTTTTCTTGATTGGTTTATTTATCATAAGTCATAGAAAAAAAGAGTAGTTTTAAATCAAAAATTTTTTTGAAAAACTTGAAATTTTATGTCCTAAGCTAATTAATTCAGCTAATCATTTTTTTTTTTGATTGAACAACTGGCCTGGGTTTAAAACAACAACCTGATTATTTTTTCTTAGATTCTTCTCCAAAGGAAACTTTAGCAGTTGGCAGAATGCAAATTTTCGCAGGAGTTTCTCCCCCATGAAAAGTTGGCTTTTGTTGTTAGTGTTTAATCACGCTGATGAAAAAAGCTGAATCGGAGAAAACCTTCAGCACTTTGTAGATTCTTGACATTATGTCCAATCCTGTCTGCCACAGAAAATTCTCCTTTGCAGGAAAAAAACAAATATATAAACAATACAAAAAGTGCTCTTAAAATATTTTGACTAAAACATCATTTAAATTAAGATTTCCATCATACTTCCACAACATTTTTGAAACTCCAATAAACTGGGGAAAAAACTCTTTTTGGCATGGATCCATATGTGACTTTGTCAAAAAAATTGTGGCCATTTTTAACTCCCCAAAGTGAAAACCAAGGTGGGTGAAAATGAAAGGTTTCAGCATGCACCCGTGGTCCCGCACTTGCAGAATGATGAAGGCTGCGCTGGCTGGTGTGGACGCTCAAGCGCGCTTGGCACTTAGAAGGCAGAGGCCACCTTTGATTTCCAAGTATCGTGTATTCGGCTGAAACCCAACACATTGCACGTCATGGCATCTGGGAAGATTTAAATCATCTTTTTCGACAACAGTTTAATGCCACCCATACAGGGTCAAGGACAAATACTAACCTCTACAGACAGAAGATGGTCCCTGGTGCCTAATTTTATATATTTTTAAAAAAAATTATAAGATAAAATTTATTTTAGAATGTTACAGAGGTAACAGAAGTGAGCCAGCTGGGCTTCATATGCTCAGGAAACAAGTTACAGAGGCAGAAGATGGGCCCATGGAGCTCAGGAGAGAGCAAGGCAAAGGTGATGCACCTGGGGGAGAAAGGGAGGAAGGAAAAGGCACAGGCACTTCGCCAAATTATACACACTTGCCGTCTGTATTCTGCCATCCTCTCCCACCAAATACTTTCATAAGAAGCGCTTAATGCCCGGGCTGGTGTGGCTCAGTGGACTGAGTTCCGGCCTGTGAACCAAGTCCCTGGTTCAATTCCCAGTCAGGGCACATGCCTGG
This sequence comes from Sturnira hondurensis, assembly GCF_014824575.4. NCBI lineage: Eukaryota > Metazoa > Chordata > Mammalia > Chiroptera > Phyllostomidae > Sturnira > Sturnira hondurensis. The sequence continues at coordinate 15,240,455 of NW_028087015.1, forward strand.
TTTGCGGGCCAGGTCCCCAGTTGGGGGCATGGGAGGGGCAACTGACTGATGTGTCTCTCACACATTGCTGTTTCTTTCCCCTGCTTCCTCCCTTCCTTCTCTCTGAAAATAAACAAACAAGTAAATAAAATCTCTTTAAAAAAAGCTCTAGCTCTAAACACAGTCATTAGAAAAAATGCTTAGGATGAAATCACCCAGCAATGAATCTCAGAGAAGCAAGAGTTGTTTTGTGAATCTCGTTTATGCTGATTTTCTTGAGTGTAAAACCAAAATATTAAAATAGGCAGTCTTCAGGTTATGAACGAAAATGTGTGTTGAAATGCTTTTTGTCACTGTGACCGGCGTGGCTCCATTGTTTGGGTGCTGTCCCGCAAAACAAAAGGTCACTGGTTTGATTTTCACGTGAGGCCCCTGCCTGGGTTGCAGGTTTGGTCTCTAGTGGGGCACATATGAGGGGCAACCAATAGATGTTTCTCCTCACATGGGTGTTTCTCTCCTTCTCTTTCTCCCTCTCTTCCCTCTCTCTACAAATAAATATTTAAAAAAATAAAATTAAATGCTGTTTGCCAGTTGTTTAGAACAGAATCATGTCTCTATTAAAATGTTATAAATGGGGGTTCATTGAGGTCCTATATCCATTTAAATTGAAGTGCAGTGATGAAATGACACACAACACATACAAACTCGTGTAGACGAAAACCAGCCCATTCTCAAATCTGGATGAGGGAGATAGGAAAGTCTAACGCAATGCAGGAAGACTCTGTGCTTTGCATTGTTTACTTTCAGCAAAACCTTCTCATTGTCTGATTCTAGCCTTTCATTGTCTTTGAGCCATTTCTATCTCAGTAAGTTGTAGGTAACTGTTTTGGGTTTCTAGGGCGGCAATTACTAAGTGCCACAAATTAAATGGCTTAGAATAACAGAAATTTATTGTCTCAGTGTTGGAGGCTGTCCGAAATCAAGATGTCAACAGAAACATACTCTTTCTGAAGCCTCCAGGAGAGAATCCTTCCCCATCTCCTTCAGCTTCTGGTGGTTGCAAATAAAGTTGGTGTTCTTAGCCTCAGACACATTTGCCCAATCTCTGCCTCTGTGCTTCTGTTCAAATTTCCCTCTTGTAGGGATTGCAGTCATAATGGCCTTAGGGCCCATCTTTATCCAGGATGACATCATGTTAACTTGATTACACCTCCAAAGACCCTGGTCCCTAACAAGGTCCCATTCCCTGGTGGACACGAATTTTTGGTAGACACTCTCCAACCCAGAACACTACTGATAGCAATGCAGACCAGTTCTTGCTTATAGACATGAAATTTCTGTCCTGTTCAGAAAAGATTCAATTGACTTTTCTTATTGTCACCAGAAAAAAACAGTATTGTCTTCATTTGCACATTCATTTCAATATTCTTGATCTCTAAATGTGTCTGCTCTTAAGATTTTCTTTTATTCTGGCCAAGATGAATGCGTAGGTAGATACATTTTGCCTCCTCGCACAATCGAAAGGATGACAACAAATTTAAAAACAAAAGAATAACCATAACTTTCAGAAAATTGAACTGTATGGAAGTCTGACGACCAAGGAGTTAAAGAAAAAAACATTCATCTAGACTGGTGCAGGGGCAGAGATGGGCAGCCAGGGCAGAGAGAACACGTGGCTGGCGGAGCAGGAGGTTCAATGTTTGTGTGCACATATCTGGGAAGAAGAACTGGGGTATGAGACAGAAGACACAACCCAGGGTTTCATTGCAGGGAAATAAAGCTTCAAAACCTCTGGCTGAAGGAAACCTGTGGGGGTTGAGGTAGAGGGAGAAACTCCCAGGCTCACAGGGGAGTTTGTTGGAGAGACCCACAGGGCCCTAGAACATACGCAAACCCACCCACTTGAGAATCAGGACCAGAAGGGCCCAATTTGCTTACGAAAAGCGGGGGGAGTGACTGAAAGCTGACTGAGAGCTGAGCAAGGGGCATTGTTTCCTCTCTGACCCCTGCCCCACATACAGTGCCACAATGCAGCTATGAAGAGATAGCCAACCTATCAGATGCAGAGTTTAAAACACTGGTAATCAGGATGCTCACAGAAATGGTTAAGTATGATCAAAAATAGAGGAAAAAGTGAAGGCTATGAAAAGTAAAATAAAGGGAACCAACAGTGATGGGAAGGAAAACAGGGACTCAAATCAATGGTTTGGAGCAGAAGGAAGAAATAAACATTGAACCAGAACAGAATGAATCCAGAACAGAATGAATAAACAAGAATTCAAAAAAATGAGGAGAGGCTAAGGAATCTCTGGGGCAACTTTAAACATTCCAACATCTGAATCATAGGGGTGCCAGAAGGAGAAGAGGAAGAGCAAGAAATGGAGAACTTATTTGAAAACACAATGAAGGAGAACTTCCCTAATCTGGCAAAGGAAATAGACTTCCAGGAAGTCCAGGAAGCTCAGAGAGTCCCAAAGAAGTTGGACCCAAGGAAGCACACACCAAGGCACAGCATACTTACATTACCTAAGATTAAAGATAAGAAGAGAATCTTAAAAGCATCAAGAGAAAAAGAGACAGTTACCAAAAAAGGAGTTCCCATGAGACTATGAGCTGATTTATCAAAAGAAACCCTGCAGGCAAGAAGGGGCTGGAAAGAAGTATTACAAGTCATGAAAGGCAAAGACCTACACTCAAGATTACCTTACCCAGTAAAGCTATCATTTAGAATGGAAGGGCAGATAAAGTGCTTCCCAGATGGGATCAAGTTGAAGGAGTTCATCATCACCAAGCCCTTATTATATGAAATGTTAAAGGCACTTATCTAAGAAAAATAAGAAGATCAAAAACACAAACAGTAAAATGACAACAAACTCACAACTATCAACAACCAAACCTAAAAAAGCAAAAACAAAAATGAACTAAGTAAACAACTAGAACAGGAACAGATGAACAGAAAACATGGATGGTTATCAGCAAAGAGGGAGAGGGAGAAGAATGGAGGAAAAGGCACAGGGAATAAGACGCATAAATGGTAGGTACAAAATAGATAGGAGGAGGTTAAGATTAGTATGGGAAACAAAGAAGCCAATGAACTTATATGTATGACCCATGGACATGAACCAAGGTGGCAGAATGATGGGGTGGGTACAGGGCAGAGGGGAATAAAGGGGAGAAAAAGTGGGACAACAGTAATAGCATGATCAGTAAAATATACTAAAAAAATCTTTAGTGTATTTTTTCCATTATCATTTAGTCCCCTTGTATCTCCCTTCCTCACAATTATTTTTTCTTAAAAAATTAGACCCTATGTGAATTCAGAGGTAAAAGAGGAAGAAACTGGGAAAAGGAGAAACAAAGTTTCAATTATATTACTGGGAATTATACTGAATAGTGAGTGATTAAAGTGGGTCAGCAAGTGCTGTCTTTTTAAAATGAAGGAGATAGTTGGGGTGTTTGGTGGGGAAGGGAGACAGGTTTCCCCAGCTGTAGCTCACATGGGAGCCATGAGGACGGTGGGCCTTTGGGTGGAGAAAGATGGTTTGGATTCAGAAGGAAGCATTTGAATCAGGTGCTCAGGACCCAGGTGGGGGCCAACAATTCAAGGTGAAGGACAGAGCCCTGACCTCTTCTGAGGTTTGAGGCAGGTGATAAGTGGAAGCAGAGCTTGCTCAAGACAACTTTGATGTTTCAGTGGTTTGCTTGGGGCTGGCCCAAGGCTGACGGAAGATGAAAGGAATTCCCTGGTGCATTTTTTCCATCCCTATTTACTGTTAAAAGTTTCCTTTCTTTTCTTTTCTTTTTTTTTTTTACAAAAGGAAAATCATGAGTCTCACATAGATTTTAAAATGATTTCATGTTAAGGATTTTATTCAACAAATGAAGGAGCCAGGCAGCTATACCATTCATTTAAAAGGGAATCTTTTTTTTCTTTTTCTTAACATGTTTTAAGAAATAAGCTCTTCCTCTTCTCCTTCTGGCACCCCTATGATTCGGATGTTGGAATGTTTAAAGTTGTCCCAGAGATTCCTAAGCCTCTCCTCATTTTTTTGAATTCTTGTTTATTCATTCTGTTCTGGTTCAATGTTTATTTCTTCCTTCTGCTCCAAACCATTGATTTGAGTCCCTATTTTCCTTCCCGTTTTCATCACCGTTGGTTCCCTTTATTTCACTTTTCATAGCCTTCACTTTTTCCTCTATTTTTTGATCATCCTTAACCATTTCTGTGAGCATCCTGATTACCAGTGTTTTAAACTCTGCATCTGATAGGTTGGCTATCTCTCAATTCCTTAGTTGTGTTTTTTCTGGAGCTTTGATCTGTTCTTTCATTTGGGCCATATTTTTTTTGTTTCGGCACACCTGTTAAGTAGGAAGGGGTGGGGCCTAAGGTATTTGCCAGGGTGGGGTAACCCACATAGCTGCGTTCAGGCACCGTCCTGGAGGAGGGGTCAGAGAGGAAACAATGCCGCTTGCTCAGCTCTCGGCCAGCTTTTAGTCACTTCCCCCACTTTTTGCAAGCGAATTGGGCCCTTCTGGTGCTGATTCCCAGGTGGGTGGATTTGTGTGTGTTCTACAATCCTGTGGGTCTCTCCAACAAACTCCCCTGTGAGTGGTGGGAGTTTCTCCCATCACCTCAGCCCCCACAGGTTTTTTCAGCTGGAGGTTTTGAAGCTTTATTTCCCCGCACTGGAAGCTTGGGTTGTGCGGTCTGTCTCACTCCCCAGTTCTTCTTCTCGGATATCTGCTTTTAAGATTCTCTTCTTATCTTTAATCTTAGGTAAAGTAAAAATTTACCTACCTATACCTCTATCTTGGCTGGAAGTAAAAAATACACTAAAGATCAAATAAAAAATAAAAATAAATAAAATACATTGCTTCCTATGGCATAGAAATATGTAGATAGCTCGAAAGTCAGCTTTTATAAATTGGAGATGTTTTCAGATAAAAGTTATATTTTTATTCTTAAATTGCTTGTTTTTTGGAAACAGGCAATTTATTTGGTTAAATTTTCTTCTTTTATAAATTTTTACATGTCCATTTTTGGTGAATTGGTCTAAATTTTCAAAAGCCTTGAAAGGTATATAACTAATTTCACTTCTAGCAAGAGGTCCAAGGATATAAAGAGAGAGTTGGGTCCAAATATATACCCATATACACGGATGTGCACATCTATCTATATGTGTCTGTGTGGGGATGTGCACTGCACTTTGGTCTAACGAGCGTACTTGTAGAAATTAAGGACTCAGTAACAGTGGATTGTTTGAATAAATTATGGTGTGATTATACAATTTGGTGCTGGACAACCACTAAGGAGGATGTAGTTTGCATTGGTTAACATGTGTGTTAGTTTGCTGGGGCCGTTGTGACAAAGCACTACAAATCAAGTAGCTTCAAACAACAGAAATGTATTCTCTCCCGGTTCTGGAGGCTGGAAGTCTGAGATCAAGGTCTTGCAAGGCCATGCTGTCTCTGAAACCTGTAGGGGAGAATCGTCCCAGGCCTCTCGCAGTATCTGGCAGTGGCCAGCAATCCCTGGAGTTCCTTGGCTTGCAACCACATCATTTCAAAGACTTCCTCTGTCTTCATGTGGCCTTCTCCTTGAGCACCTCTCTTCATCTCTTAAAAAGACACAGTCGTAATGGATTAAGGTCCAACCAACTCCTGTGTGACCTCAGTATAACTATTTACATCAACAATAAATCTGCTTCCAAATAAGGTCACTTTTTGAGGCACTGGGACTTAGGCCTGAAACATACGACTTTTAAGGGGACACAGTTCAATCCACAACAGCATGTGAAGATATCTACAACACATTTTTAAGTAGAAAAAGACAAGAAGAAGATTGTATGCATAATGCTATCTCATTTAAGTATGGGAGAAGGTCTGGAGGAACCCCTTGGATTGGTGGGGCATCGTGTGTCAACTTCCAAGGCAACCAGAAGAACTGGTTCTGACTGAGGAGCCTTTTTATGTGAGGTTTTTCAACATTCCACAGCATTCACCTAAAAGGAGTTGAAGTCAGGTAAATGGACTTTAGATCTAGAAGGTTTCAAAGAAAGAAATACTCACTTGAGACCAGGGGATGTCCATGGTCATGCCTCGAGTGGCTCTTCCATCTTGAGGGGTGGGCAGCAGCACCTCTGGAAGGAAAGATTAGGCCTGTCTCAGGAAGGGGTAGGCAGGGGTGGAAGGAGATTGTGGGAGACCAACTTGCCCCACTAATTCCCAGGGTAGGAATTCAATGGGATTTCTTCCTCTCATGATGGAAGGCAGCTGGCAACTCTAGATCAAGCCTGAAGCTACAGAAATTCGTAAGGTTCTAGACGTTTTTTTAATGTTTGTTAGCCCTGCACTCCTGTCCCAGGTCACAGGGAAGAGGGCAGGCAGATGGGAGGTGACAGCGCTGCAGTGCCCACCTGGAGAAGGGCTCCAGGTATGGAAGGGCGAGCAGTGGTTGTGTCAAAGAGGCTGTGTCACCTGCTCAAGGAAGGCAACATTGCTGTCACAGTGGCTGGCAGGCTGGGCAGTAGCCCTGGGCATCCTGGAGATGGCCGGAGGTGGGTCCACTAGTGCTTCAACTTGGTGGCACCTAGTGGCACTGGAGGCCGGAAGAGTGTGATGATGACATCCTGCCTAGTCTCTTTCTTGTCTTTCACCATTTCACTCTTTAATCTTCCCAGAACAATACCTGAGTGTCAGGGACTGGTACTTCCTTCAGGAATCTGGTATAATTGCAGGCTACCCAGAGCAAAGGAGGACTGCAGCTCATCCATCAGGATGCTTTCGAAAGAATAACAACAGCTATGCCCTTTCTAACACTTACACAATACTTGTTACGGACCAGCCACTACTTTAGCACTTTACAGAAATTAGTTCATTTAATCCTCATTAACCAAACTATGAAGAAGGCACTATTACCCTTCCCATCTTTACAGAGAAGTGAAAACATAAGAAGTTTAAACAATAGTTGAAACACTCTCCTACTTGCCAAGAAAAGCCCGTGAACAGGTGTGGAAGGTGGGAGCTGGTGGGGGTGAGGGTTAGTAAATCCCCAGAAAGGGAATCCCTTCCCGAGAAGGGGACTTGTTGGGAATTGGGATCTCCTGGGCACATTCTTCATCAGCAATATCACCTTTAGGGTTAAAATGTTCAGTAATAAGTCTGAGGGCCACACAGGGTAGGCATTTCCCAGTTGGTGGCCTGGCCAAGGGAGGTCTGAGGTAAACAACAGTGAGTAATGAAGCAACAGAGCCAACAAGAAATGCCTGAACTATGAGTACCAGAAACAGTCCCGAATTCCACAGCACCAGAGGATCTGAAGCCAGAAGCGCCCCTCCCTCCTCACACCACTGGGTGGGTGGAAGCGGGGAATTCATTCCCAGTGGGTGGTTGGAGAGGGGGCGAGTCTAGTACAGAGGGTTCCCGGATGCTACTGGTGGGGGGGGGGCCTCCAGATACAGAGGTTAAAGGGATTTCTGGGGTAGCGAGAGAGCTCTGGGTTTAGCTTTCTTTCCACAAATGTTTGCTGAGCACTAATTAATAATAATAGCTAATATGAATCAAGTGCTTATTCAATTATAGGTTCCATGTTGAACTTTTCCTATGTGTTGTTGTTTTTTGCAATCTTCTCTTACGACTTTTTAAGGCTGATGTTGCCATCTCTACTGAGGGATAGTTAACCCTAGAGCAGTTTTATCTTACCCAAGCTAAAAAGAGCTGAGCTTCTAAAATCTTTTAAACAAAGGACCTCCAGGCTACCAGGGTGCTCTAGTCCCCTTAGAGCTTGACTCGGGTTCCCTCCATGTGCAGAAGGCCAGGGGTAAGGTGAGATGGCAGGGGGAGGACGGACTCAGACAGAAGAGTGACCTTGTGACTGCCGGCATTGGAGTCAGGTTGCCTGTTCAGCCCAAGCGAGGTGGGAGGAGGTGAATGTGGTGAGCGCCTACAATGGCAAGAGTGAGCAACAGGTACCAGAATTCCTTACTGGGTCTAGGAACCCCCCCACCCCCCATGTGGAGACCACACCTATACATTTAGCAAGTTCTGTTGTTGTTGTTTATCTTTAGCAAGCATGACTTTCTGGGGCAGTACTCAATAGCCTGGGTAATAATGACCAGAAGTAGGGCTGTAGGCATGACCTCAGAGGACAGGTTAGCTCCTTGGGGGTGATGGGAGGTCAGGGGTAAGGCCTGGAGGCAGAGTGGAATTTAGATGAGACCTCATCGAACTACCCCAAGAAAGGGAAGGAAAGGAGAAATGAAGCTGTGATGCTGGGAGATAAAAGAAGGGGGTGTGGGGTTAGGGGATTTGGCAAGGCTTAGGGGCAAGGCTTAGGGGCAAGGCCAATACGCTCATAGATCCACTAAGAGTCTATCTCACGGTAGGCAATGTGTGGTCCAGGAAGCCATCAGAACCACCTTCAGGGAGAACAAAATGAAGTCAATTTTTTCAAAATTCACAGAAAAGTGCCAGATGTGTAGAATTCTACCATCTCTATTTCAAGAGTCATTCACACCAACATCTTACTTTGCCCATTAGTGCTTAACACTGTTGTGTGGTAAACGTTCACAGACGACCTTAGGGGAATGAGTGGCAAGTAAACATTACTGCAGGTCCTCCCAAAGGCACAGTCGTGCTTTGTTTGAGAGCTCTGTGCACTAGGACATTGGGTGGGGATGGGGGCACTTGTGACTTTATGGTGCAGGGATATAGTCATATTTTCTGCTACCAAGAATGATCCTAGTTCATGCGGTGTAATTAAATGGATGCCCAATCAACCGTGTCCCGATGAGAGCACCCTGGAGCCTCGAAAATCTGAGAAGTAAGGGTGGGAGGTAGGTTAGGAGGTGCTGAGAGAATGCCCAAAGCGAAGCGCCCTAAGAGGCCTGGTTTGGGAAAAAGAGAATATAAGTTCATTTTGAGATACTTTTTTTGAGATTTAGGAGAAACCTCTTAAAAATAGACTTATACAGTTCAGAAATCTTCCAAGAGTAGATGATCCGGGACAGATGGAGAATGATTTGATCTCATGTCTCTAACAATCTGTTACCGGACTGACGAGAGGTCCCTTTGCTTGCATGCGTCAGAGCCTAATAAAACAGGAAGGCGAGTTTAGTGAAGAAAGTAGAGGTGTACACAAGGCAGTGGGGCCAAGCTCAGAGACACAGGCAAGCTAATGCTTTCAGACTTTTTGGTGGCCTGCACAGGGGCAGTTTGTGTACAGGAAAAACCGTCAGCCATGGTTTCTAATAGAGGAGGATCATGGGCTTTGCTGAGAGGCAGGCACTAAGGTAGGGAGTAGTCTATCACTGTTTCGGGTTCTGCTATCCCCTATGCTATCCTTTTGCCTAGTTACCTGAGGGTGTGGTCACAAGATTGTTCCACTTTCATGGGCCCGGGGCTGAAATACAACTGAGGCTGAGATGTTATCTGGAGTTTGACTAAAACTCTGTGCCTTTGATCGCGCACCTGAGGCTTCATTCCTGAGACAGTTTGACTCTGACCGGAATCGGATGTCCTGAAGGCCTGATGATTAAGGGAGTGGACGTGCAGTATGTCATGGTGCTGTGCCTGGACAAAGCTAGCTTGAATTAAGGAAAAAGTCATGTTAAACAATTGAAGTTCCTGTGCAGCTACAAACCTCATGAAGGGATATTTGGGCCCAAGAATCTAAGGCTCAAAGAGAGAGTGGTGAGTGACATGGTAAGCAGTGGAAAACTGTGTGTCACAGAGAGCTAGGGAATACTGTAAGTCGAATGCTGTGATCCTCAGTCCTCTTGGTGTGGGGCTTATTTTGGCCTGTTCGACACTGAAGCATGAGGAGCAGCAGCCTGGAGCCTCAGACTCAGGTGGCAACTTGAACTGTTTCTCCCGAGACAAAGGGGAGGCCACCTTGTATAGTGAAATTTCCCACTCGGTTTCCAATGAGGTCCTTTTCATGAAAATGAGGTCTATAGATAGTGCAGTTCTGATTGGATGGGGCAGATCCCTGGGTTGTTGGGAGAAAGACAAAACCAGGACTTCACTGCAGTGGCTGACTCAGGTGGAGATAAGCAGCAGGGCAGAGCGCAGCTGCCAAGAGTTCAGTCTGGGGTTCTCCCTGTCAGCGAATTGTCACGAGGCTCTTATTACGAAATTTCAGCCTTTGGTTGACCATCAGGACTCCTTCTCAGCAGATAAATGCCTTCTGAGGGTCTGCATCAAACAAACTTTTCTTGAGGCCCACAGTGACAAGACAAAAATGATGCGTGCGACCTTGAGTAACTTTGAGTGTGACCTTGAGTGCACTCTAGCACCCTGGTGTACACACATTATTAGTCTTTAGTGAGAGTGGAAACGAGCTGAAATACTGCCTGTTACACGTTTTCCTGCTTCCACTGCCAATACATTCAACCAGCCAGTAACAGCAGCCACTGTCCACCTTTTATGCCTTGTGTTTAGGGTCGTAAAGACTCTGGTTGGCTGCTGCCCTCAGCAGAGGTGTTCCTTCTGTGTCATTGTCTGAATCTGAGAACTTTATTGAAAGTCCTACTGCCTCTGGTGACATGGCTGGAGCCTTCCAGTTTGCTGGGTCTGTGGCCCCAGGGGTTGGTGGCTCTCAGGGGACTCTGCTGAGCAGGCACAGGCAGCTCGCCCTTGAGAGTCATTGTCAGCCTTTCAGAGCAGGGCCGTGCTTAAACGCTTTTCTCTCCCTCCATGAAATCAATACTTAATTCAAAAATACTGTGAAGCAGACTGTCTGGGAGAGATGGGAGGGGAGGAGGTCTGTCCTGGGAAAGGAGGAGCCAGAGGCCAAGTCTCAAAGGGGAGGTGATGCCTGAAGCCTCCTTGCAGTCCGGTGAGGGGGACTCAGAAGCCAGCTGCCACTGTGGAGAACGTGGGCATGAGTCACTGGGGGTGGGGGGTATGGGGGAGGAATCTGTGGAGGATGTCTGTGATAAAATGTGCATATTGAGACATTGATTGTGCATCTGGGGTATTTTTAGTCCAAGAATAAATGCCAAAATGTTCTGGTGAATTGGAACCAGAGGCAGTCATATTCAAGTGTGAAAAACATGCCAGTGAAAAGAGTAACTGTTGTCTTGAGCTTGGTTTAGGTTGTGAAGGGGTGGAGAGAGTTCCCAAAAAGCTCTGTTTCAGGGTTGAGCTGGTCTTCAAGACTTGGGAACCAATCATTTCCAGGTTGGGTAGGATAGGTAGGGTGCTTTAGCGACAGGATCATGAGAAATCTGGGATAGTTCGGCAATCCCCTTCATTGAATTTATTCAGGAAGCTTTCCTGAGCATAGTCTGGTAGCATATGGTCCAGAATGGTCTCTGCTCTTGACATTCATAGTCTAGGTCACAGGCCTTCAGCCTTGCACCTCTGTGGCCTGTGTGGGCAGAAATCCCATCTCTTCCCTTTCCTGGAGCCACAGGGCTGCAGGGTATGGACTGTGGGGTGGGGTGGGGGACACGGATCACCACCTCCCAGCTCTGCCTGGGAGAGCTGGGGGACTACAATATGGGCGGCCAGAGTGAGTCCTAGCAACTGTGTCTGTGTCTCCTGTAGGCAGTCACTGTTCAGGCAGAGAATTTGGGTCAGAGCTGGGGATGGCCATTGAATTTAATCGAAAAGAAATATCCATAGACCCTGGAAGAGGCACTGGGAAGGGTATGGAGAAACAGATGACAGTGATTCAAAGAGTAACATGGAAAATGGAGAGGGGAGACGCGGCCTTCTCACTTTACAGCCTTGGGGGTTGTGGGAGTATGTACTACTTCTGTAACTTAAAAAAACATATATTTTTAAAAGTGAGTAAATGAGGATGAAAGGTGGAGTTGTTGAAGATCTTTCTTGCAGATGGTTCTGCTGTGAAGGCAAGGTGGAGAGCAGGGAGACGGAAGAGGGTCTGGCAGGCAAGCAGCCTCTGCTTTACAATGAAGATCTTAGTGGGGTTGCTCGTGTCAGAGGACAAATACCAGCCAATGCCATGAGGACCCTGAGTCCCCAGGGAAGAGGGTTCCGGGTTTACCCGTTGAGGAGGGGCCTCTCCCACTGGAGTTTGAGACATAACAGCAGTCAGGATGCCAGTGACACTCAGTGAGGGGCTGGGAGGGGGAGTCCAGCATGTCCAGAGGCAGTAGGTCAGGAGGGGAGGGCTTTTGAGGAGGGTGGTGGGTTGGGCTTCAAGGGAGTGTGAGAAGACTTGAGGAGGCCGCTGTGGGGCCTGGGAGAAGCATGTGATAGTAGGTGCAGCACAGCAGACACCCACATTGTGGGGGCGGGGAGAGGACAAGAGGCTTGAAGCTGCCAGGGCTGCTGGGAGAAGAACTAAGCATGCGTGGCTCTGAGCTCAGAGCTGTGGGGGATGCCCACCCTTCCTGTCTCACAGGAAGTGCCTCTAGAAGCAGCACCAGCAGCTCTGGGTGGGCCCTGGAGTCTCCTGGGGTCATGCGCCCAGCGGTCTAAATGTGCTGGTTACATACCACACAGGAGAAAACGACTGATGGTCACTAGCTGGTGCAGGAATCTGGATGTCCCCCTCAGGGTCCAGCGTCTTCCCATCTCTGGTGGGGTGTCTTTAAAAAAATTCCAGAAGATCCAAAGGCTTGAAATGTAAGCAGCTGAAAAAAGTTCAGGTTCCTGCTCTGTGCTCAGTCTTGTACGAATCAGAGGTTCTAAAAGGCAGCTGAGGCTTGGCCCAGCAGGACATGCCTTCTCTTTCTTTAAACAGGGATTCGTTTAGGATCAGCCAAGATGATGAGCCACCCTCTGAGATGCTGGGGATTAAGAAACTCTCATAACACTTGGTCCTTGTATTTGGTGAACTTTGAGGTTATAAGAAGAAAGATACCTTTGCAAAAAGTTATTTGAAAACTGGGCAATAAGAATTATTATAAGGCTGAGAACAAAGGGACAGTGGTGGGGGAAAAGGGTGCTCTGCTCCTGAGGTGGTAGGCCAAGGTCATGAAGAAGCTTCTGTTGAGCAGGCCTTTCAGTAGTCTGTCCCATTACAGATGATTCCCTAAACTGGCCTGAAAAATCCAACCACCTTTATTCTTTTTTAAAAGTATATTTTATTGACTATGCGATTATAGTTCTCCCACTTTTTCTCCCCTTTTTCCTCCTCTGCCCTTTATACCCCTCCCTCCAATATTCCCTGCCCCCCTTATTTCTTGTCCATGGGTTGTACATATAAGTTCTTTTGCTTCTCCCTTTCCTATACTATTTTTAACCTCCCTTTGTCTATTTTGTGCCTACCATTTGTGCTTCCTTATTCCATGTACCTTTTCCCCCATTATCCCCCCTCCCCTACTGTCCTTGCTGATAACCCTCCACGTGATCTCCATTTCTGTCATTCTGTTCCTGTTCTAGTTGTTTGCGTAGTGTGTGTATGTGTGTATGTTGTGTGTGTGTGTTATAGGTTCAGTTGTTGAGAGTTGCAAGTTTGTTGTCATTTTCCTGTTCATAGTTTTTTATCTTATTTTTCTTAGGTAAGTGCCTTTAATGTTTCATATAATAAGAGCTTGGTGATGATGAACTCCTTTAACTTGACCTTATCTGGGAAGCACTTTATCTGCCCTTCCATTCTAAATGATAGCTTTGCTGGATAGAGCAATTTTGGAAAGACAAGGGTAAATCCTTGTCTTTCATGATTTTGAGTATTTCTTTCTAGCCCCTTTTGCCTGCAAGGCTTTTTTTTGAGAAGTCAGCTCATAGTCTCATGGGAACTCCTTTTTTGGTAACTGTCTCCTTTTCTCTTGCTGCTTTTAAGATTCTCTCCTTATCTTGAATCTTGGTTAATGTAATTATGATGTGCCTTGGTGTGTGCTTCCTTGGGTCAAATTTCTTTGGGACTTTCTGTGGTCCCTGGGCTTTCTGAAAGTCTATTTTCTTCACTAGATTGGGGACGTTTTCCTTCATTATGTTTTCAAATAAGTTTTCAGTTTCTTGCTCTTCCTTTTCTTTTTCTGGCACCCCTCTGATTTGGATGTTGGAATGTTTAAAGTTGTCACACAGGTTCCTCAACCTCTCCTCATTTTTTTTTGAATTCTCGTTTCTTCATTCTGTTCTGGTTGGATGTTTATTTCTTCATTTTGTTCCAAATTGTTGATTTGAGTCCTGGTTTCTTTCCCTTCAGTGTTGGTTCCTTGTATATTTTCCTTTATTTCACTTTGTATAACCTTCGTTTCTTTCTTCATTTTGCAACTGAGTTCAGTCAATTCTGGGAGCATCCTGATTACCAGAGTTTTGAACTCTGCATCTGATAGGTTGTCCATCTTCTTGTGGCTTAGTTTTTTTTTCTGGAATTTGATCTGTTCTTTCACTTGAGCCATGTATATTTTTTGTCTCAGCACACCTGTTACATGGTAAGGGGCAGAGCCATAGGTACGGGTCAGGGTGGGACAACCCACGTCTCTGCGTGGTGGTGCTGTATACAGATTCGCTTCCCAAAAGCGGGTTTTTCCCTTCAGATTCCTGGGCGGGTGTGCTTGTGTACATTCTAGGATCCCGCAGGTCTCTTCCTACGAGACTGGGATTTTCTCCTGCTGCCACAATCCCCACAGGTTTTTACAGCCTTAGGTTTGAGGGTTTATAGCCTTAGGTCAAAGAGGTTTTGAGGCTTTAATTGCTCATGCCGCAACCCTGGGTTGTGTGGTCCCTCTGACTCCCTAGTTGTCCCTCCTGGCTTATCCTGATGTGAATGTGGGAAGTCCCATCTGCCAGCCACTGTCTGCTCCACTTGGTCCACCAGCTGCCACCTCACTGTATGTCCTCTCCACCACAGCTTCCCGTCTCCACCCCTCTGACTGTTCTGGACGAACGTTTCTTCTTTAACTCCTTGGTTGTTGGACTTTCTTGCAGCTTGATTTTCTGGCAGTTCTGGTTGTTTTTTGTTTTTACATTGGTTGTTATCCTTCTTTTGGTTGTGCGAGGAAGGAAAGCACATCTACCTACGCCTCCATCTCAGCCAGAACTCCCAACCACCTTTATTGGTGATGAGGAGCCGAGACGTTTTGTCCTTGGAGTAAATATGAGTTCTCTAGTTATAACCCATTATTGCTAATTAACGTCAAAAGCAGGAAGAAGGCAGAAGAATTGGCAGGTACGTGCACACATTCCTATTTCCCTTCTAAATATTTATCCGCGAAGTCAGAAATCCTCCCGGAAAGAAAATGAGGTTCTTAAATGGTTACATCTATTCAGATTACACTGGAAGTGATCTAGTTTCTGTCAATTGAATTGAGGAAGGGCCAAATAGCTGGCAACCTCTTTAATGGGAGATCCAAAAATATACAGAGACTTGTCTTTGTATTTCTGAGCAGATCAGAAAGGCAAACTGGCTGACTGGCTTGCAGTTTTGTAGACTGACTTCAGGATACTCAAGGTTGCTTCTACTTTCAGCAGTCAACTCAGGAAAGTTTGCAAAAACTCCAAGCTAAATAATTTTGTTTTACTTAAAACTGCTTTTATTTTTAATTAAAAAATAGGTGACTAAGAGATGTTTCCCCGCCCCCCCTCCCCTATCACATCTAATTTCTCTTATAGGGACCAAGAGAGCTGGAGGAGCCTGCTGCAAACCTCAGAAGGTGATGAGCTCCGCCAGACTCCATCCCCGAAGATGACTTCTGAGGGAAAGTAGGAGTGAGAAAATGGAACATCAGTGGTATGGCTCTCCATTGATTCATGTCTCCTTCCCTTAGAACAGTTTTTACACATTTTGGGGGGGGGGTGTTCTTCATCATCTAGACTTTAGGTTACCATTGGAATACAGCAATAAAGAAAAAGCTGGAGTTTAAAAAGTTCAGGCCATTTGATATGGGTGATTCTTAGGATACCTGAATAAGGTTGCATTAGAAATACCTGGACAGTGTGTACAGTAAGAAAATGCTGGAAATACCCTAAATATCAAGAATAGGTGATTAGGCATGTGCCTCCACATCAGTGACAGTGCCAGAGCCAGCCAGGACCCCTGGGAGCAATGTGCCTACTACCTGCAAGGCCCTCCATGTTCTATGGAGTCTCCCAACTCGTGCGGACGTGGCTGTGTGTGTTTGTGTTTTCCTCAAAGATTTTATTTATTAATTTTTTAGAGAGAGGGGAAGGGAGGGAGAAAGAGAGGGAGAAAAACACCAACATGTGACAGACTGCCTCTTGAATGCCCTTAACTGGGGGACCCAGCCTGCAACCCAGGCATGTGCCCAGATTGGGAATTGAACCAGCGACCCCTCAGTTCACAGTCTGGTGCTCAATCCACTGAGCCATGCCAGCCAGGGCATGACTGTGGTTTCATAGGAGCTTATATGGTCCATCAAAGCAGCAGCCTCCTGAACTGTTGATGTGCAAATTCTCTGAAATATTCATTTTAATCAGGATACTGCAAACAACAGGAAGGGGGGAAGTTTACCATTGTTCCATTCTGTAGCAGCAAATGTATCTATCTCACTCACCTGTTAGTTTAGCCCAGTGTTTTGGCTAAGTGAGAGAGGATGGGGGAAATTAGCCTTTAAAGAATGTAACAGTTGGTTCCTGCATATTTTGTATCATTAACTGTAACAAATCAGAGTGTATGCATGTGGTTCTGATCTTTAAAAAGGCAAATTGCCCTCGATGGTGGCTGTGGCTCTGGTTCTGCAGTTGTTAGTGCCCGAGAAGCAGGGTGCAAGGCACAAAGGGTGTGTCTCATTATCTGCAAATAAAAGATTTCTCTAAAACTTGTGGGGGGGAAAAGAGTAGGTGATTGGTCAGATAAACACTGGGAAACCTGTAGTAATAGACATCACTATTATGGTTGTAGCGTAATAGTGAGTAGAGCCATAGTTGGAAATCTGTCTGACAACCAGTCTGCTCTTTAGCTTAAGCCGCACTGCCTCTCATGCAGGGGAAAAAAGGCATTTTTCATTCATAAGGGCTAGTTCTCTCTGCAAATAGGGCAACAAATTTGAAGAAGCAGCTTCTGCAAAGCAGTTTGTATTATCGGGGCAATGGGTGCTTTAATTTTAGTAGTGATGGAAGTTAACACTTACCGTGTGCTAAATTCCAAACAATGTTCAAAGTTTAAAGTCACTCTAGCCCTGGAGGTGGGACCCTAATATTTTAGGAATGGTGGGGTGGGTTTGGGTTTGCTCCCCAATTAGGAACCCCTTCCCCAACTTCTCTTTCCAAACAAAATTTGGCTGAGCACCACTCCAGGTGTGTTCCCTTTCCAGTCCTCAAACGCATTGCCTGAAAGTTTGAAAGCTCCTCCTCTTGTAGGTAATGCAGTTATGTGGCTTGCTCCAGAAATATAACTGAAGTGGTTAATTTTTTTAATGGCCCAAGGACATGCTTTTCAACTAAATCAACAATTTGTGTAATTGATATATATGAACTGTAATTGACTTTAAAATCATAAATTAAAATAGTTCATTGAAATGATAAATTCTTGGATAGAGTCCACTTTTTCAAAATGTTATTGATTTTAAAGTTATTCTGAGTATTTTGGCAATTTTGATTAAGTGCTCTCTCCCCTTATGTAGATTTTTGTACCCACAATAAATAGATGTGGACTTTACTACCTGTGCCGAATTTTGTGTTCTTGTAGCAATGTTGGAAATCAATTGTTTCTCTGGTGAAAATACCCAGGGTGGTTCAGAAGGTGACTGGAGGCATGAACTCCGAGGCCTCTGGAGCTTCTGGTGTCAGGAGGTGCTGGGGGGTAGGGGGGGGGTTGTCACCAGGCACATTTCTAAACCAGGAAAATGATCGCCTTGGGTTTGGAGTTGCATCACTCACAAACCATTAGCTCTTATTTGGAAAGGTCTGTCCTAGAAGTTTATCTTTAAAGGGAAAACCTCTTAAGTGCTATTTGCACTCAACTTTCTGAGAGGGAAAGGAGGAAATGGTGCATTCTGAAGACAGAGCCTGAATTCTGAGCCTTGGTGACTGGGTGATGAGGGCCGAGGGGCTGGCCAGTGTTTCACTCCAAGGCTGCAGCTGCCCAAAGGACCCCCAGCACCATCCACTGGTCCCTGACCCCTCAGGTAATCACTTTAATACCACACAGAGGCACAGAGCAGAATCTCCCAGGGAGAGAGGGGGCTAGCAAACCCAACTTTGCTCTGGGAGGGGAGCATTGCAACTTGTAAATTTCCTGACTTCACTCAAGCTTCTGGAAACACCAAAACAACAGTCAACCTTGAGAGGGGGGGAATTCCCAGTGGGAATTTATGTAAATATGGCCAGTTATAGAAAAAAGTATAAAAAGCAAACCATGGTTTGGACTATTTTTGGCTTTGGAAAGAAAGCCCCGAGTAGAGGAGGAAGCCAGTGTTTCTGAGGTCACTTCCAGTTCAGGGTGCGCTCAGGCATGTAGCCTTCACCAGAAGTCGCTGTCCTCCTGGGCTCTGCGGAGGTCACTGGAGGCCCACGGGTCCACCGTGGGTGGACCATGCGGGAGCCGCTGATAACATCGGAGGCCCAATAGGCCTCCTAGTTCACTCCTCACTCCCCTACCCTGCCTGGGATGTTTGGGACCATGGCTCCCTCCGTGGCCCTTAGCTTGCCCATCCAGGTTTGTCCCTACTTGGTATATCTACCCTTGTTTTGACCTTTGTGCCCCCGGGGTTTGGCAACTGGTGAGTGTTAGGATGGGTGGGGTAGGGGGAAGTGGCAGCTGAACTACAGTCCAAAATGGCGGCTGAACTACAAAGGGGGGGAGCAGAAGACAGCTGAGGTCAAATCAGAGCCGAAAAGGCGGGCTTTATCCGCATAGAACCTGAGCTGGAGGAGAACCACCAATGATACATTGCCGCTTTGTCCAAAGGGGACCAATCCCTAGCTCCCAGGAAGAGAGCCAATGAAAATACCGCCCCCTCTCGCACCACATTCCTTGCTTGGGTGTGAGTTTCATTCTGCAGCTGGGGGATGTCACTGGGCAGGCAAACCCCAATAAAGCACTTTATTGTCTGATTTTGTGTCTGATTGGCATTTCATTCTCCAGGAGCCTCAGAAAACTTTTCAGTGAGCACAATATCAAGAGCTATTGAAAAAAAGGAAGGAAAGGAGGGAGATGGGACAGTGAGAGGAGTGGTATTTCCTCTGTGATCTCATGGTCCCCACCCACAGTTTCTTGTCAATGAGGCAGCACACCCTGTCCAGCTCGGGGTGTGCCCCCACTACCGCGCCTGCATGCACAGCCTTTCTGCAAAGATCCATAATGGAGGTCAGGGGCTCCTGGCGCAAAGAGGCTAAGTTCCAGTGCGAGGGAGGGCTGCATTGGCTGGGACATAGGCCATCGCCTTTGGCCTGGCCCTGCTCAATGTATTTGGCAGCCAGCGGAGGAGTCAGCGCCCGGTCCCAGTCTCATCTGGTAATCCTTCTGGACTTCCAGTCCCGGGCATGGTGACGTCGGGCAGGGGTGGGGGAAGGGGAATCGGTCATGGCTCTGGCCCGGGGCAGGGGTGGGGGAAGGGGAATTGTTCACGGCTCTGGCCCGGAGCAGACTCTTCCCACCCACTCTTCCCACTCTTCCCGTCCCCCCCTGCCCCCGGACTTATCCTCGGTGTCCAGTGTGCCCCTAGGATTCCCCGGTCTTAAACCCTGAGTGAGAATAGCCCCGGAGCCTAGACTCCCGCTGAGGAGACAAATGGGTTCGATGCCTCCGCTGAGAAACTTTCCCCCCCTTTGCTGGAAACGAGACACCCAGGGCGCGCCAGCCGCTACAGTTTGGACGTTCATGATCAGTAACGCTGTCCCTGGACCTCCAACTAAGTCCTCATCCCAGTGGCTGCCGGAGGGGAGGGCGGGGCCACTTGCCGCCCTTCACCTCAGCTTTCGGGTTCTTTGGTTACCCCTTCTAGGTCTGCGCGTGCATTTCTTAGCTCTGGGGCAAAACAGCCTTTCCGCTGTCCCTGCAGTGCAAAGAAGCCTCTCCTGGGTTCTCAACTTTTGTCGCTGGGGACTCCCGCGGGCTGGGAACCCCAGACACCCGCCTACGCTCCGCCTCCCCGCGGGTCCCCGCCCACAGCAGCTGCTGCCATTGGCGGGGACCAGTGGCTCCTCCCACTTTGAGGGGTTCTCTCCAGCATCTAGTTACTTTAGTTCACCACGCGCTGCGGCCAGGTGCCAGTTTCACCACCCTGGAGCGCGCAGAGCTCTGCTCTCCTGGAATCGCGGGGGAGAAGGGGGAGAAGGGGCGGTGACCTCGGTAGGCTTCCAGAGCTCCAGACTTCCAGCTCTTGCCCTGGCCCCCGGCCCGAGCCCTGGCCGACCGCCCGCATGGTGCTGCTGGCGGGGCCCGGGCCGGAGGGCGGCGGCGGCGGCGGCGGCGGGGGGCGCTGCGTGTCTCCGCAGCCTCCGTCCCCACCTCAGGAAACGAAGGCCAGGGAAGACCCCACCAACTATGAGGAATACGAGGACTTCTCGCATCTGCCCGACACCCGCAGCATCGCCTCGGACGACTCCTTCTATCCTACCCTAAGCGAGGAGGAGTACAGCGACGGGAGTGCGGAGAGCATCCCAGAGGGAGTCTCAGAGGGCTTCCCGGAGGCGGCTACTCTCCTGAGCGCCGCCTGCACGAACAACGTGGGACTGCTGAAGGCACTGGTGCGGCGGGGACCGCGCGTTGAGGAGGTGCAGGAGACCGATCCTAATGGCCGGGTAAGCAGGAATCTCCGCTGAGTTCGGGTCTCCTCCGCCGTCCCTTCCACTCCCCGCACAGGCAAATCCCGACTTTGTCCAGGTCCCCCAGAGACTTTTCCACTGCGAGGAGTGCCTTTTTCTCGCTCTTTGGGCGTGAGGCGCAAGTGAAGCCTCGGGTGGCCTGCCAGTCCCTGGCTGGAGGTGGGGCCAGTTTGATTTGTTTGAGGTCACAACCCCGAGGGAGACTCAGCTAATCCCTTGTCCTCACATCATTTCCTTCTGGTTTCCCCCCCCCCCCCCCCCCCGCCCCTAACCTTCTGGTCGCTGGATCATTCCTGGGGCTCTTGCTCCAGGTTGACTTATCCCAGTGAGAGGCTTCCAACCCAGATCCCCTCTCACCATTACTCTTCTCGCCTGTAAGGGACAACCCCTTCCTCCCACCTCCTCAACTACCCGCCCTGCTCAGTCGTTCGCTGCTGCCGCTCCTGCCTGTTCTCGTCCACATCCGAGAGAGCTAAGCGGCTCCTTCAGGCCACCCAGGTTCAGAGTTTCTTCCCAGATCTTCTGCTTATTCCGCGCCCCGCCCCCCCGCCCCCCTTCATCGGGCGACCCGCGTGGCAACCAGCCAGCGTCATCTCCTCGACTTGGTGTCCCCAGGGCCACTGCACTCTCTGGCGCTCTCCCCTGCCCCCGTCCGTGGGGCAGGCGGGGGTGGGGGTGGGGGTGGGGGGTGGGGGGTGGGCGGTGGGGTTGGGCAGAGATGCGCGGGATATCTATGGGTTAGTTGTGCCAAGACTCAGAGACAGCAAGAAACTCACCATTACTCTTCTCGCCTGTAAGGGACAACCCCTTCCTCCCACCTCCTCAACTACCCGCCCTGCTCAGTCGTTCGCTGCTGCCGCTCCTGCCTGTTCTCGTCCACATCCGAGAGAGCTAAGCGGCTCCTTCAGGCCACCCAGGTTCAGAGTTTCTTCCCAGATCTTCTGCTTATTCCGCGCCCCGCCCCCCCCGCCCCCCTTCATCGGGCGACCCGCGTGGCAACCAGCCAGCGTCATCTCCTCGACTTGGTGTCCCCAGGGCCACTGCACTCTCTGGCGCTCTCCCCTGCCCCCGTCCGTGGGGCAGGCGGGGGTGGGGGTGGGGGGTGGGGGGTGGGCGGTGGGGTTGGGCAGAGATGCGCGGGATATCTATGGGTTAGTTGTGCCAAGACTCAGAGACAGCAAGAAACATTTAGGAAAGGAAAGAACAAGTTGGCTTGCAAAGACTTGAGGACTGGCTCGTAGAACACAAGCCATTACTCACGTGGAGGGAAAAATCACAGAGTGAACACAGAGGCCAAGTGCCCCTTGATGTGCTGCAGGGACAAGCAGCAGTCTCACCTGATTGTCACATTTCCCGGCCCGAGGGACATCTGCAGTGTCAGCATAGCTCAAATTGGGGACTGCAAGTGCTTTTGCTCAGGAGCCCACAGCTGACAGAAGACAGGTGCTTTTTTTGGCTTGGGAACTGGTGGGACCCTGTGTAGTTGGTTTATCTCAGGTAAAGCAAAGACTTTTGGAGGCAGTGGCAGGCAGGTGCAGTGTGGTTGCTTGTGGTGTGGTGGGGACTTAAGCAGGAGAGGCTGATGAGTGGCTGACCTGGGGTAGCTGAGTGAGAAATAGGGAACTGGGGAACAAACTGGTTCCAGCATGCTGCTGTCCAACCTTGGGGCCACAAAACTCACTCACTCACTGCCTGCAGGTTCTTAGGGACACCTTCTTGGGAGGTCTTTCCTCCTCCCCAGTCTAAGCCAGCAGCACCTGGAGCTGGGTAAGGCCCATCCAGGAGTTCAGGGATTGAGGGTGGTATTTGAGCAAAGACATAGAGAGGATATCTGGGGGAGAGCATCTAGGAATAGGCAGTGGTAGGTGCAAGAGCCCTTTGGGTGGTCAACACGTTACCATGATTTGTGGCAGTAAAAACCTCACAGAAAGCCCTAGAGCAGGGGTGTCCAACCTGAGACTCGCAGGTCGCATGCAGCCCAGGATGGCTATGAATGCAGCCCAACACAAAATTGTAAATGTACCTAAAACATTAAGAGATTTTTTGGGGGGGTTGTTTTCATTAGTGTCTGTGTATTTAATGTGTAGCCCAAGACAACTCTTCTACTGGTTGGCCCAGAGACGCCAGAAAGGTTGGACACCCCTGAAAGGGTTGGACACCCCTGCCGCAGAGCTTTGGTGGAGAAGAAGGATAGTTCATTGTATCAACGACAGAAGGAACAGCCCGCAGGTGTAGCCCACGGCCAGCTTCCTGGAAGAAAAATGTCTCAAAGCGTTGACAGCTTTTCTGAGCCGTATTTGTCAAGCTGCTGGTGTCTGGTCGGTTAGGAAGGGTCCCTGTGTGAGCTGACAGATATTTCATTAGGTTTGAGTAACTAAGGATCAGATGTGTTTTGTTTAAGAAAATACGTTCTTTCCTGGTCCTGAGACTGGTAGAATGATAGCTATGGCTCAGCTCACACTGTTTCTTCTAAAATGTTGATTCCTCTAAAAGGATTGCATAGTCTAGTACGCAGCATGTAAATGTGTCAGCTATTTCTCCAGTAGCAGTCCAAGTGTATGCTCGCTGTCTTTTAGGTTGTGGTTGTTTCGTCCCCTGTGAACTAGGGACAGTGAAAGCTGCCATAATTCTTTTTCTTAACTCTTCTCTTCCACCTATTATTTCTAGGGTGGCGACAGCTCCGCAGACGGCACTGCAGCCGAAGGAAGTGTTTGTGCCGTCTTTGTTGTTCAGAGGGCAGCTGGAATGTCAGACAGGCTTTGAACCAGATTTTAAGCCCAGGTTATTTAAAATATTGTACCCCTTGTCTCGGTGTACGGAATTCTTCTTGGGCATGTTTAAATTCCAGGGCCTCAGGGAAATTTTTCACAGGTCCCTCCACCCATTCGCTTTGTTGGCTAGCGAAGTCTATACCACACACCCAGTATGGGAGGGTATCTCCCCTTACGCCTGAGGGGCTTCCATATTTTAAGGATGTGTACTTCTGATGGGGACCTTGATCTTGACAGATAACATGAAAAGTTTTGTTGTCCGTGGTGGTTTTTCGAAGGTTACAGAAGATGTATGAAGTTTGGACTTGGCTGTCTCTAAAATGAGAAGCGAGTTGTTTGGAGTTCACATCCCGTCATTCTGCATTTTCCAGGCCTCAGCACTGGTGGCCTGCGTGTGCACTGGTTAGTACAGAAAGTGAGTGCTGGCCTCATGCCTCTCCATATGTGCGTTGAGGGGAATCGGGCACAGGGAAAGGGGGTGAGGAGGGAGAAGGGGGCCCAAGGGGCTGGTGCAGAGAAGTGTGTCAGCTGAAGTGTGCCTGGGAAAACCTGGGCTTGTGATGGGCAGGCTGACAGATGTCAGCCTCTTCTTCCCTCCACTGACTGTGGCTGGGGTGCTCTGGGCCTAGTAGCCATGGAAAGGCCCCTATGTTTTTTTTTTTTTTAAGATTTTTTTATTTATTTTTAGAGACAGGGGAAGGAGAAAGAGAGGGAGAGAAACATCAATGTGTGGTAGAGGCTCATGTGCCCCCTACTGGGGACCTGGCCTGCAACCTAGGCATGTGCCCTGACTGGGAATTGAACTTGTGACCCTTTGGTTCACAGACCCCTACTCAATCCACTGAACTACGCCAGTCAGGGCTGTTTTAGGTTCACAGCAAAATTTAGGGGAAAGTACAGAGATTTCCCAAATACCCCATCTGCACGCATGCACAGCCTCTCCCATTATCAACATCCCCTCAGAGTGGTAGATTTGTTATAATCAATGAATCTATAATACATTGACACATCATTATTGCTCAAAGTACATAGTTTGCATTGTGGTTCATTCTTGGTGTACATTCCATGGGTTTGGACAAATGTATAATTTATATTCATCATTTTATCATAAAAAGTACCCCATGTGATTTCGTACAAGTGTATTAGTTATCTATGGCCACAGCAATGCTGCCTAACAAATAACCGAAACCTCACAAATGTATACAGCAGCAAACATTTTGCTAAGGGCAGCCCAGCTCAGCTGATCCTGGATTTGCATTCACTGGGGTCATCTGTGGATGGCAGAAAGGGGGAAGGGCTTGGCTGGGGTGACTGCTCCATGTGCTCTCTCATCCCCCAGCAGGCTGGCCTGGGCTTCAAGTGTTCTCCATGGCAGAGCAGGGTTCCAGGACAACAAGTGGAGCCAGTAAAGTTCAATGTCACTTCTGCCGAAGCAAGTTTACCCTCTTAAGTGTGAATTTGCTTTTGTTTGTATAGGATGTTATTCACTAACCATAGTGTTTATTTACTTATTTTTAATTTATTTTTATTAAGGAAAATTTTAGATAGGTACCCAAGTAGCGGGTACTAAGATCCTTCCTGTCCTAATCACCCAGCATCAATAAGCGTCTATCTGCTCTTGAAGGCCTGCTTTAATTTTGATGGAAAGGGCTACATTAAACACTGCTTTTTATATGCTTGTGTGAATGAAGGTTTTAGAAGTTTAGGACCGCCGGCACTGGCTTTGGGCCAGAATGGATTTTAGGGTTATTGGTCCACATCATTACTGGTTGATGAAAGTGGGGCTCTGAGAAGAGGGCATCTAGAATAACAAGAGAGTCAGGTTCTAGAGCGCCCCTGGAGCTCCTCGTGATGCTCCTTTAAACCAGCACGCGTCCCCGAGGGGCTTCTGAGCTTTCCACCTTTGCCCCGTGGCTACACCTGAGAAATGGCCCAGCTAGGAATTTGGGGTGGTTGGGTTGATTTTGAACACCCAATTTCTTTTCCATCTTATACTTGTAAAGGAATGGGAAAGGTGTTACAAAAATCTAAAATAATAGGGTATACAAACTTCTTGGAATCCCATTTATTCATCTAACATTTATATTAACATATTATATAGACTATAGATCAAAACTATTTTGAATGACAACTTCTGATAGATATGACTACACTACAGGAAAAGCTATAAGCATTATTTAACTAATTGTAAATTACTAAAATTCAAGCCATAATAAGCAGAGCCTGAGGTCAGTAGCTTTTTAATAGTTACAGCATTGCTCAGCTTTTCCCTTTCTTCCTGAATCTGTTATGGTAATCTTTACTTTTCTAGGAAACTGTCCCATTTTTTTCTAAGTTCTAAAGGTTAATAAACCTATGGCATTTTATAGTTCTCTTTTTAAGCTCTGCTATAATTGTGATACATCCTGTTTTTCTCTTTGTTAAAATTTAAAAAAGATTTTATTTATTTATTTTTAGAGAGCAGAAGGGAAGGACAAAGAGAGGGAGAGAAACATCAATGTGTGGTTGCCTCGGCCCCTACTGGGGATCTGGCCCACAACCCAGACATGTGCCCTGACTGGGAATCTAACCGGTGACCCTTTGGTTCACAGGCCGGCACTCAATCCACTGAGCCACACCAGCCTGGGTGTTTTTCTATATTTTTAAGATTGTGCTGTTTCCTTTTTGTGACAAATATTGTCAAAAGTATTTATTCAGCTTTTGCTTTTGATCTGTTTCTTCACTACGCCATCAATTTTTGGTTTCCTTTTTCTTATTTTTTCTTTCAGGTTAATTTTGCCTATAATTTCTTGTCAAAGTATCACTTTTGTTTTTCCCACAAGTTTTTTTTGATATATTTTTTAAAGATTTTATTTACAGACAGAGGGGAAAGGAGAAAGAGAGGGAGAGAAACATCAATGTGTGGTTGCCTCTTGTGCCCCCCGCACTGGGGACCGGGCCCGCAACCCAGGCGTGTGCCCTGATGGGGAATCAAATTGGCGACCCTTTGGTTTGCAGGCTGGCTGGCATTCAACCCCTGAGCCACACCAACCTGGGCTTTCCCACCAGTTTTGATAATGTAGTATTTTATTATTGTTCTGTTCTAATTTACATTATGACTTCCTCTTTTTTACCCAGAAGTTATTTAGAATTATGTAAAGATTTTTAAATATATATTTTTAAGCTTTTAAAAAAATTTAAACATAATTCAGAGAGTATGGTCTGTGTGAAACTTCTTTGATATTTCTTGAGACTGGCTTTACAGCCTCCTGGGCCAGTGATTCTAAATCTGAACTGTGTAATGTTCTATGATTTCTCTAAATTGAGTCAAAACAGTTACATATGTAAAAACTATACATAGTTTCCTTTAATTAAAAGAAATAAGGATTTAGAGAAGTTGTTAAAATTTGTAAACAAAGAAAATATGTTTATTCAAGATGATTGGGAGGTAGTTCCTCTAGACAACCTGGTGGGATGCATGGGGGGTGTGCGCGTGTGTGTGGTGAGGTTAGATTGTAACAGGTGGTAGGATATTAAGAATATTTGATGTCATTCAGTGTGTGTGTACATCAAGGAATTTGAAAGGGGTAATATTTTTAAATGGTGCTCCTAAATTTGAAGAAAGACAGTTGAAGGTGGATTTTATTTACTTCTACTAAATCAAGCAAATGTGAAATCCCGAGTGACTGTTGGGTCAGCGGCAAAATTGGATTGGAGTGGTGGAGAGCAATTCCAAAGTTACGTAAAAACGAGTGCTTCCAGAGGCGTGTCTCTGTCAGCTGTGGGTATCCTGATCCCAAGTGGGCATGTGTTGGGATGGAGAATGGAGCACTTGTCCCTGGCTTCTGAGATTTAAGTCTTGAGTGAGAAATCACCTCTGGCGAGGGACGGTCCAGCTGAGAGGTGCAGGCGGGTGGTGGGGAGGGAGGCTGAGGAAGGGGCGGGAGCCATGATCATGGGTGCTGCCCACCGAAGGGCATTAAATACATTTATGAGAGCACATTTCCTGAGATAAGGGAGGACGCATGGAGTTGGTTAAAAACAAAAGTCAGACAGGAGAATTAGTCTGAGTGAAAAAAGTCCATCTCAAAGGATTAATGCTGTGTGATTCCATTTACATAGAGATGGAGAACAGACTAGGAGGTGCCTGGGTTAGGGCTTTGGGGAGGGAAGTGGGTGTTAGTTACGCTAATGGGATAGCAGGAAGGGTGGGGGCCTTGTGGTGAGGGAACAGCCTTGCATATAGATTGTGGCTGTGGTTACAGGGAGCTCTACCTGGGTCGAAAGGGCATGGAACCACAGACGCAGACCCAGACACGCGTATATGAGGTAACATCTGAACGAGCTCTGTGGTCTTAGCCATGTCCTTCTCGTGGCCGTGCTTTTGTACCGTTAATTATGCAAGAGGTTGGTGTTGGGGAGGGTCCCAGAAGGGGCGACTTCCTGTGGGTCCAGCACTATTTTGAAATTGAGAGTTCAATAAAAATGAAGGAAGGCAACTCTTAGGAACAGTTAAGATAGTAAATTGTATGTTATATGTATTTTATCACAATAAAATACTGGAAAACAGTGAAAGAGGGCATGTATTGCCTTCCTTTTGCATCCCTACCTTCGTGAGTAGATCCTCATTTGGAAACTAAAGCAGGATCAGACCCAGTTAATATGTGAGGCTGGGAGGCGCTGGGAGTATGGGCTGTTTGAGCCATTGCTACTGAGCATCGCCTAAAAGGCTTTTCCCAAATGCAGGATCCTAGGCCCCTCCCTAGACAGACTGGACCAGAATCAGCCATTAACGGGGGTTTGAGGCGATTGGCCTGTACACTTGTTGGAAAGGCTCCAGAACATTTCTCAGAATAGAAAACAGGTTTGGTGCCCAAGATGGCAGGCTTAGGTGGGTTATGTGATCGTGGACAAGTCATGAGATCTTTAGTTTTCTCCAAAGTCCCATCTAGAAAATGAGGACGCTTATTACGAGATAACAGTACCTCACAGAGGTCCAGGTGGAATAAATGAGTAACTTGTATACAGTGCCTGCCACAGCAGAGGCACTTAGTGAGTGGAGCTATTGTGTCTGTGGGTGAGTTAACCTCAAGATGGTTTTCCATTCCAGTCAAGGGAAAAGGTGGAAGCCAATGTTTAACCAAAGAGGAGCCATCAAGAAAATATCACGTCTACTTGGCGAGGACCCCTTTGTAACCATGCAAATGTGGTAAGAGGTCAGATCTCATGTTAAGTGTTCAGACTACAGTGAAAGCGGCTCTCAGTGCCATGCATGCAAATGAAGCCAGGGAGTGAGGAGAGGTGAGAAAGGGCAGAGAAGTGTGCCGGGGCCGTGTGTTGGTGTCTCTTGGGAAGCATCTTTGAGAACGGTGGCTGGAGGCCAGGATGCTGCCTTAGGAGTGGAAGCCGTCTGTGGCTCAGAGGGGAAGGGGAAAGATCCAGACTCTTGAATGATGAAGAGGAGAGCATTTCAAGGAGGCAAAGGAAGGCAGTGAGGCCAGAGATGGTGACAAACCTTTTTTCTTACAGGCCTTATTTCTTTCTTCAGCATTTATCATGGGTAAAATTTAGTGCAAAGAGCCCTGGAGTTGGAGCCCTTGTCCACCCTGGGGCTCTCAGGGACCGATTCTGCCACTTGCTCTGCTATAAATAAGCAGTGCAGTGGGTTCCCCAACTTTCTGTTTCTGTTTCTTGACATTGTGGAGCCAGGCATTCCAAAGGGCCTGGCCCTCCCTGCTCATATCAGGAAGATCAGTCTGTATCTCTTCCTTCTAGCCCCCCCCAGCTTTTGTATTTCTAAACCCGAGGGGCCAGAGTCTTGTGCTAAAAATAGCGGTGGTGACAGAGCTCCTGAGTCAGTTTTGCTGGCGCTGTGAGTTGGGCTTTTTTTTTACGTAGGCGTTAGATAATGGGAGGGCTTCTGGGAAATGAAATCCATTTGCAGCAGCACCAGGGTGCACTAGGACTCAGCTGGAGGGACTCGGAAGCTCAGTGTTTGCATCGTGGCGTCCTTTTGTTACCTAGACACGCACCTCCCTGCTCTCACCATTGTGCTTCAGAGGACCTAGGTGGTTTGGGGGACCTGTCTCATCCTCAGCGAAAGGGGACAAAAGAGGCACCGAGGAGCAGGAGAACAAGTAACTATGTCATGTCTTGTCACGCACACATCCTCCTTTGATGAAGATTGGGCTACAACAGGCCACCTCTGAGGTCCCAGGCTTATACTCCATGCGCTATCATGGATGGCAAGTCTTTTTCCACAGATGTGTGTTAGCCTTATAGGAAAATCAACTCATCCAGCTGGCCTAGAGCTGAGAGTCCCATATCCCGGGAAACCCCTGTGCAAACCAGGGTAGTTGGTCAACCTACCTATTAAGGTCATTTCTGTGTTGGGACCACACGCAAAGTGTCATTATCAGTGAAGCCAAAAGACGCATAGACCACAGAATTCCTCCTTTAGCAGAATTTGGAAACCCAACTTTGGAGCAAAGCTATTAAGTTGTACCATCTGGGGACATCCCCACTGGGAGAGCAGCATTTGCCTTTGTTGCTTTGCTTGGACTCTTATCACACAAGAGAGTCATAAGGCAGAGAAGCGACAGACACATTGGGTGGGGAGAGTTTGGGAGACGGGGGGACTGCTTGATCAGGAGGGCCCATGGGGCAAGAGTCCGGAGTTAGGGGTTAAGTCTCCACTGCTGTCCACAAAAAGGGGAATAAATACATTTCTCTAAACAAATTCAGTTACTTAAAATGTATCATGGAAGCTGTGGAAAATTTGTTTTTAATAGAAATCATTAAAATTTTTCTTGGGCACAAACAAATCTAAATCCATTGGGTTGGTTTAGGATGAGGCACAAGTGTATTGAGTTAATTTTTAAAAACCTTATCTCATTTGTTAAAGGGAGTGACTTACAGTAACTCTACTAATAATTTTATTGGATCCAGGAATACTTACGGTACTGTTAACTTAAAAAATTTCCTAATGTTAATTCAGTGAAAATAACTGAAAAAAGGATCAACCTTTTTTTGCATCTGGCAAGTTAATCTACCGGTTTGCAGATGGCTTGACTTTTTTTCTTTTCTTTTTTTCTAGTCTTCTTTATTTCAGCATTTTATTTAATTCTAGAGAGTGGGGATGGCAGGGAGAAAGAGGGGGAGAGAAACACAGATTGGTTGCTTCTCTCATGTGCCCTGATGGGGTCCAGACCTGCAACCCAGGCATATGCCCTGACCAGGAATCAAACTGGTGACCTTTCACATTGCGGGATGATGCCCAACCAACTGAGCCAGCTGGTCAGGGCTTGATGTCAACATAAGAGTTTTTAGCAAATTCATGGAGGCTGTTTCCTTATCAATAACATGAGTACTTTAGAAAAATGTCTCTGTAAAAAGGAAAAAGACCGCTCCCCCAGGAGTGGATATTACTGAATGTTTGCTATTAAAACATATTTCAGTCCTTTCAGATGGCTATGACAGAATACCATACCCTGGGTGGCTTATAAACATCAGACATCTATTTCTCATAGGTCTGAGGTCGGGAAGTCTAAGGTAAGGGTGCTGGCAATGCGTTGTCTGGTGAGAGTTGGCTTCCTGGTTCACCGATGGTCGCCTTCTCTCAGTGTCTTCTCATGGCAGAAGCATGTTAAGCTTTTAAATTCTGAGTCATGGGAAATGCCCCAAATGCAAAGTGAAAGGCAAAGTATTCCCATGATGGGGCTCTCCCTCCATGACCCAAACTTCCCGAAAGGCCCCATCTCCTACCAGAATCACAGTGGAAGTTAGAATTTCAACATGAGCATTTCGGGAGAGCGTGTAGACATTCTGTCTGTAGCAAAACAGTATCAAGTGCTGAAGGAATAATTAGGTTATGTATTTGAAACATCTTCCAGTTGCAGAAGAGTCATATAATTTTTCAGTATTTGAATAGAACTGTGTGAGCATGATTTGTACTCAGAAAAGCCCAAGATTGCCCTGGCTGGGTGGCTCAGTTGGTTGGAGCCTTGTCCTGCGCACACAAGGTTGGGGGTTTGATTCCTGGTCAGGGCACATAGCAACACCTATGCTGTGGGACGATAACACCGATAACTGGTTGGGTTGCGTATGGGAAGCAGCCGATCAATGTGTCTCTCCCATATCCGTGTTTCTCTCTCTCTCCCTAAAATCAATGAACATATCCTTGGGGGGGATTAAGAAGAATATCCCAAGATCTCTACCTGGAAAATTGGGTGGGTTCACCTGTAGATGATCTCCATCTCTAAAAATATGGAAGTATACTCTTCTGTGATTTAAAAAAATGCTTAAATGACTATAATTAAATAATTGAAGTAGTCATAGGATGTGTAAAAATAGAAAAAATATTTTTAAAGAAAGCTAATTTAAGGCCTTAAAGTTCTAAGTGATAGGAAATGCACCAAATGCAAAGTAAAAGGAAATAATTTGAAAGGGAAAGTAAAGAAGAATGAATATTTTAAAGCCAGCTGTTTTGATATATAATTTACATACCACACAATTCACCCATTTAAAGTGCACAGTTCAGTGTTTGTTTTTTTGTTTGTTTGTTTGTTTTTTTAGCATACTCACAGCTACATGCAAAGATCAGGACAATTTTAGAACATTTTCGTGGCCCCGGATAGAAGCCTTGAAGTCTTCAGCCATTGCCCCTGCCCTCAGCGCCTCCAACCCTGAGCAGCCACGGCTTTACTTTCTTTATATTCTTTATAACAGGATTTTTATGCAAACACTCAATCTTTGTAACTTCATATCAACTTCTCTTGACATTTTACTCAGTAAGTGGATAAATGCAACATTCATGTCATCCCTGGCAGTGCCAGCCATGTGCGAGATGACAAATGTCACATGTGCCAGTTCCACCTTCCAGTGTCTTACAAGAAATTTTCTATAAGTTACCATGTATGACAAGGAATTAAGTTTTCAAAAAGTGTGCAAAGCCCCAAGCCTGACGTATTGCACTTCGAGTGCTGGGCCCTGTGATCGATCCTCTTACTCCTCTCTACTTGAGCGCCTTAGGAACTCGCCCGGACAGGAGTCTGGAAGCCTGCACTGGGCTCAACACACCCTCCAAGGGTTCCGATGCAGCTCACCTTTGAGAACCTCCTGTGGCTCACATTTACATCTTCTGACTAACCGGTCAGCTCAGCCTTGGAGGTTTTCTCTTCCTCCTAAGGAGCCCTGGGTTTCTGTTTTGAGAAGGTGGAGGTCGATGTCCTCCAGCTCGTTTGACCCCTCACTCTGTTCTTCCTCCTGTGTGTGTATTTTTTGGGGGGTTGTGATGAGTAGCTGTGTTGAGAGCGGGTCCTGACTGGTTTTGCCCTTGATTGGCTCTCTGGCAGGGGCTTGGGAAGTACCCAGTAAGGGTATATGCCTGTGTCTCCTGCAGTTTCTGTCTCCCTGGAGAACCTTGATTCACACATTCCCTTGGGAACATTACCTGCTGGCAGAATCCCCCAGCTTGTATAGCTGATGCCAGCTCTTGGCCTGGGACCACTTTCCTGAACCTGCATTTGAGGTCAAGTGTGGGATTTCTCCTGATAACCTTCCGGCATGTTGTGCATTACATGTTAGTAGCACAACTCCCTACACCTTTGCTCACACTTTGTGGCATGTTTCTGTTGCCTCCAAAGGCAGCTCTGTGACGGGGCAACCTGTGCAGTCCTGTGCCCTGTGCCTAAAAGTGCCCAGTCATTGGTGTGATGCTCTGCTGTTGCTGCCTTGACATTCATGAGTTTGAACTGGGGGTCCTACATTCTCATTTCGCACAGGGGCTGCAAACCACATAGCCGACTCTGGTTGCCTCCATGCCTCTAGTTGCCCCTATTTGCAACCGTGGAGTCAGCCCAGCCTCCCTCACCTCCCCCATCCGGTCACTTTCCAAGCACTGTGAAGTCCCTGGTGATGGCCCATCACTTTTCATTGGGGTCTCACTGCCCCTTTAATTTGGGGCTTTGAGATGTCTCATTTAAACAGATGCTGCACTTTGTTTCTGGTTTCTTGTATCTGAACATTTTCCATTCTGTTCTGCTACCACTTCTGAATTATTTTCATATGTGTGGCTTGTATTACAACAGTATCATCTTTGCAAACTCTTCTTTCTAGGCCCCTACTATTGTGGGGCTGAATACCTGATGTTCCACTGTCTCCGTTTGTGTTGCAGAAGCTGGACTCTCCCAGCCTTGGCAGATTGGTATTCTCCCTGGAACACATACCTACCCCCCCTCGCTTCTGCAAGTCTGTCTCAGGTGTCACCTTCCCCATGCACTTCTTTCATCCGCCTTTTTTTTGGATGGCTTCTTTGACTTTGAACTCCCACTTGCAACTTGTTTAAGAAACTCCTTTCCTTCTGTTTCCTTTTATAATATTATTTTATGTTCTCTCTAAACTTGATAAACTTCATGAGCAAAGATCTTTAGCATCATTGTTTATATCCTCTTCAGTCTAGTAGAGTTTGTTGCACACAGGAGCTTGCTGGATAAAACTGGGATACTATTTCTTGCTGCTAGTTATATACTCTTGATTTTAAAAATACAGTTTTGTGGATAGTGTAAAATACAGGTCCAATTTCATTCTTTTGTATATGGATATATAGTTTTTGCAGTACCATTTACTGAAGATACTATCCTTCCCCTGTTGTGTATTCTTGGTGACTTTGTCTAAAACTAATTGACCACACATGCTTGGGTTTATTTCTGGGCTGTCTATTCTGTTCCATTGATCTATGTGTCATAACGTTTTCTCTTTTTTTTGGTCAGTGCTACACTGTTTTGAGTACTGTAGCTTTGTAATATCATTTGAAGTCACAAATCATGATGCCTTCAACTCTAGTCTTCTTTTGCAAGATTGTTTTGGCTATTTGCGGGTCTTTTGTGGTTACATGCAAATTTTAGAACTTCTTTTTCTATTAATGTGAAAAAACCACTAGAATTTTGATAAGGGGTTGTGTTGAATCAGTATATGCTATGGGGACTACAGACACTTTAACAATATTAATTCTTCCAATTTATGATTGGAAATAATTCAAGATATTTTTCCATTTATTTGTGCCTTTTTCAATTTATTTCATCAATTTTTATAGTTTTCGGTGTACAGATCTTCACTTTCTTGGTTAAGTTTATTCCTAAGTATTTTATTTATTTTTTGATGCTATCATAAATGGGATTATTTTCTTGAGTTCCTTTGTGCCCAGGGCTTGGTTGGTGTAAAGAAAGGGAACTGATTTTGCATGTTGATTTCATACCCTGCAACTTCACTGAGCTTGTGTATTTGTTCTGAGAGTTTTTGATGGAGTCTTTAGGGCTCTCTATAAGATTATGTCATCTGTAAACAGAGATGATTTTATGTCTCCCTTTTCGATTTGGATGTTGTTTGCTTCTTTTTCTTGCCTGATTTCTCTGACTGGTATTTCTAGTACTGTTGACTGGAAATGGTGAGTGTGGGCATCCTTGCTGTGTACCAGATGCTAGAGAAGAGGCTTGCAGTGTTTCCTCGCTGGTTGTGATGTTAGCTGTAGGTTTCTCATTGATGGCCTTCATTGTGTTGAGACTTCTCAGCCTTGTCAGTACTCACAGCTGTTGGCTGCATAGTCTTTGCTGTGAGGATCTGTTCTGTGCATTGTAGGATGCTGAGCAGCATCCCTGGTCTCTACCTGATAGATGCCAGTAGCACCTCCCCCTGCAAATACCAAAAATGTCTCCAGACATTGCCAAATACCCCCTTGGTGGATGCAGGGGAAAAATCATGCCTTGATTGAAAAATCACTGAAACATAGAATAAAGTCAGCAAAATTGTTCGAGTTGTGAATGTGAGTGCTTTTTTATATGGAGAAATTCCTGAGGTTGTACAGGGATCTAGTGTTTGGCATGCCTGGTTGCTCTCTTCTGCCACTTCTTACTAAAAGTTTTGTCAAGTGTTTTATTTTTGTTTTATTTTAGGTTGGGTAGCATAATGTTAACACCCAAGAAGGTAAAACGAATCATTTCCTTTGCAGCAGCTCATTAACAACGGGTAGCACATAGAGGTCAATGCACCACAGCTTAAAAAAACAATCAGTACAATTGGGGACCCCTCCACTATAGAATGGGAAACTGTACCCATATCACAACAACAGTCATCCCAAGAAACACGACAGCTACATCCACCCTCCTTCATGGGGTAGATCCATAGAATTTGTCAAGTAGATCAGCTACTTGATCACTGGAGACTCGGATCCAGCCACCCTCACAGACATGGTGGTGGTTGACCGCACCTCCTGAGTGGGCCTCTGACAGCTGTTCCTCCCATAGGCCATAGGAGGGACCCTGATCCGTGACCCCATGTGCATCCACAGAGCCAGAATCTGCACAGAAGGCGGACCCTGAGATTTGGTTTTCACTGTCCACGTAGTAGACGCCTCTCTTACCCCACCCACAGATCATGAAGCACACGGAGAGCCCCATGGCTTTATACTGATAAACTATGTTGGCCGGCAGCTTGGAGGCAGCTGCTCCTGAGATGTGTTCCTTGTTTCGAAGCTCACAGATTTGGTGTTTCCGAGCCAATAGCCATTCCCAGAAGCTACAGTCTGCTGTGTCCTCAGCCATGGTGCCCAGTAGGTAGGGGCTGATGTCTACCACCTTTATTGTCTGAGAAGCAAGGTAGGTACCCGCTGTGGCTGAGAACCCACTGCAACAATGACTCCACATTGAAGCTTGAAGGCCAGAGTGATGGTTCCATGAAGCATTTAAATTCTCAGCCCCTTTGGTATACCCTGCTGGGTGCTGCCAGGCTCAGCCCATCACTGGGACCACCTGGACCCAGGTCCAACAGCTCCACACAACCTCTGAGGCTAAAAATCACGTGCTGGTTCATCAGTAGTGAGTTCTATGACACTCTGGCCGGCACCATGTCTTGTCAGGTGTGTTTTCTAAAGTCAAAGAATGTGCAGCTTAGTAGGAAATTTTGTCTACCAGCTCTCCTGAGGTGCTGCTATTCCGTAAAATGAGAAGAGCCCTTAATTAGAGTTCCCAGCACAGTCCGCACTTCTCACTTGGAGTGTTTGTTGCTAGAATTTTAACATTCGACTATATTTTCCTCTGGGAAAATATTCATAATAGGACAAGCTGTGCTTTTAAAAATGTAATATGAGGTTAACCCCAAGAGGCATGGCACATTCTCTCCACATTGCACGCAGTTTGCCTCATGATTGTCACTCCACATTTATCCAGTGCCAGGGGGACACGTGGAGGCCACCACCACATGCTCATTGGAAGTTTAATTGGTAATGAAGCTGATGAGGAGTCACAGATGACCCATTTCATACCTAGCAAGATAGAGCAATGCACAGTCTACCAAAAACTGTGCATACGTTTTTGATCGCAAAGGGAGTTATATTAACTAGAAACACTAAAAAAAAAACACTGCAATTCTTCCTTATAAGAGAAGTAACACAGAAAACAATTTGCATTAAACATGCATCTTGATTCTGCATGAAGTTGCCTTCCTTTCCCTTTAATGGGTTTATTTATTTAACAAATACGAGTACTTATTGAATGCTTGTGGCCTGCACCATGCATTAGCATTGGACAAGACAGACATTCCTACTCAGATGGAGTTCACGTGCTTTTGGGGGAGAAAAACAGGAAACAAGATGGTTAAGACACATGTGAAGTGCTTAGCAAGTGAAGGAGTGTTCCGTGCTGAGGAGAAAAGGTAAAACAAGCCATGTAGGCGTTGTCAGTAATGGGCTGATGACATCCCCCTCCTTGCTGAGGGGAGCCTTAGTGTGAAGACTCGCAGGAAGGGAAAGTCTTCTTGCCTTATGGCACGGCTGTCTGGGGGGAGAGTGGTCCAGAGGAAGCAGTAAGAACAAAAGACCATGAGGTGGGAATGCCTGGAATGTTCTGAAACAATTGGAAGGCCAGAGGGGCCAGAGGGGCCAGAGCAGAATGAAGGGAGGGAGCTGGCGGGAATGTAAAGAAGGAAGGAGACTTGGGCAAGGAAGGTAAGGAGGGAAGAAAAAAGACCTAATTTCACTCGGAAGTGCAAGTTTCAGTAATCTTTTGAAATTTGGTGCTCTTTCAAGGGGGCAGGTGTTTAAGGCCAAAGATTCTTTTTTTTAAGTTTAAAAAAGATTTTTATTTTTAGAGAATGGAGAAGTGAAGGAAAAAGAGAGGAAGAGAAACATCAGTGTGTGGTTGCCTCTTGCTTGCCCCTTATCGGGGACCTGGCCTACAACCCAGGCCATGTGCTCTGGAATGGGAATCAAACCAGCGACCCTTTGGTTCAGAGACCTGTGCTCAGTCCACTGAGCTACATCAGCCAGGGCTGGGCCAGTGATTCTGAATGACTGGTTGTAGTGAAATTCCTCATCTGTCCCTTTCTGCTTCATTGGATTAACCTTTTCAGTATTTGTATAACTGAACCATCAGCTATTTCGTGGAGGCATAGAGTGTTGGAAAGTGAGGCTCACACACATTGCCTTTGGTTGACAAATCCATATGTGGGCTCCTCTTCTAGTGTCTTGAAGCATCAGTTTTTTGGCTCTGACTTCAAGTGTGAGCGGTCATTTCCATTTGACACAGGAAATTTAAGAATGTGATTATGTGGGTTTGTGGAGCATGAGGCTTTGCCCTTGTGAAAGGAAACCCGGGGAGAAAGCCCTAGAACTAGAAAGCACTTCCTGGGGAGCTTGTGGCCTCTTCTGTCAGCCTCCGTCGTCTGGCTGACCAGCAAGCGGCCTGCCTAATAGGTGTTTGAGGTGACCTGAGGAAGAGAAGGTGTTAGCCTGTGGTGTTTGATGGTTTTCTACATGGTGTTGAGGGTACCACATGGGGCATGAATAAGTCAGAACTGCGGTTTATTCCTGTATCTAGGGTTGGATACAGGACAGTGCCTCTGAGCCTCCCTCCTAGGGCCCCTCTCCTCCTTCCTCACCTGGAGCAGATGCCTCCATCAATCACATTTCCCAGATCTTCACTGATGGTTCTCCATGCCAGGCTCCTGAGGGAGAAGCACTGGGGGACAAGCCCTGAGGCTCTGTCCACGAGGAACTCACAGATGGCAGTATAGTCTGTGATAGAGGCCCAGAATTGTGGGTCGTGAGAGTTTCTTCATCAGCTATGCTCTGTGCCACGTTCAGTACTATTTCTTTCTTTTTAGCGCGTGACATTACGAAATACAGAAATGCGGTCCTCTATGAGGGAGAAAGAAAGGGCTGGCACTGGTGTCACAGCCTGTGTCTCTTTACCTGGTTGGAAATCACTGTCTGAGTCTGATGCACTAAAAATACAGTGTGCATGGGGGCCCTGTAACTCAGTGTGTGTGTGTGTGTGTGTGTGTGTGTGTGTGTGTGTGATTCTTCTCTCTCTTCCACACAGTTCATGATTACATTCAGGCCAACAGAATGGTTCTCATCTTTAGTCTTTTCATGTGTAATTTTTCCTGTGCATCATCTTAATTCATAATTTAGGAAATTGTTATTAGTCTCCTATAGTCAGGAGATTCAAATGGGGAAAGACCTTTCCGGTGCAAATGTGGCCCTTTTCCAATACATTTACATGTTCCGGGTCATTACTCATTTGCTTCTTAGCTTTTAACTTAACAGCAGTGCAAATGGGGGCCTATTGAGATGCCTTTCCGTCATCAGGACATTATTGATGTGTTTCCTGGCTGAGCAGCAGTATGTGCTCTGTGAAGAGGCTGGGAAAATTTTTTCTTGCTGAATTTCAAGAGGCAATGAGGTTGGGCATTTGGAGTTTTCATTGAAGCAGAATGTCTCTGATCTTAGTGATTTGTGAAGATCCTTCTGGAGAGAGCTTGATTTTCCCTAATGATCATACCACCCCTACTCCTTTGCCTTTGACATTGAACACTAACATTTAGTAGATGTTTTTTCTTGCTTCCAATAGAAATATTTATGTGTCTGCTCTTTAATGGAAAATGGGCAAAAATAGAGAGAAAGGTATTTAACTGCAATAAAATGGCCCCATGTGGCCCTGACTTGTCAAAAATAAAATAAAATAAAAAGAAAAGAATCAAGGAGAAGAAAATAAAAATTAGAGATCTACACTATACACTATTGGAGATAATAAAGCTGTCATTTCACGTGATCTCTTGGTCTACTTATTTCTAAAGTTTATCCTGTAAGTAAGAGTTTGGATTCTGCCTTTTTTTCTCTTATAAGCACACTTTGAGATCATTTATATTTAGAAATCTTGATTTTAAAAACCCATTTCTGCATATGTCATCATTTATTCAATCATTTGTTGAACATTTTGGTTGTTTTTGAAATTTTGCTGTAAATAGAATGCCCTGATGAGTGGGTGTCCTAGTTTATTGGAACACTCCCTTTCACATTAATTCCTAGAAGGTATATTATTGGATTTAAGAGTATGAGTCTTTTAAAGGCCATCTTGCTTTCCAGGAAGATTGTACTAACTTCTCCTTCCATCAGTCGGCTGTGAAATGGCCTGTTTTGCTGTATCCTCATCACACTGTACATTTTAATTATTGAAAATATTAAAATGGCTCCATTGGTCTTTGAAACATTAAAAGTCAACCATACATACAGCAAAATAATCAGGTAGCTTAGAAAGGTAAAATACCTAAGATAAAATCACCTGTCTTGGAGATAATTTTTTTAGGTGTAACATCAGAGTCATTTAATGTAATATGGTACATGTGATTTGCTTTTTTCCTTTGCAACTTATTGAGGACATCTTTATATGTCAACAACTACACATTGTTATTTTAATCACTGCAATGCATTTTATTTTCTGGATATTTTCATTTATTTCCCTAATACTTCTTGGTAGGCACTGAGGTTATATACAGTTTATGGGTAATGGAACAATTTCCATATATCCTTGTATGTTGATCTAATTATTAGAAAATCGTTGGGTCTTGAGTGGATCTAGAGTTGGGTCTTGAGTGGATCCATGTGGTGGGTCCTGTTATTTTCACAGATAATTCTGCTTCTCCTTGGAGCAGGAGTAGGTTTTTTTCTCTGTAGTGTCACACTTGGCCATGCTACTTTCTCTGTCAAGTTCAGTATGAGAAATGATTTGTATAACTTGGGCTGTCAGTTTTAAGCCCCTGTATGTGATTTGCCAAACTCTCCTTTCCCTCTGCTATGAGATTCACAGTATTCCAGGAGGAGGTTCATCTATCAACCTGAGTTCTAGAGGGAAAACAGCATGGAAAAGGCCTACAACCCACCTGAATGCACACGTCCTGTGAGCAAGTAGGTGTTTGTCAAAAGCCATTGCGGATTGCTTGTTACTGCTGCAGGAACTAACTTATCCTTCCTGACAGAACAGATAACAAATAACCCTCTAGAAAGAGTGTACCTACATGTGCTCACTCACAGGGCATTAGAGAACTTTTCCTACTACACGTTGCCAATGCTAGTTATTTTCACTCTGTTTAATCTTTTCTAATTCATGGCTAAAAAAATGATACCTCACTTTAGTACATGTGACTTTGATTAATGATGTTTCAGATTATATATTTTATATAACAGCTTTATGAACCATTTAGATTTTTTCTTTTTTTGATTTTCTTCTTCCTATCCTTTGGTCATTTTTTTATTAGTCTGTATTTTCTTCTTGAGTTTTAAGAATGTTTGAAATATGCTAACAGTACTATTCTTTATCTAGCATATCTTCCATATTCTTTTTCCAGTCTTCATTTTTTAAAAATCTTATTTGGGGTTTGTAGAAGTTCTTGAATTTATGTCTTCATATCTTTAGTCAGTTTGGGAAAATTCTCTGCCACTATCTTGTCAGGTATTGTTTTGTCCCATTTTCTTTTTTCCCCATACTGTGACATCAAATTCACAAATGTTAGGTCCTTTCCACTATGCTCCATCTGCCTTGTATGGTTTTTTTCCTATCTTTTTCATCATTTTTTCCCTGCCTGTAGATTTTTATTTAATTCATCTTTCAGTTCACCAATTCTCTTTTTAGCCTAGTCTGATTTAGCCTAGTCTGATTCT
Source organism: Sturnira hondurensis (assembly GCF_014824575.4). Taxonomy (NCBI): domain Eukaryota; kingdom Metazoa; phylum Chordata; class Mammalia; order Chiroptera; family Phyllostomidae; genus Sturnira; species Sturnira hondurensis. The sequence continues at coordinate 15,281,819 of NW_028087015.1, forward strand.
CAACTCCTTTTAAAATTCTTATTTATTTATCTATTTATTTTAATTGTTGTTTAAGTACGGTTTTCTGTTTTTCACTCCTATCCCAGCTCACCCCAGGCTTTTTAAATTCTTACTTTCAGTTTTTACGTATTTTATTTCTAAAATTTTTGATTCTTTCTTATAGATTCCAGTTCTCTGTTAAAATTCTCCATTTATCATTATTCTCTGTTACTTATTAATCAAAGTTATTATAAAGTCTGATAACTCCAGTGTCTGTATCTCCTGGAAATGTTTTCTATTGCTTGTTATTCTCTTGGTCCCATCTCCTGGTGTGTCTGGTAATTTTTTTTGAGTGCTAGACATTTTATACAGAAAATCGAAGTAGCTCTAGGTGGTGCTGTCTTCTTCCAGAGAGGATTTCATTTGCTTCTGGCAGGCAGTGGGGCAGGTGATAGTAGGTAGGCTGTAGTCTCCGTAAATTTTGGTCTATTTCTGTCTTATTCATCGGAGTTTCCTATGGAGAATGTGGCATGGTTAATGAGCCTGCCATCCTTAGCAGGCATGAACTTCAGTCTTTTCTCCTTAACCTTGAGACTGTGATAGACTCTGCCGAATACCTCTGACCTTTATCTACTGCGCTCTGCTTGCTTCCCCAGACTTTTAGCTTATGAACCAGCAGATACCACCAGGAGGAAAGTGGTGAGACTAGAGGCTCACCTCGGGGCTTTTACCTTCTTTCTTGTATATTGGGCCTGCAAGTCCTGGTTTTCTTGGAAGTCTGGTGCCTCCAAATAGATTTATAAGAAGTCACCCAGTCTTACTTGTTTGCAGTGGAAGAGTAGATGTGATTGAACCTTGTTTTTTCATAGCTGAAAGTGACAGTTTTCAGTCTTTCTACTTTGTTTATACTATTGTTTCTAAGGGATAGATTTTTGGATTGTCAGACTTATCTTTTTCTGTATGGTTTGTAGCATTGCTCTCAGGCTTCAAAATTCTTTTTAAAAGCCAAGTTTATAGAAATAGTCATCTAAATTTTCTTCCAGTGTTTTTATTGCTGCATGTTTAATGACTCATTTTGGCATGAGACAGGAGGTAAAGATCCAACCTTGTTTTCTCCCACATGGCGAGGGCATTTGTCCAACACCAGTAACTGAGTGATCCATCTTCTGTGACTGTCAGAAGTATCATCTTTTTTTTAAGTATATGGTATTTCATTAATATTTTAATTTTCACTACTTTATTTACTAGTGAGGGTATATACATTTCATATATATATTTGTTGATTCTTTGCTTTTCTTCTTTAGTTTTTCTGTGTTGTACCCATTTAAAAATTGTGGTTATATATTTATGCTGATCTTTTTAAAAAATATTTTATTTATTTTCAGAGAGAAGGGAAGGGAAGGAGAGAGGGAGAGAAATATCTATGTGTGGTTGCCTTTCATGTGCCTGGCCTACAACCCAGGCGTGTGCCCTAACTGGGAATCGAACCACAACCCTTTGCTTCACAGGCCTGTGCTCAATCCACTGAGCTACACCAGCCAGGGCTATTTATGCTGATCTTTAACATTTCTGTTGGCATTTAAATAATTCTACATACACCATTAATTTTTCACATTCGTTGTTTCAGTGCCTTATTGATCCATATCAATAGTGTCACTCGCGACTAGCAGCGCCTGAGGCACTCACCTGAGCCTGCACTGCCCGTGCTGATCCCCGACAGAGCCAGTGTTGTGGGCATGCTGGCCCTTATGGTTCTCATTATGACTACAAGATACACCTCGGCAGCAACTGTCAGAAAGCAGGATTTATTACTCACAGATTCTGGAGTGTACACGACATGCCTAGGGCCACACAGCTGAAGTTGGAGGGGGATGGGGAGGGAGGGGTTGAGGGGAACGGGGCGGGGGTGGTGGGGAGAAAGAGAGAGAGAGAGTGAGTGTGGGCCTGGAGTTCTGTAATTATGTGTATGTACATCTGGACTTTATCTGCTGTTTGATTCTAACAGTTGAAAACAAGTATCATTTATATTATGATCACAATGTAACGAATGTTAATTGAAGAATCAGTATGCTAGGCCTCCCTTTTTCCCTGCAGTATCACATTTTTAAATATGGCATATATTCACTCTGTATTTTACTTTTTTCATGTGTGTAAAACTTTAGCTGTTAGTCCATTATGCTCTTTGTTTTTAAAAAAGACTGGTCTTAACTTTTATAGCTCGACTTGAAATTCAAAGGTAATGTGGGCCTTACTTTGCCCTGGACATCATTGCACATAGTAACAGTTTGCAGGTGGGGAAATCGCTATACTTTTTGTTCAATTTTTTTTCTGTGAACCTAAACTTGTTCTGAAAAATACAGTCTTATTAAAATAACAACAGAAACAGGCCCTGGCTGGTGTAGCTCAGTGGATTGAGCACGGGCCTGCGAACCAGATGATCGAGGTTCGATTCCCAGTCAGGGCACATTCCTGGGTTGCAGGCCAGTTCCCGGCAGGGGCCAGTTCCCAGCAGGGGATGGATGCACAAGAAGCAACCATACATTGATGTTTCTCTTCCTCTCTCCTTCCCTTCCCCTCTAAAGATAAATAAAATATTTTAAAAAATAACAACAGAAACACAGTTTTGCAGATGGCTCTTCAGAACCTTTGATCCACTTGCATGCTGTTGATGTTGGAAAGACCAAGAGGCACATTCTTTCTGAATAACGCATCTGAAACCAGAACGTGCTAGAGGCAGCACAGAGCAGGAGCTGTTCATTAGCCCGTGACTTGTAGTGTAGTACGTGCCCTGGCACATCTTCCTGTGGGTAACCACTTTCTGTGCACATAGAAATCTCTTTAATTGAGAGTTGGAGGCCTGGAGTAGGTGAGTGGACTGAGCACTCACGGGCCTCGCTGAAACCTAATGTTTTAGGGAACAGAAAGCTCCGGGGACTGATGGATGGGTTCTCTCTGTTTGTAAGTGTGGATGCTCTTTGATGGTGTTAATTGCCCAGATGGTTTGTTTCTTTTCCATTTGCATTTAGTTATTTTGCAGGGACAACGTTTGCATCACAGGGATCTGTTGGAGTAGTCATTCTGTTCATTTCCCTAATCAGCTAGATTTTTGCATTTATTAAAAGCTGAGCTTGTAGATGGCTGACGGAGTTAAAGGTAAGCAAATTAGCAGCATTTTGAGTATTATAGTGCATGGCACGGTTGGATCTTATTTTTGCAAATGCATCAAACAGTACCTGCTGCTGGCACAACAGGTGTCAGTGACATGATGTCCACTGAGGCAGGGGACAACGTGGGGGCAGGGGACAGCTCCGGGCTTTTCTTCCAGAGAATAACTAGAGAGTTGCTAGGGAGTTGCAGGAATGGATATTTTTGATGATGAGTGAGTGTGTGGAGTACAGAGGGGAGTCGGACCAGGAGACAGGTGAGCTAATGGGGTCCTTTTGCTGCTGTTGCAGGTGAGTGAGGGCCAGACTCAAGGGTAACATCCTGAGCAGGAGAGAAGGGAGAAGGGAGAAGGTCAGGTAGTAGAGACACTTGGAGGATGGGGGTGAGTATGGTGCTAGCATGCGGATGTGTTAGTTTCCAAGGATGATGTAACAAATTAGTACAAATGTGATGACTTAAGCAAGAGAAATTTATCCTCTCACATATCTGAAGGTTAGAAGCTCAAAATCAAGGTGATAGCGGTTTGTCTCCCTCTGAGGGCCCTGGGGGAAGATCCTTCCTGCCTCTTTCAGCCCCTGGCAGCCCCAGGTGTTGTTGGCTTGTGGCTGCATCGCTCCAGTGTCTGTCTCCATCTGTATGTGGCCTCCTCCTCCTGTGTGTCTGTGTCACAGATCTCCAAGATGACCTCATTTCAAGATCGTCAACTTATTATACCTGCAAAGACTGTTTCCAAGTAAGGTCACATTCATAAGTACCAGGGATTAAGACCTGGATATAACTGTTTTGGGGGGACACAATTCAACCCACAACAGGCAGTTAGTGGATAGGTGAGGGAGAGAGGGTTGTGGCTGAGACACCCGAGTGGCGGGGATTCTTCTCAGACAAAGGCCGTTGGGGCAGAGTGTGCCAAGGGAATGCCCTGAGCAGCTTTCTGGGATGAAACTAATCCTTAAAGGCTCTTCCTTGTCTGCGATGCGGCTCTCTGGGTTCATCCCTGCACCCCGACTGCACATTTTGTCCTGCCTCTGATCGTAGCCTTCCGGTCGGTTTCCCACCTCTGGCCCTGCTCTTTCCCTAGCACTTGCCACAGCACTATCGATGCCTTGTTGCCCTTCAACCACAGTTTATTTAATAATAGTTTATTGCAGCCTAATTTACATATGGGAAGGCGAACAGATTCTAAACGAACGGCTGGGTGATTTTTGAGAAATCCATGCACCTGTGCAATGGTCCCACTCAGGAACGACACAGAGCATGCGCGTCTCCACGGCGAGGCTCCTCCTACTCCGTTCTGCGAGTCCCTGCCCAGCACAAGCAGCAGCTGCTCAGATTTCTGTCCCGCGTCGCGGTTTGTCCAGCACTGGGACTTGGGTGGAGTCACACAGTGCCCTGGGACCTGACTTCTTGCATGTCATGTGATGATTTTGAGATTTGCTCTTGTTCTGTGTGTATCACGAAGTTGCTTTTTTCTCATTTTTAACAGCTTTTTTGAGGTGTAATTCTGATACCATATAATCTATCCATTTGAGGTGTAGTACTAAATGGTTTCTGGCATATTCCATTATGAAATGTTTTAAATGTGGTACAATTCACATAACGAAATTTCCCATTGTAACCACTGTGTAACGCAGTGGTGTGTATTACGAAGGTCACTGCTGTCTCGTTCTAAATCTGGTTCATCACCTCACACGACCTATAACCACTAAGCAGTAACTTCCCATTCCCTCCTCCCCTCAGTCACATTAACCTCTAATCTGCTTTCTGTCTCCACGAGTCTGCTTATTCTAGATTTGTCACATAGGCGGGATCACACAGTATTTGTCGTTTCATGTCTGCCTTCCTCACTGAGCATGATGTCTTCAAGGTTCATGTGTCAGAATTGTACTCTAATTTAAAGGAATAATAGTCCATTGTATGCAGACACCCCATTTTGTTTATTCCTTTATCTGTTGAGGGACACTTCGGTTGTCTCTACCTTCTGTCTATTAGGGATAATGCTGCTATGCACATGGGTGAACAAGTATCTGTGTGAGTCCCCACTTTCAATTGCTCCGGGCATGTGCTTCCTAGCAGAATCACTGGGTCATACGGTAATTTGATGTTTAGCTTTCTTTTTGAGGAACCACCAAGCAGTTTTCCCCAGTGGCTGCACCATTTTACATTCCCAGCAGCAATGCACAAGGGTTCTTCTACTTTCTGTACTTCCTTGCCAACACTTCAATCTCTTCCTTTTTTTTCTTGAAAGATGAACATCCCAGTAGGTGGGAAGTGGTTTCTCACTGTGGTTCAGATTTGGGTTTCTCCCTGACTGATGATGTCGAGCATCTCTCCATGTGCTTATCGGCCATTTGTATGTCTTTGGCTAAGTTGTTTCTATGCTCGCAGCACTGCAATGAGATACAATTTACACTTGGTGAAATACATAACTCAGTAAGAGTCTGGCTCAATGACTTCTGACAAATGAATATATACATACAAATATCATCCAGGTAAGACATATGGTGTTTCTATTACCCAGAAAGTTCTCTCACACCCCATTCCAATAATCTTGTTCACTTTTTTTTAAATCGCTGTGGATTAACATTGCCTGTCCTTGGTTTTCATAAAGTGGAATCAAACAGCACGTACTTTTTGTGCCTAGTTTATCTGGTTTGGTGTAGTGTGTTTGAGATCTGTAAGTCTTGTTGGGTGTGTCAGGACTTGGTGCCTTTGGCTGCTGAATAACAGTGTTCCCAAATTTGAGTTGAGCAGAGCGTGCTTACCCAGTCTCCCCCTGAATATGTGGAGGTTTGTAACCTTTGACTGTCACGGCTAGAGCTGCTCTCAGCATTCCTGTGCTCGGCTATATGTGGATAGAGACTTTTTCTTTCTCCCGAATGTAACCTGTGAGTGGAATTGCTGGGTTACAGATAGGCATGTGCTGAACTTGATGAGAAACTGGCGGTTTTCCAGTGTGGCGGTTCCGTTTCACACACCTGCCTCCTGGGCACACAGGGGTTCCACACCCTCACCGTCGATAGGTGTTGTCGGTCTTTTTAATTTTAGTCTTTTTGGTGGGTGTGTGGTGGTATGGCAGTGTGGGTTTAATTTGCTTTTATCTGATGACTAATAATATCAAGAACCTTCACATTTGGAAAAGGTTATAATTTAAATTTTTGCATGAAAAAAAATCAAGTTAGGAGACATTAATGAGCACCTGGAGAATGGACATTGTGAAGTCCAGTAAGTTATGTTGAAGCCGTCCGCCCTGACAACTATGAGTCAGACAGCCAGATGTCAGTTTCAGTTTTCATCTTAGATCACAAAGGAGCTGCCAAATCAGTTAAAATAGGGCAGGGGTGGGGTGTGCGTGGGGGTGCCCAATATTTAATGACTATTTTGAAAATAGAAAGAAGATGGCAAGGCCCTCCCCTTTCCCCTGAACTTAATCTGAGAGGCAGGCTTTTAGAAGGAAACCCTGATCGTGATGCATCCAGTTAAAGACCTTCAGTAGTTCTCTCCCAGCTTCAGACACAGCCCAGACTCCTTATCCCCTTTGTGCCAACCCTTCATGACATCATGACTTGTCCCTTTTCTCTGTGAGCAGCTGGGTGAACTCATTTCCCAGGTGCCAGCTCCTGGCCTTCACACATGCTAATCTGATGCTTGGAACGCCACCCCCATCCTCTCTGGCATCGCTGGGACTCCTGCTTAAGGTTTGGCTAATGAGGCTCAGCTGGGTCAGTGTCAGCCCCGCCCCCAGCCTGGACCAGTTTCCAGTCCACATGCTCCCTAGCCTCCTGGGGAAGGAAGGGCTGCTTGCCTTGTTTACGTCCCTGTCTCCTTCCCCCAGACTGAGTGTCCTAAGGGGAGGGACTCTCTGGTTTCAGAGTTTTCCTTTTCTTCTCAATGCCCAGTTCAGGTACTTGTTGACCATCAGTACCAGTTGGATGGTGATGAATACTTACAGGTTGGTGAAGACAGGGTTCTGAAAGCCGTGTGACTCTCTTGCCCCAGGAACCTGCTTTCCATTGGGTTTGTTTTGTCATGAGCATTGTAGGCTAACATTCCTAAATCTGTAAGGCAGATACAGACCACAAAGTCTTGTGATCCCACCTGCTCTCTGTGACCCTCCCAGTGGGACCAGTGGTGACTCATGGTGAAAGAACAGCGTGCCAAGGAAAAGGACGCACCTCCCCATTAAAAGAAAAACTAGGAAAGAAAGTAAAAGTTAACAGAAAAAGCAAGCTGAGCTCTTTTTCTAGCATCTCTGAGGAGAAACTGAGGTGCCCAGGTGCAGTGATGGCCACTGATTGTCACTGTCGTCCTGACAGCCCACCCTGCTAGTCGGCATGCCCCACACTTTATGTCCTATAGACCAGCTGGGGCTGGCGAAAATGCAAAATCTGACTCACTAGGTCTGGCCTGGGGCCTCAGCTTCTGCATTCCTAACACGTTCCCAGACAACGGACTTCTGGTGCATGGACCCCACTTTGAGTGGCCAGAGTCAGACTGAACCAATCAGAACACAATGATGAAGTTGTTTGGGGGAATAATGAGTCGGGATGCCCAGTCGCCACCCACTGGGTTGGATGGTACAACATTATGTCCCACCACATGACACAAAACAGCAGTTGTGCCTCACAGACCCAAGATTCACGAAAACATTGCCCTGAAGACAGTTGTACAGTTTGACTGATACAGAGGAGCACGTGTGTCTGAGAGCCTATAGCAGACCAGCTGGGTGGGAGCTCTGGGGGCGAGACCCCTGGCAGAGTGGGCTTGAGCATCCAACAAGGGTTCAACCTTGGAGGCTGGCGAAACGGGCAACTTGGATGCCGTGGTTGAAATTTTACAGAGTGTTTTTGCAAGGAATTCAAAAAGCTGATTATAATCTGTAGATTTTCATAGGTCCAATTTGTTTTTCATTTATTGGTTGTATGCTTGGTTGTGAAATTCATACCCTCCCCAACTCCGGGAAAGGAGAGTAGACACAGCGTTATCTCTTTTGTATTGTTCCCTCCCGAACTACAGACTTGGGGCCTCCTGGTCGTGCAGGAGACTGGGAAGCTGTATCTGAATCTTTCTTCCTTAAAATTAAAAAAATTATGATTATTAAATCGAAGTAAGTGTTCATAAGAAGAAAAGAATGGGACTTTTTACTCTAGAAAAGTATAAAGGAGTCACCCATGACGTCATTCAGAATCAATCATTACGGAAATCATGTATTTCTTCCTAGGTGTTTTTTTTAAGGCATTGTCAATAGATAATTTTATAAGCTTCTTAAAGTAAATATATATATATATATCTTCATTTTGTTATAATTTAAGCCTTTCCTCATGACTAAAATTCTTCATTTACCCCTTTTTTAGTCTTGTTTGATCACATGTAAGGTTGTATAGTAGAACATGTTCTTAACTTTTTTTTGTAATTTCAAGAGAAGATGATTAAAAAATAAAAAAGATAGCATTGGTCTCTTGCCTTCTGAGAATATAGTGAGTGCTGGTTTAAGACGAAAGGGGAACTTTCCTTAGCTGTTTGTGGCACTACTTTTATCTCACTGTGCCCAGCATATTTTCTAGTAGATCAGTGTTTTGATTATTAATGAAATGCCAGAACATTTTATTGCATTGCATATTTCTTTATAGAAGCATATACTCAACCTTAACCTGAGGATCCAGTTATCAGGACAGAAATGTAATTTGTTGATATGTGTGGGTTTCAGAAGATTGTGATTGGGTGTCATCAAGAGTCATCTATCCTTATGACTCATTGTTTATATTACCCAATGCTGCCTTTATTCTCTCAGCTTCTGGCTCAGGAACTCAGGGGCAGCTTGGCTGGGCAGTTCTGACTCAGGGTCTCTCAGGATGCTGCCATCAGATTTCGGCGGGGTCATGTGGTCTGAGGGCTTGACTGGGCTGCAGGACCTGAGTCTGGTGGAAAGACCCTCGCCCAGCTCCTTGCTGGGTGGCACACCCTACACAAGCCCTTCCTCATGGGGAGGGGGTTCTGTTCCATTCCTTTTTTTCTCTTTAAAGTTCTCTGTTGAGCTTTGTATATCCATTGTAAAAATTCCAGGCTTCACTTCTGATAGATGAAGTAAATAAACAGTGAGAGGAACATGCTATCATTATTGACAGTTGCTGCCTTCAGGTCACTTGTTAAACAGGCATGGTTTTTCATCACTGACCACTCGTGGGATGGCTGTGTGGAAGCCACTGCTGGTGCTGGGAAATTTAGACACACCTCTCTCTCTCTCTCTCTCTCTCACTCACACACACACACACACACACACACACACACACGCATGCATGTGCACACGTTGGGTTTGCAGAGAGACTGTAGTTGAACAAAGTAGTTTCCTAAAATGACAGTCTAAAGTAACAAATCCTAAACAAGGGGTTTGCAGTGATAATAACATTCATGTTTTATGCACAATAATCTAAAGTGAAGTCATTTTGAATTATGACAACCCTGAATTTATCTACCTCTTATCCAAAGTTTGCTAGGTGAGCCCTGCCTCTGTAAGAATTCTCCTGATATATTTTATACATGTTATCTTTTGTAATGTTTTTTCTTAATTTAGAACACTTTATTAGAGATCAGTTTATTTGAAGCAGAAAAGCATGAATAAAAATATAAGTATCACTTGCAACTCCATTTCCAAAATAACTTTATTGATATAATGAAAAAAAGTATGTGCCTCGAAAGGACATTGAGCTGGATCCAAAATATAAAATAAGGCCTAAAAATATCCTCTCTTAGGTGCCTTGAAACTGGTAACTGGTGTAGCCAGTTAAAACTTTTCATCTCCCTTTAGAAAAATAAAAGATCTTTTATGAACATGGCTATTGCAGGAGCTGTGCATGCATTTTAGAAGGTCACACCAAAAGAGGTCATATCATATTACATTCCAACCTGTGGTTGTTATTATTATTGTTTTTACTTTGCATCCCACAAAGATCTTTTCACATCAACACCTGCATTCCAACCTCATTCCTGTTGGGGACGTCGTAGGGTCCCTTAGCACGTGGTTAGCCAGCCATCATCTCGATGTATATTTGGGTTGTTCTCAGGCTTTTGCAATTACAGATCTTTATATAGATCTCTTGACATACTTTTGATGTCCCTGAAATGAATTCCTTGGGGTTGAATTCTTTTTTCAATTGCCTTTTATTTATTTATTTTAAATGTAATCTTTAAAATATTTTTTTTCCATTACAATTCAGTCACCTTATTACCTGCCCCCCCCGCCCCGCCCCCAGCCAGGGTTGAATTCATGAGCCCCCTTTCATTTTCTTTGCTTTTGGCTGTTGCTTTCACATCTATATTTTTTAGATCCAGATCTGGCAGCACCAGCCTAGAGTGATACTTACCACATGAAAGACAGCTCTCCTCTTTGAGGTTTCCCTGGGACCTTAGATAATTTCTAAACTTGAGTGTGAAAGTCAGATAACAAGCCCAAAACTCACGTTACCTTGTGGCAGCTCCTCAGTTTAGAGTAAGTTGAGTACTGTGAGACTGTGAGAAGTGGGTGGTACTGAAGCATTTCAGGAACATTTCATTTATTCAACAAATGCTTATGGAGTATCTTGTAGATGGCAGGCACTGGGGAAGCAAGGTTAAGAAGATGTGCTCATCTTTTGGTGAGGAGTGGTGTGTGCAAGGCAGCCCAATGAGAGCATCAGAAACTGGGTGAGAAGGGGCTTGAACTCAGACTCTCGAGAGGATCTGACCTGTGCTGAGCAGACTAGGGGTGAAGACTCTGGGGTGGCAGGAAGGGCTGTCTAGGCAGAGGCCACTGCACATGCGCGGGCTTGGGGGCCTGGGAAACCGAACGTGGGATTGGTGCTGGGGAGAGCTCAAATGGTGGCCACATTGTGCGGCCACGTGGGAGTGATCAGCGCCGATCAAATAAATTCCAGTCCTGGAATTTACTCTCTCATCATGGTGCTTATTTACAAACAAGATCATTGACACTATGCCTAACACACTTTAACAAATTGGACTCAGGCTAATGGCAATGCATAGCCTCCTTTTAGAACTACGTCCCTGGTAGACTGGATTTCCTAAATTCTTCCAAAAAGGCGCACACACGGCCCCCATCCCTGTCCATGGTTTTATTATGGAGGAAGCTGTTTCACAGAAAGGGATTTTCAACTAACTGGCGTTTACTCTCTTGGTTCTGAACTTAAAAAAATTATTACAAATGATGGAATTTTTTCTCACATTTGAACATGAGTAATATTCTTTTCCTTCTGGATGCTCGGGATTAATTACCTTATTATTGTGCCATCTGCCTGTGGGTTTGTGCTGCTTCTTCCCTTGGCTTTTTGTCAGCTGCTGTTTCTCCTGCCCGACGCCCCTCCTCCCCTCCTCACAGTGGTTTACTGTGGTTGTTATACAACTGTATTTCCTAATGAGAACATTATTAATGTAAACATCATGTTTGCTTACTTGTTCTTCATTGTGAATTAAAATCTTGTAAGTTCCTTATAAATAAAGCTTTGTTTTAAAGAATTCTAACTGTACAGAAATGTAGAGTATAAAAAATTAAAATAGTTCTTCCAGGGTGTTCCTTCCACGGGTACCTTGTATTAATCAGGGGTCTCTGGAGAAACAGAACTGATACAATATGTGTGTGTGTATCTAACTATATATATATTTATAGACACCTGTAGATACATACAGCCACAGATTTATTTTAAGGAATTTATTCATGCAATTGTGGAGGCTGCCTCCCCTAATGTGTCCCGACTGAGACCAAACCTGCAGCCCAGGCATGTGCCCTGATGGGAATCGAACCTGTGACCTTTCCCTTCACCAGCGACGCCCAAACAATTGAGCCAACTGGTCAGGGCTGGGATTGTGTTTTGAGAGCCTAGAATTTCTATCTGACCTCTAATAGGGGCTTTCATTTGTAGGTAACTTATATTTATTCTTATTAATAATATTTTATTTTTATGAACATTTTGCCTATAATTTAAGGAAAAACCATTTGTGGTTTCAGCAAGGGAGCCACCGGCAAGTGGGTTTCTGTGGATGCAGTAAGTGGACAATATTTGCCTTTGTGATGAGTCTCTTGTTACGGTTTTCCTGGGGAGACCACAGTCGGGGGGTGGCCAAAGACTGTGCCTCTTCATGCACCTTTCTGTTGGGAGCACCAAGATGTACCAGTCAGAACCGAAAATTGGAACTATGACTAAACACCAGTTTTAAATATGGCAGGGGTTTGCATCTCCTGTGCTGCGGCAAACTGGTGTGTCACAAGAATTTTTAAAACATGCAAACGGACCATTTTTTATAACTGACCATTTCGTCAGGGTCACTGACCTCTTTTCCCTTAAATTGTCAAAAAAATGATAACAGCCCACACAAACATAGGCTTCTGGTGTGAATGAATCAAAATTATACCTATTTTTTTTTGTCACAAAGGCGAAAAATATTTTTTTTTTAGTTTGCCGCAGATTTTAGTAACTAGTTTACATGTGCCATGAGATAAAAAAGGTTGAAAATCACTGACCTGTGGCAACGTGACTTTTAGAACAGATCCCCAGAAGGTAGGGTAAAGGTAATGATTTTAATCATCACGTCAGTCTCAGTGGGCAGCCTAAAATTTACACTAGAGGTTTTTATGGAGCTTTCTCTAAGTCGACATGATTTGCTTTCTTAAGTCCTTGGCCATTGGTGATGGAACTTCATCTTCAGTCCCTCTCTCCTCCGCGATGGGGGGTGGGGCTGAAAGATCTAACCCTCCAATCTTGTGGTGGGTATTCTAGAGACTAGCCCCCATCCTGAAGCACCCCCCACCATGAGTCATCCTATTAGCATATAAAAACAGTGAATTCTAAGGGATCTGAGGAGCTCAGTGCCCGGACTGGGGACAAAGACCAAATACTTTTTATTATATTGCACCCCCAACTTGTCTCCCGTACCCCCAATCTGGTCTACCTGCTTCCATGCTGGTCTCCTAGGTTCTGTTTTCCACCCAGCAGCCCAAGTCATGCAGACAGTTGGCCCTGACTGCTCAGAATGCTCCTATCACATTGCACAACCCCCCTCCCCCACTCCCGTTGTGGCCTCCCAGGACCTATTGCTCCCCTGACTTCCTCCTTGCTCGCTTCCACTCCGCAAGCCTCCTGGCTGGTCCCTTGGAGGGCCACGCATGTCCTCTGCCTGGACCTTTTTCTCCATGTCCCCTGGGCTTGTTTCTTCACTCCTCATCTTTTCAGTGCCTCCCCCGTGGGACCACCCCAGCACTCCTTTTAAGACCCAGCTGCCCCTCCCCTGCATGCAGCCACCTCCATGGGCCTAGTTCACTTTCTAACATGCTATCACTCACACGTTAGGTCTACAGTTTACATCCAGTCCCCTCCCCTGAGAAGGCAAGTCCTATGCAGGCAGGGATCTTGGTCCTTGGGTGTTTCCCAGGCACTCGTAGTCCAAGTTCAGTGAACATTTGAGAATGAACAGACTGCTGGCTTGCTCTGAACTGCCAGCTGAGAACTGGGACTCGGGGTCTTCCTGGTCCAGCCCCTGGGGGGCTGGGGGAACTCCGGGCTCTGCAGTGGTGATGCTTGGGATCTGCTCCTCTGACCCACTTGCCTCTTTATTTCCAGACCGGCCTTATTGTCGCCTGCTACCACGGCTTTGTGGATACTGTGGTGGTCTTAGCAGAGTGTCCCCACATTGACGTTAACTGGCAGGACAACGAGGGGAACACGGCTCTGATCACAGCTGCCCAAGCAGGTAAGGCCTGGATTTTCCCTTTGCCCCAGAGCCCATGCTGGAGGGCAGCTGCCCGGGTGTGTGTGTCGGAGGAAGGTACGGGGGTGGGGGTGGGGGGAGGGCTGTGCCCAACCTCAGCTTGTGACATTACTGTAAAGACGGAAATTGGGCAGAAAGTCTGTTCTACTGCTAAGAGGTGCAAGGAAACGTCAGCGAGTGTGTGTCCACATTTCCGTGCATTTGGAACAGTGTGGAGTTACAGTGCAGAAGTCTGAACTGGGCGGATCTAACCCCGATAACTGCACTGCAAGTCTTGCCTCTTTGTCACTTCACCTGCAGCATTGCACCTACCCTAGTTGGAGACGTGGGAACAGAAAGATGCTGGTGAACTCACTAGCAGAAGAGACGTAATCATGTTAGTGATAGTTAATGTATAAAAGTAGGCATATTTACAAGGTCACCTTCATTTTGCCAGAAGCTGCTTGCTGGTGTGTCAGTGTAACAAGGTGGGACTATTTGTGAGATACCCAGGTGAATGTGCACCCGAGTTGGTGTCCTTCCACCCAGGTGTCGTGTCAAGAGGCGCACTTATGCCGACACTGCTGAGTGCACCGTGGCTCTCCTTTTCCGGAACTGTGCTCAGACAGTTTTTAAGACAGGGCAGCTATGCTTGCCGCTTCAGGGCGACACTTCATTTGTAACCGTGGTATTAACCAGTTTGGTAACTGACCACTTTCAAAATTCTTGGCTTCCAAGATGACATCCATTGCATCAGGCAGGTTCTCTGTTGCAAAGAAGCTGTTGCTGGCTGAGCTCAGAGAAACAGGTATAAACACCTCACCGTCAGGAGTTGTTGGGAATTGGACTCGGTCAGGGCCGAGAAGCTGGAGAAAATGCAGCAAACCACACTGCACGCCGATTATGGAAAGTAAACTCTGCTGCAGCCCCCAGAGAGAGACCTGCCTGTACAAAGTACAAAGACTTTCTCCACCTTGCACATCCCAGTTGAAAGGCAGGATGTTCACAGGCTGCTTCTTGCTACGGCAGTGAAACTGCTAGCCAGCCGCTGGCCTTTCCATCTTGCATCACCAGCTCCTATGTCAAAGCCAGTCTGGGTGACGGAGCAGGGAACCCAGGGAGGGTGGAAAGGCCAGCGGCTAGCAGTTTCACTGCCTTAGCAAGAAGCAGCCTGTGCACATCCTGCCTTTCAGTTGGGATGTGCAAGGTGGAGAAAGGCTCCAACTTACAGGGGTGGGGCTGTTAACACACGTTGTCTTCATCAGGTTCAGGGTGTGAAGCCTTACCTCCACAGAGGTGCAGCTCGCCAGGCTTGAAAAGCCTGGGAGCACAACGCCCTGAGCTGCAGAAATGTAGATGGTTTCGTGAGGCGGTCAGTGACCATTGGCCCATCATCAGTGCCTCCCACTGTGATGCCAGGAACTGGGCTGGACAGTGGTGTGGGAGTCGGGGGCCATTCTGCCCTTGAGCAATGCTCCAGTTAAATAGGCGTCTGAAGGTGCTCTGATGGAGGCTGCCCTTGGTGCTGCGGGGTGAGGGCTGCCCTTGGTGCTGCGGGGTGAGAACATCCCATCTAGCCTGGTCCTTTAGGACCGGGGTTGTGAAAAGGGGGTGGGCGCTTGAACTGGGTGGCGAGGAAGTCAGAGGCAGGCTGGCCCAGCCAGTGCATCCCAAAGCCACAGGGCCAGGGGGTGGCTGGTGTGTCCTAGGACTGGCTCAGGTTAGTGTGGCTGTAGGACTGCTTGTGTCTAGGACAGGTGAGAAGGGGCCCCTGAAGAGGCATGGGCCGGCTCATCCAGGGTGTAGACCAAATGAATATGAGGGCATGCACTTGAGTGGCGTGAGGCGTGGTGTGAGGTGCTGGTGCCAGATGATCCTGGTGGGCCCAGGGGCGGTTTCAGAGGCACCGAAGGCACCGGAGGAGTGAGACTGAAAGCTCAGGTCTGGGCGGTTGTGACATGGGCAGTGCCGGGCACCTGGGTCTGGCCCGGCTTTCAGCCCTTGGGACGGGGCATGGCGCTGACTGCAAAGGGGCAGCGAGCCAAAGGATGGGCTCCATTTCGCTCAGGCCATTGAAATGCTCAGGCAGGGAAGCAGGTGGTCTTGCTGAGTGGCGCGTGGGAGTGCGGAGCATTTCATCGCGTTCTCAGGTGGCCCTGATGCCGCTGGTCTGGAGACCTCTCCTTAGAGGGTCTCATTTTAAATGGTCTCTGGGGGAGCCTGTCGGTGGGCACTAAAGCTGGGGGAGTCACACACCCACATTAGTTGTCAGAGGGACCCAGAGCCGTCGCTAAATCAAAGTGAGAATAAGGAAAGCGACTGAGGCCCTGTTCCTGGCTTTCACGTGCTGTGTTACCGAAGAGTGATAATCAGGTGATTTAATCCAATTCTGTGACCAGTTTTACTTATTTGGTCATTTCTTCATTCCCAAATAAGTCTAGTGATATATGCTTACAGTAAAAAAATCATTGTGGAGATACTATTTTTTTAAAAAAAGACCCCTTTTCATTCTCCCAAATTCCCCTTCTCCCAAACTGAGTTCCAGCTACTCACCCTTTCAGACCTCTCCTTTCAAACACGAGGGTGTGCTTCCACTTTTGTTTATACAAAAGGTTCATACTGTGGACCGTGATTTTAATTTTTTTACTTAAGATCTATGTCTTTGTCCTTTGACCAACACACGCGACGTTTACCTCGTTCTTACAGGACACAGTCCTGAATGTGACTGTGTGTTCACGGCTGTGTCCCTGTGTCCCCTAACTCTGAGACAGTCAGTAAACGGTGGCTCATCCATTCTATACCAGATCCTTCTAGAAAGCAATATTTACTCAGCAGTTTCGTGTTAAGTGCTGGGTCTACCACGGTGAACAAAAACACACCAATTCCTGCCTCCCCAGCTTTATGTTTATGTGCACGTGGGGAAGGGGAAGTCCTTTGTGTCGGGGGTGGGGGGGGTGCGGTTTGGAGGAGGGTGTATCTGACAGGGTCCTGCCTGGGAACAGGTGGAGCTCAGATGGCTAAAATGAGGAGCTGATTAGGGGACTGTTAGTGGAGGGGGGGCACAGAGTTAAGGGGCAGGACCCTGGGATGAGTTACCCTGGAATAGGGCTGCCTCTCCGAAGCAGTAACCCATTTGAATGAGCAGGGCCCTTGGGTTGGGAGGTGGGTGGAGAGTAAGTACCCTGGGGTGAGTGTCTTGCTCTGTTCCCTCCAACCAGGTCCCCTGCTGAGCCACACTGGAGACATTAGGGCTAAGGGACCAGGCAGGTTTTGGAGGTCATCCGCCCTCCAAAGGCAGAGAAGGAGAGCGAACTTTTGCGCAATAGATTCTCAGAACTCGATTGCTTCATCGTATTTAGGGATGCGTATTTTAAAATGTGCACATTTGTGTGGCCGTTGCCAAGTGGCCTTTAGAAAAAGCTGTACCAATTCATACTTTCCACTGAGTCCCGAACGGTGTCCTGCCACCTGTGGGCTAGATCACTTTTCAGTGTTTGCTGGTCCCAAATAGACTTTCTTGTTGTTTGCAGTTGTTGCCCGATTCTCCCTGAGCCTAGGATCTGTGTGACGTTTTGGGTGCAGCGTACTGAGTACCCTCAGCAGTGAGGAAGCAGCCTCCACAATGAGGAAACTGCCTTCTCTTGTACCATGACATTTCTGAAGGCGATGGCTGGAGGGTTGCGTCATTGGGCGGCTCCGTGACGTCGGGACCTGGGGCCAGCTTCTCAGAAATGCTCTTGACCTTTTTTCCCTCATGATCCCAGGAAAGCCCTGGCAGCTCCAAGCACCTTGGCTTCCCATGGCCATTACAACGAAGGCCTGGAGAAGGAAGAGCAAATCCCTGTCATGTTTTGTTCTCAAAGATAGGAAAACATTTCCAGAAGCCTCCAGCAGTTTCATTTTCTTCTCATGGCCAGGTCACATCACATGGCCCGAGCCAAAATGGGTGTCTGGCGAGGGAGGTGGAATGACCTCGATTGACTGGTTCTGGTCAGTATGGGCCCCAGCAGAATCTGTGTGGTCAAGGGCAACTTTAAAGCCAATCACATGTTACTGTTATTTGCTATTGCAACTGTGTTGCATGTTTGACAGTTGGTAGTCCTGGCTTTCTACAGGACTCGGCATTTGTAAGAATAAATTAGGATGCAAATGGTGTGATCCACCTGTCTCCTGTTCTCTACGAAGTCTAAAACTCCTTGGCTACTTAATGCACAATAAAGATACAGCCAAATCAGTATTAGGCCTTGTAATGGAGAGAATGTATGACAATAAATCCTCCAATAATCCCTAAATCTCATTTAGCCAGTGATTTCCATTTCTTCCATACCTCCCCTGACAAAAATGAAGTACAAAGTAAGATAACCAAACAAATGGACATTAGGTCCCAGGGGCGGAGTGATGTGTTTACCTCCTCTGTTTCCTGTTCCTTTCTAACAAACGGCAGGGGTGTGGTGGGTACAGGGAGAGCAGACGGCTCCTTTTGAACTGGTAGTGATATCCAGTTGGTTGGGTGTAAGTGATCATTGGTGCATCCTTGACACTTGTTACTTCTTGAACTTATTTTATTATTTTTCTGGAACCTATTTAAAAAAATTTGGAAGGAAATGCACTGAGAGCCAGCCAGCTTGGCATCCTTCAGGTCCTGCTGCTGGGGACACAGTGGCAGCAAGGTGCTCAGGGGTGGCCAGGGGTGGGTTCAGACTGCCTGGATTTGGGGAGGGTTTCACTTCAGAGCAGCATGAATGAGGTGGCCAGAAGGCAGGACTAATTGCTTCCCCATTCTACCTGTCCTATTTATCATTACCACCCGTGATCATAATTGCAGCCTGACTTCACTGTGGTTTTTCTGGTTTTTTGAAATGTTTTCCTTGGTTTCTATGCTGTCACTTAAGAAACTAGACCTTGGTAAGTCCCTAGCTTTTCCTTGCCTTTCCCTGTAAACTCCAGTTTTCAGAACCTTTCTGACTGACCCCCGCAATGCCACCTACTGCCCGCTGGCCAGGCAGGAATGAGTGGAGCTTGAAAGCTCACCCCACTTCCCACCTGCCTACCTCACAGATTATCAGGGAGACCTCTCTGAGAGGCCCCGCCTGCTTCCTCCCTCCTCCGGGTGGGGCAGTCTGTTCTCTCCAGCGCATGTGGGATATGACATTTCCAAAGTCAACACTTCCCTCTACTGGCCTGGTTTGGAAAACTGCACTTGGAGTACCTGGCGGCAAACCAATGAAGTCTTCAGACAACGCAGATTCTGTAACATTTTTTTCATTTTTAGAGCCATGCAGGTTTATTGTCTATTTCCTTTTTTCTTTTTTTTTTTTAAAGTTTTATTTATTTAGCTTTAGAGAGGAAGGGAAGGAGAGAGGGAGAGAAATATCAATGTATGGTTGCCTCTCGTGCATCCCCTGCTGGGAACGGGCCTGCAGCCCAGGCATGTGCCCTGACTGGGAATCGAACCACAGTTCTTTGGTTCACAGGCTCATACTCAGTCCACTGAGCTACATCAGCCAGGGCATTTCCTTTTCTTGAATAAAGCAGTAAACAAGATTCTTAGCCTATAATTGGTACTCAACAAAATGTGTGATTAATCAATAATCAATCATTTCAGTGGCCATTTAATCTCAGATAATGTGGGTTATGGATTGAAAACGAGCAACCTTTATGATATGTGTACTTCTTCCACGGGAGAAGTAGGAATCCTCCAGCCTTTTTATTTGCTAAATATTTAGTGAACTTGCAGTGAATCGGAAGGTTTGGGCTCATGAGCAGGGACATGAGGGCTGTGGTGGCCACTTGGGAATGTGAAACGTGTGACATCACGGTTCAGTTACCTGATGCGTGCCTGGGAGACCAGGCAAGAACTTGCATCGGAAGGCATGGCTTATCAGGTAGCTGGGTAGAAGGGAAGGAAGGGTATTCCAGGCCTAGAGGCCAGTGTGTGCAGAGACCCCCAGATTAGAGAAAGATGGCGCACAGGTGAGTTAGAAGGAGTGTTGAGTGACTGCAGAGGAGAGTAAGGGGGTGTTGGTGTAAGCGCTGAGGGTGGAGAAGGGATTTAAGGGAGAAAAGCATTTTTCCTCCACCCTCTGAGTTCTCGACCAAGACCCCTGTAATGAAAGACAGATTGACAAGAGAGGAGAAGACCTTCATGGACATGTATGCAGGGGAGATCCCCAGGGGGAGATGAGTCACTTGAGGAGGTGGCTTAGAGCTCCAGCTTATGTGGCATTTTCACCAAAGAACAATACATTTGTGGAGGAATTCCAGGATAAAGAAAAGCAGTATGAGGTTTCCGAGGGCAGCAAACCATGGGAAGGGAAACTAGTGAGAGACAAGGGCTGCTGAGCAGAGTTTGTCATGGGTTCGCTCTGGTGCGTGTCCAGGCTGATGGCACCTGAAAACGAGCGTCCCTTTTCCTCCGCTTTTTGTGTCCCTGTGACATGATGGATGCTGACTTACAGTGCTGATCATTTCGCATCATGTGTAAGTCAGATCGCTGTGCTGTACACTCTACACTTATATACAGACCTGTATGTTAATTATATCTCATCAAAACTGGGGAAAGTAAAGATTTCTGTCCTGCTTTTAGACAGATGGGGGAGGGCAGGGAGCTTTTCTTGTGTCTGCTTTTTTCAGTTGCTTTTGGGTCAAAACTGTCCTTACGCCAAAGTGGCATGTTTCAGGGTGGCATGCCCTGCTACCCTTCAGAAAGCAGGGCCAGGTAAAAAGAAGCTAGCTTGTGCAAGTGTTAAGATGTCATCTAAAGACGGGAAACCATTGAGGGTGTTAAGTGGTAGTTGTATCTGGTCAAGCATTTCTTCTTCTTTTTTAATGTTTTTTTTTTAAGTATTTATTTATTTATTTATCTTTAGAGGGGAAGGGAAGGAGAAAGGAAGAGAAATATCAATGTATGTTTGCCTCCCTTGAGTCCCCTGCCAGGAACTGGCCTGCAACCCAGGCATATGCCCTGACCGGGAACCGAACTGTGATTGTATGGTTCGCAGGCCCGCGCTGGCCCGCGCTGGCCTGCGCTCAATCCACTGAGCCACGCCAGCCAGGGCTCAAGGGTTTCTTCTTTAAGTTATGCAGGTGGCATGCAGAATGGATGGAGGGGCAGCAAGGGGACCAGGGAGAACCATTAGGTTGCACCCCAGGTGGGCTGTGGTGGCCCAGATCAAGGGTAGAAGTGGAGAAACAAGACAGGTTTGGAAGACATTTAACACGTGGGGTTGGCAAAACTCCGTGATGGCTTGGATGGGGAGAGTGTGGGAGGAGGGCTAGAGACAGAGCCCAGATTTCTGGCTGGGGCACCTAGGTGGTCGGTGGCGTTCATCACTGAGTAAGGAACATGGGAGAAGGGAGAGGGTTTGGAAGAAGCAAGTGTTGAGTTCGTGGGCTGCCTAAGATGAAATATCCAGCAGACAGATATGTAGGTGAGAAAGCCAGGAAGAGAGACTGAGCTGGAGGTAAGTGATCTGGATCCATGAGAGTGGACAGGGCCGCCGAGAGAGGGATATGGGGTGAGAAGCCGCTTGGGCACGTGGCTGAGAAACAGCAGTGTTTCAGGAACAGAGGACAAGGTTGCTCAGGAAGAATATTGAGGAGGGGTGGCCAGGGAGACATGAGGGAAATTGGACCCGTCAGCTTTCAGTATATCCACAGAAAGAGAGTTTAAAAAGGATGGAAGGCACATGTGGTAAATGCTGTGAAGATGCCAAGTAAGATGAGGGTTGACTAGTAACCACTAGATTTTGCTACAAGGCAGTCCCCGGGGACTGTTGGAAGGCGTTTCAGGAGAAGTAGGGGAGTGTAAGTGGTGAGAATGAGAGAGATGACTCGGATTTACCCTGAAAAGGCGTCAAATGATTGGTGGTGGGTGGCTGGAATGCAAAGACAGGTCCACAGGGATTATTGTTGGTCCTTGTAACAGACTAGATGTTTATGCCTCCCTCCTACCTGCTATGCCTACCTGCTATATCCAAATCCTCAAGTGAGGGTATCAGGCAGTGATTATGTCATGAGGGTAGAGCTCTTCTAAATAGAATTACTGCACTGATAAGAGCATCTTTTTTGCCATGTGAAGACAAGCAAGAAGATGGCCATTTATGAACCAGGAGGTGGACCCTCGCTGACTCGGCTGGCATGGACTTCCCAGCCTCCAGAGCTGTGAGAAATGTTTGTTGTTTAAGCCACCCAGTCTATGGAAGTTTGTAATAGCAGCCTGAATGGACTAAGACAGTCATATATATATATATATATATATGTATATATGATGGTAGACCCTTGCTTGAGCTTGTGTATTGGCAGATGCTGCATAACAAGTTATTGTTCATGCACCTGTGTATGGGCTGGGGACCCACAGATCTTGACTGCCCTTGCTATGTGTCTGCTGTGAGCTGCACCCTGTTCTAGGGTGTGCTTGGGGACTTTATCTGGGCCAGCTTTGCCCCAAGCATTTCTCATCCTCTTCTGGACACCATCAAGTGAGCTTCAGCGTGTTCTTCTTAGGGAGATGGCTGAGGCCCGAGGGTGGCAGGGTGCCCAGACAAGTAAGTGTGCTTCAAGATTCTGCTTGTGTCACACTGGCAAATGTACCAGTTCTTGACAGAGAAATTTTGAAGTCACATGGAAAAGAGCAGGGTGAAGAATTTGGGCCATGAATGCAATCTGATGGATTTGCAAGGAAGGAGAGGTTGAAGAGGAAGAGGAGGTAATTGGTAACACAAGGCCCAGAGGGGAGGGGAGATCAGAATCTTTAGGGGAAGCGTTGCCCTCCCTTTTCAATGGGAGGGAGGGAGAGACTGCTTGTGGATGTGTGAGGTTGGCGGTGTGATGAGGGGGATCGAGGGAGTTCCCTTCTTACGGTTTCTGTTCCCTCTTTGAAGTAGAAGGTGTGTCATCCCCTGGGAAAGGGGTTTGCTCTGAGGTCGGTGACTTAAGAGTAGGGAAGTTTAAAATTTCCCACATGGGGACTGGAGGCGAGTCAAGGGAAAACCCAGCAGTGTCGTTGAGCCTGTGTGAGAATCCGGTCAAGCTTGGGTGCCATGGGCTTCTACCCCAAACGCTCTCAGCAAAGACGCCATTGGCCACCCAGAGTGGAGCCAGGGACCAGGGCTGTGGTGGACCAGGTGTCATCTTGGGCTTTTCTCGTTCTGTTTAGTGGCTTGGCCAATCAACAACCAAGGTCCCTCTATTCACTACTAGAGGAGCGTTCTGAGTCAACCCCTTCTCCCCATCCTCCTGACCTCCCAGGGACCCCGCCTCTATCTTTAGTCCATTGCATGCCTGTCACTGCCCCCCAGTGAGCTCCGCCCACTATCCGTAAGGCTTGGGGGAAGCGTGGAGGGGAGCAACGTTCAATAGCCAACCAAGAGTCATTGCCCCTACCTTGTACTCTTGTCAAGTAGCCTTATACTAGGACTAGGATCTGCCTTCTGTAAAATATGCTTTGATTTTAGAATAGTTTAGACTTACCGAAAAACTACATAGATTATACAGAGAATTCTTGTATACCCCGTACCTGGTTTCCCCTGCTATTGGGATCTGACATTAATTAGTATGGTATACTTGACACAGTGAATGAATCAATATTGATGCATTTTTATTATTAACTCAAGTTCATTCTTTATTCTAATTTCCTTTGTGTTTTCCTAATATTTTTGTTTTTGTTTGTTTTAGGATCCCATGTAGTATTACATGCTGCATTTAATTGTCATGTCCCCTGAGGTTTTTCTGGGCTCTGAAGTTTCTCAGACTTGATGACTTTGGTAGTCTGGGGAGTTCTTGTTGGGTAATTAGTGGAATGTCTCTTGATTGGGATTTGTCTGGTGGTTTTCTCATGATGAGACCGGAGTTATGGATTTCGGGGAGAAGGACCACAGAGGAAAGTGTTGTTCTCACCACATCATATGCCGGGTACTGCTAAAGAATAAAACATCAAATAACCTCTTGTTACAAATGGCAAGGCAGACCCTTTTCAAGGTCATCCTGATAGGTGTAGGGTCCACTGCACTGGGATTTTGCAATGGGCAAAGAGAGACTGGGTTCAAATTCAAGCACAACAAGGCAAAGCGGGGACTTACAGCCAAGGAGCAGGGTGAAAGTCAGTGGGGAAAATATGTAGAGGAAGCATCAGGGGTGTGAGAGATTGGAGCTAGACCCGCCAGACAGGGGCTGCTGCTTAAGACACGCCATGGTGACCAGTCCCCACCTGGGGACGATGAGGGCAGAGGAGTTCGATCGGGTGTCAAATGTGGGGGTTTTTTTTGCTAAAACTATCAATAGATATTACAAGGAGACACACAGATGGGCTTAGGGGAAGGTTCAGGAGCCTGACTAAAGTTTGGTCAAACAGAGACTGTTAGTACATGTTATCAGTGTGACTCGTCACTGTTGGTGTTGACCTTGATCACCTGGCTGAGGCTGTGTCTGTCAGGTTTCTCTGTTGTGAAGTTCTCTCCCCTACCTCCCTTCCCCATTCTGCTCTCTGGAAAGAAGCCACACGTGGAGGAGTGTGTCGCCGTGTTCTGCCTCCTCGAGAGTGGAGTCTCCACGTCAATTAATTACAGGACATTTTTCTGCCTGGAAATTTGTCTGTTATGTCAAGCACTTTTTGTACAACACATCACCCCTGTAGTTTTCACAGGTGTGAGGTTGATGGTGTCTCCCATTTTCCAGACGCAGAAATAGGGACTGGGTGAAGTTGACGCACCTTCCCAGGGCCACCCAGATTTCAAGTGGCAGACTAGGGACTTGAACTTGGGTGTTCTCAGCTAACTCCCTCTGTCTACACTGTTGTGTACGCACCCACTGAAGCTATTTCACATGGACTTATTTCTTGGGCCACATGTGACTTTCTTCTCGGCAGGGTAGGGGTGATGGGGGCAAGTGTTCTTGGGGTCTGTAGGTGAAGCCCACCTTTTAAAAGGGCTTCCTCTGGGGACTTTAGGAAATCCTGTTCTGTAAGGCCTAATTGGACTAGGCTCAGACTAGATGTCAGTACGGTACATGGTTGGGTTTTGTTATGCAAGGAAGGCTGTGTTCTATCTGTCTACTTTCCTTTCTTACGAAAAAAAGGGAAGGCTCCCTTCGGTTAATTGTCATGGTTTTTAAGAAGAAAGGTTAATAATATCAACACATTCTTGGAAGCATCAGGTCTACCCTGATTTCTTCGAATGAGATCATCTGTGTGATAGGAGGTATTGTTCTGCTATTCTGGGAAAGGGGGGGATTTCATGGGTGGTTGAAAGTTCACACCTGTGGTCAGCATGAGTTGGCCATGTGTTGGCTTTTCTGAGCACAACATAATACTCAGAACAGACCTGTATAATGGGCTATTTGCTTTGTGGATTTTCAATTTTTCCTGCCCTCGCTTGTTCAAAGTGTTTAGAATATATCAGTGCAAAGGACATCCTGCCGAAAACTGCAACAGATACTCTTTCACATCTTCAAAGAAATGGCTCTAAACGAATTGCAGTTCGTCTCACTAGGAGCCTGGCTAAATCTAACTGACAGGTGCCACAGAGCGTGTAACCGCATGGCAAACCTAACTGAGACTGAAGGACACCCCCCCCACACACACACACACATACACCCCGTCCCAGTTTACAACAATTCAGCTGGTTTGGGCACCTGACTATGAGCATTGCCCTTCCCCTGTAACTGACGGTGGAGGGCCAGTGGCTGAAATGAGTCAAAAGCGTCAGATGCTGGTGGGAACCTGTGAGTCACAGAGCTGGAGGGTAGCACACATCTGTTCCTGGCTTCCCTCCCAGAAAAGATATATGTTTTATCTTTTAATTTTTGCAGTGAGTTCAGGAAATGGGCTGAGTTCAACAATAAGCAGACAGCAATGTTTCTAGAAGAGTCTGTACTCTAATTTTTGTTCCTTGTTTGTTTTTAACTCAGAAGTTGATAAGGATTTGATACAGTTTGGGCATCAGCCCTCAAGGAAGGAAACTGGGTCCCAGCCTCTGTCCGAGGTGGGGGTGGGGTGGAGGTGGTAGGATGGGAGAGCAGCCCCTCTGTGCCGCTGAGGCTGAGATAATGTGGGGTGGCACGGGCTGTGGCCTTCTTGCCTGCAGGGCAGTTGGGTGAGCCTTGGGGGAAGCACCTGTGTCCCCAGGCTGCCTATCCCTGGGAGGAGGCCTTCCTTCCTGCCACATCCCAAATCTCACCCAGTGCCCTTTCTGAAATAAGCTGGGGACGAGTTTCATGGGTCCTGGCTTCGCCCTGGTGCAGAGGCTTCCCCGGGGGATGGGAGTGGTGCCCTGTTAAGGACGGAGAGTACACTGAAATGCCCACGAAGCCGCTCACCTGCGATCTGACCATGGCAGTTCCAAAGGCACATGCATGTGGTGGGAGGGAGCGGGGGCATTTCAGGGAGCTGGACCCTCCTCAGTGCGTACAGATGCAGACTGGGTACCAGCAAGGCCCCCCAGGCCCAGGAGAGGGCTTCTGCTCTCTGCCTGTACTCCCCAGAGTATGTGGGCCATCACCAGCAGGGCCTGGATGGAGACGGCAGCTGAGAGGGGGGCTGGGGAGTGGGGGGCAGGGTGCAGGGTGGAGGTGAGGAACAGAGGAAGCCATCTTCCACCTGGGTGTGGTTGGTCCTGAAACAGTGCAGGATGAGCCTTTAGGATGGTGCTTCTCAACGGGGTGAATTTGCTTCCACAGGGGGCATTTGGCAGTGTCTGCAAACATTTTTGGTTGTCATGCCCTAGAGGGGAGGAGGGTGTGGTTGCTGCCAGCACCTAGTGTCTAGTGGATGGAGACAAGGGGCCTACTGTGCGCAGACAGACCTGCCACTGAGGATAATCTGCCCGAGTATCACTATTGCCATGGCCGGTGCTCTGTTGGAGGGCACTGAAGTAGGGGAGGGTGGCGTGTCATTTCACACACTGGTGTCAGAAGTATGGCTGGTGGGCATTGGGCTGTGTGGACATTTGACCTAAAGCCTGTCTTTGCGGCACAGGTAGCACCGTTTGAGGGATGCTCCCACCGCATTTCGGTTTCCTGGGAGGGCAGGGGGCGGAGGCTGGAGGACCCTGGGAATACTGCTTTTCGTATGATGCTCTCCTTTTTCACCCCAACTAAGGAGGGTAAGAACAGCAGAAAACCAGGTCTATTTTGGAAGAGCAAGATGATAAAGGGGAGAAATCTATATTCTCAAATGAGTATTTTTACCTGCTGAGGTTTCTGGCTAAGGATCTTGGTAGCAACGTGGCTTGTGTTACCGCGTGTATGTGTGTGCACATATATGTTTCTGTGTGTCTCTCTGTGTGCTTGCATGCATGTGTGTGCACGAGAGACAGGCAGACCCTTTTGAGCAGTGACAGAGGATGGCAGTGTGCACTGGCATATCCTCTTGCTGTGATGATGACTTTCTCCTACCTGGAGCCCTGGAGCCCTGGGAAATGGCCTGGAGGCTTCTTTTCGGTCTTGCATCTGTGCACTGGTGTCTCCTGCTGGGAGCTGACAGCATCCAGGACCTTCCCCTGACCGGCAGTGTCTGCTGAGGCTGGCTCAGCATTTCCACAGGCCACCCCGAAGCATCTGGCTGCTCATGTCCCCTCCTTAACAGTGTGACAGGACAGCTGAGCTCCCAGGTGGGTGGGCAAAGGGGACAAGAATGAACCCACGAGACAGCACTGCTGTGGCTGGGGTGGCATCTACTGTTGTCCCATTTCCTGGACTCTGTGAGAATTCTTTCTCATGGTCTCAGTGGCAAACTCACACCCTGCAGACAGGCTGGCCTGGGAGGTCAACGCTGCCACGCTTCTCTCCCTCTAGGAAGACCTCCCTGGAAAGAGCACTCTGTGGAGTGTGGTCTATTCACATGTGCAAATCTCTTTGCAGGGCACGCCACTATCACCAACTACTTGTTGAACTACTTCCCCGGTCTTGACCTTGAAAGGAGAAACGTGTTTGGGTTCACGGCCCTGATGAAAGCTGCCATGCAGGGCCGGACGGAGTGCATCCGAGCCCTGATGCTAGCAGGTATGTGTGCCTCATCCTGTGCGGTCCTGGGGACCTGGGGAGTGTGGATTTTGCTTCCTTGAGGAGTATGTGTTGAAGGGATGAATCATTCTTGTGGAAACTAAGACTAGAGGTTGCAACAAAGAACAGTTTCTTTGAAGTATGTGGCTGTCATCATTCGAGGTGAAACAAACTGAACACAGGCAGCCAACTTCAGGGTGGGGTCCAAGGTCATGCACTGGTTGCCCCTCATTGCTCCCCGATGCGCTCTTCCCTCGCCCCCAGCCCAGTCCTGCCCATGTTCTTCTTCTGGAATGTGCGTTCTGGGCTTGGCTCTGAGCTGCTCATCTGTCCTGCCCTTGGCTCTGAGCTGCACAGGGACGGCAGCGTCAGCCCAGTTGTCATCCTAAGTCCCCGCCTGCTGTGGTTGGAGTCGTGTGGTGATGTGTGTGGCAGCTTCCCTTTCTCTGATGTGTCACAGAATGAAAAGGTCTCAGTCTGTAGCTTTGGATCAACCCCTTGCCCTTTATGACATCATCCTCTTGGAGGAAGCACTTCCGCCTCTGAGTCCCCTATCTCCGTCTTTGAAATGGGAGCGGTGACTTCTTTTTCACCCCCCTGAGGATGAAATATGACAATACTTTGTAAATTCTCAAGAGCTACACAGATTTAATGAACTACTGTGCTAAATTCCATGTGACTAGTCTCTAGCTCTTTCCCTGACTAAAATGGAGTTGTGATCATTAGCGTAACCTCATTGGGTTATTTTGAGAATTAAATGAGAAAGTGTGTGTAAAGTATGCACCCAGGGTCCAACACAGGGTGAGCCTCTAATATCTCAGTCAGTGTGAGATGCTGCTGTCAACATTATTTAATTTCATTATTTTAACTTTATTTGTTTTGTTCTTACTTTGTTTTGGCCCTGGTTTCAGCCAATCCCTTGTGGTGCCATGAGTTCCCAGAGAGGTGGCATTTCCCCTCCCATCGTAGTGTCCTGAGGACAGTGACGAAGTTCTCCCAGCCATCACCCTAGGCTAGTAGCACTGATTAGACAACATTTGAGATGTATGCTAAAGTGACCAAGATGGGACAGAGAGTCCCCACACAGCCCTTCCTCGTCCCCCCTGTTAACATCTTACTGACATGGGTGAATTTTTATTCAGTAAATTCCAGGTTTTATCAGATTTTACCAGTTCTTCTATTAACTGTTTCAGGGCCCCACCCAGGCCTCTCGCTTTTACTCGTCGTGTCCCTGGTCCACTGGGGTCTGTGACAGTTTCCCAGTCTCACCTCCTTGCCCATGACGTGGCCATCTCCATGCTGCCCGCCGTACAGTGTCCTCCGGGCTGAGCCTGCCTGTTGCTTCCTTGTGATGAGAAGGATTATACGACTCACAGCTTGCTTTAGTTTTTTTTTTTTTCCCTCCTGCTCTAACCTGAGTGTTTCAGGGGATGCTGTAAGGAAAATAAATTCAGTAAGTGAAGACAGAGGCTTCGAAGATGAAAACTTTCTTGGAAATAAAAAAGATCGTACTTAAAATTAATCCTACTGACTGTGCTTTGGACTCACTGACAGTTTCAAAAGTGAGACGTCGGTTTCAACAGTTTACACTTTGCCGGTCCTGTGTTGGGGAGAGATGCGAGTCTTGATTAAATGGTGGCTGTGATGTGTTGGGAGGAAGCTTCCTTTGCTTTTACTCTGGATCTAGTTACAGCTGAGTGTAGGTCTTCAGTAATTTACTCTTTCAACCAAAAATGCGTGGTGTCGGTCACATCTTTGTGTTTTCCCCAGTGAATTAATTTGAATCACAAACCCTTTTGTCTGTAGGTTGATTGTCTTCTAGTCACTCTGGCAAATGCCTGGGTTCTGCTGCTTTTCCACTTTCCTCCGGGTCCGGTGGAGATTGCAGGCACTGGCTACGCATTCACAGGGTTCCAGAAACACCTTTTTGGTCTTTTGAGAGGTGGGCCTGCTTGCAGGTAGTGTGTTCCTTGCTAAATGTTTTTTTTGCCTACACAGCTGTTTGGATAACAAACTGGGCATTAGGTGTTACGTACTCTCCTTTTCCTGTCTCCTCCACTGTGAGCCCCGCCCCATCAAAGTCTAGACTCTGCCCGAGTACAGGCCTTGTCTATGTTCATCCCTGAACCGTATGTTCTGAGCCTCAGTTTCCCCTTCTATAAAATGGGGCAAATGACAGGGGCTACTGCAGGAAGATGTGATGGGGACTGAATGGGTCCACGTGTGGAAAGCCCTTGGATGCGTACTTGGAATGGAGGAAGCCTTCAGTCAGCTTTGGTTATGCTCATTGTTGTTACTGTTTTTGGTGAGTTTATGTGTTCAATAATTATCTGTCAAAATGCACGAAAAAATATGGTCTATTTTTCCCTTTGAAAAATATCCTTGTGCTGAGATACTTAAGCCTTCTTTTTGAGGGCAACAGACAGTAACTCAGGCTTCCTCAATCTTGGCACTGTTGACTTTGGGGCCCATGTAATTCTCTCTGATTGGGGGCTGTCCTGGGAGTAGATGGGTGCACAGCAGCATCCCTGGCCTCTGACAGCAGGTGACTCTGGCATCCTCCAGATTTGATGACCAGAATTGTCTCCAGACTTTGTTGGGCATCCCTGGGGAGCACAGTTGCTCCCCAGCGAGAACCACCGATGTCACTAGTATACATGTGAAAAGAGGGAAAACACGGAAGGAGGATTTTCCCCCTCTTGTACACGTTCTTCATTTCAACTTGCCCTATATTCCTTCTAAAAATAAAAACCTGATGTCTTTTTCAGGGAGCTTTTGCCCCGCCCTCTAAGGCTTTGGTTGTAGAGTCTAACTTCTACAATATTTTCATTTTCTGCTCTTACTGCTATGCTAGTTTATGGTTCTTTCTCCCAGGAAAGCGAGTTTCATTTTCCTTTTATAGTAGACGTGTATGTGTGTTTTAAAAGGAAAAAAATGTGCTTGAATGTCTTCCCAGGGTGTGGTGGGCAGCAACAAGATACTTGTGAAGGTATTTAAAAAAGTATTTGCACAAGTAGTTTTGTCTTATCCATATTAAGAAAAATGAAAGCTTTTGAAGGTATGAATACCCAAGTATTTCTTCTGGATTGGCATTTCTGTACAGCCGCGAAAGGCACCGTGGGGGCCAGCACAGGATGGTTATCTTGTGGCTGCTTCGAAAGCAAAAGGCGTTCGTTAGCATTACCGCATGGTAATGGTCGGGGTGCAAGTGTGTGTCTCCTTCTCATTTTGTCCAGTGCAGAATTCCTCTGTAACCGAGTGTGTTTCTGCTCCTGAGCTTGAGTTCCGAGTTGCAGTTTCATTATATTCAATAAGAACCACTTCCTTTTAGAAGTGATGAGTCACTGAACGGGGTGCTCCCCTAAACTGTTCGCCTTTTCCAACGGCTGAGAACCTGCAGGCACATAACAGCTCTTATCTTACCTTGTCAGGCAGAGCAAAATAATGTTCAAATTATCAGGACTTTGGATTTTACTAAAAATATAACCGGGTTCTGAAAAGCTGATTTATTGGCTCTTTGGCTTTTGCTTCCCATGGAATCCTGTCGGCTCTGCTGATGAGAATCACAAGGAAGGCTGTGGGACCTTGTTAATGCGATGGAATGAATATTAATGCCCAGAGTGACAGGTCTGTTTAAATAAGTGGCTCTGGGAAGCTGTGTGGAGGACGCGGTCGTCTCTGAAGGCAGACGGAACTTGGTGGATCCAGGCTGGCAGGTTCCAGGCTTGTTTGAGAGAGCTGGCTCCCCCCCCCCGCCCCCAGGGGGCAGTGTAATTGCTGCAGCACCTGGGAAGCAAAACTAAGCAAACAAAAAACTGCGAAGTCATTTGTGATTCCATGGAAAAAAAGCAGCAGGTGTGGGAGGCTTGTTGACTGAGGAACAGGGAGCACATGTGGTATTGACCGTGTGGCCATTTTGTCCTGGGCTAGCCCAGACTGTGTGCTCCTGGAAAGCCAAAGGGTATGATGCCACTCAAAGGTTTCTTTCTGTTTATAAGAAAAACATGGATTTCCTATATGCCCAGCTGGAATAGTTTCAAGTTGTTAAGCAGAACAAGGTCTCAAAACTAGGCATTCTGTATCATGCGGGGCAGTGTCTTAGCTTGGGTACCCATGAACGCAAACCCCAGGCAAGGACTTGGGGGCAAGCAGTTCCTCTGGAAGGTGACCTTGGAAAGTGGTGTGAAGGATAGGGAAGTGAGACCAGGATGACAGGAAAGGTAATAGATTGTGCTGATGAGCTGGTGACCCCTGTGGGCAGCCAGCAGTCGGCCTTTCCTGGAACCTAGGAAAGACATGTCAGGAATGAGTTGTGGGGGTACGCCAGGGCATCTGGGGTGTTTATCCTCCAAGTCGGGCCCTTTGGGGCTGGGGGATCCTGGGCGCGTGCAACCTGTGGCAGTTCCCCTCTGTGCAGTGGGCTGGAGTGTAGATGGCCTGGTGCCCATCTGGGGTAACCCTGTGACCCTGCGTCCTGACTTGTCATACTGATTATATCCCAAGTACCCAAGATACAGGCCAGAGGTGGCACAGGAGGAGGCTTTCAGAGATTGGTCCACAGTGGTCCCATGTGACTGGAAAGGCTTCTGGGCGGGAGGGAGACACAGCCGGGCTTCGAAGGACAGATAATGTGGGGATGGGTGCTGGTGGAGAAACAGGGAAGGAAGTGATGCGTCCCAGGCTCTGCTTGTCCCTCGCTGTTTCCACGGATCTGGCCAAGACTCTCTGGGAGAAGCAGCCTGAGAATGAGTGAAGGGGGGGTAGCTTGTTTGCCTTTAGGACCTGTTTAGAGTGCTTTCTGCTGTGAGAAACAGCAGTCTGACTTGGTGGTGGTTTAAGGAAGATAGGCATGTGTTTTTCAGACCTTACTAGAAATTTTGAGGTAGGCAGTCACCATGCAGAGCTGGTCCTGGGCCATGAGGACATCACAGACCCAGGTTCCTTCCTCTTGTCCACTTCGTGCCCCACCCCACCTCAGTTTGGTTCCCGGTCACCTGATGATTGCAAGATGGTCCTCATAGCTCCTGGCTGCAGATTCATGCTTCAGACAGGAAGCAGCAGCCCCCACTGTACTTGTCCCTCCCAGCAGGATGCAACAGCCTTCTCTTCGGGGCTCCAGTGGGGAACAGAATTGCCTTTGGCAAGGTCTGGGACATTTTTGGTTTTCACAACTGGTGGAGCGCTACTGGCATCTAGTGGGTAGAGACCAGAGATTCTGTTAAAGGTCCTGCAATGCACAGGACCACCCTCACAACAAAACCACGTGGCCGGAAATGTCAGTCGATAGTGCCGAGGTTTCGAAACCCTGGGCTGGACCATTCATGGTGCATTGCCTAGAACTGAGTACGTAGCTCCCTCGAATATAACAGAGGATGCTGACGACTGGCGGCACTCAGCACGGCAGCAAATGGACCTGCTGGCAGAAGCCCAGCTCTTGTCTGCCCGGCTTGCGCCCTTGGCGAAACAGTGTTGGGTAGGAGGTGAGGAGGCTGATGGTCTCACCGGGAGAAGACGGATACAGTAGTGTTTCGGAAGTTTTTCCATATTCTCTAAAAGCAGTACAGGGTGGGGCAAAAATAGGTTTACATTCGTTCGTATGGAAAAATCATATGACAATTAATAAATAATAACACGAGAATGAACTGTTTCGCAGGCTCACAGCTGTAAACCTGCTTTGACCCCACCCTGCATTAGTCGTCAGTACCTGTCTCTCGTGACTTCATCACTACGGTCAGGCCGAAGTGTCACCCTTCCTAGTAGTTCCTTAGGGACGTGAATCCCTGACGTAGAACATGCATAAGGTGCCTGGGCTGCGTCGCAGTTCGGATGGCCTTTGTTCTTCGGCATGTTTGTGGTTTCCCAGGTCATCTTGAAAAGGGGCAGGAGGAACAGGAAGAGGTGTGGTCAGCCCGGGACAGCTGCTCCGTCAGTTCTCCATTAGCGTTTGAAAAATGTCTCTTTCAAGTGGTGTTCATTAAGATTTTAATTTTGCAGTTTGTTCCTTTTTTAAGTGACATGCAATTAATTAAAGTTTAATGCGTCATCTATTTTTCACAATGACATTTTTACTGCCCCCTTTCATTTCAGTCCGTTTATAAATTGTACTCTAGCTAATGAGTTCCATCGTGATTTCCAGTTCTAAATAATTACCACTCTCCTTGTACGGCCATTCCTTAATGTGTCACAGAGTTAAGGCGTCACCAGGTGAAATCAGGTGAGCTGGATCTGCCTGGGGCGCGGGGCCGCTAGGGGGTGCCGGGGTCCCCTGCTGTTCTCAGTTCGGCACATACTGAGCAGTCCCCACAGGTCAGACGCCTAGGGTAGAAGCCTCTGCCTGGCCTGGTCCCGGGGAGCTCGCGGATTGGATAATTGCCCCACTTCCCCACATTGCGGCCAGTGAAAACATGACTAATGGGGCTTGAAATTCTGAATAATTTTTAACTGTATATGGGGCTGAGATTGGACCATGATGAATTGAACAGCGATTCCTTATTAATTCTTATTTTACTACCAAGCTGAAATTTATAAAATATTAGGAGGGGCAGTGAGTGGTATGGGGGAGATTTATTGAGGAAGTGCCTAGTGTAAGTGAGGCTATGGAGAAGGAGGAGTCAGCATTCTCCAGGACAATGGAACCGATGGGGGATATAGTTTAAGAGGTTTATTTTATTAAGAGGTTTAATGAAGTGGCTTATGTGGTTTGGAAGGCTGACAAGCTTGACATCCATAGGCAGGCCAGTGGGCTAGACATGTGTGTAGGAGCTGCTGCTGAAATCTTGAAGCCAAAGTCCCTCTTCTTCAGAAAATTCAGCTTTTGTTTTTAAGATCTTCAAGGGATTGGACAAGGCCCGCCCACATTATTTCATGTAGTCTCCCTGAGTACAAGTCAACTGCGCATGAATGTTAACCACATCTACCAACTACCTTCACAGCACGCCTAGATTTGTGTTTGATTAAATCCCTGAACCAGAGCCTGGCCAGGCTGGTGCAGAACACTGTCCCCTAGGAAGGGACTGCCTGCCCCCTGTGTGCGGTGGGGGGAAGAGCATGGGGCGGAGGGTCAGGAGACCTGCTCTCTCACCAGCTCTGAGGCCTCAGGCAGCGCCCCTCCCGGCCCCCCCGCCCCCAACACACACACACACTGCAACTACCATCCGTTCGGTAACAACCCTTTACTAAATGCACGCCCCCTACCAGCCGGGACATTATGTGTTGAGGAGTCAAAAACAAGTGAGAGGTGCCTTTGCACCAGAGACGTGAACGGCCTCACGTTTCTGTGACAACGACCACAGCCACCCTCACAGGGTCTGGGAGGGAAAGGTGAGGTGGTAAATAAATGCAAGTGACTGTGACTGTTAGAAGTTTTAGAAGCTTCTAGCAGCATCCGCCCCGTGTTCACACAGCATCTTTGTCGTCATCTCTCCATTGATGAAGGCCGTGAAAGCTCAGCTCTTTAAAAATTCCAAGACTGAGGTGCTGACGTCAGGCGGTTTCAGTTAGGAAAGACAAGCCATTAAATGGCGCACTTAAAGGTGCCCTTGTGTTATGCCGGTAAATGCAGCGGGGCCCGGTGAGAGGCAGGTTCATCCACCTGGCTAGAGGTAGATGCTGTTATTTGGAAGTTTGATCTTTGTTTTCATTCCAGTGATTTTTTTCTTGTCTGTGGAAGGGAAAACCCCTTGTTGCCTCCACTCATAACAGTTTGTGTTTTGTGTTTTTCAGGAGCAGATGTCCACGCGAGGGACCCCCGCCGCGGGATGTCACCGCAGGAGTGGGCCATGTACACGGGGCGGACGGAGGCGGTGCACCTCATCCAGAGGCTGCTGGAACGACCCTTCCCGGAGCAGTTTGGGGAAAGCTACAAACCAGAGCTGCCGCTGCCCCTCGAGGGGTCTTCGAAGTCTGCAGACTCCAAAAACTGCTTGCAGAGGTTCACCAAGTTTGTGCGGTCCACACTGACTTCCCGCTCACGCCAGGGCCTGGAGGATGGAGGGGTCCTGGACCACATGGTCAGGATGACCACGAGTCTCTACAGTCCTGCTGTGGCCATCGCCTGCCAGACCGTGTGCCCCGAGAACCCCCCCTGTGTGGGAAAAAGGCGGCTAGCAGTGCAGGAAATCCTGGAGGCCCCTGGGGCCCTGGACACATACACCCAGGAGAGGGACAAGGCAGAGGGCACCGAGGAGCGAATCCGGACCTCCCACGCTGGGGGCATCTTCAGAGAGGGGGCCCAGAGAGCCAGCCTCCCGTCTCCACAGCAGCCAGGTGCCCCACGGAAGGCCAGTCTCCTGCCTCTACAGCTGCTGAGGAGGCACAGCATGCGGCCAGGCGTGGTCATCCCCAGGGTGCGCATCACCAAGGCGCCTGCACCCACCTTCCAGCCCGAGCGGGTGCCCGCGAAGGGCAGCACCAAGGACAGTTCCCACCTGCAGCTCCCCAAGTGGAGGTACAAGGAGGCCAAAGAGGAAAGGAGGAAGGCGGAAGAGGCGGAGAAGCAGCGGGTGGCAGCAGCGGAGAAGGAAAGGAGGGTGGCACCCTGGAGGAAAAGGACGTGAGGGGAGCTGGGTCTGGATGCTGCGCTATCCGGAGCCCCCAGAGGGGGCCGTGGAGAGGCTGCGTGGCTCAGCGCCAGCAAGGGTGCACCTCCTGCCCACCCTCGCTGCTCACAGCCCTCCAGGACAGTATCCTCTGCGGGGCCAGAGAGCTGTCCCTGTTTGTTCAGGCTGCACCCAGGAGTGAGGTGGGCAGAGCACAAATTGCTTTGCCTAAAACCAGTTCCCCTAGCAATCAATACACCTAGTAGGCGGTTTGCCTAAAAGTCTACGTTTAGAACCTCAAGAAAAATTTCAAAAGCAATTTATCAAAGGGCATTTTCTGTATAATTTTGTATTTTAAATCGTGATAAAATTTGCAACATTTTACCGGTGGTGGGACTGTTCATATTTAAGACAGTTTTAATGTATTTTTCTGAAGAGCGTTTGTTTAAAATACTGTTTCTAGCAATAATCATTTGTGATATCACTATGATTTGGGAAATTCTCCCCCATTTTGCTCTTTGTTTTTGGTCTTGCCTTTCCTTTTCATTCTGGGTGCACATAGCCCTGTATGTTCTTGTTAATTTCATTAAGTGATGACAAATATTTGTTTCTATTTGGTGGAGGCATTTTTACAGCAAAATGATCAAGTGAGACAGGAGTCAGATTGCCTTGTATCTTATTGTTCAAGCTCTCTTATTTATACACTAATAATAATGAAGAAAAACCTATTGCCAAAGCATGAAATGGTGCATAGAGAAACTTATTTATTGCTAGAACTAAGTTCATTTTAAGCAAGGGATTTTAGATAAGCTGGATACTAAATCTTTACCATATTCAAAAACAGATATAAGAGGAAAAACTTCTTAACAATAACAGGGGCAAATCTAATAAATTATTATTAGAAATACGAAATCAAGCCATGTGCTCTCTGATAAATGGAATTCAGATGTTCTTACAATATGAAACAATGCAAAAAGAAGAAGAGACCCAGAGTGAAAACTACTGGAGTGGGGGCAGTAACTTCTAGAGGAACAGGGATCAGAGCTGACTCTGAGCAGACTGTTTTAGGCGAACTCTCCTCGAGTGGGCTGGTGGCTCCCTCCCCCAGACTCAGTTCCAAAGATTTCCCGGTGCAAACTTGCCTTTTTCCTTTGATGACTGTCCCGGGGTTCAGTTTTTCCTGACGCTGACTTTGTAGGGTTTCCAAGCTGTGGGGACTTTGGCAGAGCACGGATGGGATTTGCCCTGGGCCCCAAGCTCTCAGTGGGAGTTTCCTGCCCACACTTTTTTTTTCTAAATCTGGAAAGCATTGGAAAATTCTACTGGCCATGTAGGTTGTAGAGTATGTCCCATAGGCACTATTGACAGCACTTTATTTAAAGAGTATCCTGCTCGGAAGCTCTAGATTTAAAATATCACAGGTGGATTTAGAAGGCCTTTATAATATATTCCTGGATTCGCAGGTCAAACTGTGCTCCCTGCGACTCAGGGATCTCATACTCCCCTCCCCCAACCCTCAGTATTGCACAGTGCATCTGAACTGATGGGGAATAGTTGTGGTGGTGATCCAGCCTTTAAACACAGATCGTAGTGAGTTCCTCCCTCATCCCAGAAAGACACGAGAAGAATGGCTCAGAGGTCTGGACCCCCTTAAGCATCACTGGTGGTAGTTGGCTGCAGGTGACCGTGGTGGCTAAGAGTTGGATTGGCCAAGTCCCCTTGGATGAGATGAGGGCTGGTCCCCAAGGTGAAAGCATCCGCAGTCTCCCTGCTGGTCCTATCCGGCGTTTTGTTTAAGACCACTTTTTTGTGTTTACGTATTTTTGTTGTTTTGAATGGCTGGCTGCCTTGCTCACTCAGGGTCATTCCCTGCCCCTGTCCTCCAGTGTCAGGGGCAGCGGCGCTGGTGGGCCCCCTCGGATTTTCATGTCTCCGTGGCTTTGTCACATTTTTTCTCTGCCACCTACTCTGCCTTTTTTTTTGCCTCACTTGCCTTTTCTTCCTCTGCCCATTTTCTTCGGGTTTGGCGAGTACCCAGCTCATCCCTCGCCCCGCCACTCTGAGGTATAACTAGGTCAGAGAAGCAAGGCCGTCTGAGAGGCACATGGCATCCCTGGTAAATAATCACATAGTGACCTCCAAACCCCAATAGTAAACAAGGAGCAGATGCTCCAGCGTCTGTGCAGTTGCTTTAGAATTTAGTCCCCACCCCCTCTTAGGCAGGGGGTCCTAGGTTTCTCTCCCGATGGATGACAGCACTCCCTACCCCATGTACAGAGAGCAGGGGCTGTGGTGTCTGCATGTACTCCTGATGTTGATTAACTATAAATAGTAAATTTCAAGTTGACAGGTACCGTCTCAGGGATTTATACATAAACGTAGTTAGGAGCAAAGTTGAAGTATATTTTAATATTTTTTAGTGTTTGTGTGAATTACGATTAAACTAGACAAAAGAAATGTCTCTCCGACCTCTCCAGTGCTGCTGTCGCTGAGGGCGACGTTCGGGGACCACCCCTCAATTGAGGTCTCCTGGTTCTTGGACACCAGCGAGCCTGGCAGCTGAAATGGCTCTGGGGTGGACGTGGAGTCACTTCAGTGCCTCTCAGTTGCCTCTTGTGGGTGGGAACCCTTGTATTTATTTTTAAAAAGTTCACCCCCTCTGGGAATAGTGTTCTTTGTGATCACACAGGTGGGCTCTCCGCTGCTCATACCACCCTCCCATCTGTGCGGTGAAAAGACTGTTTTCTACATGCTCATGTGGATCAAGTGTGACATGGCCAGACCAGCACCGAGCTCAGCGCTGGGAAGGAGGAGGGGAAGACTGGGAGAGCCCGTGTGGAATGACCTGGGTGTCCCGTCTGGAGCTACGCTAGGGAAATGCAGCACAGGACGTCATGGACTTTTGCTTTTCTGACACTCCTCCCAATAGGCTGCGTGAGCCAGCTCAGGGACACGAAGATGGGAAACTGCAATACCTTTGTCATCTCCACTGTAGGCCCTCCTAAGACTTGAGGCTCATCTTGCCGAAAAGGATAGATGTCATGATGTCAGTTGGAAAATGGGAGTTGTGGGAAGGGTGCAGAAGGACCCTTCCAGGCTGCCTCTGTCCTCTTCCTCCTGCTGTCAGTGGGTGACCAGGTCTCTGGAAGTCCAGTGTGAGTGGAGACGAGGCCGTTATCTGTGAAACTGAATCCTAGGAGGTGGGGCCAGACCCTAGTCCTCCCGTGGATGTGAAGCCTGCTGTCCCCAGGGAAGAAGCATGGGCACCAAGTTATGAAGAAGAGCATCCCTGAGCGGTAAATAAATGAGCCAAGACTAATAAGGAGCTATGATTTGTCTCTTGCAGCCTCTGGCAGGAGCACTGTATTTTCCCCCTGTCCACACTACATGAAGAGAGAAGACCATCTTTTCCTCATTTTTCTAAGTTTGCTCTGTGAAATGAGTTACAGCCCTGCTGTTAGTCAGGTGTTATTTTTTCCTCTGGGTTCACCTGGAGATTCACGCTTGCTCATTTTTCCATTCTAATACAATATGGTTGTTGCTGACAGAATTAAGATTTATCACAAACTATTGGAAGCGCCAAGTCACAACCAGTCCTTTATGTGATAAAATGCTAGCACTTTTTCTTATTTACAATATTGGGCAAGTGCTCAGGACCCTTTCTGTTCCGTGGAGGCGGGGAGCTGTTCAGATTCTGCACAGAAACCCTCAGGGCCTGTTCCCCTGGGCCCGGGCCTCGGTTTCCCCCCACAGCCGGCTTGACTTAGCCCTGGTGCATCGGGCAGCTGCTTGGAGGGCCAGGGTCTTGGGAAAGAAAGGACGAAGTGGAGCACCATCACTCCTTAACCAACAAAGTCACGTTCGTGAGGACGACTGGAATTGGGTAGAACATCATCACAGCCGAGCTACTGCCGGCCACAAGGCTCTGACAACAAGAACGGTTCTTCCTGAAACCTAGGCTGCTCTCTTCTCCATCTTGCACCCTGGTGCACCCAGAACTTGTTTTGGGCCCCTGTGTGTGACTCTGGAGTCGGCTGCCCCCTTCTGTGCCCTTGAATTCACATTCCTTCATTAACATTTAAAACGAGTGGCTAAAGATCTACCTCTGGAGGATTTTTGAATGAAGTAGGAAGCCCAACCACTACCTGGATTGATAAACTGCTTTTTGAGTGGCTCAGGTGAGCACTGAGCTGCAGCTCCCTCGCTCTGTCCCAGTCTGAAGTAAGACTTGTGTGAAAGGCGTGGCCCCTGCAGCGAGCTGTGTCAGAGTGGACAGTGCGTGGTAAGGGGTGAGTGTGCCCGCATGCGCCCACACAAGACCTGGAAGGAGGCCTGGCTTTCTGCTCACAAAGGTGACTGCTGCTGTGGCTTCACTGTGCCCCCAGGGAATGTCAGGTGTGACCTGCTTGGATGGTGTGTATCAGGAGGACTGCAAGCCCAAGGCCACTGTGAGGGCTCCGGCCAATGGGACGTGACACAGCATGCCCTAATGCAGGTCTTTTTTTTTTTTTTTTTTTTGAGAGGTGGTGTTTGTCCAGGTGACTAGTATTGGAGCTCCTTGGTGAGGTCCTCTAGCCAGGTCTGGGTCTGTCTGCCCTTGAGAAACATCCTGGACATGGAGAGGCCCCGGGCGGCAGAGCCATGGCCAATGGGTCGGGGCCGACCGCTCTGAAGGTTGGCACCAGGTTAACCGTAGAACCCACCCTTAAGAAGTGCTAAGATTTTCCCAAGTCTGCCTAAGTGGTAGATACTCCCATCAAAGGTAATAACACGGTTTGAGTTTGGGGAGACATTGTTTCATCACAACGTGACCCCTTTCTGTTGTTTTTAAGGATGATGTAGAAGGGAAACCAAACCGGGGCCACCCTCCCAGGTGGAGCCTGGCAGGTGTTGACCTCTGTTGGTGAAGTTCTGGGGAGTCACCTGGAAGCACTTTAACACCAGTTTGGGAGCAGAAGTTCTTCTGGAAGCTGGTTTGGAGCTGCACCGCTATGTCAAGTTTGATGAAAACCATACAAGGAAGCTGTACACCCCTAACTGCTC
This sequence comes from Sturnira hondurensis, assembly GCF_014824575.4. Taxonomy (NCBI): domain Eukaryota; kingdom Metazoa; phylum Chordata; class Mammalia; order Chiroptera; family Phyllostomidae; genus Sturnira; species Sturnira hondurensis. Next base: position 15,323,266 of record NW_028087015.1, read on the forward strand.
CCAGCAGCCCCGTGAGCCTTTGGAACATCCTAAGGAATTTGAATAATACACCCCATTCAAATAAACAGAAAAGGCTAATCTCATTAAAATTCTCTTCACTCAAATCACCCCACCTGGTGTTTGTCGGGTGTCCGAGGGTGTGTGTGCAGACTTCTGCATGGGACGCCTGGTTTCCAGGGGTGTTTGATCTCGATATAATAAGCTCTGTTTTCTGAGTGCAAAACTATTTTCATTGTCATTTCTGAAAATCTGGTGGGTTTCTGGAAATTGCAAAAACGTTTAGTCCAGATACAATTCTGTAAATATCGTAGTGCTTTATTTCAAAGTGAGAGTTTTCTGTTAGTTTCTAAAAGGTATTTTCTTATTTAGACCTCAGGGCTATTTTGGGGCCTACAAATAAAGGTGATCCCAATGGCTTCAGTTTTTGATATCCAAAAGGTTAGTACTCTTTAAGTTAAATATGATATATTATTCAGCAGAAAGAACACATCTTTTTTAAACTTCTAACAAATTCTGTACTTAATGTTTAGGAAGTATAGAGAAAAAGACGTGATCGTATAAACATATGGGGAAATTGTGGCCACAAAGTTAAAAATCATTTGTGAAATAAACATTCTCATGCTACAATAATGTGATATTTGAATAAGCCTAAGTATGTATAAATTAGAAAATGAAACAATGAAATATACCAATCTTTTTAATGTCACTTATTTTGATTGAAATAAATGTGCACTTTCTTCTGACTCAGTTTCACTTTATTTTTCAAAGGTAACATTTTAAAAATGTTTCTGGTTATTGATGAATACTGTCTCGCACATTATAGTGATTTTTTTTGCCTCCCAGCTCTTCTCAGACGTCCACACTGGTGACACAGGCAGCCTCCCATCATGGTTCCAAGTGTTTATACGCATAAGTCAAAACAAAAATGTAGTTCTGTTTTTTTATGGGTATTCTTTTACCAAAATGGTACAATGGAAATGTTGTTCTTGTTCTTTAAGCAAGTTTTTACTTAAAACTTGTCTCTGGAAAGCCTTTTAAAGAATTTAAAAATTAATATTATTTTCTCTTAACAGCTAAAATAGTAATGCTTAAACACAGGATACATCAACCAAACACTATAACAAGGTCTCGAGGGAAAAGTGACTTCCCCTTCCCGGGCACAGACCCTGGGGCCGATTACTTGTGTATCCTCCTAGAAATACAGTTTTAATGATTTTCTTCCCTTCAGGTGTCATACCAGCGAGACCCTGTTGTGAGCACAGTTGTTTTCACTTGTGCTGGGGAGAGCGTGAGTTAGGCCCTTCGATCTTTCGATCGCTGTGTGGTGTCTTTCGGTAGCGGTGCACCATGGTTCATGGACCATTGCCTCATGTTGGACTATCACAGTATTTTTTGGTTCTTAACCTCTTACAGGTAATGAAGAGCCTCAAACGTTCCCGATGGTACACAATTGACTCTTTTTCTAAGACCGGAGTGTGAAAGTGGGGTTTGCCAAGTAGAAGGGAAGACAGTTTAATTTCAGTAGTCACTGCTCTGTCGACCTTTTCAAAGGCTGCTGAGTACTTGCCCGAAGGCCATGGACAAAAGAGGTCGTTTGGCACCTGCAGCAACATGCTGTTCATCAGACTTCCTGATGTTTGCCAATCTGAGAGTTAAACAACTATCTCATTTAAATTTTTATTTTCCCAATTATTGGCAAAGTCGGGCATCTTTTCATGTGTCCTGCTATAAAAATTTCTAAGTTATATTTGTTTTTTCAATTTTTCTTTTATTTTTTGGTGTCATTTTTACTGATTTGTAGAGTTTGCTACAAATTTTGGACCATCATTTTATGACATATGTTGTGTTTATTTTCTCCCATCTTACCACTTCTCTTTCAGGTATATAAAAGTTTAAAATTATGATTTTTGTCAAACTTGTCAAAGCATTTTTAAGAAATAGTTGCAGTTTGTGTTTTTTAAGACTTCCTACCCCCAAATTAGCAATTTTTTCTTTTATATTTTTTTCTGATTTATAGGAACTTTGTTTTTCTCTTTCGGTCTCTAAAAATCATGTTCACACACAGTTCATCACTTAGGTTTTATTTGATGGGACTGAAAACGAGAACAGCTCCTATTATTTGGAAAATTCTACTGCATCTGAAATGTCTGAGGCATTAAGAATCTTAATACTACTCATCAAAAATTATAATTACCTTTAAAGGAGGCCCTAAATAAAAAGTAAAATTTTAAATAAAACGTCGTTCTAGGTCACAACTGCTACTGGAGAATATGTGTATCTGTTGTTTGTAAAGAGCAGAGGATGTGTGTGTGTTACGGTGGAAACACTGGTAAATAGGAAGGTGACGTACAAGGGACAGATGTGTTCAAACGTCTGAGACCTGGGACCTGACAAGTGAGTGGGGGAGGCAAAGGTGGCCCGTCTCCTTCATTTTCCCGACTGATACACAACCCTGAAACTCAAAGTTCCCTACCATGGAAGCTACAAGTGCATGCGGTGGGGGAGGCCTAAATTGTGCCCCCGGCGGCAGCCCCACTCTGAGGGCCTTTAGAGCAACGTCTGTCCTTCTCAGGCAGTCATGTGACCAAGAACGTCATCCTTCCAAAGACTTGCAGTAGCCCTTGCCCCTCACTGAGGCCCTTCACATGGTCACTGCCTCTAGCAGGCCATTCCTGCTGTCTCCCTTGATGGTGACTGGCTGGCTTCCAGCAGTGGGGACGTTAAAAGTGGCCTGGCAACCTCCAATCTGCTGACAAAACACACACTGATGTGCAAGTTGTTCAGGTAAATTGTCAGCTGCCCGCAGCATCCCATCCCACCCAGGGTCACACTGCCCCTGCAGCAAAGTCACCGGATCACAGGTCCCACAAATCACTGCTCTCCCTTATGTTTTCCTGGCTAAAATAAAACAAAACACTCAAACTCAAATCTGTCTTGGTACTTCAAAAACATTTTAAAAAGGAGAAAAGAAGTCAGTTGGCTGTAAGGATATAATTCCAACTTTTCATTAACTCTTATTGAAACGAGACTTTATGAGTGCCAAGAGCCTACCTGGGAAGCTGGGTAGGGCCACACCCTGGGCCACCAGAAACAGGAAGTTTCAAAGGACCTGGATTGGGGTGGCAGTGCAAGAGGTGGCAAAATGTCCTCAGTCCCGGGCAAAGGAGCCCCTTGGACTGGGGCCTGGAGTCATCCCACTTCCTTTTCACCCCCTGTCCCTGGGCTGCCCCCAGCAGGGACCCACTCTCACCTGCCAACTGTCCCGAGGGCTCATCAGTGCGGACTTGACCTCCTTCCTGGCCAAACCCCACTGGAATGGGCCTCCTGCCTCCTCCTCCCTTGGTTGGAGTGCATGATGCTCTTTGAGGGGTGAGAGGTCATAGGTTGGGGGTGGCAAAAGCAACCCTCCTTCTTTCCCTCCCACTGCTGTGCAGGTGCTGGGCCCACGGCCCACCATCCCACCCCATCCCCAGCACCAGCCTGTGTTTCTCTAATTCTACACACTGATTTTAGTCCCGGTCTCAGGCCCTCGAGATACTGTGACAACTTCCATAATCTCCTTGAGCCGACAGATTAACCGCTGCAGGTACAGACACCTCTGGTTCTCAAAGCGCCAGTGTTTCCTGAGCAACCTGGGAAATGTCAGAAATACACCCGAGGGCTCACCTGTGTTGGTCTCCTGTGATTGCTACAACAAATTACTTCAAACTTGGATGGCTTCAAACCACAGAAACAAAAGTACTCCCTCATGGTTCTGGAGGCCAGGAGTCCGAATCAGAGCCATTGTGCCCCCTGAAGGACCCTTCCTCGCCTCCCCAGATCCTGGCGGTTGTCAGCATCCCTCTGTCTGCCTTCGTCACCACGTGGCCATCTTCCCTCTGTGTGTGTGTGTGTGTTTGTGCTTTCCTTTTCCTCTTTGTATAAGAATTAGTGCTCACTCTAATCCAGTATGAACTTGTCTTAACTTAATTACATGTGCAAAGAACCTATTTCCAAATGAAGTCACATTCACAAGGGACTTCAACATATCTTTTTGGGAACACACTCGACCTGCAACACCACCCCAGCCAACCCAGTCAGAAACACTGGGAGCCTGGGACCTCATGCTTCCTAAACTCTGTGCCCCAACAAGGCCCTCTTCCTCACGCTCACTCTCCAGTGCTCTCCCACATGCTGGCCACCTGGTAGTTACTAGTCCCTCCTCTACCTGACCCCTAAAGGCTAGAAGCCAGTTTTATCTTCTTTTTGCACCTTGCCTGGGCCATCTCAAAAACCTCTGGCTTTAAACACCAGCTAGAGGTTGTTGAACCAATTTAGTTATTCAGCTGTGACCGTGCCCATGTACTCCAGGCCAGGTGCCTACAGCCTATAGTTCGAATCCAGCTACTCCCTTTCTATAAACGCAGTTATATTGGGGCTCACTGGTTGACATGTTGTTTGTGGCGGTTTCTACTCTCCAAGGGCACGGTTCCGTAGTTATGACAGAGGCTGTGTGCCCACGAAACCTAAAATATCTGCTATCTGACCCTTTACAGAAAGAGCTTGCTGCCCCTGCCCCCCACACAGGTGGTGAATATTTCCATCAGGGTGTGGACTGAGCGTTACGAAGCCGGCATGAGCCAAAGCCAGCTCTTTTTTTTAAATCGCATGAAACATAATACTGGTTTCATGGGAACAACATAATGATCAGATGTTGTATAAATAGTGAAATGATCACCCCAGTAAGTTCATTTAACATCTATCACCACACAGAGTTACAGGTTTTTTGTGTGATGAGAACTGAGATTTACTCTCTTCGCAACTTTCAAATGTCCTCGACAGTATTATTAGCTATAGTCACCGTGCTGCACATTACATCCCCACAACTTATTATTTTATTACTCGAACTTTGTACCCTCTGACCTCATTTCTCTCGCCATCCACCCCCTACCTCTATCACCCAGCAATCTGTTCTCTGCATCGATGAGTTTTATTTTAAGATTCCACATATCAGTGAGGTCATACTGTGCCTGTCTTTTCTCGGTCTGACTTATCTCACTTATCATAATGCCCTCAAGATCCATCCAAATTGTTACAAATGGTACTGTTTCCTTTTTATGGCAGAGTAACATTTCATGGTATATGTACACACCACGTCTTCTCTATCCATTCGTCTATCGATGGGCACTTCGATTGTTTCCATATCTTGGCAGTTGCAAATAACGCTGCAATGTGCATGGGAGTGCATGTACCTCTTTGAGTTAGTGGTTTCATTTTCTTTGGTTAAGTACCCAGAAGTGGAATTGCTGGATCACACGGTAGTTCTATTTTTCATTTCTTGAGGCACCTCCATACTGTTTTCCAGGCAGCCCGTGGTTTCCTCCTCAACCGTTTCTTTTTCAGCTTCTTCATCGAGTGCATGTCTCCAACGCTATGCAGGTGCTGAAGCCAAAAACGGCTTCTATGACACTTCCTCCTTCCTGCTCTTACCCCCACCACCCCAGCAACTGCAATCGGATTTCATTGTTTTAATAGCCTCTTACTTACTTCATTGGGGTGGGAAGGATTCTTGCCCTAAGGTTATGGGAGTGGCTGAATGTCCCACACGGGACAATTGAGACATCTAGAGGTCCCTCTCAGGGGCCGGGCTCTGTTCCTGGAGACGAATGGGAGTTGGCAGAGGTCCAAAGCACACCTGGGCTGCCACCAACCTCCTCAGTCCGTCTGCCCAGGAGTCAGAAAACCGAGCCGCCGTCAGCTGCTCCCACTGGCCGAGGAGACAGTGGTGGCTGTCCTGCTACCAGAGGCCTCTTGGGACATTGCTGATGAAGGTGTTGGACTAGGAGGACATTGAATGACAATGGAAACCAGCTAACGCCGCTTGGTAGGAATGTAGAAGATACCCTGCTTTACGAGACTTAGCCTGGCTGTTCTCCCAGAAAAGCATACGGGGGAGAAGATGCTTGGCTGGCTTAATTAAACCAAATGACAATGCACATATTCTGAGCTGTGTGGGGGAAGGTCTTGGGGGACAGACAGACGGTGTCCAGTCCTGGCTTTGCTGCATGTTTTCTTTGTGATCCTGGCAATGTTACACATTTTCTTGAAGAATAAATCTCTGAATGAAAGCTGTACTGCCTGCTTGGTGCCAGTCCCGGCCAGAGAGACGCTGAGGGACACTGTGAGCATAGACTCTGTGCTCACTACCTTGACCGACAATCCTCGGGGTTCTCCAGCTCTTCTTTGCCTCCATACCCCCCACAGGACCGGGAATGCCCCCTCAGGAACCCCAGTGATCCTCAGGGGAGATGGGTCAGCACAACACGGCTTGCAGTGGGGTGAGGACAGCCGTGTTTCAGAGGCCTTCCGAGTTCCAACAGCCTCCGTGAGGAGTCTTCCCCCAGGAGAGTCAGGCAGCGCCTGTTAGCCCCGGGCCCTGTGGGAGCCCCATTTCTAGTGATGTGCCTCGGCCAACACATGGTCCTGCAGCAGCTACCGGGGTGTCCCCTGCTCCCTGCCCAGGGCCGCACTGCAGTCACGGTTTATGGACTCTGTCATCTGTGTGTGGTTTAGGTGCTGAGGTGGCCTCAGTGCCAGGAGCAGCACCCAGACTGACTGGGTCAAGGTCTCTCTAACTACAATGGGAAGGAAGAAGGACAGCTTCTAGGAGAAGCCCATCATGTCTTCCCAGAGTTGAATATGAAGCCTGCCTAAGGGGCCTGTTCCCTGACCTTCTAAGTGGGAAGTGGGGGGGGGGAACTAGTGAGGTGGACGATAGCTGCTAGCTTGTTTTCTGGACATCAAACACTTAGAAAAGCAGGCAAAGAGGGAAAGTGGACCTTCCATGAAGCAGCAATCACCTTGAGTCTCAGCCTGCGATGCTGAAAGTGTCACTTAGCACAGGAACCTTGTAGTCCTAACCCCTGGCCCATGCTGGAGCTCTCAGGGTGAAAGCCCAGGAAGGTGGAGCATGGTGCTACCTTGAGAAATTGAAGAATAGAAGCAACAAAGTATTGAATTACTTTGATTTTCTCTTCCCTCTACTATAAGCACATAGAGATCAGGCTGCTTTCTTAAGAAGGCATGGACAGAGGGTGGTTCAGGAAACTGGGGTGAGAAATGCACATGGCCTGCTCCCCAGGCCCAGCCCAGGGCCCGTGGTTTCTTTCCCTGTTTCCCTCCCAACTAAGGAGTGCACAGAGGGTCTTATTTGGGTCTCTTTCTAGACCAAGCACAGAGAGTAATGGCCGGTTGATCCTCAGGAGGTATCTGTTCCCCTGAGAAAAGGACTTTGGTCAAAGGCAGCTCCATACAAATCAGGGGTCAAGGTGATCCTGGGTGGTCATTTGGTGTCTGGGTCCTCATCTCTGTCTCCCAAGAGGATCATGGATACAACTGGTACCCAGGGCTAGCTGAACTGTGAGGTATGATGGCACAGGTCCCAAGACTACCCTCACTTCTGACACCAACCTCAGGGCTGGGAGGAGTAGATTCCCAAAACTACACCCAGGTTCAATAATTTTCTAAAAGGACTCACAGAATTCATGGAAGGCTACTTTACTCATTTACTACAGGGAAGGGATCCACACTAAGATCAGCCAAAGGAGAAGATGTATGGGGCAGTTCCCAACGTGGAACTGCCATTGTCCTGAGGATGCGTTGCCCCCCTGCCATCAATGTGTGACAATGTCTGTGGAGTGCTGCCAATCGGGACGGCTCACTCGAGCGTCACCGTTCAGAGTTCATCAGGCTACGTTACATAAGCAGGACACAGCCGTCTCCGAATCTAATTGCATGGCAACCTGAGGACTCTTCTCTTCCTCACCTCTGGGGCCCTACTGCCACCTGGGGTAACTTCTGCTGGTTGATGAGAACCATGTTGGCTGAAGAATATCTGAGTTCCGAAAGACAGAGGACACCAGAGATGGCCTGATTGGTCAGAGTAGGGATGGAATTGGATGGATGGGAATGCATTGAGTGTGGAAATGACAATAAAGGGCCACCTACTGGCTATGTAAATTAAGTTATTTTACCACATTAAGCCTGTTTCTTCATCTGTATAACAGCCATAACAATGTCTACCAGGTAGAATTGCTGTGAGGGACTGGCACATAGTAATTGCTTATTAAATGTAAGATGGAAAATGATGATGGTGGTGATGGTGGTTAAAGTGATTGATGTGGACACTGGCCCGCAGTGTCCGCGTCATTATGGATGAAATGAGACATTCATGCGGACTACCGAGTCCTGTGGAGGAAAAGGGACAACATGGCTTTTCTTTCAAAGGGAGCAAAAGCTGTGGCCCTTGCCGTGACTGGCCTTTATTGGGTTCAGCACATTACATGATGGTCCTCATTTACTATGGACAGTTTGCTTTAGGTGGTTGCCTATTACAGAAAACAAAGCCAAATGCCGCTAATCACATCACAGAAGAGGGATATTTGCAAATGAAAGGGTAAAAGTGGTTGAACCTGTGTCCTTGGAAGGTTTAGCATGGATTTTAGGAAGTTATTTTGCAGTAAATGTTTGCCACGGGGGCTGGTCTCCTACAAGTGATCGTGGTGATGGTGACTCAGGTCCAGAATCTATTCCTGAGGGAAATCTGTACACTTCGATGCCTTCGAAATTCATGAAAAATCGTGTAACTCTGGTTTAATTTACATAGTTTAAACACAGTATTAATTAATAAATGCCCCTTTACCATCGTCTTACATTCAGGTTATCTAACTGTTCCTGAGGAAAATACTTGCTTATCAAATCAATGCCAACTCTCTTTAGACACTGCACAGCTTTGCGCCTCCAAGGACGGACCTCCTGGTTTTGTTGTTGCCCCTTGGGGATCCTTTTGACACGCCAAGAGCCTCTATAAGGGTAGTTGAATAATGTAACCTACTAAGTTGGAAAATATATAAGACAGAAAACTGTACTTGAACAAGAATTAAATAAAATAAATGAATAAATCTTATTTAATAAAAAAGAAAAAAATTAGCATCAAGGCATGAAAAAAACTTTAGCTGTGAAACCCAAACAATAAATGTGTGAGGGATTTCATTGCTTGTTTTAACTGTCACGATGGGCTTAGTGTCATCTTAGGGCGGTTAAATGTGACTTGGCCTCTTACATGTCGTCTGAGGGGGTTTCTTTTTGTCTTTATGTAAATCTGACTCTGGTTACTCCAAAGTCTGTTTCTTGGGGTTTGTTTTTGTAGGCTTTTTTTTGGATGGAGGCGGTTACTGCTATTTTTGTTCAGAGAGCCTTTCTACTCCTAAATCTATCTTCTTAAGCCCAGTTTCACATTTGCTTGTCTGAGAGGAGGCACATGTCAGGATGTGGGTTTCTCGCACTGGTCCCATTGGGTGAGGACAGATGCTCACCCACAGTGCTCTGGCTTCCAGTTTGCTTTCTGGTTCTGTATGATACGACATCTCATACTCTTTAGTTTTGGTGACCAGAATTAGGATGAGTCTGAACCTACTGAAAGTGGGGCTCATTTACACCGAATGACTTTGGTAGTCACACAGCTTCTCCAGTTAGCGGTGGCACCCTGAAATAGTGCTTTTCAGACGTGACTGCACCTGAAAGTTTCCAGCCAACTGATGTACTGAGGCTGAGGCATCACTGGCACCAGAGGCAGAGATTTTTTATGATAAAGCCCGTGGCTTCCACAAACTTTTGTTTCATCTCATGCTGGGAAATGTATTTGTTTGTTTGTCTCTGGTCCCATATGATGTCATCTAGTTGTACATGTGGCAACGAAAAGCTACACTGAGCATCTTCAGTGTCCAAGGCTTAGAAAGGATGTTAGAGTCCCAAGTCCACAGTCTAGGTAGTCGAGTGGTGGGGAAGCGCCAGGGGTTTAGGAAATGACCCCATGCTTCAAGAGTTCACAGCTAGCCTTTTATTCCTCCTTATATTTGTGGAGGGGTGCTGGGGGAGGCTGTGCCAGGAGACTTGGACGAAAGGTGAGCTGACTCTCTGGCCTGAAAAACTTTAGCTATACACATTTCACTGCCCTTCACCCCATGCTTAGCTGCAGAGAGACACCAATTTTTCTCCTTTGTTCTTCACTTACAAAACTAATTACAAGCATCTCACTGACGCTTACTTCAAGAGGAAGAAGCTGCGCAAGCCCAGACAACAGGAGGGGGAGAATCTCCAACACTGAGAAAGAGAAATATGAGATTACAGAGCAACGCAAGGTTGATCAGAAGGCTGGGGACTCGGAAATCCTGCCAAAAACCAAAGCTGTTCCTCAGCTCCAGGGCTAGCTCCGCTCTGTGTTTGCTCTTACAAATGGGCTTTACCCTCACAAAATGAAGTGCTAAATTTCTTTTGAAAAAACTAATTAGATAACTGAGCTGTTAAAAACAAAACAAACAAAAACCCCAAAGAAAAAGTAATTACAAAATAGAATCACTCTGTTTTAAGTAATCACTTAAAACAGAATTATCTACTGATGACCCTGAGGTTAATCGGCTTGAGACACACATGGTCCATTTTGGAAAACAGCCTGTATCATCTGGACCGAGATTTCTAGACCTTCCTTTGAGAATAGTCAGGGAGCTGAGACAAGAGGCTGTGTGTCTGTGGTGCCTGTCGAGGTGAGTGTGCTGGGGAGGCCACCGTGGCCCATGCGTCTCTGCTTTTCTTTGTCTCGGTGGCTGGGAAATGGCTCTGATGCCGCAGAACTGCTGCTCGCCTCCTGGAAGGGAAAGACTTGCTTGGTCTAAAAATGTCCATTGCATTGGGGAACAAATCTGCATCGTAGCCATTTGCTGTTTTCTGCTCCAGGGACTGAAATGCAGACACAGCTTGAGTTTCTTTAGCTGCCTTCCACTTCGGTGTCCTTGCCACTGAAACACATATATTATCCCCTCACCTCCCAAGATTCCAGGATGAGGGGAACTGGCCTTTAATTGTTCAGTGTATTATTGCATGTCATGGACTTGCAGAACAGGACCATTAAGGTTTTGGAGCCTTGACACTGTCAACATTTTGGTGTGGATAATTCGTTGTGGCGGCGGCTGTCCTGTGGATTGTAAGATTTTCAGCAGCGTCCCTGGCCTCTGCTCAGTAGACACTGCCCACTAGCATCTGTCCCCAGTCCTCAGCTGTCTCCAGACATTGCCAGGTGTTCCATGGGGGCAACATCGTCCCCAGGTGGAAGGCACTGCCTTAGAGATAACGGCTGCTATTAGAACTCTAAGCACATTTCTTATTCTCAAACCATCGCTATATAAAGAACAACACAAGCGGGTTTCTGGTAATTTGGGCAAAAACTGAGCTTTTGTGCTACAAAATGTTGGGCTCTTTTAGGTGACCCTCGATAGCACAGAATGCCAATGCTGAAATGTAATCAAAAAGCTCATTCAGGGCTTCTGGGTAGAGTTCCAAATTCTCCAGATTATATCACGTTGGGACTTTTCCAGTTGACAAATTGGATGTTTTTGAAGGCATGGCAATTGAATTTATAATAATATCTAGGGTTGTAGGGGAGGATGAAAAAATTTTTTAAAATTAATTTTCTTGTTATAAGTGCCCTTAATGGAATTTTAGAAAATCTGTTTGGGGAAGAGGAAGTTAAACGTTGGACAAAATGTGGTGAGATGTACAGATGCTTCAATGTGGTCGAAGTAAAAACAGATTCCAGGTGCTCCGAGGGTCTGAAGAAAACAATTTGCAATGAACTCTCATGATGAGGGTTCATTTCATGTGTCAGCTCAGCCAGGCCACGGTGTCCAGACAAGTGGTCCAATATTATTCTAAGTGTTTCTGTGAGGGTGTTTTCAGTTGACATTTCTATTTAAATTAATGGACTTTGAGTGAAATACAACACCCTCCATAATGTGGGTGGACCCCATCAAATCAGTTGATGGCCTTTAATAGAACAAAGACTGACCTCTCCCTGCCCCAGTTCCTGAGTAAAAAGAAAATTCTGCCGGCAGATGCCTTTGGACTTGAACTGCAACACTGGCTCTCCTCTGGGTTTCCAGCTTGTTGGCCCATCCTGTAGATTTTGGACTTGCCTGCTGGCTTCCTAAATCATTTGAGCCAATGCCGTACAACAAATTACTTACCCACCTACCTATTTGCATCCTACTGGTTGTTTCCCCAGAGAACCCGGGCTCATACAACTGTGGAGGAAATTCCAAGTACTCAGAGTCTCCTGATTAACCGTCACCACCCACACCTGCTCTGTCTTTCGGGAGCACATGGCTATAGCTGCCTCCTGGGAGGGTTACGCAATGGCTTTGTTGCTGTTGTTTTCATGCTGCAAAGGCCAGCAGGATGCCAGGTCTTGGAGGAAAAGGCTCACTCTGGTTTGTAAGAAGTAGCATGTAAGCAGCACGGCAGCTGTGAAGTTAGAAAACGCTGCAGAACTGTAGGAGAGCACCCCGGGCTGCCAAGGCAGGCGGCAGATGTTTCAAAAATAATTTATCAATTAAAAACCTGCTGGGGCTGGCACTGTCTCCCAGCCTCTGCCCCTCCCCGCAGCCCTGCCCTCTCTCAAGGTGCCTAGGTGTGACGTTTCTACAGCTGGTTCTTGTTCAAGTTGGGGGCTTGTCACACCCTGAAGTTCTGCTCCCCGAAGCACATGCAGGCTCACACGCGTCCACACCTAGCTTGTGAAAGAACCTGGACCAAGGACGGACAGCAGTTTTGTCCTGCTTCAGGCGTGTGCTTGTGTGCATGTCAGCCAGCACTCCAGGTTGGAACTCACCCCAGGTCCTCGCTGGGTGAGAAAACACCAGGCATCCCCCCACCACACCCCACCTCAGTGCAAATCTGTGACCTGATTCTGGATCTTGAGGCTGATAGCTGTGATTATTTTTGTATCCTATTCATACAGGTTACAGGAGACCTTTGGAGAAAGGCAGATGTCTTGTTTGTCAAAACTGCTCACAGCCACCCCTGGGATTCCTGCTTATAATTCCTTCCTAAGTCTGTTCCCACAGGACAACTAGCACAGGGCCAGCTGCTAGGCCCAAGTAAGACGTTTTAATCAACTGCCTTAAGCTGTTCCACTTTAGGACATTTGAAAGTGGGTGATTGGACTTGAAGTGCCAACTTCGACTTCGTGTCTTGGAAACAATTTGTGAAAATACTCATCACACACAAATGTTCTTATTTCTATAGAAACCATCTAACAACGCCAGTAAAATGTAAAAGAAAAATCCCCGAAACATAAGGAAAATCAAACCATGAGAAGAAATGCAGGGGCTTTATTATAATCAGTATTATGCTTGAAGTTAACAATTGATAAACTCCTTCAGGAAAACATTTCGCTTTCAGAGATGCGGAGCCCCAGAGGCATGCCACGTGCGGCTGAAAGTACCTGAGGTACGCACCCTGGGAAGCGGCACAGCGCTTCTGCCTGCAAAACCAGGAAGTGTCAGTGACGCGTCTGAATTTCTGTAGCGAAGGGTGCAATGGTCTAATAGGCCTGACCCAGTGCTGCCTTTTCTCGGCAGCCATTCTGTCCTCACAACAGTGCTGCCCCTGAATCTGCAATTCCAAAGCCAGCCTCGGGGGATGCCAGCATCTCAGAGATGAAATACCAGATGTGATGATTCGATACCTTTAAGGTTAGACTCCAGCTTCTGCACGTCAATGGGGTAGGAAGCCAAACATTGCTTTTAGAATGCCAAGTGCATTCTCAAGGAGGGGAGGGGTGTTTGACTAGGTCTGCATTACTTTTACCAGCTGGCAGCGTGAACTTGATAATGGTGTCAGAGAGGCTGGTGGGCAACCTGCTCGCCACACGCTGCTGGCCTGCAGCAAATGCCACTGTGGGCAGTTGGGCCACACCCTCTCCAGAAGCATATGCTCTGGAGGATTTGAACATCTGAGTAAAAGAGCCCTCTGGCTTTTCAGAAAAGCAGGACACTCCACAGCTGTGAGCCAGAGAGCAGTCTAGGGCAGCTCCAGGCAGAAACGCGGGTAGAAAAAGCAGGGCCCTCTGACATGCCCCAGTGAATGTGGGCCCAGGCGAACCTACACTCAGGCCAAAGGAATTCTGGGCAGTTGGACTGATTGACAAACAGGTTTTTCTAGCTCAAATGGAATGCACTATTGCTATTTCTCCCTTTAGAGACAAAGGGCAGGTTTTTGTCTGCTTCTCTATGCATTCAATTCTCTTTCTACGCATTCTATGCTCTTGCTGTAGTTTTCCAGAATTAGCTATACATCTGTTCCCCGACCTGCTCAGTGATCACTTCCAGAATGCAAACAGCTCTAGAGGCACACACTGAAAAGCACAAGTTTCCCTCGTTCCTCTGGTGAAGCCTGTCCCGACGAGGAGGCAGTGGGGGACCCGCTGAGACCTCACCCTGAGAGATCTCACCTTCGGGCAAACTACCTGCATTCCGATTTTTCAGCGAGATGACTTGTGGGATAAATGAGCCATTTCAATGATTCAAGCTTTTCTTTGGTTCTCCTGGGACTGCCTGGCGCTGCCCTGCACAGGGATCCCTTGTCACACAGGGAGTGGCCATCAGGGTTGCTGTTCAGTCTTCCTAGCTCTGCCTTTTGAATCCCACCCCCATAATTAACACCTGAGTTTCTTATACTCTCTTAATGTTAAGACGGAATCGTCCTAGTACTTAAAACGATGAAATGATAGAGCTTTTCCCCTTAATCCTAATGCAATCCTCCCATATTTGTGCCCTTTTGTTTTTGAGACCACCTGCAAAAATTTTAGTCAATTGCTGAAATAGAACTAAAGCTAAACTTCGAACAACTTCATTTTGCTCAGGACTTGGCAAATTCTGCTAATGGCACTGTGGTCCTCAGACACCAACCAGGACTCCCTGGAACGAGGTTTGGGTCTGTTTCTCATTTTTGATACAGAAATGTAAGGCAAAGAAAGGGTGCTTTGCTTTGCCTTAGATTTCCCAAGTGGGGCCGTGTTTTGAAGATGCAGTTCTCTTGGCTGGGGAAATACCAAATGTCGGGAAACCAGGCATGGCTGCAGAGGGCGCTGGGTCCCTGCTGGTCACTTGCGGGGCTGCTGGATGTTCTGGGTTCTTGGGGACACGTGCTTGTCTATGGAGGCGTGGGGCTTCTGGTGAGCCACCTGGGCAGCCGCTGGGGGGAAGTCTTTGTCACCCTGCAGGAGACAGAAAACAAACGCATGAGTTCATCAATGCCAAACAGCAGGTTTGTGCAGGAGTGAAGCCCCAACCCTGTGCCCACTGTGTCCCTGCAGCAGGAGTGATGGAATGGGGACCTGTGGCAGGCAGAAGCCTGCCTCCTGGGCTGCGGGGGGCCTGTGACTCTCAGGCGAGCTGAAGGGGCACTGAGGCCCACACAGCACCCGGAATGTGAGAATGCTCGCTGTCTCTCACTGGGAACTCTGTTTGGATGTCTTGCTTCTGCTAGAACTGTTCTTGTAATCTTTTCAACTGGGGGCCAGACAGAACTGAATCCAGGGTCTTAAACGCAGATTTGCCCCCACAACTGCAAGTCAAGAAGGAAACACACAGGGCAGGGCTGAAAAGTGTGCGGTGGCTCCTGACTCTCAGCGAATCTGCCAAATCCTGGAGAAGGTGCCCGGCTGCTTTCAGGGAGGAATCTCTCTCTCCTGCCCAGCAGTGCCTGTGTGGCCAGGGCAGGTGGGCCCTGGCTGCCCTGGCTGAGACAACTGACCATGTTTGATCTTGAATTGGCGTCTGCATTTAATTTTCTCACATGTAGTGGATGTGTCACTCGTCTGTCCCAGAGTCTCTGGATGGTGATGGTGAGCTGTCCCTGGCAATGGATTTTCTTTACACATCACACACTAAGTGCCCAGATGCACTAGGAGCCACAGAACTGTGGATGGGGTTACCGCATCCTCCTCAAAATGGGAGTTAGCAGGCTGGCGGGAGGCTCGTAGTTACAAATTGCTGGGGCCACCCATAGAGGGTGCTCTCAAAATGTCAAGGATGTGGCTAAAAGCTGTGAGTTCAGTCCTGGGGTTGGCGAACATTTTCTGTAACGTGTCAGGTAGTAAATATTTTACTGTTTTTGAGTCATATTTCCTGCCTCAGGTATTCGACTGAGCTATAGACAATGCATGTATGATGGGTACAGCTGTGTGCCATGAAAACTTTATCCATGGACACGGAAACCTGAATTGCATATCATTTGCAAGCACTACTACATAGAATTCTTGTTTCGATTTTTTCAACCATTTGAAACTGTAAAAGCATTCTCAGCTCACAGGTCTCCCGGTAGCACTTGGCTGGGGGTAGCTGTGACTGAAGGGAAGGGAGACAGGTGAGGGAGGGGAGAGGCAGCTGCGCCCCTTCCTGCTGGGAGGTCCACGTTGTCACTGTTCCCCATTCCTCACTGTGTGTCCTAGGGATGGGAGATGACTAAGCACCACTGGACCAGACAGAAGAGCGGCCTTTAACAAAGACAGACGGAACCGAAAGAGCACATGCTGAGCCAGGTTTGAGGAAGGCGCTTACCCGGGCGATCACACCGGAGATGAACACGGTGGGTTTAGGCGGACTGCAAGACAAGAAGGGAAACGGCGATTTAGCAGAACAACTCACAAAAGGGGACTGGATGGTGGCAGGCGACGAGAAGGCCGATGAGGCTAGTTCTAAGGGAGGGAAATAAGTGGCTGAGGAGGGAGGCAGAAGCAGGAAACCAACCTCTTCCTCTGTATTTTTTCGTCACAACCACCACCTGGGCTCAGGACACCTTCAGAGCCCTCCTCCCAAGGTGAGCTCAGGCGACGGATTGTAGCCAACAGCAGGTGAGCTGCTGGAAAACACTTCCTTTCTATTCTTGTTCTTTGGTTCACCCTCAGTGTGTAACTACGGGCAAGCCCAGTGGTTTTGGTTTCAGGAGGTTATAGACATAGTTGTTGTTGAAGCAGGAGAACAAAGTCACACTAGACAAACTCGGAGACTCCAAGGAGCTCCCTGTCTTGTAGGCCGAGGGTCCCCTTCCACAGTCCTCATGGAGCCTGTGGCTTCCAGCAGCTTCTCGTGCGTGAGATTCAGAGCCGATGCAAAGCTCCTGGCCCCTATGTTACCCCAAGTGGTAGAAATGAAAGGTCCTTCTGAAAAGCTATTGTCATTTTTAATGCCTTTTATCATACTGAGCTCACCCACTGTCACCAAAACTGAGGGGATGGATTATAGGACTGAAGTAATACGCATTTATCGTTGAGAAGCAGACAAACTAAGACATGAAGTTAGAATCACTTATAATTCTACCACCTGGACACAATCACTGTTAACAGTGGGTACCCGTCCAGTCTTTCTATGGATAGGCAGACACTCTTGTGTTCTTATTTTCTTTTGCTTTTCTTACATGAAGAGTCATATTGTTTAGTAATCTGCTTTCTCTACTTAGGATACAGTGAGCAGATGTGCATGTTATTATATGCTCTTCTGTGCATTTTCAAATGGCTGCACATGGCACAGTTTTAGCTGAACACAGTGCCAGATAGCACATAGGGGCATGCACCTCCAAAATGGCTTGAGCAGGGACAGAGACCTGGGGGTGATGCGTGACTATGTGGCAGTCCAGCGGGGCGAGTGTGGCAGGGGCAGCTTGAGGCAGCGGACAGATTTGCTCCAGGCCAGTCTGGCTGGGCAGACAGCGGAATCCACCCATGAGCTGCCTGGCTTGCCTCCCACCAGCTCTACTGCTGGGTCCTTTGAAGGAAACCCCTTGTCTTAGCTTTGTGTTGTTTCAGGCAAAAGTCCCCGTGTTCAGAAAGTTCACTGTTTAAATCCCAAAAAGTTTAGCGCAAACACCCCAAATTCCCCCAAGTAATTTCTGTTACTCCAAGAGATTAAGAAACTTCAAGTCTTACTAAGCAGTACTGAAATGTCCCCACATGACCATGGCTTTACTTAGCTTTTGTTGTGTGGTTAACTGGCCTGGATTTTTCCCCTTTTATCACAAATGAAAATTGGCCACAGGATCAATAACCAGGCAGAGATGAGTAAGCTCAGCTCAAGTGTAAGCCTGTCCGTGGTATGTCTGGATCCATGTGAATCCCAACACACCTGCAGTGACTGCTCACTCCACCCGGGGAGGTCTGCCTAGCATTCACGGCTGAGGGGTCTGTGTGCAAAGCTTGGAAACTGTGCTCTGGATTCTCACTTTTTTGGAAAGAGATATGGAAATGGCAGCACCAAAGTTTCTTAACTGTTGAATATTCCTTTAAAAATCGAGGAAGAGCCTGAAATGGGGATGGTTCCTTCTGGTAACTAATTTTGCAGCATCGCCTTCCAGGAGGGCCCGGCTGCCTGGCAGGTACCACGAGTGCAGTGCATGGCAGGTACCCTCGGCTCCACTCTTTTTATTGGTTTGTAACCTGAGTCCAAGCTCTGAAGGTAGAAACAGAGACGCTCCCTGCCTGCCAGTAAGAACCTGATGAGGAAGTCACCCATGGGGAGTGACTCTGGTCAGAAGATAGATAGATAGAGAGAGAGAGAGAGAGAGAGAGAGAGAGAGATTAGATTAGAGATTACACAATCGAGGAGATTAGCTCCTCTGTCCAGTGAGCCCCAAAGGGCAGCTGCGGAAGCTTGGGTCATTTTATACACACACACACATTTTATATATACATATATACATGTGTATATACATAATCCTTTCTGTCTCTCTTCATATATATACATCAAATGTATTGCTGAAAAGCAGACAAGCAAAAAGAAGTTAAAATCACTTCTATATTATTATGTGTATAATACACACACATTTATGCACTGAACAGAACTATAAAAAATTGTAACTGAATCAGCAGATAATGCTCCAAGGAGGTGGTGCATCTGGCTTCTGGGAGAGGAGGTGGCTCTGTCGCAGGCAGAATGACAGCCTGCAGCGGCCACCTCAGTGGCCTGTTTCCTGCACCTGTTCCCCTCTGTGTGTGTGGAGGCAGGGTCTCCAGATCTCGGAGCCCTGTCATGGGGTCCCACACACCCTTCGATGGCCTCCCTGGCCTCAGAGGGGACCCTTTGCACTCTGGCCCTTGGGTGTCTGCTACATTCAACATGACGAGGGTGGGTTCTAGGCCTTGACTTAAGTGTGTCTTGAGAAATGCACGGGTGGGTGGTTATGATAAGAGGTCACAGGGACCCTGCTCCGGCCTGGACATCAGAAAGTGCAGGTGGAAGCTGCAGCCTCACTTCTGCTGTCTGATGCCCGGTGGTGGGTGCGTTTTTTATTTCCTGGCACCTATTTTAGCGTCTCCCCTCACACAAGCCCGTCAAGGAGGCTGTCACAGCATGACTGCTAAACAGCTCTGGACACTCTGGATTCTGGGGCTAAAGGAGACACCCCTCTCCCATCGCAGCTCATTCCTGAAGGGGGTTAGAGGCTGGGGGCACAGACCTAGGGGTCCACATGGCCCATGAAGATGATTCTCCTCACTAACCCCATTCTTACAGAGGTGCCCACACCCTGACTCACCAGTACTTAAGCCGTTGAGTTGTGAGGGCGTTTTGGATTCTGCTCATCAAGGAGCAGTGCACCCAGGGAAAGCCCGCTGGGCTCAGAGCAAAGGGAAAACCCCGTGGACCCAGAGAAGAGGCTCTTGCTGCAAGAGTGCACCTTTTTGTTTGTTCTGTTTTTAAAACATCAAAGAATTGTGCTATGCCCGCCAAATCCTACCATGGCTGGAGGGGAGACTCCAGCCTGTGTCAGTTTTGGAAAGCAGGCCTCCTCCAGAGTCCAGGTTTGCTTCAAAGCCCCAGCTAGCTCAGTGACAAATGAGCACTTTAAAAAAATGTACCTTTGAGCCATTTTTAATTGCACAGTTCAGTGCCATTGAGGACATGCACAGTTATGCAGCCATCGCCACGATCCATTTCCAGGAGTTCTTATCACCTCAACAGGAACCCTATCTAACAGGTGATGACTCCCCACTCTCTTCCCTTGAGCCCTAGTGACGCTGTTCTACTATCTGTCCTGACCGTTCAATGGTCTAGTACCTCACGTAGGTTTTCCTCTGTGTCTGGCTTATTTCACTGAGCACAATGTCTTCAAGTTTCATCCCTGTGGTAGCAGGCGCCAGAATTTCCTTGCTTTTTAAAGGCTGAATGATACAGCATTGTGTGGCTACAGCACATTCGGTTCACCCACTCATCTGTTGATGGACACTTGAGTTGTTTCCGCCTTTTGGACTGTGGTGATTAATGATGCTATGGACATGGGTGTACCCCATTCTGTTTGAGACCCTGCCTTCGGTTCGTCTGTGCAGACACTCAGAAGTGGACTTGCTGGGCCGTGTGTTGATTCTGTCTTTAACCCGAGGAGCCGCCATACTGCTGCCCACAGACACCCTGCCATTTCCGATTCCCGCCAGCAATGCACAGGGTTCCAGTGCCTCACATCCTCACTGATGCTTGTTACTATCTAGTGTGTGCACAGTGGGGTTTAGATTTGGCAAATAATTTTAAGAATATGCTTCTTTGCATCAAGAAACAATGAATACCAATCTGTATTGATTATTCCTTCAAGGTCTTTACGACAGACTCTCCTGGACCCTGCCCAAAGTCTTCTCTTTTCCAAAACTGAAAAAGGCCATAGTCACTGATAAGGATGTAGCTGCTAGTAAGGAAACGGATGGCACCCGTGAGAAGACGACAAGAGGCTGGCCTCTTGTGTGACATCTGACGGACAGTTTTCACACAGTCCGAGCCCAGGTGGGTGTGAGCTGCAGGGCAGGTTTCCTTCGGGCGTGGCCAATGGGGCCCCGAGTCGCTGCCCTTTTCCATCTGGGGCGAATAGCATCTCAAATTGGTCAATGTTTCTTTATTCCATGTATATAGTAAAAACTCTTTCTGACCTCCTTGAGCTTAAACCAAATTTCACAAATGAGAAAACCCAGTAAAGAGTCTGCTTGCGAAGCTGTGTTTGCAAAAACCGTGTATTTTAAATTCCATTAGGGTTCCATGCAAAGCATAACCTACATTTCCGAGATTCTAGAAACTGTAATCGCAGCTTTGAGGATTTATTTAATCTGATGAAAATCATTCTGACAGCTGTTGTTTTGAAGATGCAACATTACTTTTTCTCCGGAAACAGAGACAGTGAAAACATCACTCCCGCCTGCCCCGTATCTTTAGGCCTCCCCAGTTTTTAGAAACCACACTTACTTAAAATGAAAGGATCTGCAAGTGAGGCGTAATTTGCAGAGATCAGAAGCTGGGTAACCCTTCCTGTGTGTCAGCAGAAACTGCAGCTTTGCCACACCTCGCGTAAGCGGCCCTGAGTGACTGACGCACATAGGTTTCCGGCATTCACCTGGTAAAGACCTCGCCAGAGGCTCACCAGGGTCATCTGTCCTAGACAAAAGTTTCCTGTTAGTTACGTTTCCTTGATAAGTGGCATTTATGCCTTATCGGCATTCCAGCCAGGCAGGATCGAAATGACAGTAAATGCTTCATGAACATGTGACCCTGGGGAATGCAGATGCCCCCAGGACCAGTGTGACGATCTCATCTTTCAGTGGAAGTCCTCAAGGTTGAGAAAAGGAATTCGTATTTATAAAACTCCCCTGAACTCTAAAACAGCAGTTATTGAAATATATGTCGCTAGATTTTATTCAGCTCAGTACATCTAAACTACTACTAGTTCAACATGTAATCAATGGGAAAATGACTGAGGTCACAGTAATTGACACGTGTGTGTCCTAGACTTCACGACCCAGACCGTCAGAAGGCACTTCCTGCCCAGCTCTGAGCAGTCTGAACTGACCTTGGCTGGCCCAGGCCCCTCCCACGTGGCCATCGGTAGCACTTAGTCATCCAGAAAATAGGACCTGGGAGCTGGCTGTCATGTAACACCCCCTCCACTTCTGGTAAGGCATGTGAGTACTCAGAAAGGGATTTTCCCCCGAAAATCTCCCTAAAAGTCCAAGTTGCCGGTGAGTCATGGAGCAGCTCTCGCACACACAGGCCCAGAGAGCTGTGTCAGAGTCTCTACGTCATTTTTCAACGGGCAGCTCCCATTTCTGTGAGAAGGGGCCTGTCTTTTCGACACCCAGTGACAGAAGCACCGCACTGAACCTGCAGCCTGCTCACTAGGGGCACCGCTCCCGGGGCCTCACAGCCTTCTGGGTGTCTGTGTGGCCACTAGGGGGTCAGGGGGGCACGCTGGTTCCTCAAATCCGCCCGCGGATGGGCTGCTGGTGAAGGGCTTCCCTGTGCCCAGAGGAGCTACAATGTCACCCACAGGGCTTGCCAGTGATGACGGAACCCCTCCCGTGGCCAGAGAGAGCAGGAGGAGCCGCACAGCGACTGTCCTCAGCAGCTTGGGCCAGCGCAGGAGTCGGGTGTTGACGTGTCAAGTTTTGAATGGGGATCGGTGCCAGGAAAGAAAGGAGCAGAGTGCTTTGCTAACACATACTTGGGGGAGACTAAAACAGAGGGGGTCAACATAGATCCTGGAAAGGCGATATTAAGCTGAGATCTATATGTGCCTGGGCACACTTGTGTACACACAAGTGAGATAGGAAGAAGGACCCAAGGCTAGGGCACAGTGCACAACAGGAAGCCATGTGACTTAATTTGATTTTGTCAGCACAAAGTCAATGACGTCTCAGGGCAGACTCTAATCTTGCAGTGATGGGGCAGCCCAGCCCGCATGATGTGCCCCTGGGAAAAGCCGTCCTCTTGCTGACCCTCCCTATGAAAGGGCAGAGTGGGGTCTCATAGAGATAAGCTGCCATTAGGATGGCAACTTAAAAACAGATTCTGCTACTAATTTTTTGACTTTTGCCCTAAACCTGTGGCTTTGTATTTTCACAGAACTCACGAAAAAAATATATTCCCACCTGGGGTGATTCTAAATACATTTCCTAGTACACAGATAAAAAAACAAATCCTTTCTAGCCACTGTAGTTGAAATAGCTTTCTGGTTTGCTGTTCATTTATTTGCATTATTAATTTTCTAGACACCAAAGTAACAATTAACGTGGCTGGTGACCAGAGGGGAACATCGCACTTGACTGCGTCCAGACATTTCTTTGCAATGTCATTCTTCAAAGTTAGACAGTCAAGGTTGTGTCTCTTTTGCAGCTCGTTTCAGAAGCTGAGAGCTTCCCCACAAGATGGCACTGCTGGTCTTTGTGGCTCTCGGGCTGGTGAAGCTTTGGCCAGCTGGGCCTCGCGGAGGAACACTGAGAGCAGAGGTTCCCCGCAGACAGGACGCGTATGTCCCCCTTTCCCTGAGTAATATGCGATTGTCCAGTGAGACTCACTTAAGGTAAATAAAAGACAACTCAAGTGCGTTGCACTGTAAATCGGAGAGAAAATAATCTGGACCCCAATTCCTTCTAGAGTTGATGTACGGAGTTTATATATTTTTTAAAGGGCAAAGGTACTCTTCCGAGGGAGAGCACTTAGCTTGTGTTCAGACTTATTTTGGAACAAGAGGAATGGACCTCAGTCACTCTGGGCCAGAGAGCTGTCTCTGCTCCCTTACTCAGCCCCGATGACCGGAGGGGACTGTGACTTTAGGACCAGACCTTAGTCCACGCTGCTCTGAGACTGTTCCAGAGATGAGTGGGCTCTGGGTCCTCGTGTGGGAGGATGCTCTTCTTTTCTAAAAACACTTTTCTCCAGATGACATTCCACCCACAGACATTTGACTATCGCTGCTCAGATGCGAACACTTCCCTCACCCACTTGTCTAGGCAGAGAGGACTAACAGCCAGTCCTGAATGTGTAGGAAGGACTATGTGTGAACGGTGAGTCCCGCAGACACTTGGAATGTATAATGAAAGCTATGGCCTGTTATGGCAAGGCCTGGGCATCTGCACCTTCCCTCTAGACCCATTTCTGGAAGACTCCTCTATTCTTAGTATTCTGTACGCAGGAGATTTCATTGTGTGACTTGTGGCTTTCTCCTGCTCCTTCTCCTTCTGTCCTTACTGTGTTCTCCCTCCTTCCCTGGATGCAACAAAGGTAAACACAGTTAAGTGTTCTAGTTACTTAGCTCGTGTCTTACGGATTTAATACACGGAGGTTGTTCTGGGTCGGGGAAGTGCCCCTATTCATCACAATACAGAGTGTCACAGTCTGTGACAGTGCGTGGGTGGGCTGGGCACCTGCACGGTTTAGAAAATTCACCTCATTCTGCAGCACAGAGAGGAGCCACGTAACCAAGCAACTGAGGACTGGCTTTGGAGACAAATGGCTCTGGGCTCCTATCTCAGTGTGAATGAGTAGCTTCTCTGAGCCTTACTGTCCATCTGCAAAACGGGAACAATACCTGGTTTGCAGAACAGTTGGGAGCTTGGTGAGACTAAACAGCATGCACTGTGCTTAGAATACGGCCTCCACGGACACGGTCACATTTAGTGGTGATAAGCACTAAATTAATTGCCTGTATAAGGACAGTGCAGAAGTTGCTATTTTGTCTTCTAAAGTGTAGTGTAAGAATTCTTTCCTTTTTTTAAAGACTAGAGAATTCTAGGGCTTCCTAGAGCATCCTGGAGGAATGAGGGTGTCCACTTTAAGTTTCCTCATTCCTGTTCTAACTCCATACAATGCCATGGGGCAGGATTCGAGGGCACTCCAGAGAAAAAAGGTCATCCCAGCACCAAAGCATTTGAACCCACGCCCACCTCACTCCCAGAAAACTGTGCAGGGCAAGAAAATGGACTGCTTCCTTTATGTTGCTAAATGTTCCAGAAAAGATACCTCCTAGGAAGAAAGTAGATGATCATCACAGGGAAGGACTAAGCCTTATAATTAAAAAAAATTAATGTATGTGTTTCACCACATGGGTTGTCAAAGAGGCTGGAAAAAGAACAAGAAACCCCGCCTGCTGGTTAGGTCCAAAGCTGTGCTGTTGGAAGACATTGGCTCCGGGTGGACCGGCTCTAAATACGCTCCATCGGGCGATGTTGGTGATATCTGGAGAGGCACCTTGGTCCTGCCTAGGAAGCGCCTGCTTCTCCAGTCAGCTCCTCATGCAGAGAAACCCTCTGTCTTCCTGCGGAGCCCATGTAACTCTCATATATGTATTAGAAACTCTAAATGTTATTTCATTTCCATAAGTAACATGTCTTTGTCTCCGAACACATTTGCGTCAGCATCTTCCTTTCGAATTCCAATTGGATGAAAGTGCCAGTGCTGGTCTGACAGGTGTCAAAACATCCGAGTACTGTCACCTACATGGTGAAGCCAGAGCTGGCCAGCTGTCCTGAGGGCTAAGAATCCTGTCTTGCAGTGGGGTGATTTGGGAGGAACGT
Organism: Sturnira hondurensis; assembly: GCF_014824575.4. Taxonomy (NCBI): domain Eukaryota; kingdom Metazoa; phylum Chordata; class Mammalia; order Chiroptera; family Phyllostomidae; genus Sturnira; species Sturnira hondurensis. The sequence continues at coordinate 15,348,458 of NW_028087015.1, forward strand.
GCCCATGGCTCAGCGTACAAAGGATGCATTTGCTAAAGGACATGCAGTACAGCTTCAAAAAAGGAAAATGATTGTGTAAGTGGAAAAAAGTGGACAAGTGCTAGCAGAATTCTTATTACAGAGAAGTACATACTGATGTTAAATCAAATTACAGACACCAAAAACATATCTGGCCTGGCTCTGCTCCTCTCTCGGGAAGTCCCGGTGGCTGGCCTCAAGTGGGACCAGCTCTCACCGGGATGGGTTTGTGGAGAATCCGGCAATAAAAGAGGAGAGATGCCAGATCTAACTGGCTCTAGAGGACGAGGATGTTCAGTGATGTCTCTTAGGGAGCAAAAGTCAAAAGTCTTGGGAGGATTAAACCCAGCTTAGGTGAAAGCCAAGTACCTGGAATGACTGATAAGGGCACCTGGATTTCTCTGCTGTTGGATTCACCAGTAATTATATTCTTTTTTTTTTTAAGATTTATTTATTTATCTTTAGAGAGGAAGGGAAGGAGAGAAGGAGAGAAATATCAGTGTATGGTTGCCTCTCGTGAGTCCCCTGCTGGGAACTGGCCTGCACCCCGGGCAGGTGCCCTGACTGGGAATCGAATCACGATCTTGTGGTTCACACGCCCATGTTCAATCCACTGAGCTACACCAGCCAGGGCTATATTCTTAATCCACCCTCCAAACCCACGGCAGGGAGGGGTCTGGTGAGCTGATAGCCAGTCCCTCTCCGTCAGCCAGCCAGACCTGCCGAGCTGTCTCTGAGCTGTCCCTCTCAGGGGTCTCCCGAGCTACACTCAGCTGCTGCCCGGCTCTGCAGATGACCCTCAGACCACACCATGCCTTCAGGCCTTTTCAGGAATTAATAGAAAAAGTACGTAGAAAACTAAAGTACGAGTCAAGTATGTAGAAAAACTAAACCCACTGCTAATTCTGCTAACTTTTTAAATCCGAGAGTGAGTTAGGATGCTGACTTCCATTCAACCCAAGAGCCCCTCCCCACCCCCCACATTTAGAGCCAGCACTCCAGGATACTGCAATCTCACAGGAACAAGCAGGATGGACTGGGCTGTAGACTAATGTCTGTCACTGGAGGTGGTGAGAAGTGCACTCTGAGCACTGGAGAAGGTCTTCATCCATTGACTTACTGAATATTCAGATGCTGATTTTCTCCAGGGACCAGCTCACTTCCTGATATATTAGTACTCAGGGCCCTAAGGTTTACTTGTTTATTAGTTGGTCTCATTTATGTATTCACCATAAGTCAATAGCTTTAAATGCCAAGCTTGTCTCAACATTAGAAAGCATTTCATTACATCTGGAGGGCCTCATGTTTTCTGCCTGTCCAGTGGCTGCAGGGACACCTGTCCCTACTCCTCATCACGGTCATCCTCTCCTTCCTACCCACAAACAAGCATTTGGCATTCTCCCACTGAACAGGGTTCTGGGTTAGGGGCTGGGTGAAGACAAAAGGCGTCAGAGAGCTGGTCCCAGAGGCCAGCCAGGTTTACCAGAAGCTAACATGGAAAACAGAGACACCATGTTTCAATGTGGCCAGTGTTTGCAGCAACTGCAAGAAAGCTAAGTGTGTCCTTATGGACAGGAAGGACCTCCATGAGCTGACCTTCCGTGAGGGGTGTAAATTCTCCCAGCACTGCCCCTGACATCATGCGGAGAACCCGAGACTCTCTCTGAACTACAGCTTTCAAGTGAAGAACAGCAGAGCAGGAGCAGAGATCAAGTGCACACCCCACACGGGCTGCCCTGGACCCCACGCCCAATGCTCTCACGGCCACTCCCTGCTGCCAAATGTTTCCTTTGGAGGTCTGCTTCCTTAGGGCCCTTTCCTTTGCTTTCCATGGGGACAGCCAGATAATCTGCTTTTAATAACAGCAAATGTTATTAAAAAGCCAGACAGATAAATCAATGGCAGCAAGGCAGTTTTGTGGGGCCGAAAGAGAACAGAAAAAACACGCCTTCTGAGAGCCAGGTGGCCATGGGCACTGGAGTTGGGCTCTGAACCTCAGTGTCCTCATCTGAGATGAGGAGCTAGTTACCGCTCCAGAGCTCACGGAAACTGAAGGAAGATCAAGTGAGCTCCATGTGTTAGGCACACCGCACATGCAAGGTGTGATTCCAGGAGAGAACTCTTAGGAGGTTAGCATGTTAATTAAAGCAAACTGATCCAAGCCACACCCACATTAACTGGATGGTCATTATCATGCTTGTAAAAATGAGAGCAGAGAGGCACATCCTTGTGTCTGGAGGATGGCTTCAATCCAGAACCTGAGGCAACACCTGTGGACCACATGGACCTTGCTAGGGCTGCAGGAAAGGGGCAACAAGCAGCAACCTGGGCTTTCCCTACCAAGCCAAGGTGTACCTGGAGAGATATTCCCAAAGAGGGTAACCAGGATGAGACATCTGGGCTGACCTCTCAGCTGGCTGGACATGTCATGCTTTGAGGAATGTTAGGGGTAAATATAAACTTAGTGTTTAAGAAATCAAGGCAGAACTGAAATTTTATAATGCTCAGTTTGCAATGGCACGCATGAACAACCCCCCACCAGAGCCTCCCTTCTCCCCCCCTGGGTGGGAGAATACGTCCCACACCTAAGGCCGAGAGGGTGATGGCAAGTGTAAGAACAGCACGGCCACATTCGGAGGAGCATCAAAGCCTCCAGGGTTGGTGGCAGAGGTGAAGCGCCACAATGGGTATAAATGATTTAGAACGTCGGCTAAGGTTGGGGGAAAGAGCAACTGAGGGCCTTTCCCAGCTGGCCCTGCAGGGAGCGGAGTTCTGTTAGACTGCAAGAGGAAGACATCTCAGTCAAAGAGCTGATTCGGGTTGGGCAGCTCATCCTGGCGCAGCTGAGACCCAGGGCAGCAGGAGTGCCTGCGGCACGGCGGGTCTGCAGGTGTGGATCTCGGCACGTCAACACTGTGCCTGTGCCTGTGCCTGTGCCTGAGGTAAGTATTTACTGAGCAGCCATGGGTGCCAGCCACCAACTGGGCTGGGACCTTGAGACCCGGTGCGAGCAGCACAGCAGGGTATGCCCTCCTGGACCTAAGGGCACGAGGGGCTGGGCTCTGCAGGGTGGACTGGGACACAAGACAGGCTTGACGTCCTTGCTAATGAACCCAGGGCCTTTGTTTCTCTGGGTCACATGCTACAGGTAAGACAATCCTATTGCTTTGCTCTTTGTTACCAAGAACCAGAATGCACTGCCTGACAAACAGAAGTCCTTGTGTGGACAAGGGGACAGAATAGTTGAAACCAGAACAATTCCAGAAAATCTGCACCATGTGGCCCTGACTGTGGAGGAGGAGGTATCAATGGCCTGTGGTTGCACTGTTCTATCACCTGGGCTAAAGCATCTGATGACTGAGGTGTCACCTTGGGGACAAGAAGAAAGGGCCCTAGCGGACAGTGACACCCAGGAGGAAAGCTGTGAAGGTGTGGGGCACGGAGTCTGCCTGGGGCAAGTGGGTGTACAGTCTCCCTCTGCAAAGAGGTTTTCCCAAGGAAACAACGGTGCAGCATTCCCAGTGAGATGTGTGAATGAGGCACCCAGATAAAAATCATGTGCACCTTGGCTAGTGTGGCTCAGGGGACTAGATGCTAGCCTGTGAACCCAAAGACTGCAGGTTCGATTCCCAGTTAGGGCACATGCCTGGGGTGTGGGCAAGGTCCCCAGTTGGGGGCGAGCGTGATGCAACCAACTGATATTTCTTTCACACATTGATTCTCTCCCTCTCTTTCTCTCTTCCCCTCTCTATAAAAATAAATAAATAAAATCTTTAAAAAAATCCTTTGCAGCTGTGCTGCTTGTTTCAGCAAGGCAGGCGGGGATGGGATGGGAGTACTGACTCAGAACACTGTCTTAAAAGAAGTTCTATCAAGTACGAAGAACCCCAAAGAGGAGCTCTTCTTAAAATCAAGATGCAATTTGTTGGTTTTTCTTGGCATCTGCCTCAAACCCATGCTGATTTGAACATAAAGAAAAACCAGCCTCTTTGCAGTTTCGTAACAGGATAGTGAGGGGGCCTGAAATGAGAATCGGTGATGTAACCGTGCCATTTCTGCATTGCAGTCCCCAAAATTCACTGCAACGGCAGATGGCATTGTATTTGACTTCCTATTCTTACCTGGGGGAAAACACAGCCGACCCCTGCTGCCCCTTCTCTGACCAGTTACCCTGGGATGGCCATAGGTCCCTGACTCCTTGGGAACTGTCCGAGTTTAGGCCCTAGCCTCTGTGTAATCACTAATAGTGCCCCCTTTCATTCCCCAAACCACACCAGCCTCAATGCATCACACAGCCACTCCGAGCTGAGACACAGAACTCTAGAATGGCCCTAATTGTCACTGTAGGGCTCCAGGGAGTTGCATCTCTCACACAGAAGAAATGCTGGCGCTCTCTGCCTGTATGGCTGTGAACTTAGCCAGTCAGCAAACACTAGCTCAGAAAGAGCTCACGTGTCATCTTTCCATTGCTTTCCCTGACACTGTGACCCTTTCCCCAGCTGTGTTTTCACAAGAACTTCCCACTCGATTGCACTACAGTGCAGGCTCTTGCATGCCTTCAAGGTTAAGGACAATGGTTGAGTTTGCAGTGTCCCTAGCACCTGGCATAGTGTCAGGTGCACAGAGAGGCTCAACAAATGCCATCAGCACCGAATGAGTGTCACTAGCACGGTCTGTAGAGAGAGTGAATTAGCCGGGTGACGAACTAGGGCTCACGTCTTTGAAAGGCACCGATCTGCTTGGGCACGGAGAGCCCCAAAGGCTTGCAAAAGAGGGCTCAGGGATGTGTGGTTTCATTTTTGTTACCTACCCATCTGGCTGGGCTGGATCTGCGGGCGATCAGGAGACAACCTGGAGTTCCCCGGCACAGGGGCTCTTCCTCCAGGGTTAGCCAGACTGACCCTGGAGACCAGTGCACTGTTTTTCTCCCAATTAAGAGAGGGGTCAGGCTAAGAGGTACTGCTTCAGCTCCTCTCAAGTCACACTTGAGACTGGTGATGAAACCACGCATTGAATCGTAAATGATAAAGAAGAAAGGGAGGAGTGCCCTATTAAAACCACTTTTGAGAGTCTGAATTAAATTTAACAGAAAAAACCATCAATCTTCTTTAATTCCTGGCAATTCCTGGAAGCTACTGATAAGAGCTGAATTTCTCTGCAGTACTCTGGCCATATTTCCCTAAAAATCTGGAATGGTTCAAAAGTAAAGGTGACCAGATGGAAACCCAGGCTCCAAGGCAGCCAAACTGGGGAAGAAACTAGCGTCCTCTTTTTATCCAGGGTGACTTCACTCGTGACAGGACAATCGACTCCAAGCCAAAGGGGCCTTGATGTCCAAGGCATTTCCTCTGGAGCTGGGAGATGGTGAAGATCACGCAGCTGCTGTGCCTAACCCCAACGTGAGTTTACCAGACTTGGCCTTTTCAGCCGGGTTCTCAAATCCCTGAAGGATCCGGGTCTTCCCTTAAAACCTTTCTCCTCCTTACCTGAGGCCATCCCTGATTCCTGGGCTTAGTCATTTGCTAGTGAGTATTCAGAAACAGCGCCTGCTTCCATTCACCTCCCTTTAACACTCCTGCATAAGAGCCCAAGTGAAGAACAGGGCCCGGTGGAGATGACGCGCCCTAGGGCAGCGGGCCCCCACTGTGACTCACAGAGAAGAGTGCTCCGAAAGCTGGGCGGTTGCTTGTTTGGCCTTAGAATTTATTTCCCCTTAGAAACGGTATTAATGATGCTTAGGTCCCTATACTGTCTCATAACCCCTGCAACCCAGTGCGGGACACCAAGTGCCAGTGTCCTGAGTCTCAGGGCTGGCTGGTTCCCACAGCCTTGGTGGCCGAGGGACAGGCAGGGAACAGGCACCGGCTTCCTGGAGGGTGGTCAGTCTGCTGTGGGTCAGGCACTTCACACCTAGGAACGGTTGTGTGGGATTCTGTTTTAGAATTCAGGAAGCATCACGGAGGGAGCAGCCCAGTGAAGTTAGCTCTGAAAGGACTCTTTTCCCTAACAATTAAAAGGAATATCCCAAAGGATCCATAAGGAATGAGTAAATTATTAAACTGTTAAGATGTTGCTATAAATATACAGTGTTAATTCAATAATTTATAATGGACTGGTACAACAAAATTTCTAAGGCTCATAAAATACAACTGGCTTTTGGAGGTAGTTAGATTCTGGGGTGCATGCCAACTGCTTCTTATTTATTTATTTATGTATAAATTTAGAGATTTTATTTGTTTATTTTTAGGGAGAAGGGAAGAGAAGGAGAGGGAGGGAAATATTGACTGAGAGAAACATAGATTGGTTGCTTCTTGCATGCCCTGGGGACTGGCCTGTAGCCCGGGCATGTGCCCTGACTGGGGATTGAACTGGCAACCTTTTGGTCTGCAGGACAGTGCCCAATCCACGGAGCTACGCCAGTCAGGGCAGATGCTGACTGCTTCGTTCTCAAGAAGCCAGGGTGTGGGGGCACTAGGGAGCCTTTGGGAGCCCCAGTGGAAGAGAGAGGAGGGCCCTGTGCTGTGAGGGGCCGAGCACTGGCTTGTCTGTGGGAGGGAGGAGACAGGGCGGGGGTGCTGTGGCACCTGTGAGGCTCCTCACCAGGTGCCAGGAGGGTGATTAGCAGTCACGAGGGCGCAGAGCCTCTCACCTGGAGCCATCTTCACATGTGCCCGAGTGCCTCAGAGTTTCCACTAGAGCACCTGATCTCTTACTCAGATCCCTCGGGGTCAGAGAGGTTTCTGAATTCAGATTTTCTCAAATTTTACAAAGGCACCACATTCTGTAAATCATGTCTAACTGACACCCTGGGGTGGGGGGTGTTGTGGGGCAGCAGCCTATATTCAAACCCATTATTTTCAACAGCAAAATGTATGGAGATTACACGAACCAGGATAAATAAGGACTATAAATAGCCTCACATCAGTTCAATTTTTGCCAGCGTATAGGAGTTAGTGTAAAAATATGAAAACCTCTGCAGTTTCCCGAGCCCTCGGGGCCGGGCTTGGCTTGCCCTGGGGACACTTGGGCACTTTGTGCTTCCTGCCTCCTCTGAGGCTCTGACTACTGCTTCATCTGCCACCCAAAGAGACATGGATTTAGACTAAACAGGCTGGTAGAGCTGTCAAGGGGCAAAAAAAATCCTAGGCATTACTATGGGATTACACGGAGAAGCTATGATCAGCTCTGTACATTTATCTATATACAATAGAATTTCATTCATGCATTTAGGCAAAACTCTGGCAAGACAAACGAAAACACAGGCAAATGGGACTTCTCCCCAGTGGCCGGCGCCCTCCACAGACCTTTCTAGGTTGAGAGAACTGTGAACCAATGGTGTGTCTTGTACTTGCAGGCAGATGTTTCCCTGATCTCAGAGCTCGTCTGTCCAGGTCCCAGGGACCCTCTCCATGAGGCGTGTGGGGCGGGCAGAGCAATGGTCCCTTTGGCCTCCTCTTACACGGCTGAAGCAGCAGCTCAGTAGCAGAGAAGGCCATGCTGCTCGTGGTCACAGGACTGGGGGGGAGTGAAGCCAGGGCAAGAATCTGATCCTCAGATTCTCTGGCAAACTGCCCTCCTTACACCTGCCACACACAACCCTTAGGACTGTGGCACCAAAATACGTTCCGCCCAACTCTAGCCCTGCGGCGTCATTTGGGTAATCTCCATCAACTGAGTTTTGGAAACACTGCTTCCTGTATCCTCTGCCTGGAGATTTCACTGCCCCTTAGTGTATCAGGGCCCTGAGATACAGGGGCCCTGATACAGGGTCTTAAGGAAACCAGGTTAACTTCATTAACCCATGTTCCCTAGATGCATTTGCGTATGGAACCATTTTGGCTAGAAGTCTGTCAGCATCGACACATGGGACACTAATTAAAGGCAGTTTCAACTGTGCTCCAGATTTTACGTGCAGGTGAAGGCAGCTATCCATTTGGACAGCATTTGGCTGCAAAGGCTGACAGAGAAGTCCCAACGAACTATCAGGAGAGCTAAGTCTAGGTAATCCATTTCCCGCCCTCCTCCTTCTGCTCCGCCTCTGCCAGTCATCCCGGAGCCTGCACTCACCTCACTGCTACCCCTGAGCAAGGCTGTGTACCGGGCTCACACCTTTAGCTGCCTTGTCATTAATGGTAAAGCGGGACCACCCACCAAGGGCTGAACGCCCTCATCTGCACACACTACCTGTGCAAAGTCTGGTGGGCCATGGGCATTTCTGATATAGAGGAACTCAACTTGAGTCTAAGACTCCCACGCCAACGCAGTACAACCTTTGGCGAGGAAGGTCGTGACAGGACAGGGGGCTTTACAAGTCAAGTGGACTCATGCCTTTGGGCTCTGACTTCCTGTGGAATTACGTGATGGGAAATAATTCCACAGGAAGTTACAGAAGTTATGAAATCCTTAGTCAGGTGAGAGAGCTGGACTAAGTGTCCTTGATGGAACATTAGTTCCACGAGCCGTAANCCCACGCCAACGCAGTACAACCTTTGGCGAGGAAGGTCGTGACAGGACAGGGGGCTTTACAAGTCAAGTGGACTCATGCCTTTGGGCTCTGACTTCCTGTGGAATTACGTGATGGGAAATAATTCCACAGGAAGTTACAGAAGTTATGAAATCCTTAGGTGAGAGAGCTGGACTAAGTGTCCTTGATGGAACATTAGTTCCACGAGCCGTAATACAGTGACACTCACCTGGGCAATGACTGCCCTTGAAGTCCTGTGAGAGTCCTAGAAACGAAGCATTTCTCAAGCACGCGTTATTAGGTGGGACAGGAAAGTCGCCATAGTAACCTCCAGACTCCGGACTACTCAATGACAACCAGGGATATCCACTTAGAGAGTTCTAGGTTCCTTTCAGTTCTAGATTGTGATTGTACACCAGTGGTGATAAAGGGTGACAACAGCCCTGACTGGTGTGGCCGAGTTGCTTGGGCATTGTCCTGCAAAGTGAAAGGTCACTGATTCAATTTCTGGTCAGGGTGCATGTCTGGGTCGCAGGTTTGGTCCCCAGTTGGAGTGTGTATGAGATGCAGCCAATCGATGCTTCTCTCTCACACTGATGTTTCTCTTCCCCTATTTCTCTCTCCCTTCCTCTCTCTCTAAAAGTAAATAAATAAAATCTTTAGAAACAAAGTAATAAAAAACAGGTGCTAATAAGAGCTAGTATTTTTCTTTTATTCTGTGCCAGAAACTATTCAGCCCCTAATGTGGCTGTAGACACATTAATTCATGTAACTCTCATGGCAGCCTGATCAAGTAAGTGCCGCCAATGATCACAACATACAGGTGAGGACACTCAGGCACAGAGAGGTTTAGTGAGCTGCTCAAGGCTACACAGCTAGTAAGGGGAGAGCCAGGATACAAACTCACAATCCTGGGCCCCTAACAATAGCTGATGCTTTTCAAATCCAATCTTTTGTGGCTAAGGCACAATTTTGTGAATTTACCAAATACTTGATTTATAAGAAAATCAGGCACAGAGAGACAGACTTGTTAAGATGAACTCACTTTACTCATCAATGACAAGGTGGTTGTGAAACATTTTACTAGGAGGAATTTCTCATAACAATGTGTGAGACAAAATTATGAGGGAATTTTTATCAAAGACACACCTTTATTAACTTAAAAACAGTACCTGGGGCCATGAAATGCTTCCCTGAATTTAATCCATACACTAAGTTACACCTACGAGGTTGACAGGAGTGTGAACACAAACCTGTGCCGTAGGTCAGAGGACCAGCAAGTGGAGAGGGCAGGCAAGGCCCAGACTGTGCAGAGGAGGGAGCGCCAGGCGACCCTGACGTACACGGAGTGTCCTGCTTCTGCTTCAGGGACGGTGCAAACCTTCCCCTTCCCCTGACCCCATGACCCTGGCCAAGTGAGTTCTCCTTTCCTGATCTGGATCCCTGCAACTCTGAGATGCAGGGAGGGCAGGCTGAGTCCAAAACCCACACGGAGAGGTCAGCAGGGATTGGCTTTAAGGAGAAGCCAACGGTCTGTCTCGGAGGCAGCTGGCCAGTCTGCTTGTGTCTGAGCCAGCAGGGCCCAATGTGAAACATGAGAAATTCACCGAAGACCTACATTTAGGCAAAGAGCTGTTCCCGGGAAGGATAGGGTGCTGCAGGAGAATGTACAGCAGGGACATCGGCTGGACCAGCGAGGTTCTGGCTGAGGTCTGGGAGATGAGCAGTTAGCTGAGCACAGACACATGCAGATGGGCATGTGTCCAAGGAGTTTCAGAAGCAGACGTGCACCAGACACACAGCGGGGCACGGACCACCGCAGAGAAGGGACTGGGGCAGTTTCCTCTCCTCTCAGCAGGGCGCGCTGGGTTGCACCTGAACAACTTCAAGTGTACTATTCAAAATACCTAACACGGTGCCAGCTGGTGGCCCCAGGCCCACTCACAGTCCATTCTCTCTTGGAGCAAATTCTCCATGACTGGCACTGGTCTGGCACTGCTGCCACCTGGAGCATCACTACCCCAAGGGACTGCCAACACTTGTTGGGACCCAGAGCGCGACGCTGCCCTGGGGAGCTGAGCTGTCCTGGAACAGTGGGAAGGAATCCCACGACAATGCCAGCTGCAGCATCACTGCCCCTAACTACAGGCAGCAGGCAGATTACACAGGGTGTTGCCAGAGCACAGAAGTGCAGTGGGAGCAGGTAAGACAAGTTACAACTTTAAAAAGGAAAAGTTTAATCTTAACTCATTAATTCTTCTGTACTCATTAATTCTTCCATTTTTAATGGCTTAAAAATTTTCCTGCCCAATGGCTTTCCCACATTTTGATCCTGACCCACAATAAAAACTTGGGTCATTTAACACAGTGACTCAGTGCCCACGCACGGACATGCACAGACACTCCTGGAACAAACAGTTCTGAATCTCACGCTTGGGGGACACACTGCATTCTTTTCTGCTTGATCCCATTCCATTAAGAAAACAACTGGCCTCCACCCACTGAACCTGTTTTATGACCAGCCAATGGGCCGCGATGTACAGTTTGGAGAACAGTTCATTCCGAGGAAACACAGTGAACAATACACTTTCCTGAGGCCCCATTTCTGTCCAAACTCATAAAGAAGGCACAACAGCCACCCTCCTACCCTGCAGGTCAGTCACGGGAGGGGCTTGGAGACAAACAGCTGAGCCCCAACATGACGAAACGTCCTCTGAGCAGGCATGCAGTGCCCTGGAGGGTGGCTGGTGGCTGTTACTGAGGGAATAATTTTTTCCAAAGGACTAAGACCTTATCTAGTAAGATTTCACTAATTTGAAGTTTATGTTCATTAGGAGAAAGGAGAAAATAAGCAACATAAATATAGTAGGAAATATATTTTAAAATCCCTTAAGACAACAAACTTTTGGGAAGAAACCCAAAACCACCTACAATGAAAATATTACACAAATAATTGATATGTTTATTACAGGTAATTTTAACTTATGCATTAAATCGGGTCCTCTGTTTGAGGAGTTTTACTGGCAACCCTGTAATTAGACAAGTCTGGGTTACAGTGTGGCCACGAAAGCAACAATACCACATTTCTTTATAAATGTTCTATGATTTGGAATTTTAAAAAGTATAAACACACCACCATTCACTCGAATGAAGACAAGCTGAAGTTTTACTGGACAAGTTTATACTTTGTAAGTGCTTTTAGGATTGCTGTTCATAATATATACACACATTCCCATTAACAAGCCGGGCCAGTTCTTAACTCAGTGTAGCAGGTAACAGGACAAGTCCAATTTCACAGGGTCCCACCACAGTCGGGTTCAGACAGTGTCACTGTTGCCCAGCGTACAAGGCCCATAGAGAACGCACTCCCGAGAGGACTGACGCAGGAAGGCAATGTGCCAAAGATACCCCACCACTGGAGGTGTCAAATGCCCCTCCTTGCCCAGTGTGCTCGTGAGTGTCCCGCTGCGCTGTGCAGAGGGCTGCAAATGGGTTTGGCAAATGCTGGGTTACCAGGGGTTGCGTGGCTTTCTCTGAGGCACGGCCTCCCTGGCCAGGTGACAGGCTGCACTGGGAACTCCCCAGAGGGGATGACAGAAGGACCCTTACCTGACTTCTCTGACCAGGGAACTTTTTAAATTAGAGAGTACTTCATGGGACCTGCATGCTAAGAAGGCAGGCTTTAAAAGTGCTCCCACATCTCACAGTGGCATTGAAAATGTGGCCAATGTAAAACAAGCTGACATTTAGCTACTTGTAACATGTCCCAGGGGAGGCCCTCAAAGGGGAGGATGGTTGTCTTCGCCAAGCAGAATTTATCAATATCTCTGGTAGACAATGGCTCCGTGTGTGGTCCCCACACAGCAGTTCACCTGGGAACTGGCTGGAAATGCACATTCTTGGGCACACCCAGACCTACTCAACCAGCAACTCTGGGGCCCGGCTGCCGCCTGGGTTTCATCCATCCCGGGTGAGAGGCCTACGTGATGATCACGACTGAGAACAGGCTGTGCTCTAGGGTCACAGTGCTCTCGGGGAGTGGGGCAACCCCCTGAACCCAGGGTCCAGTTGCCTCCACCTTTGAAAACAGAGGAGGAAAAAACCCACTACCACTGTTGAGGCAACTAAGACAAGGAAACAGTTTTAATCTGCTTGAACACACACACACACACACACACACTCACTCACTCACTCACTCACTCACTCACTGTAAAGACCATCTCCCTTCCTCTCCCCATGCCCACCAGAAACAACTGAGTCCTGAGGCCCCAGGCGGAGCAGAGCGAGCGGGTATCCCTGAGAGCCAGCTACTGGAAAAGCACCACGCAGGAACCTCAACCAGCCTTTAGCACATTCAACCCTCTGAACATGGGATTCCTGCCCCATTGCCCAGATGGGAGACTGCAGCTCATGGTGTTGCAGGGATGTGGCCAAATCCAGAGTGGCTCTGAACCTAACCTTGTGCACAGTCAGTGTCTTTTCACCCTGTGAGGGATTATTTTTACCCCCATTGTATTGTGAGGAGCCTGGGCTCTAAGAATCTCTTTTCCATGATCACACAGGCAGCAGGTCACAAGGCTGGGACTGAGGTGAGGCAAGGCGAAGCCAGCAGGCCATGGCGCTGTGCTCCGGAGAGCGGCAGAGCCCCCTGGGCCGAGGTCTGCGGAGGAGGGCATGCAGAGCCTCTGCTGGAGGGAGGGTGCAAAAGCACAGGAGGGCCGAGGGCTGAGCATCAGGGAACAGTTGTCCTGGGAGGGCAATCGGCTCTTCTGCCCGTGTATGCTGTCTCGTTACATTTGAAAAATGAGAAGGGGAATTAGGACTGGCAGCCACACAGACGTGCAGTCCAATCACTCCCAATAATCTGTGGTTCTCTCCCCATGTATGGAGGTACATGCCGGGTGCGGAAGCATGACAGTCACACTGGAACACAGACTCTCGAGATAAAATTGGATATAATGGAAAATCAGAGGAAAACTGACATACACAGTTAGACATGTATGGGGGGACCCCCCAAACCAGCATTATCTTCTGGAGGGCAGGCCCTTTGGAGCACAGGCCTTCCCCGCTAGTGGAGTGTTCTGGGAACACAGCTGTGTCAGTGCACCAGCTGGCGTTGTCAGAGGCTGCGTTTGGCTTCAGGGAATTTTTTCTGGAGACTCTTTCAACATGTTTGCCCATTTCACGATGGGTGATTTATATGAGTGCACCTGTCCACACCGTGCTGAGTGTTCAGCAATTTTTGACCAGAAACGGCATGACCCTTATGCCTCACCCTCCCTATTTACCATCTCACCCCGAGTGACTTTTGGTTGTTTCCCTGGGTGAAAAAAGTCCTCAAAGGGAAACATTTTGCTGATGTGAAAGAGGTGAAACAGAAAACGGCAGAAGCACTGAAAGGCACCAAAATTGAAGAGTTCAAAACTGTTCTGATCGGTGGGAAAACGTCTTGACAGGTGTACTGCACTATATGGAGAGTGTTTGAAGGTGGCTGCAGTTCAAAGATGTAAGAACTAATACACAAAGGTTTACAAATAAATTCCATTTTGGGGGTCCTCCCCTTGTATGTTTGACATCACATGGCTCTGAGAGGACCAGGATGAAGGTTCTCAACCCAAGGGACCCAGAAACAGAAATTAGGGCATCCGTGAGCGAGGCAAAGGAAAAAGAAGCAAACAAAGCCTGTGACTTCATTTTCATTCACATCTAACTGGTATTTAGCTTTGTCGTTCCGCAGGAATTCAGGCCACAGGCTCCCGGAGTGGAGCCGGTGACTTCCACAGCGCATTGCCATTGTTGCAGGTATCTGAGAACGCTGTTTACACTCGTCACTGCTTCAAAGCAACAGCAGTGATTAGACCGATCATGGAATCTTGTTATTAAATCTTTAGAGAAGGAAATGTCTCATAATTTAACATTTTGATAACTGGATTTCATACTCCCTATGGCAAGAAAGCTGTAATATGAGTCCACAAATGTAAAGTCAGGAAAAACATAAAGAAAAAAATTCAGAGAGATTTGAAAAATGGGGAAATACACATCACAGAGCAGAGGCAGTAAACTGCCTCGTGCTATCCTAAAATGTCACACAATGATTTTTAGTAAAAACTTTAAAAAGATTGAAAAGGAAAGCATCTTTGATCCCATCTACACCTGAGATGACTTGTAACCACACTACCACCACGAATGCAGATGGCCTCAGTGAGGAGGGAGCCACCTCCCCAGGACTCACCCAGGTTTTGTCACCTCCTCTAGAGTCTAGCAATGTTTCAGCCACATAACAGGAACTCTGTAAATGTGCGACTATTACAAATTCAAGTGTGATTTTACATCTCTTCAAAGCCTGTAGGTGTTCATTTTTCCTCCTTCTGTATTTACCATGAAAGTCCCTTCAGAGAAATTGTCTTGTTTACAAATCTCAAGTTACGAGGAGACAGGCCTGCAGGTTGGTTAGTGCCTTGCCTGGGACCACCCGGGAGCTGAGGGCCAGGCCCCGGGGAGGGCCCGCTCTGCCCTGCAGTGTGCGACTTCCCCATGCTTAGCTGCTTTGCCCACGTTTCAGGCCGACAGTGGAAGGCTGATCCTTGGGACCATGGGTACCTAAATTGCTTAATTTTTTAGTCAGACACGTGGTCTGGGATGACAAAGAAAGCTAAGAAGATTAACAGATAAACTAAAAGACAAAAGGCCTGGATTGAGTGGACATGCACTCAAGCTTTAAGGGAAAACACTTCTCTTTTTTGGTTTCCAGTTTCCCAAGGGACGCCCACTCAGTGGCTCAGGGGAAGGAGCCCTCACGCTCACCCCAGGCCTGGACTCCCAAAGCCTCTCATTGGGATGACAGCCATCTGGGCACAGAGTCTCAAGCTCTGGAGGCCTGGAAGATGCTCAGGGTAGACTTCTCTCCTCCTCCCAGGAGGGGGTATTCGGTGGACACTTGTTAACCTGAGCCTCTTTCCCCTCAGGACCCCTCTGATCCAACAAAGGCAACAGAAGCATTTCTCACAAAAATCCGCCCTGTAGGTCCAGCCCTGCCGAAGCCAGAAGGGGTTGATTTTATTCCTCTGTCTGTAGTCACACCTGGAACCTCTGGCAAAATGGAAGCAGACTCTTCCATTCTTTAACACTTATTTGTTTTGCACCCATGAGGCACCACCCTTCCTAGTTAAGACTTATTATTTCTTTTTTCCACTTAAAGTCATAATGAATTTAGTAGCCATGAGTCACTGGTTTTATACCGATGCCAACTTCCTCTTATTATACTTTTCTGGGCTGATTTCCTTCCTTCGCAGCTGATTTTGGGAATCTCGAATCTATGGCTTCTGAAATTGAACTGGACCCTGTCTTCACCCTCCATGTTTCCCACTCACTGGGCTTGGAGGTTCCCAAGTGGACAGTCATTTTCTTGGCTCTGTGGCTCCTGACATAGAGACTGAAGACTTGTTGGAGCAGTGGCTGCCATGATTTAGGGTCCTGGGGGTGATGGTGGCGGGGGGGGGGACGCCTGTGCTCCAGTCAACAGTCGACAGTTGGAGTAGAAAGATACTCACAGAAACTCCTGTGTTTTAAATGAGCTTGGAGGGAAACCAGTGTCTATGAGAGGTAATAACACTCTAGTGCAGAATATATGCCTCTGAACTTTAAAATTCAAAATAGAATTTAAGGCTCTCTTTTCAATAATTTCTCCCCAACTCCTTGGGCCAAGAAGGCTGGTTGCCAGAATACAAGCAGTGGGCAGCAGAGAGGCGAGAGTCTTTGGAATCAGACAGATTCGGGTTCAAAGCCTGCCTCTGTCAGTTCCTAGGAGAATGACCCTGGGCACGTCAATAGACTTTCTCAGCAGATTTCTTCATCCATGGAATCCTCAGCCTCCCTGTAGGCTGTGAAGGCAAAATAAGACTATATATAAAGCAGCTGGTCTAACGGTGGCTTGTATTTGTTATTATTTGGCTGCTAGACTTTCTGAATGGTGCTGAATTGCTTGTTTGATAGCAGGGGAAATTTTCCAAACTTCTCACTCCCACAGCCCAATCAAGATGAGACAGATCATAAACTCAACAGACTGAATAACAGATACTTTCAAAACAGACTAAAGTGCCATGAAGAAAAGTGCCATGTTCACTTCTGCCCTATGGACCGTTCCCACTTACACTGTCCCTCTCCTCTCCTCTGTAGTGTGTGTGTGTGTATTCAATTAAGAAGTTTTAATTACTTACCAACAGCTAAAGGCTAAAGTACATATGCAATGTTTTCTACCTTTTGCATGGTGTTGACCCATTTTGGAAAAGCACACAGACTTTATTAACATTACAGAGACTGGGATGGAGTCTTGCTACTCAAAGTAGGGTAGGAATGAGCAGTACCACACCCCCTTGGAGCAGTCTCAGTCCCCACCCCAGACCTAATGATGCATCACCTGCATTTCGACAATTTTCCCTGGGGCAATTTGCAAGAGCATTGAAACCTTAGAGGCTCTGTATTCTCCCCAGTCACCGAGCTGGGGCCATGAGAAGGTAAGGGTGGTGCCACAGGACTCAGGAGACCAAGATTCTCCTGGTGGCTGCCCAGCCACTTCTGCTTAGCCAAGCACATCACCGTCCACCTTCTTCCCTTCGTGCCCCCTGTAGAAGTGGAAACTGCGAAGGATCTGAGGCTTTACCTCACTTGGCAGCTAACCAGGGAGCTTGTCACTGTGTGTGTGTGTGTGCATGCGTGTGTGCAGAAGACACAGACCTCTGGGACAAACCCAGAGATAACGTAATACTCGGCAAAAAGTTGAAAGCTTTTCCAGTAAGATCAGGAACAAGACAAGGATGTTCTTCTCAAAACTCCTATTCAACATAGTACTGCCAGTCCTAGCTGGAACAATCAGGCAAGAAAGAGAAACAATAGGGATCTCACTTGGAAAGGAAAATGAAAAACTGTCTCTGCTTGTAGATGATATCATCTTAGAAAATCCTAAAGCTCCACCAAAAACGGAACTGATAAATGGATTCCGAAAAAATGGAGGATATATATCAACATATAGAGGTCAGTTATTTCTATACAATAACAACAAAGTATCTGAAAAAGAAAATTTTAAAACTGCATTTACATTAGCCTCAAAAATAATAAAATATGTAGGAATCAATTTGGGAGGTGAAAGATCTGTACAATGAAAACAATCAAACACTGATGAAAGAAACTGAACAGGGCACAAATAGTTAAACAGACGCTGCATGTTCACGGATCAGAATTAATACTGTTAAAATGTTCATACTACCCAAAGCAATCCACAGATTCAAAGACATCCTCATTAAAATTCCAATGACATTTTTTACAGAAATACCAAAAATTCCTAAAATTGGTATAGAACCACAAAAGACCCTGAATAGCCACAGCAGTTCTGAGGAAAAAACAAACAAAGCTGGAGGCATCACACGCCCTGATCTCAAGTTATGGTATAAAGCTGTTTTGGTCAAAAGAGCACAGCACTGACATAAAAACAGAGACCAGTGGAACAGAATAGACGGCCCAGAAACAAATTCCCACATATGTGGTCAAGTGTTCTTTGACAAGTTCTTTGACAAGGAGCCAAGAACACTCAGTAGGGAAAAAACAGTCTCTTCAATAGCAGGTACTGGGAAAACTGGATATTCACATACAAAAGAATGGACTTGTACCCCTATCTTATTATATCACTCACAAAAACTAATTCAAAATGGATCAAAGACTTAAATGTAAGACCCAAACTGTAAAACTCCTAGAAGAAAACATAGGGGAAAAAGCTCCTTGACACTGGTCTTGGCAACATGTTTTTTGGATATGACACCAAAAGCAGAAGCAAGCAAAGCAAAACCAAAACCAGTGGAACCACATCAAACTAAAAAGCTTCTGTACAGCAAAAGAAACAACAACAAAGTGAAAAAGCAACTTATAAATGAGAGAAAATATTTGTAAATCATGTGGCTGATAAGAGGTTAATATCCGAATATAAAGGAGTCATACAACTCAACAACAAAACCAATGCGGATAGCCAATAGGTACCTGGAAAGGTGCTCAGCATCCTCATGAGGGAAATACACACCAAAATCACAATGAGCTATCACCTCATACTCGTTAGAACGGCTATTATCAAAAAGACAAGATATATGTTGGCAAGGATGTGGGAAAAGGGATTCCTTGCACCCTGTTGGCGGGGAAGTGAATTGGTTCGGCCACCGTGGAAACCAGCGGGAGGGTCCTCAATGAAAACAGAACCAGCATGTTTCTAGCCAGGCCCCTTCTGCATCACATCAGAAGGAAGGAGGTCCCTGTCTTGAAGAGATACGTGCACCCCCACGTTCACTGCAGCATTATCCACCACAGGCAGGGCACAGAAACAACCCAAGTGTCTATCGGTGGGTGAATGGATAGAGAAAATGCGGTCCGTATACACAGTGGGATACTATTCAGCCATAAAGAGAGAACATTTGACTTTGTGACCACAGCAATGGACCTTGAGGGCATGATGCTAAATGAAGTAAGTCAGACAGTGAAAGACGAATACTGTGAATTCTCACCTACAATATGTGGAATCTAAAAGTGCTGAACTCATAGAAACACCGTGGAGCAGTGGTTGACTGTGGCTGGACGGTGTGGAAAATGGGGAGAGGTTGGCCAACAGGTGGACCCTTCCTGCTGTGAGATGAGTGAGTTCTAGAGACCCAATGTACAGCACAGTGAGCACAATCAACGTGACTGTTCTAGATACTTGCAAGTTGTCACGAGAGGGAATCTTCTCTGGTACCATCATTAAAAAAATGTTACACAGTAATTATGTAATTAATGTTACATAATTACACAGTAATTATGTGGGGGGATGGGGATGTTAACTGACCTTGTTAAATCAGTTAACACCTCACCAGAATCATCAAAGGCGGTGACCGTTCCTCAGTATATACGTGTATCGAATCATGCTGTACACCTTAAGCTTACATATGTTTCATGTTCAATAATAGCTCAATAAAGCTGGGAGAAAATAATGAATTTGGAAAATCAGGAGACTGAAGTTTGGGAGGAAAATATGTTCAAATTTATAGGCAATTTGAAACATCTTAAAAAACATAAATTGAGATGTCCAATCTATATATAATTAATAGGCAATAAACAGAACATTGAGGCAATTTTAGTTTACTTCATTTTGGACACCAGAAAATAAACTTTTATTTTGTATTTGTTTACTAATAATATTGTTTATAAATATTCAGGGTTTTGTGAATTGTTTGTTCATGTTCTTTTTACTGGGAATTTGACATTTTTCTTTTAGTTATTTGTTCTTTTTTCTTCCTTAAGTTTCTTTTTGTGATTGCAGTTTACATTCAATATTACTTACACCAGTTTCAGGTGTACAGCACAGGGGTTGAACAACCATGTACTTTACACGGTGATCCCCCTGACATGTCCGGGACCCACCTGGCACCACACACAGTACATTGCTATCGACTATATTCCCTACGCTGTACTTCCCAGGAATCTGACATTTTTATCATTGGTATGCTCCTCAGTGATTTCCACAGTCTATATTACTTTTTAAATTGTCACTGCTGTTTTTTAAAACATATGTATAGAATCATTTGAAATGTTGGAGAAAAGATTCAGTCTTAGAACAAGGGATAGGCAAAAAAAAAGACCTACAACGGAGACCTTTGATGGACCAACACTCAATTGCTTTGCCTTATTTTTTAGCGTTTCAGGGAAATGAGATATAAATTGATGTATAGAGTGGTAGATTCTGGGTTCAAGAAGTTAAAGCAGTACTACTGATTTATAATCTGATTGGCCCGCACATGTTATTTAGAAACCTCACCTGCCAGTACGTCCAGGTAAATGGATATACTCATCAAACTCCTAGGCTCAAATTAATTGCAAACCAGGAGGAACATATGTTGTCTGAAGATAGGAGTTTTTGGCCAGGACCCACATGGACAGCTACACCTGCATGTGGAGCCCTTATGTCAAACTGTGAGTGAAGAGAGGGGAAGATGGGAGAGCAAAGGGGAGGGGTACAGCCAACCCTCCCTCCCTCCAGCATCACATACCACTTGCTGTCTTTTCCAAAATGTGCATTTACATCACTCCCCAACCAGTCCAGTCTCCTTATGTGTCTGCCTACAGGAGGGTCTCAACCTTTCCATGTTAATTAACAGCACCATGTTGTTAATTGTACAACTCCTCCCACCCCCAACCCACAGAACTTACCAGAAGTGCAGGCCATGGACAACACTTTCTCTAACAGTGTCTGCTGTACTGGTTCCATGTGTAGCAAAAGTTACCCTTAGCTGCAGAGGCCAAGCTATTCTGTGGGGAGGCATGTGGTTAACCAAATGGAACCAACGGGAACTCCTACGATAAACAAACTTTACACACAACTGCTGACTTCAAAAATAGGTGCCCACATCCAAACTTGTATGTTTCTGTTCTATCATTTTAGCACTCCTTCCCTGCATCTCCCACCTCCCAGGATGCCCACCCCACCCCCTCAAAAGGAGTTAACAGCCATTATTTCTCTACATTCAGGTAGACTGGCCCACGATGCTCTACATTTCATCATTATGTTGAGAGAACCTACTACAAAGGAACACTTAACAGATGTCATTTATAATGTTCTCTCTCCCACTTTTAATCTTTATTCCTGACATATAAATTCAAAATTCTCCAGGATAAGAAGTTAGTGGTGGCAGGCAACTTTTTGACCAAATTCTTGTAAGACCCATGGCACACTTTTCCCCAGTGCCCTGCTGTCCTCCCTGCTGTCCATGTCCAAAACATGGACATCCTACCATGTCCTCCCCAGCTCCCTCTTGCCCCTCGCCAGTGACCCTGGCAACTGTCATTGCACTTCCTGTCTCTATGAATTCGACTACTTTAGATACTGCAAGTAAGTGAAGCCACGTGGTTTTGTCCCTTTGTGACTGGCTTATTTCACTCGGCATCCACGTCGTAGCATGGGACAGGACTTCCTTCTGAGGTTGCACAGTATTGTGTTGTATGGATATACTATGTTTTGTTTATCCAAGCATCCGCAGTAGACATGTGGGTTGTTTCCACCTCTCGGATATGGTGAAGAGTGCTGCTGTGAACACGGGTATGCAAATATCTCTTTGAGATCTCTCTTTCAGTTCCTTTGGAGATATACCCAGAAGGGGACAAAGACTTCTTTTTAACACACAAAAACTATGTGGATCTCTCCTGACTTAATGTCCTGCCCCATCTGTGTGCCTCTGGGACATGGATTATCCCTACGTCCAGCGTCTCCATGCTGTGTGCGTGTCCCGCCTGTCCGTCACTCAGGGGCCATCCTGGTTATCAGACTGACTGCTGTGGTGCCACAGCGCTGGTGTGCAAGTGACCCTTACTGTTTTAAGATTTAATTTTTATTTATTTTTAGAGAGAGAGGAAGGGAGGGAGAAAGATGAGGTGGGAAACATTGATGTGAGAGAGAAACATCGACTGGCTGCCTCTCGTACCAGCCCTGTGGAGGACTGAGCCCACAACCCAGGCTTGTGCCCTGAGCAGGAACGGAACTGGTGACCTTTCACTTTGTGAGATGACACCCAACCCTCTAAGCCACACAGGTCAGGGCAAGGGACCCTTATTTTCTTAATGATGGCCCCAAAGCCATTCGGATAAATTTGATTATATTACAATTGTTCTATTTTATTACTAGTTTATTAGTTATTATTGGTAATCTTTTACTGTACCTAATTTATAAGTTAAGTCTGTATGTAGAAGGAAGAAAAACACAGTATCTATAGGGTTCAGTACTATCTGTAGCTGTAGGCATCCACTGGGGGTCTTGAAACGTGCCCCCTGTGGGTAAGGCAGGATTAGCACTGTATTTTCTGAGTGCTCCACACTCTGAGACAGCTGAAGTCAATGGAGTTTATTTAAATAGAGAGTTTAAAAATTTCAGGCATAGTAATTGTAATGTAATAAACTCAATAAAGGGCTCCTGTTTCTATGTAGTTATTCTTATATGTAGCATTATTCTATGAAGTTATTATTACATATCTTATTCTATAAAATCCAACCACTGGAGAGTCGATTTAAATTCAGTTCACACGTTTATGTAATAAGAAAACACTGCTGATAAATAGTGCAATGCGTTGAGTAACAGCATAAAAACAAAAGAGTCGTCCATTCCAAGAGGCTGCCTCCCGAGCTGACGCGCAGCAGTGTCGGGAGGGGAAAACCCGTAGCTCCACCCCCTTCCTCCTCCTTCCATCTGATACCAGGAGCTCTCCCCACGGAAGGGAGCCTGCGGCCTTGTTAGGAGGCTGGAGGCCAGGGAAGGGAGAGGGAGCAGGACCAGAGTGTTCGGCTCATCAATCACACCTGGTTTCCACATCCATTCTGGAACCAGATGTTGTGCCCACTGGGGAAAAGCCGGGCCTTCGCACCTTCCTTCTCACCCTCTTCTCATCTGCACCTGAAGGAGTCCAGCCGTGTGACATACGGATGCCCATATGCCCCCTCCCTTGGCGGAGCAGTGAGCCTTGGCTTCGCAACCTGCCAGACTTGTGCCTTCTTCCTCTGGTGCCCACCTTTATAAAGGACAACTCAGAGACTGAGTCCCTGACAACGTTCACACCCTCAACTTCTGGGCCACAAAGTGTGCGGGTCACACACATCGTGCTCTGTGCTCATCGGGCGGTTCTGGACCAAGCTTCTTAACATGCATGTGGCTATGTTCTTATTGATCATCCTAATAGACACATGGCCACAGGTTTTAGAGGGCATGCAACACGACACACAACAGGAAAACTGCCATGGGAGCCACCACTGAGTATTTCTTTGTGCTTGAGAGGACAAACAAGATACACATGCAAATCTATTTTACATTTTTTTTACCTAACAAAACAAAACAAAACAAAACAAAAAGAATTAAATTTCCCCACTATTTACTATGTGGACTGTTTCACTCTCTGCAGGCAGATAAGAACAATCTGTCACTGCCCTCAAGGTCCTCAGGGGAGGAACAACCTGGAGGAAGGAGGGGGGTCACCACCTACACGTCCCTGTGCCCCTTTAGTGTCTTCCAGTGTCTTGCAACATACACATGACACTCTCTGACTAATGGAGTAGTGAATTAAATTCTCTAGTTTTGTCCTTGCACCTAGAAGATCTACCCCAAGAACCTAGAACTGTACTTGAATGTATTATGAATTTCAACTAACTTTTACAAAATGGACAAGTGACTTAAAAAATGCCCCTGCACAATCAACCGCAGAGGCTGAAGTGAACGCGAGTGTGAGCCCAAGTGAACAATGATGGAAGTTGTGCTTCTAGTTTAAGCACCTCGTGAGCCACATTACACACCTAATCACATTTGACAAGAAGCCACCTCTCCTACAAACCCTGAAATCACCAAGAAGGTCATTAGAAATTTAGATTTAAACCTAAATCATTCATGAGAACCCTCACCTCAAGGGACCTGGAGATATTAGTTACTGAGAGTACAAAGGCATAATGATTAGCAAGGCTCTGAAATATTGCTTATTTCAACTCTATTTTATACATTAACATCTGCTTTGTATCCATTTTATAATTTATGTAATGGGAGGACAGCATGCATGTGTAATTTAAAAATGAATATGCCTATATTGGGGGTGCAGGCACAAAACAGTTTTTAAATCGATGGGTTGCGTGACCAAAGACAGGGCCACATCCCTGGGCATAGGGCAGCCCCCTGGCTGGGAAGGCAGACTTCCGCAGAGCTCCCCCCGGGCCACCGTCTGCCGGCACGGAGGTAAGCGTCACTCGCCACGTGAGCCTTGCCGTAAGTAAATTGTTACACTGCCACTGCTATTGGCACTGCCAACCAATGCCTGGTGGCATGAGGAGCTGCCTGCTTGTCCCAGATTCCTATGGCAACGTCCAAACCCAGTCCCTCAAAATGTGGCCCTATTTGGAAATGAGTTAGTTGCAGCAGATGTAACTAGTTAAGATGGGGTTGTTATCAGAAGGGACTCTGGACACAGACGCGCACACAGGAGAACGCTGTGTGAAGATGACAGTCAGGGAGCTACTGGAAGCTACAGGACAGGCCTGGACCACACCCCTCCCTAGGGCTTCACAGGGCGCATGGCTCTGCAGACACTTTGATCTCGGAACTTCAGGCCTCCAGAACTGGAAGGAATACATTTCTGTAGTTTAAACCACCCAGTTTTTGGTCCCTCGTTATGGCAGCCCTAGGAAATGGATACACTGATTCCAGAGGGAAGGCAGCCAGCCTAGTAGGAAGTCCTGCCCATGACAACAGGGTGTGGAGGATGAGGGCAGGTTCGCCTGAGCCTTTGCACAGCAGGAGACCACAGTGCTGCCCTTAGGAAGGACTGCAGACTCTGTAAGTGCAGATGGACACTTGCCCCGTCCCTGCCTGCCCCGGTAGCCTCTCCCAGTGCCATCTTACATGCTTCCAGCTGACTCCGGCCGCCACAGAGAACACGAGGGCCTGAGCCAGCTATCTGCTTTCTGATGCCCAAGGTGCCCTGGGCAAAACAAGGACTTTCACCACTCCCTTGCTGGTACACAGATGGAACACTTCATCAGTGCCCCATGTTGCCTGCAGACTTGGAGCAGCGATCTATGCCTCAGCTTGGCAAACCCAACAGAAGAGCTGCCGCACGGTGGCTGGAGTCCTCCCGTCCTCTTACCAAGGCAGTCGAGGCTGCTGCCAGGAAAGCACGCCTCAATGGCATCTATTCTGAGGATCTTGCTGTGTCATCAGGACAGCCTCTCCCTGGAACAGGCATCTCAGTCCACAGGCAAGTGGCAACCAGTTATCCCCTTCCCAAGGACATTCCCTGTCACTCGACGCCCTACCCACTGAGGCTGTGCTTTGGGCCCAGGGCGGGGGTATGTGGCTTACTGCACTCCAGCAATCGGTGGGCTGCTGCTGCCTTGCCTCGGGCCCGCCTGCGGACAGAGGGCACCCAAAACAGCACAGGGCTTGGTAGCTGGTGGCATTCAGCATCCCCAGTGCACTGGCCTCTGTGTGCACCATGGGGAAAAGGACACTGTTCTTTTAAAAGGCAGCCGACAAGCAGCCTGGTTTCCCTACGAGGTCGAACATGATGCTTATTTCAGCTTTCCCACGGAAACAGGCATCCGTGTCGTGGTTTCCGTAGTAACGACACTCTCTGTTGTATAATTAATAAATACACTGGGAGAGATTCTATGAGACTGCAGTACCCCATCTTTTCTCAGACTTTCACCCGCCAATCAACACCCATTGGTGGGTCTTGTCCACCACCATTACTGTGCTGTTGGCCTTTTGGCGATGGTCTGGTTCCCTCCTTCCTTTCACATTTATTAACTGAAAATTCTTCGACAAAGAGCTGTCCCTTCTTATTTATCTCAGGGTTGACTGATGGATGTTTACCTTTACTCTGTGGGTTAGAGCCCAATACTGCCATTATTAATTTTGGTGTATTAGATCGTTCCAGCTTGGGCCCTCGGGAGCTCCTGCGGGTCGGTGCCGGGCTGCTTCTGACAAGCCCTGTCCTGTTCGGTGCCCTTCCTGACGCTCCGGCACCACCAGCTGTCCCGGGCTCGTGTGGTGTTCTTCCTGCTCGGACCCTGGATCACACACGTCTCCGGGAAACCCTGGTTCCCTTGGTTGGGGGATGGGTTAGAAACCCAGATCTGGGCCCTCAGGGTGCTCGGGGCTACATGGGGATCAGTTTTTTTAGGTCCTCTCGGTGAACACAGCTGGGAAAAGCAGACATGTACACTGATCCTCCCCACCCAGAGCTACTTCTGCACGTGGGTACACGTCTGTAGGTATCTACTCTCCACCCGCCCACCCGTCCATCCAAAACTATGAGTTCAGACTACTACTTCCAATTCCAACTCAACACCACAAAGTTCGTTTTAGTCTTTTTCTTTCCTATTTGTAGGAATCTTACTCTGAGAGTGAGCAAGTTGGCTCTTAGTACCCACAACCTATTTACTTCTTTGTTCAGTCTTAGTATACACATAAAGCAATTTCAGAATTGCTAAGCCCATCCATACATAACTCCTGTAAGAAACACATTTCCTAACTGGAGTATACGATTTTTGTATATTTTTTGTTTGCTTGCGGGTTTTTATTTTTAGCCTTACAGCATCCAGCCAAAATACTGTTTTCCAAAGTTACTTAGGTTAGGTCTTTTCTTCCACTCCTTTCAATTGGTTATAATAACAATTTGTATTACAGTTAGATTCATCTGTTACTGCTTGTATTCCATCATAGGTCTCTCCCACATGCTGGGTGGTTTGAACTGTATGCTTATTTTCTGGGTATGTGAGAGCGGGCCATGGTCCCAATGAGAGCTATAAGGAGCTGAGCTGGGAGAGAAGGGCTGCCCCCTCCTCAACCTTGTTACCCGTCCGGATATCCCTTGACTTCCACCAGGTTCCTGCCCATCTCCAGGCTACACCTGACCTCTTGCACTTCTAGTGTGTACTTCCTGCCACCTGTCCGTCCTGCTTGTTACCTTGTACCGAGCCAGACTTGTGGTAGGACCTGAGTGCACAGTCGACATGAAACTGCTTTCTGTAGTGGCTCCTAAAGTCAGTACTGATGCCCATTCTATGCCCGCAACTTCTTCACACAACACAACTTGCTCAACAAAGGGCTTTGAGGAGAATCACAGCTTTCCTTAGCTGGGTAGGTTCTGAGACAGAAACTGGCAGCCATTTAGGACAGCACTAGCGAATGGCAGCAAATGCCATCACCCTTCTTGGACATGAAGAGCCACGGGTAACCATGTCGGCTGGACATAAATACTTGGGCCATCTTTTCAAATTTCTGCTGTGCCCTCCCCTTGCCCTTTTGAAAAATGTAGCACCTCGAAAACAATTTGACAACAGGAAGTTACTTGTAAATTGCTGAAAAATGATAAGATTAAAGGGATTAAGAATAGTATAAATATTTGCAATAAAAAGAATGATGAGGAAGAGCTGTGGTTTTGGTACATTTGGTCACATAGTAACCTCTTTAACGCTCCAGTTTTTCCTCCCTGTAATCACTGTTTGATGATCAGATTAATGAGGAAGGAAGCCACCACAGAAGAGATGGTAAACACAAAGCCAGTTTAAAAAACTTCGGAAAAGAAAGGAAAACATTTTGCAAGGAAGAAAACTGGCACCTGAGAGTATTTGCTTATTTGCATATGCAGAGAACACTTTGAACCCAAACATGAAAGCACACGAAGCTTCAGGATTAGGGTAATGGGGATGTACATGCCAGGACATTTCCAAGAGAATAGCTAAATGTTAGACAAATTCCGCAAAAAAAATAGGCCTTTCCACATGTGAAGTATTTCCAGTCACCTGAACCTTGTTTTAAACCGATGATTAGACTGTCTCCTGATGGTGAGTCTGCATGGGTAGGGTTATAGGCTCAAGGAATGTGGAAAACGTTTGGGCAATGCCAGAGTCAATTGCCTGGTTTTCTAAGGGGATCCAGATTGACAGTCTATGCTGATTGTAGAAATATTCTGGCAAATCCAGGGAATTGTGTGGCATATTAGAGGTATGGGCATCGAAGTCAAGACAGACTCAGGGTTGACCCCTGGCTGAGCCGCTGACTAGCTGTGTATCATTGGGCCGGACAGCCTCCCTGAGCCTTGGCTTCTCCACCTCTCTCTCATGATCATATCAACACACAGGGGGGCTGCACACTCGATGTAAAGCACTTAGTAGTGCCCAGCACAGAACAGGCACACAACCTGTCTGCACAGCCCAGCGGCCGAGAGCGAGGCCTCCGAATGCAGCTGCCAGCGCTGATGCTGGCTCTGCCACTCATTCGTTGTGCGACCTTGGACAAGTCACTTGATGTCTCTGGGCTGCTGAAGTGGGAGTAGTAATCTGGGATGGGGACAATAATCAACAACCAACTTTGGAATAGGGATGACGTAGAGTCGTTACGAAGACCCAGTGGATTAATACCCACAGAGTATTTGGAACAGGGCCAGACTCACTGCACTGGAAAATACAGGGAGGATGACTAACTACAATTATTCGGTCGGCCCATGAGAAGGTGAGAGGAAACCCATCATGCAGAGCAGCATGCCCAGTGTAGGATGGGAAGGAGCGATGCTGGCAGCAGGGGTCAGCAGCTTGACTCCACAGAACGGACCCCACCTGTCCACGGTGTGTCCAGTGGCTGCACCCTCGGTGGCCAAGAGTGAAGCTGAAGTCCAGGGGACAAGAGCTAATGTACCCGCAGGGAACACTATAGCCTTCTGGCTGCAGGGGACAAAAGACCCTTGCTCATGTCTTACGCAGACCCGACTCTGTGGTCAGTCTGCTCCACAATACTCAGTTCTATAGAGAACGGACCTTAATGAAGAGTGAGATGCTGAACTCTAGAGTCGTGGGCACCTGCTCCTTTCTCTTGCAGTTGTCCATTCTCTGGCAAATTTATTTAAGTGGCACATCTGCCATAAAAGCTGCATTTCCCCTCATGAAAAAATATCAATAGAAAGAAAATGAATGGGCTGGTCTGTTTTTATTTCTAAAAATGCTAGTAAATTATTATCTCTCACTGTACTGATACTGTGTTACACAGGATAAAGCTCTTTGCACCTTACCACTGAAATGCACACAGAAAAGCAGAATTTCTCAATTCTGAAATAAAGCAGGGCCCAAGGTCTTCAGATAGAGGACTATGGCCCTCTAGGAGTTACTGGTCATACTATGTTCCGAACACAGCTTTGAGAAAGTAGTCTGTGAGAAAGAATTTTCTGTAAACCACTTCTTTTAAAACCAGAACTTAGCCTGAACCTTCACGCTGCTGATCTCATGATTTAAAATGGGCCAGAATCACTCAGAAACTTCAGCCTGAATTCTGCCCGCCCCTCAGGTGACCGCAGGCCAACTCGTGCTATCCGAAGACCCACACAAAGCACCCAGAGGTGAGGCACACACATAAACAGACACGTGGTGCCTACACGGGGCCATCAGGAACCTGTACATCTTTTTCAGGGGGCACGTGCATGTGGGAGCAATTCAGTTGGAAACCTGGCCTCTCTGGACCCGGTTAGGGTTTAAATTCCTGCCTTGTTGACCTGTGAGGTGCACTTCTCTGAACTTGAGTTTCTCACATGTAAATCAGGAGAACACCACCTCCCATTCAGGACCACTGGACTGAAATTAAGTAATGCGCCTGATCTACAGAAATACAGGCTAGCTGCTCTCCACACCCTTTCACACTCTCCTTCTTCCTCTTACGGAGACACTCTCCCGGACAAGCTGTAAGGCAGAAAGCTTAGTGTCCACTTTCTCCCATGTGGACAAGTTCAGAGAGGCGGTGCATCAGTGGTACATGTTTGTGTATTACAAGCTGGGAGGAAATGGATCGGTACCGAGCTCCCTGAACCAAACCTGACATCAGAACCTCTGAGGAAAACAGTTAAACAGAGGTGGGGAATGCAGGGAGATTAGGTGGCTGGGACCCAGAGGGCTGGGGACAGAGATGTCATTTAAGGACACCAGGGGGTGGCTACACCTATTCTCAATTTGGTTGACGAACTGGGAAAGCCCAAATGTAGGAGAAAATGCAGACAACTATAATTGAACAACAGTAAAGTAATAACAAACTCATCAATTCTCTACGCTGACTGTGCAGAACGCCAGACACACCCCAAAGATTCAACTAGTCTGGCCTTTTCAAAGGTCTCCAGGTGCTGCCCAAAGACTGACAGCATGTGCTCAGATGCAGGCAGGAAAGAGGTGAGGTTCTTGGTTCCCCACTTGTCCCCAGTCTGAGGACAGGACCCCCACCTCACTGATTAGGAAAGGAAAAGTACACAGCAGGGGCCCAGACTGCCCAGAAGTTATCAGGAGCAGAGCAAACAGCAGAGAACAAACATTAATGAATGTTTAACTCCAAACGATTATTTGTGACACGTGCTCGCGATTCGGCGCACTCTCCCACCTGGGGCTCTCCCATTCTTGGTCGTCCTTGTCTCTCTCTTCTTTGGTGTCTCCAGAATGTGGGTGTTTCTGCACAATTCGCATTCCGCCAGCTTTCACTAGGAAAAAAAAAAACGATGGGGGAGCCGTGATCAGCGTGGAAATGCAACTACCAGAGGACCCGGGGAACTGGCTCACAAGTTCTGGGTTGCCCTGAGGCCAAAGTCAGTCCAGGTGACCTGGCACCAACAAGGACTGACAGGCTGGTGTTGCTGCAGAAGAGTCAGTGTGACGCGGCGCCCAGCGCCCAGCGCTTTTTCCTCCAGACGCACTTAGAAATGCCTCAGGGCTCTCGTTAGCTTTTGGTCTCACAGCACTTCATAAAAGCACCAGTGCAACGGGAGTACCAACCACGTGGGTGAAGGGGCTGCTTGCTTTAGGTTCTGTACATCCCCTCAATGCAACGAGGTCCCACGGAATCCCTGCCTGTGATATGTTCTCAAACACTGACAGTTTTAAAATCTGAATAGTCCTGCATTGTTTTCTATTTTTCAATTAGCATTGACACACAGTATTATATTATTTTCAGGTGCACAACATAGTGATTCAATATTTCTATGCCTGACACAAAGTGATCACCACGATAAATCTAGTTACGTCTGTCACTGTACAGTTATTACACTGCTATTGCCTCTATTCCCTGTGCTGTACTTTGCATCCCTGTGATTTATTTCGTAACTGGAAGTTCGTACTTCTTCATCCCTTTCCCCTTTTCTGCCCACCCCTGACCCTCTCCCCTTTAGCAAGCATCATTTTGTTCTCTATGGTTTGTCTGTCTTCATTTTGTTTTTGAGATTCCACATGTAAGTGAAATCATATGGTATTCACTTCCAGCGATGCTTCTGATGGGGTGACACAGTTACAGGTGACACGGAACAGCTGCTGTGCCAGTCACAGGGGCTACTCAGGTGGCAGCTAAGATCCCAAACTGTGTTGTGAAATTGAGTCTTGGCAGATGTCAATTTAGTTTTTTAAAATCACTGGGCCATATAATTCACAGACAATGCAGTGTACCCATTGAGAGTGTACAAGTCAGTGGTTTCTGGGTGCCCGTGGAGGTGTGCAACTATCACAATCAACTCGAGGGCATTTTCATCGTCCCGCATGGAATCCCTGAATCACAAATGGTCACTCCCTAGTCCCTCCTTCCCAGCAACCAGTCACCTGGATTTGCCTGTTCTGGACTTTGGACACAAATGAAATCATAGAACATATGGTCATGGTGACCGGCTCCTTTCACGTCCCATAATGTTTTCAAGGTTTATCCCTGTTGTAGCCTGTGTCAGTACTTCACTCCTTTGTATGGCTGAGTAATATTCCATTGCACGGAGAGGCCATATTTAATTCGCCCATTCATCTGTTGATGGACCTTTGGGTTATTTCTACATTTTGGTTGTTAAAAATAATGCAGCCATGGACAACTTGTGTACGAGTTTCTGTGTGGAGAGGTGAACATAAACCTTCATTTTCTCGGGTACACACCTAGCAGTAGAATAGCTGGGTCACATGGTTACTCTCTATTTGCCATTTTGAGGAACTCCCAAGTCACAGCACCATTTTCTGTCCCAACCAGTCTGGGGGTTCCAGTCCTTCACATGCTCACCGACACTTGTTGTTGCCTATCTTTTAAATCATAGCCAACCTAGAGGGTCTGAAGTGGTATCTTATTGTAATTAGATTTCTTTTTCCTTACTGGCTAATATATTAAGATTGTTTTGCAAAGAAAAAAGCCAATTCTGGGATCTATTAAGTGTGGGAAATGCTAGGTGAACAAAATTAAAGGGGCTTCTTCAAGCCAGATTTTCTCACCCTTTAGTGTGTGTTCGGAAGCCTTATGAGGTGCAGATTATGCTGCCTTCCCTAAATATACCACCAACCTTTTATCCCCCTCCCATCCCAGTAATTCAGGCTACCATCCTTTAGGACTAGAATATTCCACAGAATGGAGTTTGAAAATGCTGGCCCTATACCCAAAGCAAGCCTTCTGTGGTCACTAGCACAGGCTTTGGGGTTGGCAAGCTCCTCCGTGCCCTCAGCTACACAGTCACAGACTCAGCCCTCAGAGCCTCACTGTCCCACCTGCAGGAAGGGGACAGAAGCAGCGCTCTAAGGTCTAGAAGTCTAAATGGGAAGAGAGGCTGCTGAAATCCTAAGCCCCCAGTGTGAAGGTGTTTAGAGGTGGGGCCTTTGGGAAGTGATTAGGTCATGAGGGTAGAGCCCTCGAAAATGGATTAGAGCCCTTATAAGGAGACTCAGGAGAGCTTCCTTTCCCCTTCCACCATGTGAGGACCCAGAAAAGACAGTTGTTCTAAGAACTAGGAAATGGACCCTCATCAGACACCGAATCTGCTGGCACCCGGACCTCGGACTCCAAGCCTGAACAACTGTGTTTATAAACCACCCAGACAGGCTAAGTCAGAGGTGCTGGTAGCCTTGCAGAGGGAATGCCTACAGAAAGCAGAGCCATGTTACGGGCAGTCAGGGGCTCCCAGGCTCACCACACCTTGTCCTCCCTCCTCAGGCCGGCCACTCCCAGCGTTCTGCCACAGCTCGGTGCCCCTCGCACAACACAGACAACTCGTCAGGCCATGGCCTCTGGCATTTTGGATTTGCTTGGACCCTGCCGAATTGGGGAAGTCCAGAACAAGTCTCTACAATCCCGAAGAACAGGAAAAAGAATGTGAAATGCCCCCTGGGCTCCCACACTTTGAGGTTCTTTGTTTTCAATTTCCCTGGGACAGTTTGTCTTGCCGGCCTGTGGCTTCAGGGAGCCCACGATGCCTGCTTCGTGGCCAGTAGTACCTGGTGGTGTCCATTGGAAAAAGGCAAAGCAGGGTTTTATTCATTTCTCATGTTTTTACTTCTTTTATAGATTTAATCATTGTAGACATACTTGTCTTACAGGTCTCTACCCAATTATTTTATTATCTGAGGTCCTCAGGAGTCCCATGTGCTGTCTGTCTTCTGCCTCCTGTTGTTGTTGGAGTGACTGTGGGGTGGGGGTTTGTTCTCAGTGGGGCTTTGTCTGTGGAGATGCTCGGGGGCTTGGCACATCTCTCCTTTTGGAGAGATGCTAGAGGTGCTTTGTGAGACCAGGAGTACAGGTGCCTGAGAGCCCTTTCTAGTCAGATTCCTCAGGAATTGCTAGACAGTGTGAACTTGAACCCACAGCCCAAGGCAGGCCTGCATTCACAAATCCTCAAGGAACACAGGCTGAGCCAGAACAGCTTCCCTACCACCCCACGGGCCACAGTTCTTTCCTCTGCCCTTTCTTCATGGACTTGGCCTCTCGGCACCCCACTTTCTGCAGTGGCCTTGGGTTAAGTGAAGCTGTTCGGGTGGGCCCTAACTTACAACAGCATGGCCAGTGTCTTTATAAGAAAAGGAAGGGATATCAGGTCA
Organism: Sturnira hondurensis; assembly: GCF_014824575.4. NCBI lineage: Eukaryota > Metazoa > Chordata > Mammalia > Chiroptera > Phyllostomidae > Sturnira > Sturnira hondurensis. The sequence goes on from NW_028087015.1 coordinate 15,382,326, forward strand.
CTCTCTGCCTTGTGTGGGCTCAAAGATCACACTGTTATAGATTTCAGTTTCCTCTCTAGTTGTGGCTTCCTCACTTTTGGGATTTCCCTCACTTTGGGCTCAGATTTAAAAAAAGAAAACAAAAAAATGTGCAGGTGGCTTATCAAAATCCCCCAGTTACGCAGCTCGCCAAGCCTTAAGAAATAGACAGAAAATAAAATTCCATAGCAGGTTTAAGATAATTTACCACTCCATTGAAATGATTTTTTTTTTTTGACAAATGAGGAGGCAGGAAGAATTGTCCCACTAAATTTTTTTCATTCATTTTTCTCCCCCAAGTATCCCACACCCATCACACGTCCATTAGAAGTGGATTAAGAGTGCCATTATGGGCTGAACTGCGGTCTCTCCAACTTCATATGTTGAAGTTCTAACCCCAATAACCCCAGAATGTCAATGTATTTGGAGAAAGGGCTTCAGAAAGAGGTGATCAGGTTAAAAAGAGGCTGCTAGGTGGGGCCCTAATCCAATGGAGTGGCATCCTTATAAAAAGGAGGAAAGACACAGGGATGCAGGTGCACAGAGGAAAGGCCACACGAGGACACAGTGAGAACATAGCAGTCTGCAAGCCCAGGAGAGGCCTCAGGAGAAACCAGACCCTGCCAGCACCTTGATCCTGGACTTCCAGCCTCCTGGACTTCCAGCCTCCAGAACTGCTGAGAAAATAAATTTCTGTTGCTGAAGTTACCCAGTCTGTGGTATTTTGTTATAGTATCCTGAAAAAACTAACATAGCTGCCCATTTAAAAATAATCTCTGAATCATTTCAACTTGGCAGACATAAATCTTTAAAACTACAACTCACAGGTGTTTCCTCAAAACTAAAAGTAATAAGCACCGTGCAAGCAACTACAAAGAAAACCACATCGAGGTGACATGTGAAATTACTGTCATCTGAAGCTCCCAGAGAGGCCTGTCCACGCCTCTGATGAAGTGCGTGCGCAAGTCGAAGCTCAGTGGCTGTGCATTAAGCACTTCCTTTAATTTGGTGGATAGAAACAATTCACTTCAGTCACCCCTCACAGTATGTACAGTGCTTAATACAGCAATAAAAAGTGGCAACAATAATAATAACTCAAGGCTGAGACAGTTTTATTTTAAATGCCAATCCTGCCAAAAATATGACAGCCCATATTTACTGGGGTTTTGTCATTGTCACTAGAACTCCTCATTTGTGGAAATGTGAAGGCAGAATTACTTTGCAGAAATCTTTGCGGAATATTTGAAAATATAAGTATTTTATGAGAGACATTAAAAAAAATCTTAGACTTTTGTCATGGTTGTTATTCAAATGAGAGCTTCAGATTTAAAGAATTTCAAGCTTCCTCCTAGCAGAAGTGCCACACGGAGGTTAAGGGCAATGATCTTTGAGCCAGACTCCCGGGTTCAGATCCCAGCTCTGCCTGCGTGCTCACGTGTGTGTGTGTGTGTGTGTGTGTGTGTGTGTGTGTGTGTGTGTCTGGGCGAGGTGCCAACTGCCTCTGTGCTGCAGGGCCCCCTGCCGTGAGCAGGGGTGCTGATGCTGCCCCCGCCCGTTGGAGGTTCATGGAGGCCTAAGTGAGAGCGCATGCGTGCAGCACCTCCAGTGGCACGTGGACCTGGCCCAAGGCAAAGGCTCAACCTGCATCTGCTCTCATTGCACGGGCTTTGACAACTGGCACTAGAGCTCAGAGAGACCTCTGGTCTTCGAGTCCTTGGTGCTTGGAAGGCTCCCCACCGCCGCGTTCTCACATGTGAAATGTGGGTGACACTGCAGACTCCCGGGGCTGTGAGGGATAAGTGACACCCTACAGAGTGCTCCCCACACGGCTCCCCACGGACGTGGGCAGCTGACCCTCACCAGGGCGGGCATCAGCACACCACCCTGGTGAGGCCCCCCGCACTGGGTGCGACACCTGCTCTCCCCTCTGCAGAGGCCGGGCATCGAGATGGCAGAGCTGAGCACCAGGAGGGGCCTGCGCCTCTGCCCAGGGACTTACAGAAGGTGCTGGCAGAGGAATAAACCTTGACTGGTTCAGTCACTGACATTCTGGGTTGTTTGTGAGAAGAGCGAGTACATTGTAACTGTAACTAATGTATAGTATTTTATAAAAAAGTGAATATTCCCTTTGTACTCAGATTTCTGAAGTTGGGAAGGGGAAAGGGTTCACAAGACCGAGTAAGAGTGCACCAGGCACTGCCTGAAAAAGGACACGCACAGAAGGAAGGGCCCTGAAGAACACAGGGGAAATCTCAAACAGCCTTAGAAATGCTGCGGTCCACGCTGACAGGAAGCTTCTGAAAAAAACGCAGTGTCTAAATGGGTCTCTCTTCTTGGCATGGCCAGGGCAAAGGCGGACCTCTTTCCTGTATCTTCAGGCACTGATCATGGAGGGCTGAGGACAGCAGGGCATGCTCAGCAAGCCTTGACTATAGGGTTGCTGCAATAAAAACTAATTAGTCTTCCATTTCGAATAAGGTGGCCTAGAGAATATAAAAACCTTCCTGCAAAAGATAATTTGGGGAGATTTATCACCCACAATCTTTCAAATGCACCCTTGAGTCTGACTGCTTCATATAACAAAAAACCAAATTATTTTGAAATTACTAAAAAAGGTAAAGTGGTCTATTTTTCCTTTTATTTTTCCTTTTACTTTCAATAAATAGTTTTATATTTCCATTTGACTCAGTTCTAGAAGAGATGGTTCATGCATACAGTTCATAACCATATGTAAAACTATTATTAACACTCAACAATATCACATATTAGGTTTATGAGAACTTTACTGCCATGGGGCTTTAGCTTCCCTGGGAAGTGGGGGAGACCAGGACCAGCAAAATGTATCTAACAAAGAGAGGTTAGCCACGTAGCTGCCACCAGCTGAAGACTGGCAGAAACGAGTAATCGTGTGGCTTACAGCTGCATCCTCCTTCTACCGAGGAATCCTAGCACTATTAGATGGGACAGGGCCCCGCTGATTCTACCTTTGCTAACCTGCACTTGCAATAAGTCTTATAGAACAGGCCGTCTCACGCCGTTTCTCCGCAGATATTTTGTAGTCGAGGGCAGTGCAGAGGTCTGAAACCATTCAGACTTGATTACTTTCACAGAGGACTGGACTGGCTGAGAGCACAGGCGTGGTATGGCATGCCGTCCCCACTCATCAGTAACGTGCTCTGTATTTGCACAGCACTTTCCCTCCACACTCTGCAGAAGCCTCTGCGAACGGCCTCATTAATCTCACACCGAGGGGGGAGACACATGGCAAGGGATGGAGCCCCTTGTCGAGAAGGGCTGCTGAGGTTCCAAGAGGCAAAGGACCTACAGGCTGCTGCCTCTGAACTTACTGGCTCCGAAAGGAGACACACTGAAGGGATTGGTCAGTTTTAAAACGTGTTCTCTTTATGCCAACTGCAAGGTGACTGCTAATTGAGTGACTGAAAGGGCTTAGGACAGTGCCAGTGAAGGGAAGCAGAATATGCCAACGCTTTAACATGCCTTTTTGGCATAAAGGTTATTTTGAGCTGATTAACAACAGCAGAGAAGGAAAAGCTCAGAAAACTGAAGGGCTACCCTTTTGTAAAGAACATTTACATTTGTAATGGAAATCTTCATTTGTTGGTGTCTCCTCTGTACTAGAAAGGGAAGGAGGACTAAATCACAAGAGAACCTTAAATCTGCACAACCACCTTGCACTGGTTTACCTGACTTTTCCTGGAAACCTCCCATAACTGCCCCCCCTCCCCCCCTTCAAAAACTTGAAGACAAGTTTTTCTCTTGTCTTCAATTGAAGTATTTAAGGTGGTAGCTTGGGCCATTTCAGGGAGTTACTGTTTTCCTGGTCTCTCTCTTGTATGGAGGAAGTATCCCTATTATTAAACCTTTTTTTTCTCTTATTATTCTGTCTTTACTTTGGAGTTTGGGGAGGGTTGTTTCAGCCAAGAATCTATAAGGGTAAAGGGAAAATTATTTTTCCTCTCCTATACCAGGGACACTGTATCTAACACTCAGCAAATGATAGTTACTACTTGCACTATTATAATGCTGCCTAAACTGTACACTGGAGTCAGCACAGTAGAAAATGCTGCAGGCCCCACCTGCTATGGGGAAGTAAGAGCTGCTAAGAGGCTCTAAGGAAACTCACTCAGGAGCTACGTATTGAATACTTTGTGCCTGGGGATGAAGACAGTGGTTAAGACCCAACCTCAGAAGCTAGAAGAGAGAGAGACAGGTGGAGGTAAATGTGATGTTGTGGGAATGCACAGGAGGCTACCTAGTTCAGAAAGCAGTAACGAGAAAACACAAAAGAACTGAAGATAGTTATGAAAGAGAATTTTATTGTTTCTGATTGAGGATTTAAGCACAAGTCTGTGTCATCCAATTTAAGCATTTAATGAAGGTATACCCAAAATCTTCAAAGCTGTAATTTTGACTTATGAACTGCGTTCTTGGCTATCCTTGATGACCATTCTTTATTATAGTGGGTTGCCTTTACTATTTTTTTAAACATCAGCTCTGCAGAACTGCCTACTCTCTGGCCATGCCAGAATAAATAAGAATACCCTAATACACTCTGCTCTTTGCCAAAAAAAGATTTCCCACAGGGGCAAAGTGTATTTGCCTCATATCCCTCTGTTCCAAAAGGATCTGAGGCCGAATACTGCAGCTGACCAAAGGCCATTTCTAACCCGTACCTCTGGGNTCAGCAAATGATAGTTACTACTTGCACTATTATAATGCTGCCTAAACTGTACACTGGAGTCAGCACAGTAGAGAATGCTGCAGGCCCCACCTGCTATGGGGAAGTAAGAGCTGCTAAGAGGCTCTAAGGAAACTCACTCAGGAGCTACGTATTGAATACTTTGTGCCTGGGGATGAAGACAGTGGTTAAGACCCAACCTCAGAAGCTAGAAGAGAGAGAGACAGGTGGAGGTAAATGTGATGTTGTGGGAATGCACAGGAGGCTACCTAGTTCAGAAAGCAGTAACGAGAAAACACAAAAGAACTGAAGATAGTTATGAAAGAGAATTTTATTGTTTCTGATTGAGGATTTAAACACAAGTCTGTGTCATCCAATTTAAGCATTTAATGAAGGTATACCCAAAATCTTCAAAGCTGTAATTCTGACTTATGAACTGCGTTCTTGGCTATCCTTGATGACCATTCTTTATTATAGTGGGTTGCCTTTATTATTTTTTTAAACATCAGCTCTGCAGAACTGCCTACTCTCTGGCCATGCCAGAATAAATAAGAATACCCTAATACACTCTGCTTTTTGCCAAAGAAAGATTTCCCACAGGGGCAAAGTGTATTTGCCTCATATCCCTCTGTTCCAAAAGGATCTGAGGCCAAATACTGCAGCTGAGCAAAGGCCATTTCTAACCCGCACCTCTGGGCCGGCACGCCAGGTTCCACCTCCAGCTCCAGCCAGACATAATGGGGGACGACAGTGACAGCTTCTTAAGCAGACTGGGACTCATGGGCTAACGGACCTGCCTTGAAGTCACTTTAGAGCGTGTCTGTGGGATTCACTGACCTTGGACTCAGATCCTGACAGGTGGAAGGGACAGAGCTCCAGTGAAGATCACAGTGGCAAAGGCAACCCTGCTCTGTGACTCTCCCAGATCATCTGGCCCAAATCTCCCATTTCGCAGATCAGGAAAACTAAGCCCTGGAGAAGTGCTGGGTCTCAAAACTTAGAACCCAAGTTCACTGCTACAACCAGCACAAATAAGTTTATTCCTCTCTCCTCGGGCATCAATAAGCTATTTAATTTGTAATTCACACAACCCAGCTGTTTACAACTCAGAGAAAAGCAAAGTCCTTCATGGACTTTCTCCCAGGGAAGTAAAATGCCTAGTTCATGTCTGTGATCTTAACAGTCTTCATAAGGATGTGTCTCCATATGCAATTTAGTTACTACTACTTTGATTTGGCACCACCCCTACATATATGCTTTATGTCTGCCACTCATTTCCCTGGGACGGGGGGAGTATCAAGAGGAAGGTGTTCCTTCCCGCAGTCAGGCAGCTGGAGGAGACCCGCTGAGGTAGGAACTAAAGGTCAGGTTATCTTTACAGAAAATCTCCTTGAGGTACTTTTTTAAAAAACTAATGCAACACACAGGCCCCCAAAGCCTATTTTCTGCCACAGTGGAACTATTTTCTAAAAATCCCACACCTCCTAAGTCCTCGGGCATCAGCCATTTTTCTTCCCTAGTCCAGGTTCGTTTCCTTGCTCAGAGATTCTTTCGCCAGGGAAAGGTACTACTTCGGAACACACTATAAAGAGCAGCTCTGTTCACCCCATTGGAGCAGAGCATGAGTGCCCTACTGTGGGGGGACAGGAAGGCAGATGGAGATTACGGGAATCTTTCCTGTAACAAGAAGGTGGCGAACCGTGCCACACAAAGCAGCCAGGTTGTGTCATTAGAAGGCTTCTGTCATTAGAAGACTGAGTTTGTAACACTAATGTGTGCAATGAAGACCCTAAGAGAGCCCCCCCACGTTGAAGTGACCTGGCTCCTGGGACCCAGGTATCTTCTGTTCTTACCCAGTGCCTTTCCACACGTATCACTGTCTTTCCGAAGGTGAGCAGAAAGGAAGGCGGCGGCTGGAACAGAGCAAAGGCGCCGCCAGGGACTGGTCTCAGAAAGGGGAGGAGGTGGGATGGACATAGGGCTACTCATAGTCAGATTTTCTAAGAAAGGCAACTCTTTCCTGGGTTTAAACTTCCTTGGCTCAGAAATTAGAATTTGGGAGGAAAAAACACAACCCAACACACACACACGCAAAGTCCACTTTTGAGAAAAAGCTGGATGTGAAAGAAACTGGGGGAAAAAGTCATACTGAGTGATTAGTGATAAAAATTATTTCCACTCTTTTGGTTCTTTTCCCACTATTCTGTCAACGTACATGTAATCACCACCCTGTCGTTTAATTGTGTTGGCTGCTCGTTTTTCCCAAACATCTGTACATTCTAAGAAAGTGTTCACCGCCCCCATTTCTTTTTTTGGAAGTTTGCAACTGGGCTCATTCAAGTCATCCTAATTTGCATGCAACTGCCACAGACTTCCGATGTTTCACAAACTTTAAAGAAATGGGTTTCGCCAAACGCGGGCGTCAGTTTAACTGAAAACCCCACGCGTGGACAGGTCTCGAGCTGGTTGGCGAGTTCCAGCGCCTTGCGCCCGGGCAAGTAGCCCGGGCCTCCCCGCCCGGCGCCCCGCGCCCGCCGGTTCGAGCCCGCCCTCGGGACCCGCTAGAGGAGAAAAAGTGGAAACGAGTCAGTACCAGCGGGCGGGTGTCCAGCTTTCGTCTCTAGTTTCCCCTCGGGAGGCGAAGACATGATGCAACCACGTTTCGCAGGGGACGGGACGGCAGCGGCGCTGGCGGCGGACTCCCGGGCCCGGAGATATGTGCGCGCGAGTGCGAGCGCCACACAACCAGGGGCCAGGGAGGAGCGCGCGCGGGCGGGAGGGCCGCGGCCGCCGGGAGGGGGCGCGGCCGCCGCGCACCTACGTGGCGCGGCCCTGCCCGAGCGCGCCTGCGCGTTGACGTCACTGCGCTCTGCCAGCTCCTCCGGTCTCTGCACGCCTTTTGTACTGAGCCTGCGCACTCAGCAGCGCCACGTCGTAAGCCTTGGCGGAGGAGGGGCGTTTGCGGTTAGAATAGGTGGTTGTCGAGGCTGGCAAGCTCAGGGGCAGGAAGTGGAAAAACACCCAGCAGGAGGCTGGGTACTCCGCGGGCCGCCCTCATCCAACGCTGCCAGTTAGGTGGTGACAGCGGTGGGGAAGCTGTGCAGCTGTAGAGGGCCGCCCAGGGAGCTGATGTATGGGGTCAGGGAACCGTGTGCCACTTGTCCTCGCCCAGCTCACACTAGGAGTGACTAAGTAAACGCGGAAATAAGACCTGACCCCAGGTGGGACCGACCAGGGGCCTGAGGATGGCGGGGATTTGTTAAAATTGAGAAGGACAGCGCTGTGAAGTCTGGAAACTTGGACAGAGTCTCTGGAGGGTTGCCTCTGTGCCTGCTCTCTCTGCCATCCTTTTGTTGCGATGGATGGTAATTCTGTCCAAAGCTGAGCCTTTGCTCTTGTGCCCTGGATCACATACCTCTTGCCTTCTCAAGCACTTTGCAATTACATTTGACCTCTCCTGAGGCATCGATCTCGTCTTGCTGAATTAGCATTCAAACATGCCTAATGCCTTTGAAAAAGGACACTCCACTGCCTCGCTTGGCTGTACCTTTGACAATACAACTGCCCAAAGAGACTGAACACCTAACCTTCTCTCACTTCTCAGCCTAGTCCAAGCCATCTGGTTATCGTCCAGGTAGACACACAGAGGCTAGCCCCAGCCATAGAAAGTTCTTCTGTTAAGATTGCTCATGACTTCCATGCTGTTCAGTCCAGTGGTCACCCTTCTATTCTCTTCCTACTGGACCTCAGCAGCACTTGACCTAGCTGACAGTCTCCCTCCTCCTTAGTTTCAGGGTTGCCACATAACTGCCACAACCCAGTGTTGAAGCCACCTTGGCTGCTAACTCTATCAGGTTGGTTGGCTCCTGTTCTGAACCTTTGAGTAACCCGAGATTAAACATCAGCCTTCTTTAGATTTTGCTTCAGTGGTTACATGCAGGCCCGTGGGCATGACTATCATCCTAATGCTTATGGATGCCAAAGCTGCAAACCTATCTCTCTCCCTGCCCCTCCTCTTAAGCTTCAGGCTCAAATGACACCCTGGCCTCCTTGACCCTCTGTACCTGGATGTCTAACAGCGCTGACAACTCTGCATTACGGTATATATAGAAATGCACACATCATACATTGATCTTGGACTTTCCCCCTCACATTTAAATATCATTATTGATAGGATGGCTGGTGGCTAGGTGGTCGTGATGATGTAGTCATCATTGTCTTATCAAAACTCATAGACACATATTAGCAGCTTAGAAGAAAATCCTGAAGTCCATAGTAGTAGACTCTTAGGAGATAATGCACGATCAGCAGACTTGGAGGTTGGAGGAGCAGAGCAAGAAAATTTGCAGACACCAACTTGGATTGTGAACGCAAAGAAGCTTTAAGAATACCTAATCAATTAATTTTGTGAATATTTTTTAATCTATGTGCAATAGTGCTGTATGGTCAAACAGTCAGGTCTTGAAAGAAGTTTTTCTAAGAAGTATAAAATAAAAATTCTATGTTAGAAAATATTGTGTTATTGTTAATTTGGCTGCAATTTTCCCCCAGTGGTATATAAAGTTTCATGTTACAAATAATGGCATCTTCTGTTTAATGACATGGCATTGCAAGGGAACCCTGGGATAAAAGAAGATGTTTTCAAGGAAGAAGCCAAAATATTGAAGGGCTCTAGTGGCCCCAGACACCACTGGGTTTCCCTGAGGCCTGAGAGGACTCTATCTTTGCCTGAAACCTGTTCTGGGAGTGCAGTGATGGGGACCCTTATGTGACAGCCATGTCTGATTTTACAAGTTCAAAGCAAAACTCCAGATTCACCCACCAACCCACAAATACCTTCCCATTTAGATTCCAAACCTCTCATTACAGTGTGGAGCACCCATCTAATTAATATTCCTACTGAGGAAAATACTGTATTTAAGAAATGTAGCTTGAACCACCCCCCCCCCCCCCCCCGCCCCGACCCATATTCCCCAGCTTCCCTTGCAGCTAGGGATGGCTAAGTGACACAGTTTTGGTTATTAAAATGCAAGCAGAAGTTGTTAGGGGATATCTGGGGAATTTTTGCATTCTGGATATGAGGATTGTCTTTCTTCCTGTTTATTATTCATTATGTATACAACCTTTAATTCAGGCAGAAGGCAGAGCAATCATATTGCAACCACAAGGCAACCAAAGGCATGAAAGCCTAATGCTGAAGGTGGCAGAGCAGAGAGATCAGAAGCAGGTGGGACTTTGAGGTTCTAGGGAGGCTCTGCAGAGTGGTGGACCTCTCCTTGAGGCTGTTCTGTTGTATGGAAAACAAACCCCTACTAGATTCAGTCCCTGTGGATGGTGTCCTTCCATGCGGCCAAAAGCAATTCCTAACACTGGTGGCCTACCAGGCCCTGTGGCCTACCAGGTCCTGTGTGGTGGGTGTTCCCCTGCCTCTAAAAGCTCCCCTGTCATGGCTCATCTGGCCACAATGGGCTTTCTGATGTCCTCTTGAGGGTGACACGCTGATTCTTTTCTTTGGGCCTTAGCATTATCCATTCCCCCCACCTGGAATTGTCTCCCTAGATTCTTGCATGGTTAACTCTTCATTCTGAAATCTGTGTCTGAAAAGGCCTACCCTGACCACGGAATCTGAAGAAGTGAGCTCAGGCACTAGACTCATCACAGTACTTAATCTTCATCTGAAATTCCTTATCTGTCATCTTGGTGTTATTTTCTTTTCTGACTGGCACTGGTTGAGTGCCAGCCCTACTGGGGAGAGACTTTGTACATCTTGCCCACTGCATTCCTAGCAACCAAAACCAGAGTGGGGACAGAAGTATTCAGTAATTCTGGAGCACAGATACATTTATATTCTCACAATTGTTACCTAATGGAAGAACAGCAAGTAAGGACAGAGAATGAAAAATATAGTACATAGCATGTAGATAGCATTAACACATATGGCCACTAATTCCAACATTTACTCTTACCCATGGGCATGTTTGGGTGTAGGTGTGGGTGTGGGTGTGTTCAGCCCCACCAGTCTTAGATGCTGAGGATAAATGCCAGGTGCCACCCATGGGAAGTTTTCTATGCAGCTGTGCACACTCAATAGACACTATCAGAATTGCTGAGTGAATAATCTTATTTGAGGCCCACTGCCACTCTGAAAGTAAGGTAGGTTCACTTATTTTACCAAGAAAAACAAAAGCAAACAAAAGGGAGAAGAAAGGCTTGTTGGACTTATGAGGGACACAACTCTGCTGAGAGCACCCTGGGACCAGAAGATGGATTTCCAAGCCCCAATCCCATTTTCCCCACTGCTGGCCGCCTTCTAAGCAGAGTTTTGGGAGCCGTTTCTCCTTCTCTATTTAGCTGTTTTCTGATCCCGCATGGTGCTGAAAAGCATGGTGTTGAATCTAAGATGTTACTTAGTGTGAATGCCATAAACACTGGGGCAAGTATTCAAGGAAGACACAGAAAATGCAGATTGTCTTTTCCATGTAGGAATTTCATAACTTTGGCAACATTGTTGAGACTTTCTAAGCCTCAGTTTCCTTATCTAACCTCCTTCAGGGTGGTGTGAGGATTCAGGGCTAAGCACTGAACACAAGCTCGCATAGTTCTGCAAAATCCCATTCACTCCACACGAGATCCTGAGGCATGAGAGCTTCTCTGTCCTCACTGGTGGAGGAACTGAGCCCATGAAAGGGTGAGCACAGGGTGTAGTAGCCAGTGAGGGGAGACTGGAGAGAACTGGCTCTCTCCACTGTCATGGTTGCACATCGGGAAGTGCTTTGTAAACCGTAACGTGCTATAGAATGTACTGTTATTACTGCAAAGGGAGTTTCTGTAAACATTCATGAAACACACACATTGGTCCATGGCTTTCTGAAATAACCCCACCTACCAACGGGTGTGGTGAACATTGCTTTCTTTTTCTAGGCTGGCACATGCATTCTGTTCTCTTGTGTTGTTGTCTGATGGATGAGAATTTTTACATTCCTATTAACTACACAGAATTCTCTCCCAGGGTTGATATACTCAGAAAGGAAGGGCAGCCTTCAGCAGTTATTCTTGACTTTGCTTTGAAACATCCAGGATATTTGTCATTTTGTCATGGATGTCTTAAATAACTTCATAGTAAACATAACTTATTTCATAGCCACATGTGCAGTTACAATCCTTGAACAGGATATGCACACCCCGAAGTCAAATAAAAATGATAGACTATCACATGTCTTGCACACATACACAAGGAATCCTTCCGGTTTCACTGGCCTTAAACTTGTCAGTCAGTCACAGGGTAGTTGAGAAACACTTTGAGGCATTTTTAAAAGGGAATTCAACACCTCATCAAGCACACAGAGGGCAATCTTAGTCCCAGGGGTTGGTTATCTTTAGCTCCGGGTGTTTGCAGAAAACCATAAGCAGCCTGAACTGTGGCAAAATTTCCCTCTTGTCTGTATTTGGAAGTCAGGAACTGCAAAAAGGGTGAGAGTATTACATCTGTGATTACTAATTTCCGACAGAATTGTAAACTCTATGTAAGATATTTATGAAAAATGTGTTTTAGCAGAGACATCGGGTGGGGCAGGGATCATTTTATTTCTGGCTCTTCCGCGGAGTTGTTCTTGGACCTCGTCCAGGCTGCTTTCTCGCTCGGACTGGAGGTCTGCAGTGGAGGCAATGATGCTGACTGTACGCGGGGATTCAAGTAGTTATTCAATATTATGTCTTAGCATTTATCTCCTTGTATAAAATTCTTACAGGAGTATATGAATTGCTTTAAGTATAAAACATAAACATGACAAAAATGTCAAGAATAAAGTGGCTTTCGGCAACATAAAATCATCTCAAGGGAGTTGAAATCTAAAATGGAAAAACAACATATTTTTGTTAGCTTTTTTTTAAAAATGGAATTTTTTCAGGAGTCAGTGGTACTGGGACATTATTTTTACCTCTCCCTTAGAAATTTTTCAGGAGGCACTTTAGGAATGGTGAAAATTATCAGGTTTAGGAGTGGCACTTCAGGAATGGTGAAAATTATCAGGTTTAGGAGTGGCACTTTAGGAATGGTGAAAATTAGCAGGTTTCAAAGTGTGGAGTGTATGGACTTGAGCCTTGAAGGTTGAGCAGGACACCGTTCTGGCTGACAGGAGGCAGGAGGAAGGTGCTCTTTACAGAAGAGTAGCAGGGGAGAAGTGCGGAGGTGGGACATAGCAGTCGCTGTCTGTGCCCAAAGCAGCCACTTGTCCAGTCTGACTTGAGGACAGGGTGAGTGTGAAAGGTCACAGAGGAACAGGAGGTCCTGATTGAAGTAAGGTCCGTCCAAAGAGAGACAGCCAGACTCTCATCTGGACTTGTGCATTCATTTTCTCGCAGTTTTGCGGTATGTGGTCTCTGGAAAACTTTAACATACACTTGAAAAAGAATGAGAGTGGGAAAAAAGCAAGAATGTTTTCGTGTTGTTAAAAGAAAGTGTTGATCTCACAGACCCCATCCATGAGTCTAGGGAACCTCCATGGGTCCCTGGAGCATACTTAGACCATTGCTGCTCTAGATCATTCTTTAGACACTAACTTAAGGGTAAGAATTAAAAAGTCCATGTGGGACTGCCATGCCAGCTGGCATGGCCCCAGCAGTGGCCCAGGTCACAGGAGGACTCCCAGGGGCTGCCTTGTGCTAGGCTGACTCACCGGCGGGGCTTCCCCACTCCCCACGGCTGTTTCAGATCCACAAAGCCCTCCTGCCATGCTGTTTGCCTTCTAAAAAGTAGCCTGAGCAATCTTAGAGTTTTGATATTATGGCACCATTTTTCCAAAGGGCTGTTTTCATAGGCTTTAAAAAAATCGAAATACAATTGATACATAGCATTGCATCAGTTTAAGGTGTACACCATGTCAATTTCATACATTTATATATTGCAATAGGACTGCCACCTTAGTCTTTGCTAACACCTCCATCACATCATGAAAATATCATGTTTTTGTTTTGTGTGTGCATGTGTTGAGAACAATTACATTGGAAGCTTAGTAGCTCTGAAGTTCACAACACAGTACTGTCGACTGTGACCACTGTGCGGTGCAGGGGGTCTCCAGGACTTACTAAGTACTACTGCCAGTTCGCGCCATTGAACACCATCTCCCCAGTCACCCCATTCCCCGCCCCTGGGTAACCACCATTCTACTGTTTCAAGAATTCTCGGCTTTCTTTTTTAAAAAAAAGATTATTCCACATGTGAATGGTATCATACAGTGTTTGTCTTTCTCTTACTCACCTTACTTAACACAATGCCCTCACCCTCACAGTCCATCTCACTCAAAATTTCTTCAAAATAGAGTAAAATACTTAGGAATGAATTTAACCAAGGAATAATGGATCTGTACAGTGAAAACCACAGGAAAGGAATTGCAGAAGACAAAAAAACACATGGAAAGATACGTCATGTTCATGGATCAGAAGAATTAGTGTTGTTAAAATGTGAACACTATTCAACGCCATCTATAGATTCAAGGAAATTCCTATTAAAAGTCTAATGGCATTTTTCACAGAAATAGAAACAAGCAGTTCAGAGACTTTTAAGTAAGGAGCGGCAAAACATCTTAAACAGGAGGCTGTTGGTTGTTTGTTTTTCCCCTCTGAAGCTTCATGTTATGTCTTTGTTCCATAGGCTGTATGGATGACTCGATCACTTTCAAGTAAGAAACACTTTTTATGAACACGTTTAAAAATACAAAGACAATGCATTTTGGAAAACCTAATAACCTTGTCCGTAGGGGGAAGCAAGCGCTGTTCCTCAATGATCCTGCCAGCATTGGAATCTGCCACTTAAACTTTCTTTGTCGGTAGTCTCCAGTCTTCAAAAACAACAACAACAAAAAGAGTAAGGATTCTGTTTAATAAACCTCTTTTTTGTAGAGTGTCCCTCAGTTTACATTTGCCTGTTTCCCTCACTGTTAAAGTGGTGTGTGTGGGGGGGCAGCTCTGGGATTATGGGAGGAAGGCCACAGAAGTGAGTGTCACTTTCATCACACTATGTCAATGGGACACACTGTCAGGATGACCTCTCATTAGTGATGTTGACTACATAGACCCCATTGCTGATGGACAGGATTTTAATATGGTTATTTTATAGATTTAGGTTAATTTATTGCTGTGTCCAGCTTTTAATTAGGAATCAGTGTGTGCATGGGTTAAATCATTTCGTTCAGGCTGAAGTATCTGTATGATGGTTGCAGGCTGGAGAAGGTCATGAATAATGACTTTGGTTGGCACCCTGGTTTCCTCTGCATTTGCAGGAAAGCCCGTTCTGTTCTTGCTCAAGTTTTAGAAAAGGGTCAAGCTGGGAAACATGATTGCTGTTAATCCAGATAAGAAGAAATCCCAGGTGCACACTTCAGGTTTGGAGGAGGCCTCTGTGGCACCATTCAGAGGCTTTTCATGAACGTAAATTAATAAACTGCCTTTGGCCATGGCAAACATAAAAGAAAATATACAAGCTTCAGCAGCTCGCTGGAGACTCACAATATGACTATTCACCTCCTTAACAAAGAGCCATGGAGCAACTGGGTAAAGGGAAGTTACACTCAAGCAATGCCTTGCAGGGTCCGTGTTGCGACACTGTTCCCACAACTACGGGAGAGCAATGTGCTGGGCCAGGCGAGGTGGGAGGAGGGGGGGGGTTGGCTTATCAACTGCTCCCGGTCACTTAGGGTGTTGTTCTCTCCTCCCCTCCCCTCTCTACCCTTCCCCTCTCTACCCCTCCCCTCCCCCTTCTCCCTTCCCTTTTCAGAAAGAGAAAAGAACTGAGTGTTTGCTGGAATACATGTGGAATACCTTCGAAATACTGGAGGAGCTCCCAGAATTCAGGGAGGGTCCTGCCTTCAGGAAGGAGGAAAGCACCAATAACTGACCTCCTCCAGCTTGCTGTCAGAGGATGACTCCCTGCGACAGTTTATTTTAGTGTGTTGACTTGGCTAGGCCACTGTGCCCTAATATTTGGACAAACATTATTCTGGATATTTCTGTGAGGGTATCTTTTGCATGAGATTAACATCTAACTCAGTAGACTTTGAGTAAAGTGGATTACACTCAAGATGGGCCTTCTGCAAACCATCGAAGGTCTCAGTAGAAAAAGACTGACCTCCTGGAGGAGGAGGGAGTTCTGACAGCAGAGTTCCTTCCAACTCAAACTGATGGTTTCCCCTGGGTCCGGCTTGTGGGCCTACCCTACAGATTTTGGACTTACCAGTTTGTGTAAATGCAAGAGCCAATTCCTTAAAGTAAAACTGTCTGTCTGTATATCTATCTATCCATTTATCTATCTATGTATCTATGTATCTATCATCCACCCATCCCATTTACCTATCTATCTATAATTGGTTCTGTTTCCAGAGAACCCTACTATCCTCAGGTACAATTTAAAAATTTTATTGACTTATTTAAGGGAGAGAGAGAGAGAGATTTGTTGTTTCCCTTATTTATGCATTCTTTGGTTGATTCTTTTATGTGCCCTGACTGGGGATCGAACCCACAACCTTGGTATACAGGGACAATGCTGTAACCAACTGAGCCACCTGGCCAGGGCTACAATGGTGTTCACTCACTTGGATCTCCATTGCAGATTTGATTCAGAAGCATGAACTATCCTTGGGCCTCATTTAACTCAGGTGTTATCTCTAACTGAACTTTCTGAGTGCTGATAGGCTGAAATGGATGAACATTTACGACCAAGGGAGCTAAATGAGGAGCCCTGTTAATTGAGTAATCAGTGTGAGAATATCTCAAGCAACATTAGGTTTGACTATATTTGTTATCTATCATAAAACATTACTGATCTATTCTGTCAGCTTTTTCCAGAATTTAATGTCAGGAGTTGAGGACACTCCTATTGTCTATTGTTTCTTCACAGGGAATGTAATCCTTTATTAACTCCATTCCCTGTGTAACTGCAAGATGTGAAATACAGTTGAGAGAATTATATCAGGTACTAAACCTACCCCTTGTAGGGAACGGCATTAGTTCATAAATAGTGCTGACTGTTAATGACTTAAGGTACAAAATGGCCTCACTGCCTTGTCCTTGTATTAATTTAACTCATCACCGTAGATTATATATCTTATGTAATTCTTTCATTGGTCAGAAGCTTCTCAGACCTCATGGGTCTAAATTTTCTTCTTGCACACTTACAAACTGCACACAAACAAGAAGCAATGCCTCTACTGGACTCCCGACACAGTGGGAAGTCTTGTTCTCCCCAGCACTTCCCCCCCTGGCCAGTCTCCTTCCTGATACTACAGTCTGCTCTGTCCCATCAGACCCAATGTTCAGTGCAGGTCTTCTCCACAAAATGCCCTAAGTGCTCTACTTTTACCCAGGCTCCCAGCTGTTCATCCCCTACTTCCCAGCTTTCCCTGAGCTGGCTGCAGGACTGAGTGGTCCTTGAGATTCTAGGTAGCAAGCTAGTGCTGCTGCTGTAGCTAGGAGATGGAAAAGACCCCTGTCCTCACCATCTACTCATGTGACGTGGTCCTGGTGGACTCAGGCTGGCCCTGCGCCTTCCTCCTGGATTCTCTGTCTTGTTCATATCATCCAGGGTTGTAGTGGAAGAGGCAGGAAGACACCATTGGCTGCCAGGCTGTGAGGGTAAATCTAGAAATCTCAAGATGAGGGAGGGATTTGTTGACTTTTATAGACTATTTCACTGAACAAAGACTTTTTGAGGTTATACCCTATGCCAGGCACTTTCCTAGAAATTGGAGATGATGTCTTAGCTTTCTTAGAGCTTACCTTCTGGTCTATTGGAGGCCAAAATTGTGCAGGGCGGCAAGTGACAGAAATAGGCTTCTGACACTCTCCTTTGAAAGAAACTGAAAGTCTGGCCAACTCCCCAGTTTCTGAAGCTTTGCAATGTTAACATGTGTGTTGTTTCTACACAAATACTACACAGATTTCCTTGGGACACATTTTGAAAGATACAGTTCAGGTGTTATGGCATTTTTGGTTCCCTGTTCATATGTGAGCAAGATCTCTCAGGAGGAAACTTGGGGTGGGGAAGGAATGTCTGGCATGCACCTAATCCCCTTGGGTATTAGGAGCTAGGAGTTAGGGCAAGGCAGGTGGTGAGAGTCCGTCATCCTCTGGAGAAGGGGTGAGCCAGGTGTGCACCAGTTAAGTCCAGCCCACCACCTGCTGTGTAATAAAGTTTGATTGAAACACAGCTACGTGCATTCATCTACTTATCACCTCTGCTGCTTGCATGCTGTAGTGGCAGAGCTGAATAGCTGCAACAGGTATGGTGTAGACTGCTGAGCCTAAACACTGATTGTTGGATCCTTTACCAAAGGTTTTCATACTCCTTCACCAGAGCAATGGTTCTCAAAGAGTGGTCTTTGGACCAATAAATCTGCATCACTAGCAACCTTGCAAAGAAACGCAAGTTGTCACCCTACCCTACATCTGCTCAACTGGAAACTCTGGGGTGGGGCCCCACAAGCTGAGATGCAGGTTCACACCAAAGTTCAAGAACCATGGGGCGTGCAATTTTCCCTATAAATTTTAGGGAACTACAGCCTACCAGTAAGTCAAAACCCCACAACAGTTTTTGAATTCTTGATAGCTCCTTATTAGAAAATGATTGTTGCCTGTTGAGATGCATTGGCTGAGGCATTTTGGGAGAAGCTGCACGTAATGGAATTAATGATTAAGAATTGTGTTCACTGCACAAAAGATCATCAGCTGATTTTATAATACTTGTGAGGGCTAATATTTAGCTTCTGAACTAATGAACATCACATCAATGTCCCTTTTAAAAGTTAAATCTCTTTAAATTAATCTTTGATCACAGCCGAGAGGAAGATGTTGACAGATTACGTGCGTGTGTGTGTGTGTGTGTGTGTGTGTGCTGTGAGTACGAATAACTCCTGTGCGGCCCCAGGAAGCCAGGAAAAAGTCTGAGGACAGATTCCCATGCAAGTTGGGCAAGTCCTGCGAAAGCTGCGGAGGCGGTTGTGCCTCCCTGCCTGGGGTCGGTTGTGATGTTGCCTCTGGGGCTGCCAACTCTTGCCTACTCTCATCTACCTCTGACGAGTAAGAAAATCTGCATTTATAAAGCAGTGGATTTAAATGTTTGGGTTTCTGAAATGCTGAGTAAATGATATGAAAGGTAAAAGCACTTGGAATGATATATATATCCCTGCTTCTGTGGGTGAATTATGAGTAGAAAGAGTCCATCAAATTTCCTTTTATACTTTTTTGCCATTTCACTGAGATATAATTGACAAACAATGCTGTGTAGGTTTAATGTGTACAGTATAATGATTTCACGTACATATATTGTGAAACGATTACTCTAATATGTTTAGTTAACATCCATAATCTCATATAGATACCCCCAAAAAGGGAAAAAAACTTTTTCCCCTTGTAATGAGAACTCTTAGCATCTCTGAACAACGCTGAAATACACCACAGACGAGCGTCGACTCCAGCCCTCACGCTGCACATTTCGTCAGACTTCTCCAAGATTGGGACTTGCCTGACTTTTCATTTCCAGGTACGGAGACATGAAAAGCCTGCATGATCAAGCCTTTCCCTCGATCTCACTTCAAGTTTAATCATTATTATTAGAATTTTCCTTTCATTTACATCACCTGTGCCCCGAAGACAACTGGGGCTTTCATGGCCCGCCCAGCTCCTTTGTTGTGTCATTAACTGAAAGAAATGAATGGCACCACCGTTCGGGGGCGGGGGACTGGTAGGGATTCATCATGGGATGGCAAAGGAAAGATTGCGGGCCATTTCAGGTCTTGCTGCCCTCCTCCCATTGATTCAGTCGTCACACAATTTATCCTATGATCATAGGCAGCAGGAGAATTCACAGGTTGTGCGCTCTCTGCTTGGACGGTGATGCCAACATGGACTCCACAGAATTCTCAATTCTTAATGTTTTGTCACATCCACTTCAAATGTGTGCTTTTAAAAGTGATGCAGCTGTAGAATTGTACCCCTTAAGCCTATATAATTTTATGAACCAATGTAACCCCAATAAATTCAATTAAAGTACTATAAAAAAGTAATGTAAAAAGTGATAGAGCAATTAAGCAATTATGTTGAAGCACCCTTTGCCCACCCATCATCAGTCCTGCTCCCTCTCTTCCCACCCTGATGTCAAGAATCGTGTGAGTTTGGTATTTGTGTGTTAATACCATTTACACACATTTATGTCTCCATAAGCAATATGGTATTGCATTGTGTACTCTACAATTTTACAGAAATAGTTTCAGGCTATACACATATAAATAACATATCATTGCATAATATGTATATGTTTATAGTGTATATTATTTTGCAACTTGCATTGTCACTTAAATGTTGATGATGTGTAGATCCAGTTTGCTTCCTGAGGCTGCCATGCGGGATCTGATTTGGGGACTGTGCCCCATTTTCTTGCCCATTTACTTATTGAGAGA
This sequence comes from Sturnira hondurensis, assembly GCF_014824575.4. Taxonomy (NCBI): domain Eukaryota; kingdom Metazoa; phylum Chordata; class Mammalia; order Chiroptera; family Phyllostomidae; genus Sturnira; species Sturnira hondurensis. The sequence continues at coordinate 15,402,489 of NW_028087015.1, forward strand.
TCGCCACACATTATCTCGTTTCACACCAAGACAACGCTGCCATGAACATCTTCATGCATTTTCTTTGTGCACATGTTAGAGAATTTCTCAAAGCAAATAGTGGAAGCAAAATTACTGGGTAATATAATCAGCACACCTTTTATAGCACGAAACAGTGCCAGAATGTCCCCCAAGGTGGCTGTGTGACTTGACACTTCAAGCAACAGTACCTGAAGTGTCTGCTGTCCACATGTCCTGTGCCAGGAGAACATTTTTGCTGCCGTGATGAATGAAAAACTGTTTTTCATTGTTTTAACTTATAGTTATTGATATTTAATGAGGATATGGGTTTTTTTCATTTGATTTTCCTTTCTTTAATAGTCTTTTCATATACTTTGTTTCTTTCTCTTTTGAGTTTTGGTTGTCTTTTCCTATTGCATTATGGGAATTCTTATACCAGTGGTTTATGAGTGCTGTAAATGTGTTTTCTCAGATTACCACCTCTCTTATAAATCTGTTTATGATGCATTCATTTTATAGAAGTTCTAATTTTAATAAAATCAAACTGATGTTTTATGATTTTGGCTTTCTGTATTTGAGTTGCTATTTCTTTCCTTGAAAATGAAACTATGGCACAACAAAAATATGTCAGGAAGTGTAAAAATCCACTCTTTGATCTGTACTGATGCTGTGGAGCAACCCGAGCTCTGGCAGCTCCGGCACCGGCAGCAGCCTGCAGAGCGGCTGTGGGCAGCGGGTCCCGGAAAAGGGCAGTTGTCCTTGGGTCACCCTGGCTGCATTCATTTCAGTCCCACTGCCCTGAAGGCCCCCCAGTAGCTGCTGGGGCGGCTAGCTGAGCTCCGGGGAAGCTCCATGCCCTGGGACGAAGCTGTGAGGGCAGCAGGAGGCAGCACTCTGCTGCTGGGCCACCTGGGTCTAGATGGAGGTCAGTTTGGTAAATTTTTTGTAAAATTTTGGTTTTACCCCAATTGTAGAATGACAGTGACCAGATATGCCATGCACCAATTTAAGATTACAAGTGGTTCTTGTCAGTGTTCTCACTGAGCCCACGTGATTCTGGACATCAGGTATTAAATGACCTCTTGAAACCCTCTCTACTATGAGAGTGGGTGAAAGCAAAGCAGAGCCCTGGAGAAATTTCAGAAATGAGCAGGCTTTGGGTTCTCATTGTTCTCCCCTTTTATCTGCTGAGTAATGCCCCTGCCCCATTTAGCTCACTTCAACTGGACCTTCTCCATCCAAATGAGAAAAGGGCGGCTGTCATTTGCTTATGCTTATGTGGAAAATCAGGGTCAGGGTGTTACAGAACAGAGGTCCAAAGGGGGACAATACTTGACCCTCCTAGGGACTATATACTAATATCTATTGGGCTCTTCTGTCCACCGCCAATTGGAAAGACATCTCTCAATGCCAGAGATGTGTGAAAAGGAAACAAAATGTTTATTTAATGCTATTCAGGCCTAGTGCCTTCATTAAAATATCAAAGTCTTTAAGGGTATACACCTACGCACACCCACACACAGCGCTCCCTTCTCCCACTGTCCCAACTCTGGGTACTGTAAATCAGGAAAAGAGCACATGTCCATTTTTCAGGTTGCTGGCACTGTGAGCTGTGTCGCCTGTCCAGGCAGGATCTCCAACTAATCCAAAGTCATGCGGCACCTTCCACTGGCAAGAGTTCTTTGTACCAAGTTCCAGTCAAAGTCTCTCCTGCTTTCCAGGCCACTCAGCCACAGGGAGCACCTCGGAGCCGCGTGGGCCTCTTCTACCAAAGCCACACTCCACCAAAAGCGAGCGTCTTTCTTCTTCACCTGGCCGCAGGGATCTCCATTCTGGCAAAGCTGTGTGGTCTTCCCTTTCACCTGGCCAAGAGGGGGTGTGCACTCTGCTGAAACCGTATGGCTCTCTCTCCTAATGGCTACAGGGGTCTACATCTTTCCAAAACAGCGTGGCTCTCCCCCTCACCTAGCCAAGAGGGGGTCCTCACTCTGCTAAAGCCACATGGCTCTCCTGCAGGCACTCTCTCAGAGAAGCAGCCCCCAATTACATCCTGAGTAGCAGCCACTCACTTCTCCCTGGCTCAAAACTTGGCCACAGCTATTTAACATATCTATGAAACCAGTTAAAGGTTATAGATATGTTAAATGACCATTCCAGAGGTTAGCTGCAAAACTGTTGCTATGCAAAACAGCTCTCAATGGCCCTGCTCCATTCGTCCCTTCCCCCAACTGACACCTGGGTGGGGTGAGGACATCTGAATAATATTTCCTCGAATATTCCTATATACTTTGAGTTCTGGACACCATTCCAAATCTTTTCTGGGCCCCCCTTGGCTGCACCCTGTGTCAGGAAGGCCCTGGTCTCCTTAAACAATATTTCAGGTATCAGCACACTAAACTGCCCATGTTCTGGGCAGTGGGGTCAGGGTGTGGCTGCTGCTTTGAGCCCAGCCTCCAGCTCACTCTGAAATCTTACTCTGGGTTGGACCGGTCTTCCAGGCCAGTGGATGGGGAATCAGGCTAACTTGCTGCCATCGCAGCTGCTTCCAGGCAACTGACCTGCTGCTCCAGGCATGGGCCAGAGCGCCAGGCTGCCCCTGCCATGGCCTCAGGACCAAAGTCCACCACTTCCTTGGAGTTCTGCACTGTGAGGTGGTCGCCTCCTTCCTATTTTCTCCCATTGGCTCTCTCCATTTGTTGTCTTCACAAAAGCTGAGGCTTCCTCTCATCACCCTTTCCATTTCTTTATCCTCTATTTCTTCCTCCCTCTATGCATAGCTTTCTAACTTTGCCGAATGCGTCGCATCTCTGTGGACCTTCTGTCCGTCTCCTGAGCCAGGCCCCAGCCAGCTTCTCCCATCTCTTCTGTGGCAGAGGCATCAGGAGCCCATCATTCCTGCTACTTCAGACTTGTGGCCAAAAGCAGAAACAGGAAGGAGGAAGCAGGAAGCAGGAAGCAGTGGTTTGTGCTGCTTCAACTGGCCTTTCCTTGGAGCCCAGGGAACTCTGGCCTGACCGTGGCCAGTGAGATTAGGGATGAGAAAATACTGCTCTTGAGAAACTGGAGAAGATTCAGAAAACTGTTGAGCAGGATGCTGATTTCAGTCAATGGAGATATAACAACGTAAAATAAGAAAAAACATATAGTGGAGTTATTCTGGAATTACTTGTCACCCATGCCTACTTGTAGATACATACTTAGGCACAAAAGATATATGTAACTTTGAGGCAGTTTTATTCAACTTCAAAGTCAAATCAGGCTTGCAGGTGTCCTACCTTCCTGGGGTGCTGCTCAGTAGCGTGGTCTAAAAAGCTACTAGACAGACACTGGCTAGTAATGAACACGGAGGGAGAAACTTGCCCTGGATGTTTGGTCAAATAAGCTACTTGTGTTTCTCCTTTTCCATGGTTGACATATCATGAAAAAACTGAGTGCAAATCAAAAATGTCTGTCATCTAGGATTTTAAATGCCCTTTAAGATCTGTCTCTAAAGCATGCATTCTCAAAGAGGGTGATACTACATTCAGGGGGTGAAAAAATCAAACTCTTTTATACATTATTTATACAGCTTTTAAGTCTAAAGCGCAGATATACATGTAATACCTAAATAGAAATACAGCGTGTCTTTAATATTAAAATATCATCAGGGAGTGGTCAGGACATGAATGTCTAAAAAGGCTTGACAGGGAGGTAGGGGCAATGCTGAAAACAGAAGTTGAGAAACACTGCTCAGTGGATACTTTTGTAAAGGTCTTCTATTTTAAAGTATGACCTCCTAATTAATTTTTTAAATAGAAAACTAGAGTTTTATGTCTTCAGACTGCTTAAAGTAAGACAGATCTATGGGAAGTCCATTACTGCGTGAAGGCGGCATCCATCCATCTTCGCTGTTGCAGGAAGGCTCCCCGGAGAGCCCGCCAGTTGGGAAATCCGTGTCATGCTGTTATAACACAGTAAGGCTGCGTATTGTTCACGGCTCTCGGAAGCAGTCTTATAATTATTTCACAGTCAGATCTCCTTGGCGGTAATTGTACTGATAATTACAACACCGAATTTCATAAAACCAAGACTCCATTGATTGTGAGATATGCCATTAAAATTTGACACAAGGCTGGGATGCCACAGACTGTCAGCTGCACCAAAGCAATGTTAAAATGCGGGGAAATGTGCATCTTTGAATCAACACAATGCAGAAATAATAGCCAGACAACCACTGAGCCCTCACCACCTGCCAGGTTTGTCTCATTGGATGTTTTAAGCCATGATGCCTATTACATATGATGACACTTCTTATTCCACTTTTCTAGTGAGGACAACTGAGGTTCCGAGTGTTGAAATAACGTGCCAAAGATTGCACGGCTTCAAAATGGTGGAGCAAGGAATAGACTCAAAGATCCCGGGGTCTTTACACCTCAGTTTTCTGGTGAAGGCTAGGCTGCATTTTTCTCTCACCCTTTTCTATCCCCGTTTCCTGGAAAAGCAGATTCACCTCAGTTCCTTAAATGCATGAATTTCTAGAAAGTGCACAGAATGCAAAGCTTGTATATTTCAAATTTACAAGAGGTAAGTTCTTTATTTTTTTTTAAAGGAATGCTGTGGAAAGAACACATTCATGATGTGATTCTCCATGCCCTTTTGACCCAGTGGAAAGGTAATTGATCTTGGAGCCGGAGGGCTTGGGTTTGGTCTGATCCCTTCATGGTGGGAACGCGGCTGGAAGTTCACCTTTCTGAGTTCTGGTGTCTAGGTGAGTTCTGAAGCCTGTGTCCTGTAAATCCAGGCTCTGGTGGTCCCACAGCTTTATTAAAAAACTTCCGGATGATGAGATGCTAAACTCACACTCCTAATAGCTTTATGGCTTTCTGCTGGGGGGTTAGTGTTCGGGGGGCGGGGGGTGTCCTATTTTTATGCCCTCGTTGCCCTGGCCGTTCTGTAAAGGATGTTGGCTAATGGAGTCTATTTAGTTCATTTGGCTGGGACACTCTCTTAATGGTATAGAGATAACCAATTGTATAGTATATCTTGCAATTGAAGATTTTGCCTCCCTTAAGAATATTATAATCTTAACTTACTGTTTGAGGCTCCATTGCCTTTAGATAAATACAAAAATGTATTTTCTCTTTCCCTATTCCAGTGGGCACTTTTCCAAATGGACTGTAACAGACACTTTCTCTGTTTACATTGGGAGTCATCTCAGGTTTCCATTCAGAAAGCCTAATATAGTGTGAACCTCAAACAACTGGGTGAAAGCAGAGGAAAGAAGGGAAGTTGTTTGATGAGGGTTTTGTAGAATGATGGTGCGAGGCTGTTGCTTGCAGAGGACTCAGGGATTTGTTGGGAAGCTGAGTTTGCTCCTGCCCACTTCAGACTTCGTTCCTGAGAGTACGATGACCCCAGTCCCCTACGCAACACTGCCCTTCATGCGTGAGGCAGAGAATCCTTCCCCACTGGCCTCATTTAAAAATTAGGGTGCAATTCTAGTAAATTCTTTTCTGATTTAGTGTGATATAAGGCTTTTCAAAATTTTTTTCAACAAAATCCAAACCAAAATAAACAAAATTTTATGAGGTTATATCTTCCAGAATTTACCCAGTAATATTTATTCTGCCAGTTTCTGAACAGAAACCCCCCCCCCCCACACACACTTATTGACTATACATGTTGCTAAAAGGCACAAAGAAGTTTTTTCTTCCTAAGATTTCTCGCTGGTTTTATTTGAGTATTGTCAACTAAACTAGTCGATGTTGGCTAGGAGCTGGGGTGCTGTTTGGTTCTGTTCCTTGCTGGGGTTTGCGGTCTTTGGACTAGGGAAGCCATTCCTGTGAGTCACTGGACTTGTGACATTTTAGAATCTGAGTCAACCAGTGCTCTCACCGGGGCTGATTGTCAATGTCTTTTCCCAACTTCTGTTTCTGTGACATCATGCTGGTGGCTTGAAATGAACCCTGAGAGAGTATTTACACCATAGAAATTGGTAAACCCTCCAAATCAGGGTCTCCCCACCAATCTTAATCCAGAGAATCCGTTCTTAAGCACTTACGGCTCTCTAGTGTCCACGGTGTCAAATCTCAGTGATGCAAACCTTAGAAGACATGCTGCAAATGTTGGACAGAAAGTCACAGTCCTGGAACCTGGTCTGGGACTTTACCAACAGACGAGTAGGCTGGATGTTCTGGCTGCCACTGCCTCCCCCATCACTCAGCTGGGAGTTGTAGCTGTGTCTGTGTGTGTGTGGGCCCCCATGAGTGAGAACCGATGTGTGTGTTTGTGCACTTGGGTATGCTTGTGTGTCTGTGTGCCTGCATGTGTGTACTCCTGAATATGCCTGTGTGTGCACACACTCCCTGTGCCCTCCTGCACAGCTTCTCTTCCCTCTTCACACATCTTTCTTTCCTACCTGAGCCCGTCAGACTCATTTGGATGTTCATCAGTCCAGGCAAAGGAGCAAACAGCTACTCAGAGCCATGCATGTCCTTGTGAGAGGGAAGGATGCTCTCTAGTAGAATACAAAGATCAGAATTCCTATCACATTCTTCCCCCTCTCCTGTCCTCTCTTCCTTCGTATTCATTAAACCTAATGTTCAGAAAAGCTGGCAGGGAATGGGGAAAGAGGGAGAGCTAATGCCACCTGTCTCCTTGACACTGTGGCCGGGGGCAGTTTACAAACTGGCCATAAATCAGTGCCCTGGGCTGTTCCTCAGATATTCTGGCATTCTCCCTCTTCCTCGCCAGTAAAAAGTTAGACTGACCTTAGGGAGATGAGCTTTTGACCAGCTCTTGGTTTTTGTCTGGCCTCTGTAGCTACTGCTTAGGCTATTATGGGTGGTGGCCTGAGTAACCACCTAGAGTTAGAGAAGTGGGCAGGAGCAATGGCCTCCTCTTTGTACCCTGAGGCTGGGCTGTCCCAGCCTTACATGTGTGTATGGTTTTCCTCCATTGCTGTACAATCTTATACATAAAAGCTGCTTCAGACTTCACAAAGATCCCTGGGGTAGGCCCCTCAAATTCCCATTACATTGCTGGGAAGACTTAGGTCCCCAAACTTGAAGTAACTTGCCCCAAATCTTATAGCCAGCAAGTGGCAGAAACAGAATTGGAATCCAAGGGTGTTCCAGGCTCTCAGCCACACCTCTGTTCAGTCTGAGGGCCAGAAGTAATTTTCCAATTCATTTGCTAGTTTCTGTGATCTTGAACATGACTCTCTGCTCAACCGATTTTGTATCTCAAATGTAACCGTAACAATGCTACCTTCCCAGGCAGGTGAGGGTCTTGGTGTGGAGTCCATTATTACCGGGGGCTTCTCCACTGTGGGGTCTTTACTTCTCACTGCATCCCATCCCCCTGACTTTGCTGGATCTGGGAGATGGCCCCCATTCAGACACAGCAGGCAAAGCTGGAGGAAGGTGTTCATCCCAGGACCCAGCCCTTTGTTCTCCTCTCGGGGTGCTGAAACAGAAAGAGGGTAGAGGTTTGGGGTGTAGACACCAGGCTTAACGAGGCAAGCGCAGTCCTGTCCTGTGTTTTTCCCTCCACCTGAGGGTGCTGACTGACTTGGCCCCGCAGCGAGTGGGGGTGGGTGAAGTGTGGTGAGTACATGAGGACCCCTTGAGAGGTGACAGGAGATTATTGCTATGGGCCCCCAGGAGGAGCTACAGAAGAAGCAGAGGGCATGTCTGAGGACAGATGCGAAAATGTCCAGGGTCCACAGTGGGGCTATGACGTCCCATGTAAGTGTGGGCATCAGGGCGGTGACCCGAAAACACGTGACTGCTGGGGCCAAGGCCTCTTGTTCTCCTGATAGACTCCAGACTTTATGGAACTATAGCAGGGCTAGAGGGAGACTTTTATCTCTGAGGTGATGCCCTGTGCAAGGCGGGCACTCAAACTGTGAGAGCAGATGGACCAAGCCAAGAGCACCGTTGCCAGCTCATCTGTGTGACCGTCTTCGTTGGCTTCCTCTCCCAGAGCAGGCCTCTTCAATGGCTTCATCTCAGCACCGATCAAACAGGTCTCGGCTCTGTTCCTCTCCTTCCTGGGAACCGCTTGTTTGTCTGAGCACAGCTCTCATTTTGCTGCCTGCCAGTAAAGAGGAAGATGCTCCAATTTTACAAGTTAATGAATTCCATAAATTTTCGACTGTCAGCAGGGGTTCTAGGCTGATTCCACATCTCTCTCCTAGCGAGATTTATTCTAAAGGTAGCAGTTCCTAATCACAAAGATAGCCCTCATAATAGAACAATCCACATGACTGGATTCATTGAGAGATGTCTGTATTTATCCCAATTGTTTACTATTAATGTATGAAGTCGATTTGGTCTTTAGCATTCATAAAAAATTGACTATTGGTATTTGGATAATTATAAAAGTACATGCAGATAATATATTTCAGATATTGTATTTTTCTAACTGTGCATATTAGCTTTGACCAGGAAAATATGAAACCTTAACCGTTCCCCAGGTCTGAGAGCCCTGCTTGGAAATAGTGATGTCTTTTTTGTGTCACACAAAGTATGGAAAGACGATTCTTTTTTTCTTTGCTTCAGGAGAGGTTCTCATGCGGTACACCTCGGAGGAACCTTACGTTTGCTCTCTCAATCAGAGTTCTCAAAAGTATGCTGAATAGAACTCCATAACCAGTCTCAGGATTTTCCCCACTGTCAGGTGTCGTGGAGATTGCACACTGCCCAGGGTGTGGAACCCTCACCAAGCGGAGAGTGTGAGATTCTGCACCTGGATACGGTGAGTGTTCCCGCCTCCCACATGGCAGTGTCCCAGGTGGTATGCATAGCCCTGCTCCCTCCCAAAGCCATCCATTGTTCCTGGTCTGCAATTTCATTTTTCAGGTGTATGGACTACTATCCTCTCTCATCCAAAATTATCTCCTCAACCTCATAATGATCAAAGAAGTCTCAAATGATGCTTTTCAAGTGGTCCTACGCAGTGAGCATTCACAGGTCATTGGACCAGCCTGTGGTTGTTTTCCATGTGGAGGGACAAGATAGTCTTACAAATAGTTTTCTCTCAGTCCTCAAAATTCAATCCATGTAATGGGCCCCCATCCCCCACCCCTCCCTCTTTCCAAGCGAGTTATCAAGTGACTTTCCAGCTCTGTTTATCTAGAGGTGACATCTGTTTCCCTGTTCCTGGGTGTGGGCTGCCTTTGTGACTTGCACTGGCCCACAAACTGCATTGAACATGACACTGTGGCAGGTCTGAGCTCAGTCTCCAGAAACTCTGTGCACTTCTGCCCCTCTCATACTTCTCTGCTTTGCCCTGAGAACATGCCTAGGTCAGCCTGTTTGAGGATGAGAGACTGTGTGCAATAGAGACAACTGTCCCAGCCAGAGCCACCCTAGACCATTCCATCCCCAGCCACTCTGCCTGCTAATCACAGACACGTGAGTGTGCTGAGCCGAGAACACAGAGCCCAGACCAGATCATCAGAACCATGCAGCTAACTCAGAAGTGATAAATGGTCATAGTTTTAAGACATGGCTAACTGATACACCTGAGCACAGTAAGTGGTAAACCTAGCTAATATTTTTAGTTTTTATTAAGAATATCACATAAGTCCTGGCTGTACCATTATGAGCCTCCTTTTCCATACACTTTCCTCTCGAGTCCCTGCTTGCCTCTGCTCTTTGTCGTATGGCCATGTATCGGTCTGCCTCATAGACACTGAACACCCTCCACTCCCTGCCTTCTATTTCCCATTACAGAGTTCAAGAAAAGAAAAAACAAAGGGATCTTTCTAGTGGAAGAAGGAGCAGAGTGTATCAAAATTCCTGGAACCATCTTAGGCTTACCCAACAAATAGAAAGCGAGAGGCGACTCTATTCCAGGCCCTGTGTTTGGCATCTATTTGAGCTGCTTTTTCTTTAAGTAGGGGCATTTACATCAGTCCTCATTCTCGCAGACGTCCCAGGTGAATCCAAAAGTGCTAAGCACAGAGGCAAGACTGAGTACTTGCGTGTGCAATAGAATTGAATTAGATGGAGAGAAATTTGGTCTAACTCCAGATTAGTTTTTTACTTGTGCTAGCTATCTGCTGTTTGACCCCGAACCAACCAGTCATCTTTTCTAAATGTGTTTCGTCTTCTGCAAAATAGGAATAATTTTGTGTGCTCTGTTTATCTCATACATCATTGCAAGGACTAAATTAGGTGGCATGTGTGGAGATGCTCTGTAAACTATCAAGACTCTGTTGTGCAATGTAAGGCTTTGTTACGATTGCTACCATTTCCCGTCCAGCCGGGAGATTGAATCTGGGAAGAATGGCAGACAGCCCAGGGCTGCGGGGCAGGGAGGCTGACTCATTTCTTTACCAGCAGATAAAGTAGGAAAAGCATTGTGAGTCATATCAGAGAAGAAGCCTGGCAAACACAGAGAAAATAGTCTGGAGAAAGCTGATGAGCCCACTGTTGGAATTCTGCATGGGGTTTAGAAACATGAGCACCAGGGTGCTGAAAACATTGGAGGGAGTCCAGGGAAAAGTGATGCTCATCACTCCAGAACAGAAGGCCCAGCTTGGGAGGGAGTCAGCGGGAAATGTGTGGGCTTTAACTACCAGGGAATTGTACTTGGTTTTTTTTTTTTTTTTTCAGGATCTTCCAGGGGGAAGATGCTTCAGAGATATGTAATATACTCTGGCTTAGGGAGTGCCGGGCTACAGGGCTCTGCACAGGGACCCTGAAACTCTATCCTGACTCTTGGTGAAGAAAACAGTGAAAGAGGTACCAAGAGAAGAGGAACCAAACCTTTTCACATTAACCAGAGTTTATACTGATTAGGGTGTTTTCAGCTGCAAAGGATGCATAAGCTGCTAAGGTTAAGGTCATTATTTCCTCTCTAACGAGAAATCCTGAGATGGGCCAGTGCCAGCATTCGTCAAATCAGTAGCTCAACAAAATTGTCCAGGACTGTATTCATCCCACCTCTCCTCCCTGCTATCCTCGGCAACTTGGTTTCTCCTTTTATGCTGGCTTCTCTCACTATTTGAAGATGGCTGCCCCAATTCTAGGCATGCCACACAGGTGACAACATATCTGTCTCCTTTGAAGAGTAGGGAATAATTTCCCAGATATTTGCCAGTTGATTCTCCCTCTTATTGCACTTGACCTTGATTGCATCCCCTCCCCAAACTTAAATCAGTCACCCACAGGGGAGTGAAATGGCAGAGACTGGCTCAGACCAATCAAGATTCTTCCTGAAGCTTGAGAGAGTCTGGTCCCCAGAAGCACAAGGCCTTCTAATCTTAGAGCCCAGTTGGAATCCTGTTGGCAAGAAGGAAAGGAAGAGCTGTTGGAATATTGACCAAGAACAGCTGCATCTCTTTGTTGCACATGAACCATGGACCCAGGCTCCTCCAAAAAGTACATACATAGCAGATAAGATGTCAGAGCTGTGATAATGTGATAATAACTAGCACGTATGAGGCAGGTACTCTGCACTAGGTAGGATGTTAAGAACGTTCTAGCTATCATCTCATTCAATCATCTCAATAGCCTGAAGGCCCCTTGTAACAAACTATTTGGGGTGAAGAGGGAGGGATCTTTGGTAATTGTATCTCCTTGGAAGAGTCCAAGGTTAATCCTTATGCCAAATGGCTCCCTCGAAATAACAGTTTGCTGTAGTTGACCTCACCTTTGGCCACTGTGGATTCTTCCTGGGTTGTTTCCTCAGATGGTGTTCTCAACATACACGTCCAGGGAGCAGAAAGACACTTCAGTAATATGAAAGGCCAGCCCCAAAGGGAAAGCCTTTGAAATTTTGTAATTATTTATGTTTTTGATTTTTTAAATTGGCACACATAATTTTTTTTAAAATTCAAGCAATACAAAAGAACTGTTAAAAGCAAGTTGATTTCATCTTAGTCCCTGCTCAAATTATCTCTTTCACTATTTTCTTCTTTCCTTCCTTCCTTCCTTCCTTCCTTCCTTCCTTCCTTCCTTCCTTCCTTCCTTCCTTCCTTCCTAATTGATGAGCTATTATATACAAAGGTTCATGTCAATTTCGAGTGGGCTCAGGGAGAGTTATGGGCCTATCTTTGGTTCTTCTCCCCCATCCACCACCCCATATCCCCAACGTCCAGCAGTGCCAAGTTTTAAGTATCCATCTTTATGCAATCTCCTCAAGTCTTCATTTCCTTGTCATTTGTGTCTTCTCACTGGACCTACTGGGCCAGCCTCCACTGATCTCCAAGGCTCTATTGTTTTCATTCTATGTTTTGTCTTCATCCTCTTTAAGGGTTGAAATCCTGACCTTAGTACCTCAAAACGTAGGTATCTAGACATAGGTTCTTTAAAAAGGTAATTAAATTAACATGAGGTCAATGAAGGGGCCCTGGTCCAGTATGATTGGCGTCCTTATAAGAAGAGTAAACTGGGACAGGGAGATGTGCATATAGGGAAGAGCATGTGATAAAACACAGAGAGAACAGCCATCTGGGGCTAGAGAGAGGCTAAAGAGAGAGCCCTCAGAAGATATCAACCCTGTGGACACCTTGCCTTGAACTTCTGGCCTCCACAACTCTGAGAAATAAACTCCTGTTGTTTACATCACCTAGTCTATGGCACTTTGCTATGGAAGCCTTTACAAACTAGTACAGACCACCTATAGTAAAATCACTTATTTGTTCAAAAACTTCATAATGTCTACTAGTTTCTTTTTTCTTTAAAGATTTTATTTATTTATTTATCTATTTATTTTAAAAAGATTTTATTTATTTATCTTTAGAGGGGAGGGGAAGGAGAGAGGGAGAGAAATATCAATGTATGTTTGCCTGTCATGCGTCCCCTGATGGGAACTGGCCTGCAACCCAGGCATGTGCCCTGACTGGGAATCGAACAGCGATCATCTGGTTCGCAGGCCTGCGCTCAGTCCACTGAGCAACACCAGCCAGGGCTTATTTTTAAAGAGAAGGAAATGGAAGGAGAAAGAGAGGGAGAGAAACATTGATGCGCAGTGGCCTCTTGCATGCCCCCAACTGGGGACCTGGCCCAAACCCCAGGCATGTGCCCTGACTGGGAAATGAACCTGTGACTTTCTGGTTAGCAGGCTGGCACTCTATCCACTGAACCACATCAGCCAGGGTGGCTTCTGTTTCTTAACACTGAGGCAGAAGTTCTTCCCCAAGCCTCTAAGGGACCTTATGATCTGTGGCTAACCTACCCTCACTGCCTTCATGGCTTAGGCATCCATCATCTGTGCACCCACTGGATTGATTGCCATGTATTGAAAATCGCCTGTGTTTCCCAGCCTCTGCCTTTGCATGAGTTGTTCCCTTCATGGAAAACATTGTTGCATTCCCATACCATGCCCCTCCTATTTCCAACTATAGAAATCATGTCCATTCCTCAAAACCTTCCTGAATATCGCCTCCCTTATAAAGCTATGTGCTGTCCCAAATCCACGGATGAGCAGATCACTCTTCCCCTTAGCCCATGTCACCTCATAACATCCTCAGGATGGGCATTTATTGTGCTTCACTTTCTATGTAGGTTCATTCTTGATTGTCTTGCAAAATTCTACATCTCGCTCATCTTCCCATCTTCAAGCAAACACGGTTAGATAAGTAACAAATTCTCACAGAGATGGGAGTGGAACAAAAATGACAGGCCAAACTGAAAAATAGGATTAAGAGCAGTGTTCATAAAAAAATTAAAAAAAATAGGGAAGATGGGTAAAACTGTGTCCATTCTGGGATGCCCCAGAGGAAGATGTGAAACCCTGTGTAGGGGAAACCCTGGGTGGGAGACTGAACTGCTTCCCCAGTTTTGCAGCTACATTTTAAAATATCGGCTCTTTAAGATAGCACTTTGGAGGTATATTCTGGGATATATTCTGGAGGGAAAACATTTGACCCTTGGAGACAACTCCACAGAAACTTTGCCTTGGAAAGCTGGTCAACAGAGGGGTGTTTGAAGCCTTTCCATTCTTCATTCAGTTGCCTTGGAGATGCTCTTGGAGGAGTGAGCAGCAGCGTCTACCAGGGCGCAGTTTGTGAGCACAAACATACACCCTGAAAACTGTCTGGTATGCAAACATGTAGAAACCAGTAAGAAGTTGCACCCAGAGCTGCTGAAATGTGATAGAAGACAAAACGATTTATGGAATCTCGCCCTCTCCATTTGCCCTCTGGGTTGTCATCAGAATGAGGCACGCAATCAGAGGTAAAAAGCAAAACAAAACGCAAAAATACTACCTCCCCCCCCAAATTCCTGCAAAATTTTGGGGAAAAACACCTTTGTTCTTGTTCCTGCAGGGGAGAAGTGAATGGCGGAGCCACGTGCAATATTGCAGGGAGACAGGTGGATTTTTCCCTGACTGAATCTTAAAACAGTAAGATTTTTTCCCTCCCTTTCTTTTCTTTTTCTTCTCTCCCCTCTCATCTGTCACATTAAGGAGGCTCTCTGACAAGGTCTTGAATAGATTCTATAATGATCCCCAGGCATCCCTAACACACCAGCACATTAAAATGCATTGAGGAGCTGTGTAAAAGGGTAGGGAGGCATCACAGCAGCATAAAAATTCATGGCAGAATAAAATTGCTGGTGTCCCTGGGGCGCTGCCTGGCTGCTCAGTGAAGAGGAAGAGACTTCAAGTCCTTGGAGCCTGCCTGATGGTGTTGGGGGTGTTGGATATTGGGGGTGCCCCAGTGTCCCAGCTGTCAGAACCATGAGTTCTCGGGGTGGGGTGGGGTGGAGGGGGGCGGGGGGAGGAAGTCTGGCTGGAGATACGGAGAAAGGGTTGGAGCCAGGACCTGCCTGTGTGTGTGAGGAAGGGATAGTGGGAGCCATGAAAGTCTCCACACACCCAGATACTTTCTTACTTAGATGTGCATTGTCTTATGTTGAGGTCCCGGAAGCAGAGACTAAGACACGAAGCTTGTGCAAGGGGTTTATTGAGAAAGCACTCCCAGCATCAGCAGTGAACAGGGGAGGTTTGTGCGAGAGGAGGCCCTAAGCAGTGATGTGGGCTCTGCTGGAGGCTGGAGACCACGGAAGCTCTGGAACATGAATCAGACCACCCAGCTGGTCCCTTGTGAGGCAAGAAGGCTTTTGATGGTCTGAGGCATGTTATTTTTCTCCTCAGTCTATTGTTTGTCTTTTTACTTATGCTTTATTTTGGAATAAAAGGCTTTTAAAAATCAAATTAATCTTTTCACTTATTGCTTCTAGATTTCAAGTCATAATTAGGAAAGTTTATTCACTCTGAGGTTAAAAGGAATTCACTCATATTTTCTTTTTCCATCTTATGTTTCTTTTAATCATTTTACCACACACCATTTGCAATTATCCTGGTGTGCAGAATAAGCAAAGCCTCAATTTTGTATTTTCCATGTGGCTATGCAGTTATTCCAATACCACCTATGAAAAGTTCAACTTCTCCCCATGGACTGAAGATGTTGTCTTTATTGTACACCAGACTTTTGTGTTCGCGTGAGTCTGTTTCTGGATTTTGTATTCTGCATCCTGTTTGTATACTTAAGCACCAATATTTTTTTAAAAGATTTTATTTATTTATTTATCTTTAGAGGGAAAGGAGAGAGGGAGAGAAGCATCAATGTATGGTTGCCTTTCTTTTTTTTTATTTTTTTTTACTTTTTTTTTTTAAGATTTTATTTATTTATTTATCTTTAGAGGGGAAGGAGAGGGAGAGAAACATCGATGTATGGTTGCCTTTCGTGCATCCCCTGCTGGGAGTTGGCCTGCAGGGAACCAGCCTGCAACCCAGGCATGTGCCCTGACTGGGAATTGAACTGAGATCTTCTGGTTCGCAGGCCCGTGCTCAATCCACTGAGCTACACCAGCCAGGGCTTGTAGCTGCTCTTTACTACATGACCTGTGTCTCCCTTTCCTTTTATTGATTTCTTTTGTCTTATACTTTTGTCTTCTCTGTTTTCCTTTTAAAATTTCATTGGTAAGAACCTTGGAGTATAATTAGGACTAAGTACAAAAAAATCCAACCCAGGAAATGAGGTCTCAAAAATATTATATAAAAACACTTCACTAAACATTTTTACGATTTTGATCCTAGAAAGGCTTATTATTATTATTGTTTGTATAATTAAAGCACACAGTGCATTTATCCTGGTGGTCCTAGATAGTAAGAACAATGGTGAAAAATCTGTTTAGTGAAAAGTTCCTATGTGTCAGATACTGTGTTAGAAATTCATCCATTTATTCAACAAATATGTATTGAGTTCCAGGTACCATTCAAAGTGCTGTGGATAAAGTCGACGAATTCTCAGCCTCACCGAGCTTACATTTTAGGAGGAAGAGAGAACAGAAATGAAGTAGATCAAGAAGATGTATAGGATCTATCTCAGCTCTATTCCTCTAGAAAGTGGAGGTTGGGGCCAGAGTGAGGAGAATGTTCTTGTAAGGATATTGGCTTTTACTTGGATGAGACAGAAAGCCTTTGGAGGGAGGTGTTAGAGCTGCGGATTGGCACAATCTGGCTGTGGAGTCACGGGATCATGACAACCCTGCAAAGTCAGTACTTCCGGCTCAAGAAATGGAGAATTTTCCTGATGGGCACACAGAGACAGTGAGAAAGTGGAGGAGATAGGAGTTGAACCCAGGTCCTCTTGCCCTGACCTAAGCCCTTGCTCTGTCTACTAGAGGAATTTTCTTCCAAATATATTAGTTGCAAATTTATATTCTATGTGTGTCTTTTATGCCCTCTTTCAGGCCTGTACATTGTTTGCTTTCTAGGAAGCTGTTCTGTGTTAGGGTTGTATAGTTTCACTCACACCAAAGGCAACTATTCATTCCCTGCTGTCTGCCTGGTGCCAGAAACTGTACTGTGAGGAGTAAGAGAAGTGGAGGACAGGTCTCTACTCTCAAGAAGTTTATAGACAAGCTGTAAAGAGAAGACAGGGTTTGTATTTAAATTATTTAAATCCAATGATTTTTACTTTGGAGGAATTCCTACTTGTTTCTTGTAATCACCTGAAATAAGATTGTTATATATATATGTATTTTAAGGAACAACCTCATCTGAAATCTGGAAGCAGACAAAATATGGGATTCCCACTTTGATTTTATGGATTTTGATTTCCAGCTTGACTATTCACTTAGCACATTCAAAGATGACTCCCTCCCTCCTCAACCCTAAGCCTTGTGGACCCACCCTGTGATCAGAAAATCCAGCTGTGCGTTTGCTTTCTCTCATCTCATTACCAGGCATAAGGATTCAGCAATCTCTGCTTAACTGGCGGTCACTAGTGACACCTGAGGCAGAGCAAACACCAGCTCAGCAGTTCTGCCAAACCGCTGTGACAGACGTTAGTCAAAGCAAGACGATTCCTGGATCATCTCTGCCTCCCAACCATTGTTGGGGGTGGGGAGCTTTTAAGGGAGTGGGCAGAAATGTTCAATACAGAATCTGTGCTCTCACTTTAATTAGGAGATGTGCCAAGGCTAAATAGAGAGTATTGGGTCAAATGACTGTTCTGTTCACCTTTGACCACAGTATTAGGTATTTTCAGGACTCTAGTCCTAGCCTTCTGGCTGAGACTCAGGAAAGCATCAGGTTTTAGGAAAACCAGCTCTGGCTGTATATGTAGACTGAGACTGCAAGGACTTGGGAGTCACTCTCTGTTGCAATCTGTCCTTGGACTTGTGCTATCTCCAAGAAAATACTTCATGAAGTCACCTAAGTTTCTAGGTAACCCATGCAAGCTTTATTTGGGTCTCACAGAGTCCACAATGGGAAGTCAATAGAATAGTACTTGGGCTCTGTAGCTCTTAAAATATTCCAATTTAGAAAGCCCATCTGTATTCTGCTTGAGTTTGCCTCCCTACTCTGTGAGAACATGTACAATCTCTTTGGATCTGCAGATTAGAATAAATCCATGACCCCTACTGGAAATAAACAGTGACCTCCATTTTGGCTAATTTGTTCTCAGATAATGTGTTTTGTTAAGCCAGTGGCTCTTCACACTGGTTTCTTATAGCTGTTCTTTAATGTTCTATAGTCCTGGAACTATGTATCCTTTGCTTATCATAGCTTCTTTTTTAAATTAGTAAAAATTTTAAAGTATATTTTATTGATTATGCTATTACAGCTGACCTATTTTTTTCACCTCTTTATCCCCCTCCACCCTTTACCCACCTCCCTTCAGCATTCCTTCTCTTAGCTCATGTCCATGGGTTGTGCATATAAATTCCTTGGCTTCTTCATCTCCCATACTATTCTTAACCTCCCCCTGTCTATTTTGTGCCTGCCGATTATACTTCTTATTCTTTGTACCTTCCCCCCATTCTCCCCCCCTCTACTAATAACGTGCCATGTGATCTCCATTTCTGTGATTCTGTTCCTGTTCTAGGTGTTTGCTTAGTTTGTTTTTGTTTTTAGGTTCAGTTATTGACAGTTGTGAGTTTGTTGTCATTTTACTGTTCATAGTTTTGATGAACTATGAATTATCTTATTTTTCTTAGATAAGTCCCTTTAACATTTCATATAATAAAAGCTTGGCGATAATGAACTTCTTTAATTTGACCTTATCTGAGAAGCACTTTATCTGCCCTTCCATTCTAAATGATAGTTTTGCTAGATAGAGCAATCTTGGATATAGGTCTTTGACTTTCATGACTTGGAATACTTCTTTCCAGCCCCTTCTTGCCTGTAGGTTTTCCTTTGAAATCAGCTGAGAGTTTTATGGGAACTCCTTTGTAGGTAACCGTTGCCTTTTCTGTTCCTGCTTTTAAGGTTCTCTCCTTCTTTTAAATTTTGGGTAATGTAATTATGATGTGACTTGGTGTGTTCCTCTTTGGGTCCAACTTCTTTGGGACTCTGAGCTTCCTGGACTTTTGGAAAATCTATATCTTTCACCAGATTGGGAAGGTTTTCCTTCATTATTTGTTCAAATAAGTTTTTAATTTCTTGTTCTTCCTCTTCTTCTTCTGGCAACCCTATGATTCAGATGTTGGAACACTAAAGTTGTCCAAGAGGTCCCTAAGCCTCTCCTCATTTTTTTTTGAATTCTTGTTTCTTAATTTTGTTCTGATTGGAACAAAATACTTTATCTTCACCCAAAGACATTAAAAAAATTTTTTTCTTTAAGAGGGGGTGGGGCGAGGGGAGAGAGGGGGAGAGAGAGAGAGAGAGAGAGAGAGAGAGAGAGATCAGTGTGAGAGAGAAACATCAATTTGCTGCCACTTCATACATGCCCCAACCAGGGTATGCACCCCGACTGGTGATCAAACCTGTGTTCTCTTAGTTCATGGGGCAATGCTCCAGGTGACTGAGGGGCACTGGACAAGGCTGAGAAAATTTATTTTAAACAGAAAAAGTTATTTGGGCAAATTCCTATGGGCTACAAAACAAGCGATAGTGGTGTCAGTTTCAGAAATAAGACTGCAGATAAGGTTGCTATATTAACTAACTTTATTCTACTTAGAATAAAGTACACTCAAAGCATGCAGAATTTAGCCTGCCAAATAGTTTTGCACTGATTATAAAAAATTAGAATTCTTTTTTCTTCTGTGTAGCAAGTGAAATTAAATATGGAACTACCCAAGAGTATACAGCTTCTCATGGGTTCTGGGGATACAATGGTGAGCAAGACAGATGAGGTCTCTGCTGTGATAGAACTGAAGTTCCAGAATGCTGGCATGATGCATGTAAAAGCATTAGTGCAATGCCCAGAATTCAGTAGCTATGCATGAGTGTGTTAGATCCTTTCCTTCCAGGTAGAGTTCACAACTGAGAAACGGTAGTGAGGCCCTGTATCTCTCCCCCAACCTCCAAACTTTCAATGAGCCCTTTAACTCCCTTGTCATTGTTTGCTGTCTTGGTATACTAGAAAAAGACATGTGGTCTCTACCAATGGGAGCCCAGCTAGAAAAAGCTGCAGCAGGCATTCGTATACATTAGAGTCTAAGAAAGTGTTCCCAATCCTTTAAGAAAACCATTACTTGGCTCACTATAAGCTAATTGCATTTGCTCACTCATTGTGAAAATGGATGCAGATCAGATGAGGAAGCTAAGAAATACCCCACTATTAAATCAGAAATAAAGCCACTGGCTCAGGACACACTATTGCCCAGGATGAGGTTTTCACCAAGAGTGGGAAATGGCTCAATAATTTTCTCTTTTCTCCTTAAGTAACTCTTCTAATTCATTATTACTGACCTCCTCCTTTAACACACAAGGTGTGAAGCTAGAAAGAATTGGGCTTTTTGACAGGAACTTTCAGAGTCAAAAAATAAAGATGAAGGAAATGAGTTTGATTTGCCTTTCAATCTGGGACAAAGCTTTGTTGTACTGGAATCTACAACTTTAATAATAAGCTTCAATGGATACAATGTTGTATTATTAAGTTATTTCTGTGTTGGTGTGACAAGAGCTTACATTTTAAATAAAATGCCATGATAAGATTAATAACCCCCCAAATAAGACTCAAAATTTAACGGGAAAGAAGAACACAACATCGTAATAAAAATATGTGTGATCTCTCTATTTAAAGAAGACAGGGTGTAACTAGCATAGTTTCCTCTACCACATAAAACCAAACTCTCTATTGGGGGTTGATGGAGTGATGCCATATTGTTCTCTTTTCATTAGTGCTTAAACACAAAAGTGTAGTGTCACTTAGTAACTTTTTACATGTGGCAGAAATTCTAATTGGTTTCAGCGTTTGAGGAGAGATGTTAATCTTGATTATTAGGGGAATAAATATTCTAGAAAATTCTTGTTCACTAACCTTATCATTCCTATGGAAACTTATCAGTAGCCTAAATAAAATGTCCTAATATTATTGCTTCTTGTTGCCCAATATCTGAGACACACAAGCATATGAAGCTCATTAGAGAGAGGCAGGGTTAACACCACACAACTGGGAAGAGATAATGCAGGAAGTCAGACATCTGGAAAGAGAGACACAGCCCAACCCACCAGCTGGCTGGTCAAACACTTGTCTGGTCAACCACATAGGTGAAGCAACTCGCCCAAGGTTAGTCAGCTAGTCAGAGCAGTACCAGGACAAGGACCTAGGCCTCCCGATTCAGCCAGGGCTGCTTCTACCTTTTTAAGGGAAAGTTATAGTCAGTCCTTTTAAGTACCCTGCAGGGCCTGTGAGGAAAGAACACTTGGAAGCCTTATTCATTCCTAAGTTTGTTTGTGGGATAGCTTTTATGAACTAGTTATTTCATCTCCAATGGTTTAGTTTCCAGTTCCCAACAGAAAGCGAGGCAGGTGCCAGGGCCTTATGTTAGAATCAAGAGAAAGGGGTTCTCATGGCTTCTCTTGGGTACTAGGGTCTTCCATCAAGAAAAAAGGCTCTGTGGTGAATGGGGCTGTGGAGACTGTGGGGAGGGCAAATACCTCTTTGATATGCTGTTTTCATGTCCTTGGGATGTATACCCAGGAGTGGGGTTGCTGGAGCGTTGGTAGTTCTATTAGCAATTCTTTGAGGGTAACGTGATGATCCTGGAGGACACTACGCTAAGTGAAATAAGTCAGAAACAGAAAGACAAATATTATATGGTCTCACTTATGTGTAGAATCTAAAAAAGCCAAACTCATACAAACAGAGTAGAATGGTGGTTACCTGGGGCTGGGGTAGAAGGTGTGCAATGGGGAGATGTTGGTGAAAAAGTACACACTTCGAGTTGGAAGATAAATAAGTTTTGGGGATCAAATGCGGAGCATGGGGGTAATAGATAGTAATACTGTACTATATGAGTTACTGAGAGAGTAGACCTTAAATATTCTCATCCCCAAAAGAAATGGTGACTATGTGAGGTAGTGGAGTCAGCTAAAGCTAGGGTGGTAATCATATTGCAGTATATGAATGGGTCATATCATCACCTTGTATACCTTAAGAAACAATGTGTCAATTTTANACAGCTGTTCCTTGAATAAAGTTGCCATTTGCCAGCAGAGCTTATGGTCCTCTCCATTCTTTTAATTAAGTCCCTCGCCTCACCTCGTGACCACCCTTGCTGCAGCGGACTGCGGCAGAGTAGAATGGTGGTTACCTGGGGCTGGGGTAGAAGGTGTGCAATGGGGAGATGTTGAAAAAGTACACACTTCGAGTTGGAAGATAAATAAGTTCTGGGGATCAAATGCAGAGCATGGGGGTGATAGACAGTAATACTGTACTATATGAGTTACTGAGAGAGTAGACCTTAAATATTCTCATCCCCAAAAGAAATGGTGACTATGTGAGGTAGTAGAGAAGTCAGCTAAAGCTAGGGTGGTAATCATATTGCAGTATATGAATGGGTCATATCATCACCTTGTATACCTTAAGAAACAATGTGTCAATTTTATCTCAATAAAGCTGAAAAAAGAAAGAAAAAATACTCTACTGTAATTTATTGTAGCATCTGAAAGCATTAAGGCCAAGGGGTAACTAAGTATAATGGTTTGCCAAGGGTTGAAGGATTTCCCAGGAAATTGAGAATTTCCAGTGCTAAAACTGGGAAAATTCTGTACACGCTGGAAAAGTTACTCACCCATGTGTGACAGGAAGAAAATCTATTCATTACATAGCTGAAATCATATGCACACACATGTGCACACATACCCATGTGGCCACAATGTATGATTCATTGGCCTGACCTTAATATGTTAGCCACCTTGTTAGTACTCTGGATTCCTGCTCACAAAGAGATAAACAGATTCTAAAATGCTTTGGCTACAATCTTATTCAAAGTTTGCAAATATATAAATGTCCATTCCCTGTATCATAATTTGACAATGGTTTTACACTGTTGACCACAAGAGACATACAGCACCAAAGTTTCTGAAGTGAAGGAGATATTTCATCATTATTCATGTTTTTTGGAGACCTTTTAAATTTAATTTTATTTATTTATCTTAGAGGGGAAGGGAAGGAGAGAGAGAGAGAGAGAAATATCAATGTATGGTTGCCTCTCATGTGTCCCCTGCTGGGAACCGGGAACTGGCCCGCAACCCAGGCATGTGCCCTGACTGAGAATCGAACCACGATCGTGTGGTTCACAGGCCTGCGCTCAATCCACTGAGCTACACCAGCCAGGGCTTTTGGAGAGTTTTAATGATTCAGTCAAGGGCGATGATACACTCTCCAAATCACAGTGTATCTAAAAATTCTTTCTTCCTGGGTAGCAAAGCCCATCTGTTTTAAAACCGTGAGGGAGCTGCTGACACTTTATTAAGTTGTTGTTTGACTTAAATTGCAGTTATTTAATGTGACACTTCCCCTCCGCTCCTGCTTCCCAAATTGCAGTAACCATAACTACTTCTTATCTGGGAAATTGCATATGGCTGCTCCTCCCCTTGATTAATACACAGAGTCGATATTTTTGCTTTACTTGAAAGCATCACAGTGTGTGGCTGGGTTTCTTGGGTATTCACTTTCTCTTTCTCTCTTTTCCCTCTCTTCTCCTGCTGTTGGAATGGATACACTGAAGTTCCGTTTCCAGAGGGAGGAAGAAACCTATGTTTGGAGGAATTCTTGTTTGCTGGCTACTTAAAAACTTCTGTTGATCACAACTTGCAGCATCCAAAGACATATTTGTCATTGCAGGTGTCAATATGATACAGAAAGGGAAATCTAGACCAGGTTACTTGACTCTCTAGTGAAGAAAACTTCTTCCTGAAGTTTGGCACCATTCTTCTTTATGACCTTCTGGTTTTCCTGCACATCAGTCTACCCCACCTGGGCCATGAACTCGCATCCCCCTTCTCCCCTACCGTGTGGACGCAGTTAGAGGTGCTCTAAATGTTGTGGTGTAGCTGAGCAACTAGGTCTAAAAGGAACTTCTGTGAGAAACAGTTTCCAAAGGAATCATTAGAGTTCCAAATCATTCTAGAGTTGGAATCTCAGTTCCATGCTCTTGGTAATTATTCATATGCTTTCATTTTATTTTATGTATGTTAGATTTTCCTACTTTACTTTCAGCTATTGTGCTCAGAAGAAAAATGAGAGACATAAGATAAAGTAGAGTAGCAGCGTTGGAAGGCTCGGAAAAGATCAAGGTTCTGCGTCTCTAAACGTTCGAGGTCTTCCCTTCTCCTCCTCTTCTGAGATTCATGATTTTCTTTTCGTTCCCCTAGTCAAAGCCAGCACTCTCTGTGCTGATGGTGGAGCCTCAGGCGTAAGTAGCAGTTAGGGACTCTCCAGGTTAGAAAATGAAGAAGGCTGGAAGGGCACAGGCATGTGAAAGCTGAGTGTTGGGATTCAGGACAGAACTTGGGAAATCTCATGGAGCAGGGGAAGCAGATTTTCAGGAGAAGGAAACTACTGTTGTCCAGAATTAATTCCCTGAGTGTGTCTGAGGGTATTGGAGCATGTGTGAGTGAGATTTAATAGTACAAAAGAGCAAGGAAGGTTTGTCAGCTGAAGAAACAAGAGGGCTAGTAGAGTGAAAAGTCCCAAAACAAATGCAGCTAAACCATGGGTTTCTTACTGTTTATCCCCAGTTATCGCGAAGCCTAAATAACTCTTAGGTATAGTATATCATTTTTCCTTTGCAGTAAGGTTTACTTGTTTGCAATGGACCATTCTACACAAGCCTAATTTCTGCACATGGACCCCCAAATGTGTGGACCCTGGGATGACGTATTTTGCAGGTTCTGGCTCCAGTGGTAAAGAGATTCTTCGTATGTCCAGGTCCCCACAATGCTGCCCACATGTTCTATCCATTCAGGCCTCTTTTATAGAAAGAAATGATTAAGAGAAAGGAGGAGTAGGGAAGGGAGAGAGCAGGCAATCCTCCATATTTCCTCTTTTGATCCAACCTTGCAGACTTTTTGAAATGACTCCAACCAGATTACCCATAGGACAAGGCTTAGCAAGAACTAATAGGACATTCTGATTCCACATCAAATCCCTACTCTTGAGTTTGGCTGAAACTCCATTAATTTGGATAACTGTAGACTCAAAGGGTTGCTATATAAATATAATGAGTTTAGTATTAAAGGCTTTTTGACAAAGTTCGAATAATGGAATCAGACTGTGTAGTATTTTAGTGGGGGGTTAGGGGTGAGTGGGAAATAAAGGCACTTCCTGGACAGAAATTAGGAGAAATGAAAAGCTAGTGGTTCTAGGGATCTCAGTGACACTTTAGGGATTTATCTATCTCTTTTTCATTTGGACTGCTTTATTGAGGTTCAAGGGAAAAAGCGACCTCAATGTTCAGCACAGTCATCTTACTAAGGAGGGTCATGTGTCCAGAGATTACTGGGCTGTTAAAGGTTATCTAGCAGGTCAGCAGCAGAAAGGGGGTCTAGGGTCAAGTCTCCTGATTTGCATTCCTGTGTTCTCCTCATTGCAACACATTATTTCCAATGTCCAGGATGGATAAATGAAAACCATGGGTCATATTCCCCACCAAGGCTCTGCACAGAGGGTGAGGACAAGGATTAAAGTGGAGGGTATTGAGTTGGGGGCCTTAAAAAAGGACTGGAGAGCAGCCTCCTCAGCTGCCCCCTAACTCTACCTCGTGCTGCCAATTCTCCCTAAAATCCAGTATCTGTAACTCCTCTGTGGGCTTAATGTGACCCTATTTGCAGATGTTCAAGTTTTTAGTGCTTTAATTCTGACCTAGATTTGATGAATTTAGGAATATTTGAATTTAGGAATATTTATTGTAGTTGAAATTTTTTTAAACTCTGATTTTGTCTGAATAATTGTGTTCTGACTTCTTTTCCCCATGCCTTTTCTTCTCCCCCGGGCCCCTCCACCTCCGAGATTTTTCTGCTAGGTTCCATTTTTCAAATTGAGATGAAATCCATTTCTTTCAAACTTTTCCCAAGCTCCTTATTTTCCCATCTTTGTTGACTAGCAGGTCTGAAAAGTTGACGTACAATGAGCGGAGACCCAACTGCCAGGGAGTCCATGGGGAAAACGCCTCTCAGGGCCATGCAGGCTCTTGGTTGCACGATGGATACCCCTGTAACGCGGATCCCAAGGTGGTGTTCATCTCGGCACTATTCGGTCCCGTAATCCGAGGCAATTAGTTTATGCTCTGTTCCTAAATCTCTTCATCCAAGAAGGCTAATAGCTCAAATAGCTATTAAACTCAGTGTTGTGAAAATAACATGTAGAAACCACAACACAATCATAGGTTTAAAAGTGCTGTACAAGTATTAGATACTGCATGACTGGATCCTAATTTTTATTCTTTGAGAATAAAAGATCTATTGAAAATGGTTAAGTTTAACCCAGATTTTATTTTAGAAAACAAATTCATTTTTTAAAAAATGATGTTTTTTAAAAAAATGAGATACTTAATTATTTCAAACCAAGAAGAAAGTATTTTGTTTCAGAATTCTCTGGAAGTCTCTGCCCTCTTAGAGTATTATAATACTGCTTATTGCTCAATAGTCTTTGGGGTGCGGCAGTGTATTGAGTAAGTTGGTAGAGTGTTATGGAGCAGATGGATGGCCCGTTTGCGGGACTACCAATGAAGGGTCATAGTGGAGTAGGGAGTTGCAATTTGTGCCTCAGAAGCACATCACTTTAGGATGTTCAGGTTGATCTACGATTTGAACACTTACATTGGGCTCTGGAGTCCATGCCTTTAGCCACTATGGTGTCTATGAACTTGAAAGTGATGTTGAATGCACATTAATGGGTCTCCTGTCAGAGATGGAGAGAACGGGGAGGAAGCTTCTGCAGAGCCAGGGAAACAGGTGAGGGAAACTGGAAATAGACTGTGGAAATAATGTAGAGAAGAGGAAGTCTAGAGCTGATATGGCACCACTGATGCCATCTGTGGCCTGAGAGAGATGGCACCCCGTCAGCTTTCAAGGAAAGAGATCCCAGTTTGCTATTTGGATTGCTTGTGTTTTATTTAAAGCTGAAATGCTTTAAGCATTTATCCAAAATCGTGTTTAAAAGTTTTTCGGCACTTCAATTAGAAAAGAATGGAAGAACCCCAAAGAGAAACTGGCTCATAGTTATTAAAGCCTCTTCCAGCCTCACTCTCCCATGCATTTAAAGCGTGGCTGCTCTGAGAGGCCAGTGGCCATTAGACAGACTGGAGACAGAAGCACCACAAATGAGCTTCTCAGTGTACACCCTCACCTTGGTAAGGCTGCCCATGGTCAGGCCTTGTAAGTACAGAGCCTAGATATATTTTAGCCCTTGGTGTTGCTTTTTCAAAACCAGTTTATTGTTTATGTGTAAATTATGTTACTGAGTTTTTGACATGCTGGCTTTACATTTTTATGCCATCTAATCTGCTGATCATGTTGAGAGTTTTCAATTGCTTTTATGTTGATCAGAAATCATTCTTTTTATGGACAACTTTTTCTCATATTCTTGTTAGTTTCTTTATGTCTCTTTCATATTTAATTCATGAATACATCAGAAATCTATTTTGGAGCATAGTACGACAATTTCTGCACCTGATTTTTCTAGCCTATTCATTGAATAATTGATAGCTTTCTATATATCTTAGGATCTATGTCAGATCCATCTCTCCTTTTCCATTAATCCAGTTCTTGCACAAATACCATGCTTTTTAATTATTATAGCTTTAAAATATATTTTCATATTTATTTATAAAAGTTCCACTTCCTGCTCTTTAAAAATTTAATTAATAATTCTTATTCTGTTGGACTTAAAATTTA
The DNA here is from genome assembly GCF_014824575.4 of Sturnira hondurensis. Classification (NCBI taxonomy): domain Eukaryota; kingdom Metazoa; phylum Chordata; class Mammalia; order Chiroptera; family Phyllostomidae; genus Sturnira; species Sturnira hondurensis. Next base: position 15,430,065 of record NW_028087015.1, read on the forward strand.
AAATAATTTAAATTTTTAAAAAAGATTTTATTTATTTATCTATAGAGGGGAAGGGAAGGAGAGAGGGAGAGAAATATCAATGTATGGTTGCTTCTCCTGTGTCCCCTGCTGGGAACTGGCCTGTAACCCAGGCATGTGCCCTGACTGGGAATCGAACTGCGGTCATGTGGTTCGCAGGCCCATGCTCAATCCACTGAACTATGCCAGGCAGGGCTAAAATCATTTAAATTCTAATACTCTTTATTTATATTATATATTATTTATAAGAGATACAACTAAATATATTCTAAAGATCTAATCATGGGTTGGCTGCGGCAGGTGGTGAAGGAATAACTTTTGGACCACTCACTTTGATGTCCCAGGAGGATGATAGAACAGTTCATGTGACAGACATAAGGGAGGGAAATTGGGAGCTGGGTGCATGGGGGACTGTAGGGGAGAGTGTGGGAAGGTGATTGGGGGGATAGAAATGAAATAGTCAGTTTTATACATGCTGAGACATCCAAAAAGATAGTTTATGGGGCAGCCCTGGACAGACTATTGATTTGGAAGATGTCAACATTGGGTGCTAGGTGAAGCCGTGGGTTTGCACGGCTTCCTTCACTGAGTGCAGAGGGCTCAGGGAGCTCTGAGAAACGAATTCAAGAGGTCAGTGATGCCAGGAAGTAGACTGAGGAAAGGTAGGGTGAGAAGTGGGAAGAGAGCAGTCACATCAGGACCATGGAAAACACAGCAAGGTGAACAGGCAAATGACATCGAGAGGACAGACCAGATGAAGAATGAAGAATGGTTGTTTTATTCAACAACATTGAAGCTATTGGAGGAATAATAGAGAAAATGGGAGAAATACTATATTTTAAAGGATATTGGTTAATAAATTTGTACTTTTAAAGAAATACATGCTGTTCGGAATAAAGAAGTTCTCCAAGCCAACAATAAGGTAAAGTTAAGGGCACACATTATATATAGTACATCACTTCCCCTGTGTTTTGCATTTATTCCCAATCCAAGAGATGAGCTTGAAACAGATCCCAGGGCAGGAAACCTTTGGGATGCTCAGCAGAAGCAGATGCTAAACCACTCTGTACAGTTTCAGGGGAGTGTTGCATGTGGGAACCGATTTCAGCATTGCAGACAGAGGGGAGAAAGTAGAGAGACCTGGCTGAAACTGAGCAGCGGGCTCATCAGATAGCCTGGCAGCCCCGACTGCAGACCACGGCGAACACTGGCTGGATGAGAGATTGTGAACATTCTAATGTTCACTGTGCATTTCCTGGGGCTCTGGGGTGGTCGAAGCTCATAGCCAGTTGTCTTACATTACCATTGCTATGCCAACTTCCTTTTTCTTATTTTTAGCTTGGTGTATATTTTTCTCCCTCTGCTTTTAAATCTTCTATAAATTGTACTGTATCTTTTGTCATATTTTATTATATTATATTTTATTATCAAGCTTTCTATATTATTATAACACTTTCTGCATCAGGCTTTTGCTTAGCAAATGTTAAAAATCACTCAGTAGGGATGTTTCCACAGCCCAGCTGGGGTGAGCTCACGATGAAGGAACATGCAAAACACAGGGAAAATGATCTACTCTAATATGTGCACTTAACTTTATCTTGCTTGTGACTTGGAGAGCTTCTTTATTCTGAACAGCATGTATTTCTTTAAAAATACAAAGTTCTTAACCACTGTTTTAAAAATACCGTATCTCTCTTACTTCCTTTATTTCTTCTTCTGAAACTATTCTTTAGTCATATGTTGGTCCTACTCATCTCATGTTACATGATTTCTAATGTTTTCATCTCTGTGTATATACATACATACATGTATGTACAATACATATATGTATATATGTGGTTAAAATTTTTTTGTTAAAGTAATACATATGCAATGTTTAAAAACCAAATGGCCTGACAGGCTTATACCAAGATAAATAGTCCCTGCCTCACACTAGATTCCATCTCCCAAACACACAATTCCAACTCTTATTTGTTTCTTCTAATACTTACCTCTATATTTCTACAATATGCTGCTGCTATTATTGGGTTTTCAGGTTTCACTATCACGTACTCACTTCTACTAGAGAAGACGAGGAGTTAGTTCTCTTTTATACCTTCTCTGATGCACTCCTTCTTCCGTTATCTTTCAACCTTTCCATGCAAGGTTTCCTTTCTACTGTCATAATTTTACAAAAGATTACTTTTGTTTCCCAGTTGTTTTCTCTTTAATTGTTTCTGTTCTTATTTAATGCATGTGTTGTCTTTTCTTGTAACTGAAAGTTTTAGTTATAGGGGTTTTTTTGCTTCTTTTTCTGTTTCTTCTGCTTCTATGCATCAATTCTGTTTCATTTGCATTCCTTTTCTTTTCTGCTCTTTTCTTTTTGACATGCAGAGTTTCCAATCAACTTTTTAATCATCACTCTTCGAAATGAACCTAGCAAAAAATGACCAGACCATGGAGAAAAAGTATTTTATATCACGAAGAGTAGAAATTTCTCTTGAGTTGCTCAGTTTCCCAGTGGGGACATACTGCTGTTTCCTGTCCGAGAGGTGGCACTTGGCTGCTACTGTTCTCAAAGTTAATGCAGGAAGGCGCAGGGGCTCACCCTACAGTATGCAGAACTTCGCTTACCCCCTCAATCTCTAGCATGGTCCTTGCCAAAGTTTCATTGGGTTTTGCTGAATCCAGACTCTATCTGGTTCAACTTCTACAGAACATTTCCTGCTAGGGATGAGAGGGGAATCGGATCCAGCCTTTAACTCCTTGTTTTTCAGCCAGTTCTGTTTAGAATTCTGCAAACACCTCTGCTCTCAGACTTGCCAGCTTAAATCTCTGGCTTTACGGTCTGCCACTGTTGGCTTAGGTTTGAGCTTTCTCTGGGTATAACATTTATTACTAACCTTTTATTACTGCATGTCTTGTCCCATTCCATTTGTCCTTTTGGGTTTCTCCCCCCTTTTTTTAACCACTATCCTTTTGGTGGAATTTTCAGGAAAGAGGGATAATAAATGTTTATATTAAAGGTGCCATGTTTAACTGGACATTTTCTTTCTTCTTCTTTTTTTTTTTAAAAAGACAACTCTTTATCTCTGTGTGCTGCATTGGGGATAATTTGTTCAGATTTAGAGCCATCAATTGGCTAATTCTCTCTTCAATTTTGTCTAATCTGCTGTGTGAGTTTTTAATTTTAATGGACATATTTTGCTCTTCTGGATGTTCTATTTTACCTGTTAGAAGAATAGGTCTCTTTCCCCCATGTTTCCTTAGTCTTTCATTATGATTCTTTTCTTTTATCTTTTTGTAATTTTAAACAGGTATACTTTGTTTTTCTAATCTCTCAAGCTCTTGACTTTGCTGATTCTGTTTTTTTCTCCCTCTGGGTTTGTGATGGCTGACTCACTATTATAGTGAGTCATTTCCCCCTCTGGTTTTTAATTTTCGGTAATGAGCTCATCTTTAGAGGAAAATTCTTTCTTTCTGTGGGAGGCCCTGAGATACAGAAGGGCCCCGACAGAGGGTTTTTGCATTTGCTCCTGCTGGTAACCACAGGGTTTACTTGTCTGGGATTTGTTGTTATTTTTTCAGCTATCTGTATTTTTTGGATAGTATTTAGACTCCACACCTATACTGCATACACAATCACTGTTTTGATTCCTCGTGGAGATAATATTGTTTTCACTCTGATCTCTAGGCAGTGATAAAACTCCTGGCCACTTTCTTGGGCCAGTAGGAAGATGTCTCTTACTGCTATTTGTATTGGTTATTAAGCTACAGGCTCTCAGCTTTAAACCTCCTCCTTCTATACTCTGTTTTGTGATGTCAGGACTGGGATTCTGCAAATCACACTTTTCCTTTGCCATCTGGCTGTCTTTCAGCATTTGCTAGTAGGGGTCTCAGAGTGAGAATGGAAGACAAAGGGAGAGAGAAGAGACCAGTTCCTGTCTGCTCCATGTTCCTCAGGCATTGACTTTGCAATGGCTCATCATCCCGGTGATGCCAACGGTTCTAGTTTCTAGCTTCTTCATACACCACTCATGGCAGACTCACCCCCAGATGTACCAATATAAGCTGAGCAGCACTCCTCCTTCAGAGCTTTGGGTCTTTGGTCAGCAAAGACCTGCCCTCCCTCCCCACCATGTTCTAGGTTTAATAATCCCACTCTTGGGCAAGAACATTTGGGTTCAGACGAAGAGCCATGTGTTGAGAAGCTTCTAAGATGGCTCCCAGTCATTTTCGTCTTCTGGTATTCATGCCCTTGTGTAATTTCCACCCCTTGACCATGGGCTGGACCTAACAAATAAGTAGAATGCAGCCAAAATGATGGGAGGCCACATTTAAGATTGGTAACAGAAAGCTAAAGCTGGCTTCCACCTTGCTTGCCCTCTCACTCTCTTGCTTGCTTGCTCTGACGGAAGTTGGCTGCCAATGGGGCACCCCAGCGGTGAGAAGCTGTGAGAGACCTCTGGCCAATACCCAACAATGAACTAAGGCTCTCAGGCCAATGGCTCACGTGGAACTAAATCTTGCCTGCAGCCACACAAGTGATCTTGGAAGCAGATCCAGCCCCAGTTGACACCCTGATTCAGAGACCCCAGATAAGTCTCTTTCAGATGTCTGACCCACAGAAACCAAGATAATAAATGTTGCTTTAAGCAGAGAAGTTTTGGGGCAGTTTGTCAACATTAATAGATTACTAATACTACCCTACTTCTGATAACAGATTAACTTCTTGCTGGAGACAGAAGAGCTTCATAGGGGCTGATTTGCTGTAGAGCCAACAGGGTCCAAGACCTCAGCCCCTCTGCCAACGTGGGAATTAAAACTGTGGCACTGTGCTCACATTCCAGATGTCCATCTCACGATATCATGTCCCTACAAGCTCCCTCTTGGTTTCTGGCTGCATGGAAAAATTCCCTTTACTTTTGAACTTGATTATGTACTGTTAAACATTCTGTAATATTTACCCAAGATTTCTCTGTGTTTGAGGAAAGAACAGACATCCCCATCCACCCGGTTCTCCTCATGGCCAGAGATCCAAAGTCAAGCATAAGACTCTAAGTCAAGCATTCATACTTAACATCAGGAAGTTTCTGTATTGTAATTATCCATATTTAAGCAGATTGATCTTTACCAAGTTGTTAAAACACAAATTCTAGTTCATAGTATGAACGATCTCCCAGGATGAATGCTCTTAAGACAATCTGGTGGCTTAATTGCTTCCTCACTGATGACTTACGACTTGGAACAGCTAGAAAAAAGTAGGGTATAAGAACAAATACTTGAAAGCCAAGGATAAAAAATGTTAATAATTAGTAACGGCCAGAAGCAAACTTAATTCTCAGTGGGCCCATCATGCCAGCTATTTAATGCAAATTAACAAATGGCATTTTAATGTAAAGGACTTGAAAGTTAATATTCCAATTTTCCAAGTAAGATCAATATTTCAACAAACAGTAATGTGTTGGAGAAAGGAATTTAGCACTAGAGCAATAACTTTATTTCAGAGATAAGTGAAGTGTTATGTGAGGTTTATATCTGTGGATCCAAAATTAGACCAGATTGGAGTTAGGTGTCACATAAAAATGAAAGGTGTAAGCAATAGCTGGTCACTGAGTGGTAAAATAGGTCTTACAACACTAGATAATTAGGCAATCTCTTATTTACTTGAAGGATTATGAAGAATTATTCTGAAATAAAATGGTGTTGCTTTGAATTCTTGGATCTTGTGCTATAGATAAAATTTTTATAAATAAATAAGAAAACAGTATTTGAGTTTCTGGCACTGGGCTGTTCTGGATGGATATTTTTTTACGTGAGGTACAGAAACACACCTCTATAGCCAGACTGTAGCCTCACTGTGGTCAGGAGTGACATTATTTTTGTGGCCAGTTTATATAAATTGATGGGGGGAAAACACCACTCAAAGCTGATAGCTTCTTTTTGTGCAGTGCCCTGTAGTTGACAAACCTATTTCCACACTCTCCCTCACTTGATTCTTAAAACAAGCCTCTAGTGGGCATTCTTGGGCTCAGTTGACAGATAAGGGAATTGAAGAATTGCACCTTCCCTGGGATCATATAATCTACGAATGCAGAATTCCTCCCTGGACCTCAACTGTATTGCCATGCTCAGTGATTTCTGTCTTTCTTTCTATCTTTTGTAAATTGTTGACACTATTACAGATGTGCCCATTTCCCTCCCTTTGTCCATCTCCACTGATGCCCCAGCCCCTGTCTGTCTGGCTGTCCCCACACAGTTGTCTGTGTCTATGACTAATGTATATATGTCCTTTGGCTAATCCCTTCACACTTTCCCATCCAGCCCCCCCTCTGCTCTGTTGTCAGTCTGTTTCATGCATGTGAAATAAGCCAGTCAGAAAAAGACAAATTCCATATGATCTCACTTATATGTGGTATCTAATGAACAAATACGCTAACAAAAATAAAAATGAAGACAGAGGTAGAGTGACTTGAATTGCCCCATTCACTGAGTTCCTTAGAGGGTGTCTGGGTTTTGGTCTCTAACAATTGGCAAAGACAAATGACTGGCCTCCCTTACCATTCTTTAGCCTTTGAAGGCTGTCCTATCATTTGTTTACAGTCTCTTATTTAAATTTGTTCTTTATCAGCAGAATTCTCATGCAACTTCAAGACAGTGTACTAAAACAACTTCTTCTTTGGCAAGTTCTGTACTGTTCTTATCTGCGCATTATTTTCTTACTCCAATTAAAGAAAAAAGAATACTTTCCTTGAAGCATACCCTGCATACAGAAAAACTTCATGCAATAGGTTTTTAACAATAGAACATGCCCACGTACCCAGAGCCCTTGGAAAGAACCAGGAAGTTTCTGGCATGTCAGAATCCCTCTCATGTCCTCTCTCGGTCACCACTCTAAAGGTAATTACTGGCTGGACTTCTAATGATGTGCGGGCTTTGTCTGTTTTAATACTTTATATAAATAAAGTATTTTGTGTTTGGCTTCTCCTGCTCAACAGTATGTTTGGGAGGCTCATCCGTGTTGTAGAATGTTAATTTTCAATGCTGCATAATATTCCATCGTGTAGGCTTTATTATCCTATCACAATACTATTACTATAAATAAAAATATATTACAATAGAGTGACAGCTAGTAGACAAATACTTTAGCATAGCTATATTTATCCATTCTACAGTTGGTGGGTATTTAGGTGGTTTCCACCTAAATAATTAATAATGATTAATTATTAACAGCAAAATAAATACCAATTATTAAATTATTAATAATTTTGGTAATTATTAATAGTTCTTTTCTAAACTTTCTAGAACATGTCTTTTGATGAACATAGGCACCCAGTTTTTTTGAGGGGGAAAAGGTGACCCAATTCTTGAATACTGACATTCTTCCACTGGCAGAAATAAAAATGTATAAAGACTATAACTCTTCATTTATATATTTTATGTAAATAATCTAAATCCTAATTTCTGAAAGGACAAGATCTCTTGAACTTGAAATTTACCCCTCGTATGGAAATATTAGTTGACATTAACTATGAAGAACCAATTTGCTAAGTTACAGAGACATAAACTGAGTGCCAGTCTGAATGACTCAGACTGGAAACGTACGTGCCTTAGTCACTTGGGCTTCGTCCGTTTAACATTTGTTGTCATTCAAACTAAGACTCAATTGATGTTGCTTTAATTCCGCGAACATTTCTTCAGACATAGTGCCTGTTAATATTTCAATATAAGAAGTAACTTTCAAATTCAGTTCCTACTTATCAAACATGTTAGAAGTTATGTTTATGTGTATAACATGTAAGTTATACAGTTATATGTGTATAACTGCAANGCCAGTCTGAATGACTCAGACTGGAAACGTACGTGCCTTAGTCACTTGGGCTTCGTCCGTTTAACATTTGTTGTCATTCAAACTAAGACTCAATTGATGTTGCTTTAATTCCGCGAACATTTCTTCAGACATAGTGCCTGTTAATATTTCAATATAAGAGGTAACTTTCAAATTCAGTTCCTACTTATCAAACATGTTAGAAGTTATGTTTATGTGTATAACATGTAAGGTAACTGCAAATGGGTCTTATCTAGAAATAAAAACAAGCTGCCTCAGTAAAGTTCCTTTAGGATTATAAGCTGTGTTAGCGGGTCTGAGTTGGTGATACTTTACTATAATAAACAATTTTTTATAAGTAATCCTACATTCTGTCATTTCAACTTGTCTGACTTAGGTGTGGTACTGGCCTAGATGAATAAATGTAGCTTGCGTATAAAGACAGAATACTTACCAGGATGTAGAACTTTCTCCCAATTAATCAAGGGAGCACAGATAATAATGTAGTCCTTATCCCGTTTAAATATTCACTGAGCAATTTGTGTGTGGAAGTCCCAGTGTAAACTCTAAAGTGCTCCCTCAGGGCTCGTTACTAGCGATCATGCCACTCACATCCTCTCCCCTCCCCCACCTCTTCGCTTCTAAATGTTTCTTCTGCAGAGACCCAAACGTGGAGTTTGGCCATTTCCAACGTTTTCTCCTTAAACCCCCTCTTTCCAATGTTTGCCCTGCTTTAGCACTCAGCCCCTTGGCTTAGCAGGGTTCTTTTTTGACTGAGCCAGGCTCTCTTCAAAGGAATTCTCCTGGCACTTCCTATGAATAAAGCTTTTCTTCCTGTGCTAGGCAACGAATTAGGAGAAGTGTCGTGAGAAGTATCTGGTGCCCTGAGAGCACAGAAAAGAAGCCTTAAAGCTGCTCTGGGAGGCGGGGGGTTAGGGGGTGGGGGGGTGGGGGGGTGGGAGTTGAGGGAGAGAAGACAGAAGGGAAGATATTTCCAGACGAAGTGATTTCGAGACCAAGAGCCTGAAGGACGGTGTATGCAGTGGTGTTGGGCATGAGTTAGCCTGTCTGTAGAGGGTATAAAGGGATGTGTGTAGGACACCAGATGAACCTAAAGCAGAGATTCTCCCCTTTGGCTGCTCGTTGGAAGGCCCTGGGCCAGCATTTCTCTCTCGCCGCAGCAATGGCATGCAACAACCATGCAACTGCCCTGGTGCCCAGCAGTGAATGTTTGTCGTCATATATCTGAGGCAGTTGGAGAGGTGACTCTGTGAGATGGAGGTTTAGTAAAATGAATCACATTCTTATCAATCTACATGCACCACCAGGGGACTCAAACCTCAGAGGAGGTACAACAGGGGAGAAGGCTGGCTCTGACTCCTGCATACCTGAGGACAAAGCCTGGTCCCCCAGAGCTGAGATTCCAGATCCATCTGTGGTCCTAGATGAGGTATTTATATACTTCTTCATCTCTAAAATGAGAACAACAACAACACCCACCCTGTAGGACTGTTTTGAAGGTAAAATTGAGAAAATACATGAAAAAGCTGGGCATAGTGCTTGCACATAACCCTCAGCCAGTGGAGGCCTGTTGTACATGCCGAGTTAGAGAGGAAAATTCTTAATGGCTCTCCATTAGGTTTTTCTCTGTAAGTTCTTTAGAGAATTGGTCATTTAAAATAAAACCAATAAAATTTATATAGTGCATTAAAATCCAGAAAGTGCTCTCATATACCTTCTTTTTTAAAAAAGATTTTATTTATTTATCTTTAGAGAGGAAAGGAAGGAGAGAAGGAGAGAAACATCAATGTATCAATGTATGTTGCCTCTCGTGAGTCCCCTGCTGGGAACTGGCCCGCAACCCAGGCATGTGCCCTGACTGGGAATCGAACCGCGATCTTGTGGTTCGCAGGCTTGAGCTCAATCCACTGAGCTACACCAGCCAGGGCTCATACACCTTCTTTGATCAACATAGTAATCTGGGTGATAAATAAGAATGAGAAAATTGAGGTTCAGAAATGTTAAGTTTCACTCAAGGTTATTCAGCTAATACAGCTCACAGATGGAATTCGTCTCATGGCTAGATTATAATCAAGTTCTGGATATTTAAACTGGAAATTTAGAGTGTGAGACTCCAGAAATGCACACGCTGATTTTCCCTCCAAAGTTCCCCACAGAGGAGGATGGGGTAGGGTGAGACAACCGGGGCCTCCACCTCCCACTGCCTCCTACGTGTGGAGGGCTCAGAGGGTTAATAAGTGGAGTATATAAACAACAAACATTTATTTTTCACGTTTCTGGGGCTGAGGATTCCAAGAGCAAGGTGCCAGCACATTCAGTGTCCGCCGAGGAGTTGCTTCCCTATAGGTGGCCTCTTCTCTGGTGTGTGGGCACAGAGAAAGTTCTCTGGTGTCTTTTCCTCTTCCTATTAGGACATCAGCCCTCTGAGATGAAGGCCCCACCATTATGATATCACTTAATCTTAATTACCTTCTTAAAGGCCGTATCCCTAAATATAGTCACATTGGGGTTAGGGCTTCAACACATTAATTTTGGGAGGGATGTGCAGTTTGGTCTGTAACACTGCTGTAGTAACACACATAGCTTGAGTATCTCTTAGTGAAAATCTAAACTCCCAATACAATACATTTTACTGGCCCAGCTTGGTTCATGTGGCCATATGTAGTCCATCCAACTGTTTCCTGGGGGTGTATAATACCATCACGGGCGAGGGCAGGTCCGGCAGAAGGAGGCCGTTGAAAGTCAGGCAGACATACGTCTGCCATGTGCAGTTGATCCCAATGTATCAGTGCTTAGATGCCTTCCCTGCATGTGGGTGAAAAGAGGAATTTGACCTACTTAGTTTATGTTCTGTGTGTATTGATGAACCCTGCTACATCTGGGACTAAGACTATAACATACGGGGTTGTGGAAGCATATCTCTCTTTGAGGGAACCTCCACTAGAAGAGAATTCAGTTGCCATTCTCTGAAGGGGTGCCATGTTTTACTCTGAGTCATCAGCATGTTATCCACCAGTGTCCTTGGCTTCCTTAGCCCCTTTCTCAGTGAGAAAGTGACTCAGTACACACTGGAAGCCCCAACAGGTGCTATGAAATACAACCAGTAGACTGGCCACTTCCATCGGCCATGGGGACTGTGGAGGAACTGTTGACAGTCCCCTTCAAGTCTGCCCCTCCTAGTGCATGTCCAGGTGCAAAGTGTTCTTTTTTTTTAAATATTTTATTTATTTATCTTTAGAGGGGAAGGGAAGGAGAGAAATATCAATGTATGGTTGCCTCTCGTGAGTCCCCCGCTGGGGACTGGCCTGCAACCCAGGCATGTGCCCTGACTGGGAATCGAACCGCGATCGTGTGGTTCACAGGCCCGCGCTCAGTCCACTGAGCTATACCAGCCAGGGCATAAAAGTGTTCTTTTGAATTGTCAAATTCCAAACACACTGAACCATGCATAGACATGTAAATCCTTTTGCAGGAGTGCTTATAGGTTAATTAGATTTTATTCTTATTTTGTGTTATGAACTAAGTATTTGTGTCCACCTGTGATGAAGGCCTAACTTGAAATATGATGATATTTGAATGTGGGGCCTTTGGGAGGTGATTAGATGTATATGAGGTCATGAAGGTGAAGGCCCCAGGAAGGGGTTGGTGTCATCATAGGAAGAGAAGTAGCTCAGAGCCTTCTCTCTCTCTGCCATGTGAGACACAAGGAGGTGGTGGTCTGCAATCCAGGAAGAGGGTCCCCACCAGGAACTGACCATACTTTACCCTGACCTTAGATTTTCCAGCTTCCAGAACTGTGAGAAATAAACATCTTTTGTTTAAGCCACAAAACCTACAGTGCATTTTATCACAGCAGTTTGAACAGACTAAGGCATCTTGGCCTAACAAATTGGACGAAGGGTCATCCAAAGAGTGACGAGAAAGAAGCCTTTCCTTAATGTGAATATTTGTAGGTCCAATCTGGATAGAAGTCTATTCTCATGTAATTGGGAAAGTTTTTCTCAGACACAGCTTGCATTTAAAGGTTATTTACATCATCAAAATGTATTCAGATGTGCAAATCAGTGAGGACTGAAGCAATGCTAATGTAAACAGGGAACAGGTGCAGGATGCTGCGAGCATTGATACCTAGAGGCAAGTGGCTGCACAACTTCGAATGGCAAATGGGAGGGTGATAAAATGAAAACAGAAGAAGAAAGCCTGTCTCTTGGGTCCTGTGTGTATCAGTCAGGCTTCAACCAAGGAACAGGAACCTAGGAGATGTATACACATACATGTATATATGTATGTGTGGGAGTATATATACCTGTAAAATATTACATATGCCATATATTATGCCATATATTCTGCCTTATATCATATATATTATACTTTTTACATTATGCTTTACACATTAAGTTATAAAACCATACATTATATGTTATGCATTGTATATATTGGATACTATAGACAAAGATTTGGCCTCATGCAGTTATGGGAGCAGGATAAGCAGCTTCCGTAAAGCTGTTGCCCCAGAGTCTGATGCTAGAGCTTGACGTCTACTGGGCAGCCGTGTTACAGAACAGACCCAGGATGTGCGAATGATACACTATTGCTGAATGGACCCAACCTTGAGCTCCAGGGTTCCCCCCATACTAGGCTCACCTTGCCTACCACCAGGGAAAGACGTCTCTCAATGCCAGAGATTGGTGAAAAGAAAAGGGATTATTTATTTAAAGAGTCATACAAACTTAAGAGTAATAAGTTAATTTTTTCATTGAGATCCCAAAGTCCTTTATAATACTCACAAATGCATAGTCCTTCCTTCCCCCTCTGCCCAGTCCAGGGTACCATATCTCAGAATTAGAAGTCTGTGGTTTTTCTCTGCCCAATCTTCATGGTCCCCAAAAGACACCACATGTCTGCCGGGCCTGGGTTTAAATCCTAGCACCAATATTCCTCTGCCGCACCATTTCTGACTCCTCCCACAACTGGCCACAGCTGCCAGCATTCTGTATTCTTCCAGCTTTACTGGGCTGCCATAGTGAGTCTGGGCAGGTGTGGCCCCATGGCGTGGAGCCAATCACTTCCAAGCTCTTACCCAGGCTCTGTAACTGGGGCAATTGCCTCCCAGTTACATCATGGGTTGAAGTCAGTCCCATCCCCCTGGCTCAAAGCATGACCACAGCTGTTTAACATATCTATGAAACCAGTTAAAGGTTAAAGATATGTTAAATAACCATTCTAGGGGTTATCTGCAAAACTGTTGCTATTCAAAACAACTCTCAATGGCCTTGGTCCATGAGTCCCATCCCCCCGCTCAGACTTGTGGGGGTGAGGACATCATGTGTGCATGTGTAGGTATATGTGTGTGTTATATATATATATGTTTCCTGGACACTGAGTTCTGGACCCCATTACAAATCCCTACTTGCCACCCCCCACCCCACCTTGGCTGCATCCTATTAGAGCTGTCAGGCAGAGAAGATGATTATAGACTGAAAGGGAACAATGCCAAGCTGTGCCCACAGCACAGATTATATTCCTTCACATGTCAGTTCCTGTTGCTTCTGACCTTAATGGTGACAGAGGTGTCCTGAAGAAGTCTGGCCCTTCACCATGGAGTAAAACACACTCTAGCTCAAAATAGCAAATGGGGCCCTAAGACTGCCTCAGGCCAGTGAGCCGGTGGACTGACAGTGTGAGTCAGCTACGAATGCCTGCTACCCTCCAAATCTTCCAGGAGTATCTCTTCTGTGGCACACTCTGACTGGAAACATATAGGGAAGGAAATTCTGACATACTGCAAACTACCTCACCATGGCTGTGTGATAAATTACCCTAAAACTTAGCACTGTAAAATAACCATTTGTCATGCTCATGTATTTGGTGAGTCAGGAATTCAGATGAGGTTCAGCAGCCACAGTTCCTCTCTGCTCCACAATGTCTCAAGTCCTGAAGGTTGTAGTGATCTGAAGCCTCGTTCCTCACAGGTCTGGGGCGTGATGCTGGCTGGAGGCCGAGGGCCCAGCTCCTCCCCACACAGGTGTCTCCTTGCTTGGCCTTCCTCACAGAATGGTTAACTAGGTTCCCAGGGCAAACATCCAAGTCAGCCAAGTGAAAACCACATTCTTTTTATGCCCCAGCCTTGGAAGTCATCTAGAACCATTCCCATCACTCTGTCTTGGTTGGAGCAGTCCCGCCCTCACCAGTTCCCTTGGGAGGAAACACAGATGCTGCCCCTTATCGGAAAGACAGGCAACTGTGTGGTAACACAGTTGAGATATGGAGACACATGTATTCACACAGCTGTTGTTGGAAACACAAGCTGCCACAAGGACATTGGTGACTAGACTGTGACCATCCCACGTTATAGGAGAAACCATCCCAGGGTCAGTTGTTTAAGTTGGACATAGATTTTATTCTGACAACGTAGAATAAAAATGGAGGGCTCAGTGTGCTCCGAAAAGTTCTAGCACAGGACCAATCCAAGTCTTCCATAGGTTGTGAGGGAGCAAAAAGTGAGCAAAGATTATATGTTGCAGATGCATAAAGGCATATTGTATTACAAGTGTCAAATACTCAACTGAAACTGGCTTTAGGCACAAAAAAGTGAAAGGTTTAGTTTTTTGGCTCACATGAGTGAAAATTCCAAGGACTATTTCTAAAGTACTATTTCAGATAGTACTTTATCAGGGTATAAGAATTTTGACTGACCCCATAACCTGTAGCTTGGCTCCGTCATTTTCACTGAGGCTTCCATCCCCAAACAGAAGTCTGTACTGACATTAGGTCTTCTAATATCTGATAAAAAGAGCATTATATTTTCTGATGAGATTGACAAGTTCTGGGGAATGCTCTGATTGGACCACTTGGGTTGAATGTTAGTCGGCAAGTTCTGGGGAATGCTCTGATTGGACCACTTGGGTTGAATGTTAGTCGCTAAGCCAATCAAACAACCTGGGAAATGGAACTCTCACCGGCTTTCCCTGGGGCTATCTAGAATTCATAGTCAGCTTGATGCACATGGTGTGAGCAGAGCAGAGATTCCACTGCGGTTCAGGGATGGTTCTGAGATGAGATATGGAGCAGAGCAACAATATTCTACTTCACTGCTCAAAGGAGAAAGACACAATCATTGCTAATATTTCAGTGGCCAATAGCTAATCACTTGTATTCCCTAATTAAATTTTCCTGTGGGTATCCACATAATTTAATTTAAAATAAAATAGCCAAACAACTCAAGGGAAAAGATCCCTTAAGTAAATATAGGAACTCTTTTATTTTCCTGAAGGAAATTTTATACTAACAATAGTTGTTACCTAGTTACTAAGGAAACATCACCTCCTCCCACCCCTTCTCAAGCGTCAGCTCAAGAAGTTGGCCTGGGTCTAACTCATAGGGCTGCAGTACCAGAATACCAGACATGGGGAGGCTTACATGGCAGGAGTTAATCATCTTAGAGTTCTGGAGGTCAGAAGTCTGAGGTCAAGATGTCAGCAGCCCTGGTTCCTTCTGAGGCTGCGAGAAAGAAAGTGTTCCATGCTTCTCTCGAAGCTTTTGGTGGTTTGCTGGTCATCTTTGACATCTTTGGCTTAAAGTAGAATCACTTTGATCTCCACCTTCATGTTCACATGGCATTCTCCCTGTGCATGTGGCTCTGTGTCCAGATTTCTTCTTTTTGTAGGGACACCACCCTAAAGACCTCATTTGTACTTGATTACCTGGGTAAAGGCCCCATTTCCCCAAAAGGTCACATTCTGAAGTACTAAAACTTAGGACTTCAAGATGGCACTTTGGAAAGACACAATTCAACCCATAGCAACTTGGTTTCACATTAGATATTTTAAGTACATTTAAAATCTAGTTGCTATTTTCTAAATTTTACATCTCGTGGTAGCTTTTTAGCAAAGACCATTATTTCCTCCTGGAGCACCTCTTGCTCTCTGTAATAGTTCAGTCTCTCCATGAAAACAAAAATAAACATTTCCCTGAATATTAAAACAATAAGTTTATTGCATGTTTCTTGGTTATTTGAATATTCTTATATGCTACATAATATTTTCCTCCACCCACAGAGCTAGGAATGACCAAACATAGTTCTAAACCTGAAACTGAAGAAGCCAACATTACCCCTGTCATGGACAAAGTATTATTAGTCATTATTGTCAGAGTAATAAAAAAAATTCTGTTGTTCACAACAAAATTGTCAGGCAACTCAATCAAGCATAATATAATACTTGGAGGAAAATCTAGAGTGCTAGAAAACTACACCAGCATGAGAAACACTAGTTGATTTGAAGGAAGTAAACAGCAGAGTTTGCACAGTGGTTTTTTATTTCTTGAATTTATTGGGGTGACATTGGTTAGTAAAATTATATAGGTTTCAGGTGTACAATTCTACAATACATCCTCTATATATTGTATTGTGTGTTCACCACCCCAAGCCAAGTCTCCTTCCATCACCATTTATCCCTCTTTTTCCTTCATGTGCCTTCTCCCACCTGCCTCTCCCTCTGGTAATCACTGTGCTGTTGTCTGTGTCTATGAGGTTTTTTTGTTTGTGTAATTCCTTTACCTTTTGCACCCAGCTGTCAGTCTGTTCTCTGTACCTATGAGTCTGTCTCTATTTCATTTGTTAGTTTATTTTACTCATTAGATTCCACATATAAGTGAAATCATACAGTACATGTCTTTTCTGAATGGCCTATTTCACTTAGCATAACACTCTCCAGATCCATTTGTGCTGCTATAAATGGTAAGATTCCCTTCTGTTTTATGGCTGAGTAGTATTCCATTGTGTAAATGTACCTCAGCTTTTTTATCCACTCACCTACAGTTGGACACTTGGGCTGCTTCCAAATCTTGGCTATTGTAAGCAATTTTACAAAGAGCTTAGGGGTGCATACATTCGTTTGCTATTTTTCAAGATCTTTAAAGTTATAGTTTTCTGTGGTCAGCAAAAATAGTGATTTTTTTCATAAATGGGAAAAGAGAGTCACACTCGGTCACTAGCTCACTGATGTAATTGGATCCTTAGCTAGTGCACACACTTGAAAATGGAGGTTGAAGTCCCACGTATAAACTGTCATGTTTTTGGACTTGTGTGTGGTTTCTTGTTCATCACACTGTGAAATCCCTGGTGGGAGGTGGCGTCTCTGCATTAGTGGCTAGCTCTAAATTTGACTGGATTTTTTTAAAATCCAGAGTTCTAATCCATAGAGGCTAAAACTGTTTATCTATAACTTCAGCTTTAGTTTCCCCAGTGAAGCCATGGGTATGTTCCCATTTACCTTATTAATAGAGTGAGTTCCAACCTTCAAAGTATTTCTTAAAAAATTGTCTCTTTCCTCATCAAAGGAGAAAAGACTTCCCGCATAAGAAGAAAAGCTAATTATAGCATTTGCTGATAACCAGAAGATTTAAAATATTAGACTGTCAGAACTCAAATACAAAATGTTTTTTCTATTGCCTTCTTGTTGGTCAAATAGCAACGGGAGGAAAAGGCAAGCCGGATTCAGTTTGATGGCTTATTTTCTCAGGTGTGATAACAGTGCTGTGGTTATATAAGGGACTGCCCTTATTTTAAGGACAGACATGCGGCAGCTTAGGGAGGAAATGTCAACATATTATCAACTTACTTTCAAGTGATTCAGCAAACATACACCACACACATATATTCTTGAACTTAGTATGTAGATGTACTATTTTTCACACTTCTGCATATTTGAAAATTTTATTAAAAGTTGTAGGGGAAAAAGATTGCGAAAATGGTGACAGTTCCCCCCTGCCTTTCTTTCCTATTTATTGATTTCAGAGAAAGAGGAAGGGATAGAGAGGGAAACATCAATTTGTTGTTGCACGTACACATTCGTTGGCTGGTTCTTCTATGTGCCTTGGCTGCGGATAAAGCCCGAAAACTTGGTGTGTCAGGGCGGTGCTCTAACCAACTGAGCTACCCAGCCAGGACCTGGAGAAAGTTTTCTTCAACTGGTAAGTTTGTCATTTAACACATCCGGTGCCTACCATGACCACGGTTCAACTCATTGCTCCCCAGTCCACATTCCAAAAGAACATTTAGGCTCAAACCCTTTAGAATGTTGTTGGGAAATAAAAACATTTCCATTTACAATTTATTGTCCACTTAATAAAGTATTTGGAGGGTTAAATAAGCTATTCTGAGTAAGGTGCTTAGGACTGGGGTTGGGACAAGGTATTTTGTTATAACAGCCCAAACGGACTAAGAGAAATTGGTTTGTATTAGTCGCACCAATAAGACTGACTAATTGAAATGGCTCATCTGTACTCCCAGCCCTGGGGTGGAAAAACAAATGGAATGCCTACTAGCCCCAGGATGACTCTGTCCGACGTAGAAGTAGAAGTGACGGGACTGTGAGCTGTAACTGGAGACAGAATACTGGACGCTTGTTTCTGCCCCAGCTTCCTCTTCTTGCCCCGTGGAACCTTGGTCCCGCCATTCTCCAAGGATGCATTTGGGGTCAAGTTTACACAATGACTCCCTGTGTCGGACAATCAGCACCTTCCATCCTTTGGCCTCCTGGTGGTCACAAGACACACATTCCACCCACCGAAGCTAAGGAAATTCAGTCCCCAGGCTTTTGTTGTTACTGGGAGCATACTTCTTTTTCCTGTTGGCATGCTGGGGTGTGGGGGAGGGGAAGAGAAGGGGGTTGGGACTGTGGCAGAAATCTCTGGACACCTGTGTTCAGAGCATGGACTGAGAAATCCAGAGACAGAAACTCCATCCCAGTGAAATTATTTGAGCCTGGATCAAGCACTCCTTCTGGATATTTCAGTTCTGTGAGCAAACACATTTTTCCCCCACTGGTTTGAGTTAGGGGTTTTGTCACCTGCAGAAGCAAGAATTGTAAATAATGCAGTTATGGGAGGCTGGGTTTGAGGAAGGCGTCAGGGAATCCATAATGGAAAGCCTGAGTTACAGAGACAGGCTCTAAAATTCCGGTGAGCACATGTTCTCTTTTCTTTAAAATCATAAAACACTTTGTTTCTACGATTGATGTGGCGTGTATCACATATTGCCTTGAATTGCAATTACTGCTCTTGTATGGTGGGTACAAATTTCACAACCATAAAACTCCGGTGTGCAGAAATGTAACTTTCTTTATTGTTTTATAATTGAGTTTAATTTAGCTCACTAGTCCTCATTTCTGTTAATGACGGAGAACTTAATCTTGCTGACTCCAGGCAATTCTGTCAGTCCTGGTTTAAAATCCAGGGTCTTTTGAGGGAAATACGTAGACTCCGTGGGTTCCTGATCCCTTCATCCCTAACCTTTCTGCTGGGGGTGACCTCTGCTGTGGCCATTATAGCCAGGAAACTACATGTCTGGCCCAAAGGCCAACCTCTGACCAGACTGGGGACCTCTGTGGTTGACTCACTGGAGCTGAGTAGTCATTACTGCTGGCCTCACCCACACCCAGCTCTTAGCTCAGCTTCTGGAAACTCAGCCATGCCCTTTGTCCAATCCCCACCCTGGGCTGCCCGCACACTCCCTGACCTCACAGTGCAGTTGTTTCTCTGATAAGTCTCCACCCTCCTTGGCTTCCCACTGCAGGATTTGGGGACCCCGGAGTTCTCTACATCCTGGGGACATCTCAGCATCCAGTGGCCCTAAAACAGCATTGCTTCCATTTCTGTGTTACAAGAATCTCTCCATGTAGTTCATTCACTCACACTTTGGAGGAACCAGCTTCCAGCCCAGACTCTCAGATAATCCACTGTGCTCTGGGGCTGCAAACCTCTTCAGGAGAATGGATTTGAGCTCAGGACTGGGTTCAGAGCCTGCTCCTCCCCTCCCCCGTTGCCTCTGGTCTGTGAGCTCCACAGCCCTGACCCAGGAAGCACTCTTGGTTCTCGTGTGGACTGTGNTTTTTTCCCCCACTGGTTTGAGTTAGGGGTTTTGTCACCTGCAGAAGCAAGAATTGTAAATAATGCAGTTACGGGAGGCTGGGTTTGAGGAAGGCGTCAGGGAATCCATAATGGAAAGCCTGAGTTACAGAGACAGGCTCTAAAATTCCGGTGAGCACATGTTCTCTTTTCTTTAAAATCATAAAACACTTTGTTTCTACGATTGATGTGGCGTGTATCACATATTGCCTTGAATTGCAATTACTGCTCTTGTATGGTGGGTACAAATTTCACAACCATAAAACTCCGGTGTGCAGAAATGTAACTTTCTTTATTGTTTTATAATTGAGTTTAATTTAGCTCACTAGTCCTCATTTCTGTTAATGACGGAGAACTTAATCTTGCTGACTCCAGGCAATTCTGTCAGTCCTGGTTTAAAATCCAGGGTCTTTTGAGGGAAATACGTAGACTCTGGGTTCCTGATCCCTTCATCCCTAACCTTTCTGCTGGGGGTGACCTCTGCTGTGGCCATTGTAGCCAGGAAACTACATGTCTGGCCCAAAGGCCAACCTCTGACCAGACTGGGGACCTCTGTGGTTGACTCGCTGGAGCTGAGTAGTCATTACTGCTGGCCTCACCCACACCCAGCTCTTAGCTCAGCTTCTGGAAACTCAGCCATGCCCTTTGTCCAATCCCCACCCTGGGCTGCCCGCACACTCCCTGACCTCACAGTGCAGTTGTTTCTCTGATAAGTCTCCACCCTCCTTGGCTTCCCATTGCAGGATTTGGGGACCCCAGAGTTCTCTACATCCTGGGGACATCTCAGCATCCAGTGGCCCTAAAACAGCTTTGCCTCTATTTCTGTGTTACAAGAATCTCTCCATGTCGTTCATTCACTCAAACTTCGGAGGAACCAGCTTCCAGCCCAGACTCTCAGATAATCCACTGTGCTCTGGGGCTGCAAACCTCTTCGGGAGAATGGATTTGAGCTCAGGACTGGGTTCAGAGCCTGCCCCTCCCCCCCCCCNGGGCCCCCCCCCCCCCCCCCCCCCCCCCCCCCCCCGTTGCCACCGGTCTGTGAGCTCCACAGCCCTGACCCAGGAAGCACTCTTGGTTCTCGTGTGGACTGTGGGCCAAGCGCCTTGCTCTGGGGGTCCCCAAGCTGGTTCTTTATATTACTGGAAATAATAACGAAAATCCTGTCCTCTCTCACCTGTCTGGCTGTGCAGTAAAAAATCATGATTTCCAAGACTGTTTCTGCTCCCAAATCCCAGAAGTTCACCCGGAGCTCCCTGCCTGAGAGTCAGGTGACTTGCTCTGGCTGCTTCCCGGGGTCCAGATCCTCCCTGTGGCTTCGCTGTGTGGTTTCGGTGGGGGAAGAGCTGCAGGGCAAAAACGGAAAGTGCAGAGCAGTTACTGCGAAGGAAAAGCGCCACAGGGCAGCGACGTCAGGCTGTTCCAGCTTCTGAGGGTCCCTGGTCTAGTGCCTGGCCGGGCTCCCCCTGTAGGCAAGGGACAGTCACTGGCTGCTGCCTGTGCTGGCCTTTGGATGACCTCATGAGGGCCAAACTTCCCCCACTGTACTGAGAAGAACAACCCGAAAAGGAACTCTTCTGTTAGCCCCTGAGAGGTTGGCCTTAGTACTTTCTATACTTGAGAAACTGACACTGAGCTCCCCGGAGAACTGGCTTGGGGTGCAGTGAAGTGACTTCTGTGACACTCGCCATCCTCAGTGTTAGGAGTTAAATTGTGTCTCCCCAAAATCTGTGGACATCCTAGCCCCTGGTACCTGTGAAGGTGGCCTTATTTGGAAATAGAGCCCTTGCAGATGTAAGCAGTTAAGGACTGGATGAGATGACATCGCCTTGGGGTGGCCCCGAAAGTCTATGGCTAGAGTTCCCCTTGGAAACAGAGAGGACATTCATTGACACAGACAGACAAGGGGAAGGCCCCTGACTACACTGGCAGGGATTGGAGTGAAGCATCTACAGTCCAGGGAACACCAAGGATTGCTGGGGGCCACCAGACATTAGGAAGAGGCAGGAAGGATTCTTCCCTGAAGCCTTTGCAGGGAAAGCAGCCCTGCAGACACCTTGATCGTGGATCTCTGGCCTCCAGAACTATGAGAGAATAAGGTCCTGTCATTTAAACCACCCAGTGTGGGCCCCTTTACAGCAGCCCTGGGTAAGGAATACACCAGAAACCTCACTCCTGTCCAGTGTCTCTCTCCTCAGTGCTCTTGTCAGACATTTTGAGGGCCATGACATTGCCAGGATCCAGGGAAGACTGAACAGAGGATGTTCCCAACTCTATCCCTTTATTGCCCTGGCTCCCAGGCTTCTCTGAGTCTGGGCTGCCGGCAGCCCAGATCTTGTCTCCTCTCTGGGGACTGCATTCTGTGGAACGGGAGTGGCCACTCCCAGAGTGTGGGGAGGGGAGCCCACAGCCTCTGAGCGACCTGGGAAACCAAAGCTGCTAGCCTTGCCTTGAGGGGGCTGGCTCTGTGGTGCTATTTGTTTCTGGAGCTGCCCGTGGGTCTGACTGAGGGGAGCTGCCCTGTTTGTGTCCTCTGGCTGGTCCTGCTTCACTCCTCCATTCTTGAGTGTAGTGCTCCGGTTCTCTGTCTGGCCTCAGGCTTGGCTTCCTGGGAAGTGAACTGAGACCCCAGATTATGACTCCCAGAGGGTGGACACTTTTCCTGGCTCTACCCATTGTCCTGAGTGAGGCATGACCTAGGCAGAAATCCTCAACGTTTAGCACAGAGGGGGATCCCCTGAAGAACTTACTTAAACACAGATTCCTGGGCCTAACTCCAGACTCTGATTCAGTGAGTCGGGTGGAGCCTGAGAATTGGCCTTTCTAACAAGCTCTCTGGTGCTGCTTCTACTGATCCAGGGACAACCCCGTGGGACGCCCTGGCCTCAGTTACGTGGTTGTTGGGATTTCATGGCATCTGAGCAGGACCAATGGCCTGAGAAGGCAAGCATGCCAGGAGAGGATGGCAGAAATAAATTTCGTGTGCGATTTCTGAGGTTGGGCAAAAATGGAAAGGGTCTGTGTGATGGGTTGAGGGTGGAGGAGGCCAGGCTGGTGTATTTGAAAAGGTTGGTTTGGGGGCTTTGGTCTGTGTCTCAGGCCCAGGAGCTGTTTGCCTGGAAGCTTCTAAGAGACAGAGGGGTCCCCTAGCCATTCTGTTGGGCAGAGGAGACAAAGCTTGACTCAGAAGAGAGGAAGGAGCAGGACATTCTCATGCATGCGTGTGCATCTGCGTGTGCATGTGTGTGCTTTGTGAGCACACTCATTTGGTCTTGGCCTTGTTAAGTGCTTTCTGCTTTATCTGTGCAAAACTGAGCCACTAGCAGCAGCAGGAGCTTACAATGAACAGCCTCGCCCCCAAACACACACACACACACACACACACACACACACACACATACGTTTGTTTTCTATTTGAGTTTTTCACTCAGCTGTGCAGCAGTCTATTTTTGTAGGACACCCCTTGCCTCCTGATTTGCAGTTCCTGACTCTTTAGGGTTTACTGTTTGCACCCTTGCTCCCTGCTCAGCAAAGTCCAGCTTTTCATCTCCGCCTCTCCCATGCCAGTTGCACAGACGAAAATTTTGAACCTTCTCTGCTTTTGTTGTTCTATTCCCCTCTGATCATGTTTCGAGGCTACAGATATTCTACTTCGCAGAGAGGGGACTGGGAAGCTTTTGATTCTTTGTTCACAGCCGAACCTGGCTCGGGAGACACCACCCCTCTGCCGCCTACATTGTGCTGTGCAGTTCGCCAGCAGGGGGCAGGGTGTCCATCCTTCTGTTTTTATAACAGATCCTAGGTGTGCCCCACGCTGTGGCTTCCTCTCTTGTACCAGTCACAAGGAAGGGGCTTGGGGCTCAGGAGTGAGTTAATCGTATTCCTCTTCCAGTGCATTCTCCTTGTCACTCTGTCTGAGCTGTGGCTCTTTCCTCACCCACCTTCTCTCCATCTCCTTGTCCTCCACATGTTCCTACTTGACCTGCTCAATCAGTGTCGGTATCTGCCGGAGATGCTGATGCTGCCCTTCCTGGACCCCTTCCCAGGGGTTGTACCCGACCCCCTGCCGCTGGTGGCTGCTGACAGCTCCAGCTGCCCCAGCTCTGAATGATGACAGTCAATCACTGCAGGGAGCTTCCTGGCTGAGACTCACACACCCCTGGGGTAGGGGTGACCCAGACAATGACTGGTGGGTAAAAGGTACAAAAGGTCCATCCCTTACCTGATGGTGGGGTTAATCTGGGGTGTGTCTCCTGCCCCAGAGCCCCCTGGGGATCTTTCTGGACTTTCCCCAAGCTTACACTCTATGTGAGCTCCTTCCCCTGTCTATCCCACTTCCTTACCCCCTTTCTTCCGAAAGCTCTCTTTCAAAGCATCACCTATATCTGAATCCTGTCTCAGACTCTGCTCCTAAGGGACTCTAATTAAGACGGTGTCACACAGAATGTGTGGTGTTGCTTTGTGTGTGTTAATGTGTGCTTTAGAAGACTCGAAGAGTGTTACTCTATGAACTCACAGCCTTTGCCTCCCTTCCCACGTAGCCCTGTCCACCCAAGGTCTATCCCTCGTGCTCTATTCATTCACCCAGTCTGCTTTAAACAAGTTCTTTAACGAACTTCTGCTTCTTTCTGCCATGAGTGTATTTTATAGCATGTGCCAACACATTTAACTAGTCACCTCCCTGGTGCCACTTCTGCGTGACCATAGGCAAAACCTTAACGGACATCCTCGTACGTGATCCCTGGGACTCGTGTGATGATTTCTCAGAATGGACAGCTGGGAGTGGATCCTGAGCCCCAGGCGTGTTCAGACTTAGCTACGTGAAGGTAGGACTCCTGCTCCCCAGGAGCTGCATAAACCCAGCAGCAACGCATTTGTCTCCCACGCCCTCTCCAACACCAGGCACAGTCTTCCCTTCTGGGTTTTTTTGTGTTTTTTTTTTGCCATCCTGGTGTTGGTTTTCCATCACTGTCTGGTGTTCTCCTCCATTGCTAATGACTCAGCATCTCCGCTTGAACCCGTTGGTTATTGGTGCTTCCCCTTTTGCAAACGAACTGGTATATTTTACAAAAAATTAAAGAGCTTCTTTGTTTACTCTAGACATTAATCCTTTGTTGGTTTATAAAGCGAAACCATCTTCTTTGAGTGGGCCATCTGTCCTTGTTTATGGCATCTTTCCCTGAGCAGAAATGCTGAAGAGCTACTGCCTTATGCTCTCACTGTTGTACAGAGATATTGAAGAAATAGCTCATTTACATTTCGCTTGCCCTGTATTGTGGTCCTCCAGCCAGGACGCAGGCATGAGTCTACAGGGACCTTGGTTAAGGGACACCTAGAGTCACAGAGACCATTTTCACATAAGCATGCTTACTTTTCATATTGACCCATTCATCCAGATTTCATACCCTGGCTCTCTCTTCCACATGCTTGAGTTCTGTTTCTGGAGCTTTTTAGTCCCTCGTGCACAGCGGTACCTGGTGGGCCTTCCTCCTGAACTTGAAAGGGGCCTTGACTGGCTTGAGCCGCACAGAAGCCCATGTTAACAAGCTAAGCTGGTCGCCACGCTGCCATGTAAACAACACGACTTTAATCCCTTGGTCGACCCTCCTGAGAGGAACTTTTCATTTTTGTGCATCTCAGTAGGTTCCTAGTCCTACGCGGCTGTTCTTACAGTGAGCCAACAGTGTTGTAATAAAAGCGCAGGTGGATATGGGATGCTGAGCAGCGTGATCTACATTTCAAAGGCTGGGAAGGAAGTTTTGTTTTGTTTTTGTTTTTGTTTTTGAGAGTACAGGATTCCTTTGCAGACTCCTGGTGGGATCTCAAAAGATAAGTGGACACACTGGCAGCTGAAGCTCTGAGGAAGGAGAACTCAGAGGATGACCATGGGCCCCACATGGACAATTGGAGAGGCCCACATAGTGCGTTCTAGAGGTAGTGGACACAGTTATTTGGACCTTTTTTTTTCCCTTTGAGCAGGTAGCGCTTCCCAGGCTTAAGCCTTAGAATGCCCCAAATGCCCCTGAAGCCTGTACTCCTGAGTCACAAGTTGTAAGGGAAGTTTCTATAAGCAGGGTATCTGGGGTCGTGGAGAGGACTCTCCTGTAGTTAATCTTGACTGAAATGGCCAATGAAATGTGATGACTCCAACGCCTGACCGAACAGTAAGTCTTTCTACTGCTCTTCAGTATCACGTCTCCGTCACTCACGTTGGCGTCGCTGGCCCCCCATTTCCCATATCCAACAAACGCAAAGCGCCTCCTCTCTCCAGTTTGCTGCCCGTGTCTTGTCGTCTTTCTTGTGCTGTATCCAAGTAGATGTGAGTTCTCGTCCTCTTTGTATATTCCAGGTAGGTTTGTTTAAATGATGTCAGGTGTGTGATTACCCGCATTAGAATAAGATTCACGTAATGCTTACTAAGGAACGCCTGCGATGCCCCTTTGCTGCTCAGATTCATCAGGATGTTCACTCTCCTTGTTCAACGTGGAAGGGTGGTAATTTTGTATTAGCACAATGCTCCAAGTAGTGGGGCAACCACCTATTTAGTTGTGTGGACATGCTTTGTGGGTTTCTTAATGAGAACGAGAATTTTTACCCAACCAAACCATACAACTCATTTTGTTAATCTCAGGAATTTTTAATCTACCTTTACTTCAAATGCACGAAGATTGGTCAGGACGATGATAGCCTGGTAAAATTTTTTTCAAAGCCATGCCGGTTTTTCTCCCAGTTTTCTAGGTTGTGGCAGACTGACTTATAGTGATTCTCCTCCCAGGCTCATACTTAGAGAAATAAGTAAATTTACACAGCCCAGCCTGATGTGTACAGGGGGGTGTCCCCAAAAACCCTGAATTATCTCCTGGAGGCAGGCCCCTTGTAATACAGGCTTTCCCCACTAGGTGAGAGTTCTAGGAATCCATCAGTGTCAGTGTGCCTGCTGACGTTGTTGTGAGAGGCTGAGTTTGGCTCCACTGACTTTTTTTTGAAGAGTTAACACATTTGTCCATTACATGCTGGGTGATTTACAACATACGTGCCCACCACACTGAGTGATCATCAGTTTTTTTATCTCTGTGCCCTACCCTTCGTTTTAATCTAATCTCGCCCTGAGCAACTCTTCTTTTTTTGTTACCTTGGATGAAAGACATCCTCAAAGGGAAAGTGTTTTGCCAATGTGGAAGAGTTAAAACAAAAAACTAAAAGGAGTCAAAATTGACGAGTTCAAAAACTGTTTTGAACAGTGGAAAAAAGTTTCAGTAGGTATATTGCATTCAAATGGAGAGAGCACTTTGAAGGTAACTGAAGTTTAAACGTATAAGATTAAATGTACAATTTTTTATAAATAAATTTTGTTTTGGGGGTCTCCCCTTATATGTCTAGAAATAATGACCTCAAGAGGAAAGAATCCATGGCTTCTTAAGTGGGGTTTGCTGAAAAACCCAAGGGCACTGCTCAAATGCAGACTCCTAGGTATTGAGTCCCCTGACTTGGGCGTGATGCAGTGATCTGCATTTTAACAATGATCTCAAGTGTGAGTTGAGTACAGTTAGATTGACATGGATCAGTTATCGACACTGTTCCAGGTACTTTCATGTAATATCACATTTAATTCCATAACTGCCCTATGTGGATGGTATTCCTAACCTTGTTTTATGAGTCTGGCTGTGTTAAATCCTAGGTGCTTGAAAGAAGTGAAACAGATTTTCAAATCTGTATCTGTTTGTTTACAAAGCCCTAGGTCTTAAGAATAAAATGTACAGGAAAGTTAGGAGGAAGAGAAGAAGCCGTTTGCTCTTTCAAGGCAAGAAGCTGCAATACTGGATGTTGGAGACAGCTTTGTTTCTATCAACTGAAACACTGATGATTTCCATAGTGGGAACCTTGTTTATAGTTTGTATCAGTAGGGGAAGTCTTGGTTAGCTGCTGTAATGAACACCCTCCCAAATCTTGAAACTGCAAAGGTTTATTCTTCACTCATGCTTCATGTCCATTGCAGGTTTCTAGATGGATTCTGCTTCATGTAGTCATTCAGGGATCCAGTCAACACAGTGTTGCTGCTATGGAAAGTTGTTGGTTTTTGTAAGTGAGAGAGCTGGCAATCACATGCTCCTGCCCAGGGGTGGCACTCACCGCTTGTTCTCAGAACCTATTACCGGAGCGGGTCACAAGTCCCTGGCCAGGTCCACCAGGGAGCCAGGAAGCACAACCCCACCATGTGCCTGGAGGCACTGGATGACTACTTATGGCCACCACAGAGCCCCTGTTAGGGTAGGGACTTGGGTGAGACATGTGAGCCTGTCATTAAAATTTTAATATTTTATTTATCATGAGTTTTTTAATACTCATTTTTACTTTTAAACATGATTCCATAAGACATTATCTTGATGACTAAATTGTTTGGCATTTTGATAAATTTTATATCAAGTCCCATCTTTTCTACAAATAGAGGGAGGATAAAAAATATCATAGCTTGGACTACAATTTTGTTTTCATGTTTGGGCCTTAGAGAAAAGCAATATTTAGAGAGAGGTAAGGGTGTAGCTAACATCTACATAAATAATGACAGATAAAGAAAACAGTGAGAAACACACTCTAAGCGGAAGGAGGACACGAGGAAGGTCCGTTTGAGATTGTGATTTCTGAGGTCCATGTTGCCCATGTGCCTGCCTGTGTCCGCAGTGCATAGGAGACACTGCTGTTCAGTTTTCCCAGTGACCTTCCAGGTACATCATGAAGACAATTAAAAACTATTTCCCAGAACTACAAAGTGTGCAGTGATTGGGCTACAGTTAATCAGTGTGAATTGAATGAAACAGCCTGTTCAGGTAAGAGTGATTGCAGTCTTGATGAGCAAAAATGGAAAATTGGGCCTCCAGTCTTTATTTCCTTTTCTGAGGGACACTATTGTATAAGACTGTTTCTTAATAGTGCTACTAGAATCCCACGGCAACTTCCATAGGAGGCCAAAGAAATTGATTTGAGTAAAGACCCAGGATATTTTCCATTTACCAAACTGTCAGCGGATATCAATTTAACTTATTTTGATAGTTGGTATAATTTTTCTTTTAACTAATCTCTTCCCAAATTGGTGCCTATGTGGATTTCATGTGAGTGTGAATCTATAAAATTGACCCAGATTCTCTCTCAGCAGTGGAATTGATCTCTTTCTCTGTGTGCCTTGTAAAACACATCTGTGAACCTGCCTGATATAATTGAAAAGAAGTTCTTCAAAGACCAGAATTACTTGCTAAATGTGTCTCTCTTTGAACATCAGTGGACTGCACACCTAAGTGTAGAGTGACAGTGAGAGAATTTCCTTGCCCATCCCGTAGCTTTAATCTTTGGTGTTTGATACTTTTTAGAAAACCCCGACACCCCAAGGGCACCCCCACAATAGATGTGACCACAACACTATTACCTATGAAGAAAAGCCCAAGGTCTCAAGAAACTTTCTTTATAAAAGTCTTGATGCATAATGCGTTCTTCTCTGAACAGTGCTCTTTGTTATTTGAAATAGAATTTTCTTAGGAACTTGTTCACCTGGTTCCCTCTGTACCTTCAGAGGAAGGACTTGGCAAACAGACGTGATTATAGCTGGCAGTCATTTAGTGCTACATTAGTAAACCACAGCTGGTGGGCTCGCTTTTCCCCATTGCTTCCCTGGGGATAATCAGGGTCTTGGAGAGATGCGTTAATATCTGTTCCTTGGGCTCAAACTTATTAATAAAGAGCCTTGCTGGCTCCTGGGGAGAGAGTCCTTTCCTGGTAACGACAAGCGCTACTCTAAAGGGTATGACAAGGAGGAGGAGCGTAGAAGAAGAGGCTCCCCTGATGCATTACTGGTTACCAGCGACCATGTCACTAACACCTGGAGAGGGTGTTGAAGGGTGAGCAGGAGTTCTGCAGGAGGGAGGACCTTTATTCAGCCTGGAGATCCCATTGTCAGCAATGTCGTTCTTCAAAGCTGAGTCTTATCAGTGACCTCCCGCTGATGGCCCCCAACACCTGCCTTCTTGGTTCATCAACAAAGATGGATGCTGTGGGCTGTTTCAGCTTCCCTCACCTCCCACAAGGGTGCCCCTCATACAAACACTGCTCTCCTTTGCTGAAAGGTGGAGCCACCCCTGAGGCGCAATGTGCACTCCAGAGCCAGCTTGGAGTCAGGCTGAGGCAGAGACTTCACTTCAATCTGCCCCTTTGCTTGGCTTTTGCTTTTCCTTGATTCGCCCTGCCCACACCATGTCCATCTCAATGAATCACTGTTCCTGACTTCTTGGCTCAGTGTGTCCTGGGGGAGAACCCACATCAGACAGCATATATCAGGGAACCCTGGGAGGGGCTGCAGCAGCTGCGTGCATCAGAAATTGCACATACTAGGTCGAATCAACTTCCGGTTACACTGCATGTGAAAATACTTTGTCAAATGTTTTGCCATGTTAGCAATTATGTTAGGCTTTCAACTTATAATTGTCTTTCAAACCAGGCCTTGAGAGCACCTTTTCAGCATTGCTCCATCCTCCTGGTCTTCAGCGCCTTCACTGACATTCTGTGTGGCCCCAGTGAGGGGGGTTGGTGCCAACGGGGAGGGATACTTAAATATCTATGTGACAAATTATCCCTCTATATTCTTCGATTCGTGGCTTTCATTTGGCTCCCTAGAGAGTTTTCAGAGCTTGTTTCTTACTATTCTGTTTTCTATCAGAGTTCTTTGTTTTATAAACCTACCTCCTAAACCCAACAAAAAATTTCTTCAAAGCAGCTGTTTTCCATTTTGTAGATATACAAAAATGTTGGTCAACAGAACCTTCTCTTCTCAGATAGTTATTTTACCTCTTGGCCCTTGGAGCTCAGGGGCCAGAATCAGATAGAGCCCCGTTGGTCCTGCTGGAGTCTTTGAGCACTTACGAAACATCCTGGCTGCTGTGGAATGCAGTTGGAATCTGGCCACTGCCTTGATTTAATGCTTTCCTTTGCTGTAGTCCATTTGCCCCAGGCTCAATAAGCCATAAAAAAAAACACCAAAAAAACCCCCAGATCCTCTGCCAAGTTCACAGACTCTGCTTCAGAGATGTAAAGTCGATGGGAAAACCTACAAGAGATAGTTCCCCTTTCATTCAGTGAATTTGGAGGAATGATGTCAGAATGAGTGTTCCATTTTAGGGAAAGATAGGTAGAAACTTGAGTCCTTTGTAGAATTTCCCTGGGTTTAAAATAATAATGAATCTAAACTTTTTCCTCTCCTCTCTCCCTCCCTCCCTTCTTTCCCATCTTGATTTGACTATAGCTTTGGAATTAGTTGGAAGTTTAGTGTGAATTCAGAAGTGAACTTACAAAAATGTTATAAAATTAAAAAAAAATCATTGGCAGCACAAGTGTATCAACTCTTCCATACAAGTCATTGCTGCTTACCTGCCGGAGGCAAGACTGGTAAAGGCCCACATTTTCAGGACAGACCAAGCACTGGCAAGTCCATTGCAAACTGTCTGACTCTGAGTAAATTTAATCTCAGGAATCTCTTTTCTCAGTTGCAAAAAGGAGACAATTATGCCTCCTGTGCTGGGTGGTGGAAAGAGGTGTTGCTCTAGTATGGTAACTAGCATATAATAAGAGCTTAATAAATGATAGGTAGTATCATTAGACAAGCTTGCATGAACCAAGACGTTAGGGCTGGGAACAGGAAAGGAAAAGGAAATCTTTGGGGGAAATGGGGCTTAAAAATGTCATCTTCTTAGAAGTGAGATTGGAATGATTTCTTTGAGTCTGTTGTTGGGGAAGAACTGCTTGTGTGTGGAGGTGATGAGGCGGGAGCCCGACCAGAACCCGGGCAGAGGGCTGTGAGTATTTTGGTAGCCTCTGCCATGAAGATGTCAAGGGTCAACAGTTCGGGGTGTTGGGGAAATACCCCCGTGTACATGGGATTTCCCCCCAGCAACGCCCTGCTGAATTGGATCAGAAAACAGGAGTCAACATTAACAACTTTTCTCATCTCAGCACAGCTTCCTCCCCAGTTCTGTTCCTTCTCCTCCTCCTCTTCCTTCTTTGTACAACCCTCTACTTTAGGGAACTATTTTAAAAATACTCTCTCTGTCAGAAATAGAGTGGACAAGTGCCTATTGAAGTATGTTAAGCAGACGGTCTTGCCAAGGCCAGGGTACAAGTGTTGCCGCTGCTGCTGCTGTTGATTTATGATCTCATTCCATCCTGTCTGCCGTTGAAGACTGGTATCTGAACATGCAGAGTGTACACAGTGGCATTCTACTCGGCCATAAGAAAAGACAAAATACTGCCATTTGGGACAACATGGCTGGACCTTGAGAATATTATGCTAAGTGAAGTCAGTAAGGAAAAGCTAAGAACCATATGATTTCATTCGTATGTGGACTGTAAATCTGGCACAGACAGCAATGTGTGGTTGCCAGAGGGAAGGGAGTGGAGGGTGGAGGGGGCCGACTGTACGCTGGCAGAAGGGGGTTTGACTTTAGGTGGTGGGCACACTGGGCAATATGCAGATCTTTGGTTTTGTACATCACAGAAATGTACACTTGACACCTGTATTATCTTATTAACCAATGTCACCCTGATACATTTAATGAAAAATTAGGTGGCCCTGTATAGGGATTTAGCTTGAGTATAGAGGTCTCGAGCTGGAGGTAAGAACAATAAAGGCCCAAGAAGGTAAAAGGATGCAGGAGAAGTTTGTTTCATCTGTGGAAGCTGCATTAAAGTTAAAACTTGCACAAAACTTGTCAACATACATGTCCTGAGAGTCATGGTGGGTGTTGTAAGTGTTGGTAGAAGAAGTTTGTGGCAAATTTCTCCCTCTTCAACCCTGCCTTACACAAACTCCTCTGCGTCCCTTTTATAAAGATCAGAGCCTTTCCAGAGGGGATGCCCGGGAAAGACAGATGTCCTCATTACTTTGGGAAGAAGTTTGCAAATACTACAACACCCACGAGAGGGGAGAGAAGGAGGAAAGGAGAGAGAGAGTGTGAGCTTGAGAATCAATCACTGAGAAAATGGTAAAATTCATCACTAGAAAGTCTGGTTGTTTAAGCCTCTCTCATTCCTAGATTCAACTTTTGTTAAAGTGGCTAAAACACGGCACTTTAAAAAGAGAATCTACAAACTAAGTTGGTAGGAAATTCCTAGCGTGTTTCATGCATCGCTCCACCCATAACACCTGAGAAAATATTTTGAGTAAATGTGTGTAGGTATTCACCTCTGGACAACTTTATGTTAGGGTAAAAGGTCCAAATTGCACAGTGATCAGCACACCGAAAATTGATCTATACCATCAAATGAAGAGTAATTTTAGTAATGTACAACTGCTTAATTCCCACATACTTGAAGATTTTGCTCCTTATTTCTCATTAGCTTGTAGTGAAAATGGTAATAAAACAAGGAGATCTCAGTCCGAGCACAGAGGTGATTTCAGTTGATATTAAAAAATAACCTCATTAAAACCCACATTTGTTAATGATCTAACCCGTCACAGACAATGGCCAAAGTTTGATCCTGAGTCCCTGTGTGTATATGTTGATTTATGGACCTGTATTGAATAGTTTCCTGAGCAGAGAAATTGTCTTCAGCGGCAGAATTCATTCCTTGAGTTCCAAAGCTTTGCACCCAGAGTCTAAACATCGGTGGTGAAGGAAATGGGCCATAGAAACCCCGAACCATGGAAAAATGGGTGGCAAGATCTTGCAGTAGCTGGACCTCGGGAGTTTAGTTTTACATCAGGTGTTGGATTCTTTGTGTGGCAAGGCTTTGCCCACAGAACCACATCTAGGAAGGTTTTCTAGCATTTGAAAATCTTTTATGTATTAGTTTTGTGTGAATGTTGTAACAGATTACCACAATCTTGGCTTACAATGATGCAAATTTATTCTCTTATAGTTCTAGAGGCCAGAAGTCTGAAAGGGATTTCGGCAGGTTGAAATCAAGTTTGGGCAGAATCATACTCCATCTGGAGGTTCTGGAGGAGAATTCGTTTCTTTGTCTTTTCCTATTTCCAGTGACCACCTCTATCCTGCTTCTCTGTGGCCTCATGGCCCCTGTCTCCATCTGCAAAGTGCATCACCCCAGTCCCCGAATCTGTTATTAACGACTTTGCCTTCTCCTCCTCTGCCTTCCTCATGTAAGGATACTTGATCACCCTTGGAGTCCACTCAGCTAATCCAGATAGTATCCCAATCTCAAGACTCTTAACTTACATCCATCTGCAAAGTCACTTTCTTTTTCCATAGCAGATGACATTACAGGTTTCAGGGGTCAGCGGTTGCACATTTTGGGGGCCATTACTTAGTTTACCACATCTTAGAATGCCAGTTATTAAATTGGACCAGCATTACCGCTGTGTCCTTCTTTTAAAGAAAAGCAATTATAGAGAATTTTACATTTTATTTAATTAAATATTTTAAACTAAGACACTGACTTGCTCATGATAAAAACATTCAGTCAGTACAAACAGCACACAAAGAAAAGCGAGTAGGCATTTCACTCCAGACTAGGTTGGCTTCCGTGGCCAGCTGGTCACCATACTGTGGCCCCAGACCCTCCCCTGAGCTAACCATAGTTACCTGCTCTTTGGGTGTTCTTTCCAGAAAGTTTTCACATATAAAATATGTACTTTTCACATGAATGGAAAATGCTATACATGTTGTTCTGCACTTGAACTTTCCAGTTATTCATCTTGGTATTCTTTCCTTATCAACACATCTGATTTTTCTTGTGTCTTTTAACTGTTGTGTGATATTCCATGGAATGAATGTACCATATTATGTTTAACATCTCTTTTTAAAAATATATAAACATTTAGATTACTTCCAGAATTCCCTTTGCCATACAATGTAGTCTACGTCATCGACGTGCATTTCTTTAGCTCTACATATCAGTACTTAGCTTACTGCTGAGTAATGTGCCATTAGGTCAATATACTCCAATTTGTTTATTTCTTTTCCTGTTGGTAAGCATTTGATTGTGTGCATGTTTTGACTATTATGGATAAAGCTGCTATAAAAATTTGAATATAAATCTCTGCTAAACATATTTTCTTTTTTTTTTTTGGTAAATACTGGGGCTACTGGGAGTTGTGGTCATGGGTCTGTGCATGGTCCGCTTTAGCAGATCATGTCAGATGGCCTTCAGATGGGGTTGTACAAATTCGCTCCTCTGACAACCCGCACAGAAGTCCAGTTGTTCCATGTTCTCGCTGACACATGGCCCTGCATTTTTTCCATCTTAGCCATTCTGATGCTGTGACAGCACTTCCTGGCACTTCTGATGGCCCTGCATTTTTTCCATCTTAGCCATTCTGATGCTGTGACAGCACTTCCTGGCACTTCTGATGAGCATTTCCCTGGTCACTGATGCATTTGAGTGACTTTTATATGTTCATTGGCCATTTGGTTATGTTCTTTTTTTAAATTTAATTGTTGTTCAAGTATAGTTTTCTGTCTTTTACTCCCACCCTAGCCCACCCCCCCAGTGCTCCCCACCTCCCTCCCATTTCCACCCCCCTTAGTTGTTGCCCATGTGTCCTTTATACTAGTTTCTGTAAATCCTTCTCCTTTCCCCCTGAAATTCCCTCCCCTCTCCCGTCTCCCCTCTGGTCATTGTCCGCCTGTTCTCTAATGAATGAGCTGCCTGTTCACATCTTTTTCTTATTGTGCTGTTGGTTTGCCTGTCTTGTTAGATTTGAAGTTCTTTACATATTCTGGATACAACTTCTTTATCAGCTACTGGTATACACCTTTAAAATTGTCTCCCTCTCTGTGAGTTCATATTTACTCTCTTAAAGGAGACTTTTAATTAACAAAAGCTCTTAATTTTTAAAAAGATTTTATTTATTTATTTTCAGAGAGAAGGGAAGGGAGGGAGAAAGAGAGGGAGAGAAACATTAATGTGTGAGAGAAACATCAATTGGTTATAGGCCCAAACAGGGGACCTGGCCCACAACCCAGGCATGTGCCCTGATTGGAAATTGAACCAGCGAACTTCTGGTTTGCAGGCCAGCACTCAATCCACTGAGCCACACCAGCTGGGGCACTAACAAAAGCCCTTAGTTTTAATCAATTCCAGTTTATCAAATTTCTTTTTCATTGTCAGTGTGATGTTGTATTATGTTGTGAAATCTTGGCCTGTTCCAAGGTCAGACTGATATCATCTTATGTGATTTTCTAGTATATAACTACCTGGAATTGGCTTTTGTGTGTGATGTGAGGGTAAGATTCATTTTTGAAAATGTAACTATGCAATGGACCCTGCACCACTCACTACCTTTTCCTCATGACTGCACCATTACTTCCATCAGCAAAACGACTGCTTATCTGTGGGTTTGTTTCTAGTCCCTCTCTTCTGTTTAACTACATGTAATTCGATTCAGGGAAAAGAAAGAATATGAATTTTCTTTCATCTCAGAGCCCTGAAGCAAGTTTGTGCCATTAGGATAATTCTGTCTTTGTCAGGCTATGCCCTGACAAAGAGTTATTTTGAGTTCTAGTTTCCTCCAGCAAGATGAAGTGCCTAAGTTAATTCTAATTAGATTCCTTGATCTTTTTTGTTTGTTTGTTTTAGATCTTTGGAGGAAATAAGTCAGTAACAGCTCTGAGGTAGGATGTCATGTGAGGTTCTGCCAGAGAGAAGTGAGGGGTGGGCCTCTGTCAGTGAGCAAAGGGGCTCCTCCCCTGGGTGTCGGCTGTTTCCACAGCACCCCTCCTCCTGCGGTTTCCCAGCATACTTCCCCCTGGCTTGAGATGCCCTTGATGGTTCCCCAAGCCGTTTTCAAAACCCCATCTGCTCATTTTCATCTTGGCCTGTCCTATGTGCCCTTCCCTCTATGGTCTCTCCCCTGCTTTTGGTCTCTAGTAAGTGTATCTCAGTCTGGGATCTGCTAGAAAGCCTCTCCTGTCCACCATATGGATCTTCCTCCTCTCTGCACCAATGGCTGCTGTTATTTCTGAGTCACTTCTTTCGGCCTTTGTATCATCACTAAATATTTCAAAGGTGCTTGTCTTGTCTCTCAAGCTGGAAGTGCAGCTCTGCAGGAGGTCAAGACCTGCTCTTATTCAAAGCAGTTGCTCAATAAATATTGCATCTTAAATAAAGGGAGCGGTGGGCGTGAGGGCAGCACAGCAGAGGCATCTTGGAGTGACCTGCTCTGGGACACGGAGAAGAGAAGCAGAGGAAGCCCTGATGTGTCTGGGGATCGGAAGTTCCCTCCCCCAGTTGGATGGATGCCCTGTGGTCTTATGCCCCTAACACTGCTGTCAGGTGATTGAGAACTGCTCTAAACACTCGCTTCATTTTTTCAAATGTTTGGGTTAGAAAAGACACCTGTTGTCACGTGAGGCAGAGCGGGGCGTGATCAGGATGAGAAGAGGACAACTCAGATCTGAGCCTGAACTTCTGTTCGTTTTTTTTTTTTTTAGCTGAAAATGGAAGCAATGTACACATTGTCCTCCCATCTGGAAACATGCCTGCTCCCAGGTAAAGCGTCAAAATAGGGGACAGGCCGACACCCCATCTCCACGCCGGGCAAAGCCCCATCATCTGAACAGACAAACCCGCACACCTGCAGGATGGGACGGCCTTTTAAACAGACAGGCTTTGCATCATGTGCCTTTTGTATAATGTCACAATTAACTGTGTGTGCTGGCTGATGCACTCAAAAAAGCTGTTGAATTGTAGGTTAAGTGACATAAATACAAGAAGACACTTCGGTTGTTTGGGGATTTTTGTCACTTGCTCTTGACAGATGTTCTTCCCTGAGGTTTCTGGCAGAATGGAAAAAATTATCTGAGACTTGAAAGGTTGAGAAAATAAATATTGCCACCCTCGTCTCCTCTTATTTGGTGATTTCCAACAAGTGTGCAGTGTAAAAATAACCCCCCTGGGCTGGTTTTTGAAAGCAGTGGAATCAGTTGTAGCCATTGGTCTCTGATGGTGGGCTTGCTGTTTGCTGTGGAACATTCCAAGGAACCCATTAATCATCCTTCCCAGGTACTCCCTTGGTCCCAGACAGAAATGAATGGAAGTAACTTACATGGCAGAGTGTACTTCCGATAACAGAAACCTCAGGGCTCAATAGTCTGAACCTTAAATTCTCCCCATCTTTCCACCGAAGCTGTACACTCCTCTCCCCTCCCGAGTCGCAGCAAACTGGCTTATAAGGCTTTGCCCCTGGCTCCTCAGGGGGCGACTCCTTTTGGAGCCCTCCTGCATTTGTGCGAAACAAACTTTTCTTGTTAATCTCTTGTTAATGATTTCGCAGGTCCCCCACCACTGGGAACATAAGCTGCTGATATAGAAGAAGTGTCTACAGGAGGAAATGCAGAATTCAATGGGATGGTATTGCAGTGACAATATGGTTGTGCCAAGGATCCAAAAACAACAGAATTTATTCAAATGGTGATGGAAGTAGCGGGTACACTGTCCTTCCCATACAGAACCCCATCTCTCCTTATTTTATCTTTTGCCACCCATCATAATATTTTGACAATGCCTTCAACTCTGCTTTTTCTCACATTCGTCCCTCTTCTTCAGAAGCTCCAAACTTTGTCTCTATTAAGGATCTGCTTCTGCTAACATTTCATGGCTTTATCTTGAAGTCTTTGGTATTGCCCTCTGCCAGACAGAATTAAGCACTCTTGTCTGTGGTCCCTTAACAATGTAACCATACAATTGCCCCATCTTTGTGTCCCTATTTCTGGCCATCCATTCATCTAGCCATCTGCCCATTCCATCATGTATCCATTGGCCCATTACTTTGCTTATTTTTTCATTTATCCAACACTCCTCCCATCTACCTGTGGAAGAAATATTTATCTAAAACCCTATATGTGCTTAAGCTTGGATTAGACTTTCACATGGATCAGATTGATTTAATGTGGCTCCAAGGCCACAGGGTAGATAACCAATTCCAGAGAACACCTCAGTGTGGCTCTTTGTCCCACATCAGGTTTTATGTTGGATAGGAGGAACCCATTCTTAGTTCCAGCTCTGGCCACTTACCCTCTCAACCACAGGGGAGTTGAGAGAAAATGTTCAGTTTGAATTTTGGATTAAGAATCAGGTAATTTCTCTGGCTGGTGTGGCTCAGTTGGTTGGAATGTCATCCTGTAAACCCAAAGGTCACAGGTTCCATTTCTGTCAGGACACGTGCCTAGGTTACAAGTTCAGTCCCTGGTTGGGGGCCTACGGGAGGCAATGCATCAATCGATGGGTTTCTTCTTCCCTTCCGCACTCTCAGAAATCAGTAGGCATGTCCTCAGATGAGGGTTAAAAAGAAAGAAAGAATAAAGAATCCAACAATTCTGGGTCCTGTTCTTTCTGACCTAGGGAACACCCAGAATCAGTGCAGTGGAGTCAGCGTCAGAACAAGCAGCATGACACAGTCCCATCCACTCATTTTAGCTTTAGCTTGGTTATAAATGTGGAGGACATTGGGTGTGTTAGCACCGGACTGATATCCAATCACTTTTCTCTCTCTCTCTCTTTTTTTGTAGTCTCAAGAACAAGCGAACTCTGGTAGGATGGAATGAGAACAAAAAGCTTCAGAAAATGACCCCTATGCACTTGGACACAGGAAAAAACAAAGACAAAACCAGCTCCCAGTTGTTTTAACTCAGAGTTTTTCCTTGGGCGCACTGCACTGTGGAGATGAAAAGAGCACGAAGGAGTTTTTGACTCTTCTTTAAAGTTTACTTTATAGGAAGGGGCTCACACTCTTACTCAAGTGGTGACACCTTAACCACCACATGCTCCTCATAAAATATTCGCTGGCTTCTGTTAACACGTGTCAAACCAGACAGGTCCTGACTCAAAATAAAACCAAGTTTCTTCCCCACTAATTTAGAAGCCCCATGTGGCAATGGAATGCTCGTGGCTGTTATGAATTAAACGTCCTGCCTTCACAGCAATCATTTCAGCCTGTATCAGTGGACATAGACATTTTCTCTAACAGGCGGGTAATTTTATCTGTTGAGGAGTCAGTGTCCATTTCTCTGACTCTGGCACCCATGACTTACAGCCTGTAAATCAGGTGATGTACAGCTCATTTTTCCCTTCTCAGTGGAGGCTGACTCTCTGACGATTCCATTCATTAGATGTGGAGTGAGAGAAATGCACACTTCATTTTCTTTGTGGCCACAACCCTATTTTCTCTCTTTTAGTCTGAAGAAAACCAATAAACCTATCTTCAAATTTTCAGAGAAGTGCTCTTTCCATCTAGCTGATTCTTGAATGCCTTTAAATGGAAAAAAAAGACTGAAAACAGGCTGCTGTTTGGGTGATTTGCAAGCTCTCTGAAATTACTGTTTTTCTGCTTCAGAGACTCAGTGATTGACAGTACCTTCTCCCAGATAGTCAAACAGCTGGCATTGGCCAGGATGGTGCCATTCAAAATCACTCAGTCTTCTTCTTTTTTTAAATGTCAGTTACTACTGAATGCAAACTAGAATTAATTTTTCATGGCTAATGGTCTTTCTTAGCTACAGTGTACCTGCTGAGTTTATGAACTTTGCAAATAACATTCACTCTCCTTTTTTTTTTGGCCACCCCTGGTCTCTCAGGAATTTTAGTTTTTTATGCTTTTAGCCCTTCCTCACATCTGGTTTATTTTGATAAGGGCAGATCAGCTAGTCAATCTGGAACGCAAGAAAACTCTTCGCAAATGGGTTCCAGTGGTCATAGTTGGTGACTGAGGCATTGGACTGGAGCTTGGGTTTCAGCACACTCTCTTCTGTGCCTGTAGCTGTTTTGGGGGTGAGAAGCCATGGGCCTAAGACCGATGCAGCCTATTGTCCTTCCTTGTAGAACAAGGTTTGTTTGTTGTGGGAGGGGCTGTCTGATATACTGTAGAATGTTCAAAAGCATCCCTGGCTTTTAGTCACTTGCTCTCCGTGATTGACAAGCAAAAATGCCTTCAGAAGTTGCTAAATGTTCCTTGAACAGTGAGGGGATTTTCCCCAGTTACAAACTATGACTGGAGATACTCTACATCTGTGTTCCTTGAGTGGCATCGGCAAAGAAAGCTGGGATGAATGGAAGAAAAGGAAAAGGAGATGGGGAGGAAATCAGGAAAAAGGTGGATTCTGGAATGTTGCAGCCTCCGCTGAGAACGGAGACTAATGAATTCACTGGTGACCAGCCCTGGCTGCCTGTTAGAACAACCTGGGGAGCTTTATGAAATATCCACTGTCTGAGCCCAGTCCTGAGACCCAGGATTCACTGATTTGAAGAAAGCACCCTGTGTGATGGTGTGTGCACGGAGCATAGCAGGTGCTCAGATACTTCTTGGGCTGGTAAGCTGGGCATATTATGTAACTAGGTCATATAGAGTGTAGATGCCCTCAGTTCTGGGGATCTGATGTACTTTATGGCTCCTGTTAGAGAATTTTAAGAATCAGGGAGCCAGAGACAGTGAAGGTAAAAGGGAACTAGAGATGACATTTATGAGCATAATACAGAGATATTTAATAAGTATTTAATTAATAGCAACAAAAATAGGAAGGAAGGAACAGAGGAACCTAAAACAGATGGGACCAGCAGAAAGCAGAGTAAAATGGCCGACCTGAATCCTATCATATAAAAAATATACTAAACTGTAAATGGAATAAACGCTCTGATTAAGAGGTAGAGATTGTCAGAATGAATAAAAAAGCAAGACCCAATATCCCAAAGGTATGATGTACTTTAAATGTAAAACTGTAGATAGGATAAAGTAAATGGATGTTAAAATATGTACCACGGAAGACAGCATAAGGACACCAGGGCAGCTATGTTGTATCAGATAATAAACATCACAACAAAAAGTACCACCATGTTAAAAGAGGGATGTTTCATTACAGATGAAGGGTCAATTGGGAATGTGTATTCTCCAAATCGCAGATATTTAAAATAGAAAATATACATGACTAATTAAAAGCAAAAATATATTGTGGTATTGTGGGATTTGTAATGGATGAAAATGTAATACATACGACAAGTGTAGCACAGGGTGGAGGACAGGGATCAACCAACCCGTCAGTCTGTAAGATTCTTTATGTTTTCGATGAAATGGCGTAACGTTAAAAATAAGTAGGTTGTGAAAAGATAAACGTGTGTTCCAATCTCTGTGACAACTACTTGAAAGTGCCCAGTGAAAAAGTTAAAAGGCCAGTAGATATGTTAAAACAGAATCCTAAAAAAATATTTATTTAATGCAGAAATACACACACCCTCCCACTCATCACCTGTGTTTTGCTTTGTGGTGGTGATGTCTACTCTCAGAAGAGAGGCCATCTTTCATAAGGGTGAGGGCTTCCCCTTACTTCATCTCGGATAAAGTGTTTTCGAAATTAGTTGTAACTGGTAATTATTGCCCATCATAAATGGCTTCTTTGATACCAGTGTATTCATTTATGTGGCTAATTTAGGAAGTCTCCAGTGAGATTTGCTCTGGTTTGTGGGTTTTGTGGATCTGATTTTGTCAAGAAGGGTCCAGCTTTCACATACAGGCCTTAATAGGAAGTAACCCAGTTAAATTCTCACTTTCCTGCAGATTCCCAGAAAATTTCCTAGAATTCTGACATTCCTTGGATGTTGATGAGTTTTCTCAGACAGACATATAATCACTATTAGTATTTCTAATACTAGAGAACAATGATTCAGGTCCATTGGGGAACACACTCTCTTTCTCACACATACAATAGCCTGCTGCCGCTATTTGACTCTGTTTTGGATGGATGTGGAAATGGTGCCCATTTCCGTGGGCACCACCTCAGGTGGTACGAGCTGTTCTTGCCCCTGGAGCAGGCAGGAAATCTTGAAATCTTGTAGAGAGGAAAAGTAAAATAGCTCATGCCATCTAAGAGGTATATAGACAAAAAATGCCGAATGAATATTTGAATTGGATTTTAAAATGGAGGGAACCATGAAAAAAAAAAAGCTTTGGACTGGCTGTGGGATCCAGGTAGGTATAGTTCAACCTGGAGTCAACAAATATTTGTGCCTGCACACTACAAAGTATCAGGCTAGTTATGGTCCCCTTAGCCCCAAAGAAGACCATAATCCTGTAGGGTTGTGGACATGGGGAAAAATTAACACAAAAATAACCATTATAGTTAGGTAGCCAATGAAAGGAACAATTGAGAGTTAATTAAATTAAAATGAATGAGAAAACACAACAGATAGGGGAGGTCTACAAGAGTAGGTAGCTCTTGAAAAATGGACAGAATTAGATAGGTAAGGTAGAGAAAACAGTATAATCGAAGACACAGAGGTGAGCCCTGACTGGCGTGGCTCAGTGGATTGTGTGCTGGCCTGTGAACCAGAGTTGCCAGTTCGATTCCCAGTCAGGGCACATGCCTGAGTTGCAGGCCAGGTCCCCAGTAGGGGGTGCACAAGAGGCAAGCACACATTTTTGTTTCTCTCCTTCTCTTTCTCCCTCCCTTCCCATTTGTCTAAGAAATAAAATAAATAAAAAATTTTAAAAAGATGTAGAGATGAGAACTTCCCAGAAAGTGCTGCAGGATCCTTAAACAACGGAGTTGGTTCAGCACCTGGAGGTACCACTGGTGATTTGTGAGAGGTAAGACCAGAGAGGGGGATGGGGGCCAGATTCTGGAGGGTTTGGAACACTCTTGGAAAAAGACTTGTTTGGGGCTGGGCTTTAGGAAGGCGAATCTGGCACCTTTTTTGTGTTGGAGGAGTTAGAGAGGGTGGAGGGATTGAAAATGGAATTGAGGTTTAATAGCTAAGCTGTCTCCTCTTTTGTTTACAGGAGGGATTTCTGGTCAGAGTAGGATAGTCACTTTTCTTCCTCACCTGTTTTCCTGAGGAGAGGACTTCCGCGTTGAATGATGAAAAGCAACTCAAAGGCTGTCAGACTCGGAGAGCCCTCACCAGGCTGGGAGCTTTAAAGAGCTCAGAGACACACTCAGGAAGAGCACAAATGGTTTGTTTCCATGCAAGGATTCCTGACTTG
Organism: Sturnira hondurensis; assembly: GCF_014824575.4. Lineage (NCBI taxonomy): Eukaryota > Metazoa > Chordata > Mammalia > Chiroptera > Phyllostomidae > Sturnira > Sturnira hondurensis. The sequence goes on from NW_028087015.1 coordinate 15,473,780, forward strand.
TTCATTGCTAAAATAACATATTATTATACTTTTATACAGAGTTGCTTCCACAGTGTTCATCAGTGGGATGAAACTTTCAGTTATTTTCTTGTCTTATTTCTCCCTGCTTCATTCAAAAAAGATTTATTGAAACTTACCATGTATGTGCCAGGCATGATGTCAAGATTTGGGGTATCGTATTTAGTTTTTAAAGCACCCATTACCTAAGATTAAGATTATTATACACCCTGGATATATCCTATAATAATTTTTATTGTCACTTCCCTTGTGAGGAAACTGAGGCTCAGAGATGTTATATAACTTTCTCAATGTCACACAGCCAGAACAAAGCTGATATCTCGCTTGTAATATCCTGCCTGAGAGAATTAAATAGCACAAAATACCATCTAACATCTTCTACTATCAAGAGATACAATGTCCCGGCACTTTAGACATATAGATTAATTCTCAAAACAACATCATTATTGGGCATTTATTACCCCAAACTGAAGTGCAAAGAGGCAAAAGGACTCTCCTAAGCTCTCATAACTGGGAATTGAGTGAGCTTGGCTGAGCCCTTAGTAAATGGAAAGAGATGGAGAGAAGATATTGGAATTTAGGTCTCTCTGATGCAAAGCGCAGTGTGAAGTGTGCTGAAGGGATTCTACTGATCCTCACCTCCTCAGCCATTCGTCTAAGGCTGTTTGAGCACCTACAACATGCTAAACACTTTCTGTGTTAGCATGTACAGTCCTGGACTCTGTGAGGTAACATTCTTCTTTCATAGTGGGGATCTATGTTAGTTAGTGATTTATGAGAGGATTAAAATCCTAGAGTGTCAGACACTAAACTCTGCTTCATAAAAAATTGATTTTTCCCTGGGAGACCCATGCTTCCCCAGAGTGAGCCTCAGTTCTCCATTTGTTCCCAGGGCTGAACTGGGAGAGGTGGAGCTGCCCCGGAGCCTGGCTTTCTCCCCGGACCCACTCGAGTCAGCCTCAGAGCAGCCTTCTGCTCTCGCTGAGAACTGCCATATTGCCCTCATGTGTAATGTACCACACTGTGGGTAAAACATGAAACCATTAAAATGTAACATCTAGCTTGCGGGTAAGTGTTTATTGCATAATGTTAAGTGAGAAAATTGGGATGGTGGGCATAAAAATAGAAATAGATTTACATAGAATCTAGAATGAACAGAGGGTGAAGATAGTGGTATTATGGGTAAGTTTTGGTTATTTTCTAAATTGTTTTCAGTGTTGTGTGTGTTTTGGGGAGGGAATTTGTTATTGAAGTATCACATATCAAAGCAGTGTAAGTCATAAGAGTAGTCAATTTATACAAACTGAGCCCCTGTGTGCCACAAGCACCCAGGTCAAGAAATAGAAGGTTATTGGGACCCAAAAAGTCACATTCACACCCCCTTCCCATTCCACTCTGTGTTTTAATGTAAAATAAGGAAAACCCTTTCTCTGAGCACATAATGGATTGTGCATATGTATGCATTGAAATACCTTGGGAAGCCCAGAAAGCGCAGGGAAAAATAGGCTGGTGGCCTCCTGGGCCATTAAGTGTTGTGCATCTTTGGGGCTCCCTGCTCATTGGTCATCCTCACTCTAGAAATAGCTGAGATAAGAAGAGGAACTTAGTTACCTACCTAACCGGAAACAGGAAGAGACTGGGTCTGGTATCTATCCAGGAGATGGGAAGTGATACTGAAGAGTGTCCCTAGAAATGCCATGCCCCATTGAAGCCATGGAGCTCTCAGGGGTCCCGACCCCAGAACTGAAAAAAACCCAAAAACAAACCAAAACCAAAAAACCCAAAACCCAAACACTGATGGATCTTCAACACAAGGTGAAGGGGCTGGAGAACATGGTTCAGAAAAGTTGAAAAGACCAGAGGAAAAAAGTTCAAAGACAAGGGCAGGGCTGTCAAGGGCCTAGGGTCTGAGGGAGCTAATTTCTCTAAGTGGTGTGGTCATCCAACACCCAGAAGATCAGGAGAGAGGGCTCGACACACAGGAGATCAGATCCTGAGTTATATAGGAAAGTGCCACGAGAGCTTTTTCTCCCCCGTGAACTGTGTTCTGACTGATAAAGAGCTGTCATGGACTAAATAACGTTCCCTTCCAAATTCCTATGGTGAAGCCCTGACCTTCATCATAGGTCTATATTTGGACTATATTTGGTTATATGTCTTTAAGCAGGAAACTCAGGTTAAATGAGGTCATAGGGATGGGGCCCTAATCCAATATAACTGGTAGTCTTAGAAGAGGAGGAGGAGACTACAGGAGGCTCACACAGACAAGAGGCCATGTGAGGACATAGTGTGAAGATGGCAGTCTGCAAGCCAAGGAGATAGGCCTCAGAAGAAACCAAACCTGCCAAAGCTTTGAACTTGAACTTCCAGTTTCCACCCTGTGAGAAATAAATTTCTGTTGTTTAACCTCCCAGTCTGTGGTATTTTGTTATGGTAGCTGAGCTAAGTAAGACAAGAGTTGTTTTTGCTATTATTTCTAAGAGAATGCATTATTTGATCTTTGTCCCCTTTGCTTTCCTCAGGTATAGATGATACATCCAGTGCAGGGTTATTTATCAATTTCCATAGTATCTTTTTCATATAACACTTGTTTGGAAGTTTTAAAAAATTAGAGCAGCATTTGTTCTTGAAAGAGAAACTTTGCAATATTACCATATGGTGGCTGACTCTGGCGCCTTTAGGCAGATGCCTCTTAGACTTGCAGTTTGGATATACTTTTTAAAATTTTAATAATTGAGTCATTAATCTTAAAAAAGCCATCCATAATTCAGAGTTCACATTTTTAAAATATTAAATAATTTTTAAATAAGTATGCTCAAATCTCAGTAGTAACTAAAAATACCATGGCTTATTGGAAGACTGCAGCACCAAAAGCTCACTTGCTGGCTGTGTGATTTGGGACAAGGCGCTCTGAATTTCTCTGAAATGCACTTTGCTGGGTTATAAGACAACACATATACTGCAGGGTTGTCCTCAAATTGAACAGTAGTGCATGTTAAATGTTGGGCGAAGAGCTGGGCTCATGGAAAACGTTGAGTAGATGGCCACTGCTGTTGTCTCGAAATGGTGTGTGACAGAGGGGTTTTCCATGACACTGGAATGCACGGGAACCATCCAGGCTGAAGAGTTGCGGGCCTGGGTAGCCTTGTGTAGAGCTCTGTTATGGAGCCAGAAAAGCAAAACTGAAATTGGCTGGAGCCACCTCTGACAATTCCGGGCTTGTCTTGAAGAGCCTCTGCGGTCAGGGCAATTTGTTGTGCTGTCATTTGGTTTGTCAGAGAACCAGAGGCCAAGAACCTAGCCAACATACAACTAAAAGTGAATAGCAAGGTTAATGCAGAACAATGTTCTCAAACTCCTGTGCACTAAGGCAATGCTTGTGTGAATACATTTTGATGTTGTGGGTGGCTTTGCTTCTGCTCTGACTTTATCTGCTCAAGCAATGAAGGAAGGGTGATTGGGACAGGGCCCCTCTAAGGTGGTCCAGGAGGGTGAGTTAGGAAGCCTTGTTTGTGGACTAGCATTGGTTTATGATTCACCTACAGCAGGGACAAGATTGCTAGGAGAAAAATGTTCCTCTCTGTGTTGCCTAATGAGACAGGTTTCTTTGAAGTGGCCAGACTGCTCATAGACAGGGCCACTGTCTATGAGCAGGTGCTGTCTAAGATAGGTGCTGTCTAATTTTGAACCTCTTTTATTCCTTATTTTGGTGCCCAAGAGCTCAAGTGTCCTCCTTGGTCTCCCCGGATGTCTAATCTTGTTATTAATGGATGATAGTGACAAGAGCTTCCGTTGGGCCTCTCCACCAATTCCTGTAGGTGGCGCTGTCTGTCTTAGTCTCCTTTAACCTGTGAGTAGCACAATTACTCCCTTAGCACAATTCTCCTCCTCTTGTCAATGGTTCCCAATCTTGGTGACACCAGCAATTGGCTGGAGAGCTTAGATAAAAAGCCAGTGTCTGAGCTCTACCCCAAGAGAACCTGTTTCCACAGGTCTGGAAAGGGGTGCTTAGGAGCCCTTAGGAGAACCAGCTCAGTGGTCTTTCTGATTTGTTGTGAGGTTCAAGGACCACAGCTCCAGCAGACTGCAGGGGAAATCAGCTCTCTATAGGTAAACCAAATGCCTACATAGGCTTTCTATAGGCATAGCTATAAGCATCACAGAGAATGCTTTAGCTAACTCATTAGCAAACTTGCTAGAAAACAACAATGTCCTTATGCTGATTAACAAGCCCAAGGACCTTCAGGGCCGGGTTAAGTTGGAGATCTCAGCCACAGTGTTCTGGGAAGTGGGGAGCAGTGCATGCAGGACAGGACTGAAGAGTTTCATTTTTTCTCAAGCCATGTCACTTAAGAGAGTTACCTGTGAGGCGCAGATGGCCACATCGCGGGGCCATCCCGATCATTTCTGGATGTAATTCTGTGTGTGTTTGGCTCCACCTGCTCCAGTGGCCTTGGGCAGCGGGAAGCAGAGATTCAAGGAAGTTTTGGCATCTGCTGGGTGTGAAATGGAATGAAGGATGGGTAACATTTTAGCAATTCATTCATTTTAAATGAAAATAGGAGTTAACAAAAACTCCTTTAAAAATAATTTGGGAAATTGGTATTAATAATACACAATGTAGTGTTTTTCACTCTAATTTCTGAGCTAAAAATATAATCAACAGTGAGGCAGTGAAATATGATTTTGTTGACCTAGGTAGGCTCCCCAACTCCACAATCTCTCTCCATGCAGCCTAACACCACACCAGAAATGCCATTACTAAGTCCTACTCATTTACTTAAATGCTGTACCTGAATCAGGGCAGCAGGGCCTATATGCTGGCAACGAACCCTTGACTACTGATCTCTGCAGCCCAGTTTGCTCATCCCCACAAACCACAGAAACACCTTGGGGCTCCTCATGTGCCGCTGTGCCAGCTCAGTCTCTCAGGCTGCTCCTGACACCTACAAATAATCCACCACCCCATGTCTTGACTCTATTTTGAAATCCGTGATTAGCACAAAATGATACAGAACAGAATGTGTCTTTCTCGACTTCACCTCCTATCACCAAATGAGCAGTTGAAAAGTTTCCGAAGCTGCAGTCTCTCTGACAAGGCAAAGGTGGCATTCATGCTTGGGGGCAGCCTTATTTACTTTTCCAGGAGGCCAAAAGCACACCCAACATTCTCCCTTCCTTAACTGCTTCACCACACTTCCCACACATTGTCTTTTTATTTACTTATTTTTAGCCCCGAAGAATACTATGTTCCCTGCTCTCCTCGTGTTTGCATTGGAGGAGCAACAGCATGTTGTTGGACAGAGGTGGCTGTTAATAAATTCTGGCTAACAAGCACACAGCTCCACCCAGGGCTCCCTCGAGAATTAGAAGAGATGGAAGGAATAATGCCATGCTGTGGAGTTTGGGGGCGGGATATCTCATCACAAAAACATTAAAGATAAAATTAGAATAGACATCCCATGATTCCTCAACTAGGAAACAAAATAAATTTAAAATGTTATGCTTAAGTTTTCTCATGGTTTGTCTCCAAAGAATGACCTCTTTCCTTCCACTTGATCACAGTATCATTCCCAAAGGCCTCCTTTAGAGGTGTCCACGGCCGAGATCTGGAGGCCTCACTTCCTCTCCCTTGGGCCAGGTAGGCAATCATATCAACCCGACTGTTCTGCCACACACCGTCAGCAGTCAAGGATGAGGGGCATCTCTCAGGGCTCATCCTGGGAGATGGTGCTGGGGAATGGTGCTGGGAGAATTCCTCTGGAATGAATAGAACTGGTTGAATTTGCAGTTGGAGTATCTAGTACCAATTTGTGTTTAAGCTTCCACAATGCCATAGGCAGTGGCCAGGCTTAGTTTCAAAGTCCACCTACCATTACTGATACTCCTAAGTTGCATAACTTTTGGCACCTCAGTTTGCTCATCTGTGGAATGGGGGTAAGGTGGAATCTACTGTACAGGTTTGTTGGGAGGCTTAAGAGAGTTAATGCACGTAAAGTCTGAGAATAGTGCTGAGCACAGACATGTCAGGACTGTTAGTTGCGGTTATTATTTTTACTCTTTCAGAAAACGTACACCCATTTTATTAAAGAAGCAACATGATTCAGTGGACAGAAGTCTGGGCCAGGGTGCTGAAGATCTGCAGCCCAGTGTCCACTCTGCCTGAAGTTCTGGTAGACCACAAACGTGGGAGCCTTCAGGATCCCGGGTTGTCAATCTCTGAACTGGGAGTAATGATACCGCTTTGTGTATGGATTTATTTCAACTGCTGGGAAGATAACATGAGATGCAAAAGGCCTATGGTCTAAGCAGAGTTAACGAGGGTTAATTTTTCTGCTCCCAGTCTCTGATTCAACTTTCCCTCCTTCCTGCCAGGTGGATCAAACTCAATTCAGGTGTCACATTGGATTGCAGAAGGGCAGTGAGATGTGAACTCATCAAACTGCATCACCATCCAGTTCCCTGGGCCAGCATTTTCTGAATTATTAGTGAGCTTATGAGTCTATCACAGGATCCCATTCTAAACTTACGTGGTTTGTCTTGTCATCTCTGCTGTGACATGTACCAAACATCAGATACATCACTTGTCGCCACCTGACACAATGTGTAGTTACAACTTGTTGGTGTTTGACAGATGTACCTCTCCTTGTTGCTCTGCAATGGAAACTTCATTGATTCCAGGGATTTGTGGGGCCCGGGTGTAGGAGAGAGTCGGGGCTGGAGATTAGAACTGATCCTTTCCTGGAGCTGGGGACAGGGTACCATATTTACAGCAGGACCATTAGCTGAGTTGAGGGAAAAGCAGGAGAAAAAGGTAAAATGCCGCTGTCACCCCCGTTTTATACTGCGCACGTGCAAGGGAAGGAAGCATGAAAACTGCTGATGCAGCCCAGAGTTCAGTGCCTGCTGTGGAGAGTCACGTTTACTTAGAGGCAGGTTGGTTCCAGTTCATCTGGTGTGGATTCTGACCTTTATAAGGGTTGGCATTGTGTCTCCTTCATCAGCCAGTCCTCTACAGGTGCTGTGTGTGCTGGGCTTGCTTTGTTTAAAATACATCTTTCTTTCCCCTCAGCAAAATAGAGAGGAGTTGGCAAGAAGTCCTGATAATTACTCCCCCAACAATAAATCACTCTGCAGCTGAACTGTGGTAACCCCTCTGTGGGGCATGAGTGCATTTCAGGGGAACTGACTCAAGACAAGCAGTACTAAATGCTGTGATTGCAGCCCAACAGACAGGCTGACGGGGTTGCATGGAGTCTGGTGCTGACTGCCAGGCTGCGGTGGTTTCCCGGGATGGCCACTGCGAGGTTGCTGGTCAGAGAGAGGGAAGCTGATCCTCATGCTGTTTGCTGCTTTTGGTCCTTGAGGGAGCTCAGAGAACAAGCACAGAAAAGAGGGTTTTTAGTTATCATTCGTTCTTCAGACCCCAGCTGGTACTCAGCCAGCATATGTCTATGGGGGTGACTGTCTGATGGGTCCCCTGTTGCTGCCTTTTCTGCACCCCATGTTAATTATTGTGAGTAATGCCCCATTCATCAAATTGAACACACTGGGAAGTACTGGAAATATAAAAATGAGTGGTTCTTGTCCTCAGTGAATATACAAACTAGTAGGGGAAACAGAGCCTGTTAAAGAAAAGGAAAACACTTAAATTTAAGTAGAAGTAGCACCAGGGTCCAGTGTTTGGAGACCTGAGGTGTGGGGGTCACTTCCCTTGCAAGTCCCCCCAGGTGCCACAGATGAGAGTGAATCATGACTGTGATATAAATGATCTGCTTAGGGAAGAGAAGTGGCCATTTTCCCAGAGGGAAAAGGCCATGGGCTGGTGGCCAGTTTCTCAGGGGAGACAAAGGCCAGCAGCAACTAGTTTCTCAGAGGAGAAAAAGGCCTTGAGCCCCCTCTTCCAGGGCCTTTCATTGGGTTATAATACACAGGAATACAGGGTAGCAAGGATCAAACAGTAGACAACATTTCAAAGAAATCTGAGGGCTTAGTATAAGTCAGAGTCTGTCAGTGACAGAGTTTTAGGGTTTCCTGCTTGAACCCTTAACATATGAATGAAAGCACTCTTAGCAGAGCAGATTTCACAGGTTTATCAGGAAGTCTTTGTGACGCCAGATAATTTTCCCCAGGACACGCTCTAGCAAGACAAGGAGCTGCACCTCTCCCCATCAGGTATTCATACTTAAGGGGACTAGAGCCAGGAAGCACTTCTCCCAGAGAACATGGGGACTTGGGCTATGTCAAAGCCGGGGGGCAAGAGTCCATTGCTCTTTGTTGCAGCCCCCTGAGTCCTTCCATGAAGGCCTCCCAAGTGATTGAGTCTGGCTTAGGTTGCCCCCCACTGTGACGGGTCTTACCCATCATTGACTTCCGACCAAGCTTTGGGGGCAGGGAGAGGAAACTGAGGCAGCATTTGCTACCAGAGACAAGCTTTATCTCCTGCAGCTGGCATTACAAAGGTCGTCCCTCTCCCTTAGCCACAAGGGATCGAGATACAATTCCTAAAACCTGGCAGAGCGGTCTGCAACACTGAGGGAAGCTCCTAGAACAGGACATGATGAATGGGGCTTTGAGGAAGGTGAAAGAGACAGAATCATGAGAGAGCATGGCCCATGTGAGAAAGGGCAGGTGATGAGTGTGGATTAGTGCGGGGGTACAGAGTGGCATGAGCTGTTCCTGGGGAAATGGCAGATAACACAAAGGAGCTGTAATTGATCCTTGGAATTTGCTTGCTAAAAATTTTAAACAACAGAGTGATGAAGTCATATATACAACTTAGAAAGACCTTTCCAGCTCAAGAATGAAGTAATAGATGGGCCAAGAGAGGGAAATCAGTTAGAAAGTGCCATTCATTCATTCATTCATTCATTCGTTCGTTCATTCTACAAATATTTTTTGGATGTGTAATATGTGTCATGGGAGAGTTGGGTTTTAATAGATACCAAATTAAAGGCATGTGTATATTTACAAACAGTAGTAAGTGTGATTAATGGCATTCCAGCGTGTTACATGCAAATATGGAGAGGAAGTGGCTTCATTTCAATGGGAGCAAGGAGAGTCTTCCTTAATGTATTCTGAGACCAAAAAGATGAGTAGGATTCATTTTGGCTCCTCTGGAAGCAAAATAAGAGGCAGGGAAACCTGCTGGGAAGCTGGTTCAGTTGTCTCTGGCAAGGAATGAGGTGGTGGCATTGGAAATGTGGGGAAGACAGCTGCTTTGAGATGTATTATTGAGATAAAGTTGGCAGGGCTACTGCAGTCTGGGTGAGAAGAGATGAGGCTATGAATCAATTCAGTCAGAGGCAGCACGGATTTGAAGGAAGTTTAGAAAGGAAAATCCACAGGGTTTGGTGATAAATAGTGTGGGGGATGGGTCTGGGAGGGTAGAGCTGAGGATGATTTCTGGTCTTCTGGTTCAGTAACTTGGATAGACAGAGGCATGATGAAGCAAAAATGGGGAAGGGAGAGGTGGCTGATGGTTGTTTCAGTCTCAAGATGTGTCTGAGATGCCATTGGCACATCTAGAAAGATATGTCTACCCAGTAGGGAGGCAAGGCTTGGGCTGGGAGTTGTATCACATTGAAACCAAAGTATGAGGGGGAATGAGTTCAACCAGAATATGTGTAAGATTTGGACAAATGACTGCTGAGCCAGACACCTGCAACTGATCTGCGGTGTTAGGCATAAAGGCAAGAGCAAGACTAGAATGGTGGTGAATTAATAACTGCATCACGACATCTTTTTTTACCCCATAAATGACTCAAAGTTAGGGCACGGTCTCGATTTAATATAATTTTCTTCTTTTCATTGAAAGCTCATTTCTAATTAGTAATGGTTATCTCTAGGAGAATGACATTGGAACGGATGGTTGAGGGGAGAATTTTATTTGTGTGATAAAATTTTGTATCTTAAAATTTTTTGTTTTGCAGTAACAAAATGTTACATATTTCATGTATGAAAAATAAATAGTGTGCTCTTACTCAATTACAGTAAGATTGGGCTTTCTCTCATTTGTAAACCAAAGCTTATCTGCCATAAAATTTGAAAGTGTATACTGTCACAAGACTCTTCATAAGTACAAATTCCTAAAAGAAGAACAAAAATTCCTCTGCTCACCCCATCAGAGTTTTAGTTTCCTAATTGGCCAGTAGGTGAGTACTGGTGAATTGGAGGTGACCAGGGGAGAAAGGACCAGGACACAGTGGTACTCCATAGTCTGCGCACAGCTGAGGGCTGGTTCAGGGTAATCCGTCCATCCCAGAAATGGACTGAGATGTTTTCCACACACCGAGGGGTTTCTCTGAAGCCACTGGTTGTGGAATTCTTCAGGGGGCAACGGATTGAGTGGAAGTACAGGGGGAATAGGAGCCTTGTTAATGGTGACCAATGCTGAGATGCCACCTGGCCTTGGACCAAAGGATGTCAGCTGCACGTGGATGGTGCCTTTGTAAATAACGTTTCCCTGCTGTCTCTGACTGTCTAAACGGCCCATTGAAAATCCAGGAAAGAGGCTGTGATGTTTTCCTTCCTAATGGAGTCTGGAAAACAGTTGGATCTTTTCATCTTTAATGGAGGATCATTGATTTGTTTATGACTTAGGGAAATTTATCCACCAGACTCATTTATCTGATGCTGCCCAAGCTGGTTGCCAGTTTCTTGTCATTTTCTTCCGGGGGTCAAGGATTGTTTTGGTGATCTCATTCCTTCTATGAACCACAGGAGAATATTAAGAGATTGTGGCTAATTACAGAGTTCCTTTTGCTGCAGCTAACACTCAGTAACATTCTTAGAGAAAGACAAAATGTGCTAATGAGATTCTTTTAAGAAGCAAGATGAAAGGAGTTTTTGCAGAAAGGAACTTAAAGAGCTGGGTTTATGATTGAATAAAAGAGATAAGAGCAGCAGGTGGGATCAGCCATGGCTTCAACTAGCGTCTAGGATTCTCAGATGTGACTTGTTAATGCTGTTGTGTTTTAGTTCAAGTGCACATTTTATTCTTAAAGAGGAAAAAAAGGAAGAAGAAAAAAAAGAAAAAGAAAGAAAGGAAGGAAGAAATGAAGAAAGAAAGAAAGAAAGAAAGAAAAAGAAAGAAAGAAAGAAAGAAAGAAAGAAAGAAAGAAAGAAAGAAAGAAAGAAAGAAAGAAAGAAAGAAAGAAAGAAAAAAGAAAACTTTAAAGTAGATCAGGGTAAGAAAAGGTATGAAGTCCAATAAAAGCTGACTTTTCTCTCCGACACAGCTGCTTGCTCTGTTCCATCTCACTGCATAGGACCCCACATTCTGGACCTTGTAGGTTATTAGTGGGAGGAGCAATTGAATTAAATAAGGAAAAGGAAAAACCAAGCAATTGGTTAACAGATTTTTTCGTATGTCTATGCCCAGATCATATGATTTGTCATACTTTAGATGCACATTAATAAGTTAGCAAATCTCTGCCATCTGTGTGATACTGTGCTGGGAAACTGAGGGGAGAGAGGAAAAATAAATCAAAGAAAATGTCCTTTATCTTACAGAGAGATAAATTCACTCAAGATGACTTTTAGACATTTCTGAAACTATTGCAAATGAAGTGAGCTGCTTAGTAAGTGAAGGAGATAAATTAAAAAGACTAGAGAGGGAGTAAATTTGGCACTCTTTATTTTATAATTGCATATAGTAGTCCAAGGTTGTGCCCTCACTCCCGAGAGATGGACGGGTTGTATTAAATAAGGTCAACCAAATGGGCAAGGCATTAATTTCCTCTTTCTTATGATTCTGAATTAGCACCTCTTTGCATGATCCTGAATCCACAAAAGCTTGCTCAACCACATAGCCTTTTCAGGAGGCCTCAAGGTCTAGTTCTAATGTAATGGATAGTTGCCAAGTCACCAGCCTGGCAAACTGCAGGTCCATTTAGTGCTGCAAACACTTATTGGATATCTTCTATTTGGTGAGCAATCTGTGGGATGCTACAGATTCAGATATTCCTGAGTATATAGGTCTCACTAGACTATATAAAATTTTCAAATTGTAGTCACTTGAGTCAATATCCTGCTCAGTTACATGAGAATCCATTTTTCTCCCCAAGTGTATGTGGGAAGCCTCAGGAATTTCTTAGATGTTTCCCAATTTCTCCTGGTTGTCAGGTCAGCCACCACCTAGCTCAGGATCATCATGCAATCTGTTCTGTCTACGTGATGAGGCCATGCTTTATGTTTGCATAACCAAGAGGATTTTTGGGATGTTACCCTAGAACAAAGGACTACATTGCCTCCAAAGTAGATCAAAGTTGATATCTCTTTTATGATAGAGAACTTCTGAGACTTCCACCCAAGATGGAAATGTAGTTAGATACACTTTGCCTCCTTGCACAATCAAAAGAAGGACAACAAATTTAAAAACAACAAATAACCAGAACTGCCAGAAAATTGAACTGTATGGAAGTCCAAGGAGTTAAGGAAGAAACATTCATTCAGGTTGGTAGCCAGGGTGGAGAGGACACATGGCAAGGTCCAACTGGAGGACCAGGGAAGGCAAGGGGGCAACTGGTGAAGTGTGTAGCCCCACATTTGTGTGCAGATAAACCGAGAGGAACAATTGGGGAATGAGGCAGACCTCACAATTCAGGGTTCCAGTGCAGGGAAATAAAGCCTCAAACCTCTGACTGGAAACACCTGTGGGAGCTGAGGTGGCAGGAAAAATTTGTAGCCTCACAGGAGAGTTTTCTGGGGAGACCCACAGGGTACTAGAACATACTCAAAGCCAGTCACCTGGGATCAGCTCCAAAAGGGCCCAATTTGCTTGTGGGTAGGTGAGTAAGTGACTGAAAGCCTTCCTCACCTGAGCTGAGCAAGTGACATTTTTCCCTCTTGGACCCCTCCCCCACATACAGTGCCACACCACAGCTCTGTGGGTTGCCCCACCCTGGTGAATACCTAAGAGTCCACCCCTTACTATGTAATAGGTACCTTGAGACCCATTGAGGTAATATGGCCCAAATGAAAGAACATATAAAAGCTCCAGGAAAAAAAAAACTAAATGATGAAGAGATAGCGAATCTATCAGATGCACAGTTCAAAACACTGGTAATGAGGATACTCACAGAAATGGCTGAGTATGGTTGCAAAATAGAGGAAAAAGTGAAAGCTATGAAAGGTGAAATAAAGGAAAATGTACAGGGAACCAACAGTGAGGGGAAAGAAACGGAGACTAAAATCAATAGTTTATAGCAGAAGGAAGAAATAAACATTCGACTAGAACAGAATGAAGAAAGAAGAATTAAAAAAAATGAGAAGAGGCTTAGGATCTTCCAGGACAATTTTAAACATTCCAACATCTGAATCATAGGGGTGCCAGAAGGAGAAGAGGAAGAGCAAGAAATTGAAAACTTATCTGAAAATGTAATGAAGGAAAACTTCCCTAGTCTGGCAAAGGGAATAGACTTCCAGGAAGTCCAGGAAGTTCAGACAGTCTCAAAGAAGTTGGACCCAAGGAAGCACACACCAAGGTACCTCATAATTATATTACCCAAGACTCAAGCTAAAGAGAGAACCTTAAAAGCAGCAAGAGAAAAAGAGACAGTTATCTACAAAGGAGTTCCCATAAGACTATCAGCTGATTTCTTAAAGAAATCTTGAAGGCATGAAGGGGCTAGAAAGAAGTATTCAAAATTATGAAAAACAAAAACCTACATCCAAACTTACTCTATCCAGCAAGCTATCATATAGAATGGAAGGGCAGATAGAATGCCTCCCAGACAAGATCAAATTAAAGGAGTTCATCATTATCAAGCCCTTCTTATGTGAAATGTTAAAGGGACTTATCTAAGAAAAAGAAGATAAAAAACACGAACAGTAAAATGACAACAAACTCACAACTATCAACAACTGAACCTAAAAAAACAAAAAAAAACCCAAAAACAAACTAAGCAAACAACTAAAACAGGAAGAGAATCACAGAAATGGAGATCACATGGGGGATTATAACTGGGGAGGAGGAGGAAAGAGAATGGGGGAAAAGGTACAGGGCATAAGAAGCATAAATGGTAGGTACAAAATAGACAGGGGGAGGTTAAGAATAGTATGGCAAATGGAGAAGGCAAAGAACTTATATGTATGACCTATGGACATGAAATAAGACAGGGGAATGCTGGTGGGAGGTAGGCTACGGGGTGGAGAGTAAGAAAGGAGAGAAAGAAATGGGACAAATGTAATAGGATAATCAATAAAATATATTTTTTCTTATTTTATTTCTTTTTTATTTTTAGAGAGAGGGGAAGGGAAGGACAAAGAGAGGGAGAGAAACATCAATGTGGAGTTGCCTCTCACATGGCCTCCACTGGGGACCAGCCCGCAACCTAGGCCTATGCCCTGGCTGGGAATCGAACCAATGACCCTTTGGTTCACAGCTTTCACTCAATCCACTGAGCTACACCAGCCAGGTGACAATAAAAAATATTTTTAAAAAGAAAAAACAGAGAACTTCTCAGTCTTCTCATTTCAGTCTTTCAAGAGCCCCAACAATGAAGCCTTGGTTGGAGGTTGCAAATGACCCCATGGAATCCAACCAGTTCCGGTGTTCAACCACTTCCAGCTCACTTCACCTACCCACATGTCTGGGATGACCCCTGATTTGAATGACTAAGTATAGGTGCTATCCTGAGAGTGTTCATGGTCTAGGATAGAGGTCCATGGGGAAGTGGGCCAAATAGTGCTGCGGCTCCTTAGAGCATTAGCCGCCAATCCTCCAGCAGATGTTGCCAAATCCTTCTCCTCGAGCCCCTCTGTGCTCTGCTTTAGGGAGCATGAACTGAATAGGCCTTGTTGTCGCGGCCAAGTCTTGGTTTCCTACATAGTGCTGCTGCCCTTGGCAAAGCACTGACCCTGTAGGGCACTTGGTCTTTTCTGCTGATGGCACCAGGCCCTCTTTCACTCCAGCCACTGAGGCATTGTAGCCACCTGTGCTGAGCTGGGTAGGGCTGCCCCTTATTTCAAATGCCCGTTCTTCTGGATCCTTCCTTCCTTCCGCCAGAGCAAGTTACACAAGGCCATCTTACCCACATTTTAGTTTTTGCCCATTCAACTTCCCAGGAACTGGGGTAGGGGCAGTGGTGGTATCTGTGTTCTGAGCCTGTGTGAGCAGATCTCACCCTTCTCCTCCTGGGGTTCTTGCTGCATTTATTTAGAGAATTATGGCAGCACAGAGCCAAGCAGTGGTTCAGGCTGTTTCCATGTTGTGTGCCAATATACCAACTACAGCCGTTTTCAAAGCATGCTCTAGTGGTCCATTTTTGGTGAGAATCTTGCCAGTGTTCTGCATTATCTCCAGACATCATGAACCACTATCTAGCTTTGGTCCACAAAGCACCAAAAGTTAATTGCTGTATTCTCTGGTAGGAGTGGAGTACAGTGTCTGGGTATTTAGTCTGTATTTGTGGTCCAAGAGTCATTAATTTATATACTTATTCATCTAGCATTTATTGTAAATCTACTATAGACTAACCAAGTGGTAAGGAGGGTAAAGTAGATTTGAGACATGGTTTTTATCTTCCAGTAGTTTCTAATCCAGATGACCACTGTCATGTTGAAATATTTAAGACCATTCTTTCTCCCATTCTTACTAGGCGTGTGACCTTGGGAGAATCTTAGTTTCTGCGCTTCAGTTATCTCAATGAAGTGGAGATTAAAAACACCTGTTGTGGATGTTCCTCTGAATTGTTGGATAGAGCATGTTCAAATCAGTCCACATGAGAGAGCAGAACTGGACTAAATGGGGAAAAATGGCAGATTTTCCTGTATAGCCTCAGGAGGGATTTCTTACCATCCAAGGTGACCATCACAAGTGTGCTGCCTTGCCCTGCAGTCAGCTCTCATTCTTCTGGGCATTCATGCTACGACCAGGTAGGTGGGGCTTGGTGGAGACGCCATAGTGCAGTTACAGAACTCATCTCAATCCCCGAGATGCTCTGGAAAATACAGCAGATGACTTAGGAGTACAGAGTGGTTTCGCTCTTTGTTTCAGTTCTTTTAAACTAACAGACATCCACTGGGCACCTGCTATGTGCCGATGAAGCCTGTTGTGCTGCCTGGAGGGAGTGAACAGGTAAGGAGAGTGCAGCCCCTCCCTCACTAAGCTGAACGCTTTGTTGAAGAGATAAACACATACATGGTGCAAGGGAATGAATCAAAAGGCAATGAGCAGTACTGGAGAAATAAGTGAGGACACCTGGAATCCAAAACTCTGGGCTTCTGCCTTGGAGCATGGATGGTGTGTTCTTCCCTAGTATTTTAGGGCCAAGGTTTATGAGAAGAAAAGGAATTCTGCTGGGCCTTAGAGCAGGAGGGACCTTGTAAGTGCCACGGTGAGTGAGCTAGGTAAGAAATGTTATACTACTGCATACTTAAACTTGGGATAGATTTACCCTACACATATGTTTTGACCCTCCAGTGTTGACAAATTATTTTATTATAATGCTAAAAATAAATACAAAATAAAACTAAGGATACATTTCATGGCATTATAGCATAACATATTTATAAATTATATATGAATTAAACTATGAAACCAGTAACATTCTTGTATAATTTAGTTTTCTTTGATGGACATTGTTTTCTTGAAATTAAATTGCTTACAATGGACTTAAGAGTAGATTTATGGTTCTTTCTTCTCAACTTGTGTTATGATCTTTCCCAGGATGGACCACCATTTGAGTGACTCATTGTGAAATGTCTATTACATGGTGGTTAGAATAATGGACATTAAAGTCCGAGGTTGCCACTCAGAAGTTACTTGGCCTTGGGCAAGTTACTTAACTTCCCTGTCTCTCCCGGTCCTCATCTATAAAGTGAGGATGAAACAGCAGTAGAATTTTAATGTTTTCATAAGAATTAAAGGATGTGACTATGTATGTAAATAAGCGATGTATATAAAGCAATTAGAAGAGTGTAGAACATCGTGTAAAACACTTGCATCATGAATGTCAATTATGAGTTTTAAATGTTCCTGTTTAATTATTATTTAAGTCAAAATAAATGATGCATTATCTCAAGAAGCCAATTAATCCCCCCAAATATAATGATGAAAAGTAAAAATGTCATTTAATGAAAAAAACCATCATTGCATAATTGCCACTCTGCTCGTTGCCCATAAATCACCCCGAGACGGCGGACCTGATCTGCCTGTGGCCCGAACGTGTGTCAGTGTGGCGGCTCAGACAGTGGGGAGCTTGGTGGGCTGCTGCTGCCAGGTGTGGGTCACAACCCAGTTCTCCTCACATTTCTCGTTTACACTACTGTGACGCCTCCATGGCACCTGCTGCCAGGGGGGTTGACCTTCACCTAGCACAGACATAAACACAAGAACAAGTGGACTATCTAACAACAAAGGGTTCAACGTCACTATCGCCCCCCAGATACTGATAATTTTACTTTTTAAGATGACGAACCCATCAGAAACGTAAAATTCTTATACATTGTTATAGGAATTCAGGAAAGGAGTAGATGAAG
The DNA here is from genome assembly GCF_014824575.4 of Sturnira hondurensis. Taxonomy (NCBI): domain Eukaryota; kingdom Metazoa; phylum Chordata; class Mammalia; order Chiroptera; family Phyllostomidae; genus Sturnira; species Sturnira hondurensis. The sequence goes on from NW_028087015.1 coordinate 15,491,282, forward strand.
TTGTTTGGAATAATTAGTGAAGGCCTTGGAAATACTGTCTAATAACCAGGCAAAATGCTTAGTACCATGCTAAGCCCTCTATAAACAGTTTTTAAAAAATTCTTGGAACCTACCTACGGTAGGGACATGTTTATGGTGGGGAAACTGAGATCAAGCGGTTCATTTGCTAGATATCACTGAAGTAAAGGGAGAGCCACGATGCTCCAGTCATCGGTCTGCAAAGCCATTGCTCTTACCCAGGATTTTAATGCCTCTCCAGGGAAGGACAGTGGAAGATGTAACACCTCATGGGAGAGCTGAGACGGTCCTGGCTTTGAAGGCTACAGTGGACCCGCAGCCTCTGTCAGCCCTAGTCATTGCCCACTAGCAGGTGAGTCACTGTGTTACCCCACAGCATTGGTCAGAGGAAAGCTAAGCACTCAAATTTTAGTTAAAACAAAGGGAGAGGAGAAGCTGATTATCTTCATGCAGTTACGAGCACATCAATATTAATTCAGGCTTAAAGAGGTTCACAGTCAGTATTCCAGAAATATGTGTTGAAAAGTGATAATGAATCTCCTGCTACAAGATGCCCAGGTCTTATTACCATTTCTTGGGATTACTAAAGCAGCAATAGAAATATTTTTAGTGACTATTGACTGGGAACACTTACAAATAATCACACCCACTGTAATTACTCTCGATAAAGGCTATATTGTAAAACGAGATGAGGTTGCTTTAAAAAAGTTAAGAATTATTTACGGCGATATTTTGCTGCTATGGCATAGAAAGCCTTTGTTCAGAATTTCCCACAGGTTGACCCTGATGCTATGACTGAAATATCAGAAATTTTACTTCTCTGCCTAAAACTTTTCTAATGAATAATCCCAGTTGACCTCTACTGTCTACCACGTGGCAGGAACTCATCAACACTGAGAGAAAAATGAGATTTCTTACAGTTGCCCTCTTAAAATCTTGCTATAAAGAAGACCACTTTTACTTTATCTTTTTTCCACCTGAGAGCTCTTTGTTAGTTTTCCTTTCTTAGCAAGAAGGTAGCTAATCACTCCAAGACTCTGTGACCAGCTGAAAATGTGCTATTAACCATATTGAAGTTGTCATAACTCAAAGAAAAGACTGGCAACTTCTTCCCACTCTGCTATCTTTAACTTCGGTAATCATAATAAAAGGACCAAAGGAGATAGTTTTATTTTATATAAAAAGAGAAGTCCAAAAATTCTCCAATAAAATGCACGTTGTGTAGGCGGCGGCTGGGCCTGTCTTCATTCCACACCAGAATTACCTGCAGCAGGACAGATGTCTGTGGGTGGTTGTAACTGCAGCGGCTGTAACTCAACACTGCCTTTAGATTTCATTCCTGAAGATGGAAAGGAAATCAGGGCAGGGGGTGAATTAAGAAAATTGTCAAAGGAAGACCCCACGCAGATTTTGACCTGCTCCTCCACGTCAAAATCCGCCCTTTCTTATCTTCAGGGAACTTATGATTTGTAGGTTCTGTTCTATAGCAGAAAGAAGGAAGCTTCTCTCTACTTTCCTGATGTCAGTTCATCTGGGTTACCGATGGGAAGCATGAGGGAGGAAACTTACAACGTGCCTACTTCAAATGTAGACGTAAACATCCTTGGTGATGGTGTGGGCAGATAAAGCATGGCAGTGTATTTAAAAAATAATGCCAAAGCTCAGACTCCAGGAATGAAAGTATGTTTTAATGTGAGAAAATTTACTAATGCAGTGGACTCTTTTCATAGATTAAACGAGAAAAGTTATATATAAAAAATAACATTTAACATATTTATCAGGCCCCAAATTCTTATTAAAATAGATGACCAGGTACCTTGTTGTAAGATATGAGATATGAAACATAAGACACACATGCCAAACACATGCATGTGCACATTATACAACACATACAAGCACATACATGTACATATTGTATATATGCACGATCCACATATATGTGAACATCGGTTATACACACACTAGTCATAAGTATGTATATACCATATACTCATGTACATCGTGTGTATATACTGTATTATATACACATCAACCCCATGTATAGGTATATCATACTCCATGCCTACAAGTCACATAAGCCCTATTAGTGCATCAGAACAATAGCCAGCATCGTGCTTGATGGAGAAACATTGGAACAGACCACTTTTATCATCATCAACATTGTTCTGGAAGTGTTATTTAATAAAGTTATGGAAAATTTTAAATCAGAATTCTACACCCTGGTAAGACAGAACCAGTTTTTATTTTCAGATGATATGATAATCTACCTCAAAATCCCAACAAAATCCATTAAAAAACCTCTAAGAAACCATCAGAAGAATACTGGATAAGCTGTCTGTTTACACAATGAATACAAAAATAGCAAAAGCATTTTTACTTATAAATTAATATAAAATACTTCAAACACACAGAGCAATACCAGGAAACTATATGAGCACCTAAGTAGCCTCCATCCAGTTTAAAGGGAAAGTTGCCAATGTGGCTGCTGTCTTTGCATTCCCCTCCTGATTGCCTCCTTGCCTCAGAGGTAGTCCTCATCGGGGACCTGATTGTGCCATTCGTGTGTTTTTGATACCTTCATTAAATATCTATGTATTCTCAAATTCCATTACTGTTTGTGTGATGCCTCATTGAAAAGGCATCCTACTGAAAGAATTATTTTTCAGCCTATTGGCTTGGGTCAGCATCATGGGAGTGGGCTGCCCCTGAGTGGGTGCCTGGGGCTCGACCACGTGCTTCTTGTTGGTGCGCATCAGTTGTTCCAGTGATGAAGAGAGCACAACTTACTCTTCATTGCTGTCCTGAGCACCTGTGCACATGCTCACTATTCCCAGGTGTGAGTGTTTCTCCAGATGCCAGGGACCTGGAGTATGTACCAGGAACTGGGGAGAACCCCTTATCTCCCCCATTTCTAGACCAAGCCCAGCTGGGCTTGATTCCTGTTTGAATCAGCAGCATATACAGGTTCTCATTGTTTCACATCCTCACCAAAGTGCATGTTTTGTCAATGACTATTTTTTATTATGTCAATAATATGTAGAAATTGTAATAGATGTAGGAAATATAGTAGAAAGATGAGGTACTATTCAAAATAGCAGCGATAAAATTCTTAGGCACAAAATTAAAAAGCAAGGTGGTACAGGACTTGTGTGAAGGAAACTAAGAGACTTTTTTAAAGAATATAAATGAAGGCTTGAATAAGAAGAGAATGATATATGCATTTCCTTTTGATGCAAAAACCTAAGTTGGAAAAATAAAATTTTTATCTAAGTGGTTCTGCAAATTCCAAACCTAAAGCCATTTCCCCCTATGTGTTTAAAAAGAACGTAAGTGGAAAAGAAGCCTGATTCTTTAAAAAGGGAAGTGGAAGAGGGTGCAGCTAGTCCTGCCAGATATTAAATGATCTTATTACTCATTTCAGGCAGTACAATGCTGCTGGAAGAAAAGAAGATTGGTCACTGAAATGATGACTATTTTTTAAATTGTTTTATTGTTGTTCAAGTACAGTTGTCGGCATTTATCCCATACCACTCCTCCCACCCCAGCCATCCTCACTTCTCTCCCCTGATTCCACCCACCCTTGGTTTTGTCCATGAGTCCTTTATAATTGTTCCCCAAAACTTCCTCCTTTCCCCCCATTTACACAATGAAATGGTGACTCTTAAAGATTGAGGTATACATCACAAAAATGGCATCTCAAATCATTAGAAAAAAGATATATTTTATAAATATTAATTGGAGTTTCTGGCTGTGAATTTAGAAAGAAGTAAATTTGGATACTACCCCAGAATTTACAACCCCTCACACACTTTTCAAAAGAATTAACTATTTTAATGTAAAAAAATAAAACTAAAATGATTGAACAAAAACTTTGGTGACTATGTCAATGATCCTGGGTTGAAAACTACAAACCACCAAAAAGAGAAATTGACTACGTAAAGAAAAATAAACTAAGAGTAAAATTAACAAGAGATTAGTTGTCCAAACATAAAGAGTTTCTATGGATATGACAAAAAGATAGACCTCAATAGAAAAACAAGCCAAGTTTGCAAGCAAGCAATCTATAAAATATATATAATAGTAATTTAAAAAATGCATATTAATGCAATAATGAGATACCCAAGAATGGTTAGGTTGTAGGAAATAAGCAACATAAACTCATAACACATTTTTGGAGGGAAATTTGTATGTTCCTAAAGTCAAATTATTCCCATGCTTTGACACAGAAATTCTATTTTTAGAAATTCATCACCAGGAAAATGGAGACAGGAGTAAACATGTGGGCAGCAGAGTGTGGTGTGGGAGGGTGCACACCAGGACCCAGACAGACCTGGGTTTGAGTCCAGGCAGATGACTTCCTAAACCACAACTTTTTCATGAGTGCCACAGATACAGTTAATCACACCTAAGAGTTGTGAGAATGAAATGAAGCAATGCATGTTCAGAGCTTAACAAAACACATATAAATTTTCACTACTGTCATTGTCATTTCTATTAAGGTCTATCCATATTGTGCTGTCCTTCAGGCATTAAAATGATGGTGCAAAATTGTGCTTATTGACACAGGAAGATGCGTAAGACACAGTAGTAAGTGTAAATGCAATTTATGAACAGCATTTGTAATATGAATACATTTCTGAAATGTAGAGTCTTGCTACATCAAGATTAGGGATATTAGACAGTGGAGGTGCCAGGTGGAGGAAGCAACTTAGGAAGGAGGGAAAATGACTTAGTGTTAAAAGGTTGAATAAAGACTGAGAACTGAGGCACACTATTGGATTGACCACCCCAGAGTCACTGGACAAGGGGCACATTCCTGGAGAGGAGGTGAGAGAGTCTTATTACAGTGAGAGAGGAAGAGAAGGAAGAGCAGACAATTCTTTTAATAAGTTTTCTTATGAGGAGGAGCAGAGAAATGAGACAGATCTCAGAGACAAAGGTAACAAGGAAAGGATTTTGGGTGGGTGGGGGTTGGGAGAAATAGCACCATGTGCGAGAGGACTGGACCCAGGGACAGTGTGGGGTGGCCTTAGCTGGGAGTGTGGGCAGTCCACCCATTCATTTTTCTCAAGCCTGGCTACACATTAGGATCACCTAGGTGAGATTTTGTGTTTATTGTTAATTATGGTATTTATTTTCTTTTAAAATATTTTGATTACAAGGACTCAGGTAATAAACTAGAAAAAGATATATAAAGCCTGAAGGTGACGTGTTACATTAACATTAACTTTTGCTGGGTAGAGAAACTACCAGTCATATTCACTTTCTACTTTTTAAAAAAATACTCTTATTTATTTATTTTTAGAGAGATGGAAAGGGAAGGAGAAAGAGTGGGAGAGAAACATCAATGTGTGGTTGCCTCTCATGTGTCCCCTACTGGGGACCTGGCCTGCAACCCAGGCATGTGCCTGACTGGGAATCAAACTGGTGACCCTTTGCTTCACAGGCCCGTGCTCAATCCACTGGGCTACACCAGCCAGGGCTTCACTTTCCACTTTTGATAGATTTTGCCATGAGCATATATGTTTCATTGACAAAATAAAACAAAAACAAATCCAACTTAATTAAAAGGAAAGAGGAAGGTGTGGAAAACAGTATGAAAGTTGCTCTAAAAATCACAGAATTACCATATGATCAAGTAATTTCACTTCTGGGTATTTATCCAAAAGAATCTTGAAAGCGGCACCTCGAAGAGATGTTAATACACCACGTTCACAGCAGCATTACTCACAATGGCCGAAAGGGGGAAGCAGTCCAGATGCCCACCAATAGATAGGTAAATAAAAGATGGTTTGTATATATGATGGAATATATTTCAACTTTCAAAAGGAGTTCTGACACATGCTATAACATGGATGAACCTTGAAGACATTGTGCTCAGTGAAATGAGCCAGTACAAAATATTGTATGAGTCCACTTAGGTGAGGAATCTAGAGTGGTCAAACTCATAGAAAAAGAAAGTAGCATGGTGGTTGTCAGGGGCTGGGGGGAAGGGGGAACAGGAGCTGTTGTTAGATGAGTGCAGAGTTTCAATTTTGCTACATAAAAAAATTCTGGAGATTGATCACACAACAATATGTGTATACTTAACATTATGATCTGTACACTTAAAGTGGCTAAGATGGTGAGTCTTATGTTATGTGCGTTCCACCACAATGAAACAGTATGGTTATTATTGGGAGGAGGGGGTATAATGGGACTGAGTGGTAATGGAAAAAATACAATAAAGATTATAAATAAATATATAAGCAAGCAAACAAATAAATAAAATCTAAAAAAGAAAGAAAAGAGAACATTAGTTAGCTGTGTTTCTGAGGAATGACTGCCCGAAGGTCAAATTGACATTGGGTTGAGCTGCCTCTATGCATGTCCTCTGAAGGTTATTTTAGTTCTGTGATCTGTAAAATGCTAACACTCTTTCTTCACACTGAAAAAGAATTCAGTTCCCTAAAAGGATTTTATACCATGATTTGTGACCTATATTTTGAGGTTAGACCAAGAGTACTTCAAGAGTCCAATATGAATTCAAATTTTAAAATTTTGGCAAGATCAGTGAGAGGAAAAAAATGGATTTGGGGGATTCATTTTCAATTTAATCTATTTTTCCAGTTTCTAGTGCACAGTGTAATTCATTTCTGAGGGGCTCTATTTCAGGCAATGTGGCATTAAGTAGGATGTACATAAAATGAAGCTACTCCACCTAATTCATCATCCAGGAATCGAAACTTTGCAATTATGTGGCCGACCATTTCCAATCATGCCTCAGTTGTGAATCTAAATAGAATGGTTTGCCCACTGAAACTACCTATGTCCCTCTTATTGGGAAGGTCATAATTACTCTGGCAGTCCTCATCACTGGCTCTCTTTCATCTTCTAGAGGGCACTTCTCTTTAGACACGCAGCCTACCTCCAGGCCTGCAGTCTGCTTACTAACTCCATCCTGGATCGGGTGGGCCACCTCCAGACTGGAATCTTGGTGCACCTTCTAATTCAGGCATGAGGATTAGACTCCTACCGGTCCCCTATCATTGCACTTAGAGTATAGACATCATTCAGCTGCTGCTCTTTAAAGAAGTCCATTCTCAAGAGACCAAATCCCTAGGCCTGTATATTGGAATTACATACTAGTCCAGAATTAGCAGTACAGTTGTTGTGGATTACAGGTTCATGGTTTTCTTTCTCTTTTTTAAGACAGTATGGGAAATTCAAAAGTAGTACACGCAGAAGAGCCTAAAGTCAAATGAAAAATGTTCCCATAGCTCCTTCTAACTCTACCCCTGTTATAATCATTAGCAATTTGATCCATTTTTTCTATACTCTTTTCTTTGGTTATATAAATACATGGGTGTATCCTTTTTATGTCTATCATATTGTACTAAACACAGCATTTATTAATTTCCTTTTTTACATCTGACCACATCATAGCGCTCTCCCATGGACTGAATGGTGTTGTCCTCTTAAAAATTATGTTGAAGCCCTAATCCCTTATGTGATGGTGTTTGGAGGTAATTAGGTTGAGATAAGATCATGAGGGTGGAACCCCCATACTGGGATTAGTGCCCTTATGAGAAAATGAAAGGGAACTAGCATTCTCTTTCTAACATGTGAGGACACAGAAGGTGGCTGTGTGTGAATCAGGAAGAATTTTTACCAAGAACCTGACCATACTGGGACCCTGATCTAAGGTCTTCCGCCTCTGGAACTGTGAGAAATAAATGTTTAAGCCTTCCATATTCTGCTATAGCAGCCTGAGCTGACCGAGACCACATCCTTTGGATATGATTTATGTTGTTGACCTCATTCTTAAGACTCGCATAGAAGCCCATGTCAGGGAGGTTCCACAGTGCACTGAGTCATCCAGGTTTTACGAAGGTGTCACCAGTCTGCCATTTTAGACAAAGTTGCAACAATCATCTATTTGCCTACATTTCTGTATATTGACTCTTTTATTTCTAACAGTTAATGTCCAGAAGTGATAATGCTGGCTCAAAGATGCATGTTTTACTTTAACAAATACTTTCATGAGCATTTTGAACTTTTTTGCCTTTTTTTTGACAAATAAAACATTTGACTGTGTTTACTTGACATAGTCAAATATGGAAAAACTGAGGGTGTTTGTGGGAAGAGAAGCTCCCTTGGCTCATGCTAATGGACAAATGTTTCCAAACATTATACTAATGTTTTAGAAAATACAAAGCTGTGTAAGATGCAAGTGGTCCTCACGCACCTCTTAATTTTCTTACCTAATAGTAATTTAACTGCAAAACTACAAAGAAGTTTACTGGGAGTTTAGAGAAATGGGGAGAAGTGATGGATTGGTATGTACTGATAATGACAGTACCATTAGCAGCTGGGGCTGACTCCGTCTGGGATGCACCATTACAGCCAGTTAAGGTCCTTTATGGCCGGTGTTCTTTCTGACTGATTAGTGCCTGTGCTCATCTGGTTGTCAAACATTTTTAATATCCCTCCTGAAAATAATAGCTTCCATTTATTTTAATTGCACACAATTATCTCATTTGAAGCTCACAACATCAGATGCAAGGTTCAGCTACATTTCACAGATAAGAAAGCTGAGGCTCAGAGATTGAGTGAGTGGTTGCCCACGTACGTGATGCAGCAGCCCAGCCTGGTTAAGCACATGCCGCTGATGGATGCAGTGGCGCACCTGCTGGGGTAGTTAGAAAACACTGCAAGGTCCGAAGTCAGCCGCAGGAGATGGAGGACATCCTGGGCAGGGTCTGGGCAAATCCTTTGAGCTGGTAATGAAAGTGCTATCTGCTGGTCTCCTTCCATTAGAAGACAAGCATGGGCTCTTCAGGACATGGCCCCATGCTGCTTCCCTAAACTTGCTCCTCACCACTGTGCTTCAGGTTCTCTGTTCAGCTGGCTAGACTATAGAATTCATTACTCTACCTATACACTTTTATACTTTAATGTTATCGGCCACACTGGTTCTCTTTCCAAATTTTTGTCTGCCCACATTTTAGTTACCTTTTAAAGCATATTGAAAATATGATATTCCTCCCAGAGTTCACTGCCATCCTCGCAGCCACAGTATGAGTCCCTTTGGAATCTCATTGGTTTGATGTTTGTCTCTTTCCTAAAGCACTGGTTGTTTTTATCTTAAACCAGTTATCTGTGTGTGTTTTATAGTGTTGTTTTATTTTAAGCTCTTGTCTTATTCCTCTTCATATCACTCATGACATGTAGCCCTTAGCACAGACTGCACGGTGACAACAATGGCCAATCTAAAAATTTCAGAGTTAAGAAAGTATGTTTTGGGACTTCTGCCAAGATGGAGGCATAGGTGGAAACACTGTGCCTTCTCCCACAACCAAGTTTGGATACAACAAAAGTTTTGGAGAACTAAGACACACCCAGAGACCAGAAAACCGAATTATACGGAAGTCCGACAGCTACGAACCATTCAACGGGGATGGTAAGAGAGGCAGAGCCAGCGGCGGAGCAGGGTCGGAAAGGACAGACCTAGGAGTGCAGGCAACCCGGACCCAGTCGGGGTGCGGGGCAGACTGACCAAGGTTGCACATTCGCGCGCAGTGAGATGGACCACACAGGCCCCAGGGGGCGAACCCAGTGGTGGAGGGCTGACAGCGGTGGCACACTCGCATGCAGTGGAGCGGGGCGAGTGGCGGTGGTGACAGTGGTGCGGTGCTGGTGGGGGTCGAGGAGGCGGGCGCCGGAGGGAAGCCATCGTCCCTCTTTGACCCCGCCCCCACATACAACGTCACAACCCAGCGACTGAGTTGCCCTGTTCTAGTGAACACTTTAGGGCTCCGATCCTGCTGCGGAACAGGCATGAACAGCCCAAAAGATGGCACAAGAAGAACTCAAAGTCCCAGAGCCAATAACTCTAAGTGACCAACAGATTGCCAGCCTCTCAGAAGCCCAATTTAAAACACTATTTATCAGGGTGCTCACAGAATTGGTAGAGTACAGTCACAAATTAGAGGAACTTAGTCACAAATTAGAGGAACATATGAAGGCTAAACTAATTGAAATGAAGGGAGAGGTCCAGGAAACCAATAGCGATGGAAAGGAAAATGGGACTCAAATCAAGGGAGTGGACCAGAAGGAAGAACGAAACATCCAACCAGAAAATAGTAAAGAAACAAGAATTCAAAAAAATGAGGAGAGGCTTAGGAACCTCCAGGACATCTTTAAACGTTCCAACATCCGGATTATAGGGGTACCAGAAGGGGGAAAGAAACAGCCACAAGTGGAAAATGTATTTGAACAAATAATAAAGGAGAACTTCCCCAGTCTGGCAAAGGAAATAGACTTCCAGGAAATCCAGGAAGCTCAGAGAGTGCCAAAGAAGTTGGACCCAAGAAGGAACACACCAAGGCACATCATAATTACATTAGCCAAGACTAAAATGAAGGAGAGAATCCTAGAAGCAGCAAGGGATAAGGGGACAGTCACCTACAAAGGAGTACCCATCAGACTGTCAGCGGATTTCTCAAAAGAGACCTTACAGGCAAGAAGGGGCTGGAAAGAAGTATTCCAAGTCATGAAATCCAAAGACCTACAGCCAAGATTGCTTTATCCAGCAAAACTTTCATTTAGAATGGAAGGACAGATAAAGTGCTTCTCAGATAAGGTCAAGTTCAAGGAGTTCATCATCACCAAGCCCTTATTATATGAAATGCTAAAGGGACTTATATAAGAAAAAGAAGATGAAAAATATGAACAGTGAAAGGACAGCAAACACACAGTTATTAACAACCACACCTAAAACAAAAGCAAACCAAGAGGACAGCTAGATCAGGAGTGGAACCATAGAAATGAAGAACACATGGAGGGTTAGAAACAGGGGAGTGGGAGGAGGAGAAGGGGGGAGAAGGTACAGAAAATAGCATAGACAGTAGGTAGAAAATAGATAGGGGGGAGGGCAAGAATAGTAGGGGAAATATAGAATCTAAAGAACTTGAGACACGTGGTTATAAACTAAGGGGGGGAGAATGGTGGGGGAGGGAGTGTGCGGGTGGAGGGGAATGAAGGGGGGAATAGAACAACTGTAATGGTATAATCAATAAACTATATTAAAAAATAATAATATGAAAAAAAAGAAAGTATGTTTTGAGGGTAAATCCAGCACATAAAATGAAGGGGTCACTTCAAAAACCTCCCAGTTATTGTTGATTTTTATTGAAATTAAAAATTGCAAGTGTTAGTGACATAATTGCTCTGATAGTGCAATTGATGTTAGGTTCAGCTGCCTGCCGCAACAAAAGCCAAACTAATGAGACAGGTGCTGGTGAAAAGGAAAGAGGTTTATCCAAGTGCCAGCCAACTGAGAAGATGGAGAACTCTTGTCAAAGCCCATCCTAACATCTCAGTACAAGCAGAGGTTTTTATAAGAAGGAAGAGGGAAAGCAGAACAAAGGTGTTGAGGGGAGAAGGATGAGAGCTCTGTATTGAGGGAACTACATACAAGCCAACACAGTCTATTCAGATAACTGGTCAAAGGTCAGCAAATTTCCCAGAAGTAAATGTCTGAAGGTTGGAGTCTGTCTCCCCTGAAGTCAACTCTTGGGATTCTCAAGCAAACAGACCATTTATCTATACACATTACTCAGAGTCGACATCCACAGAAACAATGTCAAAAAAAGGAGGGTATAATTCCTCACTGTTACAATAGTGGTGCTCAGGGTGAATTCGAAAGAAAGATTTTATTGCCTAGAAATGAGAATAATTATTGTATTGGGAAGTATTTGGAATATATACAGTTTAGAGATACTCATGAGGAGAACCGGGCAAAGGGACAGCCTTCAAGGTGGGACAATGAGATCCAGAGGTGGCTTAGAAAGTAGGGAGATGAGGCATCAATGACTGAAGTATTAATAGAGGAAACTGTCCTGGAGGAATTTGAATAGAGAATGGAAGGAGAGAGAGAAGTGAATCTCCCAATTTTCATGCTTTTCAAACTATGGCCATCATCCCTTAGCAGTGTGAAGACATGAAGTTACAGATAAACCTGCTGAATATTTCTGGGGCGTTCATTTCAATCAACATTTGGGGAAAATACATTGTTATTCTAGTACAGTCACAAATATCTCAGGAGCATGAAATATTCATATAAAATACCAGACCACAAAACAATTTTTGTTCCAAACTGAGATTACCAAGGGTTATAAATTTACTTTGTTCTGCTGTAAGGATATAATGGCACAGTATTTGAGTAGTGTTGTACTAACCTTGAGGTGCTGCTGAGACATTCAGGAGGAGATATCTGGTACACAGAAGAGCAAGGGGAGGTAGGAACAGACCTGTAAAGGGTCTTTTCCCAAGGTACATATGGTGTTGTGATTTATCGTAAGAAAAACTATAGATTGGGTCTAAGTTTCTGATCCTGACACACAGTCCCTAAAACCCTCGGAATTTCCTAAATGATTACCGTGGTAAATATTGTTTTGTTATGATCAGGAGGCAACTTTTGGAACGCCTCTAGATCACGTAAGGACAGGAGTTGGTTGCCGGTGGAGCCAACCATCTGATGAGAGAGCTGGAACTTTAAATCTCGTCTCCTGACCTTCTGGGAGAGAAGAGAGGCTGGAGACTGAGTTCAGTCACCATGGCTAGTGACTTAATCAAGTTTGCTTATGTAATGAAGCCTCCATAAAACCCCCAAAGGAGAGGGTATGGAGTGCTTCCAGACTGGTGAACACATGGCGATTTAGGGTGGCACGGTGGCATGCTCTGAGAGGGCACGGGAGCTCCGTGCTCTTTCCCCACATCGTGCTCTGTGCATTTTTCCCATCTGGTTGTTCCTCAGTTATATCCTCATAATAAATAGATAATCTAGGAAGTAAAATGTTTTTCTGAGTTCTGTGAACTGCTCTAGCAAATTACTTGAATTTGGGGAAGGATTAAACTATAGCCCATGGATCAGAATGGGCAACTTGGGCTTACCATTGGCCTCTGAAGTGGGGAAGTCTTGTAGATCTGAGTCCATAAACTGTGGGGTCTGATCTTATCTCCAGGTAGATAGAGTCAGAATTCAGTTAATTGCTTTGTGGTATTGGACAAAACATACATTGGTGTGGGTCAAAGGAGACTTCCCCTAATAAAATCCTTGCCTGTTACACCTGTCTGGGTATCATCTTCTCAGAGAACCCGAGTGCACCATTCCAGTATTGAATTTCTCAAGTCTGTATTAACTGGAATGAGCAGGCCCAATTCCTTCTGCAGTTCCTCATATTTACTCCTCACGCATCAGTCATTAATATTTATTTAATCCCCAACGTGCCAGTCATGGTCTGGATCAGCTTATTGGTGCTTTCCCTAAATGTCTCCTGTCTTGTCTATACTGCTCCTGAAAGGTACATCTAGAAGTGAACCCAATCCTCCCTGAACAGACACTTCTTTAAAGAAGACATACAGATTGGCCAACAGGCATATGAAAAGATGTTCAATGTCACTAATCACCAGAGAAAGGCAAATTAAAATCACAATCATCATTAATCATCAGAGAAATTCAGATTTAAACCACACTGAGATATCACCTCACACCTGTGAGAATGGCCATCATCAACAAATGAACAAATGACGAAAATGGGTGAGATTGTGGAGAGAAGGGAGCCCTTGTGCACTGCTGGTGGGAATGCAGACTGGTGTCGCCACTGTGGAAAACAGTATGGAGTTTTCTCAAAAAATTAAAAATGAAACTGTTTTATGCCTCAGCAATTCCACTTCTGGGTATATATTTGAAGAAACCCAAAACACTAATTTGAAAGAATATATGTACCCCTATGTTCATTGTGGTATTATTTACAATAGCCAAGCTATGGAAGCAAGCAACCCAAGTGCCCATTAATAGATGAGTGGATGAAAAAAGTGGAGGTATATATGTATGTATGTGTATGTGTGTATATATATATATGCATTTGTGACAACATGGATGAACCTGGAGGGTATTATGTCAAGTGAAATAAGTCAGTTGGAGAAAGGCAAGTATCATATGATTTCACTTATATATATAGAATCTAAAGGACAATATAAAGGAACAGATAAAACAGAAACAGACTCATAGATAGAGAGAAGAGACTGATGGTTGCCAGAGGGAAGGGATTGGGTGAGTGGATAAAAAAGGTGAAGGGATTGAGAAGTACAGATTTGTAGTTATAAAATAATCATGGGGATGTAAAGTACAGTATAGGGAATATAGTCAATAATATGGTGCCAAGGGGGTACTGGAAATATTGGGGGAACACTTTGTAAAGTATGATTGTCTAGCCACTGTGCTGCACACCTGAACCCAACACAAAATAATACTGAAGGTCAACTGTAATTGAAAAAAAATTAAAAAAGTGAACCCAGTCCTCAATATAGTCTGGACAAGGCATATAGGAAAGAACACCTGCCTTCCTTGATCAGGATGTATGGCTTCCATTCAGACAGATTAATCCTATGTTGGCTCACAGGGAGCTGCCTCTTACTGTGATTTCACTGCTGACTTGAAATCTCGAATTATTTTCCCACTTACTCCTGTGGATTCATGTGTTCTTATTCCATACTTGAGCAATTGTTCTTTTGGAGGGCTGGAGCTTATATTTATCCATTTGGCAGCTTGTCAGTCAGTGGTCTTATCCTGATGTGATCTCTTAGGCTCTGGTTTTGGATACAAATATATTTGCTCGCATCCATGGCTTGATGAGCAGGCTTTGCGCTTCTGCATCCCTGGGAAGCAATTGGGAAAGGCAGCTGATAGGCAGACAAGGAAGCACACTAGAGTGTATTCCTTTCTCCTAAGCTTTAATTATCTACAAGGAACTGCTTTTCGGTGAATGTAGAGCACATTTAGTATGAGCAGATTCTGTGCATTCTACCAGTGGCAATGGGAAGAGCACAGAGGGGGACTACTGAATTTTTATGAGGACAGTGATTTTTTAAAGGTAGATGAAACATTGCCCTGGCTGGTGTGGCTCAGTGCATTGAGTGTCGGACTGTGAACCAAAGGGTCACTGGTACGATTCTCAGTCAGGGTAACACGCCTGGGTTGCAGACCAGGTCCCCAGGAGGGGGCAGTCGAGAGGCAACCACACATTGATGTTTCTATCCCTTTCTTTCTCCCTCACTTCCCCCTTCTCTAAAAATATATAAATAAATTATTGAAAACATAAATAAAGGTAGGTGAAACACAGAGGAAGTATGCCATTTCACAGATGGCTGACTCTCACCATATTTGTGTGTGCTTTTAATTTATTACAAGTTGAAGTTAATTTTTTACTTGCATTAAAAATCTCATTCATTACAAAAAAAGAAAGAAAAAAAGGAGAAGAATATTCTCTTAGTTTCAGGGGAAGTTAAAGATCTGGGTATAGTAATTTATAGGCTACTCTGCCTCTGATCCTGGGTCTTTAGCAGGACATTAGTAAATGACGGCTGGCAAATGCTAGGACAGTCAGTCCTGCCTGGCTATGCGGGGAGGCTGGCACAGCAGAAAGTGCACCAGGAACAGGTAACACCAGGCAGCTTCAACCTCCCTGCACCTCACTTGCCTCAATGGCTCCCTTGTCTATTCCATAGGGTTATGGTGAGACTCAAATAACATAATGGGTGTGAAAGTACTTTACTAACTGCAACCTGCTTAAAATGTCAAGGATTATTATTTAGAAACTCCAAGGATAACTAACTTATTCAGAATCCCACTCACTTACACATGATTGACACCTGAGTTTACAAAAGAGCATTTTAAATGGATGACATGTTTAGCTCAGGTATACAGAAGAAACAAATTCAAATTGAAGACAAAGAAGAGACTGGTAATTAGAAAGAAAAAAAATCACAAGAATGAGCAATCAGAAGCTCTTGAATTACTCAGGCAGGGTGTCAGAAACCTGAACGTTGAAGTCTTTGATTGTATGTCAGTGAGACAAAGAAGAAGCGTATTGGTTGTAGGGACAATGGCCAAGATTGTTGTTTCCCTTCCTGATGCTCAAATGGATTGCTGTTTTCCCTTCCCTTTGAACTTGGTCGATTAATCCTCTCCAAAGCTTACTAATTTAGCTTGCTCACTCACTACGCATCCTTGAAACACCTACACAAACCTTTAACAACTGCAGTGCTTACAAGAGAAGAACCTGGATAGAAGGGGATAAGACCTAGGGTTAATGTACATAAATGACCAGCTGAAGCTACCAGGTAGAAAATGACTAGAGTGATATGTGTGGTCTGTCCACAGGCCTTCGGCATCTATTTTTGTAATGAGTTTCTGTCTGTCCATGTGGCATGAAGTGATTGAGTATCTGTCCCTGTGCCTTCTTCTCTTGAAGTATAGAGAGCCTAAGAGTTGACGAGGAGAGCACAGGGAAAGCATATACCCAATCCAAAGTGTGAAGCTATAATTTAGGCATGTTTCTCCTCTTTCTTTAACTTCAGGGGGAGTGAAAGGAAAGTGGGACAGATTGAACAATAAATATACCCACAGAGTGAATGCCTTCGCCACAACACATATCATATTTTGACATGTTTTATAGGCTCCAATCTATGAGATGGTGCAAGGATCCCATTTTTTATCCTGTTGACTTTAATTAGGCTCCTAAATTTGACAATTTATTGCTATTATCAGTATTACTTTCTAAAGCCAGCATTCTTAACAGTTAAGTACCTGCAAACTCACTCAGCTAACTTCACAAATTTTAAGAGAAGATACAAGCAAATATATTTTTGTGACAATTTCTAGCGACAAGTTAATACCGTGGCCATAATATGATGTAGTGGAACAAAAACATATAAAATGAGTTTAAAATGATTTAAAAATGAGCCAAAAAGATTTCAGACTCTGGAGGAAGTGAAATATGGCTCAAGAAGATACATTTCAGCATAAATTGATGGATTTAAAAGAGTTGACTAGAAATTTCTGGTTATCAACCCTACTTGCCTACTAGTTAGTTTAATGAATGCTCTTATCGTTTCCTTGGATTTCCAACTTCCTCCCCAGTCTATATGCTAAACACCATGTTTTTAAGCAAAGATCCATGTAGAGAGGGTGCAGTGGTCAAATATGCGAATAAGCCACCCTGCTCTTCCCACCTTACCTCCTCCTCCTGCGCTCTAAGTCTTAGAGATTACAGGTGTCTTGCCAGGGTCACCCAGAACCTGCAGAATTTGGGGGACATGTTTGAAGGAACTCTTCTTGCCAGGGAGATAACCTGTTTTCTAGGCAACTACCTGGGATCCCAAAACACGCACCCAGGGTAGACATCAAAGAGCATGTTAAGTCTGAGAAGTCATTACATTGTAGTATTCCTGCCAAATCATCCCACCCATCTAATGAGGCCCAAGGGACTTACAGCTTCAGTCTTTTAGTTTTAGTTCTGTCCTTGGCTGACTCCTGCTTGGGAAGAGTGGTAGGGGAGGCAATCAATCCTTGGCTAGCTTTTTTGGCCTCTCTATTTTTGACGTCTTCTGGCTTTTTTTTCTTTGAAATCTTATGTTCTTTTTTTTTCTTCCCCCAGGGAGCCTTTTTTGTTCCGCTCCACAGTTATACATGGAGGTGTTTTGGATACAAGGATTTCATCTCTGATCACTTAACACCCAGCGAGTTTTCCGGTCTGGGGTTGTTGAGCATATATTCACTTGCTCTGCCTGCACTAAGCCACGTCTCCAACACTGCCAGTTCGCACTGATCCAGGATGGTGTGCACTCCCAATTTAGAAAGAGAACAGTCTGACAGTGTCCAGAGGGGAGAGGTGAGGGAATTTCAGGGGGAAAGGGGAAGGGTTTACAGGAATAAGTATAAAGGACACATGGGCAAAAACTAGGGGCGGGTAGAAATGGGAGGGAGGTGGGAAGGGCTGGGGGTGGGCTGGAATGGGAGTAAAAGACAGAAAACTGTACTTGAACAACAATTAAAAAAAAGAGCATCAGATGGGCACAAACAATACTATAAGAGGGAAATCTGGAGCATACAATTTCTTCTGATGGTGTGGAAAAGAATTCAGCCTTACCATATTTTACTTTGGAAAGTTTTACAGGCATCTTCAGTATAAGGAATACTCTGATTATTGGAAATGATGCAATTGCTGAAGGTGGTGTGAGTATCCCTACTTATGTCTGTAGAGGCCCACTGGAATCAGAGATGCCGGGAAAGTTAAATTTGCTTTAGTAAGGGTATGGTGTTTCTTACCATACTGTTAACATACCTTCCTAAGGGTACCAGTTGAGACCTACTGGTCTCTCTTATTCTCAACAGGTGTCTGTCTTTATGCCCATTTCTGGAACAAGAGGGAAAAACAAGTGAGAACATAGACAGGTCTGAGCTTCTCCCCAAGCCTTCACTGAAGCAGTAGGTCTGCTTCTCTTTGTGGTGGGCATATCTTTAGACTCCACCACAGAGACAACCCTGAACAATATAAACTTGCCCTTTTGAGTTACTTACCCACTCCATTCTAGATGATGATTTGTTAGAAGGTTTTTAACATTATTTTAGTCATTACAGGTTCTCATATGTTATGTCTAGTTACACTGGGCCAATTGGTAAAGGTTCTTAATCAGTCCTTACTTACACCTGTTAGCTAAAGATATGCTGACTCTCATCTTGCCTTAGGTTAACCTCAGGTGCTGTTAGTTAGGCTAGGTGAGGCTAGGCTGCAGTAACAAATCAACCTTTGTAATCTCAGTACCTGAACACCATCAGGGTTGGTTTCTTGCTCTGATAAAGGCCACTGGGAATCTAGTGGCTTTCCAAGGAAGCTTTTTTCTGGATCCTCAGTGACTCAGCTCCTTTCACCCTGCACCTCTGTCACCTTAATAGGTGGACTCCTGGATTGCTGCCTCAGGGGCGGAGCTAGCTAGAGGGTCACCACTCAGCTCCAACATGTGTCCCCCTGGAAGTGGGATTTGTGCTTATAGCCCATAGACCAGGTACAGACCCTGCAGGACAGACAGATGCCCAGTGAATCTCAAGGACATCTGCCTTAGGTTCCACTTACATTTTGTTGTGATCTGCTTTAATCCTAATTTTCTATTTCCTCCAATAAGTTAGCTACTTTTTTATCTCCTCCTCCCCCCCTTTCCCCTTTTTCTACTATTCCTTCATCTCTGTTTCTCAGACTTCGGTGCAGTTACATCTCTCTGTTTGACCAACCTCAATTGGTGGGTCTATACGAGTCACATCACCTTTTTAAAACCTGCAACTTAAACCATGGTTCCCACATTTAAATTTGCATCGGAATCACCCAGGTGATATGATTCTGTTGAGAACCACTGACTTACAGTTAAACTTGCATTTGAGAAGCAGGTTGTTTCCATGAACCTGGACTAATTATTTTTAGGGACCTACACTTTCTGCATATGAACACAGCTGAGACTGTGTGGTGGGAGCGGAAATAAAATCATATCTTGGTAGAAAATGTGAGACTGGAGCTATTCATGGTTTGGTCCATAATGGGATGCACCTTTTTTGTTCCTGTTTTCTCTGCTTACTTCTTTTCCTCTGTCCCAAATACGGGGAAAAAAATCCCTGTTCGATAAGGGTCTTCAGTGTGACTACCGTTTACTTCTCTGATGACAGTGTTGAGTCCAGAGCAGGAGGTTGTCAGACTGGGGTAGTGGGGCGGAGGCCGGCATCTGGTGCGGCCGGTGGATGGAGAAGAGTGTTCACCCTCGAAGTGCGACATGGCGTTCTCAGGTTCCCCGTTGAATCTTCAGTAAAATCTAATTGTTCATTAATGCCTTATGCAGTCAGTTTTCTTCTCGGGGAATGTGAGTGTGGAACAGAATGGTAGGTCAGTACCAGATGGCCCTGAGGGACAATAGCCACCTTGGTTCATGGGAACACATCCAATCTCAGGAGCCGACTTGGCCCAACACTCTGAGATCAGCAATTCTGGCACCATGAGATACTCTGTATATTGGATTGATTATCGTTCTCATGAAATGTTTTCCTTTGTTTCTTTTATATTTGTTCATTTGTTCTATTTAAGTTCATTTTACATACATTTATTGAGACTTTGCTATGTATTAGGCGTTGAAGGGATGATAAAGGTACCTAGTGCTTGTATTTTTCTTCAAGGCCTGAAAATACTGTTGCATATATTAATCTTTTGAATACAACATGGGCTCTGCTCTCAAATAAACTATGGGGATGAAATAAAAATGACTTGTGTGACTGAAGTGAGGAATTTGAGCAAAATGGAAATATTGAGAGGTGCGGGCATTAACCTTACCACAAAAGCAGGATTTTAAATAAACAGAAGATAGTGCTTTTAAAATAGCAAATGAATTAGACCTAATACCTCACGTTAATGAGGGGATTCCATGAGTGGCTATGTGGTTTTTTAATAGACCCAGAAAAATATTCTATTCAGAAAAATGAAGCATTAAAATGACTGACAGCGTTACTTGCCTATTTTCGTCCTTTCCTAAATTTACTCCGGTGTGAAGAGGAGAGTGGCGATGGGCACCCAAAGGAGGGGTGGGAGTGTGGGGCCACAGTCTGCTGTGGGCCTGCGCGGAAAGCTTTTCTGTGTATTTATTGCATGGCTCGCGTCAGAGCAAGTCTGTAATTTTTCTCTCAAAATAGTGTTCTGTTCAAAATAAGTAAAGAAAAAAATTTTAAGCATCTGTCTCTTCTGAAAACGTTCTGTTTCTGGCAAATTCTTTTTCCCAGTTTTGTTGTCCAGATGTGCTTTGGTTGCATAGAACTCCATGCAGTTTCTTCATAGTAACTCTTAAATTAAACCTCTCAGGAAAAATAAGTTGATGTTGAAACGAGGGGAGCGTAGTAAAAATATCTAGTCAGTAGTACTTAAAATACAAAGAATATTTTTTGGCAATACAAACAAGACAGGACATGCCATGGCAATACATTATGATGCTATTTTTGTGTAATTACAATGACCCTCTTAATTTCGAACTTTGCATGAGATGCTGGTTGTAGACTCTCAGACAGAACCCATAAAATGGATGTACCAGGGAGGGCTCTGGAGTTGCTCCGCTGCTTGGTAGTCCAAGGAAAAATCAGCACAACCAGCTCTGGCTGTGTACAGAAGATTCTTCAATTCAGAGAAGTTGAGTCTGCTGAGTATGAAAAAGGAGGGACAAAATAAACTCCTCCATGGAGGGGGACCACTCTTGTGCTTACAATGTAGAGGAAATGCCATTTATGCATTCTCTGTTGACCCGTAGAATTCTTCCAGCTCCAGTATAGCAGCCAGGGGAGGAATTGGATTGAGCCAATCATAAATGCATTCAGCCACAAGGTTTGCTTTGTTAAATTGTCCCTTTTGGCACATATACATGCAGTTACACATCAGTGCAAAGGGACAGTACCAGGTTTCTTGTTAACATTTGTTTTTATTGGCCAAGGAGTCAACACACACTGAGAGCCAACGATATACTAGACACTGTGCTAGGGTTACTGTGGTGGCCACAAAGGCCACAGCTCCTGCCCTCATGGAATCTACAGAACAATACCACTTGTATTACCTGCAGTAGATAATTAAACAACTTCCTATTCTGTGATGAGTTTAATGATAGGGGAGGAATGGATGCACATAAAATGAACACCTAGTGGAGCAGGGTTTCTCGATGGGTGTGCCCATACCAGGTTGGAAAGGTACCATTATACTGATCTTCCCACCCTTGGAGCAGCTGAGTGGGGCACGGAGTGTCCAGTGAATAGGGTCTGAACTCTCTGGCCAGAGAAACCCCTGGGGGCCTTTCAATCCATTCATTACTTGTTGCCATTCAAGTATTATCATTTCTGTGGGTGTCTAACGTAGTGTTAGAAGGCAGCATGGTGGAGGGTGCATTGCTGGAGATGATGGTTAATCTGAGGCTTCAAGTTCAAGAAATAATTCCAGGCTGAGGCTACAGCATAGGTAAAGGATTGGAGACCAGGACTGTCATGAGGTTTAGGGCCACAGTCAGTGTTTTGTTGTAGCTGTCGAGTCGGGGCAGAGGGCCAGGTGGGATGGGAAGACTGGAAAGGTGTGAGCAAGGGGATCATGAACCTGGTGAGGTAATTCAGCTTCCTCCCAAAGTACAGGCAGAGCTATTGAAGGACTATCCACAGGGTGGCCACTCAGTCTGCTGTCACAGGGAGGACATCGAGGAGAGGAACAGGCCAGCATGGGAACTGACTGAACAGCACGGGAGAGTTTGTAAGGGTCCAGGAGAGATGTGATAAAGGCCTCAACCAAGGCAAAAACAGATGTAAGCTAAAAAATCTTTTGCAAATTGCACAGTAAACTATCAAAGCTGACTTTACAATAAGTCAGAGGAGATTGCCTCTATGAATTGAAGATGAGATCTGTGATTACCAATTAAGGGAATTGAACGTAGTATGGATTCTTTAATTTCAGGCCACAAGAAATCACAACATGAAATTATGAGAGTTTAGGACAAATTTAAAGAAGATAGAGAATATGTATATAAATACAGGGCTGGCACAAATAATACCCCCTTTTTATTACAAACTCTTTTATTACAAAATCATAAGCGTGTAATTCTGTAACATAACAATATCACACAAACACACCGTATGACATTTTAAGTGAATGTGCAAATGAAAAATGGAAATTATTACACCCATATTATTACTCTACCAACCACACTCAGGCAGACCTTACTTCTGCCAGATCCTGTGTGTATGTGTGTGTGTGTGTGTGCATATATGGGGAGGGAGAGAGAGAGGGGAGAGTTGGTTCATCAGAGGAGAACATTTCTCTAGAGCAACTTAGAAATGTCTTACACAGACATCACAGGAGGTGATCAGGACAGTAAAACTAGGAGAAAGGAGGAAGTGACCTTCCCGTTGTTTCTGTCTTTGGGGACTTTATTCTTAGAACTGATGATTAATCTTACATCCTGGGATTTGTTTATCAGCTGCCAGCCTCCATGCTGTTTCCCTCCACTCTCTGGTGGTCGATGGTTCCAGTGTGGCAGACTGAGGTTTGCAAATCCCCACTGAGATGCTGGACACTGCTGACATTTGGATGTGTGTCATGGTTTTACGTTAAGGCGGTTCTGGAACATTTACGTAGCTTGGGCTGTAGTCTCCCTGATTCTGAACCGTGTTGTGGTGGAATTTTACTGAGTCCTAATGAATGCCCTTAGTTCGGTAGCATTTGGTGTGTTCGTGACCAATTATGTTGCCTAAACCAAAGAGGGCTGCGCAAAAAGAGGCGGTTGGGCTTGTCCCTGATATGAGACATACAGCGGTGCTGCCTGTAAGAATGCTGGAAGGGCGTGGGGGAGCGTTCTCTACTCACGGCCTTTCAAGTTGTGGGGAGCCCACCCCTGCACACACAGGGACAGAAACAGGTCTCACCTGAAGAAAAGGGGATGGACCTCATGACTTCTTAGATATTTTCCAGCCCTTTTGTTCCATTTCTTATGAGCCTTTTATTCAGCCTCACACAGCACTCAATAAAATAAGGTTTTGAGCATGAGCTTTTGAAATTAATGTGTTAGGATATTGCTAGAAGCTTTATGAATAATGAGGTTTTTTTTTTTAATTTCAAGAGCCAGGAGTGAAACACTCAACAACATATTACTTTTAGGTGAAGTTGCAGCTCTACAAAAATTGTTATTCTTACAGTTACTTAAAGGTGCTTTTAATTATTAACTAATTAGGGGGTGGAAATGGAGACTTGACATTGTCCTCCTGGCACATATTGTTCACCATTTTTTGGCTTTTAGCAGAGTGATAAAGGGCACTTCAGTCGTGATTTAAAAGGCAGCTGTCTTTCCCCTGATTGGCATCAATGTTCACCTGTGGCCAAAGCTTCCCTGGACCATCCCTCAAGGTGGAGCCAGGCCTGGACTGCTGTGCTTTTAAAATCACAATCTAGTCCTTGCAGGTCTGCTTAGCTCACTGATCACTCAGGAAGGTCATGAGCCGGCAGGCAGTTCTCATCCCCTGAGAGATGGATCTAGATCTGGAGGGTCTGTTCCATTTCCAGCCCATCTCCTGCTTCTGATCCCACCCGTCCCCAAGATGGGCAGAGGAGGGGAGTGATATTCTGCCGCTTGAAGACTGAGGCTTCCTCTGCCATCGCCCATTGGGACCTGATGGGTGCTTTGAATTGAAATTAGGTGGGGTGTAGGAAAACTGTCAGTGCTTGGACACCTGCACTCGAAGATTAGGTCGTCTATCTCTATGTGTTGACTGGTCTGTGTGCTGGCTTTGGGGGTGTGGAATACAAAAGGACAGGCTTTCTAGGATGTACGCTTCTTCCAGGTTCTGGAAGACGAAGTGGAGTAGAAGGTTGTAGGCTTCTTGGATGAGCTGTGACACAGATTCTCATGTGGCTATTTGCAATAGCTCTGCGCCCCACACAGGGGGCACAGAGAAGGTCTACAGGAGGCTTGGAAGCAAGGGAAAGAAGATCAAATCTCCTCTAACAACCCCCAGATTGAATGGGGGCTGTATATTCTCCCAAATCTGTAAGCTCGCCCTGCCTAACTAAATGAGGTACCTTGTAAATAGGGATCCAAGAAAATTCGACACAATATTCAAATGTATTTTGAACTGTTTTTCTACATCCAACCCTAATTTCAATTCAAAGAGCAATTTACATCAAGTACACTAGGACAGGATTGCTTCTTTGAGGATGTTACTGTTACTATTCTTCAAACTGTTACTATTCTTCTCAAGGCATCATCAGAATGGGAAATCCACAATAATTTACCTCTGCCCCTCATCTCCCAACCTTTCAATCTGTATCACAAAGAGTGATGAAAGAGGAAAGGGAATGAAGGGCAAGGTAAGCGACAGGTCGGTACCAAAGTGGGGATCAGAAAGTGGGGGGGATGGAAGAGGGCAGGTCTTTCCAGAACTGCGGGAGACTGAAGAAGATTGCTGGTGAACAGGAACTGAACTGTATTCTCTCTGGTCTGCCTCCAAAAAGGTCACAATTTTCGTAGGCCCTTCTCCTGGTCACCTCTCCTATGCAAAATTCATTTTTTCATGGGGTTGTGTTCTTTTTTTTTCTTGCTTCTTTTCTTCCTTTCTCCCTCCTACCCTCCCACATTTCTTTCTCTCCTTTTTTCTTTTCTCTCCTCTTCTTTCTTTCTTTCTTTCTTTCTTTCTTTCTTTCTTTCTTTCTTTCTTTCTTTCTTTCTTCTTTCTTTCAGAAGCACATAACTCTACTGTAATGGTAGCAGAACAAGAAGGCAAGGTTGCTAAAGAGCTTTGATCACTTAACTCTCAAGCCACCTCAGGTATTTCAATGTTCCTCTATCAGCAATTCTGAGTATATGTTGCTTTTCTCACCAGAAGCTATTTTTTAATTAAGTTGAAGTTATCCACTGTCTCACTGTTGATTTTTATATTTTTAATTGTGCAAGGCCTTCCTGTAAGCAACTTCAGAATACCCTCTTTAAACATTTAAAACAACATTAATTAGGCCCAAAGTTGCTGAGCCCATGGGAATCTTACAACCAAAGTGATCTTAATGGTATTTTAATGTACGAACTCTTCTATTCTGATGTGTAAGGTTACCAACTGGATAAAAGAAATGGCTTTGACATCCCAGTGGTTATTGGAGTTTGGAAAATGCCCCGGAAGGGTGGAAGGTTTGTATTTCTTCACTAAATGAGAAACAGTTAAACCACTGAACCTATACTGGTACCCACAGTGCTTTAGGGTCCTTTTTTGTCTCTTCATATTTTAAGTATATTGAGATATTCTGAGCAAGTGTTTATGCTAGAGGAGATAAATATTTCAAGGATGACAATAGCCTAAAAGTTGGAAAGTAGTAAAAAAAAGAAAAGAAAATAGAAGAAAAGAAAAGTGCAATAGTCTACAATAGGACAGATGTTTTGTCTTTAAAAAGAGGTTTGTATCCTCCAAAGACAGACATAGTAATTTGGGGGGCTGATTTGAAAGGCTTTATGTAAGATTAATTTATTACTTGATAGAGTCTTTAGAGTCTTATACAATACTCATTGCATGGACTACAGGTCACTTTTATTGATGTCACCTCCACATATAATTTCTGATCAATGGTTTGAGTAAAATGGAGAATGAGCCCCCCCCCCCAAATGAACCAACTTACCATATTTTTCAGACCATAAGATGCATTTAGGTTTTAGAGGAGGAAAATAGAAAAAGCTTTTGAAGCAAAAAATGTGATAAAATATTTAATAACATAAATAACATAATATTTAACCAATATAAATGTAAACAGAACTCAACAGCAGCATTAACAACCATTATTCCTCCAAAATTTTGAGGGTGGGGTGCATCTTATAGTTCAAAAAATATGTTATGAAGTCATGATTTTTTAGACCTTTACCTTGCTTAAAATCTCTCTTATTTTAGGTTTCCCAATCTATCACCTGGACAATTTCTTGTCAAATGCTACTTCTATTCCCCAAATCCTATGAAGTTTACTTTCAATTTAATAATAATTTCTTTGCCCATTGGTTCCTTTGATATATCCAAGTCTTTTCCAAGGGTGAGATAATTTTATTATTTTTCTGTAAGCAGTGCATTATCTCAATAACACATTTCCCTGGAAATTGCCCACATATTTGTCTGTCATCACATTTATTGAGCAGCCAGTATGTGCCAGCCATTGGGCTAGGAACTCACATGGAGATTCCCAGTGTGGACCTCAGGTGACCTTCTGTTTGTGGGATAGAAAAACCGTAGGTGCTGTGGGAGGTGAGGAGAGGGGTCCAAATCAGACCATAGGTTCTGAGAGTGCTTCCTACAGGCAATGCTATTCGTTCTGAGCCTTCTTGGATGCATGAGGCTTGAATGGTGGCAATGAGCATTTCAGATATAAAGGAGAACAGCAGGTCAGGAGGACTTTGTATAATGGCCAATTGTTTGGGATGGATGGAAAAACACGCATGGTAGAAAGTTTTAGGAGCTACTGAGAAGGCAATTTCTGGCTCTAAAGGGGTCTCGAAGTTCACACTTTGCTGATAGTTCCCAGAAAAATTGAAACAGGGCAGCAATATGAGTGGATTTATGTAGCAAAAGGATAGATCTGGCTGATGTGTAGAATATAGGTTGAAGGAAGAGAATTCTAGAGAAAGGGAAGCCAGCGAGGATGCTGTTTCAGTAATCCAAGTGAGAAGAAATAAGTGTTGGGTTAAATCAGAGACAGTGGTAAGAACAGGAAAGTGTAGAATGAGAAATACCAAGGCAATTGAATTGATTACTGATGTGGGCAGAGGAGTGAGGAAGAAGGGTTTAGAATGAGTCCTACTACTGCGTGGGGGATAGGGCCATCCTGTGCGCTGGAGGATATAGAGAAAGGAAGGTTTTACACGGGGTTGGAGGGAAATGAGACCATGTGTACATGTAAGAGATTAATTGGAGAAGTTATGAAGGCAGTCTTACATTTAAGTCTTGACTTTGGGGCACAGGTCTTGATTGGAGATCTGAACTTGTGTGTACTCAGCAAATAGCTGATGGTTGGAATCACTGATTTCTATGAAGGGAGGACACAGAGGAAGAAGAGGAGAGGCTTGGGGATGATCAACATTTAGGGAGTGATTGGAAGAAAAAGAATCCAAAACAGCACTAGGGAAGGAGCTGTCAGGGAGATGGAGAGAGAATCAGGATTGTTCATACCCCAGATGGATCCCTGAGGAGTGCCCCTCTCCACTGCGGCCACCTTAATTTCCTTTTCTCTTGTGAGTTCCTCAAGAGCTATGAAAATATTTCTTTTCACCGTAGAAGTCCTCAAATTTGGCTAACATTCTCTATAATGACAGACCCTGTCTCTTTGTGACCTAATGAATATGTAGCATCAGATGTCATTTGGTTCTTCTGTGCCCTAAAGAAAGGCTACTTCTTCTGAGACTTGGGACATAATTAAAATTACCTACTATAGGAAGAAAATTCCAATAGATACAAATTTCTGATGCTCATCGATAAATATTTTTATTTTTTTAAATTTTATTTATGTACTTTGAGACAGAGGGGAAAGGTGGGAGAAAGAGAGGAAGAGAAACATCAATACGTGGTTGCCTCTCATGTGGCCCCCACTAGGGACTTGGCCTGCAACCCAGGCATGTGCCCTGACTGGGAATCGAACCAAAAGAATGGTGCACAATTTAGAGAAAATATGAATAAATAAAAACACATGAGTATAGTTAGATATCCTCCTTAACATATAACTTTTTCAATAACTGTGTAACATGGTATTTGCTTTCATACAAGTTTTGATGCATTCGGTCACTCTGACATAACCTTATTCCTCAGCACTTGTCTTCTATTGAATGACCCTCAGACAGGTTTTCCAGGTGTCAATTCTCTTATAACCTTCTCTCTGTCTGAATTTTCAGTATATTGGGAGAAATCTGATTACATTATATTGTAAGCTCCTTGAGGACAGTCATAATTATTTTTATTTTTATACATATCTAACCCTTTCTATAGGAAATGATGAGTATATATACTGATAAGTTGATTGGTAAGTTGACTGACACCTTATCAGGGAAATGACTGATTGCCCTTCCAAGATTCTCTCTGCTAGTTGGTTCATTTTGAAATGCAGCAAAAATAGAACAACAAAATTATATGCTAAAATAAAACTGGTTTATGTGAACATCTCAAGAAGGTCTCTTTCCAATAGTAAAGGAGTCTCACACAAATTTTACTAATTGTTATAAGGTTTTCTCTCTCATTTAGTGTTTTAAAACACTGTGTAATGTTGACCTTCATCTTTAAAATACATTGTTTTTGAATAGAGAACTAACTTGGGAACCTATTGTATTTTAAAAATAGTCATTGTTTACAGAAAACTTACCCTTAAAAAATATTTAACCTGAAAAGAGCAAACTAAATAAAATTTGGAATAGAGATAGAAAAATATTTTCTGCTGTTACTTAGTGTGTTTTAAAATTATCTAGGTGATTTATTCATTAAAATGGGCAGGCATGAGAGGAGGTCTAGTGAGCCCAGATAGGATGGAATCCGTATTAGTTTCCTGTTGCTGCTACAACAAATCACCACAAATTTAGTGTCTTAAAACAACAAAAATGTATGATCTTACAGTTCTGGAGATCAGAAGCCTGCAGTGAGTCTTACAGGGAAGAACTAAATCAGTAGAAACGTGTTCCTTCTGGAGGATTTAGGAAGAAATGTGTTTCCTTTCTTTTTCTAGCTTGCAGAGACTAAGTGTATTCTCCATGTCTCTTTTTTTGCCTTATTTGCACATGCCATATTTTTATTCAGTCATTTGTTAAATTGAACTTATTGGGGTGACATTGATTAATAAAATTATACAGGTTTCAGGTGTATGATTTTATAATACATCGTCTGTATATTGTACTGTGTGTTCACCAACCAAAGTCAAGACTCCTTTCATCACTGTCTCTTCCCCCTTTTACCATCTCCTAACCCTAGTCATTTTTAAAGGACCGAAGCAGGAGTAATGATTATATACCTTTAATATATCAAGGGAATATACAGCCTGTACATGATAACATGAGCTCTCAATTCTGGATGACTTATGAGACAAGATAGGTGAGGATACAAGGGATCCTGGCAGCCTGAAAAATGCGCCTTTGTACACTCGGCAGCAGGCATGATAAGTAGCACGACTCCACATCTCCTTCGCAGGCAGCCCCAGAGCAAATGCGTTCTATTGATTTTTATGTTTAAAAGTCTCATCTGTTCAAATATCGTATTTAATGTTACAAGTAAAACTGAAATAAGTTAAAACTCTAACAGGCATAAATGAGTCCTATTGAAAAAGCTGTAGCAAATTGTGTAACTACAAGTTTATTTATAAATTAGTTGACTTTTCAGTTATCCTTCTTGTTTCCCCCATCTTTAAGTAAACAATATAAGTATGCTGGTCCAGTTTAAGGACAGGCACTTTCAAAATCATACAAAAGCTTCATATTAGGGGAATGTCTTCCTATAGTGATTGTTTGAAAGTGCCAACACTTTGACAAGAGTTTGTATTAGAATGAGAAAACTTGGGTTAATAAATATCTTTTTTATAAAAGTCATTTACATCTGAACTGACAGATGCTTGTCCTACTACCAATACATTTTTATAGGATAATTAAGTCTGTTATTAAGTCTGATAATTAAGTCTGTCATCTGTTTGTTATTCCCAAATGTTGTTCTGAGCATATGAAGTGTTGGCTTGCTTCCTCTTTCCTGTTCTTCCCCATTCTTTGGGCACCATACTTCCCACGTCATCAGGTGCCCAGTGCTGCTACGCAGTTTCCAGGCTCCCCAAAGTCAGCTGAGGTAGAACCTCCCTTGAGCTTTCCCTCCTTACCCTCCTACTATCTTCCAGCATCTTCTATGAAACTTTGAAGATCTTTTCTTGTGAGCAATGTCATTAAGTTCCTTCCAATTATCACACATTTGATTACCTAGTTTTTGTGAAGGAACCTGATTCTGTTTTTTTTTTCTGTGAACACAGTGCTTTTATTCCTGCCTTTTTAGTTCAAGTACAATCATCTCCTGAAACACCAATCCAAAAGAACCTATGCACCCCGATATTCATAGCAGCACAATCTACAATAGCCAAGTGCTGGAAGTGACCTAAGTGCCCGTCAATAAACGAGCATATCAAAAAACTATGGTACATTTACATAATGAAATGTAAAAACTATGGTACATTTACATAATTACATAGAAAGAAGGAGCTCCTACTGTTCATGACAGCATGGATGGATCTGGAGAGCATTATGCCAAGTTAAATCAGTCAGGGTGAAAGACAAATGTCATATGACCTCACCTATAAGTTGAAAGTAACCAACTAAACAAACAAGCAAACAAAATATAACCAGAGACACTGAAATAAAGAACAAACTGACAGTAACCAGAGGGGAGGTAGGAGGTAGTAACAGAGGGGGAAAGGAAGGAGGGTCTTTGAGGAACATGTGTAAAGGACATATGGAAACACAATGCTTTAATGAGAATTCTTTAGAACACAAGTTTCTTAGTATGTCATAGTTGCAGGATAAAAGATACATTCAATTGCTAATTAACCTTGGGAATTCATAATGCATGTTGGCATGTATGAAAACAAAATACCCCGAATAACTTATCTAATACCATTCAGTATTTCCTATCAGTGTTCGCAGAAGCAGAAATGACCTGAGACAACTTCCCCCATGAAAAGAATCTTTAAAAATGAGCTGTCTTACCTTGGCCAGGTGGCCAAGTTGCTTGGAGCGTTGTTCCATATACCAAAAGGCTGTGGGTTTGATTCCCGGTCAGGATATATGCCGAGGTTGCAGGTTTGATCCTTGGTAAGGGTGCATACAGGAGGCAATCAATCAATGTTTCTCTTTCACATTGATGCCTCTCTTTCTCCCTCTGTCTGAATCAGTAAAATCAATAAACATATCCTTGGGTGGACTTTTAATAAATAAATAAATAAAAATGATCTGTCTTCCTGCATGAGGAGCAGGCACTAAAGCCTTTTGGGGAGTATCATGAAGTGAAGCAGTGAAGTTTCTCAGCTGGTACATCCATTAGAAGGACTTTAATAGCAGGCACTGAAAAACACAACTCAAACTTTGGCAGAAGAGGGAAGATACAGGTTCGTTTATTAAAATCTTAACAGTAGATTTGCTTCAGTTGGGGCTTGGTCTTTCAATAACAAGTGATTAAAAAAAAGTCAACTCAAACTTCAGCAGAAAAAGGAAAGCTGTTCCCAGGCCATGGAGGGAAGGTTACCCTCTGAAAATCTGATAATCGGATTTTTACCTCACAGAGTGCAAATCAGACCTGTGTCCCTTACTGGGATGAGTTCTTTAAGGGTCAAGGACATTATCTCAATCTTGCCACCACTTAGTATAATGCTTGGTATAGAAGGCCTGCTTACAAGATTATTTTGGACTGAATTATTGGGTGGTATTTTTTAAATGTATGTCCTGAGATGCTTGTGAAACACCCATGTCTCTTCAAAAGGTGCGTTTTGGGACCACACTATGCTAAATGAGAAGATCCATGATGTACTAGCTATCTCTTAGCATCCTGAAGAATCTTTGAGAATAAGGGTACTCACACATCGGTCTGCAAGGAGCCTAGGAGGGGAGGACGGGGAAAGAACTTGTCAGGATCAATGGGAGAGGCATCTTGTCCAACTTGGCTCTGTGCAGCTCCCTTCTGTCCTGTATCTGTCCCACAAACCTGGGCCTCCTTGGCCTCTCCAAACTTCTAGCTCTTTCAACACTGTCAGGCTCTGTTCCTCTCCCTGTCCCTGGGAGGAGGCCACTGCAACTGCCAGGCTCATCTTGATTTTTTCCTTTCTTGGACTGTAATCACATGCAGCCATTTTCCCAAAGCCCTACTGCATTTATGCTGTCTAGTCTTCCAGGTGTTTAAGGTGGCAGGGTAAGTCTGGCCTATTTCTAGGCACACAACATTTGCAGTGAATCTGTTGCATCTGGCTGGGAGTGAGGTCAGATGTAAGGAAAACAGGTGGGACTAGACAGAGAAATCAGGAGAATCTCATGGGATACAGACTTCTGACTCCTGGATGCCTTCCTCACAGTTTCTCCTGGTTCTCTGATGAAAAAAAAAATGGTTACATGTAATTTAAATCCACGAGGATGTCTTAGTGGGTTTTCGACACTTCTAAGTCTAGTTTTCCTAAGACAGAGGCTTCAGGGTTTGGATCCTGACCTGTCTTTGAGGCACCAATGCAGATAGGTGACCCAGGTCCAACCCACCACCCTCTGCCATGGGATATTTCGGGTGGGAAATGAATGATTCAAAGAAGGAGATTTTGGATGGAATTCAATCTCCCAAAGCAGGTGGTTGCACAGACCTTCCCTGGTGCAGCTGCCACTGTAGCTGGGTGGCTCCGGAGCTGTTTCCTCTGTGCCCTGAGGAAGCCGCAGAAGAACGGGTGTCTCCTCAAGCAACACCGTGTCTGGGTTTTAGGCCTTGTGCCTCGAGCCTTAACCTCAGTTCTGCTTCACTAGCCTACTTGTATGTACTACTTCTTGCCTTATCAGCCAGAGTCAGCTACTCTTATTCAGAAAATTCATTGTCTTGGCTATGTTATTATGATTAAGTAGTGGATCATGATCAAAGAAGTACATGAAAAATTGAACATCAGTTTATCAAATAAAGAAAGGCTAAATTTAAATAGCTCCCTCCGAGTAGATCAGAGTACTTACATATATGCCCTATGAGTGTTATGTACTGGTTCCAAAGACCAGAAGAAAGTGAAGGAACTCCTTAGTTTGGGTTTTAGCTCTCAGTCTCATCAACTGTGCTGATTTTCCTGTTTGAAATAAAATCTCTTGTTGTTCTGGTGATTGTTATTGGATATTTTAATGACCTGGATAAGTCATGTGTTTTCTGAACATGTCTCCAGGCTTCATTAACATTTGCCTGGATGGACATTTGTAACCAAGGTACAGAATGTACTCAGTTGACAAATGGCTCACTCTAATAGGGGATTTGGAAAGAGCATCTGGTTTCACTAATTTTACAACTTCTCATTCCTTTACATTCATAAGCTAAACACGTCTCCACTACGCTTATAATTCATTCTTTTGAAAGATGAACATGCTTGGCATGGTGTAGAGATGAGGGCAACTTTTAGCTAAATGCTCATGCTTTAAAAGCATTGTGGGCCATGGTGACTTGTAGTGGGATTCTGGATAGAATCTTTGGTGTGTCAACTAAGCCAAGATGCGAGAGAAAAAAATAGCTCCCAGGAGTCAACTGATACAAGAAGTTGTCACAGAAGATAGGAAATGCTGTTGTGATAAAGTATCATGAACTTTTTGTCTTTTAAACAGAAAATCATCTTTACCTGGCCTGTAATTGAAAATGCATCTCTTGGGTTTTTTGGTGGGACTTGCTTAGAGTAGAGGTATACATGCTAGTGTCTCAATGGTACATCATCACCATGAATTACCTGGTGAGGTTTTTATAGACAGGCAAGAAGCTACTTTGTTGTGTAAACCTTTGAAAGGGGATTAGAGAGTCAGAAAAAAATCAACAAGCAAATAAATGAATGGGCTTTGAACATAAGAGGTGAAACATCGAACTATCTGTTGCTTATCCTGGCAGGAAATTGTAAACAGAGTGTCTAGATTCAAAACCAAGCTGTAAGAAGTAAAAGCTTTGTTGAGCTTTTTCTTGTGTGAGAATGAAAACTGTAGGTATCAGAGACCTTTGATATCCATATAGTGTGATAGTTTTATTTTGCCAGTAGGTGAAATTGAGGCCCTGGAAAGAAAGTAGCCTACTCAAACTTACTTATTAGGTAGTGAAAGAGTGCAAGTTAGAAGGCCATCTCATACACCCTGGCTGGTGTGGCTCAGTGGATTGAGTGCTGGCCTATGAATCACAGAGTTGCTGGCTTGATTCCCAGTCAGGGCACATGCCTGGGTTGTGGCCCAGGTCCCAAGTCAGAGGCATGTGAGAGGCAACCACACACTGATGTTTCTCTCCCTCTCTTTCTCTCTTTCTAAAAATGAAATAAATAAAACCTTTTTTTTAAAAAGAAGGCCACCTCATAAATTAAGAATGAGATGTTAACATCTCTGATGTGTCCATTGTGATGAGTAAAATTTGGAAGATATTTTACAAGCCAAGGGGCAACTGGCTCCTCTAGGCTGCAAACATTACGTTAAACCATATTTTCCTCTTGCCAAATTGTTTGACTCTGAAAAGTTGCTCAGGTTCCCATAGTCCTGAACAGGTTCTCTCTTCTTGAACATGGGACCTTAATAAAGGCCTATAATGTCATGCTGATTGCATTGGTGGGCACTTCCCTGCTGAATCAAGATTCAAAAAGGTAGGGTTGATATGGAGAAAAGGGAACCCTAGCACACTGTTGGTGGGAAGGCAGCCTGGTGCAGCCAGTGTGGAAAACAGTATGGAATGTCCTAAAAAAACTGAAAATGGAACTGACTTTTGAACCAGCAATTCCACTGCTAGGATTATACCCTAAAAATCCTGAAACACTAATTCAAATGAACCTCTGCACCCCAATGTTCATAGCAGCATTATTTACAATAGCCAAGCACTGGAAACAGCCTATGCACCTATCAGTAAATGAGTGGTTTGAAAAACTGTGGCTCATTTACACAATGGAATATGATGCAGCAGAAAAAAGAAGGAACTCCTACCCTCTTTGACAGCATGGATGGAATTGGAGAGCATTATGGTAAATGAAATAAGCCAGGTGGTAAAAGAAAAAAACCATATGATCTCACTTGTAAGTGGAACCTAATCAACAAAACAAACAAATGAGCAAAATAGAACCAGAGACATGGGAATAAAGAACAAATTCACAGCGACCAGAAGGGAGGAAATAGGGGAATAATGGGGGGAAGATTGGGATGGGTCAAAGAACATGTATAAAGGACCTATGGACAAAGATAATGGGGGGGAGGATTGAGTATGGGGAAGAGTGGTAGGACAGGGGAGAGTAATGGGGGGAAATGGGGACAACTCTAATTGAACAACAATAAAAAATAAGAAAATAAAACAAAAAGGTAGTGTTGAAACAAATGACATGAAGTTCAAGTGCAATTGAAAAGATCAAATGCATAGATGAAAAAAGGGAAGGCCCTGATAAATGTAATTCATAGCTCCAAAAACAAAAACAAACACCCCCTCCCCAAACAAAAGTGACTACAGTGTGGTGTTTAGAGATTTCTGGCCAGGATGGAGGTGGAGGTAGACCCACTTTGCCTCCTCACACAACCAAAAGAAGGACAACAACAGATGTAAAAACAAGAAATAACAAGAACTGCCAGAAAATTGAACTGTGTGGAAGTCCTATAACTAAGGAATTAAAGAACAAATACTTATTCAGACTGGTAGGCAAGGCGGAGATGAGCAGCCAGTGCAGAGACAACACATGACAGGGTGGTGGCTGGAGGACCGCGTAGGGCGAGGCGGCGGCTGGCAGACTAGGGGGAACAGCTGGGGAGAGAGACAGACCTCTCAATCCAGGGTTCCAGTGCGGAGAACTAAAGCCTCAAAACCTCTGACTGAAAAAACCTGTGGGGATTTCAGTGGTGGAAGAAACTCCCAGTCTCACAAGAATTCACTGGAGAGACCCAGAGGGCCCTAGAATGTACGCAAACCCACTCACCTGGGAATCAGCACCAGAAGGGCCCAGTTTGCTTGTGGGTAGCTGACAAAGTGACTAAAAGCTGGCAGAGAGCTGAGCAAGCAGCATTGTTCCCCCTTGAACCCCTCGCCCACATACAGCTCCACACCAAAGCATGGTGGGTTGCCCCACCCAGGTGAATAATTAAAGCTCCACCCAGTACTATGTAACAGGTGCCTTGAGACAAGGATATACGGCCCAAATGAAAGAACAGATCAAAGCTCCAGAAATCATAAAACTAAGCAATGAAGTGATAGCCAACCTATCAGACCCAGAATTCAAAATACTGATAATCAGGATGCTCACAGAATTGGTTGAATATGGTTGCAAAATAGAGGGAAAAGTGAAGGCTAAGAAAAGTGAAATAAAGGAAAATGTACAGGGAACCAACAGTGAGGGGAAAGAAACCAGAACTCAAATCAATGGTTTGGAGCAGGAGGAAGAAATAAACATTCGACCAGAACAGAATGAAGAAACAAGAATTCAAAAAAATGAGAAGAGGCT
Organism: Sturnira hondurensis; assembly: GCF_014824575.4. Taxonomy (NCBI): domain Eukaryota; kingdom Metazoa; phylum Chordata; class Mammalia; order Chiroptera; family Phyllostomidae; genus Sturnira; species Sturnira hondurensis. The sequence continues at coordinate 15,527,860 of NW_028087015.1, forward strand.
TGGAAACTTCCAGGACAACTTTAAATGTTCCAAGATCTAAACCACAGAGATGCCAGAAAAAGAAGAGGAAGATCAAGAAATTGAAAACTTATTTGAAAATGTAATGAAGGAGAACTTCCCTAATCTGGCAAAGGAAATAGACTTCCAGGAAGCTCAGAGAGTCTCAAAGAAGTTGGACCCAAGGAAGCACACACCATGGCACCTCATAATTACATTACTCAAGACTCAAGCTAAAGAGAGAACCTTAAAAACAGCAATAGAAAAGGAGACAGCTATCTACAAAGGAGTTCCCATAAGATTCTCTGCTGATTTCTCAAAAGAAACCCTGAGGGCATAAAGGGGCTGGAAAGAAGTATTCAAAATTATGAAAAGCAAGAACCTACATCTCAGATTACTCTATCCAGCAAGCTATCATATTGAATGGAAGGGCAGATAAAATGCCTCCCAGACAAGGTCAAGTTAAAGGAGTTCATCATCATCAAGCCCTTATTATTCGAAATGTTAAAGGGACTTATCTAAGAAAAAGAAGATAAAAAATGCGAACAGTAAAATGACAACAAACTCACAACTATCAACAAATGAACCTAAATAAACAAAAACAAAAACAAACTAAGTACACAACTAGAACAGGAGCAGATTAACAGAAATAGAGACCACATGGAGGGTTACCAGCAGGGAGGGGGTGGGGGGAGAATGTGGGAAAAGGTACAGGGAATAAGAAGCATAAATGGTGGGTAGAAAATAGACAAGGGGAGTTTGGGAATAGTATAGAAAATAGAGAAGCCAAAGAACTTATATATATGACCCTTGGACATGAACTAAGGTGGGGAGGATGCTGGTGGGAGGGGGTCGCAGGGTGGAGGAGAATAAAGGGGAGAAAGGAACGGGAAAAATGTAGTAGCATAATCAATAAATATATTAAAATGACTAGAGTTTTAGTTGATTGAACTTAGAATTTATAAGTGTGCTGTGACTATTGAAGAAACTAAAAGGCCCTGGCTGGTGTGGCTCAGTGGATGGAGCACTGGCCTGCGGATTCAGTTTCCATGTAGGGCACATGCCTCTGCTGTGGGCCAGGTCCTCGCTGTGGGGTGCCCGAGAGGTAACCCCACACTAATGGGGTTACCCTCTCCCTCTCCCTCTCTTTCTTCTTCTTTTCCCCTCTCTCTAAAAATAAACAAAATTAAGAAAAACTAAAAGGAAACAGGTTGAATTACTATATTTTGCCATATATAATGTGCAGTCACCTGCTTAAATTTTTGAGGAAAAAAATAAGGATGCATATTATACATGGGTAGAACAAATGCTGCACCTATTTAAATGTTTTTAATTCTTTTATTTAGGCTTATGCATGAAAAGCCTAACTCTAGAAAGCAATAACAATATCTGTATGCAAAATAATACCCTGGAATGTGATAGCTGGTTTTGTTTCTAAATACAAATTAAAAAAATTGAATTAAAAAATTTAAAAAAGATTTTTTTCCCTGAACACTTGAGCCAAATACGTGGGTGCACATTATATGTGGCAATAAATAGGAATCGAGCTCAGGGTCTGGGAGACCTAGCAAAAGTAACTTACAGGGTGAACAGGTATGAGTTCAATACAATAGGGAACTTTCTTTCTACTTAGTGTATTGGACTGGGCTGTCTTAATTTGGTGTGTGTTTCTGGAAGGATGTGAGCATCTTGGTGAATATCTGTCAGGGACCTGGAATATCTGTTTTGAACTGGATGTTCCCTAAGTCTCACTGAAATTCAAGTGTATGAGTCCAGAGGCCAGGCTAACTCTTCAAGCCCCACCACTTAGTATTTAACCTCTCTGAGCCTCTCTTTCCTTGGCTTTGAGAACAAATATTTTAAATTATTTTTTAATTTTAAGATTTAAAAAATCAATTAAAAAATACATAGCAAAGCCCCTTTCGAGGTGCTTGATACATGTTAATTTTTAAACAGTTTGTGTCTTCAGAGCTGTCCTTCACTCCATGTGTAATAACTGGTGCAGGCAAGAGAATGGGGCCCCATGATGACTAATGGGATACCCTGAGACTTTTGGTGATGCCTCGTGGAGTTATTCTTGCTTAATGGATTTAAGCTGAGATGACAAACTTCCTGGAGATTTTATTACATTTGAACCCAGATATTACAGCCAGGACAGCTGGAGATGGAGTTGAGAGATGGAAAGGAACAGGCTCATGATGACTGTATCTGGCTTCTGAATCCAGCTGTGTCTGAAGCCTGCTGACTTCTGGGCTTTTCATTTGCAGAGTAAATTGATTTTATTTCCCTAAGTGCAGTGTGGGTCAGGTTTTCAGCAACGTGCAACAAAAGTATTGGAACAGTGGCAGTCCTGGAGAGAGACCTCCTCTTCTCTTTGTAGAGGTATTATTATGTTTAATGTGAAGACTCTACTGGGCAGCTACTCCTGCCTTCCATGCAGGAGGCTATGGAGTCGCTGAAAGCACCACTTTCCCTGATCATCTCTGCTCAGAGAGCAGGGAGACCAACTGTGATACATCAAGGGCGTGCTGACCTAAAAAGTTTACTTGTTATTCTTGGCGGCTCCTAGCTTACAGACAGTCCCTTTAAAACCCCAGCTGCTGCTTCTTTAATTCTCCCTCCAGGTGTCAAAGGCCTGATCAATAATGAACATCTCAAATGTCTTCAAACTTAATTTAGCATCTGGCTTGAGGAAGTAAATGCCAAGTCTGGGTCTCATGGCAAGAAAAGTTGGAACCAAAACAGAAATGCTGAGAAATGCTTAGTCACAGTGTACCATAGCTTCACAGGAGATTTTCTTTCTCTCTTTTTAAAGTAACATCTGCTTGCTAATTAAGTTAACCTTGTCAAAGCGGCAAAAAAATGTGTTAAGCTGATATAAGAGGACACAAAATCTGTGGTGCTATGATTGAACGAGACTGTCAAAATGACTGCTGGATCTTTCTGATGGCAGCTTGTCTTAAAGACCTCTGGATTCTTCTCAGGAACTCAGAGAAAGAGGTGGTTCTGCTCACTGGCTTGAACATGAAGCTTGGTGGTCCAGCTGCTGGAGGAAGGACTTAAGGGTTCTATCAGATTCTGTAGATGTCAGTCATTCAACGTCAGCATCTTCTCCAGAGAAACCTTCTCCCTCTGGTAGCATTGTGGAAACTGTCTGCAAAAGCAGCAGGCACACCCTTTCCCAAATCTGGTTCAGATACAGAGGTTGGTAATTCTCCATATACCAGAGAATTTGTGAGAAGGCTTATCACTCACTCGGAGGACTTTCTGGCAGAGCTGGGTGGATGTAAGCAGGTCCAAGTTGACTTGGGCAGAGCAGAGGGAGTGGGTTGGGCTTTATGATAAGTGGCTAATTGGTGGTGGTGGTGGTGGGGTGTGGAAAAGTTCCCAAGCATGGGAGCTTTATGTTTCCTGCTATCACCAAAAAAGGAAGTGAGCTCAAGGTTTTCTTATCAATTTATCCACATGCAGGGCCAAAGGGAAAGAGGGAGAAAGGCTTAAGTCAGCAGTGAAAAATCAAGGAGGAAGTCAGACTCTGTTAAAATTAGATGTGATCTTCCCTAAAAAAGGGGTATTAGCCTTCCACAATTTTTTTTTTCTCACAGTTCTGGAGGCTGGAATCAGAAATCTAGGTGTTAGCAGGGTTTGTTCCTTCCAAACACTCTGAGGAAGAATTTATTTCACGTCTCCTTTTCGGCTTCTGGGGGCAGCAGGCATTCCTCGGCCTGTGGATGCATCACTCCGACCTTTGCCTGCATCTTTACACGGCCTTCTTCTCGGTGTTTCTTTTAAAGAGACATGCTCATTGGATTTGTCATTCTGTATGACCTCATTTTAATCTTTGCTTGGGTTGTATCTGCAAAGACCCTGCTTCCAAATAAGGTTACATTCTGAGTTTTCAAGTGAGGGTGAGTTTAGGGGACACTATTCAAGTCAGCACACAAAGTGAAGCCATTTTGTTATTACGTTTGTAAAAGTGTGTTCTTTAGCACATTTATCAGATGGCTGAATTTCTGTACTCAAGGGAGACCGTCACAAGCTCATAGGGCCCCCAGGGACAACATGCTTTTTAAAGAGGACTGAGACCTAATGGAAAGATTTGCACAGAGGTGGAGTGGCACGGGAAGGGGAGGGGCAGAAATGCCATCTGCTCGGCACTCACCTGGGGCAGAGGGCGGAGAAATCAGTGACCTCACTGGCCTAGTAGCTCAACAGGGACCTGGGCTGAGTCAGGAAAGGCTGTGATGTTTGGGGAAGTGTCATAAAGCCCAGTTTGGAAACTGGGATGTCTTCCTGTTATCTTCTCAATGGTCTCAAGATGGGTGGTTGGCTGTGCTTTAAATACAGCTCTCTATGGCTACTTTGGCTGCCATCACAAAGTAGCTCAGATCAGTGGCTTAAACAAGAGAACTTAATTTTCTCTGAGTTCCAGAGGCTGGGGTTTTGTGATTATGACGTCAGCAGAGCTGATTTCTTCTGGGGCTTCTCTCCTTGGCTTGGAGATGGTTGTCTTCTCCCTGATCTTCACATCATCTTCCCTCTTTGCATGGCTGTGCCCTGATCTTGTTTTAAGAACAGCAGTCCTATTGGATTAGGGTTATCCCAAATGAGCTTGTTTAACTTAATTACCTTTGAAACAATCTTATCTTCAAAATTGGGATTCACCTCTTCATTATATGAATCTGGGTGTCATATTTCAGCCCCAAACAATCTATTCCACTCTTTGGTGATCAATGAGCAAGGCATGTGCCTTTCTTTACTGACACATTTCTCTGTCTCTTAAAGTTATGAGTGTCTTTCAAGGAAGCATTGAAACACGGGGTGGCAGAGCCTGAGGCGGAGCCAGAACCCTGGGACCTCAGAACCCTGGGACCTCAGAACCCTGCCTCAGTTGAAAAGGGTGGACCACTGTGAATGGGGAGGGGGTGGGATCGGCTGGGGCACTATGAGAACAGCTTCTTGCCATCTTCCCTTGGAAAATCCCAGCCTTCAGGGGTTCCCTCTGTCATTTATACCGTGACTTCCACTCACACCGGGAACTTCCATCTCTCTACCAGAGGAAGACCCGGTTGCAAATAAGCTTGTTTCTTTGAATGAGACTTAAAAATATAAGGACCCAAATTGTGATTGTAATTCTAGTTACTGAGCAGAATTTCATGTGTTCTATGTTAATGAACTTGATGGGGGAACCCTTTCACAATGTATTCATGTATCAAATTATCACATTGTACGCTTGAAATATCTTATGTGTCAGTTACACCTCAATAAAGCTGGAAAATATTTTCAAACACTTGATCTTTTGTTACACATATCCCTACACTTCCTATTTCCTATTTGTTTTATGTGTATTTAATCTTTTGCTGCCTCCACCTCAAGATGCATAAATATTGTTAATTAACATAAATAATTTTAGCAAAAAATCTTCTTAAAGAAAAAACAGAAATATTTATGAGAATCACCACCTGTTCAGAGATTCCAGAAGAATACCACAATAGAAAAGGAAGGAGTTTTATTGCCATCCACCAAAGTATTTAATATAAGCTACATTCTTTGAGGGACTCACCCTAGGAATTTAGATATCCATACAGCAAAAAGCTATTCTAAGACTGGACTCAATGACAGTGCTATGGCAAATGCCAGATGCGGTAGACAGACTGGAGCTAGCCTCCCCCCCCAACATGGCTGTGCCCTGATCCCTGGAACCTGTGAATATGTTACCTTACATGGCAAAATGGACTTTGCAGATGTGATTTCACTAGAGAGCTTGAGACGGGGACATTATCAATGTATCACATGGGTCCTTATGAGAGAAAGGAGGGAGGCAGCATAGAAAGAGAGAGAGGGAATTTGATTGAGGAAGCTCTCTCCTTGCCTTACCCGTGGTGCCTAGGAGCACAGGTGGCCTGTAGCAGCTGGAGAGACCAGGGAATCGAATTCTCCCCTCAAGCCCCCAAAGGAATACAACTCTGATGACCTGTCTTGAGCTTCTACCTTCAGAGCTACTAAATTTCTGGGTTTTTTAAAAGCCATTACGTTGGTGGTAATTTGTTATAGCAGCCATAAGAAATTAATACCTCAGGGTTGTATCTGAAGTAGCCAGAAGCAGCTGTGTGACATTATCGCTGGGACACAGGAACCACCGCCTCAGCACAGCCAAGGTTGCAAACAGCGTTCTATTTCTTCATTTTTGTAAAATGAAATATGCAGTACAGGTCATTTGTGTGGCTGCCTTTCCCTGCTCCTGGCGGTTCCGGAATTCGAGGCTCAGTGGGTGATGGCTAGCACTACTCTCCAACCCTTGGAAAACACCCTCCTTCTCAGGGACCCGCCGCCTGAGAAAGTTCCAGGTTTGCTTATGAACAGCTCTGTTTTCCTCATTACATCCGTTTGCCAAGAATTTTTGTATCATGCCTCTTCCAGGATAACTTCCATAAATGTTGGTCGGACGAGCGAATGCTAATTACACATTTGTACAGCAGTTTACCAAGTCATGGGCAGTGAGAGCTGCTGCTGGGCTTTATCAGCTCGCAAGAGCTGGTTGATAAATTTTGAGGAATTTGCAAGCTTGTTGTTAAATGCAGCCATTCTTAAGTACTGGATTATAGAAACTTTCAATGAAATCAATGATCGTGAAACCAAAGGTAATAAATACTCAGAATCCATCACAACCTAATTATTTCACTGCCTTTTACTTTTACCTATGCTCTTGAAATTATTTATGTCTACTTTATTTGTATCCTGGAAATCAAATATTGGCCTGTTACTGAGCATCACTTCTAACTCTGAATCAGTGACATCGTATTGGTAGCTTGAAAATTGTGTGTGCATGAACAGCACCGAAATTGGCCAATGCTAGACACCACGATTTTTTTTCTTTGAATCAGTTGTTAAACATTCACCAGTCTTATACTGATCATAAATCCGACCTGATCGTCACAGAAACTGCCAGATGGCAACATTATCCTCAGTTTTAGTATATAATGTTGCAACTATGATAACTGCTTTTTGTCCCTTTGGCTATGATCAAGTGTAGTACAATAATTGAGATTAATCAAATAATAAATTTCAGAATTGATTTTTATTTTTCTATTAAGCATTACTCCTTAGAAACATAATGGCAGAAATATAGATTAAATTAAGGGTTGCCAGGTAAAATACAGGATGCCCAGTTAAATTTGAATTTTAGAAAACAATAAAAAATTTCTAGTGTGAAAATGTTCCAAATATGGAATTGGACATGCTTATATTTAAAACAAAATATTGTCTATTTCACTGAAATTTAATTTTAACTGAATGTCTTGCATTTTTGTTTGTTGAATCTGGCAACCTTAATTAAATACTATCTATGTTTACATATTAACAATGGGAAGATTTCTTGCTCTAGTGCTATTATTTAAAAAAAGATCTGTTTGCTTTACCACTGACTCTAGGCAGCTCTCTCAATTTTTGCTAGGGTCAAAATTAATCACATAAAATTGTTTATGATAAGCTAGTAACTAAACTAGTGAACTTGCATCCCAATGTACTTCTACCTAAAAGGGACTTCTCTTTTCTGCCTTTTCGACATCTCTGGAACAGTCTAAAACAAAATGGAACTGTTTAAAAATACAGGGCCCAGCAGAAGTAATGCCTGCTTAAGTGTGGTTGGTAGGGTAATAATATGGGTGTAATAATTTATAGTTTTAATCGAACATTTCACCTAAAATGTTATATGGTGTACTTGAGTGTGATATTGTTACATTACAGGATTACATGCTGATGATTTTTAGTAAAAGATTTTAGAATAAAAAAGGAGCATTGTTTGCGCCGGAGCCTGTACAGTTTTCCTTGTCTGTGTGTGTTCATTCCATAACATGGTTTGGCTGCCCCTCCTCCCGGGTCTTAACAGCACACTCAATGCCACGAGCACACTCTGGCCCCAGGTGTGCTACTGCCAACAGTTTTTTTTTTTTCAGGTTTAAAAATTCTTGGGAAAGTAAGTGAAGCCAGCTGCCTTTCAGAATCTTAGCTCTTCAGTGGACAGAATATCTGGTTGGGATGTTTCACTAATGGAGCTCGTCAATGTGTCTGGACCAGCAAAGCAGCTGTTGGCAAACCCATGCAGCGCCTCTCCTCCGACACTTGGCAATTGGAAGCTGGGGCTATTCATCTGCACCATTTGTAGCAATGTTTCATTTGATGCAAATGCTGTTAGATGCTATCTTCAACAGGACCCGGGGACTGATGCCAATGAGTTCCTCAGGAGGTGTGGAGCTGAGAGTTCTAGGAACGGAGAAGCAGTAATTAATGTACTTCTATTTCTTCTTCCTCTACCTCATGCTGGAGGCTCCTGGCTGAAGTAGGTTATCCCAGCCTGGCACAGTGCTCTCAGAGTAAGGATGCCAGGCAACAGAGACATCTGGTCTTCAAGGGTTGCAAATGTAGCTCTGCAGAGACTCAAAATCATAAAGGAAATAAGAAGTTCCTGCTGGGAGGACTTTTTAACTCCTGCATTCACTTCCCTCAGTACAAATCAAACCGGGGAGTGTGTCCTACTGTTACCCTCGGAAAAGTTAAACCAGCTGTTGGGGTGTTGACAGTCACAACTATACCACAATCTCTACCTCGATAAACCTTTACTGTTTCCTTCCATGACATGAATTAAGTGGAAACATTGTGTTTTATGCTACATCTTTCTCTCTCTCTCTGGGGACTGAAGCATTCCTGGGAGGGAATCCAGAACTGTAGACTCTTATAGTAAACAGCCCAACAGGGTCCACTGTGTAGGTAATTTGTAGGACAATGCGTATGGAAATTTCTCTCTACAGCTGTATTCTGGAAATTAGCTTTTCATTCACAAAGACATGCATGAACAAAAGACTCTTTTGATTGTTTTTAAATGTGGAGAAGGAAACAGTGATTTTAGACTTGGAGCTGAATTCAACTATGTTGAGTGAAGGGGAGCAAGTTTTAAAGGAAGATGGCAGCCAATTTCTTTTGTTATTTAATGTTTTATTTTTTTTCCAAGAACAGTTAACATTTACTAGGCACCTATTGGCCTCAGTCACTTGCATCTAAAGAGCAAAGCTAATTTACCCACAGCCCGTGTTCTTTTAAATGGTGAGCCTTATTTCTGAGCTCTGTTAACCACTATTCTAACATTCGCTTCAAGTTCAATTTCAATAATCTAGTCCATCATAGTCTACTGCTCCCTGCCACATGAACAAAAAAGTTTGGGAGGAATAAGGCGAGCAGTTTACATTTTCTGTGGATAGTTCAAGTAATTGGCCCCAAAGTGAAATTATTGAGTTGGCCATGGTTTATCGTGTTCTGAGGGCATAAAACAGGAAAGGAAATGGACCTGTAGAAAGAGTTGGTATTGGAGAAAGTGTGAATGTGTGAAAATCCTATAACTTCACTTCAACTGGCCTAATATCCTGAGTCACTAGATGGTCAGAAGCATAGATAGAGTACGGAAGGAACAAACTGATGTACATTTATACTAAAAACCAAAAACGAAGGTTGTACAAGATGAACAGCCAATGAAATCGCTTCTGTCAAAATAAAATCTCACACGGGTCATTTTTATACATACGTGGACATACACACACTCACACACACGCACAGACACACAAGCAAGAATGTGTATTTTGTAAGATAGGTCCTTGGAAATAGACATTCTTAGCAAATGTGGATGACAGATCAATTGTAATTTATTTTCTTTTAACACTGTATCATCATAAAGAAAACTGGTATAAATGAAAAAATCTATTTCAAATATCTACATCTAAAATTTTAGGCAGTGAAAAAGCACTTCGTTGACAAGGAGTGTGGAATGATGTATGTTAATTGTCAGAAACTGCTGGATGCCTTGCTTAGTTGCCACAAACAAGTTCACATATCAGAACGAACAATACTGCTAAATATTCCTTTTTCCCCATTTTTTTTTGTTAAAACATACTGAGAATAAGAAAAAGAAAAACTGGAAATCCATACATCTTTCAAAAGTTTGAGATCGAAGCAATATTTAGAACCATAGATGAGGAAACACTGCGGCATTGGTGTAATATACACAACGCGCTTCTCTTCTTTAATCTGTAATGTACATCAAATACTTTACAACAATGCATTAACAAAAGGCAAGAAACATCTTGCTGTACAGAGGAACCCCAATGCAACCGGAAGCCTAGAATCACAACGGATGAAGAGAGTAAACAAAGCGTGAGAAGCCGTCCCTCTGATGTGTGTGACCTGTGCTGCCTGCCTCTGTGCTTAGAAGCTTCCCGCCCCACCGCCCCGGCCGCCCCAGCCGCGCCCTGTGTGCCACCTCCGGCCACGCTCAGTACACAGCACTTGTTATCCCTTACAGCGCAAACTAAAAAGGTGTCACAAGGTCATCTTTAGGATCGCTTTAGCTTTCTACTGATGTCCAAGTTACCTTTCGATTCATTTAGCTTTCTAAAATAGATCTTAATATTTCCTTACTGGTTATCACAGCCTTCCTATGGAACAGGCTTTAACAAACTAAATTTGCAGGGAAAAAAAATTTTAAAAAAAAGCAATGTCTTGTGGTATGCATGCACATGCACTGTTCCCGGAGCGCCTCGTGCCGCCCGCCCCTCACACCCAGGAGTCGGGGGAGGCGGGGTAGTGGCTTGTTTCATAGTTCAGTTCACTGTAGGGACGGGCAGCCGAGTAGAAGTCGACATAGTTGCCGGTGGACTTGAGTCCCAGGTGCATGGTATACTCGCTGGCTGGAGGGCGATGGTGGACCTGGTCCTCGAAGAAGGACTCGTCGTAATTTCTTGTGGAATTCTGAAACGGCTGGTAGGTCTCGTAATCTTTTCTGCTGGGCTCCTGTGGGACTGGCTGTGCTGAAACCTGCACGGGAGAGAAGATCCACCTGGGTCAGTCCGTTCCCCCGCCCCACTTCCTCCCTTGTCTGGGCACGCCACCCTCCCTGGGGCGAGGCAGCGCACGTCACCCAGGCGTTCACCAGCATGGCGTGTCCCCAGATATCGCCAGCTACTGATTGCCTGTCTTTTTAGAACATTGGTTCCAGGGTCTACATGCTACCCATTCTAGATCACCTTTTTCAAAAAATAACTATTGTGGTAAAATATTCATAAGATGACATTTACCACTTTAACCATTTTTAATGGTATAATTAGTGGCATCAAGTTCCTCCACAGTGTTGTGCAACTACCACCACCATTCGTTTTCAGAACTTTTTCATCATCCCAAACAGAAACTCTTTCCCCATCAAACATAACTCCCCATTTGCCCCTCCTCCAGCCCATGGTGACCACCATTCTACTTTCTGTCTCCATATGGATTTGAATATCCCAGATACTGCATATAAGTGGAGTCATATCATATTCATCCTTTTGTGTCTGGTTCTTTCACTTAATATCCTTAGGTTCATCCGTGTTACAGCATGCGCATGATGCTTCTTTTGTAAGGCTAATATTCCACGTATGAAGACACCACATTTGCTTATCTCTTCATTCACCGATGGACACCCGGCTTGTTTCCACCTTTGGACTACTTTGTATAATGCTGCAATGAACATGGCACACTAGTATCTATCTGTCTGACTCCTTTCTTTCAAAGGATTAGAAGTGGAACCGCTGGATCTTGTGGTGATTCTGCTTTTTGATGAATCTCCAAACTGCCACAGCAGCTGCACCATTTTACTAGATAAGCTTTTTAAATTACAGAGGTATACAGGAGACGGTACAGAACACAATAGCTGATTCTCATCTTTCCTGACTATCCTCTGTTACAGCCAGGTGTTGCAATCCCAGACAAAGAGACAGTGAAGATGTACAAGGTCTCATGATCACTCAAGGCATCTTCCTGCCAGGGCAGAGAGCTGTGATCAATACCTCTCTTGAGGAATAGGCTTCTTGGTAGTAGGGCCATTCCATCACACCTGCCTCAGTGGACAGGTACCACAGCCTTAGAAAGATACACAGAGAAGCACATAATAAAAAGAGAGAATCCAGTCCAAATTTAGAATAATACACTCTGGAGGGCCCAAATGTTTCCAACTTGATTCAGTTAAGACTTGATGGAACTTGAGAATGCTGTGAAATTATGAAGGCTTTGGTGAGTGGGTGAGGGGTCTTCAGAATTGCCTCATGTCCCCAGCCCACCTCAGTGCTTCCTGCTTGCATTCTTGTCCTCTGCAGGTTGCTATCCTTTTTTAGGGGACCTTTCAAAGGTTAAAGGAATCACAGGAGCCTTTGAGATATGTGAAGTCAAGAATTAGTTCCCTCTGCTTGGCAGAGGCAACAGTAAGACAAAGCATGTTCATGGGCTGATAATTAGCATTTGCATGTGTCAGGGTGGTCTAGCTATCCCTTTCCCTTCTGGGGTTCCTTTCCAAGACTATGTCCCTGAAGTGAGCAGAACTTCCCAAGGCATGGGGTCAAGGCCAGTCCCACAGCTGGTGCTTACAGGCATGCACAAGGCTTTGCTCATGTGCAACAATCAGGGAGGAGGTCTGATGTGAATGATAAAACACTCTTAAAGAAACACAGTTTGATCACTTTCAAGCCAATTCAGTAATTCCCTATTAATTTAACTAAGGTTCAGCATGGAAACGTCCTCCGGAAATCGGTCTTAGTTAATAGATAATGATTTGTAATTAGCACGTTATGTGTAAATGAATGCTTCTAATGGCCTGCACATAATTCTTCTCTCAAGTACATGAAACTCCCTCTGATAGGTAATTGATTTATACTAGTAATCAACCTGTTCTTCAAAGAAAGGGTGAGCTTCATCACAGCTGCCATCCAGTATGCACCACGCTTCTAGTTAGGGGTAGCTGAGTGCATGAGGCTTCTGTCTACCTGTGAAAGTCCACAGAGTGTAGACGTTTGTTGGGCTGAGAGCCTGGCTATGAAAGAGGCATTTGGAACTAATCTGCAATGTGTACAACTAAACCTTGCTAAGACCAAGCTAAGGTGCCCTTTTCTGTTCGCAGAAGAGCTGCGTGCTCATGTAGAGCTTCTCCACTCCAACACTGTGCTGCTACCCAAGCACAGAGCATGCAAAGGGTCAGACTTGGGAGTGTTGGAAAAATTATGCAGGAAGGGAACTAGAATTTACTGTGTTTCTATTTCTTTGGGCACTACACTCAACATTTAACAAATTCTTCTTTATTAATCTTCATATAATCATAAACATATGTATGTATGTGTGTGTCTCCTTCCCTTCTCCCTCCTTCTCTCTCTAGCTCTCTCTCTGTTTCCCTTCTACTTCATTTCCTTCCTTCCTTCCTTCCTTCCTTCCTTCCTTCCTTCCTCCCTCCCTCCCTCCCTCCCTCCCTCCCTCCCTCCCTCCCTTCTGTAATCTGGGTCTAGCTGACTCATGCTTAAATTAGAGAACCATGGTTATAGAGCAGGGAAAATGGGATAAGAGGGCAGGAGAACCTTGTTAGAGTCTTTGCCAGTTCCAAGTTGGGTGACCAGAAGCAAACCTCACCCTTGTCAGTTTCTTTATTTCTGGGAAACTTCTGTTTCTGTCCTGACCACCTGGAAGTGAGACTAAGAAAACCAGCTAGGCACTCAAGATGCTCTTCTGTTGTCATGAATAATAATCAGAATGAAAACACCAAATCCCCTTGTTCACGTTCTAGTTCATGAACAAAGATTCTGTTGCTATCTGCGTATATACAGTTGTATATGCTATTTTTTCTTTATAAGGATGGAATGGACTGGTAGAAACTCAAGAGAATTTTTGGAATGTGTAAGTAGTTACCTCTTAAAATGATGTCTGTAACCTGTTGGTTACATGAAAACCAAGGATCACCAACCTTATTTCCCACTAATGGTTGTTTTGTCTAGGAGTCCTTCAGCTTGGAATTCACTGAAAATACGACTTGAGTCCCAGGTAGTCCCACAGCTGAGCAGCAGCCCCGCCCCTTTTCCTCTGACTCATGAAAAGCCTGGTCCACAGCTATCGCTCAGGCCCCTACCTCACTTGGCCATGAGCTGCTGATGCCTCATCCTCAGAGATCCACCTGAAACCAGTTTCCACCAGGGAATTGCTTCTTCTCTAAGAGGATTCACTGTGCAGTCACCAGCGGATGGCTGTGAAGCCTGTGAGGCCTAGTTGGTAACTAGGACATCCACGAGACTAGAGTGCACAGCAGAGGACAAGTTTTGACACTGAAAGTGAACAAACTCAGACCGCCCCACCTGGTTAAATTGTTCCAGCTGGCCTTTTACCAGCTGAGAGGCTGTGAGGTCACTCTGGGCACCGAGAAATTCCCCCGATGAACACATTCAGAGAATGCAAGGCCAGAGAATCTGAATTATGGATGATGCCGGCAAGGTGGTGTCTAGACCCACCCCGCTGGAAGACAACCAGATTGTCTCCTCTTTCAAATGGTTAGGAAGATCAAACTCAATTTACTTCCCAAGAGGGACCTGAAGGTAGACCCAAAGTTTATTCTAATAAGAGTCCAAAATAAGTAAAACACTTTAGTTTCTTCTCACCAAGTTCATGGCATGTTATAATGATTCCCTTGGACGTTTTTAAGAGGAAAAAACAACCATTTTTGGTTGGCATTCAAGAATTAGAATGGAGTTAACAATCTGATTGTCTACTTCTCTTTGCTGGACCTGCTCGGGGACTAACGAAGGCACTGGATAACGGCCACAGGACTCAGCTCTGCCGACATCTCCCCAGGGCTGACAAGGTGCGGAGCTTGGTACCCATGCCTGAAGGTTCCAGCAGCATTCCCCTGGGACCCTGTGGCCTTGATGTTCCCACTGAGGCTGAGTCAAATTCACTCTGGGGCCCTTGGGGAAAGGGCTACAGTCGGCTGTGCTCTCTCTTGCTGGGGAGATGCCACCTTCGCCCATTAATTCTAATTTTCTTAAATGCTTCGAAGAGGCTGAGGTGAAAAGAATGTGCCCTTACCACCATTATGGGCCGTCCTCTACTTCTAGATTGCAAGCAGTCCTTTGGTACCTCCAGCAGCCACACTATAAGATGCCCGGGACCTCTAGGTCACACCAGGGTGTTTCTTCATTGCCAAAAATAGCAAAATTCCATGAGAGAAGGGCAGAATAGGCTGACTCTGGTGACAAACTTCTCTTGAGCTACCGAAACTAAACACTAATCTACTCTTGGATGCAAACAGGGTCCTATCCCATCCTATACATATCTTTAAAAGCTGGGGACAGTTCACTCACAGTTCCTAATATTTGTTAAAAGAAAAAGGGTGGATTTCCATAAACAGAGGTGGCATTTCCTTACCCTTTTTTTCTATTTTCCCCTGTGTTTGGGCAGGCATCTTGACACGGGAATAGTTGGAGCCACCTGGTAATCTCTGCTGTACGGTTCATTCCCTGACTTATTTATTCATTGGCCTCTTTGCTTTTAGCAATGACTAGAATTGAGAGAGGCCAAGTAGACGCTCGTGATGTGTCAGGAGGGTCCGGGCACTCCCCAGGGTGTTGTAAACAGCACCAGGTGTTTCAGGGGCGGCTGTGCATGAACTGGAAAATTGAGGGCAAAAGGACAACTCCTCTAACCACTCTCCTTTCTCCTGTTGATGGTTGATTAGAGCAAAAATAACTTCAGGTCTAGGAGATACTTTTCATGTCCCCCTCCTCCTTCCCTCAGAAATGGTTCTATTCTACCCACTGGAAGGGGGTCTCTTTCCTTTTCAGAGATGCTGCCCTGGTGGGTGTTGAGAAATGTTCAAAAACAATCCATTGTCCTTCCATGTTGACTTTTATCTGGGGACTGTGATCAAGAAAACAGGTTTTGGGTTTATCTTTTCAGCCCAGCTTTCCTGATGCATGAGAGGAATCGATCAGCAAGAAGCCCATTCTGGCAATGGTTGTTAGTAGCCAACAGGTACAAGGAATGCCATTCTTTCCACGATGATCACACAAGGGGGAGAAAAGTATGAGGCTATTCATCAATGATGGAGCTGAGGCTGTGCCTTTTGGCTTTTATAGTCCCCATAGAAACCGCGGAGCAAATGGGTTTCAATGAATGTTTACTGAATAAAACACACAGGCACAAACTTAGGTCAGTTCTTTAGGTTTCTACCATCCCAGAGCTCCTTAAGCCTGGACAGACACAAAAGTCACTCAGACACTTGAGACAATGTGAGTCTGATGCTGGAGACCTTGGACAAGTTGGGGTTAGGGACAGAGAAGAATCTGTTCTGCATTTCTAACAAGCTCCCGGTGGCGTTGGTGCTGCTGCTTCCACTAGACTTTGAGTTGCAAGGCCCTTTAAAATGCGTTCTATTTAGCTGTTCATATAGAAGTCGATGAGTCTGTCTGGCTAATAAGTATCATTCATAATGAATGCTTTCTTCTGAATGAGAGTTGGCTGGGTTATAGGAACCGCTTAATTCCTGTCTAGTAATTAGCCAATTTGTCTAGTAACCAGCATCTTATGTGTGTGTAATTGGGGCTTGCCTTCTTTCTTTTAGTTTTGCATCACAGTAGAAAGCTTGTTTTCCACCACAAAATAATGTGTGTGGTTGTGGTAAAATCTAAGATTCTTTTCAAATTGGAGGCTGTTATAATGACTGCCACCACCCACATGGGGTGATGTCTGAGGGAAGGGCAGCAGGGAACAGGACTTTAAAAAATTATTATTCTGTAGGCATGCTAGATAGAAGTGAACTTATTTTAACAATTCCAGGCTGTTCACACAAGTAGAAGGGGAAAATAAATAAAAACGTTTTGTGTCTCCTTTACCTGGTTATGTTTGATGTCTTCAGTGGGCGCACCATATGAATTCCTATACAAAGTTGAAATTCCAGTATTTGGAGCTGAAAGCAAAGGGAACAAATGTGTTAGTAAAGAAATCACAATTTCTAATGGAGGACTAATAGTGTTCAAAGCAATTTCTTGCCCTAACCAGCCTGGTTTCTCATGGACCATTCCAAGTGGAAGAAATTCTTTGGCCCCAAACACTTCACTTTGCATACAGATAGTAAGAAAGAAGCATAGTTCTTCTATAAAATCCCCATATTTTGTCAGCCTCCTGCACTAATGTTCAGACTGCAGACAGGGTCAGGGCAGGTGCGACAAACAGATGGTCATTTTGCAGGTTTTATGGCCTTCCTTTCTGGTGAAAACTCGGAGATAATGAAAGCTTGTCACTTGCACTGAAGCATGCAGGAATCTGTATCAGCAGCTTTGTTTTCAGCAGGAGAGTGACAAGAATGAAATTTCTAATTTGAGCTCGCAGAAGCTCCCGGCCATCTCTCAGGCAGTTCATTTCTCAAAGGCCCGAAGGACAGGCGGGAAGCACCACCTGCCTGTGCCTGGCGCGTCTGGGAGGCTGTGGCTTTGGAATCCTGTGAGACAGACACAGGAGCCCCCATTCTGCCTTGTGAGCAGCCTAGTTGAAAGGAAAGGATGTCTCTTCTAGTTACTGGCAGCTTCCAAAGGCCTTGGTGGGGTGCTCATCTGCCCACTTCCTCACCTGGAACCAATGAGGCTCATGCCACAGGCCCAGAGGAAGGGCCCCGTGTACCAACCCCTTCATAGCAAGGATAAGGTTATGATTAAAGACAGATCTTGAAAACATTTTTGTACGAGCCACTGGGGTATAAAACACTCTAGAAATAAAGAAGGACTTATCTTTTGCTTCCAGTATCTACGGGATAATGAAACAGGACGACACACCATCTCTTCTGTCATAGAGACAGGCCAGTCTAGACACAAAGTCAGTGTAACCTATCATCTCACCTGCAGTTATTACTAAGAGCACATAATAGCTGTGCAATAAAGCTCCACTCGGGAAATTGTATTTGAGCAGTGAGGGATGAAAGCCTACTTTCGATTTTAAGCACCACTCAGACAGACTCCTGCTGAATACACACCACTTCTGATTGTATCACTGTGAAAACAACCATCCGTGCCAGGACCAATGCTCTAGATGCCTCTTTGAAGGCCCAGCTTCTGCTCTGCCCAACCCTGCTTCCCCAGTCCATCCTTTCCCCAATAGCCAAGTGGGCATCTTGTTAGACAAATTGGATTATGATAAAAAGCCAAGCTCCCTATTATGACCTATGAGGCTCTGAATGATCTGGCCTCTGCCTAACTTTCTGCAGCATCTCTCACTCATCTTCCCTTGTTTGGGGAGCCCCAGCTATGCTGGCCTGCTTTCCTAGCTTGAGCCTGCCAAGTTTATTTTGCTTCAGGGATGTTGTACTTACTGGCTAATCCTGCTCCCTGGAACTCGCTTCCCCCAGACTCTGGACTGCCTCTCCTTGCTGATGGGTAGGTTTCGGCTCAAATGTTTCCCCTTGAACTTGTCAGATAAAGTAACCCCAGGCACTAGACACCCTCTATCTCATTACCTTGTTTATTTTCCCTATCATGCTCAACACTATGTGTTATTACCTTCTTGGTGAGTTTGTTCTATTGTTTATCTTGTGTATTTGCTTTCATGTATGAGAGCAGAAGCTCTGTGAGGACAGAGATCGGTCTGTCTTGATACCTTTGTAGGCAACCCCAGCATCTGGGACAGTGCCTGGCCTCAATGGATGCTCACAGAATGGATGCTTTATTTGCTGAATGAATGAATCAATGAATATGAATAAACCTAAGAAACTTGCCTTCAGAGCTACAATTTGCTGATGGAAAATGTCGCTTCAAGAATAAGGTGAAAAAAATTTCTTTTGGAATAAAATACAATTTTATTTGGTAGACCATGCGCTATCATAGCCCCAGCTTCCCTCCCTGTTGTGTTTGTGGCTTCTGGGCTAAGCTGTCTCTCCTGAAGTTCCTTCCTCCTGCTCTCTGTCCACTTCACCCATTTGGAGGAGACTGTGCAGCTGAGACTGAACTTGTGTCCTTTGCAGACCCGTGAAACAGACGCCTTCATGAATGCTCTGCTCCTGCAAGCAGAGCTCAGAGGAGACTCACAGGTAAGTGCCTTTCCATCTTTTATAGGCCCCTGTTTCCAACCAAATCAGCATATTAAAGATTAGAACAGCTTTCAAAGGCAAGAGAGACACTGACAAAAACAGACTGGACCATTTGATGTGAAGGCATTTGGGAAGCTTAGAGTGCAGGGCAAAATCCCCCAGTGAATTTTTAAAGTCAGCCTGTGTAGCTGCCAGGATCACACGGCCCTCCTGTGATGTGTGCTTCTCAACACGTAATATTCCCAGGGGATTATGAAGGCAAGAAAAAGCCATAACAGCCCTGCACGCCTGAATGAGCAGCTGACTTTGGCTTCCTGAAGACTCCTCTGTGGCAAAGAAGCACTAAAGAGAGAGACATCTTAAGAGACTCCATCTAAGTGAGAAAATGAATCCAGAAAAGGGGGTGCAGGGAAGCCTGGAATGAGAAAACCTAAATGGATCTATATTTCTAAGACATCACAGATGAGACTATAACCTAGGCAAAGAACTGCCTCACTTAAGCTTTTCCATCGTTGGATTTTGAGGGTGAAGCTTCCCATGGTTTTCCCACAGCAGAAAGAATGTTTACTTTGGGGAAAATGGTAAGACATACTCATCCATTGATGCCTTAGAAATGAGGAAGTGGCCATTTTTCAGGTTTTCAACATGCTGAACTCGGTGTCCTCTGGAATTACTGGTGAATGAGAGAAAGTAGTGCTCCTGATGAGGAGGTCCTACGAAATCTGATCTGCAAGTAAACACTGGAATGATGGGCACGTGAGGAAGTATGGCAGAGTGGAGGTTGGCAATTCATCCCTTCCATTCCTCTACGGTTTGCTGGCTCCCACCCCGTGTGGGCGAGGGCTTATTCAAACCACTGTAGAAAGTGGTGAATGTCACCACCTGTCTCACCACAACACCCTGATCTCCATTTACCTCATCGCCGATACTCCCTCATTCACACCGCCATCACTGTACCTCCTCCGTCACCAGCAGCAGCACCACCACCGTCTGTCACCATCATCGATACGATAATAATGACTACCTCTCACACAGTTAGGTTTAAGGGAACCTTCCTGTGTAAACGTGTTGTTCAATAAAGATAGCAGTGTCCCTCTAGGCTTGCTACATGATTGATCGTGTATTATTAAATTGCATTTTTAAATTAAGTAGAGCAAAGCTGTGTGAGCCTCTATATAAGTTTGAAAATTTACACATATCAAAGTTTGAAAATTCACATGATCTCAATACTAGAGTTGTTGAGATCCCTGCTATTTTCTAGGAAAACTACACATCAGAAACATATTAGATTTTATTTTTAGATTATTATGTGTGCAGGGCATGATTATCTACCACTGGAATTATCTTAACATAAACACTCATATTTAAAAGCCTTTTGAATGATTCCACTGGGCAAGAAAGTTCAAGAGAAAAGTTAAATAACAATGCAGGCAATTTCATAATTTTTCTTATGATTAAATCATCTCAATTTATCATCCCAGGCTGCCCGTGAGGTGGCTACCTCAGGCAATAATAGTTGCAAAATGGATGGGTCAGGTGAGTTTAGTGTCCCAACTGCTGTGGAGCCATCCGAGCAAATCAGATTGTCCGCTCAATGTGGTGACTCTAGGGACTCAGCATCTGCATTCACAACTTCCCTTGTTCCTCAGCTGGGTGACATCGATGGGGGAAAAGCCAGTGAATGAAAATGATAAGGTGCATCCTGGGTAACAAGCTCAGTTCTCCCATCCAGGCGACGGTTCAGGAGTGAGGTTGAGACATTTGCTTTGTAACTCTGCACCTGGAGGCAGAGTGGCCACCTAGGAGTGGGGATCCTGAGCATCTATTGACTACGCCTCTCTCTGTGGAGCCGTGCAGAGTTACTTGGGGAGACACTGCCTCTGGGGTAAGTACAGTTACCATTAGAAATATTTTCTTAGCTATTCTCGTCTGGAAGAAATCTTCATAAATCATCCACCTCATCTATTCTGCTTCCCTGCAGGTCTGCACCTAAATAGTAGAGAAACGCATCCCATGCTTTTAAGGTTTTTCTGATAACAGGGCCTCAGTGTGTGCTTAGAGTCGAGCTCTTTGAACCCCAGTTTAATGACTGGCCCAATCTGGCCCTGTTTTGTTAAAGCCTTTTGTTAAAGCCTGTTCCTCGTGGCCAGTTTTCAGGAGGGACACATCTCTATATCTACGTGGCAAAGAAGGGTATGAGTCCTGAGAGATCCTGGTGACTCTGGCAGCTCTGTTTCCAAGGCATAACCCCCTCCGCATCCATACCTGGAGGAGGGGCAAATGAGGGTGGAAGGTAGTGCGTGGAGAGCCTGGAGGGGCTGAGGAATGTGAAAGGCAAAACCTTGCCCCAAGGAGAGCTGCACAGAGTAAAAACAGAGTCAAGGTCAAGTCTGGATATTGAACTCCCTGGGCAGGGCACATTGCAGGGGTGGTAATGGGCACCCATTTGGCCTCCACAGAGTACCAGCTGATGAGACAGGAGAGACAATGGGTATGATTGGGGCAGTGAAGGATGAGGAGCATGAAAGATCAAGTCCTCCTCAGGGAAATTGTGGTCATTGGTTCTAATGAATCTTCTTGGGAGTTCAGTTTCAAGGTAAAAGGGGAAAATGTCTCAACAGAAATGGATTTCCCTTAAATTCCCTTCCTTTGCCGTCTTCCCTATTCCTCTCCTCCCTCCCCTCCTTTCCCATCCCTCTTCTCCCCTCCCCTTTCTTTGATTTTTTTATCCCTTTGCTCCTCCCTTCATCGCTAATGGGCAAAGCTTGATATGCCAACTAAGAAGAAACCTGTGATGACTTCTGCCTCTAATTTGAGAGAATATCAAGAGCTGGGCAAGTGGGAGGAAAGGGGTGGATAAAGAAAGACTGATACTAACCTGTATAGAGGACATCTTCTCTTGGCTATTTTGCAATGCTAAATTTTTACACCTCAGGCTTAATCTCCTCATCTCCAATCCCCGGGGGTTTTTACTGTCAAGCTCGCAAGTGACCTGCTTGCCGCTAAGCCCTGCTGGGCTGTCAAGCACAGCTTGAAGTCTGATGTCCCAGTCTTCTTCCCTGCCCCAGATCTAGCCACCAGCTCCGAGGGGGTAACACACAGGGTGGAGCTCACCTGTCATGGTGTCTTTCCTGGAGGTGTGCTCTCCTTTCGTTCCGTGGTAGGTGGCGTTGCTGCCAGTGGACTCGTAGTCTGTTTTCCTTTCTTTGAGGCTGATCATTTCCCGGGGTGAAGCTGGGGCACTTGCTGCATAGAAAAATCAAAAGGCTGACTTTCTGAGTCTCATTTCACAGCATGGATAGTGCTCCACATGAACAGTTAAGGTCATAGATACACCTGGCTTGCCATATGTCAATATGTGGGCATGGACCTTGTCTTTGCGTGCAAAGGTTTCCTTGTCTTTACTCATTTCCTTACCCTGCGTCATTTGGTGTTTTGTAGTTAAGGGGGCACATGATGCTGAAGGCAAATAATTAAGAACTCTATCCGGGGGCCATCATTTTTAGAGAGACATTCGGTGGGAACATGACCTGCTCAAGGTGTATGGGACAGTTTTAAGAGTGAGAAGGTTTACTTCTCTTTCTTCTCATTTTCTCTCTCTCTCCCTTCCTTTCTTCTATCTTCCTCCCTTTTTAAATTATGTGTCTCAGAGGAGCAATTGCTGATATTGAAGAATCTCTGATTAATATAAGTACTTAAAATGAAATAAGTTGTACTTAAATACAAAGTCACCCAGAAACTCCCCTAAAGGATGACAAAGGAAGCAACTCTCCACACAGGGTGATCTATGGAGCCGAAAGACTCCAGCCTGCAAAGACCCACCTGCTGGGGTGGGCTGGGGGCAGGGTGTGGGGACGGTTCCTTCTTCATGATGGGGCAGCATCTTGCTCCAGCTCTTTTGATGAGTGCCCCCAACAATTGGTCACCTATACCTTGCACCTCGGCCAGCCCTTCGACACTTGGTGGACCCTGGAGAGTGAGCCCTGTCACCCCTTTGTGTCTCCATTTCTACAGTGATAGACTGTGATTAGGGGAGTCCCCTGGGAATTCCATGATTCTTTAACAAACTGGCCCCAGAACACAAAAAAGGCTGAACTTGGAGGTAAAGGACTAAATGAGAAGAGGTTTAGTTTTCTTGAAAGATGGGATGAACTGGGAGGAACTAAACAGCCCTGTCAATGAAGAGATGTGGCGCAGGGTGCACAGTGTGCCTGTGCGTGCTGTGCACCCCACTCTGTGGTTGCCCTTACGTTGCTCTCCATGCTCCTTGAGATGCCACTCCCATCTGGAGCTTACTCAATTGCATCTGACTCCGTATGAGCTCAGCAAAATACGGTTCTGCCTCAAATCCTTGCCCAGCTTCCTGTGTTTGGGGCAGTGCTTCAGAAACTTGTCTAACCTTGAGACTCACCTGAGATCTTAGGGATTCCAGGACTAAGCCCCCAATTGTTGGGCTCTGAACTTTCAGGAAATAGACCTAGGAATTCATATTTAACAAGCAGACTTGGTGATTATTAAGGCCAGGGGAACTCTGGGGAACTTTGATTTTTAGGATAAAGCCCTTTTTCCTTGGCTAGTGTCCATGCTCCTCCCCAGTCAAGCCTCAGTTTTCCCTGAAGCTTATCATTCACACTCTCCGCAGAATCCCTCAGTGGGTTAGCCCACTGGGTAACCTTGCTCCCTGAACATATCCCTCTTTTCACTCTCTGAATCACTGCTTCATTTAATCAAATTCAGTATCTCCTATGTGAAAATCCCTACTTTAGACACGGGGAGACAGAAACATGAGTTGCATCACAACTCGTGTTTCTAAACCAGAGGAGCTCCCAGCCAGGTGAGGAGATGTATGTGCAAATAAACCAGAATAAAAGACTGGTACTCAGATGTCACAGCCAGATGCTAGGAGGTAAACAAAGGGCATTTGCATCACTTCCTGTCTCCTGAAAAGCTGCAACTCACTTCTCAAACCTATCACAAGAGAATCAAGGCTCAACGCTGAGGTCTTGAAACTCTCAGAGGTTTCCAATTCTGGGCTGTCCATCGGGAGTAATTGCTTGGAATACTTTGAAAAATACAGATGCTTGAGGTCCACTGAAACCAGCTGGACCAGAATCTCTGAGCGTAAACCCAGTGGGAAGACAGGGAAAGAAACCACATTTGCTCCATGTAAATCAACCAGACTCTGCCTAGTCCCATGTATTCTCAGAGCCTTCTTGACTGTGTCCCGCTCACCTCCTGCACCGGCTGCCCCTCTTTTCTGTTCTCCATTGTTCTTTCCTGGGAGAGTCCCTTGCCTGCCCTTGCTCCTTTGCTTCTAGGTCTTTCTGCATGAAGGCTAGCCATTTATTAGTCACTGCCAGGCAATCGCAAAGAGACAATATTTTGGAGCCTGTTGACCAAAGTTTTTGAAATTAGAATCTAATATTGCACAGATGGTGGGGTTTATTAAACTACATCAAGTGTGTAATTATCTCCTGAGACCTCACACACAGTGGTCTCTGGTAAACCTGGGTGATACTCTGGGAAAAATCGTATCATGCCCACAAGTGTTTATTGGGTGTCTTTGATGGGTCTGGCCTAGGGAACACCAGGCAAAGCCTTAACTGAATGGCTGGGATGTTAACATCCTGATAAGGTGCTGCTGCTCCTTCTGGCACCTTCCAATCTATTAGAGCATTTTATCTTCCTGATGCTGGTTGGTTCTTAGCAATTAAAGTTTTTAAAAAGATACCATCCTTGTACTTGCCAGACTCATTGCGTTTTATTTTTTTAAGAAGTATGGAAATAATTTGCTGTGCTTCTGAGATAGGCAGAAGTTTCTCCAGTCACATGGGCGAGGGTCCTGGCTCATCTACGGTAGGACTAAATGTTAGGACCAGTAAGACCACACTAAAGAATATAAGCTTTCATGGGGTTGGGAGAGGGTCATTTATTTCCATCAAGTATTTCCCATTGATTTCTAATTTTCCTCATCTTCTCCACAGTGCAGTGAGGGGCAGAGTTTTATGACAAGTGTTCTCAAGGAGAGAGGGGCTTCTGCTGGGGCATGTTCTCTATCATGCCCTGTGA
Organism: Sturnira hondurensis; assembly: GCF_014824575.4. Taxonomy (NCBI): domain Eukaryota; kingdom Metazoa; phylum Chordata; class Mammalia; order Chiroptera; family Phyllostomidae; genus Sturnira; species Sturnira hondurensis. The sequence goes on from NW_028087015.1 coordinate 15,552,827, forward strand.
GTAGTGGCTCCTGAAATTATTTCCTCAGCAGTGAGAGGGCAGCAAAGAGTAGGGAGGGGATTTCTTTAATAAAAGCCCATACAGGTGTGTGTGCTTGCACATGTGTGTACACGTGGGCACACATGCAGGAGCACCTATATGCACATATAGTCATGTATTCATCCTTCTCACAATGGAACCACAATGCAAAAATCAAATGACAAGTTTGAGTAAAACCACAATAAATCCTGTGTCCCATATATACCAAACAGTGTGCTCATATGTTTCTTTAGTGTTTCCCTAATCTTTGGCATTATATGACATGATTGAAAAAGGGTATAAAAGTAAAATATCTTTAGAAATAAATAAAAAATGTTAGTTCAAAAGCAGTGAGAAGGTGACAAAATTAGAAAAACATACATGGCTTAAAGATTATGCTTGGTTGTAATATGAATTTGTCCATCATTTATCTGCTGGTTTAAAGGTAATAATAGAAAGCTGATCAGTAATGAAATCTTCAAGGATGTAGTTCAAATGTATATCATTCCAAATGAAGAAATAGCATGTTCTCTCTCCCCTATTCTGTTATCCCATTTATAATTGATAAAGTGAAACTCAAATTGTTTTCAGTTGGAAAAACATCCACGGAAAACCCTGACTTGAAAACACCTGACAGTTTTCCTTATCTTTGTTCCTCACTGAATGTAGGTCTGTGATCTGCATTTCATGGCCATGACACCTGTGAGAGATTTTCAGGAATCTGTTAGAGATTTGTTCTGAGTCTGTGGTAACATAAAGTTGTCATGGCAATAGAAAAAAACAGAGTCATTTGATATTTTTAGCAAATGTCACAATGGGGAAGGCTCTCTTCTCTGTGGGGGTCAGCTAAAGGGCTAGGAAAGAGGGAGATCAAACCTGGCTGACTCGGGGCATCTCTTACCTGAGCGGTTGTTGGGAGACACGCGCACAGGGGAGATGGAGGGCGTGCGGGAGGAGGAGTAGGGTCTTTGCCGATCCCTCTCGATGGTTGAAGATGAGGCTACAAAGTGATATTGTGACCATCCATCCTGCAAAGACAGCATGCTTCTATTAAGTGGGGAATGCAGAGCGATTCTTCACTTGCTGATGTTTCCAAGTTCCTCGCATTTGAATTTGCAAATCATTTCTGCAATCTGTCAGAGGCAATCATGGAGCTCTGTGCCATCATCAAGGTTAACAGAGACAAGTGTGAATTGAGACCCACCTCCTGCTCCCTCCAGACAGGCTGACACAGGAGAGCCTGCTTTCCTGCCCAAATGTGGAATAAATAGTCTCTTGGCAAACCTGCTCTGGCCAGAAGCTTTTATTTAAATGAAAATATCATGCTCAGAATGTTGAATGATCTTGAAACTGTGTCTTCTTTGCCTACCTGGTTCCAGCTCTTCCTGGCTCTCTTTTCAACCACCTTCCAAAAGGGTTTACACTTTCGTTCACAGGGCCAGGTGCCAGGCAGCATTCTCCCTCCTGGGTTGTCTCCCCCCCATTGTGCTGAGCTTCCTTCTCTGTCACAAATGCCCAGTCCCTGCCTGCTCAAAGCCTTCAGCGTGTATTCATGCTTTCACTCTCATGTTCTCTGCTTTGCCCCAGAAATTACAGTTTTCAATTCAGAGCATATCCAAAATGCATCCTATCAAACTGATCCTCCATTAAGCCTTCCAGTATCAAGTTAATACATGAAAAGCATATAGGCTGTCTTTCATGATAGAAATGATACAAATACATTATGGATAATTTTGTGAATTTAGAAAGCATAAAGAAGAAAATAAAAATAGCCAACAATCCACTCCCCTTTCCCTGAGATGTCCTGAGAGGATGTCACAGCATTTCCTTCCAGTCTTTTTCTTCTTCAAGCCAAATTTATTTCTACTAGAGTAACACACCATATAGCACTGGCAGTACACACAGAAGAGCAGACACTGCCCCACCCCCAATTCCTGCCTCACAGGGGTAACCATTTCCAACTCTATTAGCTTTTTCTTGTTATGATAATATTTAGACATTTAAGGGACTCAATGGGACATACTTTGGGGTTAATAGGCAGTGGCTCAAGAAGTTGTTTCAGTCAAAAGTTTGGATTCTTCGGTCATGAATAAGTGTTGGGTTGGCCAAAAAGTCTATGTTTTTTTTCCCATAAAATAAAAGACATGTTCTTCATTTTCACCAACAACTTTACTGATCTGGATATTTTGAGATGTCAGCTATCTGTTGTATGGTATGATGGTGATTATTCTTAGTTGTCCTGATTTGATCAATATCAAGTTCAGTTGGTCTACCCAACCATGCAGCCTCATCCAGCAAGAAACTTCACAAGCCACTTTTGGCACATTCAATCAGCCCCAGCATCTTCTCCATACACTGAATAAATCTGTGTGTGTGTGTGTGTGTATGTGTGTGTGTTTCAGTTGTATTTTTAGCTTTCTTGAAATAATAAAGCATAATATTCCAACAATGTTGCATATTTTCTTCCACCTTCAATATTAAAATGGCTACACAGAAATCCACCAATTTTGATGTTTTTTTAAAATTTACACTGCTATGACAGCTGTCACAACACAATCTAACAAAATTGTTTCAAATGGAGATAAAGTCAACTAAGTGCTCCTAGAGCCATCTTACAGAAAAAAATCAAACAAACTGACTTTCAGCCAAGATGGAGGTGTAGGTGGACACACTGTGCCTCCTTGAACAACCAAAATAAGGACAGCAATAATCTAGAAACAAAATAACAACCAAAACTGAGAGAAAATTATACTGTATGGAAGTCCGACAACCAAGGAGTTAAAATACACACATTCATCTAGACTGGTAGGTGGGGCAGAGTCAGGTGGCCGAGCAGAGAGGGGTTGCTACACAGGAAGCGGTGACACTGGGCGTGCAAGGCACCCAGGGTGTGCAAGATGGCACCGGGCAGACTCTGGGCACCCAGGCAGTGGCTGGCAGACCCCAGGCATGGGGTGGCAACGGGCAGACCCAGAGAGTCTGCGATTAAGAAGCAGGGAAATGTGTGCAAGGTGGCTGGCTGACTGGGCAGCAGTGCCACACTCATGTGCAGATAACTGGGGAGCGAGACAGATTGAGCAACCCTGGGTCCTAGCACTGGGAAATAAAACCTCAAAACGCTGATTGGAAATACGTGTTGGGGTTGGGGCGCAGGGAGAGACTCCAAACCTCACAGGAGAGTGTTGGAGAGACCCACAAGGCCCTAGAATACACACAAGCCCACCCACATGGGAATCAGCACCAGAAAGGCCCAGTTTGCTGGGGGAAGCAGTGGAAGGAACTGAGGTGCAACAGAGAGAAGAGCAAAGCGCCACCGTTCCCTCTTGGACCCGCCCCCACATATGGTGTCACAACCCAGCAACGTGGGCTGCCCCACCCTGGTTAACACATAAGGCTCTGCCCCTCATAGGTAACAGGCACAAACAGACCAAAACATTATGGTTCAAGCAGAAGAACAGCTCAAAGCCCTAGAGCCAATACTTCTAAGTGATAAAGAGATAGTCAACCTATCAGATGCAGAGTTCAAAACACTGGTGATCAGGATGCTCACAGAACTGGTTGATTTTAGTCACAAATTAGATGAACAAATGAAGGCTACACTAAGTGAAATGAAGGGAAATGCACAGGGAACCCATAGTGATGGGAAAGAAACTGAGACTCAGATCAGTGGAGTGGATCAGAAGGAAGAAAGAAACATTCAACCAGAACAGAATGAAAAAACAAGAATTCAAAAAGATGAGGAGAGGCTTAGGACCCTCCAGGACATCTTTAAACGTTCCAACACCCGAATTAAAGGGGTACCAGAAGGGGAAAAGAAACAGCCATGAGTGGAAAACTTATCTGAACAAATAATAAAGGAGAACTTCCCCAGTCTGGAAAAGGAAATAGACTTCCAGGAAATCCAGGAAGCTCAGAGAGTCCCAAAGCAGGTGGACCCAAGGAGGAACATACCAAGGCACATCATAATTACATTAGCCAAGATTAAAATGGAGAGAATCCTAGAAGCAGCAAGAGATAAGGGGACAGTCACCTACAAAGGACTTCCCATCAGACTGTCAGCGAATTTCTCAAAAGAGACCTACAGGCAAGAAGAGACTGGAAAGAAGTATTCCAACTCATGAAAGGCAAGGACCTATATCCAAGATTGCTCTATCCAGCAAAGCTTTCATTTAGAATGGAAGGGCAGATAAAGTGCTTCTCAGATAAGATCAAATTCAAGGAGTTCATCATCACCAAGCCCTTATTATATGAAATGTTAAAGGGACTTATCTAAGAAAAAGAAGATAAAAAACATGTATAGTAAAATGACAGCAAACTCACAATTATTAACAGCCACACCTAAAATAAAAACAAACTAAGGAAACAACTAGAACAGGAACAGCACCACAGAAATGGAGATCACATGGAGGGGTAGCAACAGGGGAGTGGGAGGAGGAGAGGGGGGCAAAGGTACAGAGAATAGATGGTAGGTAGAAAATAGACAGGGGGAGGGCAAGAATAGTATGGGAAATGTAAAAGCTAAAGAACTTAAGACACATGGATGTGAACTAAAGGGCAGGGAATGTGGGTGGGAAAGGGTGTGCAGGGTGGAGGGGAATGAAGGGGGGAATGGGACAACTGTAATAGCATAATCAAGAAAATATATTTTAAAAAATCAAACAAACTTTTTGGCCAACCCAATAATAATACTGCATATCCTACTAAAGGTGAGCAAGGTACTTTATATCAGAATATCAGCTAATACTTAGTATTTGATAGGTTCTAAGACAAAAGGAGACTACTAGATATAAATTTGATGAAACCCTAGGTTTGGTTTTATTGGCAAGATATCAATGGATTACTCAGCATCACCATGTTACATATGCTTTTGGAGATATATCTTGCTCTGCAGTTCATATTCCATGATGTTTATATTACTGTGGGACCATGTAAGTACTTATGCCTCTGGAAATGTCAAGGACATGGGTGTAATAATAAAACTATATACAAAGGAAGAAACTTTTATAAGGACACAACCCAAAAGTTTTCAAATCCTTTGTAAGACCCAGTTCTGAGAATGCTAATGTATGACAGAAATGTGATCTTGCCAGTAACTTGTCTGTGCTTGATGGGATTGACAGATAGCAGAGGATGATGAGGAGTGTGTAAGAAGCACCAAGAAAGCCATCTGAGTCAGACACCTCTGCATACGATGTGCCTGTGGACACGGAAGCTTCGAATGGAGCTGGGGGTCCTAGGAGAAGCTTAGGGAACAGGGCAGAAGGATCCCTCCCAAGGCTCTTGATTCAAGCAGTTTTCTGTGTCACAGCTTGGGAGCCTCTGGAGGTGCAGGAAGAGGAGCTCTGGTTACTTTTCCATCTCTATCTTCCTCTCACTCACAGATGCAGAGTGAAAGGTGCAATGCAATGACCGAAACAAGGAACTCTTAACACTGCTACATTCAACAATGCCTAGAAGAGACCTTACACTTTTAATTGGGATGGTGGTACATACTTGCAGATGTCATGGAAAACTGTAACACTGGATGTTATAGACCAGGGTACAGATCAACCAACACCTGTTTTACTTATTCGGAAGAATCAATTACCTTGAGGATAAATACACTGCCCTTCCACATCTTTTACTGCATGAAATTCTTCATCATTCAATTGAAAAAAACTGTTTTGCTTTCTAAAGAACAAGGGAAATGAAGACATATTCTCTTTAGGAAAGTTATTACCAAGGTAGCACTTCTTTTACCCAAATAGCCATGTAATACTTGTTATCTAGACAGCTTGCAATCAATTTATTACTCATTTACTTTCCCCAGAAAGGCTTGAAAGGGGTTTACATAAACACATACACCCTGGGCATGTAGCTTTGAAGTCATTATTTGCCTCTTTGATCACTACTTTTTTCCCTTAAAGTGTTAACTCAACGTAGATCAGAGAATTTTTCCTGAATTCTATTTTACGGGGTGTTTAACCACAGCTCCCTTTTGCATCGACCCTTGACCACGGGATTAGAGAAGACAGCTGAGGGAAGAACTAGGGAAGGGCCGTTAATCCTTACTATTGATGACAAGGAACTCTTTTTGTGTCTCCTGGTCCCCTCCAGCAGAACAACCCAGAATTTGTGCCCCTCAACTCAAAACCCAGCCAAGCTGTCAAAAGTGTGATATGATATCTGTGCCTCAAATTGGTTTTTACTTTTAATGCAGTAAACTTAAAACTGGAGGTTGTTAAGTTGTTTCAAGTATATAGAGATAGAAATCCAAAAGAGAAGAAAAGTTCAAAGTCATTGAACTTTAAATTGCCACAAGGAATAATCTGATTTTCTTTATCTTCCCCTTTTACCGTCCTTCCACTGGTTTCAGCTTCTGTATAAAAGTTCCTAATGTGTTTCTTTATGACACTGTATTATTCCCCCAAGCTACTATCGTCCATTTTGTACTTTCAATGGCCCAGAATGCACGGGAATAAAGGCAATGTTCTCCACAGCCTCACAACCACCGGTCTTCATGGTATGTCTGCAGATCTTCCCCTTAAGTATTTTGAGGTCCCTGAATTTTTAACAATCTCCATTTTGTTTTTTCAACCATCCTGCAATCAGCTCCAATAAAACTGTGTTACCGGAGAGACTCCCACTAACAGAGTTCAGATGATAGGGGGCTATCCGAGAGTCTCAGACTGGCCTGTGTAAGGTGAGTGTAACACATACTTGCCCCAGAGCTTCTTACTCTGGACACTTTGCAGGATCTTCCATTAAGATCAGCACATGCATTCACTAGGTTTTTGTGCAGAGGATGAGCTAGTGCTGTTTGTTGAGACTCAAAACTGTTTGCCTTGGGTCTGTCGATGGAGAGGTGAGATTAGAAATCTGTCAGGAGTCAGCCCTTTGCCCAGTGCACACTGGTATCATAATTATTGGTAAGCTCTGTGTCAGTTGCTTTTTCATAAATAAAGGTCAAAATGACTCACTCGGCTTGGAGAGTTTTAAAAATAGTATGCTTGGGGCCACGGGCCCTGAGATTTTGTTTAAATTGTTCAGCGTCAGGCCTGGCCACTGGCATTTGTCAGGGCCTCCAGGCAATGCTAACGAACAGCACCACCCGAGCCATTGGCTTGGAGTTTCCATGCACAGGTGGCAGTGACCAATAGGGACGCAGAATACACTTTTTTTAAGTGCTAAATCCTAGGAGGCCCTAAAGCCACTGACTTCATTTGGGCATGTCAGATAAGGCATTCTCAAGGTTAACTTTCACTGGAATAGAAATATGTCCCAACCACAGAGCAGAGATGTGCCACACACACAGTGAGACCCGATCACACCTGATTATCTACTATTCACTGGCTGTGTGATTCAATTTCACACGTTTGCACTGCCGATCAGCCAGCTCCCCGGCACAGCACCTTCCCTTTTTATACCTGCCCAATCTGACTTACGCTGCCCAGTTTTGTGCTAGGGAAACAGGAGGCAGGCGCTACGTGTTTCATTAAATTACCACTGCTAAGTGGATTATGTCCCTGAGCTTTGAAGGAGCTTTGAGCAATGCTACTTAGCATTATTTTCTTCCCCTGATGTGAACAAAATGCTATGATATCACACTGCAGAATGCTGCAACCCTATCCGGCTCCCCAGCTGTGAGGCAGGGCTGTAGCCTTATTGAATTCTGAAGTCCTGGTCCCTAACACAGACCCTGCAACACAGAGGTGCCTAGTGTATGCTAGTGGGATCCAATGATTTCAGGTGGCTGCATTAATTATTGTAAAAAGAAATGCTGACCTATGTCACTGGCTTTGCAACTAGCCTCTAAGTTCTTACACTTTATTGTTCTGTAACAAATGAAAGTCACTAGAGCTTTATAATTATTTATTTTTAATTTTAGGTTAGAGCAACCTCGTCAGTATCATCTTCTGCTGTTGGTATGTCTGTGTTTTATGACACACTTGCAGCTACGCTGAAGGCAGTGTTAGTTCAGGTAAAAAGGTACCAAAAAATAAAATAAAGGCTGCTGGCTGCCTACTCTATTTTTAATAATAATTTCTCTCAGCTGCCCATGTTTCAATGTGAGGTATATAAAATTGCCTCTTCTTTAACCAATCTTGTAAATAAGTTTGAAGCATCATTATACCTGGGTGCATCTGGTCCTGGATTGTTGCTGATAGCTCTCAGAGCATGACTTTGCTCACCACCCCAGGCCCTTGTCTGCTGCTTCTTCTGTCCTGCAGTTCCAAAAACTCATGCATGTGTCCACAGAAAATGCACGCAGTTCTCCCCAAACACAAACCCTTAGGAGAGCCAGGGAAAAAAAGGAGGAGAAGGGAGGGTGCATCGATTTCTCATGAAAGATACTCCGACACATTTTAGGGTTGGGTACTGGAATACACACCTACTTCTGGAATGTGCCCACCAGACCGAAGGGGCCAGTTTCTGAAAGGGGCATCTTGTGGCAACATTACTGGGCAGGGGACAGTGATGACCAGAGCAGGGTGCAGAGCACGGCAGCAGGTACCCACGCAGAGCATTGCGGCGTGATAGAGTTAAGCTGAGCCACATGGGGGCGTTCACAGACTTCCTTCTTCCCTGACTACCCAGAACATTCTGTTACTGCTGCTGGCTGACCACTGGACACTCCTGCACCCTCCTCCCTCCACTGCCACCACCCCATACTGGGTCAGAGAAGGAATGAGGGACACTGCCATCTGGAGGAGCAGGGAAAGGATTAGGGAGAGATGCTGATCCATCTGGAGAGAGAAGGTGAAAAGGGGAAATAAACATATCAAGGGCTATTTGGAGGATCTAGAGATGAGGGAGACAGAAAGGGGGTTATATACCATGTCCCCACTGATGTGCTTCAGGAGATGAGGTTGACAGGAAGTGGAATTTCACATTCTCTTGTGACCTCTGACCTCTGGAAGAAAGCCCATTTTAGAGAATGGTCAACGATGGAGCGGAAGGGGGCAGAGTGAGTGAATGGCCACAGCTACGATGGTAAGTCAAATAGTGTTGCTCCCAGTTACAGATCCGTTTCCAAAGGACATGGTGTTTCACCTTCTGAACTTCGAATTTAGGTTTAACAAATCTTTTCTAATGACAAGTGGCATTTCTGACTTGGACAAAAGCGGTAATAAACGATTAGCCTTGAAAATGGAGACTAGATGTTTCTTTTTACTGGGCCTATCAGTTGAACCCAAAATATATATACTAACATACTGCTAGTGCACAGTCTCTGGTGTTTTTCCTCCCTTCCCCACCACTCCTTTTTAAAGCAGGTCTGGACCTCGTGAATCCGGTAAGATTTATTCGGTCTCTAAACAAGGACTTCTCAGTGGGCATAGGGAAACTATTTGGCTCTGAAGTAACAGAAACAAGGTTTCGCTTTAGTTGTCTTTGAAAGCTCTCAGCTCATAAAACGTGTCAATTCTAATTTGCTTTGAGTGACTTGAGATATAAAGAAAATATGGCGAAAATCCTTTGGGCTTTTAGCAACCCAAATTCATCCATTCATTCAACTTAGAACACTCACAGCTTGTTACTTGAATTCACTAACAGGACTTCCTCGTCAGGAATTTTTTAAATGAAAGTCAAGACATGAACTGTTTCCATCCTCTGAAAATGGTACCCTAAGACATCACTGCTCACTTATAGGAAACTCGATTGCTAAAAATTGTGCTGGTTTTCCAGTCACTTTAAAGTGGAATAAACCTACCAATGTACTCACATGAAGCAGAGAAAGAAAATATTGCAAATTAGTGGTAGTTATACATACATTCCCTTTATTGCAATAAAAGGTATTTTATTGTGAATGAAAAAGGGATTCTGCAATAAATAGGACAAGGTCAGTGACCAAAAGTGCCCCCAACAGGGTGATTTGACCATAAATTCCTAACCACACAGGTCAGCAGGCAGTCGTGCCTAAGACCTATCATTTCCCTAATAAAAAGTCTGTTTTTGCCTTAAGCAAGCCCTGTCTCTTGTTCTCATGACTCTAGGTTAAGGCACCAGTCAAATACTGAAATAATCGTCTTTTTCAGAGCCCGCAGAGGTGTAACCACATAGAGGGAGCAGAGAATCTTGTCCTTACTCCATTCCTATTCGCTGTAAATGTTAAATGTTAACTATCTTATAATCCAATTCCCGAGGCTTTCCCTCCTTGCTTTCTCTGTCTCCTTAATCTACCACCACTGAATTTCACGTAATTGTCCCTACCTTACTGGATTCCGAATGTATCAAAAGAACTGCAAGACTGCCATTCTCTGGAGCATTTTCTCAGGCTGTTGAGATCTTGCTTCTTGGCATGTCCTTAGTTTGGCTCAAATAAACTTGTAACATTTTCTATAGGTTTGGATGTTCTAACACCAACGATACAGAGAAATGGAATAGAGTATTCGTAGTCTGTGTGACTGAAGACCAAGCCAGGTTGTACATGTCAGTGAAGTCTCAGCTCCTCTCTGGTGTAAAAAAACAAGCTCCCATTTATTTTTAAGGCAAACTGTTAAAGAGTCATTAAAACTAATTCCATCCACAATTCCAAAAGCTATTAGAGTTAAATATTAAGCTACACTGCAAAAGCCAAAAGGAAGTATTTGCAGTTTGATGCAGAAATAAATACCACCTGACACACCAGTTCCTTTCATTAGTTTCTTTCAGCTTTGATGCTCCTAATAAAATGTAATTAAATTGGTTTGGATACTTAAAGATAACAGGATATATAAGGATAAGAATCGTCAGCAGTACCATATTTTAAAAGCGAATACTGAGTAAATCCACTTCAGAAATTCAATTTACTGCCATTGGCCTAATTCTAAAGAACCAATATCACCCAGAAGATTTGACAAGTTGGAAATTTATACAATATGATTCAAGAGAGTAGTTAATTGGTATTAACACAATGCAGAAACCCCACTCAGAGAAATTGAAATAAGACCAGATTAGTCCTCTTGTTCTCTGGGCATCACTTTTGAAGTCTTAAAACAAAGAATTTACATAAATGGTCTTTGTCACTGGTCTTTGTATTCCAAGTAGGGCTGCAAATCAAGGCCAGGGTGGAACTGAGCAACGTCCAGTCTTCAGGATTGCTAATGAAGATGTCTGGCTTCTAGTATCAAAGTTATTTTAATCTTTGAAAAGCTAGACATTTCACACACATGCTCAACAGTAGCCAATAAGTTGAAAGCTCACCCGGGACCCTAATCTCAAGGTCTCCATATTCCACCCCATTTCAAAAATGCCATGGAAGTGGAAGCAGTCAGTGCGTGCACCCTCTGCTGAGTTCACCCTCTGGGGTAGCTGCACTGTTGCATTGCCTGAGTAAGTAGCTCTCACTGAGAGACACAGAGGCAAGAACAGGGAAAGAGGTAGGCATGGCTCCTGTGTAGGAGATGGATGTTTAAAAACGGTCACATCACATCACGTTTGTAGGAAGAGCCATGAAGGAAAAGTACAGGTTATTATCAGAGATCTTTACCAGCCTTGGAGAGTTGGACAGAGTCAGGGAGGTTTCCTTGAGGAAGTGACAGCTGTACTGAGATGGAAGCCGCCAGGCCCAGTGGGAGGAGCGGGACGGTGTTCGTGGCTGAGGAACCAACCTGTGCCATTCCGTGCAGTGGCTCTGAGGGTGGCACAGCCTTGTGCCTGTGAGGAGAGCAAGGAACACCTAGGAGGCCAGTGCAGCTGAAACAAAGTGATTGAGGGGGAGGCTCCAAGCAGCTGAGCTGGGAGAGATGGGCAGGGTGTTATCAAGAGAGAACATGATATAAAACTGAAGAGTTTTAACTGGGAGACTGACTAGGTTAGATTTGGATTTATAAAAGTGTACTGTGAATGCTTCAAGGAAGACAGGTCGAAGATGGTAAAGTAGGTTGAACACAGTTGATGTGTGTTTTATTTTATATTTCTGATACTATAATGATACTATATTATATTAGGGATTAGTGATGAATCTGTCATCTGGTTAAGTGGGTCACTCCCCGTGAGCAGAGAGCATGGCTGGCTCTCCGTGTAGCGCCTGGGCACCGAGCTCCTTAGGCTTCCTCGCGGGCATCACTGACAGCCTGTCACGGGCCCTGTGCTGTGACAGGACAAGGAGCAACAAAGCAGCACTTCCCCCCTCAGGTGCTGTGACTGTGCTTGATATTCCTGGGGCTACAAAAATGAGTCCGGAAACCACAGTCCTTCCTTTCCTCCCACTGAGCTGGCCTCTCTGCCTAGGACTAAGGGGGCAGGGCCTTGGGACGGTTTTAAAATTGAAGCCGACTGGTAATTACTGCAGAAGCGTTTTCAGTTTATGGAAGTACTCTGGGCTCTCTGAAGAAAGTGGTTCTTCCGAAACGTGGGCGGGATGGCAGAAGGAGCGCTGGTGTTGGTGCGCAGACATCATAAGATGGTGGGCACAAGTGCCTTGGTAGCCCTTTCTGTCATTTGTCCACTTTGTGAGAGAAACTCTGCTTTTCAGTCAGGCCCATCTCTCAGCCTCTCTTGCAGGGAGACTTGGCCACATGACTAACATCTGGAAGTATCTCCAAAGGCATGCTCCTAAAAGAAAAAGCATGCCCTTCCCTGCCTCTCTCCCTTCCAAATGCCTGCAACGCAGACAGACTGAGGGCCAGCGTGGAGAACGTGGATGCGGACAACATGCTAGACATGGCAGCACTGAGGGAGCAAGAGCCAGACCCTGTTTGGGAGGCATGATATCAGACTGGGACCACTATACTCAGACTCCCATGTGAGAGGGGTGGGCGGCTGAATTATGGCCCCTGGAAAATGTCCAGGTCTTAATTCCCTAGAACCTGTGAATGTGTTACCTTCATGGCAGGGTGGACTTCACAGATGTGATTAAATTAGAGACCATGAAAGGGGGGATTATTGTGAGTTATCTAAGTGAGGGCAATGTAATTACAAAGGTTGATACAGAGGTGTCTGATGCAATCACTGGGAAGGAGTGGGGAGAGGCCATACGAGAAGTTTGCTGGAGGCAATGGTAAACAGCCTATGGCAGGACTGGCTGAGAAGCTGAATGCTTCCAGAGAGTGTGAAATTATGGGCAAGAAGATTTGAAATAAAAGGAGGGTTCCTGGATGGGTGGGTGCTGGCTCTCTCTGGCTCTCCAGCTCTCCTTCTTTGAGGATGCCTGAATGATTGTTTTGCAGCTGCCTGTACTTCCCAACAGGTGGTATTTTGGATGGGAAGAAACTCCAGGTGCAGCCTAGGGTCAGGCTGGCCTGGCAAGAGGATGGTAGGGTTATTCTTCTTTGGGAGGTCTACAGGGGACCCCCTCTGAGACAGAAGCCTGCCATTCTTTGAAAATTCTGTAGCTTTTGTATCTTACGTTGTTTTAGTTTGTAAACTAACTCTATAGAAATAAGATAATTAAAATGGGGAAAATGACAGGACAACTCAGGTGTTAGAGTTTAGCCTTAATTGAGAGGTTTAAGTGAGTAATGCTTGTGGAAAGCTGTCATTCCAAAATTGTGCAGCTTTTGAGTAAAGACTGCTTTCCTTTATCACCGCACCTTTGCCTCTGGACTTTTGCCCAGAGGGTGGTGGCGGGCAGCAGGACCCCGCTTGCTGCTGGGTAACAAGGTTCCTGTAAGAGAGATGCAGGAGAGTCTCAGAGCAGGTGATGTGAATGTGGAATCAGAGAAAGAGATCCAACGATGCTAGGCTGCTGGCCTAGGAGACGGAGCGAAGGGCCACTGACCCGAGAGATTGGCAACTTCTAGAATAGGAGTGTACAACCCATGGCCTGCGGGCCACATGCAGACCAGGATGGTTATGAATGTGGCCCAACACAAAATTGTAAATTTACTTAAACCATTACTTAGTTTCATACTACGTTTTATTACTTAGATGTGTATATTTTCTATATTAGTTACCACAGACTTGGGACCTGCTTAATGATTTAAAAGGATTATCACTGGAAAAGGCAAGGCAGTGGATTCTCTGGGGAGCTCAGGAGGGAGAACATCCGTGCCAATACTTTTTAGCCCAGTGAAACCCCTTGGGGGTTGCTGATTGGTAGAGCTGTAGCATCATGAATTTGTGAACTTAAGTTTGTCATAATTTATTCATGGAGCCATAAGAAACTAATGCAGAGGGTGATGCATTTCTAACCTTTTAAAAGCCATGTTTATTTTGGGTTTACTGGACACGATTATTAGAACTGTGAAGATCTCGTGGATGATGAAACTCCTGCGATAAGTTACCACATCAGGGTGTTCAGATGACTTTTTTCATATTGTCTCCATGTTGGCTAAGGAATAAGGCAGGGCATACTAGATGCCCCATTATCCTGCATTCTCTAAGTAAAGTACTAGATTATCTCTACATAGTTACCAAAGTGGAGGACAAAATAGAGTTCTTGAGTATCAGCACATGATCCATCTCCAGGGTCTAGAAGGTTAGGCTGAGAATTTTCTAGAGGATGGAAGAAGCTGGTGCAGAGAGCCTCTTTGGAGGTGGGGCCTGGGCATGCCCCACCCTCCTGCTCCTGAAGCCCAGGAAGTGAACTATTTACTTGGCTCGACCATCCGCTCTCTAGAGTATGGGGTTTGCAGAGATGGGTTACGTCAGTGACATTAGCAGGATGATGCAGCGACTCAGTGCCAGAGACTGACCATGAAGCTCAAGAAGCTGGCGTTTCAGATCTGTCCCCAACATGAGCCCCACTCTGAAGCCTGTACCAAATTTTATATTCCTAAAGTGGAAACAGGACTTTCAAATGGCCTAAGCTGCAGAGGCACAAAGTTTGTATCCACCTTGGTCTGTGTGCATTGGAGTAACAGAAGCCTGAGGGTTCAGAACCATTAGCTGGAGGTGGTGAGGTCCAGGTCAGTGGTCTGCAGTTAAGGGCTGGTACCACTGAGCAAACACACCACTGCCACCACAAGATGAGGAACTAGATGTGGGCATCACCCATAGGTAGAGTGGACCAGTTCCAAGCTATAACTGTACTGGTGAGGCTCTCCTCTCCTCTCCTCTAATCCTCCTTCCCTGAGAAAGCCTGCCAGGTGGGGGGCATTGGGGCACGGAAAGTAATGGCTTGTGAGAGGGGGGAAGAGATGGAGATGGGAAGAGAAGAAACTGACCAGGCTTTTTCTGCCCAAATTAAGACTCTCACAGATGTAATGTCATCCCATTTACTGGGATCCCTTGAAAAAGGAGGGCTAAGTTTGAGTTAGGTAACAAGAATGGTGGTAAACTCACGTTAAACCAAGTGAGTTTTCTAGTACCCGACCCAATCTGTTTCCCCTTCCTTTCATCTCTGGGATATTTTTGCAGGTTTTGATTTAAAATGTCATGGGTAAAGCCTCGTGAAAGGGTGAAGGTGCAGAGGAAACGTTTAGTTTGGGCGCTGCTTGGCAGGACTCGCCTGACTTGGGGATTCACCCACTGACAGCTATAACTTAGTCACTTCTTGTTTAGCAGCTGCCGTGTGCATTGATTTCCACTTTCGCACAATTGATTTTTGCTTCTGTTCCCATCTGTGCCTTTGTTTTGGACAGATATTATATGATGAGTGTCTGAGAATTGTCTCTGAAAGGTCAAGGAACCTCATGAAGGAAGACCTTATTTGTCAATACGAACATCCACGAGCAAACACCTAGATTTGTGGAGAAGAGAGTATCATAGCTGAGTTAACCTCCCTCCGTCTTTTCCTTTTCTCCCCCAACTTGACATCAAGTGATTTAGAAAAGAACTTGGGAAGCTGAAATTGTAAGTCTTGAAGACACTAGGCTTGGCGTTGCTTCAGGATCTGGCTAAAAGTCCTTCCAATCATTTCTTTGTGAACAATTTTCTGGCATAGTAGAAAGGTTAGTAATTGCCCAACAAGTAATTTCCTTGATAAAATGACAGCTCCACATTCAGTAGTTTTGTTTATTTTTATAGAGGATTTACTGCTTTTCTACCATGATCTTAGACACTGCAAAGTAAAAATCTATTAATTCTCACAATGGTAACATGCTAAAGCAAGTACTAAAGTCCTTCTCGCCCTTGTAATAAATCTTTATTATAAGACTTAAAGGTCAAAATTTTAAATGTTGACCATGTGGTGCTTTTTCTCTTGACAATATTTCAAAATATCTTTCTAGCTCTCATGGGAATCGAGTATTGATTAGTAAATGTCCTGTAGACGAGGGTGATGAAGGGCTGTTAAGCATGAGTACAGGACTTAAGTTTGCAAAAAGCAGGGCCACAGTTTCATCACTGGACAGTGGCCAGTATCCTGGAAGCAGTGGAACACAATGCAAGGGCTGTGTCCACTCTCTCACCCACTAGGGCTTGGATATTTGAGGAAGTCTGTAGGCATCCCTCACCTATCCATAATTACTTATTGATTTCTTGTTTTGTGAGTGCTGTGGTGGTGATAGCCAATGCAATGAGTGCAACAGCAAAAAGAAGAGGAAGCCCTGTGTGAGCCGGCCCGTGAAGGGCATGACTCTACTCCTACCCAAGCTCATTGTTCACTGGTAGAATGGTACGTGCTACATGAGAGTCTATTTCCCAATGATAAAAGGAAGGACATGTAAAGACTAATTTTATGTTTTGTTTTTCTCATCCAAATGGCAATCATGAATGCAATACCTCTGTCTAAAGAAATACAACCTTACACAGTTTCAAGCATAAGCAGCTTGGCATTCTTTAAGACACCAGCTCATTGTTGCAAGATACTGATATTTCATGTAATAGGTATGAGGGTGGGGGTCACTATAGAAACAGAACTGAAAAAACATCAGGCCATGAATATTAGTGTGGGAGAGTTAAGTCTGGTTCCTAACCTTGTGACTATCAACACAAGTTTGACTCTGACATTTGATCCATCTTTGATTTGATCCCTGAACTTATGAACTAAGGAGTTTAATTAGTCATAGAAAGATTCAGTAGATACTGTTCTGTCTGGAGCCCTTTGAAATACTTAGAGCAAAATAATGACCACAGAATGGTAAGCCAAACCTCAGGAAAATGGTCTCCTCCTACTTGACAATAGGCACTGCCCTATCCATTTCTATGATAACTTTACATGGTCTGTTTTGAGGGTCTGGCATGTTTTCTTGGCAACTAGCCCAAGGAGAAGCAAGAAAATGGAAGGATGGGGTGGCATCTCTTCAGTTCCCATGGCCTTCTTTCAGTGCCCAGTGCTCAGAGGCATTTCCATCGTGGCGCACTGAGTTTTCCTGGTACTTTCTCTACTCCATCTCTGGATATGCCTATGTCTCAGAGGACAGAGCAGGTTCAATGCACCTGGAACTCCACGATTTCCCATAGGTCAATTACCCTGAGAACTGCTGTAGATCAACTGCCATGATCCGCAGCATCCCATAGAATGGCCTGGAATGGCTCCAGGTTGCCGGTGTAGCTTTTCTAGGAACCCTCAGAGAAGCTTGGAATTGTTGAGCAGCTTTGCTGGGCAGGTGGAAATTGGGAAGGGCAAGGAGCTGAGCTGAGCGGATGTGTTCACTCCAGGAATGTAGGAATGAGTCCCACATAAGACAGGGAGTCTCCTGATGGCAACTTGGCCCAAGGGCCAACTACAGCTGGGTATAAATTATTCACAGCCTGAGAAATATTCAGGCATGTTGGTTGTAATGTTTTAATAAGAAGTTATTTTGCCCCAACATGTGAGTAAACATGAAGACTTGTGTTCAAAATGGTGGTGTAGGTAGACCGGCTCACCTCTTTGCACAACCACATCAAAATGACAACTAGAATATATAACAACCATCACTCAGGAATGTCAGAGACTGAGCTGAATGGAAGTTTGACAGCTATAAAACTGAGTTGTGTTGGGAACAAGAAAAATAGTCTCAGCCCCAAGGAGCCTGTGTCCCTAGCAAACATCCTGTAAGTTGATTGCCATCTGTTTAGTTTCAAAATTTTCCTCTCAGTTGAGTCACACCCCACACTGTTCCTGTGCACGGGCTCTGTAAGCCAATAGCTAACCGCCACATCTGCTTCTGTGCAACACTTGCTTGCTTGCCCCTACAAAAGGACTTGGCTATAAGCACTAGGCGTGACTCTTGCGGCCCTTGTGGGCATTGTGTCTCTGGACACTCTGAGAGTTCCCCCCTGTGCAGGTTAAACTTGGCCAATAAAGTAACATCTTTGAAACCCCAAAAGTCTCTGACATTTGTTCTCGCAGTTGGTGGATGCAACATTTGGAGGCCCCAGCGAGATCTCCCTCAGCGGAGTTTCAGGTTGGAGACCGGACTGGCAGCTCGGGCTGAGTAAGTATTTGGCTGAGGATCCTCTTTTGGTTTTGGTGCTCTGGAGCAAATAACCCCTGAGGTAGTAGGTGGGATGCCGCCTGTAACCTACCCAGGGACTTTCAGAGGTGGGACGCTGCCCTCTGAAATTGATTTTGGTAATTTGGATTGTGACCAGTCATGTTATGTTTTCCTTATCCAGCGCCACGATGCGTTTAGTTTCAGTTTGTATGCCAGGCACGTCTAATAGTCTGTGTGTTTGTGGAACTGTGTTATTTGTTTGGATGTTTGTCTGTGTATTTGTAAGAGTGACTGTGCTTGTGGCTCTGTGGGTGAAAAACCTATGGAGCAAGAGTGACCCCCTCCTTGCTGGAGGGACAGGAGGTGCCTCCGGCACCAGATACTCCTCTGCGGGCGCCTCCCCGTCTGGTTTATGTGCCCTTTTCCACCAGTGACTTATATAATCAGAAACATCAGAATCCCCCGTTCTCTGAGAAACCCCAAAGGCTAATCTCCCTTCTCAGCCCCCCGACCTGGGACTCTGATACTACCAGAGGAAGGGACGTGCTTCTCCAGTATTGCCAGGCTCTGTTGAGGGGACTCAAGGCAGCTGCGAGAAAACCTACCAACTTTAGTAAGGTCAGTGAAGTCATCCAAGGCAGAGAAGAATCCCCAGCAGCGTTCCTAGAAAGGCTTATGGAAGCATATAGGGTATATACACCCCTTGACCCCGAGGCAGAGGAAAATAGATTAGTAAACATAGCCTTTGTAACTCAGGCAGCCTCAGATATTAGAAAGAAGCTTCAGAAGATAGAAGGATTTGAGGGAGAGAATAAGAGCAAGCTATTGGAGATAGTCCAGAAAGTTTATGTAAATAGGGATGACCCAGAGGTAGGCAGGGCGAAGGAGGTTGCCAAGATCCTGATTGCCGCCCAGAAGCCTCCTCCCAAAGGAAAAGGGGGGCCACGAAAGGGCCAAGGGCGACGAATAGACAAAGATCAGTGTGCTTACTGCAAAGAACGAGGACATTAGAAGCGAGATTGTCCAGCCTGTAAGCGGCAGGAGGAGCCATCTAACAGGCAGTCCCGCCGGCACCAGCCCCCAATGTATTAGCCCTCGACGGACTCAGCCAAGACTGAGGAGGACCAGGCTCCGTTGTGCTTGGTCCCCGGGAGCCCATAGTCAGAGTAAAAGTCAGGGGCCAGGACATTGACTTTATGGTAGACACCAGGGCGGAACACTCAGTAGTCACCGTCCCGGTCAGACCCCGCATTGGGAAGGAGGTCTTAGTATAAGGGGCCACCGGGCTCTCATCCAGCCCACAAACCCAAGACTACGAACCCTGGAAAAGGCCAGTAGCCTACCTGTCTAAACAATTAGACAATGTTGCAGCAGGGTGGCCCGGCAGTGGGTCCTTCAGGAAACCAGATACCTCCTGGGACCAGGGAGCCACCAGATTGCCTAAGCAGAGGAACCAAGAGTAAAAAAGAATGATAGATAAATCTAGATAAGTAGAAATATGTATAAAGAATGTGAAAGTTTTAAACCTGGAGTAAAGGAAACCTCAACTACTTGTTTTCTGGTTTCGTGGGAAAAGAGCAAATTTCTCATATGTGGTTCTGTTTTTGATCAGAAACCTGTATTGTAAGACCTAGGAAAGGTCACCTGTAGCTGGTTGGGGATAATGCCTTTGCCACCTGGGACCCAAGAAGGGTCAATTGGGGCTGACCAGTGCTTCAGCCTGAGGCAAAGCAGCATGTCTCTGCTATGAGACTAGGCCAGAAGGAACATGTTTCTGTGAGGCACCAGTAGACGCACTGGTGTAAGAAAATGCCTGTGTGTTGTTTCGGAACTCTGTGTTTTGGATTTTGTTCTGTATCCATATCTGAAAGGGAAGAGAAAAAGCCCACTGGCAGGCAACAAAGACCTGGGTTACAGGCGCCTACAGCCCTCAGCCTAGCTGGCTTAGACCCAGACCAGACTGCCACAGAGCTTCAGAAACTCCCACTCCCCTCGGAGAGGCCCTGGCCAGAGATCTAAAATCATTCACTGAGAAGGAGACCGGATGACCTTGGACAGATTTGCTGCCGCTGGCACTGCTTAGAATTAGGAATGCCCCTAAATCTTCAGGAGACCTCCTCCCATCCTCAGAATAGATAAAGGGGGGAGATGTAGCAAGAGACCTGTTTAGACAAGCCCAGACAAGTCAGAGGGACTGGGTCTGTTTACTGAGCCACTAAGATGAGGAGGGGTAAACAACTAAGTAACTAAGAAGTAAGAACATTACCCTATCAGTAGTCCTGCTTTCTTGCTTCTGTAAACCTGCTTAGCTGTGTGCTGCTGCTGTGTGGACCCTGCAGCAGTCAAATTCTCTGTGTAACTGGTTTTGATAAGAATGGCTCTAGTTTTGAAGGTCATGAACTGAGGTCCAAGGCTGACCATCTGATTTATAGGGCGTTTGCAAGGTCTAAGCTTCAGAAAGGTGAAAAAATGTCCCTGCAAATCTAGGGACTTTTAGCTGCCAGATACTGAGTTTAAGTACAGTCCTTCCCAGTGTGGGAAAGGAACAGAGATTAAAAGCGAATTATGGCTAAATCTGGATAGGTAAAAAGGCTACAGAAGGTTTGTGAATATTGCAGAAAGTCTGTGGGAAGTTATAAAAATAAATGGAAATGTGAAAGTTTTGGAAAGAAATTATGTAGTATTAGTAATAGAAGGTATAAGGCATGGAGATGCATCTTGATGGGCTATTAGAAGAAGAAAGATTTTCCTTCAAGCTTTGTGTTTTTCTCCCTACCTGATCCTCCAGAATTTGGCATTCTGAAGGAATGAATGATAACGTAAGGTTTCTTTGCATAAAGCCAGTCATTAATAGTGGTTTTGTTAACCAGGACTTTGACTGGAATGCCACACCTGAAGGAGGCATGTATGGGCTCTGGTCATTATCAGAGAGCTCAGAGGAACTGGGATTGACCTGTGAAGCTAGCAAAAGCCCAGGAGAAAAGCCTGGTACATTGGTTGGTTGTGCGGTTCGTGCCAGTCTTTCCGGGGAAGGAACGAAGGTTGCCTTCCTGAAAGATGGCTAAAAGGAACGTATAGGCACAATGGAGGCCCAAGGATTTGAGTAAAATGACTGGTACAGGCGAAGCCAGATGGCGGATGTGTGGCTTTGCTTCTGTGCCCTGAGGGGTGGACTGAGAAGTCAATCTGAAGGTTCCCTGTGTGAGTTCCAGCAAAGCGGACTTGAAGATCATAAGGGATCCAGGCTGCTCTTGGTGTGTTTATACAAATGAACAATCAAAATCAAAAGTGGGACCCAAAGTAGTCCTTGTAATAACAGTAAGGGTGATCTTAAGGAGAAAAATTGTAGTTCAAGGACAATCGCTATGCTCAGTATTGGATATCAGAATGGCACAGCTAACTGTCTTAAAGGTTTATTTCTATTTAAGAATTGAAACCAGGTTTGTGATGTCACCAAAGATATGCAAGTCACAGGTGCAAAGGACCTGTCAAATTGCCACTGTTGAATGTCATTTCAGGAAGGACCTTGCAATGGAATGTCATCCCAAAAGACAGTCTCACAGGCACAGCAACTGGTTTGGGAATTATTTGTGAATTAACCTGTGTGTTCTTCTGTTTACATAGGCTGTATGCCTATGACCTGCTTAATCTGTCACCTCCAGAATATGACCTGACCAGAAGGCCAATAGTCCAGTAATGCCAGCCTTTGGACACCAAGCCTGCAACTTCCTGGTGACAGCCAACTGACCAGGACCCTGTAAGGTCCTTCCCCTTGCAGGAAGGACTCCTTCTATGCTGCGCCCACCTCCTCCTCTTTCAGGGTACCCCTGAGCCAAGGGTAGGTAGGACGACGTCCATGTCCAGCCTGAAGTAGTTATAAGAAGATGAGACCTTCGTCCATTGTCCTTTATATGATTCCAGGAGGAAAAAGGAATCTCAGAACCCCTCCTAATAGTTAATCACAGGAGGAGAAAAATGATGAGGAAAAAACCTCATTAATGCTCTGAATCAAAGAACAGGGGGGACCTGTATATTCCTAGGAGAAGAGTGTTGCTATTTTGTTAAAAACAGACTATGGCCCAGGGCTGGGACAGGAGCATCCTCCTGGTAGCAGGACACTCTTCTCTCCTTCCTAGCCCCCGTCCTAGGACCCCTGATCATCCTCATCCTAGTCATTACCATAGGACCCTGGGCCATCAGAACACTAGTCAGCCAGTTAGAAGGAGCACTAGTATGGAAGACCACTAGCTGCATTCTCATGCTCCAGCAACAACAAGAGCAGAGGGTCCCGTTATTGGATGCTGAGACAGACAAAAGCACTGTCTAAGAACCCACAGCGGGGAATGATAGAGAAAAACCCCTTTTCCGCTAGCCTAAGACCGCCCCATAGGAGAGTCTAACTTCCGCATTCTGCTTCTGTAACCTGCTTCTGCCGCGAAGCCAATGAGAGGCACAGCACCTCAGATATCTCCCTCCTCTAAGATCAGGTAATATATTTAGAGTGCCAAGTAGACTCCCTTGCTGAAGTAGCATTACAAAATAGAAGAGGATTAGACCTTCTTTTCCTCCAGCAAGGTGGGTTATGTGCTACATTAGGGGAGGGATGTTGTTTTTATGCTAACCACTCTGGAGTAATTAGAGAAAATATCAAGACACTCACCAAAAGAGTAAAGGATAGATATAAAGAGGAGGAAAGTTCCAGTTGGTATGCCTCTATGTTCAAAACATCGCCTTGGTTAACTACCCTTATATCTGCTATTGCTGGTCCCCTTCTACTGCTCCTACTAGCAGTCACCATAGGGCCTATCATCCTAAATAGAGTTCTTGCTTCTATCAAAGAGAGGGTAGAAGTAGTCAAGTTAATGGTACTCTCCCAACCTTATACCATCCTTCCGAGTGATGAGTAGTCAAGGGTTTGACATACCCCTAAAGAAAACAGGGGAATGTTGGGAACAAGAAAAATAGTCTCAGCCCCAAGGAGCCTGCGTCCCTAGCAAACATCCTGTGAGTTGATTGCCATCTGTTTAGTTTCAAAATTTTCCTCTCAGTTGAGTCACACCCCACCCTGTTCCCGTGCGTGGGCTCTGTAAGCCAATAGCTAACCGCCACATCTGCTTCTGTGCAACGCTTGCTTGCTTGCCCCTGTATAAGGACTTGGCTGTAAGTGCTAGGGGCAACTCTCGTTTGCAGCCCTTGTGGGCACTGTGTCTCTGGACACTCTGAGAGTTCGCCCCTGCACAGGTTAAACTTGGCCAATAAAGTAACATCTTTGAAACCCTGAAAGTCTCTGACGTTTGTTCTCACGGTTGGTGGATGCAACAAGTTGAATGAAAGTCTGACAACTATGGAATGAAAGAAACTACATGCATCCCGAATGGTAGGAGGGGAACAGACATGGAATGGGCTGGTCCTACACCCATGTGGATAAATATTTGAGAGGGATATTTCAGGAAGGAGTTATGAGTCCTGGACCCACACCAGGACCCCTAGCCCAGGATTCCAGTGCCAGGAATATAAGTCCCCACAACTTCTGACTGCAAAAACCCAGTGCCGATTGAGTTGGTGGAAGAAACTTCTGGAGCCCCAAGCAGTTCCTCTTAAAGAATCTACACCCAGATTTACTCACTCAGACTCACTCCCTCTGAGCTCCTGCACTGGGGTAGCAGTTTGGAAGGCACCAGTAGTATACAGGGAGAAACAGAAGTATCTGGCATCTAGGGTGAGCAGAAGCCATTGTCCCTTTGCTAAACCCTCCCCATACCAAGCTGGTAAGCTGGTGCCATATCTGAGACTCCATCAACCTGAATAACATTGTTTGACCTGCCTTGGAGATCCCCAGAGGCTCTGCCCCACCCAACTCATGGGCCCACCCAAGCTGCTTTTCCATAAGAATGGCTGGACTTGGCTCCTAGATCCTACATCAAAAAAGCAACAGCTGGTTTCAGTGAGCCCTAGTGGCAGCTGGATTAGGTTCTTAGCTTGGCTTTGCCTGGGAATCTCCAAGCCCAGCACAGATAGCAGCCATCTCAGATTGCTTTACAGATTAGGCAGGGTGCCTTAGGCAAAATACAGGTAGGGGCTAACTTTGGCCTGTACCATTTCGGAAACCTCAGAGTCAGGACACCCAGTGGACACTACAAACCATGTTGGAGCATCATCACCCTGCCTCTGAACAGCTGATCCTCCACAGAGGGTGGCAGTTGGTGGTCAGTGGTCGTAGCCAGTCCTTGCAGGTGACTGACTTCAGTAAACCCCTCCCATTGATTTGCCAATAGCAACCAAGGCTCAACTACAAGAAGAGGGTGTACTCAATCCACACTAAGGGTGCACTTCAAGTACCCAGCTTGGGTGATAGGGGAGGCTGTTCTACTACACACTGAAAGACACCTATTACATTAGGCCATGCTAATCAGACAGAGTTGTAGAAACTCTACCTAACATAGAAACGAACACAGGGAGGCTGCCAAAATGAGGAGACAAAGAAATATGGCCCAAATGAAAGAACAGATCAAAACTGCATAAAAAGAACTAAACCAAATGGAGATGAACAATCCGTCAGATGCAGAGTTCAAAACATTAGTTATAAGGATGCTCAAGGAATTTAGTGAGGACTTCAATAGCATAAAAAAGGCCTAGTCAGAAATGAAGTATACACTACTTAAAATAAGGAACAATTTACAGGGAAACAACAGTAGAGTGGGTGATGCTGAGAATCAAATCAATGATTTGGAACATAAGGAAGCAAAAAACAACCATGCAGAACAAAAAGAAAAAAGAATCCAAAAAATGAGGATAACATAAGCAGTCTCTGGGACAATTTCAAAAGGTTTAACATTTGCATCATGTGGGTGCCAGAAGAAGAGAAAGAACAAGAAATTGGAAATCTATATGAAAAACAGCGAAAGAAAACTTCCCTGATTTGGTAAAGGAAATACACATGCAAGTCCAGGAAGTGCAGAGAGTTCCAGTTATGATGGATGTAAAGAGGCCCACTCTAAAACATTATAATTAAAAGGCCAAATTTTAAAGATGAAGAGACTCTTAAAAGCAGCAAGAGAAAAGAAGTTAGTTACCGGATGGTTGCCAGATGGGAGTGGGTAGGGGAAGAAGCAGTGAAGAGGTGAGGGGAGTAAGAAGTACAAATAGGTACTTGCAGAATAGCCATGGGGATGTAGAGTACAATATAGGAAATGGAGTAGCCAAAGAACTTACATGCATGACCCATAGACATGAACAATGGTGGGGGGATTGCCTGAAGGAGTAGGGTGCACTGGGTGGAGGAAGGCAAAGGGGGAAAATCAGGACAATTGTAATAGCATAATCAATAAAATATAATTTTAAAAAAGAGGAAACATGAAGATCTTGTTTGCCTTTTAATGATTAAACATTAACATAGTACTATTTAACTATAATTGAAAGAAGCTTTTGATCCAAAACCTAAAATGTATGTGTTAAATCTTATTTAATTCTGAATGCAATTGATAAACAAGCTAATAGTTTAAGACTGCTATGTAAATAACACTTGAAAGCAAAATGGACCATGCAAATTTTAAAACCAAGCCCTGTTACCAAGTTTGTGTTCAGCGCACCCCACTGAACCAGTCTTGGATCTAATGTGTCATGAAGACCAATACAACAGTGATCTGTACTGGCTGCGAATGACATAAACTTCAATTTTCCTCATCACTGAGTGGAAGGTTAGATCATAAACCTTCACAGACACTGGTAGCCAAAAGCAGAATTTAAAATTTTGAGAAAGTGAGAAATCAAAAGAGTTCAAGTAAACTGAGAATTGAAATTAAAAAAGAAAGGTTAAACCATCGACTTTATTTTTGCCAAAGACATAGAGACTGTTTATTTTATTTATCTCTTGACTTTGGTCCTATTTTCTAGCCCATAGTAATGCAGCCTCTTTCAAGCAGCATTTGTAAATTTCCATGACATGCATTTATGGTATCCCTTAATTCAGAATTCTGTTCATTAGGAATTGATAGTAATTGTACTTGAGTTGGAGGCAAGTTTTACTGCAATTTATTTCTATGATGAAATGACTTTTAATGTAAGTTCCTAATGGAAATCCTCCCACAATTAATATTTGAGCCAAGAAAAAATGTGGTTTTCTATAAAGGTACAAATAAATCTTATCTAGATATTAAATATTACAGTACTTTATGCTGCAACACTTTTAGCAGTAGATTCAAGCTATTCGTGATGTTTAAAGTCATTCTTTAAAACTCTGAATTAAACTTTTTCTATTCATTCAAACTAATTTGCTCTACAATGATTTCAGATGAGTAAGAAATGACCTTAATTCAGACTTGGGAAAGAGGTCAGAGAGATGTTTTTCAGGGAAGGTGATACAAAAAATATCACCTTTTTTATCCCTGGGTGGGGAGAAAATAAGGAAGATTTAGATGGGCAAGTAGGGTAGAGGATGGAATACAGGGTTGTGAAAAGGTGGGGGGTGGAGAGGAAGGAAACGTGAGTTAGGGACACAGGAGTTAGGTACACCTGGTGACCCAGGGCGGGCAGAGAGCAGGTGCAAGGGAGGGAGCGAGGCTGCGGCTCTTCTTGAAAGCTCTCAAGGGCTGACATGCACTAAGATGTTTGGACTCTGTCCTGAGGGCAATGGAATTCACAGAAAGGTATATCTCTCAAGACTAATTTAACCCAAACTGCTTTTTAGAAAGGTCACCGTTACTGTCTTCTAGGGCAGAATGGACTAGACAGAGGGAACCATGAAGGTGGGGAGCCCCGTGAGGACTCTGTGACAACAAGCCAGCAGACAAAAGACAGCTGTCCTGGTGATGACTGTAGAAAAAGGCAGTGGAGGCAGAAGGCTGGGCTTTTCTGGTGGGGTGGGTGCGGAAGAGTGAAGGAGGGGAAAGAGCCAGGGGGGCTCCTGGGCAGTGGCGTAGGGGATGGGTGCAGAGCTGCGCCAGTCACTGACCAGAGGAGGCGGGAAGAGTGGGGGTTCCGGGAGAAGGCGGTCTGGTTGAGATCTGGGTTGTTAGAGATGATGTGAGAGTCTGAGTAGGTTGTACAGTTGGTGGTTGGTTATACGAAGAGAGATTGGGGCAAGAGCAACAGCTTTGGGAGACCACTCTGTGTGGAAGGTAACCACAATATTTTCAAACCAGAAATATGCAGCATCACAACACAGCCTTTTTGGGGGAAAACATGGCATGCTATTTACTGAGCCCAGGCTTAAACTCTTGTCTTCATATTCCAACCTCAGACTTCTCCATGATCCTCAAGCCAACATTAGTCTTTAGCATACCTGACCTGCCATATTTTCCACATATTCAGCCTTAAAATGGATAAAAATCATTCAAACCATTTCTAAAACCATAGTAGCTAGCTCTCATTGTCCTTAATGGCATTCTTACAAAACCAAATTTGTTTTTACCTAAACCCCACTGTGCAAGATTCTTCCCTCTGGGACTCTTTACAGTGCAAGCCTCTTGGACAGGCCCGGCTGCTGAGGAGGGGGACTGTGGGAGGGGACACTGGGTTAGGCCTCTAGGGGTTGGGAGGAGCGAGGTAGAGAAACCAGGAGCAAAGGGAGCTCTGAGGAAATGGGTCGAAGCGAATGATGATAAAGATGGTGGTGATGACAAAAATAAATCCTTGGCTCCACCTGTCCAGCTGCCTGTGGCCAGGACAGCAAACAGTGCCTGTCAGTCAGACAGAAGGGAACATATTTGAGGACGAACAGCAGTAATCTCACTGGTAGATGCCTCTCCAGTGTACAGAGTTCTTTGGTGACTGCTGTCCCATGGGAGACACTCAATGATCCAGAAACCAGTGTTACGTTGTCCACTTCATGGATGAGAAATCCAAGAGACTGGGGTTGGGCTGACGGAGAGATGCCCACAGTCTCCATGAAAGGTTGTGAAGGTTCCCTGAGCAAGGGTTAAAGAAAGTTCCAGACTCTGGTACATAAACCTCGAGGGCCTTGCAGTCATGTCCAGCAGCCTGGAGAAAACATTCTGCCAGGTAGAACTGCCATAGACTGTTTTAAGAGGTTATTTAGTCTTCTGGGGACTGCGGAGAAGGGCTGCTCACCAGGTCTGGACAGCTGGATAGAGAACAACCTGAACGCAGCTCTGAGTGCGGACCCAGAGGCCTGGTGAATCACAGGTCTCCTCACCGCCCTGCAGCAGCCGAGGGCCACAGGGCCGCCCGCAGTCAACTCTACACTGATGGGCAAGGAGGCTCGAGAAAACTTGCCCAGGGTCACTCTGCTGGGAGGTGACAGGCTGTGCCTTTAATCTCTGGCCATTTGATCCTAAGTGCTATGATCTTTGAATTTTACCATCTAGTATAATGAGCCTCTTAGGCATGAACTTGTTCCCTAGCTTTGTGAGTAGTTGGGATCTCAGTACCAGGGAAGCATAATCTTACCCTCTTTCTTCTGTTTCAGATAGACTGGGATGGATAGATGGATACATTACAAAAGAGATGCTGGTGAATCTGCACGCAGGTGGAAAAATGTGACAGCAATGGTGAGGGACATGGAAACGCGGGTGTGTTAGAACTGAGCATGTCTGGCCTGGGAAGGGATGACCGCGTGGGGACAGGAGTGCACCAGAAAAGGTTCTCAGAGAGAAGCAAAATCTGACTTTTGCAGCATGGCATTGGAGGGCAGAAGTTGCAGATAAAGATTTTTGCTCAATGTAAGAAACTCCGAATAACTGTAGCCATCCTAAAATGGAATAATATGCCTCATTAGGTAGTAATTGCAATTGATATCAAAGGCATTTGAACAAAATGAAATGACTCCTGGAGCCGATGCTGCCTTTCTTCCTCTAGTAAAATATGGTAACTACCTTCCTCCTGCCACAGAGGTTTAGCAGCTCCCTTGACCATCCTTCCTGAAAGCAGGGTGGCATGGTTTGGCTGAGTCCTTGGTCCTGGGATGCGAGCAGGAATTTGACACCTTTTCTATCAGTTCCTTAAAGAATATCACTTGCTCTCTGCCTCACTCCCCTCCTGTGGGCTGGAAGGAGAGGGGAAGGGCCAGGGAGCTTTGCCCACAAGGGCAAGGACAGCACCCTGATGCCAGGCAAAGCAATAGGACAGATCCCAGGATCATGGACTGTTCCTGGGTCACCTGCCTAACCAGGTACCATGAGAGGGAAAGAAGTACCTGTGTGACCTTGAGCTTCTATATATTTTGAGTCTCTGTTAGAATGCCTTTGTACAAACCAATATAACTATTTCTTGGTGATGCACAGATTACTAAGGTATTGTATAAGTATTTGCAAGAAATAATTTCTATAACTTTATAATTGTATGTCCACCCCCCCCCCCGCCCACTTATCTGCTTTCTTCCCAAACCAGCTGTCCCAATGGTCCCCACCATAGGCAAGCATAAGCATGCTGTTGTATCAGTGACCTCATTTTTTTCAAGTACCAAAGTTCAAAAAAATCAAGACTTCTAATCTCCTGATTCTCTTTCATTCCTGTATCAAGTCTGTTCCTCAGGCTATTCTTCTTTTCCTTTAGAAACATCTTCTGCGAAGATACAGATGCTAAAGAAAATTTAAAGTTCTATTTGTGGTTATCTACACGTAAGGACTGGTTTACTTATTATTTTTTAAAGTGATGCATTATTTAGCCTGCATGTGATAACAGTCTTCTGAGCTTGTTTTCCTGATGGGGAGGAAACCAGAAGTCCAGGCCTCAGGGAAGTTGAGGATTTGAATAATGCAAATATATTTTTGTCTCAAAATGTATTAGGATCCAACATAATTTTGTATTGGTCAACAAATACACCAAAAGAATATTTTGATATATTAAATGTATCTCTAAGTAAAATAAAGGAGTTGAGCTCATTTAAATGAGATGCTGGCTCTCTTGCCTGGGTTTTAGGAAGAAATGAGCCAGTGACAGATG
The DNA here is from genome assembly GCF_014824575.4 of Sturnira hondurensis. Lineage (NCBI taxonomy): Eukaryota > Metazoa > Chordata > Mammalia > Chiroptera > Phyllostomidae > Sturnira > Sturnira hondurensis. The sequence continues at coordinate 15,582,952 of NW_028087015.1, forward strand.
GGCCTTCAATTCTGTCCCACAGATTTGCCGTATTCACTTCAAATTTCATCTCTTTAGTCATGTTTTTCCTCTCATTTATAATGTCCTCACCTCTTTTCTCCTACTTTATGCAAACTTTATGAGTTTTTCAAAACTTTGCTCTGATTTTTCTGCCCTTCATCCATCCCTTAAAATTGGTGGTACATACTTCCAAAAGCAAATAAAGTTGCCAATAATTGTTCCATATTTCATTTTCACTCACAGTTGCTGCTTCCCAGGTCTTATGTTTTCTCTGGAACTTTGCCTTTTCTAAGCCTACACTAGGTATTTAATAAATAGATCTGAAGAATGGATAATTAAAATATATGGATCTTTTTTTCCAATGATATGAAAATTGTCAACGGAGAACGAAATAGAAATCTATTCCCCTACTGATCAAAAACAATTCATGAGATGAATGAATTTGGTTTTCTCACAAATGGACTTTACAAAAATAAATGATTTTGTGAATTTTGAGCTTTGCCATCAGCAGCACTTATGACATTGCACATAAAGGCATTTCATTTCATAACTGCATAACTTGGAGATTATTAAGATCAGCTCACTCTTAATGCTTTTGAATCATGGGTCAGTTAAAAATATCACCATCAGTTTCTCTAGCCTGTGCTTCTTGAATCTCCTCACATGAAACACATTTTAAACCATCTTTAACTTTTAAGTTCTAGCTCCATTAAATTCCTGTCAACACAGCCTTTTTTTTTCATGGAAACATGAACTCTACTGCCAACATAGAAAGAAATTGTGATGGAAAACTGATACTACTCAACAAGTAATAATGTGTTGAGGCTCTCAAAGCAGTTTCCCTTCAATGCACCTATGAGAAGGTGTATTTCTCAAAGGATCTCAGATAAAGTGGAATTTATGGGGCACTGATATTTCATGGAGCTTCTGGAACCACTGATTCAGAGCAACCGGCTCCTTTCTAATTTATAGCGCGTTCTTCAGGTCCCGCTGCCTGTTCAGCTGAAGGATCCTGCCCTGGGAGAGTGCTCACGGCCTGCTGGAGGCATCCAAGAAAGAACTTCCTAGGGGTGCCTGGAGATGAATGTCAGGAAAAACGAAACGGAACCCCAAACCTGTGAGACGAAGGGCTTATCCTAACACGCAGAATACTTAGGAGAGGACATAATTAATCTAGAATGCTCCCCGCACACTGAACTTCACAATCTCTGTTTCAACTTAATCATACTTCCTCTTAGAGAACAGGAAAGTTTTAAAAGAGAAATACTTGGGCAAAGCTTCATAAAGTTGAAGTGCGAAGTGTGAGTGCTTAAGGGAAATAGAAAGGACTTGGGGAAATCTAGAAATAGACTATAAGTTAGTAGAACCAGCTGTTAAATATTTGCAATACCCTATCAGCTTAGAAAAGACAAATTTCCCCTCTGGCAAGATGGGTTCTGCTTTCTCTGATGTGAGCATCTTGCTGTTGCTCCCCACCCCAGGCCCAGGGTTGGCAGGCTGCGGAGCGAGGCAGGGAGACAGGCTCCCTCTCCTGCAGACAGCCAAGGGGCTGCAAGGAGGCACGGGGGCAGTGGCTGATGGAAGCCCATGTCTCTCCTCCTGCCCTGCTCATGCGGTCTGCATCCCTGCAGAGATCATGAATGTTCTCCACCCCTGCGGTCACCAATCATTTAAACTACCTGTGTTTGCTGGTCTGGTAACAACAGAACAACAACTTTGGGGAAACAGTAAAGGATTCTCCCCTCCAAACGAAAAAAAAAGAGAAGTTGTGCATACCTTTTTAGCAGCAATTGGAAATGAGGTGTAGAAACTAGTGACACTTTTCTCTTCAGGCTTTATTTGTAAACCGCTTTGGGGATAAAGATTCCTTTGAGGTGTATGGTGAAAACTCCTGCCTGCCTTGCTCGAGGGCACAATGAGTGCCCAGCCTCTGCCGTGCAATCCGCAGAGGTGGAGGGCTGGGACGTCAGCCCCTGATGCCCCTGCCGTGACCGGAGAGGGTCGGGCTGGGGCCTCCTGGGCTGCAGCACTCCAACTTCCCGAACTGCTTTTTCTATTTCTTTCTGTCTCCTCTCTATAATTAATTGTTGACTTTTTTTGGCAAAACCCCTCAGTTTATTAATTTTTAGTTTATTATAACATATGGAAGCTCAGGAAAACAAGCTTATTTTCCTTACGATAAGACTATCTAGGGTATGGCCCTGTGAGTGTGGATCTATCCAATCCAGAAAGTTCATGGACCTTCGTGTACATTTAGTGGACACTTAGTGACTTTTCTGCTTTGTCATCGATTCTCTTGTTTTAGTTACACAGGCTGTGGGGTAAGTGCCCTCCACCTCGAGGACACACCCTGCTATGACCAGCTATTGTATCTTCTGGCTGAGGGCCTGTGTATCGCTCATGAGCGACATGGTAAAGCAAGCCTTACCTTTTTGTAGAGACTCCTCAGGTCTCGGTACTGCCACATGCTGTTTAGGACCTGAGATGCGGCCTTGACCACTTTCGGAGAATGTCTGGTAAAGAAAAGACAGGACATGCAAGATGGTGAGTGGACCCCAACTTGTCAGGAAAAGGCATGAATAAGCATCCTCCTGGCTTTCTAGCTCTGTTCCTCTCAGCCTGGGGAGGGCAAGGAGTTGACTGTCCACATTCCCCAAATTCATTCTCATCAACACATCCCTGAGGGCGAGAGACAGGAGTACACCATAATCTGGAAAACAATGTCCAAAATGCAAACAGAAGAGCAGTGCATCCAGTCAGAATGCAAATTTCGCACTGGACTACAAAATAGAACAGGTGAGGAAAACAATGATTAGGAAGGGCCAGAATCAGCATTGCACAGCAGCGTTGTGCAACCCCTGAGCAGTAAGATGGACAAAAATGTTCATTTTCTCCGTTGAAGCATCAGAGCACACCCAGTATTCACTCTGCACACCTGCCTGACTGAGAGAACTTGGTCTTCATCTGCTGCCAATGCCAAGGACAAGAGACTGGCAGTGCAGGCAGATGTGTACATGCATGTACATGTCTACAGACGAAGAGAGAAGCCTCCATGGTAAAACCCTTCAGACAGTCACAGTTCCGTCCCGTGGGCCATAGTGAGAAGGTAAGGTGACATAAACCTTTGGACTGGTGGTTCTTACCATTTTTAAAAAATCATGGCTTTGAAGTCCCTGTGAAATTATAGCTAAATATTTTGCCTTTTGGTTCAGCGCCAATCTATATCTCAAAACGACACGAGACCAATAAATCTGTGTTGATGTAATTCTATCACGTTCTTGGAAGTCACATAGACTAGTGGGGAGTGGAAACTATTAGCTACTTGATGATTCTTCATTCCAACAGGCTGGTTCCACAAGCAGCTGCCCAAGTCTAGTGGCTGCTATTGACACTAGGCCCGTGTCAGGGGTTGGCACACGTTTTCTATAAAGGGTCATGTAATAAATATTCTTTGCCTTGGGGCCAGGTGATTTCAGTCACAGCTTCTGAACTCTGCCGTTGTAGCTTGAGAGGAGTCATAAATCATACATAAATGAACAATGTGGCTGTGTTCCAATCACGTGTAATTTACAGAAGCAGGTGAGGGGCGGGATCTGGCCCTCGGGCCACAGTTTGCCAACCCTGGTCTATCTGAGTGGGGATTCCCGGAGTTGCACAGGTTACAACCACCCCTGGTGCTCTGATGGAGAATATCTGTACTGAGACCAAAAATGCCTTTCAAATAAAGTGGCCTCTGGGATATTAGAAAGTGAGCAGATGGTTAGATGGGCCCACACTAAGGGTGGATCTGAGAGCCAGAGGGAAGGGGTGTTGTGAGGACAAGCATTTTGTGATGAAATTATGGGCCACTCACACACGGTCAGTTCATGTGCGCTCTTTTCCTGGATCTTTACGTTTGTCATGGAGACCAACTAAGGTTTCTTCCTCCATTTATTCACTGGTAGCAGTAACTGTCACTCTTTCTATTATTGTTACTGAGATGGAATTCAGCTTTGGCTGTTAGAAATCTATTTGTTATATCACATACTACAACAAATGTAGAGTTCTTATAAATTCCACTTTTTCCTTTATGAAAGGTGAATTATGTTTAAGTAACAGGTATGTTTCCTTTTTACTAAAATGGATGGTGGCTGAATGATTTCCTGATGTATGCTAGTGCTATGATGTAAATGCAATGCTAAATCCCTCTGACTTAAAGGGACTTTTAGATGTTATCTCAGATACAGGGACACTTTAGTCTTATACAATGAATGCTGAGCAAAGATAAAGTGCTACGTTTGGCTGTGTTTTATCATTGTTAGCTAAATATTTATCCAGGGCAATAATAAAAAACTGTGGAGAAACACATAATAATATTCGGGGAGTGATAATGCAGCTGAAACACACAAGGGTGGGCAAAAGGAGGTTTCCCGTGATCAGAATGTGAAACACAATTTATTCTTGTATTATTAGTTATTCTTATATTATACATTTTTCCATTTGAATAACTGTAAATCTACTTTTGCCCACCTCTGTATGAATTATGCAAGAAATCTCTCTGACACAGTGCAATTTTTTGTTTCTCCTTCTTCCTCAGCTATGAAACAGAGACTGTGAATGTGCGATGGATAGCAGGTTTTAACCTTTCAATTAAAATGCCAACATAGCTCAGCGTTATAATAACATGCAAAGGTCAAAGAAACATTGCTTCCTTTTAGCCTTTAATTTTAATCCATCACTAGACTGGTACCATAGCAACTTCTACTTGAAGAACTATGGCTATTGATTGAAGGACTTGAACAACTGAGTGTTTTTAATGGGACAAGTGATTATAACCTCAGCCACAACATACAGTGCCATACTGACAAGTAGCAGTTGAGGCTGTTAATAGCTTTCCTGTCTTATGACAATATGCAGTGCCACATTCAACACTATTTCCTATATAGTGGTTAAAATTAGAAAAAAACCCAAATGTACTTTTGAAACAGATGGATGCGACAGAATGCCCATAATGGGTGTTTCAAATAATGTGAACAGAATAATATAAGTTATCAAGACTTCAAATGGTAAATATCTAGCTCCTACAGGAGTCCTGAATATTTATACAATGTCTGCTCTTCACCAGCATTGTCAGATTAGGGGTGGCTGAAGATTTCCATTGGTGTGGCAGATTGTGGGTATTTGATGTGGCTGTTCCAGCAGCAGGAACCCAGGGCACCACTGTCTGGTTGTGTTAACAAGACACAGTGTGTTGTGCAATTCAAACAGACTATGACTGGCACCTTGACAGTATGACTCGTTAATATCATGACATATTTGAGAAATAAAACTTACAGATATGTAAAATGGAGGACCACAGCTAGGCCCATTTTTCATCTGTGTTTTCCCATGCCATCTTAAATTTAAAAACCAGGTTTGAATTAAATTTATTTCTATAAATACTTCTGAAAGGACTATTTAAGGAGGGAAGATTTTCAAGCATTTTATCAACTAGAGTAGATTGATATTCCTCCCTTTTCCAATGATAAAATCACCTCTGATTCCAAAAATTCTGTTTTCAATGAAGAGTTTTATTTTACTAAAACATGTCTAGAGGGCCATAGGGATGTTTCACTGACTATTGTCATAACAGAGTTCAATGATAAATGATGAGTTTGGTGCTAAGATCCAGAGCAATTATTCTGGAGTCATGTTAAGAGCAGCGAGAAGTAATAATCAATAGAGGTGAGAAGTGAGGCTATCTGCAGCTCTAAAAACCTGTTTGACCCCCCTAAATTGGTCACTATATAAAAAAGAGATAAACTATATGAAACAATCGATGAAACTGACTATAACTGGGAAGATGCTTGACTCAATTCAGTACAACACTTCTTACTAAACATGTGAATACACTGTTAACACTGAAAAACAAAGACAAAGGAACAATGAGATGCAACCAGTGACTATTCCATATAGAAACTCCATTCAGTTAAAGAACATTTGTGGGATCGTCTACAGGGAAAGAAAGTTCCCATTGACAATAATCAAGAGTGGACCCGACTTAACAGGACCATTTTCCAGATTGGTAATGAGGAGATAACGCAATTTCATACATGTTTTCTTCAAGTCATTTTTTAGTGTCAACAAATAACTTTCTTCAACTGTAGGACTGATAAAAGCATCTTGTCTCTTCAAGGCCCAATTAGTGATGCTTAATCCACTAGGCTGCCCACTCAGTTGGAAGAAATTAATATATGCCAAACCACCCCCCAAGGTATTTTCTTGCAATTTAGAGAAAATGTTTTAATCTTTGAATGTCTTGTGATTACAGACAAATATGTCAGAGTGTTTTTATAGACTGTGGTTTTATTGTGTGTGTATGTATGTTTGCTTATAAAAGCATTAACATATTAAGTTCTTAATATTCAAAACAGGTAAGCATTTTAACGAGAGACTCCAAAGGTCTGCTGAAGCTATATAAAGAAGAAAACCATGTGGTTTACTGTCTATGCAGAATAGCATTTTATTGTAAGTACAATATCATAAGATATCACTCAAGTCAACTACCTATACTGCAGTTATCAGAGTCCTATGGGGCTTCTCTGCTTGAAGTAGAAAAGTATTGAAATCCTAATAGTGAACCGTTGATTGAAACTATTTGGAGGTCTCAGGGTGCTTAAACATAATCCCTGAAACTTCTTTTAGAATACAATGGTAATATCCTGAATTAAATGGAATAACAAGAGAATTTTCAAAAAGTCTCAAACTGCATCTCTCACAGCCTTTAATAACCAAAGATAAATTATTAGCATTTAGATGTAAAGGAACAGGGAGGGGGTGAGGGGATGAAGAGTCAAGGAACAGGCCCTTGATAACCAAAGGTTTACCCTTTTAATCTTACTTGATTCTATTGAGGGACTTCCAGGAGGCAGAATTTAATTAAGTTTACTGAATGTTTCTGTAAAATCGGCAGCTCTGATTCACTGACACTCTGGCTTGTGAAGATGGTTCTTCGTCACATACAGAGAGATGCCACTGATTCTTCAGTCAGGCTGGGCGCATCCCTGTTTGTGGCAGTGCAGTTGCTTCTACGTGCAGGCTTCCCTCTGCATTCCATCTGCATGAATGTCTTCCTTCCTCACCACCTTCCCTTCTACCTGGTGTAGTTCTGTTCATTCTTTTAAGAATGTACCATCATTTTTTCCAGGCTGTATATTATGACAGCTCCTCCCTCATTTTTAGGTTGGACAGCAGTATAGGCACAGTGACATGTTAAATTAAATAACTTGCCCTGAATGCACACCCAGCAAGGGAGGGGGCTGGACGGGCACTGAGTTCTCTCTGACTCCATCACACTCTGTTTCCTCCCCCTCCCCACGCTGCATGATGACCCGTTCTGCAGAGCTGAAGAGGCAAAGAGCAAAAGGATGTAGATGCGTCATCAATACTTGGACCTGCAACCACAGAGGAAAACTACCACGGAATGCCTTCCTGCATCTGGGTTAAGCTGGTTGTTTCTCCTATGCTGGAGGAACACACTAGTGCATGTATGCTGAATTGTCCAGTCTACCTTGCCAATATCACAGCAGTCAACCAAGTCATGAGTTCTTAGTCAAATTGAAGTCATGAGTAAGACCAGCTCTCACTCTGGGGAGGAAGACTGGACTGTTTTTCTTCTCTTGATGACCAGAGGCAAATGATTTTCAGTGACATTCAATAGTGTTACCCATAACCAGGGGCCATGGGGCACACTTAGAACCCATTCTGCAATATGAATTCTATGGTGAAGTTGCCATCTGACTTACTTATCTCCTTTGCTTTTGGAGATGCCAACCAATTTCTCGATGCCGCCCGCATCCCGTAAGGCCTTGGCGTTCTCCATGTTCTTGGTGATCACTTCGTGTAGGGTGCAGCAGACGGCTGTCACTGTGTCATCCGACATGGCCTTGCTCGCTGCATTGTTGCTGTTGTTCCCTCCTGGAAGCCTGTGGACCAGGTCTCGCATGGCATATTTGCCTTTGGAAAAAAATAAAGGGAAGAGTTGAAATGAGGTCAGAATGGAGCAAAAGGCTAGAGAGAGAGGTGGGCATAGGGGAGAAAAAGAAACACAAGAGCAAGATTCATGCAACATTGTCTGTTTTCCCATCACTGACTACTTTCCATTGGGGTAACTGGGACCACCCACAGAGAACACAGTATTTCCTCCTGGGGAATGTATGGGCTTGAGTTCCAGGTGGATGTGGGATCAAGCCTTTGGACAAGTTATCTCATTGCCTCTAAACCCCAGCTTTTCACATTTGTGAAGCAGGAACAATAATGGCATATATCTCACAAGACTGTTGTAGAGATGAAATCAGTACATATGTGTAAAGCATTTAAGATACAAGGATTACTGAGGATGCAGGGCTCGATCGATAAGTCAGTAGCTTCTTGCTTGGTGGTCATAGAAATCCAGAAAACATGATAATTATAACACGACCTCAAAAATCCTATGATGGAAGCTATGTTGGGACCTGTATTATATAACAAGAGTTGAAACACAAACATGTGGAGAGCATGACCTTATATATAACTTCTGTGTTCTAGCCCCTGTGAAGCAAAGAGAAACACTTGAAACAAGGGAGAGACTCATTACAAATAGTATATAACTAGGTGTCCTTTGAACTAGAGTAATTGGATGCATGATCTCCCTGTCTCAGTGACAGGATTTCATTGTAAGTTTCTACCACGTAACATTTCTTAATTTGACATGTTTTTCTTCACGTGAAAATAAAATCCAACTTAGCATTCTTCATTCACTTTATCATGAGTAACCTTGTGACTCCCAATGATAAAGGTACTTATAGTGACATCTTTATGGAGTACTTCTCATTTACAAAGCACTTTAGGCGTTACCAACAACCCTGCAAGACAATTAATGCATCCCACCTGCAGCTTTCAATTCTGTTCCATTAGCTTACTTCTGGAGCTAAGTAAACGAGTGCCTATAGCAAAGTTGGCTGTTCTTGAAATTTTCAGATGAAACTGGAGCAGGTCCAAAGTTAAATCCCTTCCTTGTCTTTCATGCCCCATTACCCATATTTAGCTAGCACCTAAAAACTATTTGAAATATTTCACCCTCTGTGCCTGTCTGTGAAGGATAGCCTCTTTGAGCTGTTAAATTTTCTGGTGCTTGATGCCTGGGGATAGGAAAAAGAGCCCCTTGGGAGGAGGCAATGATATCTTAATTTCATGCAGGAATAAATAAAACATAGGCACTTGTAATTTGGGTATCTGCTCTTATCCTATCTATGTATAGGTAGCTTATTTTAGCGTGAACAAAAAAATGCTGATGTCTAAATTACTGAAATAGGCAAGCGCCTTCATTCTCTTTATGATAGCTGAGAAGCATGCAACAAAGATGGTTTGCCTGAAAACTCTTAAATGTAGTGTATTTACTTTCTAATGACAGCACTTAGAATAGTTTGGAGAAGATCCTTCGTACATGGGCAGTCCTCTGAGCAAGTTGCTTTTTTTATTGTTAAATCATACTCAACTGAGGCTAACAGTTTACTTTGGTTGAGCTCAGCATGCTGGTGACTTTACCAGTTCATTAACCCCCACAAGCCATTGAAGACAAACCTGAGTTCCATAGAAGCTAGAAGATGGATGGGTTCTTTTTACTTTTTCTTCATAAGGGAAGTGATTGAGAAAGGAATCAGGAAACTACTTCAGTTATTGTGCATACAGAGGTATTCACACTCCTGACAACATATGGAAGACTGGTTTTGTGACCTTGGACATCACCAAGGTTGAAAGCAAAAATGAGGATAGGAAGAGGATTTGGCTGCAGCATTTTAAAGTTTTTTGTTGTTATCATTTTTTAAATGACAGCAGATACATTTGAAGATGCAGTTTCATCCTTCACAGCTTTCTAACTGGTGAGGCCTTAATGAGATACAAGGTGTCCCAGTTACATTCAGGTAGCAGGGACAGTCACTCCCCATGACCCAGAAGAGCCCCCAGTGTGCTACAAGAACACTGTCATTTTCCGTGTGCTCCATGGCATGGAACACAGCAGAAGCCACCGCCATATACAATCTTCTACAGCCTGTCGAGGAAACCCATTTGAATGAGTTTATTGCTATTATTTCCAATACAGGTCACTGGCATTTTACTAGGCAATTAGAGATTTTTCACTTAGTCTATTTATTAGCCTATTTTTTAGGAAAAATATCTTTTAGTCTATATTTTGACCATCCAAGTAGAGAAACAAATCAAGTAAAATTACTCCAAAGGGCAGAAGACCAGTGGGAAAAATCTGGTAATTCTTTTACAGGCATACAATTGTTTCAGTTTTTGATTATGTTGCCGAGAAAAGCTGTCTTTTCACACTTGAATCCTATCTTCATACGAAATTTGGGTAGCAAGAATAGCTTTTTAGTTTTTTCTGGGTTTAGAAACTTTGAGGCTTACTGGGGGGATAGAGAAAATAAGAAACATATTATGGCCACAAGTGACCTTGAGTGACATGCTAATAATGGGAGTTTAGAGAAATGAAATCAAACTGGGTTGTCATGAAGGCTTGAAGTGAGAAGTGGACATCTAGGATTTGTTCTACAGATCAGGGGAACCACAAAATATCGTACAAAGAAGACTCTTGTGCATCAAGAAAGGTTTCAGAATAATGAGACTAAAGGGGGAGAAACAGTTTTTTTCTTGACAATAAAGTTCGCTCTCTGAGTGTCTACGGTAATTATAAGCATAACAACTTATGGTGGCTTGTGCGTACAATTGTTCTCTACCCCATATTTACTTTATCCCCTAAGTTTCTAAAAAGTTTCTAATCTTTCTAGAAAGATTAATGAAGCTAATCTTGTCACCTAATAAAAAAATTCTGTCCCATTCCCAACAGTCAGGGAATTCCTTACCTGAGTCAGGCTTATGGTCTGACATTTGAGATCTGAGATTTCTTCTTCTGATGTGAAAATAGTTACTGTATTTTACAAACTATAAGATGCACCCCCCAAATTTGGGAGGGAAATGGGGTGCTTCTTATAGTCTGAATGTAGCTTACCTGGCTTGCTGTGTGTGTGTGGGGGGTGGAGTGGGGTCACAGGTTATTAAATATTTTGCCACATATTTTGCTTCAATTTTTTTCCTTATTTTCCTCCTCTAAAACCTAGGTGCGTCTTATGGTCCAGTGCATCGAATAGTCCTAAAAATCTGGTAATTACCTTTTGCAGTCAATTCTCTTGCTTTGCCACAGTGGTGATGAGAAAACGTTGCAAGGCAGGTGAGCCGAACTTGAATTTTCACAGCCTAACACCATCAAGGTGATTCAGGGTTTTTTTTTGTTTTGGTTTCAAACAAAGAAAAGGATGGAGATTAAATTGTTCTCTTTTTTCAATTTATTTATTTATTTTTATTTTTTAAAAGTTTTATTTTTATTTCTGATTCATATGCTTTATATTTTTATAATCGTTAACCCATAAGCTATAAGGCATATTTTATTTATGTATCTTTTGTCTAATCATTAGCAACTTTCTTTTTTTGTATATTCTTTTTAAAAAAATTTATTTAATTATTTTTCAAGTACAGTTTTCTGTCTATTAATTGTTCTTGGGCAAAGAAGGGTAGTGGATGTATCACCAGAGAGCTATCTTTTTACTAGCCTGGAGGAGAAGTTGGAAGCTTGGCATGGGGCCGGGGCCCCTAAAGGCACTAGAGTTCAGTAAGTGCCCGTGGAATGCATGGGGACACTACATGGGTGCAAGGAGATCATAAGAGCACAGGCCTCACCTTGTGGTTGAGGCTGGCATGAGGCTGAGGAGCTTCCTGTCTTAGAATGAATTTCCAAGACCCACAAAAGGGGCAGTGGCACCAGCTACCAGGGCAGACTGAAGACCACCCCTCCCCTTCTTCTGGATATAATTTGGTATAAAAATAAGTAAATGATATGACACAGACCAAAGGTCAGGGAGTGATTCATGCTGATGAAACCATGGAGCAGCTGACTGTAATATTTCAGGATGAAAACAACATGGACTTGTACCTACAAAGTGTTGGCCACAGGGGGTGTGGGGGTGATCAGGGACAGCAAAGCACCTGTGACCAGGTTTGGGGTCCAGGGAAAAGTTGGGGATAATGGAGAGAAAGAGGCTTGAGAAATTCCTAGCTGGGACAATGAGATGGCTGGTGAAAAGCAAGTGAATTCTAAAGTTTAATAACAAAATGGACAAATTTGATTTCTATTTTATTTTTTCATACAAAGAAAAACATGCACAATTAGTAAACATCTTATGGAAGAACCAGCCAGCAAAACCCCAACAGAAAAAAAAAAAAGCAGCTCATTAGGTTGAAAAGACACTTGGATTTGTGAAAGTAAATTGGCCGTGTGGCCCGGCCTTCATTAGGAATCATGTGCTTCCCATCACCCCGTCAGGAAGTCACGTCACAAAAGAAAGGCATGTTCTCCCTGCGATGAAAACAAAAGAAAATATAACTCGCCACCGTTGACCAACAGATCACTCTGTTTTGCTCAAGTCCCCAATAGAAATGAATCCTTTTCTTCTAAGACCATTTCTTTTAAGTTTTTAGTCTCTTATGATTTCATTTCTGACATCTGCAACACTGACGTGAGAGGACTACTGGAGATATAATTGTGTAAAAAAACCCTACTGTTTCCATCAGTGATGGATGAACAGTAATTTTGCACTTTTGCCACCCTTCCTTCCCTGCATGTGTATAAATTTCAAGTAAGAACAATTTCTTCTTTGTGATGCTTCTTTTGGGAAGTTTTCTGTTTAGAGCTGTTGAGCACATGGAGGTGTCCGGATAGACCCAGGAGACCTAACAAACTGTGTCCCAACATGGTCACTCCTTGCTGAGCTCCTGTACAGACAAGAGCAGGTGGGACTTTCATGATGGGTAACAGAGCTTTGCTTTTGCAGACTGTGTCTCTTCCATGTTGTTTGCTTATGACGCTGTTTCTATGCCTATTTCGGTATTGATTTGTGCACTACCACATGTTTCCAGTGCACTACCAGTGCACTACCACATGGTTTCCCCAGTGGTGGCCGCGATATTGAGTAGTGGTTTTATGGTCTAACCACCTGGGCTCTGTAAGGTGGCAGACAACAGACAAGTCACCCGAGTCCCTTCCTACACTGATTATTATCTGTTTGGATCATTGATAGAGCCCTCTGTATAGCTGGTCTTTGTGGTGCACCATTAGAAACTCCAATCTCTCAAACCAACTTGAGAAAAAAGACACTAAAAAAAATGTCAGCTGGACTGTGCACAGCCCTGGGTCAGGAACATCACAGCTCCTCTGTCTCTGAGGTCTCAGCAGCTCTTCACTCAGCTCTTCCGTTTCTGGAGCTGCTAGAACTTGCCTGTAATTTTTTGCTGAGATGCCCTAAATTCACTCTTTTCCTTCAAATTTGTATTGTGTTCAAGTACACGTAACATAAAATTTACCATCTTGTCCATGTCAAGTGCACAGTTCAGCGATGTTAAATTCGTTTTGTGCAAGCACCGCTCTACAGCTCCAGAACTCTTCATCTCACTAAAGTGAAATGCTGGACCCCTTAAACTTCAGCTCCTGCCCCATTCCCTAACAGCCAACACTCAACCTTCTATCTCTATGGCTTTGACTATGCAACGTACCTCATACAAGTGGAATTATACAATATATGCCTTTATGTGACTGATCATTCCATTTAGCATAATATCCTCAAGCTTTACCCATACTGAAACATATCAGAATTTCCCTTTTCAAGTCTAATATTCTATCATGTGTATATACCACATTTTGCTTATCCATTCATCTGTTGGTGGACACTGGAATTGCTTCTTCATTTTAGCTATTGAAACACTACCATAAACATGGGTGTACAAATATCCTTTCATACAAAGGAGTCTCTTGTAGCAAAAAGTTGAATCATGTTTTTTTAAAAATATATTCTGTCTTTTGATATCTGTCTTTTGATCAGAGAGTTTAATCCATTTGTATATATATTTTAAAATTAATTCTTACAATATTATATTAGTTTAAGGTGTCAAAAAACTGATTAAGCATTTATGTACCTTAGAAAGTGGTCATGATGATAAGTCCATCTGCTACCAGACGAAGTTATAATACTACAATATCATTAACTACATTCCCTGTGTGGTACATTATATTCCATGACATTTATTTTATAACTGGAAGTTTGTAGCTCGTATTAATTTTCACTTTTTCATTGCAGTATTACTTAGTAACAGCCAAGACATGAAAGCAACCTAGGAGTCCATTGACAGGGGAATGGATAAAGAGCATGTGGTATATCACTTAACAATAATAAAGAATGAGATCTTGCCACTTGTGAAAACATGGATAGACCCAAAGGGTGTTATGGTGAGTAAAGATAAATCCTGTATGGTTTAACTTATATGTGGAATATAAAAAAAAATAACACAACAAAAACCAAATTGTAACAGAAACAAACTCATTGAAATAAATATAATCTATTTATACTTAAAATAATTATTGATAAGGAAGGACTTACCTTGTTCTTTTGCTATTTGTTTTCTAAATACTTTGTATTTTTGTCCCTGATTTCTTGTATTACTGTCTCTTTTGTGTTTATTTTTTTAGTGAAATATTTTAATTCCCTATTCATTTCCTTTGGTGTGTATTCTATAACTATTTTCTTTGTGGTTACCACAGGGATTACATTTAATATCCTAAAGTCATAGCACTCAATTTAAATTTATCCCAATTAAACTTCCGTCACATACAAACCTCTGCTTGCTATAGCTCCATCCCTACCCCTTTCAATTATGGATGTCACAAAATTACATCTTTGTTGTGTGTACAAAAATATGTAATAATTGTTTTTGATGCACCAGTCTCTTAAATGATATAGAAAACAAAGTGTAGAGTTACCAACCAGAGTTACAATAATACTAGCTTTTAGACTAATAATTTCAAAAATGCATTAATCTCTGATATCATGGTGAAAACAGAAAGTGGAGTTACAGACTGTTCTTACAAGAATACTAGAATACTTTTATAATTACCCATGCATTTACTTTTGCTGAGAGAAATGTTTCTTTATATGGCTTCTAGTTACTGTCCTTCATTTCAAACTGCGGACTTCCCTCTACCTGCAGGCCAGGTCTAGGATAACAAACTCCCTCAGCTTTTGTTTACTTAGGAATGTCTTAACTGTTTATTCACTTCTGAAGGACCATCTGGCCAAACAGAAGATTCTTGGTTACAGTTTAGCACTTTGACAATAAAGCCCGATGCCTTCTGGCCTCCAGAGTTTCTGCTGAGAAATCTGCTTATAATCTCGAGGATCCCTTGCACATGACGAGTCACTTCTCTTTGGCTGTTTCCAAGACCCAGTGCGTTTGTCTTCAGTGATTATCTGTGCCATGGTGGGCCTCTTTGGTTTACCGTACTTGGAGTTTGTTGAGCTTCTTGGATGTTTACATTCCTGTCTCTCATCAAATCTGGGAAGTCTTCAGGCATTATCACCTCAGAAAGTCTCTCTGGCTCCTTCCCTCTTCCCCTCCTGCCACTTGCACCACCTGCACGCCGCTTCGCCGAACTGTGGCTCGAGGACCCCTCTGGCTCTGTTCACTTTTCCTCCGTCCTTTTCCTTTCTCTTCCTCGGACTTGACCACTTCAATTGTCTTGTTTTCAAGGTCACTGATTCTTCTGCCTGTTCAAGCCTTCCTTTGCATCCCTTTATTGAATTTTTCATTTCAATTATGGTGATTTTTAATTCTAGAATTTCTTTTTTAGTTTCTTTTAGGTTTTCTATCTCTCTAAGAATATTGTCATTTTATTTTATGCATTGTTTGCTTGGTGTTCTCCACATATTCTCTTTAATTCTTTCAGCATCTCTAAGATAATTGTTTTAAAGTCTGTGTCTAGTAGTCTGTCCCTTGGCCTTTCTCAGAGACAGTTTTTGTTGGTTTATTTTTTCCTTTGAATGGGTCATACTCCCCAGTTTTTTTGTGTGTGCCTTATGATTTGTTGTTGTTAACTGGACATTGGAATCTAATGATTCAGGAACCCTGGAAATCACATTCTTTCCCTTCTCCAGGTTTGTGGGTTTTTGTGTGTTTGTTTGTTTTTGATTGTTATGTGGTGTGTCTGTGCTGGCAATCAGCCTGAGGTGTAAACTCAAGGACTCGTTAGGTCTTTTCTGAATCTGTACCTTTCTGTGGGCATGCATAGTGACTTTCTAATTTCCCCCAATGCATTTACCCTTACACATCCTGATCTTCAATATCTGGCTCCCCCAAAACATCCCTGCCCCCCAAAAAAGAAAAAATGAAAAGAAAAACAGGGCACCAACTCTTTAAGTCCCCTGAAGGTCACTTCAGCTACAGAGAGAGGGACCTGCAACAGTGGCTGCCTCTGTCAGCATCTCTATGAGCAGTAGCAGCAATCAGAACTCAGATTGATACTTGAAGGACAGAATCCATATTGCCCACTGTGGCTCCCACAGTCTGCATGCAAGCTGCTCCGTGAACCCATGCACAGCTGCCTGTCAAGGGGCTGGGGGTGAGGGGTGGAGAGCTGCTATGCTACTATGCTAAAAACTGAAAGGGAGATCTAAAAATGAACGTGCCTTTTGACCCAGCAATTCCACTCCTAGGAGTATATCCTAAGAACCCTGAAACACCAATCCAAAAGAACCTATGCACCCCGATGTTCATAGCAGCACAATTTACAATAGCCAAGAGTTGGAAGCAACCTAGATACCCATCAAAAAACTATGGTACATTTACACAATGGAATTCTATGCTGCAGAAAGGAAGAAGGAACTACTACCCTTTGCAACATCATGGATGGAACTGGAAAGCATTATGCTGAGTGAAATAAGCCAGGCAGTGAAAGATAAATACCATATGATATCACTGTTAACAGGGATCTAAACAAAACAAACAAGCAAGCAAAATATACCAAAGACACTCAAATACGGAACAGGCTGACAGGGTCCAGAGGGGAGAGGGGAGAGAATCATAGGGGAAAAGGGGATGGACTCACATGAACAAGTATAAAGGACACATGGACAATAACTAAGGGTGGGGGGCGGAAATGGGAGGGAGGCGGGGAGCATGGGGCGGGGGGGCGGGCAGGGTTGAGAATATAAGACAGAAAGCTGTACTTGAACAAGAATTAAATTAAAAAATTATTTAAAAAAAAAAGACTGAAAGGGACCCAAATTAACCATAATTTACTGTTCAAGGTTCCCCCTTCATTAAAACTCCAGCATTCCGAAAGGGTTACATCAGCCAGTTTCTACCACTGTGATCCACTGGCTAGGCTGGGGGACAGATTCCTGGCATTTCCCACCCACCGGCTTCTCAGGGTCCTCTCCCAGCCTGGGTTTGCTTTGATCTGTGGCTGAAGCTGTAAAAATGAGGCACTGATTTCCTGTGATTGTGAGTCCCTAGGTAAATGTGAAAAGAGCTTTTCCTGCCTTTGGCAAAGGAGGATCGTTAGTCTTTACAATGCTCCATCAGCATAGCTCCTTCTTTTATGTGGCTAGCGCCTTTTCTCATCCTTTTCTCTTTTGGGAAATGTTTGGGCCTTAATGTATCATAAAAATCTGCCACTGTGTACCTTTAGGACATGGAATATAAGCAGCCAGTTTATCATGAAAGGGGAAGAAATATACAAAACATCTATATTTTAAAACTGGCTTGCCCGGCTTACAGACCAAAGAGGTGACGCATTCAAGAGGTGAGGGCATTGTTTGTTATTGAAAACGCTGGCCTGCTTGCTCACTTAGGAAAGCTCTGAGCATAGCAGCACTTGTATTCTGTCTTTAGGCAGGAAGGACTTACATTTTGTGTCCCCTAAATAACTCTTTTTGAAATTGCCTTCCCCAAATCTATACTTCTAAATCAAACTATTAAAACTTTTTAAAGTATCTTTTACTTCTAAACCATCTTTGGGGGGGTCCCAGAGGGCTTCTAGGTAATATCAAAGAGTTTTCTTCCTCACTTTATGAAATAAGGATGCCAGGACTAATTAGGTATGCTTGGCATTCTGCAGGTTTTTATTTGGTTTAACACCATTGTGAGAGCTGTCCTGTTTATCAAGCTTCCAATATGAAAAGACCTGGCAAATGCGAAAGAGAAGTTCAACCTCCACTTAATTATGACAAGTTAATGATGATACTTCGGCAGTTGTGAATCTTTCAGTTGCTTAGGAGCATGCTCCCTTTCATGTTAAAGAATGGCACAATAATAGTCAAATTTTTAAAGGAAAGCTTCCATTTCTAGGTTTAAGAGAGCCTTTTTACTTGGTGGTAATCCTAACATAGTCTTTATGTAGTAAATGAAAAAGTCTCCGAGGTTTTTCAGTGCCTTCATTGTCTAGAATATGTGCTTCTTTTCATGGTAGTCACTAGCTCCTTATGAAACTAAACTTGTTTCAGTTTTGCTATTGGTTGGGGTGAGTAAGCACTCAGAGGCCGTCAGCCTTATCATCACCAGGTAGTTTTAACGTTCTCTCAGGTTCATTACCAGACCCCAGCTGGAGCCATGAATCAGTAATAGGGTCTGTTGGAAGAAACATCAAAAGAGTCCAGTTAAAGAACCTTAAAAGGCACTCAACACTGGATACTATAGAGAATAGGTTATTAGTTACGGGAGTAATCATCATTTGGTGATGATTAAGAGCATCACCAAATGAACAACATGGGTGACCAAGGGGTTGAACCTGCATTTCCAGAACTCATTCACTTTCAGAAACTGGACTGAACTAATCCAGTGTTAAAGGAACAAAGATTAATTTACCTGGATTAAATGAAACAAACTTAATTGTGGCTGACCTTCTTTCTATTTTGAATTGGGCATGTTATAAAAATCTTGTTCCTTCTATCTCCTCTGTCTTTAATGCTTGATCTAACAGGTTATATTATAAAAATTAGAATAAAACACTCTTTGCATGGAATCTTGTTCTAATTAATCCCTCATAATCCATAACAAGGAAATCCTTTGAAAGTTCTTAAAATAGATAAAATGATAGATTATCAGGAAAGGTTAGTAATAATAATTCTGTAAATATAACAACAAATGTTAACTGATCTGGTCCATACACTTAAAAGAGCAGTTAAATAATATAAAAAATGCCTTGACTAAACTGCTTACTTTCTTTGACCACAGATTTTCATTAACTGAACTCGAATCTGTCCTCCTTTCTAATAGAACAATGAAAATATCAAATCTTTTTCCATGCATACATGCCACATTTAAAGGAAATATAATTTAATTAGGCATGACAACCCCACCAAAATGCCCGTGCATTTCCTATGTGGAAGTGATGCTGTAACAACCTCCCAGGACGCTGACTTGGACTGTGTGGTGTGGCCCGAGCAATCCCAGCCCTACAGGCAGCGTGGCCAGTAACACGGAGAAGCGGGGGCTGAGAGGGACGGAATAATCCCTGAATTACAGGTAATGGAGGGGAAGCCTGGTAGAAGTGACCAACGAATTTGGGTTTCTTGGGTTACTGATCCCAGTATATGAGGTGAAAGGGAGCAAAGTACTCCTGCTACATCAAGGGATGGAAATTACAATCCTAGGAACTGTATCAATAAAACAGAAGTTAACTCTCAAGATTTATGATCGCATAGCTTTAGTGTTGATAACCATGCAAACAGGTCTTGGTGAATGAAGCCACACTGCTTGCTATACCTGTCTCTGTACAACTGGTCAAATAAGGTAAAACCATCAAGTTAATAGTCACACACAAGTAAGGGCCACACAAACATCTGTGGTTAAATCTGCATCTCAGGGGCAGGGCTTCAGCAATGGGAGTGACCATGGAGAAAAGCTGGTACCTTGCTCTGCCTCCACCATGACTGTGTACATATCATGGGCTAATTATAGCCCGGAGTCAGGAAAACAACAATGTATCAGCCCAGGGAAGCAAATCAAAGCAGCCCCCCCCCCCCCCCCCTCAAAACAAAACAAAACAAAACAGGATGGCCCTTCTAGCCTTAGTCCCAGAATGAATCAGTCATTCCCTAGTACTTTCTGACTCCCCATTGACTTTATCTCTGACATTTGCAATACTGGGTGATATGATTATCTTATTTAAAAAACCTGTGTTTTGATTTCCTAAGTATGCGTCCCTTGCAACAATGTGTAAAGTAACTATCTCTCTGGATGCTTTTGTCTTCATTTCCTCCTTTCAGACTGAAAAATGGTTGCAGTGACACCAGCCTTCTGGTCTAGTCATGCCTATCCCTTGTTCCCAGGAGGGGACCTGTTCATCTCCACATCCCTTGGCTCTTGCTGGAGTAGAATAAATATTTAATGAGATGCATTGATTTTTTAAAGACAATGAGCCTTCCTTTACATATCGGCCATTGTCTTTAATTGACTGAAGATTTATCTAAATAGAGGAAAAAAAGGGCAGACTAAGACAGGATGGCTGAAGCCCAGGCATCCGTGACTGCTGCCTGCAGAGGCTAAGGCAAATTCTAGAAGAAACACTAAAGTTCCTTATGCTTTTTCCTATTAACTATGATTTTCTTAAAACCACATACAGTCTTACAACACAGAGGAACCAACTTCACATGTGAGAATTGGGAAGCAGTTGGTCTGAGACAATGACTCAGGTAGTAACGCAACCCTCCAAGTAGGAATCATATGAAGCAGAATCTTATGGGTTTACAATGTGCGGTAGGCAATTCTTTCTAGAGTTATNCGTGACTGCTGCCTGCAGAGGCTAAGGCAAATTCTAGAAGAAACACTAAAGTTCCTTATGCTTTTTCCTATTAACTATGATTTTCTTAAAACCACATACAGTCTTACAACACAGAGGAACCAACTTCACATGTGAGAATTGGGAAGCAGTTGGTCTGAGACAATGACTCAGGCAGTAACGCAACCCTCCAATTAGGAATCATATGAAGCAGAATCTTACGGGTTTACAATGTGCGGTAGGCAATTCTTTCTAGAGTTATTCCCTCCAAACAAATAACGTATTCCATCTGGCTGGCAGACAAAAGCAACTGTACATTTTGGACCCTTGAGACTTTGTCCAGTGGATTTCACAGAATTACATTCTGAGAAACTCTCACATTGTCGAAGCCTTAAGAACTAAGGTAATGAATAGAGAAATACTGACAAGAAGGTGACTAAAATAGGCATATTTAATTTGTATAAGAATCAGTCTTAAAGTAAAAATGGCAGTTAATTAACAGGTTTGCTGGAGTACCTTTTGAAATAAAGATAAATTGATTTTTAAGAAATATTGAAAATGAGGCAAGTAGCTGATGTGATACAGTTTTAAATGATTAAAATAATTTGATTAAATATAGAGCAAGATAGTAAAAAATTATCTCGATTCATTGCCTAATTTTAGCGGAAAGGAAGTAAAGGTGAAAATTTAAACACTGATTCTAGCTTTAGGGAGCCACCTAGAAGGTTTGTTATTTCTAGGTCAAGATTGCTAACTAGAAAAGACCTGGAACTCTCCTGGGACAAAAGTTACAGGAGGCAACAGTGTCTCTGAGACACAGTGAGACTGGAATCTCTATAGGAAAAGTCTGTTTTGGACATAGAACCTGAAGTGAGTCCTCTGGCTGCTGGAATAACAGGAACGCATCAGGCAATGCAAGTAGCCTAACAATGACTGAGAACACTGCATACCCTCATTCTCACTTCTCACTGATCCACCTGTCCCTCGAAACAAAAGGTGGTCTCAGCAAAGGGCACAAAAGAGAGGGAATCACTTATAGGTTTTCTTCACATGTGGCTACTCACAGATCACATTTCAGGGCGGTTTAATGTTTTTGAGAAAAGTCACATGTTCTGTGTTAGTTGCTGCTTCAGCTCTACCTGGGAGTATAAAAAGGGCAGGTTCAACTTCTGACCTACAGAGAAGACAGGTGTAGCCCAAAGAGGTTAAATGATGTGTGTAAGGTCACAGGGCTATCTGGTCTCCTGGCTTTGGTGCATTTCTGTGAGTCTCCTGGGCAGAAACTCCTCTCTCCAACTCAGCCACCTTTACCTGCTCCTCGGAGCTTTTTTTTGCAGGTATAATCTTTACCACTTACGTAATACCTACCCTGTAAGTCATTTTTTTCAGTCATTCTGTAGACATTCAATGGAGTCATGTCTAGTTACCTTCGGTATATAGTTTATATTTTCAACAACAACATAAAGTGAGGGCACAATGACATCTGATAACCTTAGGTTTACTGATACATCAATAAGCAATTTATATGGTCTCCTTGACTACACAATGTAAGAAGATGCAATAATAGCCCTCTGATGAGAATTGCTTCCACGTCATCTTGCTGCTGTTGTTACCCACCTCCACGACAGTGAGGGATACTTGGGATACTTGTTCTATAGGATGCAGTATTCTAACAAGGGTATCACTGTATCCTACAGGTGGGAAATGGTACTCTTGACACCCAGCTCAGGGATTTACAATGTATTAACAGCAAAGTAAAGTCTGTTAGCAGACTTGCAGTTAGATAAATTCAAACCACTCAGTGAACTTACTTTAACCTAGAGTTTCCCAAATTTACTTGAATAGAGAAATCTTTCTGTGCATGACACCCATTCCTGCCCCAGAGAACTGGAGTTCCGAGTGTGTGGGAGTATATTTTCAGCACTGACTGACAGGAGCAGCTTGCCCTGAATACACCGTATTCCTAAACGCATCTGTCATTCTGACCTCTCACCCCCACTCCCATACCTTGCTCACAGTGGACTTCATGAACCAGAGAGACAAATCTCACAGGATACACAGGTATTTGCCTGCAATTCCATCTTCCTCATTAATCAGTGAGCTGCTAATGGAAGAATTCCCGTGTAGATTCTCAAACAGAAAAATTTCATTGTTTGAAATTTTGTTTCCCAGGCTGATTCTTTCTAGTATGCCCCAGCCAAATTCTAATTCTAATTTAAATTTATATTCTAGGCTTATTCTGTAAAACTAAAACTTATAGGGTTTATACTTTGATGAGTTTAAAATTTCAGAGACTGTGTTGGTGCTATACTAAAAAAATCAATAGTTGTTATAAATTCAGTATCTTTCTATGACTGGCAGTGAAATAGGGATGTTTACATCAGCACCACCACAAACATGAGAAGAATGTGGCACCAGGCGACAGGAACGATCAGTGCCCTCAGTCTCGTGGGACTGCCGGCGTCATTCTGCAGCACGTGACGGTATATGAACTATTCCCAAGGTGATAAATAGAAACAAGGCAAGGCACTAAGATAAAGAATAAAAGACCAAGTAGACATAAAGGCACAAACAAAAAAAATGAGCCTGGAAGACCAAAAACAGACCAACATTTATTTCCGCTGGTCCCACTCAATGAAAACAAGGAAACATTAGCTCCGAGCCCAACTGATGGTATGTTTAATACGAGCAACACCCAACGCTACAGAATTTGAGAAGAAAGCAAGCCAGAAGACGGGCCTTTGGCCATGTCTTTATCATAGTGAGATTTTACTTGCAGCAGAGGAGGAAGACACAATAAGTGGGAGAGACTGCATGAATGAATTTAAAAAAGCAGGAAAGTACGGACACCGAGTTTCTGTGGATCAGTGCCCGAAATCCCAACGAAGTGGCTGGTGTTGGAGGGTTCTTCTTATCTGTCTCAACAGTCACCATTTTTGAGGACTTTAAGTATCTATTCACCAGGTGCACTGTGGAGCCCAGGCAAGGAGAGGCCATCCCTCACGTTGGTCTGAGAGTAGTAACCCTGCATGTGGGTGTCAGCCCCGCATGGTCTTCCAGCTGTACGGAAGTGACAGCAGCCTCTGCCCTGCAGGAACCTGACGGTCCTGCCCATCCCCTCTCCCTGCAGTGGGGTTTGGTGATGGGATGTCCACTCCCTCGGTAAGGATGACTTCTTAGCAGTGTCAGCTTTTGAAATGGGAACACTGAGCATGTCCTTCAGGCTCTGTCCTGGCTCTCTGTCCAGGCGGGCTCACTAGAATTTAAGAGGATCACCCGAAAACCTCCACACTGGCCTACTGACAGCTTGGTTATTATTAGCCTATGCTTATCATCAGCATTGTCACACCAAACCCAAACCACCCAAGCCATGCTGATCCAAACTCAACATCAGGCAAAAACAGTCAGGAGTCTGCATGTTTGAGGAATGCTTTCTACTTACACCTTGTAACCCAGTACGAGGCATCTTTGCTACCTTATTTTCAGAGTTGACAGAATCTTCGAGTATGCTTCCAAGAATGTTTGGGCTGTTTGCTTGTTTGGCAGCATGAAGACTCAGTGGAGTTTGTTTGGCTTGACGTGATTCTAGTAGCTACACAGAAGTCTCCAGCAACGACTTTCCTTCCAGTGATAAGCTGCAAAGGTTGAGTACAGAAACTGAGAGGTGGGCAAGGACTGGACCGCTGTGTTCAAGGAGGAGAGACCAGGGCTTGGGAAAGGGCACAGAATCATCTGGTGGCTTTGCTTGTCCTCAAGGAAGTGGGGCCAGGGCGGAGCAGGAGAGGCCACCCTCAGTGACACTCCAGGTCTCTGCAAACGCTGCTTCTTTCGTTCCTTTTATATTAGTTCCATGTGACTGTTGTAGATATTTCCACCAACTGGGTGACTTTAAAAATTAGAAATTTATTTTTTCACAGTTCTTGAGGCCAGTTTGAACTTCAGGTTTGGCAGGCTGTGCTCTTTCTGAAGGCTTCTGGCTCCTGTTGGCTTCTGGCATTTGCTGACTTGCAGGCGCATCCCTCTGAGTCTGCCTCCGTCCGCACAAGACCTTTCTCCTCTGTGTACCTGCAGCATCTCGTCTTCTGTCTCCTGGAAGGAGCTTTGTCATTGGATTTAGGACCCAGCTGGATAATTCAGAATGTTTGGGTTACAAGATCCTTAGTTACATCTGCAAAGACCCTTTTCCCCAATGAGGTCACACACACACATTCCAGGGATTTTCATGTTGGCGTATCTTCTGTGGGGGCCACCCCGTAGCTCACTACATCTGTCTTCCCTTCTCCCTGCCAGTGATTTTTCTTAGTGTGTTCCTTTACCCTTTCCATCCGCTTTCCTTTCCTTCCTGTTTAGTTAGAGATGCAGGATTGCGGTCCTTGCTGGTTGTAACCAGAGAGGTTCAGTGGCCAATTCTTATCATACAGTGAAGGGTAGAGTGGCTACTTGCTTGTAGTTCATGGGACTGCTTGGGGTGAAATGGGATAAAAATGGACGTGTTGTTGTTCAACAGGTGGAATTGTGTCTCCAACCCAGTCTCCCTCTGTGTTGAAGTCCTAGGTCCCATGACCTCAGAATGTGGCCTCATCTGGAAATGCACTCACTGCAGATGCCATTAAGTTAAGGTGGGGTCATGCTGGAGCACAGTGGGTCTTGAATTCAGTATGACTGGTATCTTTGTAAAAAGGGGGAATCTGGAAATGGACACACACACACACACACACACACACACACAGATGGAAAGCACCGTGCGAGGAAGAAGCGGGCAATTGGGGTGGTGCTTTGGTAAGTCAAGAAATGACAAAGATGACCAGCTAACCTCCAGAAGCCAGGGGAGAGCCTGGGAGTTCTTCCTCACAGCTTCAGAAGGAACCAACCCTTCTAGCCACTGGGTCCGTGAGTCAATAAACGCCTGGTGTTTCAACTGTCTGGTTGGTGGTACTTTGTTACTGCAGCCCTGGCAAATAAACGTGCTGTAGCATTTGGGGTTTGGTCCATGTTTAGTGTAGCTACTTTGGAGAGGAGATCACAAAATAATAGTGAATTATTTTTTTCCTTTATTGGACAGATATGCACATATCATTAGTCCTATGTAATTCCATGTTAATTGTCATTTCATTTTTAGAACACTTAGAAGTCTCCTTGAAGGACATCTGTACTTTCTAGGTCTCTAAAATTTAAGATTAGCGTTTAAAATAAATTAAGCAAAAGCAAACATTACTTCGATAAAAGTGATGATTTTCGGGTCACAACATTACCCCTAGATTCTGCCTCCTTCTAGGCTGTTAAAGACAAAGGTCACTTGGCGTCTCCTGGAGTCCACTGAGCACAAATCCGCCTACATGTGTGCTCCTGAAATTCTTTTCCTGTGACCACAGAAGAATCCTATCTCCAGACCATGCTGGGGCATCAGTTCTGGTCCTGGGCCTCATTCCATAACAATAAATACCTGAAGATGCCTTCACAGATGCAAATCAGTTACATTTTTATTCTTGTACATTTAAACTGGGATCATGTACCCATGTGTGTCACTCTTCTGCTGACCACATCCATGCCTCCTGCCCCCCATCAGTTACTTTATGGGGCTGGTGAACAGGGCCCTGCAGGTCTCAGGAGTCTCTCTCTTCTCACCCTGAGCCCTGCTTAGAGTGGGCAGTTAGTTATTAACAAAAAGGAGGGAGCAAAGGGAATGAGCTCCCTACACGGGAGTGGGGGCACTGGGGCTTACCTCCTATTGTTCCTGTTTCCTGTGTTGTTCTCTCCTTTGTCTAGTTAACTCTGACTTCTCTAGGCTCAGCTCAGGGTTCACAGCATTCAGGAGGGCAGTCCTAAGTCCCCTTCTCTGAGGGGACTTAGCATTAGCCGCCCTTCCCTCACCATAAATCCAGGCGTCTCTCTAACATGTACAAGCAGGTCTGCTCACCCAATGACCTACTTGAAGCAAGGGGTACTGGTGCTGTCACCTGAGCTCCTAGTACCTAGGCCTGGCCTGGGTCAAGGCAGGCATTCTGCAAGCATCGCACTAAATGATGCCTCAACCAAACTCTGTGTCTACGAAGTGGCCCTGAGCAAACACACCAGAACCCTGGTCAGACCCAACTGCTGCAGATCGCATTCCAGGGCAGCATTTCAAACGGAAGCATAGACTGTACTCCCCCAGTGGAGGTGACTGTTTTCAGAGACTTGAATGATCTCTAATGCTAGTCAGCCTTAAGTTTAAGGTGATCTTACTTTATTTTCACCATAAAGTCTTGCACGCACGCATCTTTCAGTAACGAATTTGGTTGCCTGGGAAACCAGAGGGCTGGGTGGAGAGAGGAATGACTCGGAGACAACTGGGCTCAGAAGTGTTTCTGGACCATTCTCTCAGGGTGCAGGCATCTGCCCCAGGGATGCACATGGGACACACTTGAGCTGCCGGAACCGAGCCACCCAGCATCACTCCCCTGGGGAAGGACAGGGAGAGGAAGGTGGCCTGAGCAGGATGAGAGGACACAGTGTGAACACCTGTGGTGGGGTCACATCTGTGCTGTTCCAGCTGATTTCATTGGCCACCAAGGGTAGTGCTTTAATAGGTTTACTAGAAGTGATGACTTTCAGGATTATCGGGAAAAGGTTGGAAAGAATAGAGTGGTTGGGGGGAGATGGGATTTGTCGGGTTCCCGGGGCTTCTTGGGAGATGCCTGCAGGATCTGGAGCAGGTTTCCTCAACTTTAGCACTCTTGATATTTTGGGGTTTGGACCCTGCCTCATTTGGGATTTTTCCTGAACACTGTGGGGTGGTTTGAAGCACCCCTGGTCTCTACACACTACATGCCTGTAGCCAATTCACCACCCACACCAGGTGCGATGAGAAAAATTGTATCCCGAATTGCCCAGCATCCCCTTGGGGGGAAATGTCCCTTGGTGAAAGCCACTGCCCTCAAGATTCACAGTAAGGGGAGATCAGCTGTCTTGGCTTGGGCTGCTATAGCCAAATACCGCAGCCTGTCTGGCTTAACCAAGAGACATTTGATTCCAACAGTTTTAGAAGCCAAGATGGACGTGCTGGTAGATTATGTTTCTGGTGTTCCAGGCTTGTAGACGCACTTTCTGGGTGTGCTCACGTGGCCTTTCCTTGGTGTCTGTGTATGGAGAGGAAAGCCTCTCTCTCTTCCTCTCCTTATAAAGGGAAACCTTTGTGAGGTCTCGCCCTCAAGATACAACGTAAACCAATCACCTTCCAAAGGCCCCATCTCCAAATGCCTCCATACCAGGGGCTAGGGCTTCACCACATAAATTTGGGGGGAAGGCACAAATATTCACCTCATAACATCGGGAACCTATGGGAAGTGGGTGAAGGCAAGTCACTTCCTGAAAGTCACAGGATAGTCGTGTCAGGCAGCTGAAGGGAAACTTCTTTTTGCCAAAGTCTCCTCATACCTTCTCTGAACTTCTCCCTTCTCCTCAGTAACCTCATAAGCCCCAGGAACTTCATGCCTCCTGGGCTCTGGGAGCTTTTGTGTGATTAGAGGGGAAGACAGGGATGTGATTTGGTGTAACTGACATAATACAAATTGCTTGTCAAACTTTCTTTGTCGCTTGTCTGCAGAGTGCCATGGTGAGAAATGCATGCAGAGAAAAATAAATGCCTAAACTTGCGTCAGCATGGACAGTGTACTAATTTTCAACCTGACAAATGAAAATGTAAGACTTACTGAATGTGTTGTGATAACTTCCTTGCTCACCGGAGGCCGGGCAAGAGCACCCTCCCAGAGGAGGTCCTGGTGAGCCCTGGAGTTTATACCACCCAGGAGGCATGTTTACCATCTACTGATCACTGCAGATGCGTGTGTGTACCCACTATCCATAAGGTTTCCAGAAAACTCCTCCACATGCAGAAATATTTTCCATGTTCCAGACAGCAACCCAGGCCCTTGTGCATGGTCTGTGTTCAATAAACAGTTTCAATACCACTTGTGCAAAGTAACACAGAGTGATCTTCTTTCCAGAAGGAGGAAGTACATCACCATTTCTGTCTCCTGGTAGGCATTTTATTTAAGTACTACATTTGTAAGCCACAAGCTATTACTTGCCTTAGTGGAGATACGTACTGTTTTCCCCATGAGGTTGCACAAAACTGTTAACAAATAATAGTGGAGACATTTCCAGCTCACAGTAGGGCCTAATAAATGTTCAGTGAAAGAGTCTACTGAGTTGAATAACGGGCCACTTCAATAATCTAGTCTTAGCAATTTGTTACTTCAATAGTTTAGAATGTAGAATTTTGAATATATTATTCAGCCATGGAATTTTAACTGGATGCTCTTTCTTCTTTCCTCCTTACCAAGCTGATATATTTCCTTCCTCTTTCAAGCCATGTTGTGTCTCAGATCTGCTTGTCCCTAGAACTTTAGCCCTAGAATTTGTGAAGACTTCCTTGAAAAAAAACAACATACCTAAGTGTCCAACAACTGCAGTCTGAGTGGAAAACAGATCGAATGAGTCGTGTTTCATCTTTCTGGTTGCTTAACTCTCAGGTTCTTATATTTCCACAATGCTTTCCTGTCCACTGCTGCAGACTGGCCTCTATATTTAACACTGGTGGGAGAAAAATCTACAGTAGATAATTCACTCCAATAATTCACTACCTGCCTATGTTTAGTATTATTACAACTATAACTAAAATCTCATTTAAATGAAAGTGTGTTTTAGAATCAGAAAGCTCTGTTACATTATAACTTCCACATATATCCCCACTGGGAGACCAGATATGCAAATGGCCAGACCCTGTATAAAAACAGAACTTTGATCCATAACCTGCAGCTACCTGCCCAGGAAACCAACCATCTATCTACAGTAAACCCAGGAAGCCAGCCTGGTATGAGTCAGACCTGGGGAAACCAGATTGCCTCATCTAGTGACAACCTAGGAAGCTAAATAACAATTGGCCCCAAATGGCTAGGACTTGATTAATAACTGGCAGCTTCCCTAATTGAGGGACCAATTTAGGACCAACCAGAGAAAGCCAAATATGCTCCTCTAACCAATCACACAGAAGGCCCCCACTTCTACTCAGCCCCCCTCAGCTTCCCCAGGCCAGCAGCCTCCCAACAGGGCAGCCCGAGCCATCCCTGTTCTCTGTTAGGAAGCTCCCCACTCCTCTGCCTGCTGTGAGTCTCTGCCAAACACAAGTGAGGGGAGCTGACTTCCTTGCAATAGGAGGCTCACAACAGATAGCCTTTGCCCTTCTCATTTGGTTGGTTTTTGTTTATTCCCATACCACCCACTCCATTGTCCAGTATGAAAGCAGGTACATTCTTAAGTAAATTGCCCAGACTGGCTAGTGGCTTTCTTTCTCAATGTTCTCAAGGAGGCTCTTTATTGAAAAATGCTCCACCTCTAGACAGGAGCACAACACCTGCCCAGTGACTAAGCACTGGTGGGCACCCACAAAATGTAGAACATGCAGATACAAGAGCTAATTGAAATTGAAGAGAATTCTGGATGGAAGACAGGCAATCAGCCATACTGAAATTTGGCCAGGGCTGTGAGCATGTGAAAACTGGAATGGTGACACCTGGTTAATGTCGCTAATCTTGGTGGGAAGTGGAGATGAATTGACATGGACCTTGGCTCTGACTGACAGGAGCTGTTTCCACAGTGTGGGCCACTGGTGCCATCCTGTGCACTTGGAACGTCTCTCGGCATGTCTACTTCCAGTAAGAAAGAAAAGAATAGAAAAATACAGACGTTTGACACTAATAAAAAGTTTGTAGGTGTATGAAAATTTTCTAATAACTTGAAAATCAGAATTGCAAAAGATTTTTTATGAGAATAGAGACATTTCTCTCAACCTTGTCAGAATTGGACTTTTTATAACTATAGATCTTGGAATGTCTGTTCTTTATGAATTTATAGTGTGAAAAACAACTTTCCGTTCTTCTTCAAAAGACAAACAAGAGCGACACGATCAGACTTGTGTCCTAACTCAACTAAGAATGCCCTGCAAAGTAAATTTTCCTTTAGAAATACTCAATTTTTCCTTATCATTTCTTCACAACTTAAAGCTGGGTGTGTAATAAGCATTGTCTCTCCATCACGCTTGTTTTCCGTGAACTCCCACGGTACCTAAAGGATGCACAGGGATGCAAGTGTCTGTGGACACAGATGTGCGGTTTCAAAAGGGCTGGTTCTCGTCTCCAGTGGATAGACCCACCCCGAGAGCAGGAATCACCTGTCGTACTTTTCATGCCAGTTTTGGAGGCAGCAACTGAGTGTGGACACAGAGGTGGAGACAGTAGAGCCAAATGCCGTCAAAGTTAAATAAAAGCAAATTGTGATGATTGATAGCTTTGTATCACCTGGACTTCTGTTCCTTCTCAATGCCAACTGTCTACCTATGCACCACGAAAGGGAACAATTCTCAAGATACCCGCTCCTTTCAGGCCATGGGGAACTAAGACCTGCTAACAATCCTAGTCCCCACTCCCCAGCATCCCTTCTCATGTGTGCTCAGCTTGGACAACAAGGACACAAGCACAGCTTCCTGTCTTCATTAACATCACTCTACCATCTCACTGTTCTCTTGAAGAGTACCTCCTATTCCAGGAGATTCTTTCCCGGGCAAATAACTTGATTATTCAACATAGGAATCTGTGGAAAGACCCATCAAGTCTCTAGTGGAAAGCATCAATAAACCATTTGTACCCTAGGACTCTTTGAATTCCTGTTCCTATCAATTGGAACTTAACATAAACCAGACTTCAAATTCTCAGCAAAATCCGATGTCACCTCACTCTGACACTGACAACGCTCTGTTGAGTGGTGTTGTCCCTCACCGTGGTGAGCCATACATGTAGCTTTGTTTTAACAACAGGCTGTGTGGGGAGTCAGGATTAGACTCAAAGGGACCATTGTTTTCCTACTAGAAATTCAAGTAGAGAAGGCTGTTGGAGAGAGAGAATACTTCCTCTACCCTTCCTGGTTCTTCCGGCTGTTCTAACAATTAAACTAACACAAGAAAAATTAACAGGAGAAAAACAATTTTAATTACATATGTACAGGGGCCCCATAAGAATAAGAATATGAAAACCACAAGCGGTCAGGCGATGGAGGCTTATATGCCACTCTGAACTAAGGAGAAGGGATTAGGAATTTTCGACTTCACAGAGGAGGACAGGTTCCAGGTTCCAGGAAGACAGGTTCCAGGCAGGTGGGCGAAGCAAATCTCTGGTGTCTAAATGTTTCCTCCGCCATGAAGAGACAAGGGGACACGGAGAGGACTGTGCATAAACGGGTGCCGCTGAGTTCCCCACCCCTAGCCCAGCACACACCTGACTCATATTCTTTGTAGTTATCTCTGCTAATAGCTCTCTTTCTAAATTCTCTTTGTAATTGTAGGCAGTTAAGAAGGAAGTGAAAGCTCTTCCTGCATTTTGGGGGCTTCAACTGTCATTCGCTCAAAATAATCCATATCCCCAAGTATCACTTTCTGGGGAGACCCACCCTGAACCATGCAAGGGCGTATGAGGCAACGGGCCTTTTGTGCTTTTCCTCCATGAAATGTGCTATAAAGTCACTGCATAACACTCGATAAATGCAGCATTTATTTTTGCTCTGTGACTATAATGCTTTTTTTCCTATGAGTTACTTTACTTTTTATTATTTAGAATAAACAAGATGCAATTAGGGCAATGGCTCGCTTAGTTTTAGATTTAAGCAACCATTCTACAAGATATGACTGAACATAGGCAGTTTATTGAAAGTTTCAAAGATAAATTCCAATGAGAAAAGGATGACTTGCTGTAAACTTACTGCCAGGCCAACTTAATCTCAGATGACTAATCAATTTAGTCTCATTCGAAGCTCAAAAAAAGGTGTTGCTCTTTTTTCATCCCTAATAATTTTTTCCAGGCTTTGATGTTTTTGGAAGTGGAGGTAAGCTTATCGGAGAAGTTCCAGAAGGGAAGGTAAAAAAAAAAAGCTTAAATTGTTCCATGAGTGAAATAGCTGAATTTCCATGTCTGTGGGAAGCTGATCTCTTTGGCATAAAGCAACGCATATTCAGGACCAAAGAAGGAATTCAGCTACACTGGGTAATGTGCTCAAATCCTTTCTGAGAATTCTCATCTTAAAGGATTTCCCTAGAAATGTGCCTTCCCCCCAGAGATTTTTTATGGTTCCCCAGAGACACGAGAGATGGCCCGGTTTTAGGTGCACCACGCAGTGCAGCGTGTGGCATGTCAAGGGGAGGCGTGCTCACCTGGAGGCAGGAGCCTGGGGAAGACTTCACGTGCTCAGGGTCACAAAACGTATTTGACCCTCCAGCTTGTGTTCATGGGTCTGAATTGGTTTCAGGCGAGCTTGTTTTGGAAATTAAAGCTGAGAGTTCTTGGCAGTATTTTCCTCTTAAGAGTAAGGAATGACAAAACAGGCTCTCTCTCTTTTTATCAAACTTTACACGTGTGTAGAATATAATCATAGGTCCTTGGGATTCCAGCTACTGTGTCATCTGCAGGTAGCTCTTTACTATCAACTCTTTCGCTTATTGTTCTAGTACTCACCAGTGGGCTTCCTGGAAGACTACAGATACAATGCCCAACTAGAGAATGACAGGAGTGTGTTTCTT
Source organism: Sturnira hondurensis (assembly GCF_014824575.4). NCBI lineage: Eukaryota > Metazoa > Chordata > Mammalia > Chiroptera > Phyllostomidae > Sturnira > Sturnira hondurensis. The sequence continues at coordinate 15,616,221 of NW_028087015.1, forward strand.
ACGGGGAAAAAATGAAGCATCCTCATTTAAAAAAAAGATTTATGCCTGCAATAAAATGAGGAGTGTGCTTTGGGGAAAAAGGCCTCATCACAATAAACTGGGGATAACTTTAGATACTGCACCGGAAGTTTTTAATCTTTTTCTCACAGGACTGAGGCACTAAAGAACCTCTGCCTGGCAGCCTCCACTGAACCAAGAGCAACCTTTGAAGGAGCAGCAGCAAGTAAGAAACTTCTACTGGAACCAGTATTAGAACAAGTGCTTCTGCTATCGCTACAGTGCTGGAGAGTAACGACAGCAGCGAACATTAACTCGGAGCCTCCGTGTCTCAAGTGCTGTTCTAAGTGCTCTGTGCGTCTTCATTTACTTCTCAGGATAGTCCTATGAGGTCAATACTACTAGTATTTCTGTTTCACACAGGAAGAAACAAAGGCACAGAGAAGTCAAACAACTTGCCCAAGGCCTCCAAGCTAGAAAATGCACAACACACCCCTCTGAGATAAAGGTGAACAGGAGGAGAGACACTAAAAGGATTATTGGAGATACTGAGGGGTGGGGTTAAAAACACACTTCTTGTGGCCTTGTCAGTGGCTCCTTGCAGACCCCAACTTAGAGTGTCGGCCCCCTTGTCTTGCCTCTCAGCCCCCTGCCCCACGGCTAGGCCCAGTCCTGGCCTCCTACTCCATGACACACCCCTCCACCTTTTCCTCAAAAATAGCACTTGTCTTTTTGCCTGGCACCATTGCCAGTGCAGTTTCAGAGCATTTCTCTGTAAAACTGAAAGGTTTGCTATTTAGTCAACATAATTGAACCCTTTCTGGATGATTCAGGGCCTTTGTTGGGGTATCATTTATTTTCTGTATTATAATGATATTCCCATGAGGAGCTGCTTGCCCCACGCTAAGTGGTCCCAGACAGTTCTGTTTATATGCATATAAAGAGCAGCTACATTTCCACCCTCTAATATTGCCGGTGTATTTCTGGTTTCTCCCTTTTAATACACTCTGTGATGTCAAACAGCACACTGGGAGCACTGACTTGCTTTCTGAGAAGGCTGCACAGGCTCCGTGGCAGCTGTTTGCTGGGTTGCAGCCCAGTGATGTGCAGGCCCATACAGCCCACCCGTCTTGTGCACACTGCTTAAGGTCTGGCCAGACCTCAATCATTTCTTTTACACCATCGGCTCAAGGAATAAAATCATTTCTCTTACAGCACAGGCTTGAGAAATGAAAAAAAGTAAAAGGGCCTGAGAAAATAAGGTTAAGGGCATAGGAGCTGTAGACAGAAGTAAAGCAAAACGAGTACTCCTGAGGTCTTGAAGGGATGCAACAGACGCCATGAACATGACTTTAAACTGCAGACGCTGGAGATCCAGCAGACTTAGGAGGAAGCCTTTTCTGAGCTTCTCTTATCAGGTTAAAGGCAGAGCTTTCTGAGAAGGAAGATGCCATAAATCCTCTCTTGGGGAACTTCTAGCCAAGCAGGAGTCTGACCATCAGCATTGGGATGAGAAATTGCATAAATAAACTGTATAGGAGCAGCCATACCCTCCATATGTGTCCGCTAAAAACTCTCTTCTGCTCTTCTCCCCGATTAAGCTGGTATATGAACCATTACTCCTAGCTATTCGGTGAATTACTCAGATTACTGAGCACCCTGTATGCATGTGATTAAACTTTTTTTCCTGTTAACTTGTCTATGATCAGTTAATTCTCCCACTCCCATTGCTACATCACTAAGAACCTACATTAGTAGAGACATTTTTCCTCTCAATAGTATGAAGCCAGGAGCTAGGAATGCCAGGACATGAATGGCTCAAGGTAGCCAGCAATGGGTTGAGAGGTGAGCTCTGCCTGGTGGTACTGTTCTAAGTGGCCTTTGGCTTTAGGGAGAGATAACACAGGTACAGAAGAGCAGAGTGGGTTGAACAGCTATTGGCCTAAACTTGAGATTGTTGTGGATGGTGACGCGTGAGAAGAACCACAGTGGGGAGTGCCACAAGTCACGTGGCCAGAATCCACAATACAAAGTTGGGTTTGTGCTGGTTGCCTGGCTACTGGAATAAGTCAGTTTCCATTTTCACAGCCCATATGTAGTGTGGGGTCTTAGATACACCCATTCATGAGATCTGAGCTCCCTGCTGGGACCCTGGACTGCTGGGCCTTTGGTAGGTGTGTGTTTGAATAAAAATTAGATTTTTAAATAACAGCTCTCACTTCTGAGAATAAGTCCTTCACAGCTCAATTCTTTTTGTAAATCTTCTTTTGAGATTCCAGAGCACCTAGCATGATGCCTTGAGTATGTTAATCACTCGGTTAATGTTCACTGACTGAATTAACTCCAATTATTACTGAAGAAATACTGACAAGTGAGATGTAAAATAAATAAATTTAAATGAATTTGGAAAATTGTTTTATTTCTGTTTTTAGAGTATAACAAAACCTGATATGTCTATTCATATGTCTAGTTCATATAACTCATTTCAAAATAATGACATAATTTCCTCTCCAATTTGCTTGTGTATTTTAAATCCACGGGTTCATTGCATAATCTCAATGGCACCTGACTTGAGCCTCTTGAAGGGGCCAATATCCTCTGCAAATAATAATTTAAAGCTCTATGAGAGTGAAAAGGGCAGTATGCATTCATGAGGGGAAACGGCTGACCTACTGAGAACTAGCACAACACAATACATACGATGCCCAGCCTTGACTGAACATCAGAATCACCTACAAAGTTTTGGAAAGATGCCCAGGCCCCATTCCAAAGACCCAGACTCAGGAAGTTTAGGGTCAGATCAGGACATGTATTGTTCTAAATATTTTTGAAGTTGATTTCATGCTGAGCATGTCTCACTTAATTACTGTGTACGGAATCTCTGCCTTGTGGTATGTTGCTGTTGGCATATGTCTTTCTGTATAATTATGCCTGTCCTTTAATTTGCATTATAGACATTCACACGCTTTTGCCATATACTTCCTCTAACTCATGATTCTAAGCACAGGACAGCTGTCCCAGGATTGAGATCAAAACCAGAAAGTCGATTCATTGATAGAGCGGTTAGGAAACTAGAGGAAACAGGAAGCTCACAGTGGGTATACTGATGTTTAATGGGGCAGGTTGTGTGGAACATCAATACTACAGAGCTGGTCTCAGTTATGAGCAAAAAAACCATTAAAAATTGTTGGAAATTTGAAGGCAGAACTACCATGATTTTCCATTTCCCAGGAGTCACATAAATCCCTGAAAATGTCTTGGGACAAAAGTCACATGGCTCATAAAAACTCTGGTGGCATACACAGATCTGGTGATATATAAGATTAAGAAAATCACTCATTTGTAGGCAACTAAAACTCAAATGAATAAAAAAGTATTCAATTTATAAGAAAAAGTATCACAGAAACTTTCTGCTTTCAATATCTATATCTATATTTATACATGTATCCATATCTATAAATAGAAACAGAAATAGAATTATAATTTTGTTGAGCCTTACTTAGGAAGGAAAAAAGGAGAAGGAAGTAAAGTATTTTTTCCTGCAAAATAAGGCGAGCTTGACTACAAGGTGTCTCTAATGGTCCTCTATCAAGTAGATTTATATCTCCTGAAGCATTTGCTTCACCACAGGCTATTCTCACGTCTAAATGTTTGACAAAGTCTCCTGCCAAGACCTGCGCACAGCTGAAAAATGGAAGATAAGTTCACTACCAGAGCATTCGTATGAGTGGTGTCAAGGGGAGGTAGCTACCCCTGCTGTGTACATAAATGAACTAGCAAAGAAGCATTTTCATTCTAACATATTCCATTGGTAAGGAGCCTGGGACTTCACGCACAGACCCCTAAACCAACTTCTGCCATGTGAAACACTGAACAAGACAGAATGATGAGGTATGTTGTCCTGTTTGCAGGGATGCATCTATTCTCAGAAACACTATAAGAAGGGATGACTACACATACACACATACACATACATACACATACACACAAATTACTTGACAAAAAATTCAGCAGTAAAACGTGACCATGCCAAGTAATGAACCATAGGAAATAAAAGTAAAACAAATACCATCAACAGAAGAGTCGAGGTCAGTAGATGAAAATTCAGACTGCTGCACAGTCTCAACTGGCTGGACCTTTCCTCACCTTCACCCCCTTTCGTTTTCCTGTGATGGATCACTAGGCAGGATGTCCCCACTGTAGTGGATATATAACTTGCTGTTTACTATACTAAACAAATAAGACAAACTTAAAAGTGCTCACAGATGACCTACAAATAATTCTAAAATTATTTCAACATATGTTGTCTTCTATTTTCCAGTAGTACTCACACGAACCAACAACATTGTCTCTTGTCTGCTTTATTGAAAGGGAAAGAAATTAAGAAGAAAATTATGTAAGAAACCTGTCACTGGTTAATGAGCCAAGAAATGCCTGTCTACCTGTGGCTAGGCATTTTAGTTTAAGATTGGACTTCTTGTAGCTGTTTCTGTATTTAGAGAATTAAAATAATTGGACCGTGACTTTAAATATCTTTTTTACTTCATGTATGATAGATACACTGATTAATACCCCGATCTTGAGATTCAAACCAGTATTTCTAGCTTCCTACTGGGAATCTCCCCTTTTTTGCCTAACAGACATTCAAACTCTCAGCTGAAAACCAAACTCCTGATCCCCCCAGCACATTTCCTCTGTCAGCTTCCTGTACGCAGCCCTTTATACTCCCCCATCAGCAAATCCTGCTTCAAAATACTTCCTCCACTCTTCTGCAATGGCTTTTAGTCAAGCACAGCGTGCTCTCCTTCCCAGACTCCCGAAATCAAGTCTTTACTGGCCTTCCTGCTTCCCTCCAGTCTAAACTCCAACCAGAGAGGACTTTGGGTCGTGTGAATCCTATCATGCTCGTCCCGGCCGGAAATCCTGCAGATTGCTTATCTAGACTGAAAATCATCTCTCGCTCACCATCATGACCTCCAACCTTTCCTGCCTCCTCCATTGGCTGCAGTAATGACTTTATCTGTATTTTTTGCCACTCGCCCAGCTCCCTCTTGCACTGGGATTTTGCGCTTTCTGCTCCAGGTGCCTAGAAAGCTCTATCTCCAGATGGTTGGATGTCTGCTTCTTGTCTGTCACTCAGGATCTGCTCGGAGTCACTGCCTCAGAGAAGCCTTTCCTGACCATGGTGCTCACCACTCTTCTCCCCTTGTCACTTTCTAATCCCTGAAGCTATTTAATTCATGTCCAAAGCAGAAAGTAAATACAGCTTGCTTCTTTTTGAAACTTCCTACCAACAGACCATACCTCCAGGAAGTGAAAACTTGGATGATCTCCTGAGATTGGCACATAGTAGGCAGTGAGTTGGCACTCAGTAAATATTGGTCAAGTGAATAAATGAATGAATGAATTTCACACTTTGGAAGTTGAAAGAAAAGAAAAAAATATGGTAAAATTTCAAAATACTCAGTTATTTCTTGTTACAATATCTTGGCAACTGCATTGAACAATCACATTAGATTTTTATGGTAAGAGAACTGAACCGTGGAGCTCTCAGTCTGCAAGCTGGACATCTTCGTATTTAATTAGTCCCTGGGAAGTTCTAAATACTCTACTCATTGTCCCAATAATGATACTTTATATGTAGATAAGAAATGATCTAGCATAAAATTCGTACTGTAGCCTTAATGAGATTCAAATGTAGTCCTTAAATCCTGCCTGCTGTTTCTCACCATGCAGTCCGCTGCCTGCTGCTCCCTGTGTGGAAAGCTGCCTCTGGGAACACAGCTGGAAAATGGCACGCGTGGAAACAGCTTGTGGAAATGCAGCTAATCCATTAGAGAAGCTCATTCTTCTAACCTCAACCCCTGGCATGGGGGAACAGCACAAAGGGCATAGCCACGGTTCTTCCGTGGTGAGGCTCTCCTGGAGTCTCCACGCTGGGTCCCGTGTGCCGTGGGGCTGTCAGGGGGATGCGGGGCGTGGGGTTTGAAGGGAACGTATTTTGAGATCGGCAATTTCCCCATACAGTCTGACAACGTGAAGCTGATCTGCTTGGAAACAAGACCACATGTGCTTTCCAGGCCTTGCTGCCCTGACCGTATGAGAGCGAGTCAAGTTCCTCCCGGCTCCAGAGTGGAGTCCTTCTCTGAGTCCAACCCCAGGGCTCTGCAAAGTGTTCGTGTCTGGGCTGAAAGGACGCAAATCTAACGACCAGCAGTTCACCTTTGTTTTCAGTAAGGTGGTTTCCTATTCTTTACCTTCTCCAATACTGAAGGAGAACCTAATCAAGGTGCCATTTGGTAGATAATTAAAAATAACTTCTGATAATGGATCCCAAAGAGATTTGGAAATAAAATGCTTAAAGCTCAAGGAATCAAGTGCTATTGCTATAAGGAAACATCTATTTCCTTCAGCAACTATTTCACTCATGTGTGAGTGAGAAACATCACTCACTCAGCATTTAAATCTATAGAACCAAAAAACTGAAAAATTAGTGATAATCACGTTCATTCAAGCACTAAGTAATATTCATTTTGACTATATAAATTGATTGGGATAAAAAGACTCATTCATCTAAGGAATACATTTCCAATACAATATTAATTTTTATATTTAAAATTTTAATCAAGATGTATGATACATGTTATTTGGATCAATTATATCCTACTAATAATTAGAGTAATAACTTAATCCATAAACAATTTTAATTTAAAGCCTCATACCATAAGAAATATTTTATAAATAAGTTTTTATTTGTATTGGGTTGGCCAAAAAGTCCATTACATTTTTTCCACATGATGGCTGTAGTAGCGCTTAGTTGCCTTTAACTTCATTTCAAACAATTTTGTTAGGTTGTATGGTGACAGCTGTCATATCAGTGTGCATTTAAAAAAAGTCAAAATTGGTGAATTTTTGTGCAGCCATTATAATATTGAAAATGGAAGAAATATGTAACATTTTCAATAAAGTATAATGTAATATTATACTTTATTGTTTCAAGAAAGTATAATGTAATATTATACTTTATTGTTTCAAGAAAGGTAAAAATGCAACTGAAATGTAAAAAAAAAGATTTGTGTGGTGTATGGAGAAGATGCTGTAACTGACTGAGTGCGGTTTATTAAGTTTCTTGGTACTACTGACATTTTGGCCAAATAATTCTTGGCTGCGGGGCTGTCTAATGCATTGGAAGATGTTTGCAGCACCTCTGGCCTCTACCCACTAGAAGCTAATCATGGGAGTTAGCCAACATACTCACAATATCCAGATCAATAAAGTTATTGGTGAAAATGAAAAATGTGGCTTTTATTTACAGGAAAAACCAAATGAACTTTTTGGTCAACCCAATATATATCTTGTTTGTAGAAAGGATGATTAATAAGAGATATTTAAGCATAAAATACATCAATCAGAGTAAAATTCCTGGGAAATGTGGAATGGTCATATGTTTAACAAGAAAAGAAATGATATACAATTCTTAACCTTAATGAAAACTCTGCTCATTATTATTAAAAAGAAGGATTGAAAGCAGGAGGTGGGGATGGCTGGGGTGGGAAGGATTGTTGGAGGAAATGGAGACAACTGTACTTGAACAGTACAAAAATAAAAGTAAAAATAAAATTATCATGCGGGAAACTACATCCTTTGCAACAATTTGAAGTCAAAAGTGTGTGTGTGGGTAAATAGTTGTCCAAAAGTTTTTTAGGGAGTTCACAAGCAAAATTAAATAGCAGAGCCTGGTTCTTACTAATTCTGTAATGATTCACAATCTGATTCTACCAACAAATCAGCAGAGGCCTCCTCCGGCAGAGTGGGGTCAACCCTTCTATCTGGGGTTACCCGGCAGGGCACAGAGACCAGGCCTGGGAATGCCAGTGGCAGTGGAAAACAGAATAAAATGACCTTGGAACTTCAGGGAACTGCAGGGAAAAGAGAAATGGGGGCCTTGCCCAGTGTTTATAGAACAGCCTGAGAGGAAGGCAGGGTGGATTCAGGCTCACTTCATCCCCCCTTGTCTTTCCAAAGACAAGTAAACAAACTGGCTTGTTTTTCTGCACATATCTGAGTCCTCTCTTTTCTGTGTTTGAAATAAGGAATCACATACACCTGTAAAAGAAAACTGAGCAGAGACTAGAATCTAGTCACTAGCTGACTGTGAAGACGACATAACAAATGCAGTCTGCCAAGGCCTTGTGACAGAGATCTCCCAACAAAACAGAGGTTGGCTCCTACCACCCATGGGTGGGAAGTGAGAACATAAGAAGAATAGAAAGATGAGCAGAGTCAGGCTTGACAGGAAGCATGGAAGTCACCAGAAGATGTGTTCCCAGGACAGAAAAGTCCATTCCACATACTTCTTCTCCCTCCCGTACCCTTCTACCTGGGCCAGTCAGCCATTCCATAGGGGATTCATGGAACTGGTCACCCCCTCTCCCCAAGGACTAGACTACAGCCAGCCTGTGGCTGACTGTCACCCCCCACCCCAGCCCTGGGTCTCGCTGCCTCTGTCAATTCCATGAGCTAGAACCATCTCTGTCTATCTTACCAAAGCAAAACAGAAATGAGGTTTTGTTCCTAAAAATTCATCAGAGTACTTAGAGAAAAATGTCAACTGAATCAATTTTTGGTAAAGGCTAGGTGCATTTCAGTCCTACTTTTCCTTGTTAGACAGACTTGAGAGTCTGGTTAAACTAACTGAGATTCTAGGCAGTTGCTGTTGATTTACTGTGCACCCAGTCACTGTCTTCTCCTCTGAGGTTTCCTTCACTCCCGAGCACAGTTCTCCGAGCATCGCTCTCCTCTGACCACCCCAAATCCTCCACTCCATCAACAGCTAGAGCCACCAGGCACAGGTGGGGGTGGCCTTTGGGCCACCTGGGAAACTGACAAGCAGAGATGCTGGAAGTGTTCTTTGTAGCCAAGCGGGAAGGAGGCAAAACACGACGCAGTCAGTCTTCCCTTTTGCACCTAATCACCCCAAAGGCAATCACGTTTACACCTCTGAAGTCACTCATCCATTTCAGTGGGCTTTGTTGCACCTTGTACTTAACTACCAAATGCTCCCCACTCATTGTCTGCTGCTTCTAGATGGTCACCAACCAATCGAGTAGCACCGCCACATGCTTACCACTTAAAATATCGATCCAGGGGAGGCCCCCTGATTCAAATGTTTTTAGCTAGTTCAAGTTCTTTGCCTAATGCGCAGTAGGTAACTGAATAATTCCTCTATTTTTCCATATAAAGATGCTCAAAAACAATACTGTTTCTCCATGTGACAAATTTCCTTGTCAATATTTATTACATCCTTTCCACTAACCTACCTCTTTATATCCACTACCTCTCCTCCTCAGCCTGGACCAATAGTGAGCATGGGTGAGAAAGAAACATAACTTCAATGCTGCTCTTGTGGGTAGGTGGGGAGTCACAGAACAGGATGCACACCAGGATATACCATATCCGGTAAACTAAGGAATGTTCAATGTAGCCAACAGAATTAATTCCTGGGTCTCCCATTGTCTGCCATTCATCTGCAGAGCAGATAAGCATCCTGCCAAAGGAGCGAGGTCACAGGTTTGATCCTCAAGGGGTCCTGTTAGCTTCTCCCAGTGGACGATGCAGCCTCCACACCAAACTCCAGAGACATGGGCACACCACACACTCTGTTGGTCAGTCAGTGGGGACGGGGGTGCGGTGGGGCAGGCACCTAAGAAATCCTGTCACAACAGATTCGAAAGCAACTAAAGCACATGCTGCCTAGCATCTCTCTGCATATGAAAGAGCGCACATTTTAAAAATCATTCGGGCATAAGATATGAGGTAGCAGCAAAAAACTAGTCTATTTGAGAAGTGGTAAGTGGTTTTAGTTCAAGAAAAGTGGGTCTCAGAAAGGTAAAGCTAACACCCTAATGTTTTTGAAAGATGGTTAAAAGGCAGGATTATATAGCAAAGCATGAACTTGTGTATTTTGTTTACTTTTGTTCTCTATTGCATGCTTACTGGTCCCCCCAGGGAGTTTGTTGCCTTTCTTAACCCAAGGTAAAGACACAGGTTCCAAAGATTACAAAGACTGAGGCTAAGGGCAGGTGGGGCTCAGGAGGAGAGCTGTACCTGCAGCCCTCCTGTCTAACCGTGCCGGACACCCGCGGGCTTCCAGGGTGGTGAGGAAGCAGCTACCTTTGGTAGGAAGGACAGCATCAGGGGAAATCCTGTCCTCATCAGAAGAATTGAGACATTTCCTATAGCCGTCTCAGTTCTGAATTTGACTGTCAATCTTACACTTAAATTTGATGTTTTCAACAAGTGTCTCACACATACCCTCTTGAATAAATTAGTCTTTAAACTTGATGGGTGCACGATGCACTGCGTAGATGATGTTTTATTGAGTTGTACACTTGAAACCTGTATGGTTTAGTGAACGAATGTCACTCTGATAAATTAAATTAAAAAACATAAGGGGCTTTATTAAGTGGGAAGGAAAGTTAGACTCTTTGCCAAACCAAACAGGCTCATGATATCTCCATTTTAGTGTGTTATGAAAGATTATACTAAAACAAGGAACTCATACCCACTTGATATTCCTACTGTATACATATTTTCAACAATATGCTTTGTTTTGACTCCAGATATCAATACCATTAGTGGCAATGTTATCTGAAATCTACTATTTCAAAGGAATTGCCTATTACATTTATGTACAATAACAAAAGGAGAAAGTGTGGATCAAAATAATTTGGGGAGAAAATTTTTATATCTGTTCCAATCAAAGGAATGGAATACCTCAGAGAAAAATACTGAGGTTTAAACTGTAGTCATGGTAAAATATTTCAAAATTGGAAGAAGACAGTTTTCCAGGGGATTAGCAAGCTGTTTTTTATGATGAGTCTGATGGAATTGTAAAACAGGAGTTATCAACCATATATTACCACCCCTCGGGGAGCCTCAAGAATAAAGGCTAACACCTGAATGTCTCTGGGGATGGGCTCATGGAATTCTAAGGTACAACCGAGATCAAGAATCATGTTCTTAAAAAGTGTTTCACATCTGCTTTGGGTTGCATAATAAAAATAGGGCATGTAGTTTTGGTTTTAGGGGCATAGTGGTGGTGCTGTGTTCCAGGTGAGGAAGGAAGATGCAGGTACATCTCAGCTGTCAAAGATGCTATGGTTCAGGTTATGCCCAATGTTGACTAAGTAGGAAAACCTATGTAGGAGATTGGAAATTTGGTTTGCGAAACCACAATATTATGACTCCAACCTATTATGCATTCAAATAAAACTCAGAAGTGCCTACTAGATGCCAAAACAGCCCTGTCATGGGAATTCCAGCAGCAGACAAAGAAGATCCTTCTCCTAGTCCCCTGGAGCTCACGTTCTAGCAGAAGAGTAACAACGCAACGCCTGCTGCGGCTCTCACTACAGTCACACAATGTGAGGCATGGTCAGGGCTTTCGAAAGAAACATAAAAAGAGAGGAAGATATTCTTGTTCCTAGAGAGCCATCAGCCTGGCCAAGGAGAGGACATTACTCCATCTGAGTAATACGGGTCTTGTACACAGCATTCTTTACATGCTACATTTGGGGGTACATAGATAAGGAAGGTGGGTAAGGAGTGATAGGAAAAGAGGTGAAAGAATAATTGGGGGCATCAGAATAACTGAAGTGACCAAGTTGAAAAGTAGTGTTAAGAGCAGGGACAGTAGGAAGAATACCTGACTAGGAGGAAGACTGCGAACTTAGTAAGTACTGAGGATGGACAGAGAAAGTTAGAGTAGAATGATCTGAACAATGTGGGTCATGCAGTGGCCCAAACAGCTAGCAGATGAGCATCCCAGTAGGGAGAGGGCGAGGGGGAGGGAGAGGGGAGAGGGGGAGGGGGAGGGGGAGGGGGAGGGGGAGGGAGAGAGTGAGCTCCTGGGATTCAGAAAACTGATGTCTGAGCCATGATGCATAGAGAAATCTCCGGAATCTGCAGGTGCTCAGCTTCCAAGCACAACTGTAGGTTAGTGCTGATCACGTTCTAGAAACACCTAAATTTAACTAAAGCTGCAGCTGAGATGAATTGAACTAAAGCCAAGGTACAGCTGAAATACTATTAAGTGAACTCAGCGCTCTACCTTAGCAATCTGGTAGAAGAAACGGGGTGCTGTTTTTTTGGAGACATCTATTACCTACTTCAGACAATTCTAATATTTTAATATTCAATGTCTGGCATAAACAACTAACTGCAAGATGTGCAAATAAGCAGGGCAATGTGACTAAAAATTGAAAGAAAAGATAGTTAATATAGGCAAATCCACAAATAACCCAGATGTTAGAATAGCCAGATAGGGATTTTAACCCCTGATACATAAGTTAAACTATCTACTAGATAAATGGATGCCATGCATGAAAAAAATGAAAAAAAAATAGCAGAGAAGTGAAAACTATAAGGAAAAACCGATGGGAAATCTAGAACTGGAAAATGCAGTATCAGAAAAAGACATTATATGATGAGCTTTCCAGAAGGTTAACTAGGGAGAGAGCTTTGAGACAGAGTGGAGGAGAAAAAGCCAAAAGGACAAAAAGTGAAGAAAACCGGGGAAGTTTCATCTTAGGAACTAAGATATACAAGTATGAAAATGTCAAATGCTGCTGGGAGGTTCGAGCAAGACTAGAAGAACGATGTGCCTGTTCTAGGACGCAGGCGGACTCTCAGGGCCTTCACACAACGGTTCCATTGAAAACAAACCAGGCAGCAGAGTTCATGCTGTTTCATTCACATGGAAATACTGAATATTCCTTAACTGGAGTCCTGTGCAAGGTCAAGGTGGCAACAGTGAGGGGTGAGAGCACAGGAAGGGTGAGAGGGGTGAAGTGACCCAGGTAGGAAGCTCTAGGTGCGCCCTGCACTTGCCATACTATAGGCTGAAATTGAAAGGTGAAATGCACATGAAGAGAAAAGAGAATTGAAGCACTTCCATCAAGAAGTATCAACATGACATCATGATGGATTTATCATATAAGGGTAAAGAAGTTTCTATCCATTTCTATCATTGGAAAAATGAGGGTACGTAAAAAACTTGGCGCATGTGAGGAGTAAAGGAGACGATGACTTGAAAGTCAGTACACCTTTTCAGTTCCAGACGGTGACTGAGTGAATAAGATACACACTGTATCGGGGTGTGCAGGTGGGAGGTCCGGCTAGGGCAGAGCTTTCAAAGTGTGTGCTCAGCATGGCACATACGGAAAGCGGCGATGCCAGGGATGTGTCCTGGGGTAGGGGCTGTGCCCTGTGGAGGCCATAGATCCTGGGCTTGGGCAGACTCAGGCTCTCCCCAGACCTCCCTAAGGCCGGAAGGGATTAAAATTTCAGCACACTTATGACCCCTTCGTGGTGCGCCACATGTGTGAGAAATTCCGGTCCAAAGGAGTGAGTTGAGGCATGTCCACTACCGTGTCCCTTGTGGTCCTGGCGGGTAGCCCTCCATAACTGTTTGCCTGTGAGAGAAGCCCGTGGGTCCTCTCTGACACACACCTATACTGTAACATTTTAAGAGTAACAAGGTTACTTTTATACTGGACTCTCGAATAATACCACTCTCACTAAGTGGTATCAGTCTAAGGAGTTACTATTCAATGTAAAAGTTTAACACTACCATTTTTCATTTCATGGCTATAACTTCCCTTGCCAATGAGTAAATTAGTTAGTTCAAGTCTCAAGGTGAAGACCATGGCATTTTTTATCTTCTGATCTTTCATGCTGAACACTATCTAATGTCACTGTTGGAATATTAGTGACTCCAATTTAAAAGCAACACATTGCATATCACTATATGCCTGCGCCAGCCTGGTTTGTCCTGTCTCAGCTTCAGTTGCCTGTATTAAATCATGGGGACGACAAAATCTGGGATGCGAAAGGCATTGTGTACTTCAGGAAACAAACCACTTGTCTTTTATTATTATACTCCCAAGCCATTTATGTCACTGGACGCTGTTCAAAGATATCACAATACACAACATGGAATAGAAAAATTTCATTTTAAATTTGAGAAACCGGCTTTCCTGATAGAAAATTTTCATGAACTGTCTTGGTTATAGGAGGAGAAATCTCTGAGCTTCAACTACGTTTCTTTAGAGAACTTTTCGGACATTTTGACAAGGGGCTGTCAAGAACTGCCTGCTTCTGTGCCTGTTTCTCCTCCTACCCAGTATTTCTTTGACTCCAGTCTGGCCAGATGAACAGACAGCCTTCTTCTTCAGCAGGAGCAAAGTCTGCTCTTGCTGCTTATGCCATTTCACAGACCAGGCCCTTGGGTCCCAGCCTTGGGTTTCCCAGATGAGAGGGGGCTGTACCTACAGGCTTCCATCTGCCTCCTGGGTCCCTGGCCTCTTGCCTGGGGTTTGCCATGTCTTTTCTGGGACAGCTGTCCTCTCCTCTTCTGCCTCAGGTGTCCTTCAGGGCAGAACCACTGGCCTGTTCAATTTATAGCATCAGTCTCCTCCCCCCCTTTTTTTAGCAGAATCCCCAGTTATGGCCATCCTTGCCTGCTTTGTAATTTCTCAAGACCCAGCATCACAGATACAACCACATGCAAGCCTGCAGAGCTGAAAAGAGTATTCACCTGTAAACTTTTAAATTATTTTCTAAATCCATATTTTTAGTACGAGAGCAAAGAGAACAATTTGCACATGATTAACACTTCTGTTTGTTTGGCAAGGGGAGCCAAGGACCATCAACAGCGTCGAAGGAATACAATTTAAAAAACGTTAGCCTGCTAAAGACCTCTTTTCTATTTTTAGAGTCTCAAGATTTGGGGCATTTGAGAAGAGCCACTTCATTGCTCATGCAGTCTCCTCTCTAAAACTTTTCTTCTGAAACTGTTTGGCCAGGCACGAAATGAATACGTAAGCAGTCAAGTTGACCTGGGATAGTTTTTTCTCCTTCTCTCTTCTTTCTGAGGTCTTTAAGCAGAGGTCCCGAATCTGCAGAAATGGGAGATCTCTCAGTGTTGCCTTCTCCTCACGTAGAGTACTTCCAAAGGGTGAATCATTGTCTCCTTTAATGAAATAATTATTGGCTGTTCAATTTATTTACAAGTCCCCTTTCCAAAGAATTTTTATCTGCCAGACCCAGCTGCCAAAAGGCCCCAACAGGTGTCTGAATTAATTAACGCAGAACCCGTGGCTCCGTGGGAAAAGGAGGCAGCATTCATGAGATTAGGTTCCTGGGTTTGGGAGATAAGAGCTTGAACACAGGCACTTAATCTGAAGATACCAAATTTGGGCCAAAACACACAGCTTTGCCACCGCCCAGGATCTGGCTTGTGAAACCCAGTTATTAAAGTGAGCCAGCAGAGTGTGCTCCGATGTATCCCCTCGTCTGGGAGACCGGGCTTCTTTTTAAAATACTAATTGAAACGGCATGTGTTTTAATTAAAACAACATCTGCTAGGGTCTAAAGAAACATGTTTTGAAAAGCAGAGACGGCATGTCACCCAAATGTCCTCAGACTGAATTAATAAAGTGAAGCCTTCAGATTCACCAGAATAAAAATAACACATGGCGTCCCTGGGTCGCACGGAGCAGGGTTCCAGAACCTCAGACTGTCCCTGGGCACAGGTGGGACTGCTTGCCAATGTCAAGAAAACAGGCAGAGAAGGTGCCCACGTGCTGTGTGATGAGTGGCCTGTGAGAGGTCGGCCCTCCAGAATGGGCTGCCCGCATGCCAGGGGCTTCTGCTACACGAAGCCAGCATCATGAGATGAGACAGCAACACAACACACACACGCACACACGTGTGTGCTTTGTAACTGAGGGGGGCACCATCTGTTGTTAGAGCTCTTTCCTGGCTTTGCCAGGATGCACTGTGGGGAAAGCTGTGTTCCAAGTGCCCCGAGCGAGGATGATGACGGGGATGTGTTTCAATCGGAGGTGAAGCATTTAGACGAACTTTGAGAAATGATCTCTTGAGTAGCACTTGGAACACTGCTTCCTGAAGAGGGACACCCAGCTTTAGGTCTCTGTTTATTCCCCAGAGAACACGCTCTTATGACTAAAGAATTGGCTAAAAGTGTATCCCAAAGTGTGGATGAAGATCAATATATACGGGTCTAGAACTCCAGGGGCATGCATCTCACAGATCAGCTGCAAGATCACGAAATGAAAAGAGAATGCCCGGTGCGCACATCCGTGGAATATGATTCAGTCACAAACAGAAGGCGGTCTTCCCGTCTGCAGCGACACGCATGGACCTAGAGCACACAGTGCTGAGTGACCTAATTCAGACAGAGTAGGGCAAAGGCCATATGATTTTACTTATATGTGGACTTTAAAAAACAAAATAAATGAACACGCAGAACAGAAAGAGATTCATTGGTGTAGAGAACATTTTGACGGTTGCCAAATGGGAGGGGGCTGGGTGAAAGAGGTGACGGGATTAAAAAGTACAAATTGGCAGTTGCAGAATAGCCATGGAGACGTAAAGTATAGCACATGGAATAGAGCAAATAATATCGTAATAACAATGGATGGTACCAGGTGGCTGCTGGGTTTATCAAGGTGATTGTTTCACAAGTTACATAAAAGTCTAATCCTTGGGGTGTACACCTGAAACTAGCGCAATATTGTATGTCAACTGCAATTGGAAAATTTAATAAATTTTTTTTTAAAAAGAGAGGGAATGTTTATAAAGCAATGTAACATTCAGGATAGTGTGGCTACAGTGAAGGCTTCCCCACCCCCTCAACCCCCACGGTTCTCCAAAGGGAATATGCACTTCTCACTAAGTCAAGACCTGGCAGGGTGGCGGGGATGGGGAGGAGAGGGGACTGTCATTCTCTTGACGACAGTATATTTTTCTTTGTTTTCTCTTAAAGACTAATCATTTCTATTTATTTAAGAACATTTTAAGTTATTTATTAAAGAACATTGTCTTTTAAATATTATAACCAGCAATCCTTCTCTATAGAATGGCCAGATGCACTGTCTCATCTGAACAGTTAAACCAGATTTAATCAAGAAGCTGGGAATGCCCTCCACTCGCTCCAGCCCCCAGGCTGCTCAGAATGAATGGAAGGGAGGATCTGAATGCCCTGTGATGGGTGGGTGGGTGGGGGGAAGCACTGGATTTACTGCTTAAGTAATAACTGGTTCCCAGGAAAGAAGCCGCCCTTATTGCGTTCATGTTTCACTAGTGTGGGGAAGTAGGAGGGGGGCACTGCTAGGGACACCTGGAGATTTGGGGCTCCTTTCTCTTCTCTCTCTCCTGGGGGGCATCTGTACTTGGGAGCCCACAGGCTCTTGAAGGAAATGGCCCTTCCCTGACCCCAGAGAGAGCTGGGTTCTGTCTGGCGCTCCCTTTGAGGCTGGAATGGAGAGAGGAGGTGTTGCTTGGACAGAGGCGCAGCTGGCTGTCCACGTGCCAAGGCCCTACAAATGCGAAAAATGGCCCATATAATATGAATGTGTGGGGGCATCAAAGAAGGATTCTTATAGACCCTCCAAATGTGGCGACTCCACCACCCACATGAGAACAGAGACGGGGAAAGGGTCATGCAAAGCAAAGAGGACAAGGAGAAGGACCCAGGCGAAGTGGGGAAGGGCCAGGTCCATGAGCCAGGGGACGGGCCTTCCCTGCAGTCCAGGGAGGGGTGTGGGGAGTGGGGAGGATGCTTCCAGTATCCCCACCCTGGCTCATCTGCCAAAAGTGTGGCAGGCAGCCACCAGGCAGGGAAGAGAAGGGAGGGCGCTCAGTTAGCTCTGCCAATCCTACCTGCAGGGCGCTGGCAGCAGCTCCGCCAGCCTTCAGCGGAGGTGGGGGCACACAGAAATGATACTATTTCCTACCAGGTCTCAGACCTCTTCCAGCATGGCAGCAGAGAGAGTGAGTGTGAGGAGAGTCCTGGATCTCAGCGAACATCAAAGCTGTCTATCTTTCCTCTACTCTCTGGATGCTGTGGGACGAGGCTGAAACAGACACCCTTCCACGTCTTCCCCTCTCTATCTGGGATTCTCCAAACCTCCTCTAGATCCATTCTTCAGAATGAATGACCCTTGTTATCCATCCACCAGTGAATTACCGAGTGACTGTTACAGGTATAGCAAAGTGCTAGGCAGGAAGTAAAAGGAAATAGGGTACCAGATCCCTGCTTATTACATCACTGGGAAATATTGTGATGAGTGCACATACAAGAATAAAACTACACAGTGGAAATCTAAGACGACTGAAAACATTTCTTACGAGGTGGGTGCTACCCATTCCACTCTGAGTTCAAAGAAGATCCTCCAGCATGGACGCCAGCCTGAGCTGGGCACTGAGTGATGGGTGGGCTTGGTAAGTAAAGAACTGTGAGAGAGGGCGCCAGGGAGGAGACAGCTAGGGTGCCACAGACACTGGTGTGGCTGGAGAATTCAGGGAAAAGTGCGGTTAGAGGTAGGAGGCAGTTTGGGGTGTGAACAGACAGCACCCCTAGCGTGACGCCAAGGCATTCATGGAAGAGATAATCTTATACATTGGGGAACTTATGCGTGGTGTCAATGAAACTATTTTGATACATGATACAGCCTTTTGATTTTCTTCCCCCCACCCTCTCTGCTCTCAGGGAGGTCCAGCCATTTGATTTTCTACGCTGTCTGCAAATGCAGTGAAACAAAACAGCACATACGATAAAATCACTCTCTTGAGGATCATTTTCCATGGGTAGGTAGCCATGGGTTAAAGATCAATGTTTCTCAAGTGCTAGACACCTCCCCCCTAGTGTTTCCATGTGCTTTAAGTTAAAAAAACATACATATTGGAGTTTTGTTTGTTTTGTTTTGTTGGCAGAGGGGGTGGATATTTGGCTAAAATCAATATCCGCCATCTGCATCAGGAACTGTCCTTCCCGAAATGGATGGAATTTTGCTAAACTGGTTAAGTGATATATTGTCTTCTCTGTCACTGAAGCTAAGTAGTATCATTAATTAAAAAAACAAGCAAACAACCAAAGGAACGTCTCTGAATGATGAAGTGACACTTTACCGAGAAGGATAATTAACATTTTCAGAAGGTCGCGAATAAATGTATGGATGTGGATGACGCTGGACTCCCACACCCAGCCACTCAGAAGATCGCACAGATCTGTCTGTAGCACACTTGTCACCCACCGATGGCAGGGACATGCACAGAATGGGGAATGCAACCTGAATGGGAAGGCGCAGGGGAGGCAGAGAATGTGGCGCTCCCTTCAGTGCTTCTCTACGATCCTCGCTTGAGCTGACGGGGCAGGGTGCTTGCTGTTTCGCAGCTTCTCTGGAGTTTTCCGATAATGGCGCCCAAGGAAGATAAACCATTCCCTAACCTGAGTGTGGCAGCTGCCCCTCCCCCCACCCCAAACTGGAAGAATGATGTAAGAAGAGATGTAACTTCAAGCGACACCCCAGAATCAATAATAGAAAGAACTGGATTCTTTGTGAAATCCCCGGCGTCTGCACACACGTGGTAAACTTCAGCAGGCAAATGAACTGGCTTTGTGATGCTTTTCTTTATTAGTATAAAATCCTTTTCTTTAGTGGACGTTTTACATTTGCTTACCTAACGGTTTGCTGATCTGGAATTCATTTTAAAATGAGGATCAGCGAGGAGACAAGTGTAATCATTTGGCAAATATTTATGAAGTTGCTGCTGTGGGTTGAGTGCTGTTCTAAGTACATGGGCTCCACTGGTGAGCAAACAAGATAGAATTTCCTGCCTTAATGGGCTCAGATTCCAGTGGGTGGGGGGGATGGACAGGTAACGAGACAAAGGGAATAATATGTGGTGTATTAGATGGTACTCAGTGCTGCAGGAAAAATAAAGCAGGGAAGAAATTGGGGGTATAATTATTAAAAATATTTTATTTATTTATTTTTAGAGAGAGGGAAAGGAAAGGAGAAAAAGGGAGAGAAACATCCCTGTGTGGTTGCTTCTCACACGCCCCCTACTGGAGACCTGGCCCACAACCCAGGCATGTGTGCTGACTGGGAATGGAACTGGCAACCCTTTGGTTTGAAGCCCTTACTCAACCCAGTGAGCTACACCAGCCATGGCAAGGGGATGGGGGGTGGGTGCAGAATTTTTTACATGGAGGTGAGGAAAGGTTGTGCTGGGAAATTGGCACTTGAGCAGGGTGAGAACTGAGGCACATGGACACCTGGAGGAAGAGGACTCTAGACAGCAAGTTCGAAGTCTCTGAGGATCAGTCTATGGGATCAGGGAACCTTCGTGACTCAGTGGCCTCAGCAAGGTTAGTGACAGCGAGAGGCCAGAGGGTAAGATCAGAGAAGGAACAGAGAGCTGTATTGTACAGAGTTGTGTCTGCCTAACAGCCTTCACCTTCCACAGAGAGATGAGGAGCTATGGGGGGTTTTGAGTGGAGAAATGACAAGCTCTAAGATTTTAACAGGACCACCCTGTTTCCTGCATTAAGAGTACACGGTAGGGGGTGACGGCAGAAGCAGGGAGACCAGGTTGATGGCCATGGTAATCATCCAGGTGAGAGGTGATGAGAGTTTGAGGAAAAAACTAGGAAGGTGAGAGGTGTCAGATTCTGAGAAGATACAGAAGGAAGACTGGGTTTGTTGATGGTCTGGATAAGAAGGGTGAGGAATCAAACGGCCTGTAAGGCGCCTGCCCCAGATCACTGCAAGGACAGGCCACCACTCACTGTTGGGGGAAGACTGCGGAAGGCTTGGGTTTGGGGAGAAGATGAGGACCTCAGGTCTGGAGATGTGACCCCTGAGATGCCCGTTGGGTATCCAGTGGATCTACCAGACAGAGTGGGACCCAGAAATGTGGGATTCGCACCAGAGACGTGTATGTGGGAGCTGTCAGAATAAACGTGATCTCTGACACCATGCAATTATATGGCGTCGCCAAAGCTTTCCGTGAGAGTTGGCAGAAGAGAGAAGATGTAGAAGTTTATTGTTTTTGTTCTTGGTTCAAAGTCATTGCGACTTTATTTTCAATATGTAAAGTTCTAGGCGGCATTTCCTTAAAGACCACTACTTCTTACAATATTTAAAGTAAAAGAATTGGTGACGGCCACACTTCCTTTTTCCTAGATAGAATATAACGGTGCATTTTAGTTTTTTGTTTTGTTGTTACATTCTGCTTTTCTCATTCAGGAAAAAGGTTATTGATTCCATAAAGCCCAGGAATTAGATATTTTCACTTCTATTTTTAAGGAATTGGCTCCCTTTCCTGCCTGGTGACATTTGTTAGTAAAGGTTTAATTTAACGGGGGCAATACGGAACTCCCAGTGTCCCTGCCTCAGCCAGAGTACTAGATAACGATTCTGAGACAGAATGCACACCTGGGAGCTAGAAAACCAATCAATAGTTCCCTATTTTATTATATTTTAATCCACCAAAAGAAATAAAACACGTGAACTCACAATACTGAGTAGTGAGTATCCGGTCAGTAGACTGATTAGCTATTGATTTTTTCTCCATGTTTGAGAGGAGCTATGAGATTTTATCGGAAGCCCCAGCCCTGTCCTGTCTGAAACAACTGTAAGAAAAGAAAGAGAGCACACGGGAGAGAGTATCTTGACCTTTTGAGCTAATAGCCTAGTTTCCATACTTGACAAAATCTACAAACAATACTTAAAGTCAAATTAAATCTAAACATCCAATTGCATTTATTTCATGCCTTATGATGCGATGCAAGTATAAACAATAATTGCATGTATTAGACACAGATGTGAAGTTTGGTTTACTTGTGAATAAATACATGACTGGAGACCTGCAAGAACTTCCATTTTTGTTAGAAGATATGATGGGTACTGTGAAACGGCGGGAAGAAAAAAAAATGGCTGGTTCCCAGACCACACAGTACACCATGTGCGGGAATTTGAATAGCAATAATGGACCCATGTATCAATGTAAAATTTGGGTATGAAATTTGGATCAACACCTAGTATTCCAACTGCTCCAGAAATGAAATCTTGACCCTCCGCCCACTCACCTGCTTTCCGCTAGGTCCCCAAAAGCTATACACCCTGAACCTTCAGCACGGTGGGTGGTCCAGGTCCCTGCTGTTTATCTTCCATCGATATCTGTTACTTGCAGTCAGGCTTGCCAGGCTTCCAGCTGCACTGACTGACCACTGACCCTTCCGGAATGATCTCTTCAATGACTGATGCCTGCATTAGGACAATGGTCTGTGGGAGACTTGTGCCTCTTCCCAGGTAGGTCCTTGTGGTTCATTCGTGCTCCGGGCATCAAGCAGCCTTGGCCTGGGCATCTTCCCACCACAGAGGGAGGACCCAGGAGGCTTCTCTGGCCTGGGCACCTCATTCTGTCCCAGGCACACGAGGTCTCTTAACGGCCTTGGACCCACTGCCTTGCTCCAGGCTCCCAGAGGGCCTTCTGGAGTGGAAGCTCCTTCAACTTAGATATGTTTCCCCCCAAATATCCACCCTTTCAAGTCCTGGCTCAAATGTTACCTTCCTAAAAACTCCTATCCTGACCTTGGCCTCCCACTTAGAATCACAAGTCCTTATGCTGAGTGAGAGAAGCCACACATAAAAGCTCACGTATTGTAGGATTCCATTTACATAAAACACCCCCAATAGAAAAATCTGTGGAAACAGACCACACATAGGTCAGCCCCAGCAGCTGGGAGGAGGGGAAAACAGGGGGTGACTGCTCAGTGGGTGCAGGGCTTTCCTCAGAGTGATGAAAATGTGTTGCAATTTGATATTGGTGGTGGTTGTAATGCCACCAAAAAGGTACACTTTAACTGGTTAATTTTATGTTATGTGAATTTCACCTCAATTAAAAATTGACAATGTCACTAATTACTGTCTCCTTTATCCAGGTCCATTTCTCCCCTTAGAGTGTTCCTACCACACAGTGGGCTTCATGGGTGCATTTTGTTGATGGTACATCTCCCCTCCCCCAAATGGAAACTCCACATGGGCAAAGCTTCCTGTCTGCTTTGCTCATTGATGTGATAATGTCTGGGCCTAGAACAAGCCTGGAACAAGGTAGCTCGTGGATACATATTTGCTGAATATATAGATGAATGTACGAGTGCTTTAATGTTCATCAATAAATGATCTTCCTTATTTCTTGAATACCAAATTAAAGAAAGACCATTCTTTAAACAATAGGATTAAAGAACCAGTATGGTTTCATCCAAAATAAATTTAAAAATGGAGAGGAGAAGCAAAGTGGCGTGGATCCCATTTCAACTGCTGTTCACCACGTGGAAAGCAAACAAACAGCCTGACAGGGATTTAAAGGATGGGGAAGACGGGATCTAGTGCTGAGCACCATGGTTGTTTTTAATTTTCAAGGATTAGAAGTGTCAACAAACACTGCATTTTCCTCCAAATCCTAAAAGGTAAACAGGGCTCTTGGACTTAAACTAGGAGAACCTGGGGAAAATATGGCCCCAATAAATGCACTATTTCTGCATGGATAAATGTTCTGCATGTGGATTCAAGCACAGTAATTCCTGGACCCCGCCAGGAAATATTTTCACACAAAAACTGAGATGCTGTGAACTGGAGAGAACATACCAATAAGCTCCTTATTTCGGACGTCCAGGGCCATGTTCCGGAGCGCTGTGGCCACTGCGCACACCACACGGTCGTTATCTATCCGGAGCAGCTCCACCAGGATGGGCAGGCCTTTCTCTTTCCGGACAGCAGCTCGGATGTATACTGACCACTGCGAAAAAGATGGAAGGCGAAGACATCAGCAGTGGAGGAGGAAAATCCTATAAGCAAATAGCACGTACGGGCTTTCAGACTGCTGTTTGTAGGAGCCGAAAAAGTTGAATTACCAAGACCTAGTTGTAGAATAGTCTGAACAGGTTAGACATGTAGTTTTAACTCGATTTTTGCCTTCAACATATGATAAAGCTTTCAGGGTGTCAATTAACTGCACTTTACTTCTCTGGTACCAGCAGTTTTTTATTTTAAATTGGAAAGCCATTTGTAGCCATCTGCACGATTATGTACTTGATGCTTTTAGATGTGAAGGTTTGGGACACAAGGGGCTAGCCACTAACACTAAGAGGAATAAAAAGTGAACCCTAAAAAAAGCAGAACATGGTAAAAGATTAAATATGGGTGATTGTTTGAAAAAAAGAGATTAATATGGAGGCGGGGCATAGAGATGAGTTAGTTGCCAAACACACCAGCTGTCTGCTGACAGTAAAGAATAAATAAGTCAGATAAAGGTAGGGGTGAGTAGAGGTAAATATGACATTGACAGTCAAGAGTAACAGTGATAACATTTAATATACTATTTAGATCAAAATGCATTGTGTCTAAGGTCACAATTCCATTTCTAATTTATGAAATAAGATGTATAATTTGTTTTGGATTGGTGGTTGTTGACCTCAACAAAACGTACCCAGTCTTGCTATTGAAATACTTGCAATATCGGAATGATAAAACATTCCAGTTCATTTCACAGAATGCAGATACGCTCAGATCTGCAGACATTTGCATATATACTTTATATATACTCTTATACAGTGTTCCAGAGAAGAGAGTGCACTATAAAAATCAACCCGTATAAGGGTTTAATCTGTTGCAATTGCATTTACAATCTAAGAAAATTACATTCATGACACGAAGTTTTGGATTCTTTGTTTGAATATCTCTGGGGACCACCAAAGGTAAGCAAAGCCCCCATCCCTCCCCCGCCATCCCCTCCACCCGCCTTCCCCATGGGGCAGACACCCCAGAGCTGGCTCTCACCTGTGGCAGGCAGGGAGCCCCCTCTGGCAGTGAACGTAGGGCATACGCCATGCCTGCCACATCCTCAGCCCAGCCCTGCATGAAATATGAGATTAAAAAAACACACAACTTCATCCCATTCACATAGTTTCTTATCACCATCAATTTACACCATAAACTTTTCCTTTGCCCCCACTCCAGGGAGCCTGAGGGGGTGGGAAGCAGAAACAATCAAAAGCATCTCCTGATCGCTGCGAACTATTTCACAGCTGGGCTCTCAGGAAGCAGAGAAATGGATGGCCAGGGAGTCTTAGACATGGAAAAACATCCAGGTGTGGAAGGTGTTTTTTGGAATTTGGAGGGAGGTGCTCTGTGAACATGATACAAAACCTCCTTCATGTCCATTGGAAATTTCATTTGCAATTCGACATAGTAAGACACAATTTTCATCTACTTCCTCTACTACATGCAAACCTCTGGTCTTCACTGCCCAGGAAAGCTGGGAAACCTGCATAAACTCAGGTTTCTCAAGTGGTAAAGCTGAGCTTATGCAGCCCACTCATCACTGGGTTCTTCCCTAAAACTAAGAAGGGAGGCTAGAGAGAAAGGAAGAAAATGAAAATTGGAGTATGGGATCAATGTTTACCAATGGTGAGATGATCATCAACAGTAGATTTTATACTGGGGAAATATTCTTGACCTTTTGAGAGATAATAGGAAATGTTCTTGGGAACTTGGACAGGCTGATGCATGGGCCCTAAAGATGGCCTCTTTCCTGGTACCACCTTTATTCCATCCCAGAAAGCTGGTTTGTGTGTTAGTGACCTTTTCTAATTCCCCAAGAGGAAATCTAGATGCAACGTTGTTAAGTAACCTGCCCACTGGGGTCAACTGTACCCCTGACCCCCAATCCTGTTTCTCCAAATCTGCTTCTCTCTGTGATGCTGACAATCTTCCCTCCTCTACCAGCATCTCATTCTCTCCCCTTATTTCTGTGCTCAGTCTCCCAGACACTGCCTTGCTTTCCTTCCATCCTGCCTCCTCTCTTTTTCTAAGAGAGGAACGTGGCCATATTTGAAATGACTCAAAAAGGGAAGACTATGGCTTTATTTTCTTAGAAGTCCAGCTACTATGTCCCTCCCATGTGGGATGGAAAGATTATTTGGTGTTTGGAAAATAATGAGAGTTATTCAGCCTTGTTGGGAGCGGATTTGAGTTTTTAAAAAAGGCTGTATGTGGCCAAAAATGTGGGTGAGTTACAGATACAAATTTTTGGTATGAGAAAATGGTCAAGAGTAGTATATTCTCCCTAAGTGAAAAGGGATAATCAGACAACAGATTCAAACTTAGTATTATTGCTGTTGCCACAAAGAAAATAACTTATTTTGAAACTTTCAGTTGTGTATGTGTTTGTATGTGTATGGAAAATTTCCAATATTAGCTTAGTACAGGACAATTCAGAATAAATTATTTACATTTCACTCAAAAGGTGTTGTAAGTTTCTACACATTTTCTTGGCATGCAAAAATATGTGGTAGTGATGATTTTAAGTAGCAGCCAACCAGAGAAAGTCACGTGTAACCAAAGTGTAACCCACGAAGAAGAAGTAAATCACCAGGCAGAGGTGGAAAGAAAGGTACCCTACAGACAAAGTTATGAAAATGAGGAATGTTTCCAGGTGCACTCAACACAGAACCGTGAGGCTCCTATAGAGTTTTTCCAAAAGAGAAATAAGTTGACTTAGAACACAGCAGCCTCCCTGGTCGTTAGAAAGGTGTATGAGTTGCCAAGAGTTTTGTACCCTACACAAAAGTAGGAGTACCACTGGCATAAAAGCATGAACAAGAGAGAAATGTGTACCATAACCCACTGCAGTTGTAGAGGAAATCTTTGGGTGCAATGAGAGCACTATGCACTGAGCAAGCATGTGCAGGGAAGGAAGACATCAGGTATGGACCAGGATGTCTTTGAGAAGAATGGTCCATGAGCTGAAGAGAGGATGCTTGATGATTCAAGAGGAGGAGAAGGAAGAGGAATAGGAAGGGGAGAGGGAGAAGGACAAAAAGGAGATGGAGGAGGAACTGGTTCAGGAGAAATAGAATGAAAATGTGACCCAAATTGCTCCTGGAGAGATGCTTTCCCACTGAGAACCTCAGGAGAGTTACGTTCCCTCAAAATAATCTCAGCAAAAGAAACCTAACACTTAACAAAATGCCAGGTATGGTTCTATTTTTTAATGTGTATTAACTCATTTAATCCTCATCTCAACCCTGTGCAGTAGGTGATAGTGTTATTTCCATTTTACAGATGAGAAAAGGGAGGCACAGCCAAGTCCCACAGCCTGCAGATGCTTGACTATGTCTTGAACCCAGGGATCACTGCTTTAGAGTTGGGGCGCTTGACCGCCATTCTCTTCTGCATCTCAAAAAGAGGGTGCAAATTATACACATCTGCAATCATAGTCATATAACCCTCTGCAAAATCACCAACTGACCCTGGCCTAGTAAATTACATCATTATTTTAGTGTTCCAATAACCCACATGGTCCTCCTCTAACCTCCTGAGTTAAAGACCCTTCGAGAGCTGTCAATGAAGGTCCTGGACATTTCAATCTAGTCTTGATAACAACTTGCCTAGATTTAGCAAATCTTGTACGAGAAGTTGTGTATAACTGGAATCACAAAGAGAACAGCCTTGTCTGAATCAAGAAAGGATCATTTTTATTTGCATGTGCTATGACAACAATTCTAAATAGTAAATGCCGTTCCTTCTCCTCCTCCTCCTCCTCCTCCCAACCCATGGTTCTTCCCGGTGAGAGGCTCTGCTATTATCTCGCCCAACGAACGAGGTGTTGTCAGAATGGGACAGAGAGCAAAGCAGCAAATGCTTAGTGTTTAAGAGGGTGTAGATGCAGCTGAAAGATGGGTATACCTGAAAGGGGCTAAGAATGGGCAGAGAACAACGTGCTTGTTCCTCAGAGTCAACACACACACACACACACACACACACACACACACAGAGCCTCCAAGCTGGAGAGAGAAAGGATCCTGGCTGGAGAGGAAAGAATAGGTGTGAAAACATCAGGGGGACTGCCACCCAAAGTGCTCCGGCTGAGAGCTCCTTTGTGTGAGGGGCTGTGGATAAAATCCCCCTTTAAGATGGAAGAGTGGAGAGTCAACAGAAGCTCTGCTGCCCTTTTTGAACCTCAGCGGTGTCTCTGCAAGACTCAGAGAATTCCCCTACACAGTCATGGAGTGGGAACCATACATAGAGCGGAAATGACACCATGATTGCTGGGTGGGAGGAGGCTCCTGAAGCCCCAGTGTGGCATGGGGAAGCCCATGAGTATTTCTGTGGTCTTGATTGGGTGGCTGTGTAAGTCTTTTAAGGAGGGAAGGCTAAGGACCCAGGGCTGCAGAGAAATTAGTTGGGCAAGGGGCAGGGCAAACATCAGAATCACGGGCACTGATGGTCTGCCTGCATTAAGAAAAAAGGATGTGGCTGCATCTCAGGGGACAGCGACAGTGGGGGAGAGCAAGTGTGGGCCTGGGGAGCACATAGGGCCAGAGACGGTCCAATCACCAAGGCCCGTGTCCCAGATGAGAACCCAGCAGGACAAGGAGGCTTGTTCTGAGCCGGAGGACAGAAAAGCTTACATACTGAGAAGTGGAGACCCAATCCCCACCCCCAGCAGGGATAGGCCTGTGGATGCTGCCCAGGGTTAGCATTAACTGCAGGCGGAAGGAGAGGATGAAAACCGACAAACGTAAAGGTGGCCGAGGTTTAAGCCTGAAGGACAGGGCAAACGCTGAATTTGGCTGAGTTTACCTAAATGGTTTGGTTCTTGTTGCATTAGTTAAAATGAGGGCTCAGAGAGGAAACAAAGTTACTTGTATGTGAATTGGGCGTCCATTCACGTTTCTTATCTGTATTGATGGTGACGGTTTGGCAATAAAGTGAAGTCGTGAACTGCTGAACCCAGGCTGTCTCACTCCACTGTGGATTCCCAGGGGCTTGACTTTTAAAAATCTCAGCCCAGTCATAAACAGAATTAAGAGCTATCATTTTTCAAAAAATAAACTTCTGTCCTTTTTAAAATAAGGTGATTCAGGTAAGGCTGATTTAAAAAAGATTGATACTGTAATTTAACTAGCTTTTTCCTTTTGAAATCCTAATAATTTGCTAAATAACTACAGATAGTGTTCTCTTTTAAATATTAAATATTCTACTATAAAGTCAAAGCCATTATACTGCTAAATTTCTGAATTTGTTGATTAATATCTCTACACTTAAAAGTTCTCTTGCTTTAAAAGTGTAGTCTGCCACCAAATGGTTTTGCCACGTGATTCTTTTCCCATTGACTTCCTTTGTCAAATTAGCCATTTCCTCACTTTTTCTACCGATGGCAGCACCTTGTAGTGTCATGGAGCCACCAGGTGCTAAAGTCCTACGGCTGCAAGATGAGTAATAATACATCGGATGACTTTAGTGGAGATTGAGCGAGATTCTGAAATTCGTTTTGGAATTTATCTACAATGCCATGTCATTTATAGCGGTATTTCATTCTCATGTTAAGAGGACAGAATTCCCCTCCTCCAAAAAAAAAAAAGACTTTATTTATTTAGTCTTATTTGAAGTGAAGTTTTACTAGAAAAATGTTAAAAATATTCAGAAGCCTGTGTTTTTGCTGCATGCTTCACATCATTCTCTCTCCACGGTGGATCATTATCTGGGTTAGCAAGTTCTTCCAGTGGCAGAATGGCTCTGGCTGGTCGCTGCAAGAGGGTCTGTGGAGCAACTGGGCGGTACCAGCACAAGGCTCTTCAAATGAAGGGCTTCCTTTGCAACGGGCGCAAAATTTAGGTATCAGGTCTTTGAATTCAGAGACATATTACAGACTTATATTTATTTGTTTTTAAAATCTATTTTGAAAAGTGGCATTGCTAATCCAGAGGACTAGTAAAGAATCTCCTTATATTAAAGCAAAAAATCAATGGAATACAAAGTTAGGTCAAGGGAGCCGCAGCTATTGCACATTTGAAGTGTTTTCCTGTTTGTATTTTTGGAAGGTAAATCAGGTTAAAGGCAAAGACTAAATTTTACTGCATCTGTTCACGTGATGCTGAAAATATTAATGTCCAAGCAAGAGATTTTTCTGAGGGGAAAAAGCAGTTAGATATTCTTTTGTGGTAAGAATAAAGAAGGTCAAATTCAAGTAAAAGTGACAAAGAGGAAACATTCACTAAACCAGCAGTAATAAGTACACTGGCCTCTTCTATCCAATTAACTCTCAGACTATCTCAAGGGTCAGTAATTTTTTATGAAAAATCATGCTTTTAAAAATGAATGAGCCTTTCTGGACATAAAGATTTTAAAAAAAATTGTGAACATTTGCTATCAGTACTACTTATTGGAGTCTTATAGAAATCACTAAGTCATGTGTGGTTAGGGCCAGTGACTTGGCTATGACCCTGATCTTCCTTGTCTCCTTCTCCCTAGGTTGGGGCCCACCCTTGAACTGTGTCAGGCTGGTCCTCATGTCCAGTGTGTTGTGTCCAGGAGCTGGCTGATTGGGCAAAGTTCTCAGATAACCTTTGTCTCATTCGGACCCAATTTCTAACCCATTAAGCATCATGCTTCGTGTCCCATTTTCATTACATGTTTTCAAAATTATCTTTCTTTGTGTTCAAACCATACACTTATATCATACCACTAACTACGACAATGACAATTCTCTTCGTCTTGGGCAGCGCACCATGATGTCGCACTCCTCTGATCTGCCCTGGTTCACTTGTACCTGATATTCTACTTGCTAAGCTATGCTAAATGCAGTGTCTTTCTCAAGGCTGTTGGCCCTACCTCTAGGGTCAAGTCTCATATTTTCCAGTTCTCTTATTTTTTATGTATTTGGGTTACATGGCAGGAGATTGTTTCCTTATTTACTACATCTATGTTGCTGTCACGTTAGCTCATTAACTATTAACAGACTAATATCCAAGTACCTATTTAGTTTATCTTATTTAAAAAGTAAATGAGGAAACAATAGAGTCTTAGAATAGTCCCAATTTAGGGAGAAAGTTGACTAAAAATATCTAAAATGTGTGGTTTTTTGGCAAGTACAGGTATATTTCTATAGTTCCAACCCTGGGTTTTCATGAAGTTCAATTGCAAGAGAAGTAACCCATAAGTGGGAGTCAAAGAACATTTGGTCACAGTTTTGGAAAGCTTCAACCTACTATATCCAATTGTTTCAATATTCTGTGACATAAAATGTCATTATACTATAAATGAGGAAAAGCTACCAACTGACTTCCATGTTGACTATGGAAAACATTTATCACTTTGCTTTTGCCATAAAGCGATTATGTGTTTTTGATGCTTATAAACCAGTAATGAGGGCTTTAAAGTTTAAAAGTATTTAGGGCCATTATGAAGACCTAGTTTGCTAGTCAATTTGCCACATAAAAAGAGTGTGCACGATCTCCCCATAAAGAGTAATTATTGGTTCAGATGATGAAGTCTGTAAAAAGCTGCCTCTATGCAAAATCCTGGAGTTTTACCTTCACATTTCTGCTTTGTTTAGGTCATAAAAAGTTAAGGGCACTAAAATTCAATGGTTGCTATAAAACCACATCCTTGGAACTCCAGATTTCAGACGGTAACACTGCCTACACACCACTTGATGCTGTTACGTATCCTAAGTTAATCTTGTACTTACAATTTTTTCTTAAATCTGTTTTTTAAAGACTTTTTGTACAAGTTTTTCTAATCTTTTGAAAATTATAACAAGGTATCAGTGTTAGGCTTAATGACAGTCTTCTCAAATCATCCCAATGAATTGTTTATCTTCCCTTCCCACATATTCCCTTACCATTTAACATGATAAATTAATGAATTGTATAACAGGGGATGATAATAGGATTGACTTATATGCATACTTGTGTATTTGCATTTTGATAAGAAAGTGCTTATATAAATATATATATATATATATTCTTTGTGCATATATATATATATATATATATATATATATATATATACTTTGTTAACTACACATAAATATTCCCCAGAAGCCCCTTGCTCTGCCTGAGGACCATTCCATTTTTCTACAGTTACAGTATTGGGATGGCCAACACTCTTAAAAGTAAGGTTGACATCTGAGAGTCAGAATTCGACTTTAACGATGGGGATGGAAATCTTTCTAAAATGCCTTCTGTCTTTTAAAATTACCAGTAACTATTTAACGCTTTCTTGATGACAGAGGGTCAGCATTATGACTACCAGTTATTGGAATATAAGCAACAGCCAAGACATTGGATGACGTCTGACTGGTTTTCTCTCTTGTATCCTTAGATACTTTTTAAAATTCTTCTGTCTTTGCTCTTTGCCATCAGAACATTGACTCTCCCTTCTTATGGCAGATCTGTGTGCCCATGCATAAGAGGCACTCCTTGCAATTTTTAATAGTTGCTTGAAAGCTCATTGGATTGGGGAATCATCATGGTCATGGTTGTTAAACTTTGTCTAAAATATGGTATAATTTTTGTGATACTTCATCTGCTCCAGACCCTCCTGCCTCCTTATTAGTAGTGTCTATTAATAATAGAAAGAACATGAAATAACAGGCTTCTGGGCATGCAGGGGGAAATTTCACACTGGGGCTCACTGCTGAGCTAATGGGCAGATTTATGCACTGAAAACTGTCAGCAACATATTATTGCCAGAAAATACCGAAAATTTCTATCATGCTTCATAATTCTTATTTTATAATCCAAAGTAGGAGAGAATTTTTGAACATTAAGATAGCATAAAATTTTAATCTTATCATTTTCTTATTCTGAACACCTACAGACCCAGGCATATCTCGGCAGCTCTGTCAGCTGACCTGGTTACTTCAGAGATGGAGAGAGCCTGGTCATTCCAACAGCAAGTTCAACGCTGCAGACACTGTGGGACTGGGAAATGCTATACAAATCTGCAGCCTGAAAAGCACTGCTGTGTGTGGAGACTGAAAAGAAGATAGTTTTCCCATAACTCCTTTCTGTCACAGGGCTGGGCAGTGGGGTACAAAGAAGTAAATGGGACTTGGCTTCTGTCTTAAAGGTTTACGGGCCAGATTCCTTTCTAGAGGGCATGCTTAGTAGCTCAGGAAGGACTGCTATATGTAAAGGAATATCTGGTGACTCTGACCCTTAATTTTGGTGTTTAGATTTTGTGCAGTTTTTAGTACATAAAATTTTTTTTGTCTGGCTGCTTTTAAGATTTTTTCTTTACTATGGATTTTGAGCAATTTGATTAGGATGTACCTTGGTAGAGTTTCTTTATATTTTATTGTGGTTTTGGTCCCCTAAGCTGCTTGAATCTGTGAGTATATGGTTTTCACAAAATCTGAAAAATTTTCAAGCATTAATTTTTCAAATATTTTTTTCTGTTTTCTTTCTCCTTTCTCCTTCCTCTCATTTGGGGGACAGCAATTACACACATATCAGGCCACTGTACATTTTTTATTTTTACTCTGTGTTTAATTTTGTATAGTTTCCACTGCCGTCTTCCAGTTCATGAATCTTTCCTTCTGCATTGTCCAAAATGCTGTTAATCCCATTTACAAGTCTTTTTTGTTTCAAACATTGCAAATTAATTTTAGAAATTTTATGTCCATCTTCAATATGTTTTCCATGGTTCTAAATAGCTTTTTGTATGTGTGGAATACAGAGTTTAACTTTTAAAGTAGAGGTTGTAGTCTTCCATTTAAAATCCTTTAGACCTCAAAGACACATCTCCACTTTTAAACTGTTATAAGAATCTAAGTATTTCTCAAAGAAAATGATGCTTCACTAAAATATCACAGTTCAAGATGGCATACGTGATTTGATACCAGCTAGATGGCTTTGTGCTTCATACCAGACTCACGCCTGCAGGCCAGAGCCCACTTTCCCATGCCCATCTAGTGAGTCCTCCAAGGCAGGGGAACTGGGTAAGCATCTATGTATTCTTGGCTGTATATACTGACACCCCCTTAGCCAATGATGTCCTGTTCCCACCTTTGCATTCAGTGTCATGACTGACCTACATGATGTGATGTGAAGCAGCCACAATCTTCTCTGTTTAAAAATGGCACATCTGAGAACATAATGAAGTGCTTTAATTGGTCCAGGGTCATAAAGCCCAGAAGAGAGACAGTCTAGGTTAGAATTGTGACTGGAGTCAAAGCCTCCTAAATTTAGAGGGAGATGAGATCTAAGGTTTAGTTCAAGGAAGGAGTTTCCATTATTATCTCTTTCCAACTCATGCAAGACTATTCTCTGGAATGCTGCCTGGCGTGACTCTGCTTTTGAAGCTTTTCTCTGGTTGAAAGCAAGCAATAACTTCACTTAACAATTTCACTTCCCTCCCCCCAAGCTGAATTCTTACAGTACAACATTAGGGATGCCTATGGGCAGGGGAGGAAAGAGACTGTATGTTCACTCCTGAAGCTCTCAAAAGGAGGGGTGGGCCTGCCCAGGCACACTATTGGGGACTGGACCCCCAAAGTTGGGGTGTCACATCTGAGAAAGAACGCAGTGCTACTGCCGGGACTGTAGCAATGGAAACGAAGGTTGACGCAGAGAGAGATGACAAGAAGGCAGATGTTGGAAGTCATAATAAGAAGGGAGGGTATGGCTGCATGACAATGACGAGGCCAGTATGTTTGGTATCTACAGTGTTGGGCTTCTGAGAATTATCTGTAGTTACGTGCCCACATTAACATTGTTTTAAAAAAATGTTAACAGAGTGATTATGCATATCCCAGACCCAAGCTTTGATATTAAATTAATGGAAAACGGATGGCAGATGTCCAAACTTCCTCTCTTGATATTTTCCCCATATGCCTTCCTTCTTCTAAGACATTATATATTTTTTATGAACTAAGGCAAGTTAGCTCATACACCATTCATGATCAAACTCAAGAATTCTTTGCTATGACGAATCCCTTTCTACTCAAAGTGAGGGTCATGGAAGTTTTCAAGGAAAACCAATCAGGGACAGTGTGTGTGTATAAGGACTCTAATTTTCCCAACATTATGTTTGTTTTACTTTAACATTTTTGCCAACGATAACTAGCAATACTACTCTTCTCCGTAAGCCAATGATTTAAAAATCAGTAGGTTCTTTTCCTCTGGGCACAGGACTGCCAACCACATAACAGCAACCCACACAGGATTTTTCACAAGATGTCTGGGTATTAACTCTCTTAGCCATCAACAGGGGTGCTCTGAAAAGCATCGGCATGTCACAGTCTCCTCTGAAAATGAAGCTGGTCAGCTACACAAGGAGAGCGGAAAGCATATCACAGCATTTTAGATGACTATACTTATATCTATTCATCTGTGTTTTGTAGTGATCGTCAAGGACCCCTGAGCCTTAAAGAAGAAATTTTCAAAGGAATATTTTATTCTAAGTCCAATGGTTCAGTGTAACTGGTCTTTCTCTAACATCCTCAGAAACTTCATTAGAATTACATTTCTCAAAGCTGGACTTGTGTTACTTTCTTAAGCTTGTGCTCATAGTCCCAGATTTCTTTTTTATGGTAACGAACTAGCCATACCTTCCAGCTCCCTGCAGCCAAGTTCTGCAGGGCGCCTGCGGCCCCTTCCAACGTGTCTGCATTTGAGCACTCAGAGAGCAGTGTGAGGTAGGGTTTGACTATTGATGGGTGCCACAGCATCTGGATCCCTTTTGGTGGCTCTGCACAGTCTGGAAGAGGTCCTACTCCATCCCACTGAAGGAAGAGAAATGAGAGAGTAAACATCTTTAACATCATGACACTTCCCAATATTGCTTTCTATAAACATTACCGATGATGAAAAGCAGAGTGTCACAATATCTGGTAAGCATGTCCTACACGTAGGGTAATGTAGTAACTGTCCTAAATTAGGAGCCATTCCTGCCCATTGGGAGCTTACAATAGAGAGTGGAGGGGGCTGTAGCATGGACATAAGTGAGTGGAACTGGCAGAATGGATAAACTCCCTGGAAACAATTCTAGGTCATGCTAGAGGAAAGCAGGAGAAGAGATGGATTAGGGAGGGAGGAAGAAGGCTAAAGGTCAAGGTGGCCTGTTTTATAGTTAGCATACCACGGACATAACATGGTGGTTCGTAACAATCAAATGCCTTCACTTCTTATGCATAAATGTGAACTCTGATAAATTCTACATTTCTAAATAAATAAATTCTTACAGCACATGTTTGTTTGATTCTAAGGACTATCATTGTACCTACAGACTTCAAACAAATGACAGAATGAACCAGGGAGAAACTGGCTGTGGTTTACTGGATACACTGACGAGGCACAGATGCACCAGCTCTTACAGCAATTCTGAGGTAGTTAAGTTTGTTTTGAATCGAAGCTAATAAATAATAGAACAAATGGAAAATTAATTACAAATAATTTAGAAATTATGCATCATTGCACAAAGAAATACCAGTAGACCATTGAAAAGTATAGTTGTGAAGACCTCATAGCAACTTGAGCAAGTGATTACAATATAAATTAAATGAACAGAGCAGGATACAAAGCGGTGTGGGCTTTGTGCTTTGTAGCCTATAAAATGCACCATAAAAACCACATAACAATAATAAAAACTTATTAATAAAATAATTACGCCTTTCATTTCAAATTTTCAATTTTTTATAATAAAAAAACCTAAAAACTGTAATAATGGCTATGATCTTTGGTCATATATAACTTTTGTCGTTTGTGAAATATAAAGGCAATGAATACAGTGAGGGTAGAAATGAAGTATAATACATATATAGAAAAAAGATTCCCATATTCACTTTTGAGAAGAACCATAGTAAAACAAAATAACCCTTAATCTTAGAGTTCAAGCACTAAAGTATTCACCTGCTATTTTGTATTTATTAGTGACCACTTAAAATAAAAAATATGGTCCTAATGTCATATACTAAGCTTTCTTGCAGATATTTCATGTACATGTATATGTGTGTGTGTGTGTGTGTGTGTGTATATATGTATGTATATATATATACATATATATCTCACAACTATATTTCAGAATCTTGTTTCTTCTGAAAATTTTACTGGAAGCAAACAGGCTTATTTCATATCTTTGTGACATAAAAAGGAAGTGTTCATGTAGAGCATGTAAAGTTATTTACCTGCCACAAATAATTTCAAGAGTTTCATCATTTACTTTCAAAACAACCCCTGAAAACTCAGGCCTTCTTTTCCTCAGTTATGGTAGAGCTTAGCTTAAGTCAAGGCTAAAGCTCAAGGATGAATGATGTCTCAAGGATGAATGTTGGATGTCCCAGTGGAGGTCATTTCCAATAAGAGTGTTGGTATTTTCAGCTTTCTAACAAGAAGACTCAATGTGAGAATCTTCTTGTTTTTTTTTAACCAAAACCACTTCTAAACTATTCAAAGACGACTTTGCATCTTTGCACAGGCAATCAATAAAACCTGCACGTCTCTTTTAAAGACATAAAAAAAAACCGAAAGCGAAAGTGAACCAGCCTTGTCCCACTGCACCTGGTTCATTACTTGAGACTGGCTCACTCTGTCGGACAGAAAGACAGCCCAAGGCAAAGAGCACTGCCAATGTGTTGGTTTGCTGACATCGACAAGGAAGCAGGAGTGATACTGGCTTTTCAAAGGAAACCAGCTTGGGTGATTGAATCTGCCTGCTAGTACAATGGGAAATGGGACGTTATTTCATTCTGGTTTATTTTTATGTTTTTATTTTGTTATCTCCTTAAAACTTTTAAGCCCTCGTTTTCACACAAAAAATTAATAATATTGAAAACAACAGACTAGGAAATTTAGAACTCAACCTGGATGAAAGTTCCCTCTCACGTAAGAGCTAACACAACGACAAAAGTGCACAGTGTGTATGTGCTCAATAGCACACGTGGCAGCCAAACTGTACAGCCAAGGAGCAAAAGGCAGCTGTGCTGTTGCTTCCTGGGTCCCAGCTTGTTCTCCTTTTCTCACGTCTGGACAACACAACAGGATAAGCGGCCAGATCAATAGACGATTTCCTTCTGCTCTGAATGCTATCTCTGTGGTTCTTAAATACCTTTTCTTACAAGCCTTTCTTAATGCTTACATAGAGAATCTGGAGAAAATAAAAGGAAAACCGATACAATATGGATAATCTTGGATGGGAGCTAGAAATGGAGTTCAAAGGGGATTCTCTGCTATTTCATAATGTTGATGGCGCCCTGGCCTGTCAATATCAAAGAAAAAGAACTGTTTCAAATCAGGCACTGTAGCTGGGAACTTTATTGGAACTTTTGAGTTAAGAGGAAAAGAAGCATCAATTATCCATTGTGAAACTGCTGTTTATCGCCCGTGAAAAGAACAGAAGTCTTACGAGCTGTGCTAACACACTCGAGGTCACGTTGCCTAGAGAGTCGGCACCACAGACAGGCCTGCAGGGCGCTGATGCCCTCGGGGTCAGACTGACCTCGAGAAGCCGGTCTGCACGTGCCCAGTCACCGCTAGCTGTCTTCACGAGTGAGGATCCACGAGAAATCACGGGCTGGGCAACTCTTTTACCAGCAGGGACATATGTCAGTTATACATTTAAACAAAAGATGGATCTATCCCAAATTTTCTACAAAATGGGCACATGCGCTGAACACAAGCAGTGGCTAAATTTTTAACAGTCAAAACATGAATCATCTAGCTATTTGGTTCTGAGAACACAGGACTAAATTTATAGCCTGATGCAAACTGCTTATTTTAGAGTATGTCTTGAAGGCATACATATTACCAAAATTTGTTAAGAGCTTGAAATAAGAAAATAATGTATAAAGAAGCAAAATATCATCCAGCCAGGAGAGAGAACTTTCCATGGATTAAAGACAGGGCACAGCCAAGGGGACAAAGAATCTCTAAAAAACCAACACGGCAATGCTGGCAGACTATTTTTCGGTTATAGTCCCTGCATTATTGCCAAGTTGGGACATATGCACATACCTACTCACACAGCAACATTTGCTTTAAATCTAAAAACCAAGCTGAAATCAGTAAAAGGGAAAGCAAAAAAGAAAGGAGAAAAGCATTTTGTGATTTTAAAAACTTTTATTCTAGCTTGGGAGAAGTTTTCAGTAGAAAAAATCCCTTTTTGGTCATAGTTTTACTCTTCACACTTGATAGTGAAATGAATGTTCCTCAATTTTGTGCACATTTTCACTTCATCTGCTATATTTCAACAAATAAAACTTGCAAAAGTTCTAGCAGCTCTTGATTCTTAAAGGTATCACTTAAATGTTCAAATTATATTTTGTGTAACTCATTCTGATGTCGTTAAACAGAAAAAAATAACAGAATATATTTTTAGCTTTCAAGTCCCTCTATTCACTGTCTTGTTTATAGGAATTTAGAATTTTACACATAGTTTTAGAGTTCATGAAGCTGAAGACTAAGTGAGTTAGCCAGAGTTTTGAGATGTTCTATGACTAACACACTAAGGGTTGGATGCCTGTGTCTCTCCAAGATTCATTGGCAAGGCTCTAATCTCCACTGTGATGACCTTGAGAGGTGGGGCTTTGGGGAAGTGATGAGGATTTCAGGAGTCCCCGACACCCCACCCCTGGCCACAGAGTAGTACTGACTGGAGGCCTGTTAGGAACCTGGACACACAGCAGGAGGTGAGCTGTGGCTGGCTTTGCTCACATACCGCCAGGGCTCTGCTGCCTGTCCCTCACCCTGCCCACTTCCCCATCCACGGAAAAAATGATCTTCCAGGAAACCCGTTCCTGGTGCCACAAAGACTGGGGGCCACTGGATGAGGTTATGGGGGTGAAGCCCCCATGATGGGATAGTGTCCTTATTGTGAGAGGAAGGGACCAGAGTTTTCTCTCTGCCCTATAAGAACACCCGTGAACCAGGAAAAGACCCCAGCAAACACCAAGTCAGGTGGTCTCTTGACGTCTCTCTCTCTCTCTGGGACGTTCAGCCTTCAGAACTGTTGTTTAAGTCACCCAGTCTACGGTATTTTGTTTTAGCGCTCAAGTGGGCTAAGACAGTCATTGTAGCAAGAACCAAGAAAACTCAGCACGAGGAGCACCCTCCAGGTACATCCCGGCTTTTCTGCCATGGAGCTCTCTTGGGGACAGGCCTGCAGCAAACCAAGGGAAGTGTGTGGCAGGACTCTTGCCAGTAGAGTACAGGGCAAACCGACAGTCAGTTTGCCCCGACTCTCAGGGCAAACCCGGGAGTCAGGGTTTGATCTGACTCCCTGAAGACTGCCACACTCATAGCTTATTATTAGCACCTTATCGGCTTTACATGCATGAATAGCGGTGGTGTCCATAAAACAAATCAGTGAACAGTTTTTGCCATTCACTTTCAGGACTTACAGAACATTAAAAACACATATTATCTCTCCAAGACGGTAATGCTCAAAGCTTTTTAGAACAGAAGAAAATAACAAGCTCCCAATTTAGCAGCCGAGGGGCTGCTGAAATTTGGACACAATGCCTTCTGNGGGAGTCAGGGTTTGATCTGACTCCCTGAAGACTGCCACACTCATAGCTTATTATTAGCACCTTATCGGCTTTACATGCATGAATAGCGGTGGTGTCCATAAAACAAATCAGTGAACAGTTTTTGCCATTCACTTTCAGGACTTACAGAACATTAAAAACACATATTATCTCTCCAAGACGGTAATGCTCAAAGCTTTTTAGAACAGAAGAAAATAACGAGCTCCCAATTTAGCAGCCAAGGGGCTGCTGAAATTTGGACACAATGCCTTCTGATAGGATCCTCTGATCCAAGGGGAGACAGAGAAGCTGGCCGCTGCAAGAAACGTCTGCTCAGGAAGAGACTCACGTAGGTCGGGCAACATGTTCAATGTACGGGGTAAGAAAATAGAAAAGGAAAGAGCTTTTCTTTGGACTTGCTTTTAATACTTTTGCTTCCCTCTAGGGCTTAA
The DNA here is from genome assembly GCF_014824575.4 of Sturnira hondurensis. Lineage (NCBI taxonomy): Eukaryota > Metazoa > Chordata > Mammalia > Chiroptera > Phyllostomidae > Sturnira > Sturnira hondurensis. The sequence goes on from NW_028087015.1 coordinate 15,656,858, forward strand.
ATTCTGTTTAAAAGATTTCTATCTTAGTTGCCTTTGAGGATGGAATAGTGGAAGCCATGTGCTGCTTATAGGAAGAGAAAGGTGGGACTTAGAGATAAAAATCAGAAAATGCAAAAACTGGAAAGTAAAGATGTCCCCAGACATTACAAAGAGACTTTTGTAAACAGGGGTTCTTTAAGGATGGCAGCTCACAAGACCACTGGAATGACCACATTCATCAAAGCCTCTACTGAATGAGAATTAACACCAGAACTTCGGCTCTTCCCCTGTGAGGAGCTTGCACCGGGCCCAGCCTCCATCTCCAACTGGGGCTGTGCACTGAGCCAGGCACCCAGTTGGAGGTGTGAACAGGAGAGGAGAGGGCTCTGCATTTCAGGAGAGATGCTAAAACACGCTGCTCCTCCTCACACCTCTGTCATTGTCCTTCAAGTCTATGTAAAGAAAAGCACTTTGACTGTGGAGCTGTATCCTTGAATCACAAACAGAAGAGGCCTCTTTACCAGCAGAGTGCATCTCTAGTGCCCAGATTTCTCTACCGAGGATGGGGCATTGCAGTCATGCCACATGTGCAGGCTTTTCGATTCAGGGACTTCAGTGAAATGCACCGCAGTCCCGTGATAGTGCAAGATGAAGGGGTGAGTCTGCAGTCACAGGAAGCATTCTGGTTTTAAATCCCACCCTGCCCTCCCAGGTGCAGTCACACACCACAGGGAAGAGACAGCGACTGCAAGATGGTTCTGTGAAGGTAGACTGATTTTTCTCTCACGCAGGGTTTGGATTAATGAGGCTGCAGTCAGTACTTTTTACTTTAAGAAGCAATGACCTAAACCCAAGTCCATCTGCAGCCTGCCATTTGCTTGACTTGCTTTGAACAGCAGAGCTACTAATTGATTTTGCCTTTACAGTGTTTCATTATTACTTCCAGCTTTTTTGGAGGGGGTTGGGGGAAGGGAGATGGGGAATAGGAGTGATGATTTTTGAAAACTCCGAGCAACGGTGAAAAGCCAGAATAAAAATGGTTCTTGTATTGATTCTTGGGGAGTTCAAAGAAAAGGGTAGCTCAGGTGTCTGAATCCCCTTGGTTGCTGTTCAGGAGATGTCAGCTACAGGGGGTTGGGGAGAGCAGGCTGAGCTGTGCAGAGCAGCAAAGAATGCAGGTGGGACAGGAGGGTCAATGAGCTGTATTGAGGGAGACACATTGTCTCCAGGCTCACCTTGCGGAAGGTATGAGGGGGTTTGCATTTGCAAGATTAGAGACCTGTATTAAAGCGGAGGCAGGGTATGGTGGTTTCTGAACAAAGCTTCAGAAGAAAATGAATTAGAGACAGCTTTGAGAAGGGGCTGTGTGGACATTCACTTCCCTTAGGAAGAGGAGGGAGGGGGGTGGGTGGTGCTGCCTGCTCCAGACACTGGCACAATAAGGCCCCTGGGCTGTGCCCCACAGAGGACCCTTACCAAGGCTGAGCCTCATTATGGGGCTCACCTGCTGCTTCCCCAGGTCATCACGAGGCACCAGCTGGAATGCCAGTGATGCTCATCTAGAACTCTCTCTGTGCCTCACTTCCCATTCACCTGGGCCATGACCCTCCCCCTTACCTGCCTTTTAAAGGGGGCTCTGTCCCTGACCTTCTCCAGGTAATCTCACAGTCTCATTTGTTAATATCTTTGGTGATATGTCCCTCAAAGGTAATCTAATACAGTCAACCGGGATGATTTCACCAGCTAAGGAGACAACTGGCGATGTCCGCAGACATTTCTGGTTGTCACAACTGCGGGGAGGCAGCACTGCTGACATCTACTGGGCGGAGGCCAGGGACACTGCTCAACATCCTACCATGTGCAGGACGGGCCCCACAACACAGAATCACCCACCTCACAATACCAGCAGTGCCAGGTCGAGAAGCCACGGTCTAGTAGTGCAAGATGCAGAGTGTTTATTAATGGGTGGAGCACTGCATGGTGAAATGCAAACAAGGAAACTAAAAGAGACACCTAACATAAAGCTTCACGTCTGTAAATTCATTGGAATTAGAAGAGCAGCAGTTTCAGGTGATGGGAGATGTTTTCCACGGTGCAGAAGCAGCAAAGGAGTCTCCTGCGTTCCCGGGGTGTGGCAAAGGGGAGCCACCGCGTGGAAACATGCAGCCACCGTCTTCGCAGGCTCCTGCGACTGCTGCTGCAAGGACATGATACCAGGCCTTGGGTCACCAAGCCCTGGCACACGGTGAGGTAAAAGCAGCATGAAATTCTCCTGGCACGGCCGTGGGGAATGAGCAGCAGCTGACATGAGCAGCTGGTGAGGAAGGAAATGGTGTTAAGCAGCAAAAGAGAAAAGATGGTTACCGATAAGGAAATGAAAAACTGTCTCAAAGAAAGGAAAACACCCTGTGAGGTTAGGAGAGCCATCACGAATGTCACAAAGGACAGCTTCATCAAGTGATAATGAATCAAATCAAAATGTGTTTCAACTCCTGGTGTCTGGAGTGATCAGGGGGAACATTGGCCCATGTATCCAAGGCCTTCAAGACATGCATTTGGTTGGTCTAGACATTTCACTTTTAAGAATTTATCCTGGAGAGGTGGTTAGGACGACTTGCACGTCTTGTATCTCAAACTACTGGAATGTTAAAATCAGGGCAAAATAACCTTTGACTGGGCCTAGGGAAACACTGTATCCCAAAGAACGATTTGCCAGGAAAGCACTTATTATAACTAATGGACTGATGAATATCAGACCAAAAATTATAGACATCGTTTAGAATTAGCATCACTATGTTATGTTATCTGCACCAATAGAAATGCCTTCCTTTACTGATGCAATCGTTCCCCTTCCCCTTCTCAGACACACCCATTGCCTTCATCTTCTACTCTGAACGTGATGTGGGCTTCCGCCTGCATCAGTGATTCCCAAATAGTCATTCTTAGGGATTTCAGATAAATGCCTGATGGCCTCTCACGTTGAAAGGCCCTTTTGTTTTCGAGGTCACAAAGGTTTTACACAGAGGCATATTGCTATTGCTTCTGCATATGGAGTATCATGGTGAGATCCTAAGTGACACGTGCTGCTAATTATGCATCTGGCATCTGCAAGGTAAGGGAGAGCAAGAGGAAAACAGAACAATCACACTTCCTACTCTTCGGCTGACCCCAAGCCGGTAAACGGTGAAACAGATGAGCAGGAGAGACAGTCTGCCCTATAAAAGGCCTAGATCAGAGTCACCTTTGAATTCTGGTGGGTTTATATCCTCTGCCCTGTACATGGACATATGAGGTGTGTCCAGAAGGTGTCCAGCCATGTAATATGAAAATCAGAGACATTTACTGAAGGAGATACAAGACAGAAGAAATATTGCATGTAGGACAATGATGCCTCAGTCCCCTTCAAAGTAGGCACTTGGAGACCTCACACAGTTCTCCCAATCGCCATCAGCTGCCCCACTGTATTTTCTTGAATTTCATCAATGATCTGAAATCTCTTCCTTTTCAAAAGTGATTTTAGTAGTGGGCAAAGCCAGAAGTCTCAGGGTATCAAATCGGGGTTGTAGGGGGGCTGAGTCACCTGAGTGATTTGATGTTTCACCAAAAAACTGCACAAGACGTGATGCATGAGCAGGTGCATGTTGTGATGAAGCTGCTCATCACCAGCTGCCCATCACTGTGGTCTTCTGAGTCATCTAAATCGTTTCCAAGAGAAACGTTCAAGCTTCATGCAAAATTTGATGCCGATTCATTGCTCTACTCGCTCAATCATGTTTAATGTGATGGCCACACAGTATACATGCTCACTCAATGGCATCTACCACCCCACTGACTAGTACAGTGACGTCGTCATTATTCACGCTTGTGCATTCCAGTCCATTGTCCTTGGCTGCCAGGTTACACTGTTGTTGCTCAATCTGTTCCTGTTACATTAACAATGGCTGGACTTTTTCTGGACAGACCTTATATATCCACATGAATTAAAAAATTCAGAAATGATGTACAAGCAGAAAAGAGAGGTTTTGAGTTCTAGGGTATCTTGCTTGTTCTGTTTTCTCTCAGCGGGATTCTCCATACACTGTCAAGTTCACACCGAGTGGTCTTGAAGGCCCAGGTCTGCTCTGGCAAACAGCTGGTAGTGCCCTGTGCTTCTAATCCATGCTTGAGCACCAGTGATCTCAGGGCTCATCATAAGAGCCTTGCTATATCCCAGCTTGAAAAACAAAAAATGCTATTTTCTAAAAATGTGGAAAAGTAAATATATCGATGTTGTCGTTTCCCCCTTCCCTGGACCTGAACCCCAGCCCTTGGATGCCCCCCCCCTGCACTGCTGGCCTCACCACGTGTGATGTGCCTGTTGGCACATGATCTATGGACTGCTTTGGGGGAGGTTCTGCCCAAAAAGGGCTATAGAAACTCATAGTTTCTTACAATTCAGCAATAGGCTCTGAACAGACTGGAGAATTAATGAATTTGCAAAGCTCTTTTGGACCAGCATATGACACATATTAAAGAATTATTAAAACCTTCACACACAGAGGCTCATAGTCTGATGATTCTAGTACATTTCAGCAGCAACCACTCCTGAAATAAGAATATGAATGAAGCACATCTTTGTATCACATATTTATCCCTATTAGGGATAAATAAAGCACATCTTTGACACACATCTTTGATTTCAAGATATCTTTAATCCTCACCTTAGGACATGTTTTTCATTGCTTTCAGAAAGAGAGAAACATCGATTGGTTGCCTCCTTGTACGTGTACCAATCAGGAATTGGACCCACAGCCTGGGTATGTGCTCTGACTAGGAATCAAACCCACGACCTTTGGTTCTACAGGATGACACTCCAACGAACTGAGCCACACTGGCCAGGGCTCTTCAAGATTTTTACTGTAACCGAATCTGATTTGAAGGGTGCTCTAATATTTTCCCTTGGGTACATAATATCAATCCCCAAAATAAGAGTCAACGTACATTTCTGGAATATAGAAAGCTCCAGAGGAAATCTTAAACCAATTATGATTTTTATTACTTTTGCTTCCTGGCAAAATTTCTGCCTCTTATGTCCTGAGGAAGTCTTTGTTATGGAATAGATAACTTTTCATTTTACATAGCCCCTGTGTCTTTCTTTGAGGTATCATAAATTTAAGAGATAAAAACTTATACATTCTTATAAGCAAACATTGACTTAATCATATCATATCTTTTTAAATATTTTTTTAAGTGGCGTTTGAAAAGTTTATAAATGTGAGGCCCATTGTAGAAAATCTGTAAATACCTAAGTGCAAAAAGAATCAATAATGTCTGTCTTTGATATCACTGAACTTTTTCTAGAAACACAGTCTTTGTGTGTGCATATATTTTATATTTGCATATGTGACATGTTTTACAAAACTAGCCTGGTTTAATCTATACCACATCCATTCCTGTGCACATACCTACTTTTGTATTTCTTTCTTCATTTCACTTTGTATTGTATATTTTCTCTAATCACTACACATGTTTTAAAAACCTGACTTTATAAGCAGAGATACCAGGGGATGGATGGTATCTGACCACCTTTAAAGCTGTCAACCTGGAACTCTCCAGAAGCTTTTAGAGAGTTAAATAATTTCGCAGGCTCTGAAGGCAACCTGCTGATCTGGCTGTTAGCAAAGCTGGGGCTGGCCCGGAAAGGCCTGGGAACCCATCCATTTCTCACCCTGCTGCAACCTGGTAACAGTGGTGAATCAGGCCTTGGCTCCTTCTCTCACTTGAGGCAGCCTTTAATTCCTTGAGACTCCTCGGCCCCTTTGTTGGGATGACGGCCTGCTTTCCCTAAGTGCAAACCACCGGGGGAAATCCTCAGGGTGAAGCACTATTTTCTGGTGGAAGGAGACCCTAGGCTGGCTCAATTGCCAGTCTTTTCCAGCAGGTGGCGCTACCTTTACTCACTTCTCTCCCTGGGCCTGGCCACCATGCCAGGAGGTCCCCTGAATTTGATAGCACCCCCTATTGCTCTCCTTCTTCACTTCGTCTCACATCTTGTCTGCACTTTCCTCCCACGCCCAGGCCTTTCAGCCTTTACTCCCTTCCATTGGTATTTAAATACAAAAGAGTTATTTTTGACTGTCTTTAACTACATTGACAATATATACTCAAATGGCTTTACAAAAAAAATGTAATTGTTATGTGTTTACATCCTAATTACTCTTGGTGCTTAAGGTTTGGGCACTTCAAAATATTTTTGTCTTATAGAGAGCCGGTTAAAAACTTTTTAAAAAAACGACCACTTGGTTGAAACCATGCCTTTGAAGCTCTCTTCTCAACGACGATATTCCACTGTATTTAACTTGCAGTAGTTTCAGCAAAACTCACAGAAACCTTGCTTCTTAAAGGATAATGTAAGGGAAAAAACGAGACTACTGAACTGCTTAGACTTTGACAAAAATCACTAAACTCAGGAAAGAGCTCATCGATGCGATAAAATATGGTTCAAAGGACAGCTTTCCAAACCTAGAAAACTGCTCACCATAAGGTTTCAGGGGGGCAGCTAACAGCTTGAAGGTGGGGCTCTATCTCGGGACAAAGTCCAGGAACGTTCTCTTCTGACAGCCCCCCCCCCCCCGCTCCCCCCTTCTCTACACCCAATCAGCTCTTAATCTCACTTGTCACTGGGAAGACTCCAAGCCAGGTGAGCGCACCTTGGCAGAGCTGCAGGAGGGGGCAGGCTTCAGGGCAAAGTCTTACTGAACGGGACACCAGTGACCGGCGCAGGGATAGCAGAAGGATGTACTTTAGAATCTGACCAGCAGACTGGAGAGGAAACCTTGAAGTCAGAATGACTTCAGTCTCTGTCCGAAGTTTTTTAGCCAGGTGAAACTTATATTAAGGCAGTTTCCCCAGTCTGCCTCCTGAAGTTGCCTGGGCCCACCCAGAGGCTCTGAGTCCCGGGATCATGGTTGCCGGGCAGAGCTGGGAGGGCCGTATTCCTGCCCACATACTGTTGGTCTTCTTTTCGATTCGATTGTTATTGTGCCTGCTCACTTTCCAGAATAAAGCACTGCAGGGACTGGGCCCCACGGGACCACAGTGCTACATAAGGACACCATCAGAAGGACCATTATACCTTTGTTAGGCATGTTTAGTCTGTTTGATATTGACCATGTTCAGAACTCATAATGGCTTGGCTCTCTTAAGTAAATGGGTAGGAAAACAGGCATCTGACATCTCTTAGTATAATGCCTGTCACATAGTAGGTGTTCAGGAAACGCCTGCTGGCCGACCGTTGTGCTCCCCTGGTAAACCGGCTTTAAATGGCTGAATGAAGAACCACGACTTGATCCACTCAAACGGCTTCTCCAGTTCAGGGAGAGGACAGAAGACTCAACACTAACCCACAACAGGGGGAAGTGCAGGGCTGGGGTTGCTGTCCTCGGGGTAGGAGGTCATCATCAAAAAGGCAACACGCATCTATCTCCTACGTGACAGGCACGGCTACAGTGGCACGCACAGATCTAGCTGCAAAAGTGTCTGGAACAGCCCCCTGGGCCCACGAACAGCTGGAGAACTGGAACCCACAAAAAATCGAACACTGACACATTCCAGCCATATTTAGGAATTCTGTGTAAGAATGCATTCTCATCGACCCCTACTCTGAATTAAAAAGCTCCTTTAACCTTTATTCAAAGTGAAATGATTTTTAAAATAGTTTTAAAAGTGGCACACCATGATTCAAACATACTTTGCTTATTTATTTTGAATTATTAACCTGGTGACAGAAAGCGTTGTGGGTGCTGTCCTGTTTTCTCAGTCATCCGAGCTTGCGGATGGTCACATCTTGGGTGTGTACAACCCTTGGCAGCTGGGATGTGTCCAGAGAAAAGTTGGACCTGTGGTCAGTGTCAAGGGAATGCTGGGCATGTGACCATAGGGTCCAGGAGAAAGCTGGACATGTGACCACAGTGCTGAGGGCAGATGGGAAATCCTGGTCGCAGGGTGTCTGGCGAACAGCAGGAGGGGCGTTTTCATGTTAATCCCTTACCTGGGGGCCGGTGGGTGAGGGGTTCCGCTTCCTAGAGGCTCCTGGCAAGAGGAGTAGAGGCTATTCTGATTCCACCAAGGCTATTGGCCTTGACTTCACTTCAGGGCAACCTACTTACAGCTGCTCCAGGTAAAAGCCGTTTAATTTTGAGGAGGTCTCTTCAGCTGGACAGCCCCCTGAATTCATGGGAATTGCTCCCCTTGGCCAAGCTTCTAATGTCATTCAGCTGGAGGGACTCCGAGTCCCAGCCTACTGCCCCATTTCCCACAAGGACACAGACTCTAATGTTTAGAAACACTACATAAAATACGTGCTGGATTTTCATGCACCTCTCTGCAGCCTCTTTCCTTAGGCCACACCTATTCTGTGCATCCCGACCCCCTGAGGGCAGCCCACCCGGACCCCAGAGGGACCTCCATAAATGTGCGAATCCGCACGTGGAAGGAGCAGCACCCGGGTCTGACTCTCAGCCGCACCTTCCAGTCTGCCTGGGCCTCACGTGGCTCTTCCTCCTCCTGAAATTCCCTATCTCGGCTCAGCAGGGCACGAGGGGGTCATTTGCTGCTCCGCTGTCTCAGCTGTGAAATTCCCACAAGAAAGTTGTGCAGGCACCTCCGTGATGCTACCGCCCATTGAAAACCCTGTCCCTATACACGCAGGTGAGACATGAATGGTGCAATCAGGGCAGGGGATAACCGCATGCAGCTGCGACTCGCTCGCATCACCTGGTCCTGCGACTTCTTTTTCTTCTTCTTCTTCCCCCAGCACCCGGAGCTCTCGGCGTCCTTGCCGCTGGCCTCCCCGCAGAGCAGCCCGTCCAGCTCATCTGTGCCCATGTGCTGTCCCTGAGACGTTTCTGCCGCCAGCCGATACGAGAGGTTCCTCAGAATGCACACACAGTTCTCAACGGTCTGCAGGATCCGAGACAAACGAAAGGCAGGAGGAATGAACGGGGACTCGCGGGCACGGCTACCGGAGAAACAATGTCTCCACATACACACTTCTCTTCGGATGCATTTAGCTGCCGGCTCCTACAGGCTCCCGGCACAGCCACTGTGGAAAGCATTTAGAAAAGCTGAGAAAGGTCTTAAGACCTTTGCTCCCCACAAAGAAACTAGTTGTCAAATCTAGTTACTTTATAGACACCTGTCATTGCCGACTGGAATTCATACATGTGAGTGGGAAAGAGCCTCCAACCACGAGAGGTTCAAGGTGTTGTCCACTTACAGACACCTGGGAACTGGGGCTCTGAATCACTGAAAGCACGGACGCTCAGATTTCCGTCACTTCTGGGAGGGTGACACTAATATTTACTGTCCACCAGGGCACTTTCTGGGAGTAAAATGGGGCAGGAGGTACAAACCAGGGTTTTCCCAGGCAAACCAGGTGCCGTGGTCACCCAGGGGCGTCAATGTTACCAAGCTGATTTTCTCTGCAATGGCCGTTCTCAGCACAGGGCTCAACAGTGGCTGTTGTGGGGCTGGGCACCTACCGAACCCCACGTCTCTGAATATGGGCTGTGTGACATGCACAAGGCACCCGACGTCTCCATGGCTCCATAACCTCCTCTGCAAGATGCTCATAATTATACCCATGTTTTACTTTGCCACCTGGGTTAGGTGAACTGAGGTATGTAAGTGTGGCAGGCAGAATAATGTCCCCCCCAAATGTCCTCATCCGAATCCCCAGAGCCCGTGATAGGTTAGGTTATGTGGTGGAGGAACTGATACTGCAGATGGCCTTGAGGTTGCCAATCAGATGACCTTGAGGTAGGCAGATGACCCTGGGTTATCCAGGTGGACCCATATAATCATGAGGCTCCTGTAAGTGAAAGAAGGAGGCAGAGGACGGAGAGCTAGGTGATGTGGGAAGAACGTGACCTGCCACTGCCGACAGTAGAGGTGGTGGAGCGGGCTGGGAGCCAAGGAACGCCTGCAGGGTCTAGAAGCTGTAAAAGGCAGGGGAAGAGCTTCTGCCCTGGAGCCTCCAGAAGGAACACGGCCCTCTCAGCACACTGACTTCAGCCCAACAACACCCATACGGGACTCCTGCCCTAAATGGTGCGATAATAAATGTGCGTTTTTAAGGCGTCATGTTTGTGGCTGTTTGTTACAACAGCCCCAGGAAACACACCCATTGTGCACACATGGAGAACAGTGTCCGGCCCTCAGGAGGGACGGCACGAGGCTTCATGTCATGAACGGCGGTGGAGACAGGACTGCGGGGAGTCCAGGCCTGTGACCTAGAGCGGGCCGGTCTGCATTTGAGTCCCGGCTCTGCCGTTGAGGGAGCTGTGACCTTGCTGTGTACAAAGGGCGCACTCTCTCTGTGGTTCGATTCCTCCCAAAGGCCACCCCCACCAGCCACCATCATGTTGAAGATTAGGTTTCAACGTACGCGTTTGGGGAGGGCACGTTCAACCTTGTGACCCTCCTCTGGATGTAAGGAACGGTGGGCTGAGGGCAAAAAATACCTAATGTAAAAAAAGGACAAAACAATGGTGGAAAACAGAATTGAGGTGAGCGTTATTTAATCATTTTCCAGGCACCTACTGTGTGAGAGCCACGGATCAGGCCAAGAACCTTGTTATACTGCACAGGTGAAGGGCACGAGAGATGAGGCTGTTGGTGACCCCGGCACACGGTGCCGCTTCTGCCTTGTCTGGGTCGGGGCTGGAAGGGGGCGGGGACGGCTCACCAGGGGCCAGATTCTGCGCTGCTCCTCCCTGTGCCCGAGGTCTGGGGAAGGTGATATATGTCTCTGATTTGACTAGGGGAGCATGAAAACCAACCAGGAAAACTGGTTTTCAGGATCTATCTTGGAGCCTTTGCCATTCTAGGCCTTTCTTGTCAGCTTTTCAAGGTTTCATGGCTGTGAACCCCACAGGCTTTGAGTCAACTGGGTTTTCTATTTCAAGCACCCTCCCAGCATCAAAAAAAGACTCCGGCATGAAAGCAGGTAAACATGGGACGATGCACGAAATGGAGAAAAGTCCTTCCCTGGAAGGAAAATGTTGCGGACTAAGTCAGAATCATTTTCAAATCAGCTCAGACTGATTTTCCTTACATCAAAGATTTGGGAGAATAAACTTCTTTCTCATCTTCCTGGGGGGCATCTCTATGCCTCTGTTTAACAAACGACACCTGGGCAATACATCTGCAGCGGCTTCGGGAAATGCTTTCTAACTGACCTGTGGCTGGGGATGATCTGGGGAGAGGCTGGGCAGGGAGAGAGAGCCCAGGGGTAGTGGGAGGGGTGGGGAGAGAGGAGGCGGCGTAGACAGAGGACTCGGGGCCAGGGAGGTCACAGGGACTCCATCAATCTCTCTTTTGTTTAGTTGGATTCAAGAGGACTACCAATGCAAGCAGTTTCCTCTAAAGGGAAAAGAGAAAAGAAAAAAAAAAGACAGCCACTCACTGCCTTTCTTAGGGATCCCAGCAGAAGGCATGTGGCAGCTGGTGGTTTTGCTTTGACGGCCATTGCTGTCAACAATGCTTTTAGCAGCTTCTCATAGTCACCAGGGTCATTCTGACTCCTGAGTTTCTATTCGAAAGGGAAGTTGTCCGAGACTGCTCTACCATATGTTACCCATTCAACAAACTCTCCCAATTATGGAAGCCATGTCGAGAGTGTGCCGAAATCCAGGTTTTCATTCGTGAACTTCGCTGGCCTTAAAATGAACATGTACTCGTTTTTCTCCTTCTAACTTGTCATTGTGAAAGTTCAGAGGTGGCCAAACAGAGGGCTGAGTGGAAAATTATGGGACAGTACTAATACATTGAAAATGCATAGCACATTCTGGCCAGCAAAGCAGTGCCAAGCCATCGATCACATCTGATCTTTTTGGCAGCTGTGACGATCCTCTTGGTCGCCAGGTGGAGGTCACTGGGTTGTGGTCCTCTAGCCCGTCAGAGGTCGGGATGGCTGCCAAGTTCAGTGCCCTTGCTGCCCCTTTTTTACATTAGGTATTTTTTTCCCCAGGGATATCTGATTATTCAAATTTCAGGTATTTTTAATCATCCCAATGATTCCAATTTCCTCTTTGTGGAAAAATGTGGAATTTAAAAGAGGAGTCTATCGTCTGATACACCAGGAAGACGATGTGCTTGCCTCACAGCACTCTGACTTTGAACTGTGCTCCTGGAGGCTGCCGTCCCCACCAGCAGCGATGGCCTGGCACTTGGCCCAGGCAAGGCACTTGACTTTCCACGTACAACTGTAATGCTCAGACAGGGTTAGAACTATTTCGGTATCTGTTATAGTAAGAGGCTTAGTGTTCCAATGCCTTAATTTCTTACTGATCTGAATATTAAGATCTTGGGTTATGGCTTCAGTGAATTACATTCAGTAGCTCTTTAAAAAAATCATGTCTCTATTACATTAATAGACATCTGTAAATACTCAAGACATTTTGACTGGTCACTTCTTTAGGGATTCAATATTCCTGTCAATGATATTAAAGGGTCTAAAATGGCTGTTAAAGGTGTTTACAAGAAGGAGTAATAACATCTTTATTACATCATATTATGTCCTGGACGTTGATGACACCTACACAGCAAACAAATGGGTGCAAACATAACTGTCACAGACAAGATGATGAACAGTGTCAGGAGTGGAGTCAATTAGCACTCAAAGGGCTGGAGCCCCCGAAGATGCTGCCAACCCAAAATTTAGGGAGTAGGGCTCAGGCACCAGTAATTTTCTAAGTTTCCCAGTCTCTCCTTCTGTAATGTGTAGTTATATTGAGAAGCACTATGTTAAATCACCCCCTGCCATGCCAGTTAGCAACTAAATGAATAAAATTACTATCATCTGTTCTTTATCTGACTTTACAACTAAATCACACTATACCGTATTCTCACTTAGAGCCCATTCAAAGGTGTATCTACGAAGGTGGGCTCTCAACCCAAGATGCACACGGAATCACCTGGTGAATTTTCAAAGGTATGAAAGTCGGAGACCAGAGTTAGACATTTAGGGTCAGAGGGCTGTGATGGGGTCTAAGCACACGTACTTACAAAATGCTCCAAAGGCAATTCTGCTAAGTCGGCACTGAAAACTCTGGAATCTGTGCTGCAGTTCATCACCAGGGCCAGTTCTGCACCCCGTGGGACCAAATTTGGCAATGCCGGAGACACGTTGTTGCTTGTAACACAAGTGGGGATGGGGGAAGGAGGCGACTGGCATCTGGTGAGTGAAGGCCAGGGTTGCTGCTCAGCACCCTACAGTGCATGGGACGGTCTCCCCCACTACAAAGAATTAGTCGGCCCGAAATGTCTTATTAAAATTCTGATTACAGATCACACTTGTCACATGTATTGCTTTAAAAGTGTGGGTAAAGTCTATGTTTATGTCAGGATATTATGAGATTACAAATTTATGTTTGGAATGAATCAAAACTAATCAAAAGAAAAATTAAGACCAAAAATAGCTCAAACACCGGAAAGCCCACTCAGTTCTATTTTGGTTTGTGAACTAAAACTGCTTAGACTGACAATTAATGTGTTAACAGCCTCATTTATTTAGCATTTTGACAACGTTTATTTGGGCTTCACGCAGCATTTTTAAATTGCATTTGATACAATTAATAGTTGTTAAACAAACTAACTTGTAGAAACAAAGGATTATTCAAATCTCAGGTAGATTTAACATTTCTTTTTCTTTTGAAAATCGATGTCATAAAATAAAACTAATGTAGAAGCTTGTGGGTATTGTGGTAGGCAAAATATGTACACTCATTGGGTTGTTTTTTTTGAACCTGTGGTTTGAGTAACTTAAAACAATCTAAATTTCTACTCATTGCTAACCAAGAGCTGAGTGTCTAGTTGTAGGCTAGGCTAGAGGCCTTGTCCAGGAAATGTTGGATTTACATAAGGAGATTCAGATACATTTTGGAGTGAAAGTATTAACACAGCTCTCTACTGTTGTCGGCCAGTGCGTAGCCCTCTGGGCATCTCTATCGTCTAAGGTGCTTCATCTGTGTGAACACAACCAACCTTGCTATCGATCTCACTGCTCCCCAGCGCAGACTGGATCACGTAGAGCAGGGCATCCGTGAGCCCCTCACACTCCCGCATCCTCCGGCGGGCCTCCTCTCCAGCCGAACTAACGTTCCTGCAAAGCAAAAGGGCCCGTTAGCAACCTCCAGGGTAGTCACCAAAAAATGTCCTTCCACACGTGCCTCCTCTCCTAGCTTCAAAGGAAAACACTTTGCTTGACTTTTCAGAATGTTTATAAAAAATAGAGTTTTACCAAATAGAGATGGCCTCAACCAATTCTCCTATTTATCAGATGCATCCCAGAACCGGCAAAGCCACAGATGTCTGTTATGCAACTAGAGAAATGGCGATCGCAGTCCCAAACGTGTTATCTGTGAGCACCCTGGGAACCACTGAGGATGGGAGACTTTCAGAAAGTCTTCAAAGTTTACTTCCTTTTACCATTGACGGAGGAATCAGAAGCTCTTTGATTCAAAGGATTCTTTTTTTGTGAGAAGTGTGAAACGCTTTTCAAAGACTGAGCTTCCAGCTTACTGAAATACGTTAGAGATCTAATTTCACCCGTCTCAAAAATATACCTACTTGGGTCCAGCCAGAACTAAACTAGAATTGTTTTTCTAAGGACATGGAGAGGGGTTTCTGCGAAAATTTAGCCACAGAGATGCCCTGGGTACCTTTTAAAGGCAGGGATGCACCCAACTCCTTCCTGGACCGGCACATGCTGGGCTACAGCCAACAGAAGGAGCCCATTCAAGTGCAGTGCACAAGTGGGGAGCAGAGAGATACAAAAACATGAGACTGCACTAGTCACTAGACATAGAAAAAGACATGAAATAATCCTAGTTAGAGATGAGCCTGTGCGACGCTTTCGGGCGCTCCCCCACCTGACAGTGTGTTCTAACCAGGGACAGGACAGGGTTCCAGTTGGGAATTTCTACAGCCTGAGTGTGTGTGGCACAGGGGATGCTGGAGCAGGTGGGTTCACGGAAGGAAGGTACAAAGTGACTGCATACATTTAGGAATGCTGAGGGAGAGAGAGAATGACCTACGTTGGGCAATGGTTCTCAAACATTGGCAGGAATAAGAGTCCCCGGAGGGGTAGGATCTTGTAGGTGGCTGGGCCCCACCCTGGGGTCTTGATGGAGTCGGGCAATTTGCACAGTTGGGGGTGCTGGTGTTGAGATTTCCACTGCCCTAAGTGTAGTCTAGGTGGAGGGTTTGGTTGCGGAGGGTTTTGCTCTTTGCTGACAGCCCCAGGCAGCTACCTGGCCAATCCCAAGTACCTTTGGCTGGAGGAATTGAGCGGCATGAATCTCCACACCCACACTGTAACTGACCGTGAATTCTTATTTCATTTCACCACCTCCTTCACTGTTACACTTCATTCTATTGTACAGATGGAAAAACTGAGGCTCACACCAATTGTCCAAAGCCATGTAGGTGGCAAGTGGAGGAGTGGAAGAAACCCAGGTGCGTGAAGAAGAGGAAACCAAGGGCTGGAAGTGCAATGTAAATGGATGATGTTTTCTTAGGAATTAAAATAAAATAAAATAGGCCTAATGCAAAATGCTACTGCACAGGAATGTTTTCTTTGATATCTAAAATGTTCTGTGGAACATGTTGAAATAGAATCTATCAGCATTTTAATGTAATGCTGGGAAAGGTCACTCAATTTAAATTAATATTTTTGGCATTTGCTGATTTTAAAATATAAACAAAACCTCTCAGTTCTTTAGATAACGCAACTGGGCAAATACTGACAGCGTTTTTGTGTGAAGTGTTGTAGATGCTGCCTTGGAACAGTTAACCCTCCTTTCTGACAGAATCACCTGGAAAGGGAAGAACTAACTCCTCCTGGGGGAAAGGTGGTGAGAGGTACACTGGTCTTGTTCTCCACCAGAAGGGGGGGCTTTTGCAAGAAGGCAGTTTTAGACTGTTGCTTCTTGAAGTAATTTTCCCCAGGTTGAGCTCTGAGGCAGTTAGAATAATAGGTTTATCAAAAATCCTAGTCATACTTCTTTGGCCAGAAGAATGCTGGGTGGCAATGTGTGATTGTGTGTCTTAAATCCGGCTTCTTTATTCTTTGATGAGGTCCTGTCTCCAAAGAGAGAATGATGGAGTTTAGACTTGAGAGAGCCTAGGACAGCACACCTATACCTGGTTTGAAATCCTCAATAACTCCTCCCACCCCAATAGACGGTCAGTCTTTCCTTTGAGTATCACCAAGTGGGGTGGGCTGCCTCCTTATTCACAAATAAACTTTACAATGATCAGCCGGTCTTTACTGGTAATCAGTGAATGGGCAGGGCCAGCCAATGAACCAATGGTAAAGATCAAGAATTAACAAATCTGTCAACATTATAACTTGTTAACATTAATCTAAGCATTTTTCTTTATTTTAGTTTCTGTTTGATTTCAGTCTAGTCTCCTACAAAATTTAAAAAAATGACTAACTGTATACTATATTAAAAGCTGTCAGATATTGAAAAATGAGAAAGACTAATAAGTAGGGTCCCTGTAGGAGAAATGAGTGGACCCCCCCCCCCCCCGCCCCAAACATACACCCATAACTCTGACACAGCAGATAGGATGGAGTTACCTACCACAGTGTCTGCAGGTAGGAAGAACATCAGTATATATTTTTATTTTTTAAATGATTTTATTTATTTATGTCTAGACAGAGCAAAAGGAAAGGAGAGAGGGAGAGAAACACCACTGAATGGTTGCGTCTCACCCGCAACTGGGGACCTAGCCTGCAACCCAGGCATGTGCCCTGACTGGGAATTGAACTGGCGACCCTTTGGTTCACTGGCGGCTGTCAATCCACTGACTCACACCAGCCAGGGCCAATATGTACCCTTTGGTTCACTGGCGGCTGTCAATCCACTGACTCACACCAGCCAGGGCCAATATGTATTTTTAAATAGACTGAGGTATGCACCTATCTCTTTATCAGTGGGTTGCAGTGTCCTACAAGCCTTTGGGGCTGGGTTTCTACTCTTAACACCTAAACAGGTAAAATACATCACGAATTCCTTCAGTTTTTCTTTCTGGAAGGGAGGAGGGATTTCTTTTTTCCCTTTTCCTCCAAACACAAGATCTACTATACAATGCATGTTTTACTGTTTAAAATCTTTAAAAAAGCCAATAACATTCACTATACAGTTAATTATAACTATGATCCAATGTGTCCAGCCTACAAAGTTCCACAACCCCCTGGCATTTAAACCACCTTCTGCCTATCTTGAGGAGGTGATTTCCATGCCTGGCTAGACACTGGCATAGCAAAATTCTATGCATTAACATAATAATAAAACAAATATTTGTAGCCTGTTTATTTAAAAACTCAATGATGGTATAATATCTATTCCTTAGAAATAATCCTGATAATCTGTATTGAAATGTCAGTAGATACATCATTTGGAAATTTCTCCTCAGAGCAGATTCTAGAAGCTTTTTAATCTAATAGATGAAAATAAAACCATTTATTTTTATATTTTATAATTAAAAGCTATAACACCTCTTATAGTCTCTCATTCAAATATAACTGGTCAAACCACTTTGTTTTCTCTCCCTCCAATGGTATCTCACATCTCATTTCTCTAAGCTCCCACCACTCACTGCGACGATTTAAAATAAATCCAGCATAGAGTGCTCATAAGATCCAAGTGGAACTCACACTGTAGGTCCAAAGAAATGACTAGGGCATCTCACAGGAAAAACTCTACTTTATGTATCTCTACTTCAGACGTGGCTCGAATACAGGGGATCAAGTCACAGAGAAAACCAAGGAAAAAGAGGTTAAGCAGTTAATCCATTCGAAATCAGCCTCTCCCTTTCTTTCCCCTTGATTCTGTGCACCTCCATCATTGATCGCCACAGACTTTGTCTTGGAATCATTTAAGATGTGACCTTATCACTTCCTTACCGGGACCACCGGGAGGGGAGAGGCATTGTTATCTGAATATCCTGCACGCAGCTGAGTGCCTGACACACCCTGGGTGCTCAGGACAAGGTGGCTCTTCCATGGGCTCTCAGCTCATCGCTGGATTGGACTTCCGGACTGATTTGCCTCTGTGACCGAAGCTGGTCAGGGCACTGTCCGAGGGCTGTTTCCCTTTTGAACGCAGGCTTCTTTTGCTGTGGTATGTGCTTTGCCGCTACAACCATACTCTAGATTTTCCAGGGCAGTCTCAATTTGCAAAACAAGAAAAGCAATTGTATGTAGCATGTGGCATGGGGAGTAAACTTGTTTAGCCTGAGGTATAAATGTTCCTATCGTTGTTGACAGTATTGATCATACGCACTGAGAGAACCGCATGATACTGCTGCCTGGAGCCAGGCAGGCCCAGCGGCACACTGTCTTCCCCTCCGGGCTTGTAGGAGGAGCTTCCTGGTCCAAGACTATTTGTCTTCCTGTGCAGTCTGTTACCTCCTCTCCGTCCCACTCCACCGCTTCTTGGCCTTTAGGCTGTAGCCTCTATTCCTGTCATCTCAGACCAAGCCCACCCTGGCCCCTTGAGCTCTGGGCTCCAGCCTTGTGTTCCAGCCCTGCTAACATTTCTTATAGTCCTTCCTGTTGGCCCAGCCCTGCACACCTCTAGGCTGGGGCTCATCCGCGCCTTTGTCTCATCTCCCAATCTATAACCTGCAGAGCCTGGATGCTGCATCTCTATAGGACCTGGGCCGGGTTCCAAAGACTATGTAATGGTGTGAGAAGTGGGTTTGGGCTTCTTGAGGGCTTCAAAGAGCTGAGCTGTGGTTGTTTCCAGAAATACTGGTGGTCTGGGGCAATGCTAAAACAGAAGCCTTGTGCTCAGTAAGGCCTTGTTGACATCATCCCAGCGGGTCAGGCAGGGGAGAGGCAGCACTTCCTCCAGAGGGATGCACAGAGCAGATTGGGGATGCATGACCTCGGACCCCAAGCGTCACAAGCCTCTGTGCCCTCAGCCGTCTATAACACAGCTGGCAAACACAAAGCCCACAGGCCAAATCCAGCCCTCCACCTTGTTTTATCCGGTCCAGCACCGAGCTCCTTGCTTCCTCTTAAGGAATAGTTGCATTTATATAGTACCAAAATTACATTCGGCCCTTTGAAGGCAACCTCGAGGCTGATGTGGCCCCGGTGAAAATGAGGTTGACACCCCCTGGTCTATAAGAAAAGGCCGTTCGGGGGGAATGCTTTTCCTTCTTCCTCTAGGCCCATTGAATCTGAGAGTCAGAGCTGCCAAGGCTCACTCAGAGCTCTGCCTCACCCTTGCACTCCTTCCTTCATAGCTTGGGGCACAAGCTTCTGTTACAGCACCTGCAACACGTGATGTTCAAGTCTGGTCCCTCTGTGATGTAGGGAAGGCAGGGGAGGCATCACTGTATGTTCTGTCTGTTTCTTGCTCCCCAATGTATAGCACTTAGTAGGAGCTCAATGAATACTTACTACATAAAATGCTGCATGGTTATTTTTAGGCCTGTCTTCTTCTAGACCAATGTTCTTATCTGGGGCAATTTTGCTCCCAGGAGACAGTTGCCAATGTCTGGGCATCTGGGGACATTTGGGCTGTCACAACTGCAGAGGGAGGAAGTGTTAGGGGCATTTAGCGGGTTGAGGTGGCCAGAGCTGCTGCTAAATGTACTTACAATGCTCATGACAGTTCCCTCACCCCCACCCCAACAAGAAACGCCTGCAGTGTGGAGGCTGAGATACCCGCTCTTGCTCTGGGTAGGTGGGTTCCTCAAGGGCCTAATTTGGGGTGTATGCCTCCCTGACACTGAACACATGCTCAGCCCAGTGGTTCTCAAACCTCTGCTGCATCTGAATGATGTTTGGAACCTGATAAGACAGAAGGGCCAGGGCCCCTTCCCTACCTTGAAGAGCCTTGACTTCTTCATGCTCTTACTAGCTCTCCAGGCGATGCCAAAACACGCCCGAGTCTGAGAACCACTGTCTCAGCCACAGCAAGAAAGTGAAATGTTTATTGAGTGACTGTGCAATTGTCCACTGTGCACTAACAGTATACAGGCTACTAACAATTCTCCTCATCTCCTTCCAGAGTGGGGTCACTGTGGTCCCCACAGTCGACAGGGGTGCTTTTAGAGTGATCCCCAGAGGCTTCCAACAGGCAACCTGTGAAGATCCGGAAACAACACTAAATTTGTGCGGGAAAATCTAAATGAAGACATCGGATTGTCTTCATTTTTTTTTGCATGTGATCACTTCCTCAGAGACCAATGAAATTAGTAGCTCATCATAAATGATCTGATCTGGGTGAGTGTGGAAATGGGAAATTGTACCCATCATGAGTGAGCCTTTGGCCCATGAAGTATGCTTGCTTTTGCTTTAGTTAAAAACAGATACTAAAGAGGCTTTTCTGTCCCTAAATGTCTAAATCAGAGGTCTGGGGCCACACAGAGTTTCTGTCACTCCCCCTCCTCTTTCTTTTAACAACCTTTAAGATTATAAGCCCCACTGTTATCTTCAGACATGCAAAAGTAGGTCACTGGAGGGATTTGGCCTGTCAGCCATAGCTTGCTGCCCCCTGACCTAGATTCTCATCTACAGCTGGTTATGAAACTCAGGAGGGGCCTCAGAACCCCTGGTATTTTGCTCCAACTTTTCAGCTTTTTTTTTTTTGCCTGTAACAGAGGTACAGAACTTTCATTATACTCTGAGGATAGGACTCAGAAATGTCTAAGAACCTCTCTCCAAAATCAGCTGTGCCCTTGGCTTGAGCAGAGCATTGCTCTCCTAAATTGGGCTTCAGGGATCAGATGAATTTTTTGTCTCCATTGGTAAAAAGGAGCTACGCCTGGCGCTCGCCCATGAAATGTCCTGGAGAACTTGTCTGTCATTCCCTAATCATTGTCCAAACATGCTGGATCCTTTTCCTCTCTGCGGAAAGATCTCCCCCTGAGTGGAGTGTGCATGATTGGGAGGGATGGGTCTTCTGCCCACCCAGCTGGGCCATTGCAGTGACAGCCATCCAGCCAGATCCCCACTGTAGGTGCAGTGGTCACAAGGTCAAGGAGGCAGCACGAAGCCAGTCAAGTCTGTTGTCCCCTTTCTCTGCCCCTGCAGAAACCACCATGGCTCATTTTGTTGATGTGTATGTACCTTCTCTGCAGAAAGAGAGCAGCGTGTGTCCTTCTGATCATTCCGTAGCTTCCCCAAAGGTGGACCCTGTTGTGTGCCCGGCATGGCACTCCCAGCCTGGGTGTGCAGGCACATGTCATGTCTAGGTCTCTTGTTTCTAATGATGGGGATGGTAGGACGTCACCGGACTGTGTGCTAACACGGGCAGGTGCTCCAGGCCTGGCGTGGAGTCCTGGCAGGAAATATCATCTCCCCCAGCTGCTCTGCGTCCAGAGACTCCCTTCTGAGAGGGAGAGAGCCATTAGGCTGGGCACAGCCACACCACATGCAACATGTATGACTCAGAGTGTGAAGAGGAAAAGGGCTGCACGCAGGAAAGAGTGAAAGGTTTTACAGCAGACTGACCACCCCGTTTTTAACCTTGGTCATTGGTTTTGAAAAATATTTTATTGATTTATTTTTAGAGAAAGGAAAGGGAAGGAGAAAGAAAGGGAGAGAAACATCAGTGTGTGGTTGCCTCTCATGCTCCTCCTATTGAAGACCTGGACCACAACCCAGGTATGTGCCCTGATTGGGAACTGAACTGGTGAGCCTTTGGTTTGTAGGCTGGTACTCAATCCACTGAGCCACACCAGTCAGGGATGATTTTTTAAATTCAAAACTAATGTACCGTTATAGATTTTGCCAAAGAATCCTGAGGAGTAATTCTAGGAAGAAAGGGTGTCAGATAAATCAGTTTCAACCAACAAACCAAACAGTCCTGACCAGGCATCCACTCTGTTGCACATTCAACACTGAGTCATGGAATAGAATGAAAGTACCTGGCCCTCAACCTCAGGAGCTCACAGTGCATCCAGGAAGGAAGATATATATATTTGATGTGCCTAAAACTGAGATATTTAGCACACAACAAGCAGTCTGAACAATTTGGGCACCTGCATCCCTTGAAAATGATGGCCTACAAGTGACCAGAAAACAAACAGAGGATGAAACAAATGGAAGTTTTACTATTCACCTATTTCAGGAAAATCTTTGCTTAAGATGTATTCTATAAATTTGGACATCACTTATTTTCCTTAATACTTGCTGCAGGAGGTCATGGGTTGTGACTTGAGACATAAGAACACAGAGTGCAAAAAATGGCTTTTTAGCAAGCAATGTTTTTTATGGGAATGAGTGGAAGTTCCCTTCAGATCTGAAGAGCCAGGCTTCACCTAAACCCATAGGCTCAGGGGCGGTTCCAGGTGAACAGCCTATATAAATGCCAAGCAAGCACAGCCGTGTGGAGACAGGGTCTTCGGGCCACTGTTGGCACTAACAGAGGACAGGGCCTGGTGGGAGAAGCTGTATTCTGTGGCAAGTGCCAATTCTGGCACATGTATCTCTATTCTGACTAAGCCTGACAAGGCAGCCCTTGTGTTTACCCAAACCATGGTGGGCTCACGGTTCCCCAGGGTAGATTTTGTTGCTGCTCTTTTACCGGACAGCATAACCCACACTGAGGCCTCCTTGACACCTACCTGCCACCCTCCAGCCCCCCATGTGGCTGTTCTGCACGCCAGGTAGTGTGCATCACCAGCGGTTCTTGCAGCTGTAGATCTACAGGACGGGCAGACGAACACCTGTGACGTTTGGGCAATAACCCAGAGGGCACCACAGCAAGGCTCCCCCCACACCTAGTGAATTCAAGTCACCCAAGAAGCATGGCCATTGTCGTCCTTTCTAGATGTCTTACTCAGAGGGCAGAACCGAGGGTGACAGGGGAGAAGACCCTGGCCTTGAGAGCTCATGGGGTTTGTGGAGCTGGATGTCCAAGCTGCCTGGACCAGTGTCTGGTTATTTCCCATCTCTCCCCTTCTTGAATTGGAGTGTGCACAGCTGTTATCCTCTGCCCATCCCACCACCACTGCCTGTTGGGAGAACAGAGCTTATTTCTTTAGCCCCACAGGTGGGGAGGAACTGCCCCCCAGTAGCTGGACTTCAGGGAGAACTCATTGACACCTGGCTTAGTCTACTCCAATTTTGGAGTTTGGAGCGGAGGAGATTTAGGACTTTGAGTTGATGCTGTAATGAGATGACACTTTCGGAGGCCATGGAATGAGACTGAATATGTGAGATGGACGTGAATTTGGGGAGCTGGAGGGCAGACTGTGATGGGCCAGACGATGGTCCCAAAGATGTCTACACCCTAATCCCTGAAACCATGAATAGGTCACCTTACTTGGGAAAGGGGCTTTGCAGATGGAATTTAGGTCATGGGCTCTAAAACAGAGAGATTTTCCTGGATTATCTCTGTGGGCCCAATTTAATCACCTGAGAGTTAAACGCAGGAAACATTCTCTGGCTCCGGTAAGCGAAGGAGAGGTCAGAGATCCCCAGCTTGAGGACTGACCTTCCAGCTGGCAGTTCTGACACAAAGGGGCCACATGCAGAGATGAGAGAGAGGCTGCTAGTTCTCAGCTGACCACCAGCAAGGAAACAAAGCCCTCAGTCCTGCGGCCACCAGGGCCTGGATTCTGGTCATGACCTCGAGGAACTTGGAAGCAGAATCCCCCAGAGCCATTAGTGAGAAACACAGCGCTGCTGACACTGTGATTGTAAACCGGTGAGACTGGTGTCTGGTTTGTAACAGAGAGAAACTGTAGGACAATAAGTTTGTTTTGTTTTAAGTCACTAATTTGTGGTGATTTGTACAGTAGCTTGTTTTACTCAAGGGCAAATGGAGTTTTTCTCAACAACATCTCTAAGTGTTTCTTCCTGGAAAACCATTTACCTACAGCGGGCTCAGGCAAGTTTTAAGATTTTTCTAGATGATCAAATAATTGTATTGACTCGATGAAGACCAAACTGGCACATGCGTATGAAAAGTAAAATTCTTCCCAGCTGTGTGTGCAGAGGAGGGTGGCTTGTGAAGCACCTGCCCTCAACTATGCAAGGCCAGGCCACCGTTCAACATCACCCGAGGTGCTAGCTCTGCAGAAGGAACACTGATGTCGTGTGGCAATGCACTTCGGGGACAAAAGTCCACTGCTTTTTTTTGTACCATTGCTAGGCTGATTAAGCCATATGAGTGTCACCAAGTTGGTGGCCGTCCACTTGTCCAGATTGCTCTCCTGCCTGGTTGACGCACTGCATGTCTGCCAGTCAGTCCCCTCTCAGGCAGAGGAGGCCCCAGGAAACCTGTCTTCATGGCTCCCAGTGAAGAGAAAGTGCAGCGGACGGTCTTTTATACAGTGGGAAGTGAGGACACTGGATCTAAGGGCCAAGAATGAGGCAGCTTCCTACCTCTGCTAGAGCCAAGTCTATATTATGGTCTCACCATTTTGAGTGAATTTCTGGAACATCATCCAAAATACCACCCGTAAGGACCCAGTGCTGTGACTAGTATTAGGATTAGCCACACCTCCAGAAACTTGGATTGGGCACAAATAATGGAAGGCTGAATTGACTTGAAAAGCTCTTGACTTCTCTTTCTACATTTGTGTTTTTAAAACTGGTCCCTCATTACAGCCAAATCAGAACAATTTCCAGAGGCATCAATTCCCCCTTCTTCTCTTTTCTTTTTTCTTTTCTTTGCAAGACTAGTGCAGTCTTGCTATTTGGATTCTTGCCGTGCACCTTACTGTCTTCTCCTAAGGAAAGTAATGTTTTTAAAAAATAAAACAGGACAGTGATGGCTTGGTAATCACTTTCCTGAGCTGCAGAGACAGAATGCTTCAGTGGCCCAAAGATCAGCTACCTAGTGGGGCCGGCTGTGATGAGTATGGCCACACTGTCCTTCAATCACCTCTGATATATAGCCCCCTCGCCAATGCGCTGCCCAAATTCATAAATGGAAAGCATCAGAGAGAATGCTGAGCTCCACGTCAGGCCAACTTGTCAACACTGGCCCTGTGCAGGACAGCCTACATCGTGCCTTCTGGAGTTAGCTCTGCATCAGGAAGCATTGTTGCAGAGCAGAACCAGAAATACCCGTGTTAAAAGACACCCTATTGCCGTCAAGTACTACCTAGGGTTTCAGCTACACGATTCCAATTAAAATTGATGGACACCACAGAGTTAACTGCTCTATGAAATGTCTGCTGAAAGTCTCCCATTGGGCTAAGTTAGAAGGAAATCTCAGGGAAAAAAGAGCGAATGCTGTGTGGCTGACTCCATTAACTGTGAGCTTAATTGTGCCGGTGGCTCTTTGTGCTCCGTGACCACCCACGGTTGTTGTTTCCTGACTTGTACTTGGGGAGTGAGCTGTACTCACCGTGCCTGGAGTCACCAGGCCGTATCTCAAGCTCAGAGCGGTGCTATGGGGCCCAATCCCCTGACTGCTGTCCACCTACCCTGTGCTCCACTAGCATCTAAAACGTTTCACTCTGGCACATTTGTGGTGGGCTCTTCTTTCTACTGTGCTGACTCAGAATCAGGGTGCACCTCACACTGGAAGCCGCCACATCCAACCTGGCACCTTTGCTCAGCAAGCGGGCTTCCCGTCAAGCCTACCCATGCCACCACTGCAGCAAGTGTTTCCTTGGAAAAACGCAGTGGTCAGCCATGGCCCCGGGACACCTGCACCAGCAGCAAAAAGAAATTGTCAGGGGTCGAAGTGCAATTTAAGTTCATGAATGGGTAAAAACCAGTTTTCTTTCTTCTTGGCTGAACCAAATTATTTCTTACCGACCAGATATAAGTTAATGTACATAAAAATATATATAATGAATTAATAGGCTAGGGAATGCTGCAGAATCAAAATGCGATGTCCGTGTCACCAAGCAGAGAGCTTCCAGGAAAACAAGCATTGTGGCTGATCATAAATAAAAATGAGCAATACTGAGGTCATCCATTCTTTCTGTATTTTGAATCCTCTGTCTTCTAAAATGTAGGTGAACAAATCTGACTAATCAAGGGATTATAGGTAATTGGCTGCTTGTCTTTTAAATGTCAGATCGTGGGTTTGAAGAATTTTGAGATTTGGCATTATGTTCTGGATTAATAAATAGCTATTAGTAAAACAACCTTTCCAACTCTGATTTCAATTCATCACCCAATTCCCCACTTGCAGTCCTATAATCCTTCCATTTATTTACTTGCAGGAACTTTTAACAAATTGTACTTCGAAGACTCATTCGGGCTGGAAATCAGTGTGACTGTTGAGTTTCCTCCAGGTGTACTTCCTGCTGTCACGACTGCTTTGACCACTCACTCACTCACACTGTACTGGACACTAATAAGAACAGTCAAGAAAGCCTCCTCTGAGGAAAGACCTGCATTCGCTCTTTTGTCCTATCTACCCCTTCACACTCTGTGCAAGGCCTCCCCACAGGGTTTTATTCCGGGTAATTATAGTCATACCAGTGCCATCCACAATTCCCTAAATTGACTGCTCGCGAACCTTTCCCAGCATGGAAGGATTAAGCGACCAGGACAGGCAGCCACCAGATTAAGGAGGAGGAACAGAAAACCCATCCCTCGGCTGCTCTGGGCCAGCCATCTGCTGGTATCCATCCCCCTCTGCCTTTATTTTTGGAGTGGGGGCAGTCGTCTTACCTTTCTTTCTTGGAAAATTTCTCCTTAAATGTTGACAAAAATGCTAATAAAAATGGCACCAGGATTAAAACACCTTATGCCCCATGTCCACCTGGGGAAGGAAATTATTAAGAATAAAGACCACATTTCCACTGATCTCCTAGATTACCCATCCCTCCTAGTTGCTATCTCACAAGTGTAAAAGTTTTGATGACTCACTTGGCAGTCTTTTACTTGGGCCAAGGAAGACCTAGACTTCAGGAAGAGGGCCTGCCGTGGCTGCCTTTGAGAAAGGTGGCCAGGAGCCAGAGCGAGTGGTAGCCTCTAGAGTTGAGAGCAGCTCCCAGCCAACAGCCAGCCAAGGAAATGAAGCCCTCGGTCTACAAATGCTGGCAACTGAATCTGGCCAACCACCTGAATGGAAGCTGATTCTTTCCAGAGCCTGCTGACAAAAGGCTGTCGCTGGCAGATGCATGGACTTTGGACACGTGAGACTTCAAGCCAAGACCAGCCAGCCCCTGGCCTGGTCTGAGACACAAACTTTGAGTTGTTCAACCCCACTAGGTCTGTGGCAATTTGTTACAGCACCAGGGGGAAATGACTATGTTCACACGTCCACATGAGACAGAAAAAGTCTACCGTGACAGTTTTCACGGAAGTTCATTTTAACATTTCTGCTAAAGTAATTCATCTCTTAGATAAACTTTCTGCAACTTCAAATGGAGGCATTTTAGATGCTCTGAAGGAGAAGATGTCGTCGTTAGAATTTTTAGCTGTCTCTTGCCGCAGGAGTGGGAATCTAAATGACTTTCTCACCAACGCCAGGTAACCGATGAGTGACTCTGCCTGGTTTACTGCTCCCAGGGGGCTGGCACTCAACGTGTGTGTGGGATAACAGCACCACGGGGCGCACGATGCCCCTTTACTGCTTTACTTGTGGAGGGAGGAAGGCTTCAAAAATCCAAGAATTACAACACTGCATCAGAAGGTCACGGGGCAAAGACACTTTGAGGGGCCACAGAGCCTCGGTAAAAAGAGGCCACGAGTTGGCCATGAAAAGCTTCGTTTCATTGTCTCTCCCTGTCACACTAAGTTAGTGCTGCAATCCAAGGGATTCTTACCTGTTATGGAGCTTGGGTCACTGTCTTGAGGCTGAGCGAGAGTTAAGTTTTTATCTACAAACTGTTCACTGGACCAGCTGAGTGGCCACCCTGAGAATAACTAGAAGACAAAAGAGAAGACTTGCTCCCTCCCCCACTGGCCAGGGGCACACGTGTCGTTCCGGCTTGAGTGCCGTTTGTAAGTAACAACGGTCCTTGAACCCCTGGTACAAACTACAGAAAATGACTTCATGGCAAAAATGTCAGGGCACCAATACACCACAAAAATAATCCCAAAAATATAACCTAGAAACAAAAGTTGTTTCTAGTGCTTGTCCTAATACAATTATTCTTAATATCAATCCTTTTATATGTGCTAATATGTAAAGGTTTGGGAGATCTGTTAATCAGGAAAGAAAGAAGAATTAATTACAGAAAAGACAGTGGAATGGTTCTATTTTTGTAGAAAAGGGAAGCAGGGAGGAGGTACTTATGTATGACACAAATACACTAGTTATTAGGCCAATAGATCCAGGCATCAATGACTTCACTTAGTCCAATATTTCCCTACAATTCTCTGAGAAACACCATACACTATTTTAACTTTAATCACAAATAACATTATAGCATGTGCTAAAAATCAAGTATGTAGTGTCGGTTGATTCCAGTGAAAATATTTAAGCAAGTCCCCTCTTTTCCTCCACATGGATATAGCTCATGGATAATGTGCTGGTGACCGATATGCTCCCATCAGCAGTGGCCACTCAGAGCACAGTGAGGTGCATGGGCTGTGGGTTACAAGCAGTTTTGAGCCAGCCAACCACAGCCTCACCCCACCTTTCTAAATGGTCTGCATCAGAGTGGGTGGGTGGAGACACTTACCTCTACATTAGTGTTGGTTAGATTTTTCAAGTTTGGTTTTAATTCTGAATTTCCTTTACTGTAGAGAGCCTAACTCATATTGGGGGTGAATAAAATAGAAAGAATGAGGGTGAGCAAGAGCAGTAAATGAGGAGGAAATAACCCCCCCCCCAACTAAAGACATGGCATAGTAAAATACTGCAGGTGGTGAGAGAGAAATACCATATGATCTCACCTATAAGTGAAACCTAATCAACAAAGCAAACAAACAAGCAAAAATATAACCAGAGACATTGCAATTAAGAACAAACTGACAGTAACCAGAAGGCAGATGGGAGGGGATAATTGGGGGAAGGGGGGAAAGGCCATCAAGGAACATGTATAAAGGACCCATGGACAAAGGCAAAGGGGGTAGGATTGAGGGTGGGAGGTGGTGTTGGCTGGTGTGGGGAAGAGTAGAGGGGAGGAAATGGAGACAACTGTACTTGAACAAAAATTACAAAAAAGAGAAAAAAAATAAATCTTTATAGCTTCAAAACAAAAAACAAAAAGAAACTAAAGACCAAAGCAAAAGAGAAAGAGAAAAAAGAGAGAAAAGTGAAATGGAGAGAAAGAAAAGCAGTGCTAACTGGAACTTGCTTTGGGGCTTTCCCTGAAGGCTCTTTCCTTATGCACAGAACACATTGATTACCTCCCTCTATAAATGTGTTGTCCTTTGTCCTCAACTCCTGTCTCTCCCACACATGGACGTCCAATAGTCAGCACACCCAGTCAGCTCCAACATCAAAGCATCTCCAGAATCCTCCCCAGGGCCACGACCAGGTCCATAGCACCACCAACTCCTGTCTCTTCCTGGGTCTCTCTGCTTCTGTCTTCATCCCTCCCACCTCCCAGGAAAGCTCTGTGATTCTTCCAAAATGTACATCAGAGTGAGAGTCCTCCATTCCAAGGCCTTCCATTTCTCCTAGTCCAACTCAAGGTCCTGCTCATGGCACATGCCCGGCACACTCTTTCTTCCTTTTCAGTTGGCCAACTCCTCATCTTTCATGTGTTCTTCACAAGAAGGCTTTCCCTGTTTTGCTAAGCAGGTTACACCCATTTGTTCTCTGCCCATTCAAGGTTCCCTTTCATAACTCTCACTCCACTCATGTTACCCACTTACTTTCTGCCAGTGTTCCGCACTCAGCTAGAGCATCAAGCTGCTGTGGGGAAAGGCTGGAGGATGGAGCCTGAAGGAAGGCAAGTCGCGGGAAGGATGGGCAGCCATGCAAGCTGACAAATGAGGGCCAACTCCTGTGAGGTTAGGAGAAGCCCAATAGGTGCCCTGCCTGGCTGTATCTATGCTCAGAGCACAGGCTGGCAGCAGACAGCCTTCAGGTTCCACATCTCCATCTGGGGCCAATTGTGGTCTGTGACTAAATATGCATGGTTGCTTGTAATTGGTTCCTTTGCTTGTCAAGTAGATGATAACTTGCTAGAATGGGAACTAAACAAAAGGACTAAGTGACACCAATGTTAATGTAGTCTAGCCACAGAAAGGAAATAAAATTCAAAGCTAGCAACTGAATGAATAGCCACCTATTGCCGTCTCCTTCTCTAGCCATTGAAAGTACAAAGACAGATCAGATGGCATTCTTATCTCAAGTGAGTCTAAGGAATTTTGAGTAAGAGACTATGCAGTTGAAGGCTGTGGGGATTCATGGAAAGCCTGGGAGAAAGATATGAGCAGTGAAAACACATCGGGAATATAGCTACACCTCTACCTTGGCAGGTCCTGGTTTGTGTAGTATAAAGTTTATGAATGCTGACATCCATTTGCAAAGAATGGAATTGTTTTATACCCCCAAAGATAAATAACAAACATTTCAAAAATTTGTATGGAACCATAAAAGACCCCAAATAGCAACAGTAATTTTGAGAAAGAAGAACAAAGGAGGAGGGATCACAATACCTGCTATCAAACTGTATTACAAGGCCACTGTGATCAAAACAGCCTGGTACTGGCACAAAAACAAGCACATAGACCAACAGAATAGAATAGAGAGCCCAGAAATAAACCCAACTCTCTACAGTCAATTAATATTTGACAAAGGGGGCAATAACATAAAATGGAGTAAAGATAGCCTCTTCAACAAATGGTGTTGGGAGAACTGGACAGCTACATGCAAAAAAATGAAACTCGAGCACCAACTTACACCATACACAAAAACAAATTCAAGGTGGATAAAAGACTTAAATATAAGCTGTGAAACCATTAAAGCCCTAGAGGAGAACATTGGCAGGAAAATCTCAGATATTCCACGCAGCAAGATTTTTAATGATACGTCCCCTAGAGCAAGGGACATAAAGGAAAGAATAAACAAATGGGATCTCAAAATTAAAAGCTTCTGCATGGCTAAGGAAAACAGTATCAAGATAAAAAGAGAAGCAACAGCTTGGGAAAACATATTTGCCAATGATACCTCAGACAAAGGTTTAATCTCCAAAATATACAAAGAATTCACTCGACTCCACTCAAAGAAGATGAGCAACCCAATTAAAAAATGGGCAAAGGACTTGAACAGACACTTCTCCAAGGAGGACATACAGAGGATCCAGAGACACATGAAAAGATGCTCGATATCGCTAGCTATCAGAGAGATGCAAATTAAAACCACAATGAGATACCACTTAACACCAGTCAGAATGGCTATCATAAACAAAGAAACAAACAAGTGCTGGAGAGGTTGTGGGGAAAAGGGGACCCTAGTTCACTGTTGGTGGGATTGCAGACTGGTACAACCACTATGGAAAACAGTATGGAGTTTTCTAAGAAAGCTAAAAATGAACATGCCTTTTGACCCAGCAATTCTACTGTTAGGAGTATATCCTACGAACCCTGAAACACCAATCCAAAAGAACCTATGCACCCCGATGTTCATAGCAGCACAATTCACGATAGCCAAGAGTTGGAAGCAACCTAGATGCCCATCAGTAAATGAATGGATCAAAAAGCTATGGTACATTTACACAATGGAATTCTATGCCGCAGAAAGGAAGAAGGAACTACTACCCTTTGCCACAACATGGATGGAACTGGAAAGCATTATGCTGAGTGAAATAAGCCAGGTGGTGGAAAACAAATACCATATGATATCACTGTTAACAGGAATCTAAACAACAAAACAAACAAGCAAGCAAAATATGACCAATGACACTCAAATACGGAACAGGGGGACAGGTACCAGAGGGAAGAGGGGAGAGAATCATAGGGGAAAAGGGGATGGACTCACATGAACAAGTATAAAGGACACATGGACAATAACTAAGGGTGGGGGGCACTGGGCGGGGGTCGGGCAGGGCTGGGAATATAAGACAGAAAACTGTACTTGAACAAGAATTAAATAAAAAAAATAAAAAAAAATAAAATGGTACTTGTTTAAAAAAAAGGCCATCTTAATCATTTTTAGTGTATAGTTGTTCAGCAGTGTTAAGAACCATCAATTATTGTGCCAAGTAATATTGAATGCAGTGTTTTAATCAAAATTAATGGGAAAATCCATTATGAATAAAATATTAATGTTTTACATAAAGGCAGGATCCACCCCTGCACAGTCAGCCTCACCCCTCTCACCCTTCCCTAGCCCTGCATCACCCCACCGTGCCTATTTACAGGTGGAGAAACTGAGGCTGGTGAGGTGAACACTGTCACCCAAGACCAAAAAACTAGTGGGCTTCCAGCCAGGTCCAGATTTGAATGCCAGGCCCTGTTGGTTTGGATTTTACATTCACAGGGACACCCCATAACAGCATCATAGTCACCACACAGACAGCACACCTGAGGCTCTTGGTGTGATTCGTGGGACCCAGTGCAGCTCAGCCAACAGGGCTGTCAGAGGTTCCATGGGTTCCCTCTCGCTGCTCCATGAGCTGCAGGCATGGCTGTGCCTCTGTGGCACAGGGAACATTGTGTCCCTGCTGGCTTACCAAGCTTCCACGGCTCCAAGTGGCTACCAACGTAGAGAGACCTCCTCGACACTACCCTTCTTCCCCAACTCTTAACCACCCGCTCCCAGAAAACCTTTCCCCCTCTGGTCATGCACTGACCAACCACACCTGCCCATCACCAGCAAGCATGTGGATGTTTCGGCGGGGGCAAAACATCTCCTCTGTCCCTTCCCCCACAAACCCTCCTTGTCCCAGCGCAGCTTCTGAGCCAGCTTTCTGGGAGTGTTTCCGGTGGACTTCATGACTCCCTAACTCAGAGGCCTTCCAGCAATTCTGCATGGACATTTTTACAGCACTAGGTATGTGCATTATGTACCATGGCTCAGATCCCCTCTACCTTTTAGGCTGTTAGTATCATGTCTCATTCACTTTCGATTCTCTGGTACCTAGCAGAGTTCTGGGCACATCCTAGAACCTGAATATATATTTGTGTGGAATAAGAGACATCATCCATTTTATCTAAGCTGTTGACCTAGCACTTGGCTAAGGAGGAGACAATGAGATGCTCATGGCTTTTTAATTATTAACAAGCAGGGCGCACATGCTACACTCTTTAGTGCTAACAGGCCAACTTCAAGGCAATCATATCACAGGAAAGTGTCTTATTTGGATTCTGAAAGCACAGATTCGAATCTTAGTTATACCATTAGCTGTAGAACAAATTGCTCAACCTTTCCAGTTTGAGTTTCTTCTTATTTAAAGTTGGAAAACAACTTAATAACCTGTTTTTTATAAAGCTATTATGAGAATTAAGTGATGATGAGAGGTATTAAAGAGTTTCTTGCCCATAAAGCACTACAGGGATTTTATTTTTGTTTATTTACCTATGCTAATAAGCTGACAGACAACAGCTTCCTTCACTTGAGGTAGATGAGGCATTCAATGTCCATATCATAAGAACCAAGGGCCAGATGAGCAAACTCCAAGGACAAACTGTACTAAGCGGGTCTGCAAAGACTGTCCAAGAGAAAAATATTCTTCTGTTTGACAAAACTGACTGGCAGGTTTGTTTTATCCAGCAGAAATAGCATAAACACCCACACATGACTCCAGAAAACATGCACGTATGTGGCTCCAACCAAGAAATTAATCTCAAATGAAGACTAGCTATCATGCAAGCAACATTATCTCTTCAGCTGGGAAGAACTACCTATCAGGGGCCTACCAGGTGCCAGATGTTGTTCTAGGCCTGGGAAATCCATGATGATCCTCATGTGGATGAGAATGCAGCTCATGGAGCAACTGACCTTAATATACAAGCACACAGGGAAGGACACCACTCCAAATTGTCAGAAGATCTAATCAAAAGCCCTGAATGCTTTGAAAAGCATTAGGGAAAATCTAATTTATATGAGAAGGAAGGGTGCTCAGGAAGGTCTCTCTAAATAGGAGACATTTGTCTGAGATATAAACATAAAGAGAAGAATAAAGTCTTCCAGGCACTGGGAGTCATGCATGAAGTTCCTGAAACAGAAAAGATCTCAGTGTATAGAACAACAAAGAGGAGGCCAGTACTGCAAATGCAGTGGGGGCAGAGGGGCCGAGCAGGGGCTGGAAACTCGAGGGTCTGGCCAGCTTTGTCCACATAGCCACAATGAGTTGGTATCAGTCCTCAGAGTTTTAAAATAAAGTGTGTAACATTCATGTAGTCTCTTTCTTCCAAGCACTTATGCAGAGTGGTATAAAGACAAATGGCCTTACTAATCCAGAAGTTGGAGAGAGAACTTCTCTGGAATGAAAAGACGAAAGAAAAGAAAAATCATGTGACAAAAAAAGAATAGTCACTCTGATTGTTGTGGCTCAATTGGTTGGGTGTTGTCCCACAAAGTGAAAGGTCACCTGTTGGATTCCCGGTCAGGGCATATGACTGGTACGGTCCCTAGGTTGGGCAAGTACAAGAGGCAAGTGATAGATATTTCTCTCTCATAGTGATGCTCCTCTCCCTTTCTCCCTCCCTTCCCCAATCTCTAAAAACAAACAAACAAACAAACAAACAAATGAAAATCTTTAAAAAGATAGAGAGACAATAGTTTGGCTCAGAAAATGTAATGGAGATGGGAAGACTTAAAATGGGTAGAGAAGGACTGGGGGTAATAGGTTGAAGTCTGAAATGGTTAAACACAGAGGTATCATATGATCCAGAAATTGTACCCCTAAGGGAACTGAAAACAGGTGCTCAACCAAATACACATGCACGGAGGTCAATAGTAGCATTAGTCACAACATCCAAAAGGGCGGTACAGCCTAATGTCCATCGATGGATGAATGGATTAGAAAAATGCAGTGTATCCATACTGTGGAATACTATTCCTCTACAGAAAGGAATGATGTACTTATACATGCTACAACATGAACCTTGAAAACATCATGTTAAGTGAAGAAGCCAGTTACCAAAGGTCATATTTTGCTTGATTTCATTTAAATGAAATGAAATATCCAAAGCAGGTAAACCCACGGAGACAGAAGGCAGACTGGGGGTTGCCAGGGCCTGCAGGAGGGGTAATGGGGAGTAACTGCTTAGTGGGTGCACAGTTTGCTTTTAGGGTGATGAAAATATTTTGGAACTAGATAGAGGTGGTTGCACTATGTTATGAATGTGCTAACTGCCACAAAACTGTTCACTTGTAAGTGGTTAATTTTCTGTTCTATGTATTTCATCTGAACTTTTTTTTTTTTAGGAAAGCAAGAAACTGGTAGAGAAGGAAATACTGAGGAGGTGGGTAGGCATCAGGAGTCCAAATGGAAGGTGCCCATTGGGCAGAGGGGCACTTCTCTGCTGCTGGTCAGATTGACCACAGGGCCAGGGTTAATCGCATTTCCAAGGCTCATTGTGCTTTTCAACCTTCGGCTGCACTGGAATGAAAGCCCTTGGAGTATAAAACGTTTCTGAAGACAGCTGAGGAAGCTTGCAGGCCCTGAAGCGTGGGAGGTGAGAGGCTCTTTGTCTCTAACAGGGCTCCTGTCTCCACACAGCTTTGCCTGTCTGAGCTGCAGCACCCTGTGGGCTCTGAGGAGGATGCTTGGTCAGTGGTTAGTGGTCCCCTGCAAAGATCTCTGTCGAAGCTTGCAGGGGATCCTGGCTGGGTGCTTGAGAGGAAACAGGATGATAATTTGTCTCAATTATCTCCCTTCAAATAGGAATGAGCCCTGAGAAACCATAAAAAATCCCCTAGTATAAGTTCCTTTGTGAGCTTATACCTGCAGGTCCTGGCTAAGGACACTCTGCTCCATCTTATTCGAGAAGCATTGGCCTCTTAATCTATTTCAGCTGCTTAGGAGTGAGAGGGGTCAAGGACAAATGACATTTCATCATTTGTTTGTTAGGATGTCAGTGCTGCTTGCGGAGGAGAAATAGAAAACTCCCTTTATGCTCTAGATAGAAACTTATCAGCACTGCTTTCATACATGCTAAGGAGAATTACTGCCCTTCATGGCCTATCAAGATTCTAAGTAAAGGCCCAAAGCCATTTTCTTCCAAAACACAAGGGCACTCCATGAGACAGACCACGGCCATGTGCTTCCAGGCAGCCTTAAGGACACAGTGCTTTTTCTTACCTGAAATAATCATTCTTTGTGCAATAAACTTCATTGGCTCCAAGTATCTGACTCACAAACTTGTACGTAATAGAGAGCTCTTTGAGTAGGAAGTACCAATCACGGTGACAATGCTTTCAGTTAGCCAGACCCTTGTTTGTTTATAGAAATTAGTCTGCAATTACCAATTACATTGTTGGTCCAAAATAAGGTCAGGCAAGAATAATGGTCTGGATACAAATGTCCAGACAGGACTATTATGGAGAATTATAGGGGGTGATTAATCAGCTGGCCTCTTCCTGGGTATTGCCATTCCCACATAAAATCTTTGTGCTAACAAAGCTACTCTCTGGTCCTAAGTTACCTTAAGAGAAATGTAATTAGTTGTTAGGATTCATTAGCTCCAGTTAGTACATTCACAACACAGCATCTTCCTTGCTGGTTGACTGCCTGCTAATGGGGAGTAATGATGTATTTGTACCTCTACGGGACAATAACAAAGGACATAGGGTTAATCTGAAGTCCTGGCATGTTTATCCTTTTACTTACCAGACTGAAAAACTGCGAATGGATTTCTGACACAGGCAGAAAAGCAGTGTCCTAAAAATCCAGTATTGAAGGTTGTCACTCCGTTAGCACCTGCTATTACTACTGCTTCTCTTGCTTAAACCTTTTAAGAGGCAAGAAAATGTAGACCAAGCATAGAATCTGGGCAGAGCTGCCCTCTCTTTGGCTCTTCTCTGCTTAAGATAATGTTTTACTTGGTACTTTCAGAAGCTTCTGCCAGTTTAGAACAACACTTTTCTAACAAAAAATGAAAGGATCATGGTTTTTACTTTCAGTAGCTTCCCCAATTCCATTTCCGGAATGAGCAATGAGATGCGCAATTCTATGAGATGAGGAAGATCCCACCACAGAGGGGCCGCCAGGAGCTCCGTGGTGCAGAGCAGGACCCCAAGCACAGATGCCTTCTTTCCACTCACCCCACCTGCCTCTCTTCTTCCTATGACCCTCATGGGCCATAGCTCTTTGTGCTCAGAGACCCCACTTCTCACTCCTCCCTATCAGCTCTGAACACTGATGGAGAGAAACCAGGGAATCAGATGTCCTACTCAGCCTTCAGCCAGAGTAGTCAGTCCGCTGCCCTTAAGTAAGTAGTCAAGGACATCTCTGCATGACCCGAGGACGTCTTTACCCCAGGAAAGCAGTCTGTGAGACCAGAATGACAAATCAAACCTTTTCTCCTCTCTTATTTAAAATATTCTCAGTCAACTAAGAAAGAAATGAAACTTGTTTCAAATATTCTTGGTTAATTACAAAACAATTAAACGGAAGGGAAAAGACAATGAGGCGGGTAGCAGAATTGAGACAGGCTGTGCAGAGCAGAATTGGCACCCAGCTCCTTCCTCTGAATTCACAAGACGGTGGGCAAGAGGTGTGATCTCTGAACTGGTGCCTCTGGAAAATGTTATTCACGGCTCTCATTGGTTACATTTCTCTTTTCTCCAAGTGCAATTGTAGCTGCTAGTTGGAGCTCGTCAACTAATGCCAATGAACATGCACTAGCCTCCACACAAACTCTACTTGTTGTTTTTATGAATTGTACTCATCTCCTTGGCTAGTTTGTCCCAACTTGGGTAAATGCTGGCTTTCTTTATATGAAGGTAAGTGCTGCTTTGGAGTGGGAAGTGAGAAATGGTATGAAAATATAGATGTTTTAAAATATTGGAGCGCCGTGGTATATAAGCAATAAGTGAAACTGCTTGGCAAGCTCTTTCTTCCTTAATTTATGGTTAATAGACTTGTTTCTTCACTTCCTCTCCAGGGATGCCACTTCTGATGCAATGCAATGTAATTTGGGAGGCAGCAGGAGGAAAAATTATATTTTTAATATCAAGAAGTTATGAAGAATTTTAAGAATACACCATCTCTCACCATTTTCTTTTATTTATCAGGGAATTAACACCCTACAATCCAGTGTTTTATAGGGATCAATATTAAACACCATTGTTTGCCAATTAGAAATTAACTAAGCTTTTTCATATAATCTTTTTTCAAAGAAAATAATTCGTTCATTCTAATGGAAATACTTGAATATTTATGTCCTAATAGGGAGAATGATCATTCATATTGAAAAGATAAAATTTAATATTTGCTTATTTTAAGAGAAGCCTCTATTTGTCACCAAATTGTAGGATAAATAATTTAAAATAAGTTTAGGTTATATCCTGCATATTTTCATAATTAAGTAGATCAAATTTTGCAGAAGTAAGTGATGGAAACTTAAGAAGGAACAGAATAATGGGATATTTTATATTCATCATTTATATTTTAGGAGAATCATTATACTTGCTTTTTCTTGCTTAGGGAAACAAAGTGATACTCAAGGAGAATTATCCCAATTGCTAGTTCATTGGACATAAATGCTGGCAAGACCTTTGCAAAAATCTTGGGGGGATAGAAAGGTCTTATAAAAGAACCAAAAAATAAAAGTTTTTTTTTAAATTTTTTGAGACTATTTCTAATAGAAAAGATAAGAGAAATGAAAAATCCTGGAGACAAAAAGCTTCAGGGCTACAGATATAACAGCAAACCAAGTAAAGGTAAAAAAGCTTTTTATATGTAAAGAAAGACTGTACCAGTAAGAGGGAGGTTGGTCAGCCATGAAAATATCTGGAAAAAAATTCCTATTGAGGCATTACCTAGGAAAAATACACTCCAACCTGTCCAGTCTGGATGCAGCCTCATGGGACTTGGATACATCGGGTTGTCTTAATGACATTATGTGTGACTTTTGACAGCAAACTCCACAGACGCTGTCTATCTGCTCTGCATGAAAATCCTCATGCCTACCACACAGGCAAACACTCAGTAAGGACTCAAAAGAATAGATGTTGAGAATGAAACTTTCAGTCAATATAACTAACTCCTCTTATTTGGATGCCACCAGCAGCTCTGTGATTATAATATGGCGTTTTAGTGGCTAGCCTATGGAGAATGAAAGTGCTGGGGATAATGAGGCTAATGGACTGTCCGTGAAAATGCTCCCACTCAAATCTCTGAGTGCACGGGCATCACTGACTGGTGCTGCTGCTGCTAAGCCCTGAAATCCATCATCGTGTCTGACTCCATGACGAGGCCTCATTTCCCACGGAGACTTCCAGCCAGAGACACTGAAGTGGCAGCAGTGATAAGACAACCTGTTCCCGGGAGATACGGGACTCCTTGGAAGGAGTACTTGAACTCAAGAACTCTCCACTGGCCTTACTGAACACCCCTCGAGTCTAATGCATTGTCATCCATCCTTCCCCTCCCCTCCCCTTCCCTGCACTACCCCCCTTCCTTTTTCCTTATTTCCCTCCCTCCTTCCCTCTTTCCTTTACTTGAGGTCAGACCTGTATCATGGTTTGATGGTTCCCATCCATTCCTCCTCTCAAGTGTTACCCTAATTACACATCTTGTACAAATCGCTAATTCTGCCTTGGTGTTTGCTTCTCACAGGATCTTCTCTGCGCCAGCACCCTGTCCTCAAGTGTAAATAAACACACACACTCTTGGGCTGCTTCTTGCTTCTAATGGAACACGACAGAGTGGGAGGAGCCCAGCTGTGGCATGACACGACTCCACATTTATATCACCCTTCCTTCTCTTACTCGCTATATGACTTGGAACAAACAATTTATTCTTATCCTTATGAGCATCAGCATCTTGATCTGTAAAATGCACTAGAAACTCCTACCTCACAAGATTATTGAGACAACTGCATTAAACAGCATGCATATTAAAGAAGCACAGCATCATAATAATGCTGAACCCAAAGCTAACTTCCTTCTGAGAGTATAGCAGCCTCAAGGTCCAGTTTATGAGCAGCTAAGGCCAAAGGCCAGGCCCTGCAGCCCGTCGTACTCAAGGGTGATGACAGACACACTTGGGGTGTCCTCCATTGGGAATCCAAATTTAGAAAATGCCTAGCGTCAGCTAGCAATAAATAAAGCATGACCATGCTTTATATTTCCTTTTACAACTAACAAGGGATATCTAGATCAAACCTCTCCTTCATGTAGCCTGGTTTTCCTCAAGATATATCACATTTGGGGCTCAAATGTAGATACCCTGATTCCAAATGAAAGGTCATTTCAAATACATTCAATATTTAGATTTTAAGAGAAATGTGTATAGAGATTTTCTAAGTGACCTCCTATATTGTTAGATCATTATTGACTCCATCAAAGCACAAGATAGTTAATTTTGTAAACCCCAATTCAAGAACAAATTTATTAGTTGGCCTTTATAATTCTTATGTTGCTGTATAGAGAATTTCTTGAAGTTCCATTGGTGACTATCTTTTCTTGGAGATAAGAAAAGGACAGTATCACTTTTACTCAGAAATAGAGTCTAAAAATTAACAATAGCTAAAATTAGGGAATAAGGATAGTTCTGGTTTATATTATACAATAAATCAAAATATATTTCACATTGGCCAACATGACCTTGCAAGAATGTTTTAATTTATTAAAAATTATTTCCCAAAGTGAAAATAAATAGTGAAAGTCATCTATTACACACATCTTGGGCTGCTTATCTATTACAGTAATAGTTATGGTCTAAATTGTGCCCTCGCCTCATCTGTTGGGTCCTAAATGCTAGTACCTCAGACTGTGACTGTATCAGGAGATACTGTCTTTAAAGAGGTGACAGGATAAACAAGGTCTTTGGCCTGAGCCCTAATTCAACATGACTGGTACCCTTATAAGAGGATGAGATTAGGCCAGAGTTGAACAGAGAGGAAGACCATGTGGGGGACCCAGTGAGGAGATGGCTGTTAGCAAGCCTCTGAGAGAGGCCTCTGTGCTGACATCCTGATCTCATGCAACTAACCTCCAAGACTGTGAGACAACACATTTCTGCTGTCTAAGCCACCCCATCTGTGGCACTTTGTTACGATAGCCTTAACAAATGAATTTAGTATAAACCACCACCTCCTTCTGACTGGGTATAGGGAAGTGGGCTAGAGCAGTGCACCATGGGAGATGAGGGGCCAGCCCATCCATCCTCTCTGATGGGGTCCTAAGACCCCATACTCCTGCCCTCTCAAACTCTGTTCCCTTCCTTTGAAGAACACCGTCACTGCTGAGTCATAAACCCTCCCAAACATTCACTTTGTATCCATAATAAACACACTGATCAGCAGTGGGGAACTGCTCAGGTGAGGACCAGGTGTGGGGAAATGGGGGTAAGTGGGGCGAGGGCGTCTCTCGCCTGTTCACGGCATCCACATACACGAGGCCATTCCCTTTTGAAGGACCCGGATAAGAGTGTTCAATTCAGCTGCCATGGAAGACTCGGATAAATCCGGAGCTCGTTATACAAGGCTTAAAATATACTTTTTTTAAAAAGATTCTTCTTAGATGAATAATAGTGGCAACCAACTGAACATACCATAAAAATAATAATAATTCCTCTTACCTGAGGTTAATGCATGAGTAAGCCACATAAAATACACGTCCTTGGGGCTTTCCAGCCGGAGTGTGATTATCACTAGTATTATTTTGTGACAGTGTTTTCTCAAGGTCACTCCAGAGTTAGTGGCTCCGTGGGACCAAGCACTCATCCATTATATGGGTTAAAATGACTAATTGAGGGTGCGAGTTTAATTATATTCATAAGCAAAGGCACAGCGCAGTTCCTTTGACAGGCTTAATAACAAGCGCGTGTGCACAAAGATAGATGGAAAAAATTAGGGTTGTATATTGTTGTCCTTCAGGACAAGAGGCTGAAGTGGGAACAGAATAATAAAAATAAAGAAGTGACTCGACAGCAACAGGAAATGAGCTGTGGCAGTTACCAAAGCCAGCCTTGTTGCAAATACTTCAGCTGGAGATAAAGCCCCACGTATGCATGACTAAATGCAGCCCAGCCGTGCAGTAACGGAGCGGCACAGTGTTACTGAGCTGGTAGATGAAAAAGTAAAAAAAAGCGCTCAGTGAGGGCTTCACCTGCAGTTCACTCTGAAGTGATGATAATGGCCGCGACAGGGATCTTTACAGAATTGATTTGTGATACTGT
Source organism: Sturnira hondurensis (assembly GCF_014824575.4). Lineage (NCBI taxonomy): Eukaryota > Metazoa > Chordata > Mammalia > Chiroptera > Phyllostomidae > Sturnira > Sturnira hondurensis. The sequence continues at coordinate 15,699,017 of NW_028087015.1, forward strand.
AATTGGGAAACACGGTCACGTGTCACATTAAATTGAGAAAGCATCCGTTCTGTGTACCCAGCTGCTGGAGCCAGCTTCCTTAAATGATACTGATAGCATGCCACGTGCCCTGCGTGAGAACCTACAACGACTCCTAGCCCTCTGCAGTATCAAACAAGTCCCCGCAACTTTCGGAAGCTAGTTCAAAGTCAGGAGGGAAGGAGGAGGCTCATACACAGGAGCAGAAAACACGAATTGGATCCACACCTGGGGATGCTTATTTCACAGCCACGAGCGAAGCAGCTGGATTTCAACCGTCTCTAGATGGGGCAGCCACATCTGGGTTGCAGCACCCAGTGCTGCTACAGGTGATGTTTTGCTTTGCGCCCGAGCTATGGAGGGGAACGGTCTTGCGTGTACAAAAAAACAGCTCCCAACTGGGGTCCTTTCCAGTGTGTGAGCACTGGTTAGGGACAGGCAGCTTTTGGGGGTTATTTACCCCTCTTTTTTCTTCCTATGCTTTGTATTCCAGTGGCTCCCCAGCTTTGCAGGCCCCCTCTGGCAAACTTACTAGGGGGACCATCGGGGTTCCTAGGGCTGCTGGAACAAAGAAACTGTGTGGCTGAAAACAACAGAAGTTATTACTCTCTCACAGTTCTGGAGGTTAGAAGCCCCAAATCATGGTGTCCGTAGGGCCATATGTCCTAGGGAAGAATCCTTCTTTGCCTTTTCCTGGCTGCCGAGGGCTTTCAGCAATCCTTGGAGTTCTTGGCTTATGACTGCATCACTCCATTCTCTGCCTGTGTTCTCACATGGCCTTCTCCTCAGTGCATCCTGGTGTACATGTCCTCTTCTTATAAGGGCACCTTTTATTGGATTTAGGGACACCCTAATCCAGTATGACCTCATCTTTACCTAAGTAATTATACCAGCAAAGGCCTTATTTCCAAATAAGGTACATTCTGCAGTTCCTGGTGGACATAAATTTGGAGGAAACACTTACTGAACCCACTGTGATTTTGGCCACANTTCTCTGCCTGTGTTCTCACATGGCCTTCTCCTCAGTGCATCCTGGTGTACATGTCCTCTTCTTATAAGGGCACCTTTTATTGGATTTAGGGACACCCTAATCCAGTATGACCTCATCTTTACCTAAGTAATTATACCAGCAAAGGCCTTATTTCCAAATAAGGTCACATTCTGCAGTTCCTGGTGGACATAAATTTGGAGGAAACACTTACTGAACCCACTGTGATTTTGGCCATAATAAGCTTGTCCACAAGCTGAGCCAGACTAACCTCCACTAGGCAGCATTCAGGCCATGGCTGAACAATACATGCTCTTGGTTGAAGGTGATGATTATTCTGGCTAAAGGTTAAGAAAAGTATTTGTACACTGTACAACGAAACAGTCATGAGCACAGGTCTGAACCGAGTTCCAGGTCTGAGTTGCCTGGCTTGGGCTACAGGAAAGCAGTTTCCCCGGAGGGCCCCTCAGTCACAAAGTGATGTGGAAGAAAAGATTATTACAACAACTTTGTGCATTCTATGTCTTACACCTTTCTAACATTTAGCACATTTATTTTAAGGCATATTTTATTAACATGTTTATTAACAACTAAAGTTTCAGTCAGGCAGAATTGGAGTAAAAGGCCAAATTTAGAAAAGGGGAAGAAATGAGGAAGATGGTGAGTATTATGTGTTTCTGGGGAAGGGGTGGGGAGGTGTGAGTGAAAGGAAGTCTGTGGTGATGAGCCCCTCCCCCGGCCAATCCCCCCCAGCTCTGAGGCCCACTGTCCTCAGCTGGCACTGCTTCCTGGAATCCCACAGTCTAGCTCCCATCATTCTATCAACATGCTCCTCCAACAAAAGTTAAGTGGCTTTCTTTCTTTTTTTAAGACATTTTTATCCTGTTTCCTCAATGATAGAAACTTCAGAAACAAACAAATAGATCTCCTTTGGAAAAATTCCATTTTCTACCCCAAAATGAATTTCAAAAGGAAAGGGGCTAGGAGCCTGAACTTTTCATTTTATATTTCATATGTGCTTCAATTTTTGTTATGTCAACATGTGACACCCTTCCATCAACACTTTCCATGCCTTCCCAGAGAGGGCAGAGGCCAGGGTTCTTCTCTTTAGAATGTCCCCGAGAGTGTGGCCTGTGCTCCAGGCTTGGGGATGGGGTGGTGACCCACTGATATCGATACATCATCTACTGTCAAAGGCTTCAGAAACTGGACAAAGTCCATTAAGACTGCACCAACTTGTCTAAAGATTGCAGAGTTAGTGTTCCCGATTTTAGCTTACTAAGTAAGGCTCTGGCCCTTCTCTAACAATGTAAATAACACTCTGGTGAGCTGATAAATTTGTTATTAAATTTAACTCTAATAATATTTACATTTTATTTTCTTGACATATCCTTGAAAACTATAGTTAGAGAAACAAGCCAAAAATATCAAGTCATTTTAAGCCATCAGTAAAAGAATGAAGGAATCTGAGTACTGGACAACTAATGCCAACTTTATCATCTAGGATATGCCTTAAACTATAGTCTTAGCTTTAAAAAAAGGCCCCCATTGCTCTGATTGATTGTCTAAATTGAGAATTAAGACGTTGGCAGAGAGAAGGACTTGTGTGGGGCTAAGGGATGAGCCTGGCCACCAGTCTCCTCCATTGTTGAGGTTTTAGGAGGAGAAGGGAAGACAAGAAAGGTGGAGGAGGGAGAGGATAGCAGCAATCAGTGGTAAAAGGGATGCTGAGCAAGTGGATGCCACTCAGTAAATGTCAAGGAGCAAATCAAAGAAACTAACATGCAGAGAGTGCTGTTCATTCATTGGTTGTTTGGTGGTGGTGTGCTAAGCACACAGCTGCTCATCCTATCTTGTGTAACACTTTCTTTCCCTTTTGTGGGGTACAGTGGGAATAGTCTGGATTAGGAGTCAGGATGTGGGTGTAAGGACTGGCTTCATAATTTGCTAGATGTGAACTCATAATAAATTCAAGAATAAACAGTGCACAAATGGTCCCAACTTGTAATGATATGACTTAATAATTTTTTGACTTTGTGTTGGTGGAAAAGCTATATGCATTCCACAGAAACTGTACTTCAAATTTTAAATTTTGGTCTTTTCTCAGGCTAGTGACAGGTAGTACAGACACGCTCCGTGACGTTGGGCGGTAGCAGTGAGCCGCGGTTCCAGCCATGCAATTACCAGGGTAAACAACCAACCAATACTCTACAGTTGCTAGTGTGTTTTGGATATTGTGTTTTGTGTTTTTGCATCCCATCATATCGACAAAATTGCTACCAGTGTCTCTTGCTTCTGGTAAGAAAGAAGAGAAAGGCAATTACTCTAGAGATAAAACTCAAGATAATTGCCCAATGATAGGCTAATGTGACTATTCTGCACATGTTTAAGATGGGCAACACTAAGCTATGATGTTTGGTAGGTTAGGTGTGTTGAATGTAAAGATCCATGGAAATAGTTCACAAAACTACAAATCAGTGGCAGTTAAATTTAATAGAATGGAACAAAATACAGATATTCACTGTGGTCCACAGAAGGCATCTTAAAAAGCAGACATGCAGGGTATCCCAAGTAAATTCACAGCTTCACTTTCAGCATCTCTTCTCCCCTCCTGTCTCTAATCTGCCCTGCTCCATTGCTCCCACACATAGCTGACCATTGTGCTCTCTTGGTCAAGATTCTCCATTGCCCTTGACTCCTTACACACTCAGGTCTATTTTCCTTAGCTCTGCCTTCATCACCTGGAATGCAACAACTATGCCATCTGCATTTCCTGAAGTCCCTTACTGTCACGATCACTTACAGATCCCAGAATCGCCCACATCTGTCAGAGTGCGCCTGCCACCCCTCTGGCTGCAGTGGGAAGCACTGCGTTGACTGATGGAGTCCTGCCTCTGTCTGGGTCCAGTCTCCTCTGATTCTTGAAATCTTTTTTGACCACGCTGGCTAAGTTAGTCACCCTTCCCCCAACTACCCTAAACATAGCATTCATTCTAAGATGTTGCATGAGGGTTAAGCATGTGGGTGCCATTTTCCTGCAATAGATTATGAGCTTCTGAAGCGCTGGGGCTGCCATGTTTATTTCTGGCCCCCTGTCCCTCCTGGGCACACAGCAGGGACTCAGCAAATACTTACCAATAAAGCTGCTGAAAGACAGGAGCAGCTGGCAAAATAATTTCTTTAATGTAAATAAGTTCTGGGTTTTGTTGGAAAAATGAAAAATGTAAATACCTCACATATTAAAATCTAAGTAGGTGGCAAATAAGAGTAGAAATTTATTGAAACCTTTCATCCACTGAGGCTTTATTTGATACGCTGTTGTAATTTTAGCTGCATCCCCATGGCTGTTTTCTTCCTCTCTTTGTCCACCCTGCTTATCAATGTGGGATGGTTCATAAACACATTCAAATACAAGGAGAAATTATTTTTCTTTCTGTGGAAGGGTAGGCATTAAACGAAGAGGGCAGTGAACTATTCAGCACACATCGATGAGTTTGGCTCTCTGGCTCACACGATAAACTCAGCAAAGTGGGAAAACCCTAAACCTGGTTGCATCTGGACTAAGGAAAGTCAATTTGGTTGTGTGAAACTCTTTTCTAAGTCAGATGCCCTCATTTTTCCCTCCCTATGATGCATGCAGTCACTCCTGGCCAGAGGCAGAGACAGCACAGGTCAAGTCTCCGTGTGTGTGAACACAGAGGAGGGGGGAGCCATGCTGCTCTGACCTAACTTCGCTCTAGGTCACATCCCTGACTCCAAGCTCAGCCAGATGACCTCCAAAAGGGACCCATGAACCCACACTGGTCTAGCTCGTCATCGACGTTTCATCTAGTGGTGCTGATTGTATGCTCACGGTGGCAGGGCCTCCTTCCTTCTCTCAAACATCATGAGTATGTGCTATGTTACTCTATTACTCAGGGGGGATTTTGACTGACTGAGCTAACCAGGTCTTTGCTGACTGTACTTCTTCAATCGATTCTGAGGCACTTCCGGCCATGCTCTTCATTAGGAATGATGAGAGTCTATAGTCAGGGATGCTCGAAAGGGACAAATTACTTGTAATAGTTGCAAATAACTGAAATAGAAAAACCAGGCACAAAGGGTCAGAAGCATGTTCAGTTTTAGCTTTGGGAGAGTTTGATTTCTTGTGGTGGGATGGAAGGCTTCTGGAAGATAATAGACTTTAAGAGGTTATTAAATAGATGGTTCAACACGGGTTTTTGAAGAACTGTACCTTTGGCCTTTGATGGAGACTATCCAGAGAAACTGTGTCAAAAGATCATTATTTTGTGACCTTGAGGAAATGCAAAAGCATCAGAGGATTTCTTTCCTATTCCTGCCCACGAATGCATGTTGATGTTTGTGGAGGCGGATTCTCTTTATCTCCTTTGGTGCACGCACATTTCACACAAACACACACACCCCTTTCTAGGCTAGAGACTGGGAGCATTGTTATAAATATTCATGAGGTAATTATTATTAATGTCACCAAGGTGATTTTGTTCCTTCTCAGTAGAGACGAGTTTTTGCACCTAGAAACCAATCAACTGTAGGAGAAACGGCAGCTTTGAGGCAGCCCAGCAAAAGCAATCATACGTGTTTTACCATCGGAATATAGATTATTTGACTAGGTATTTGAAATCGCTTTTTACCCCCACCCCATCATTTATCAAGTTTATTCCAGCGGAGATTTCTAGCTCTATACATGATACAATGTCCTTGGGAGGATAGTTTCTAGAGTTTGGAAGAACTTGATTATTATATTCTTTTCTAAGAGCAAAAATTAAGACACAGGGATGATTTTTGTAAACATGCACTGGGAGAAAATTACAACACATTTGCTTTTATTATTAAAATTATTCATACACTATGCCTTATTAAAGAACTGTTCTAAGAATTATAGGTTCTTGCAATCACAAAGAAAAGTTTAAAAAAAGCTACCGGCAACAGTTAACTAGATCCCTGTGGACCTGTTATGGACTCTCCCCCAACCAGCTGGCCTCCCTGGTTATTCGATGTGCATGATATGTCATAATATGAGAAATTATTGCAAAATATTGTATTTCATCAAAGAAAATAAATTATTTTTGGTTGAAATTAAATTTTTTCCCAAGACCTAAGAAAAAATGTTAAGTAAGTTGAATACTGTAGGTGCAGGATAGTGGGAGATGCCTACGCCTCATTAGAAAGGTTTTTGCAAACTTCTCTACTCCACTGCCTAATCAATAGTCATCTTTCCACTGTGATCTTTAGTAAAATGGCAAGTAAAGCTGCAGAAACAGAGAATGCAGATGAGGTGGGGAGGAGGTGACGTCAGGACTCACCTTAGGCATCCAGTGGCATTTCGCAGCACCTGTGACGAATGCAGTTGTATTTTTCGGTCATCCTGAAGAGGTGAATTTTCCCAGCCCGAATGGGGGATAATCACGGCATTTGTCAACACGGCCAGGGTGTCCTGGATAATCGGCATTTTGAGAGCATCACAAGACGAGAGATTCCAAAGCACTCCTGTAAGACAGACACAGACAGAGCTTTCATACGGCCACCGTCTCTCTCATCCCAGACTGTTTTCCCTAATCGGGTTGACAGCATAGGGGGGAGGGATTGAGGGAGTGTGAGCACAGGTTCCTGAGCCCACCTTTCATTTCAGAACACTGTGTGAACCCGTGAAAAGGGTGCCGTGCATATCTGACAAATGGGCAGAGGAATTATATGATTATCTTTGTTCCATCTAAGAGACTAACCAGGGTTGAGAGAACTGATTGAATGGAGGATAACAACCAGGCTTCCGTTCCCTACTAATACAATGGACTGAGTACCCGAATCCTAACCAAACCCAAAGAGCAGTGACCATTGTCTGAAATGGACTACGAGGGCATGTTAGTCTTGTCCAAGACGTCCACGTGCACCTGTGACCTATGTGATTCACTTAGCTTCCACAGAGAGCCAGTCCCCATCTGCAGGACCGTATGAGAATCCAGCATCCGGTCTGATGACAACAGGCTCAATAAGAAATTTAAATTTCCTGTCACTGGTGACAGTTTTGTCAGCTTTTCCCTGAGAGCAATGCTCAGGAGGACCTACAGCTCGTTCTCTCTAACGTAAAGACAAAGAGAGCCAGCGGAAAGCTGAGGGCGCATCTGCCAAGGACAGAGTGGAACGGTAACAAGGATGGCAGAGAAGAAGATGACATCTTCACAGCAGATGAAATGCGCTGGGCTTCTGGATGTCTTTTAAAGAGTCTTTAAAATGGGATTGATTTTAGGAAAGGTCGTAAGTACGGCATATATGTTATAATAGCATTTGAAAAACGCTTTCAAAAAATTATTCTTTTTGTTGTTCAAAACAGTACACATAAAGGTAAAAGAAACAGAAAGTGATATTCCATGTTACTGTGAAAGAAAGATTGTATACTCCCTCAACTCCCCTAAATAGATATCATTGTTGCAAATACAGTAATATAAAGTATCATACTTGTTTTCTAATACACGACTTCAAACTTACTTGTCCAATAGGTTTTCAGTAACTTTAAAGATGAGACTATACTTTTTCTATTCATAATAAATAGACCACACTTATTTCTGAAATTCACTAGTTTCTTGCATTGAGCATGGTGGACTAACAAAGCACATTAATAATACTAATCTGAAAGTCAGTAATGTTAGATTATTAATAACTAAAGCTAACAGTTTAAAATCAATTCTACAAAAGTGACTTTAGACACACACTCTTCCCGCTCTCTTTGTGCTCTCACGTATTGGGAATTTTATTTAAGAGAATGCAAAGGAAACAAAGTGGTGCCTTGTCTGTACAAACCCACCCTTCAGTACAGGGCACTGGCTCTAGGGTAATTCCTGCCTGTCTGCTTTTTGTAAATAAAGTTTTATTGGAACACAGCCTTGCCTATTCCTTTATATATTGTCTATGGCTGCTTTTGTCTTATGAGGGAGGAGTTGAGTATCTGTGACAGAAACTGCGTGGCCCACAAAACCTAAATAATTTCTTGTTATAGGAAGATTTTTACCTTTATGGAAAGATTCTGCCCACCTCTGCTTTGGCATTGACCTGTTCTTTACACTTCAGAGTTACATGCTTGCATTGCCATTAGGACCCTAAACTGAGCATACAGAAATGCTCAATGGTACACAGAAGGTGCTCAAAATATATTTAGACTTGGACTAATTTGAAATACTAGAAATATTACCATATACATTTATTTCAACTTAAAGAATACATGAATCTGCTTCTTCATCTCATTGAGAAATGTTTGACAAAATTTTGGATAATCTAAATAATCAAAATGAGTATCTTCACTTATTTTCAATCTCACAAAAACATTCTTTTTTTGCCCTGGCTGGTATAGCTCAGTTGATTGAACGCAGGCCAGCGAACCACAGGACTGGGGTTCGATTCCCCAGTCAGGGCACNCTAATTTGAAATACTAGAAATATTACCATATACATTTATTTCAACTTAAAGAATACATGAATCTGCTTCTTCATCTCATTGAGAAATGTTTGACAAAATTTTGGATAATCTAAATAATCAAAATGAGTATCTTCACTTATTTTCAATCTCACAAAAACATTCTTTTTTTGCCCTGGCTGGTATAGCTCAGTTGATTGAATGCAGGCCAGCGAACCACAGGACTGCGGTTCGATTCCCCAGTCAGGGCACATGCCTGGGTTGCAGGCCAGTTCCCGGTTCCCGGCAGGGGACGCACGAGAGGCAACCATACATTGATATTTCTCTCCCTCTCTCCTTCTCTTCCCCTCTGAAGATAAATAAATAAAATCTTAAAACAAAAGAAATTCAAAAAACCCCATTCTTTTTTTTTAAGTAAAATAATTACTGTTTCAGTTTTTAACAAGCACATTAAAGTGAAGTCAACATCTACCTAGAATTTTAGGATAACTTTGTAAAACGTCCCATTGAAGAATGTGCGTCCGTTCTAAGTATACTGTGCAAACATACAGAAACAAAACAAGTCTTTTCATTCCCAAATCCTGACTTGGAAATGTTGTATCAACACTTGAAAGTTGAGGTTAGCAAATGTTTTGAAATATGGTCGATATGTTGTGCTGTAAACACACTTCCTGTAAAAACTAAACAGTAAAAGAAAGACTTCTGTATGTTTATATGTAATAAATTTAAAAGAATGTAAATTAAAGGTATTTAGTGACAATAAAGTGATTTTTACTGTTTCCTAACAGAAAAGTGGTCAGAAGGGGAAAATTTTTAAAAAAGTGTGACGGTCTAATTTAATATCTCACAAGTGAAAGGTTGGAAAGGAAGATTGGATCCAAGATAACTCTTTACTGGGCTTTTCTCTCCTTTCCTTTCTCATTAATTCATTAATTAGTGTAACCTAATTCAGAATCCCTCACGGACAGATGTTTCCCAGTTCACATTCATTCCTCCTTTCCAGGCTGCCTCTATCTGTGCGTCATATTCCAAGGAACCCACCAAAATGTCTGACCTGCACCTCTGAACTTTCTCCCTTCCTTTCTCTCTGCAGCCGCAGTCCTTCCTGAATTCCTAAGCACTACACTGGATCTCTGATCTCGAACAGCTGCACCTCCTCTGTCTGGACGAGGACTTGGCAAAGTGGATATAATGCGGCAGAATTTCTTTTTGGGGGGGGTGGGATTAGAAAACTGGAAGCAGGGGGCCCTCAAAACTTTGAATTTTGGTTAGATTATGTGGACACTGGAGATGAGCTGGAGTGTAGAATCAGTAGCCTGTGGAGACATTTGAGATAAAGGCCAGCACGTCTGGCAGGAGTCAAAAGTGGGAAACAACTGAGAACTCTGCCTCTGTCTTGCTACACACGTGTGCATGCACACACACAGACACCACTCGTTCTGGCCAGAGCAAGAGAGAAAAGTGAACATGTCTAGACATTCTTGGTGAACAAATGAGAACTGAGTGTTTTGCTCAAATTTCTCTTTACTCTTTTCTCTTTCTTCTATAGTGGTTTAAGGCATGCCCAAACATTCCTTTCAAACGGTGGAACCCAATCCTTCGCCCGATGAGTAATTCGCTTCTGAACAACAGAATATGGTGGAGGAACTATGCATAAACAGCCCTCTGGGAGGGTCCATGCGGTGAGACACCGGGGTCTCCCGGCAACAGTCACACGAGAGAAGTGAACTCTCCAGGACCAGTCCAGGCTTAGACGGTGGCAGACTCATGAGGGGCCCGGAATCTGCTGCTCCTGGGCTCCTGAAACTCCAACCGGATGGTGTAAATGTTTGTTGTCTGAAGCTGCAAAAAATTGGGGTTATTTTTTGGGGTGCAGCAACAGTAGTTAATGTCCCTTCCCTTCCCTCTATACTTCCCTGTCTCTTTTTCCCCACCTCTCCTTCCTTCTCTCCCCTCACTGTTCCCTTTGTCTCCTGGGCTCACTCTCCCCGGCCCCTGTAACACTTCCCTCCCCCCTAGTTTCTCCTCTCATTCCAAGTTGGACCCACTCGTTCTCTTATTCCCTACAGATCCCTTATGCCCTCACTGAGCTCTATTCTGAGTCCAGAAGATACAGGAAGGAGGATCCAGCTCAACTTTGTAACTAAATTTAAAATGAGTTTTAATTTAGATGGCAAATATTTGACTTTTAAAAATGTATCCTTCTTCATGTTTGAAACTTACAAATGGCTAAACACTTTCTTTAATTTGGAATAATCCTTTATTGGTTGTATTAGTTTCCTATTGCTGCTGTAACAAGTTACCACAAACGTAGTGGATTAAAACCACACAGATTTATTATGGTGCAGTTCTGGAGGTCTGAGTCTAAAATGGATCGCAGGCCGCACTCTTTCTAAAGGCACTAAGGGAGAATTCCCCTGCTTTCTTAGGTTCTAAAGGCTGCCTGGGTCCCCTGGCTTGGGGCTGGTGTCACTCTGACTTCAGCCTCCATTATCACATCCCCCCCTTCCCTGACTCTGCCCTGTTACAAAAACACTTAGGATTCCATTGAGCCCACCTGGATCATCCAGGTCAATCTCCCCATCTTGAGATCCTTCACTTAATCCATGTACAAAGTCCTTTTTACTGTGTAGGATAACAGTCACAGGATCTGAAAATTAGGACGTCCTTGGGGGGCTATTATTCAGTCTACCACACATCCCCTTAAATATTCTGTTATGCTTAAAATAAAATTAAACCTCCAATTGTAGCTTCCAGATAAAGCCTTCCCCAAACCTGTAATTTTTAAAAAAATATTATGCATCTTTTAAAAATATTCTATTTATTTTTTTAGAGAGAAAGAGAGGGAGAGAAATATGAATGTGTGGTTGCCTCTTATGTGCCCCTCTACTGGGGGCCTGGCCAGCATCCCAGGCATGTGCCCTGACTGGGAATTGAACTGGTGACCCTTAGGTTAGCAGGCTGGTACTCAACCACTGAGCCATACCAGTCAGGGCTAAACCTCTAAATTCACCTTCAAGCAGATCCTCTGTTATTCATTTGTTCACCCTGTGCATTTTAAGGACCTACTGTGTGCTGGGTTCTGTTTGATACAGTGGACACCTTAGTGAATGTCCCCCTGGCCCTTCCATGAGCATAACTGCTCATTATGCTCTGGCCAACATGGACTTATTTCTTCTCCTTGAACACACAGCTCTTTTGTAACTCAGGTCTCTTGGACGTACTGCTTTCTGTCTGGCGCACTCTGCTCCAGGACAGTCCAATGCTGATCCTTACTTCTCCCTGGGGACCATAAATGTGCCAAATTCAGAGAAGATTCTCTGGATCAGTCTAAACTACCTTCCCAGACACTTGCTATTGATCTGTTATTTTAATTTTCAGCAGACCTCATCACTTATCATATGTTTCCTTCATGTTTTCATTACTTGATTTTCTGTCATTTGCTCACTGTTCTTCCTCACAAGGTCCAACCAGGAAATGAAGGCAAAGACCTTGTCTGAGGGCTCACAGTACACAGAGTGCATACAACACACTCTGACATACACTGTGTGCTCACCAAATAGACACGAAATCATGTAAGAATTATAAATGGATAACATGGCCCTTATAGGGTGTCATGTGCTCCTAGCGTCAAACATTCTTGAAGTATTATAGTGCTAGCAAGATGAAGTAATGCCCTGAAAGAATAAAAGAAGATGCAAGATGTAATGCTACAAATAATAAATCCAAATGAGAATACAAAAATGTCATTTGAGTAGGATGGTTATAACCCTAGACTCTACAGAAATTCTACATTTAGCTAGTAGAGAAAAATTAATATCACTAAAACACATGAATCAGTTTAGCATTAGAAGGCATATCTCCAGTGTTTCATTGGGGTAATTTTCTTATATCAACTCCTTAATAATTCAAATTAGCCAAGGCAATACAAAAATCCAATTCATGGAATAAAGTGAATTCACAGTGGTATTCAGCAGCCATAACAAGCTACTCCATTTATTCTTATCTGAAAATACCATAAAAATGTTTTAGCATTTTGGTTGATGATTACTAGCAATTTTTAATTAACTTGATGAAAATATACTGATTTCTCCCAGATTACAATCTCTAATAAAATTGTTTTATAGCACCTCTCCTTAAATTATATATATATTCAATAACTTTCCTTTATCAGTATTAAGTTATTGCTGCTTCCAAATATAATTTTGACAGTAGGTTTAGTTCAGAAGATATTTAAATAACTAATTATGTATACTAAATATATTTCAAATATAGTTTATTTTTATTTCAGGCACGGGATGGCTCTTTTCCTCAAGATTATCCATATTCATAAGCAGTAATTGGTTCATTAAAATTTCTTTAATAAAATCTTAATTACATTCATTGGCTCCTTTACTTTGTTTTAGTAGAGGATGATTGTGTTTTTTTCTTTTCCTAAAAGAGATGTAGACTATCATGAAAAGAAGAAACTCAGACTGACAAGAGAAAGTATTTCAATAATTGCAAGTCTTACATCATGATAAAATCAAACATTGCCTGTGGCTATGCAAGACTTTCCTATGACCCCTTCAGTTGCTATTAATCTTTAGACCTAAAACTAAATCCCTGAACATGGTAAAGCTCAAACCAAAGAAAAGTTGGGCTGAATTCACTTCAAGTGAATGCTTTGAAAATTTTTTAATTAATTAAAAATTAACCTAATGAATAGATGAAGATTTATTTTAAACAAATCTGTCATTTATCTTATTCTGACAGTGGAAATTTGTGTATCTGAAAAGAGGAGAGAAGAAGAATGGAGGAAAACAAGTTAATTTTTTAAAAAAATCCAGGCCAACCCAATCCCATTGGGTTTGGAATGGGATGGGGCCAGTGGGATGCCCATCACCACATTATCCATCCTCACCCATTCCTACCTCAAGTCATAGGTGGATAGAGGGTGGCTGATTGAAATCTGGAGGCCCAAGACATCCTGAATTCATGCAGAATGCATGTGTGCACATGGGAGTGCAGTGTGTGCACACATGTACATGTGTTTGCGAGTGCATGTAAGCATGTATGTGCACACAGGCACACATGCAAATGTGTTCACGACTGTATGTACATACATGTGTAAATGGGTACCTGTGTGCACACTCATGTGTACATCTATGTGTATATGTATATTTGTGTCTATAATATAAACACTGCCAACTTGTCTCTGAGAAGTTATGACCCTCAAAGTATGTTTGTAAATTATGATTGTTTTTTGAGTCCTTCTAGATAGTATGTGTGATAACTTCAAAACGATTCACATGCCACACTGATTTAATATTTTTAAAAATAAAAATGTTGATTTTTTTTCAATGTGTGATTGCCTCACATGCATCCCCTACTGGGGACATGGCCAGCAACCCAAGCACGTGCCCTGACTGAGAATCAAATTGGTGACCCTTTGGTGTGCAGGCCAGTGCTCAATCCACTGGAGCCACACCAGCCAGGGCTAAAAATGTTGATTTGAATTGATGCTAAAGTTTACCAAAATGTTCTTATAATAATGAGTAGTTCAAAACAAAATCAACAAGTAGAACTATATAAAATTTAAAAGCTTCTGCCCTGCAAAAGAATCAACCAACAGAATGAAAAGGCAACCTGTGGAATGGGAGAAATATTTGCATACCATAGTTGGAATAAAGGGTTATCATCAAAATGTATAAGATACTGATAAAACTCGAAAAACATAACAACAATCTGATTAAAAAAGGGTAAAGGAACTGAATAGACATTTTTCTGAAGAAGATACCCAAACAGCCAACATGTACATAAGTAGATGCTCCACATCACTGATCAGCAGGGAAATGCAAATCCAAGCCACAGTGAGATTTCACCTCACACCTGCTAGACTCACCATTATCAAAAAGAGAGAGATAACAAGTGTTGGGCCAGATGGAGAAAAGGGAATGCTTGTGCACCGTTGGTGGGAATGTAAACTGGTTTTAGCCACTGTGGAAAACAGTATGGAGTGTCCTCAAAAAATTAAACATAGAACTACTGCATGATCTGGCAATTCCACTTCTGGGTATTTATCCAAAGGAAATGAAAACAACATATCTGCACTCTTAGTTCATTGAGACATTATTCACAATAGCCAAATAAAGACATAACCTCAGTGTTCATTAATGAATGAATTGATAATGAAGATATGGTATGCATATATATATGTTTGTGTGTATGCATATATGTGTGCATACATGTATATATGTGTCTATATATATATAGTCTGTTCACAAAGTATCCAGACATGTACTATGAAAAATAGAGAGATTTACTGAAGAAGCTACAAGATGCAACAAACAGTGTACCTAGGACAATGGCACATTGGTCCCCTTCAAAGCAGGCACCTGGGGGCCTCACATAGTTCCAATCACCATCAGCTGCCCTGTCATATTTTCCTGAATCTCATTATAGGTCTGAAATCTCTTCCCTTTCTAAGGTGGTTTTAGTTCTGGGAAAATCAGAAATCAGAGGACATCAAATCTGGCCTGAGTCACCTGACTGATTTGGTGTTTCACCAAAACTCTGTAGGAGACGTGTATGAGCAGGCATATTGTTGTGATGAAGCTGCCAATCACTGCCCATAGCTGCGGCCTTCTGAATCATCCAAATAGTTTCCACAGAGGAATGTTCAAGCTTAATGCAAAATCTGATGCAGATTCAATGCTCTACTCACTGCATCATTTTGACTATGATGGCCACACAGTACACATGCTCGCTCAACAGAATCTACCATACCCGCTGACTAGTACAATAAAGTCATTATTGTTCACATGTGTGCATTTCAGTCCACTGTCCTTGGCTGCCAGGTTATATTAATGTTCTATAAACCATTCTCATTATATTAACAACAGTTGGACTTTTCCCAGACAGTCCTCATGTATATATGCAGTGGAGTACTATCCAGTCATGAGGTAGAAGGGAACCCTGCCATTTGACAGTGTGTCAAATGATATCCTGTCATGTGACATGTGACAACATGAACAGTCACAGAGAACATTATGCTGAGTTAGAGAAAGATGAACACTGTACAATATTACTTGCACGTGGAATCCAAAGAAGGTAAACTCATAATACGAGTAGAGTGCTTGTTACCAGGGTGGAAGAAATGGGGAGCTGCTGTTTAAGGGTAAAAACTTGCAGCTAATAGATAAGTAAGTTCTGGAGAGCTACTGCACAGCATAGGGATAATAGTGAACAATACTGCATTGTAAACCACCAAGAGAGCAGACCTCAATTGTCCTCACCGCAGAGAAGAAACAATAATTGGCATGATGTGATGGAGATGTTAATTAATGCTACAGTGATAATCAAATTGCAGTGTATAAATGTGTCACATATAAATATAAGCATTGTCTGTCTTACACAGTATTATAGGTCAGTTATATCAAAATGAAAAATAAAAGTGATTTTTAAAAAAGAGCACTATGGGCTTGTTTCTTTGAGAAGAGTGAAATTGTAGAGGAGGCTGTGGTAGCCATTCTCAGTGTGTGTATAGAGGTGCTAGAAAACACTCGTGAGGGTGGTTATGAATGCTAAAAAAGAATTTTATTATAACACTTAGTGGCTGGCCTCATAGGAAATTAAAAAATAATGCATGTATTATTATTTAAAAAACCTCAGGTCAGATGATGAATATTGTGACAGAGCCTTAATGAATTTTATCAATAGAATATGAGTATTTCTAGGATGTATGTGGGGAAAATAAACTATGTTAAAATCTGAAGCTTTGTCTTACTTTTGCAAACCTTCCCTCAAGAGCAATTCATTCATCGAGAATAAGTGATCCTGTCACCCAATTTAAAATAAATCTAAATGAGGACCATTACAAAAACTAATTTTAAAAAATTCAAAAAACCAGCTGACCAGAGCAAATGAGCTCTGAGTTCCTAGCTCTAATATCCCAGAAGAGGAAACTGCAGTGACCCTGGCGCTCAGGCGAAGGTTAATCCTTTTAGCATCTGACTCACTGAATCCTTCTCATGGAGAGTCTCACCGAGATAGTTATGGGATGAAAGTGCTTTAGGCTGATAAATGTGAGGGGCGAGCCAGAGAAGAATTGGATTGTCATAGCCAATAACTATAAACTGTCATCCTGCTTTGCTGCTTACAGCTTTTGGTCCAGACATAGATTCCTTATAAAACAATCACATAGACATACAGGCTGGGGATTAGGCAGAATTACTGTCGCTCATTTTCAAAATTTGGACAGAAGTTGGTTGACTCTAGAATGAATGAGAAGTGAGCTGTTCTCTTGATTAGAAAGCAAATCAGATCTTTGTTAATACACACCAGGTGAATTTTGGTTTACTGGTGATTAAATCTACCTGGGCTCCCAGGAGACATTTTAATTTCAACTCTTGAAGTTCTTACACAACTTTGTTACAAGATCCAGTCAGCAAGCTTGAGACGTTGTCTTGTTCCAAAGCCAAAAACTGATCCTGCCACTCTCCAATATTCAAATTTTAGCAGAGGAACAAACATTAGAAGTGTAGTCCACACTGGTAGAGATCAGTATTAGCGAAAGGCCATATTCACTTACATTTTTATTAGTGCTTTAAAAAATGATTTTTACTGTTGTCTTCAGGGCCTGAGTGAATTTAAGTTAAAACTAGGTAATTTTATAGAGAAAAGATGATGACTAATTTTTTGGAAGAAAGAATCAAACTAAAGTGTGTCTCTGATCCCTCTTTCCATTCTGAGTTGAAAGATTCTAGTTTCATTAGAATCCTTCTACTAAATGTTTACAATAAAGGCTATCAGGGCAGATTCCAGTTCTGAGAAACAAGGCAGGCTTGTCTCCAATCGGGGTAGGGTAATGCAGGTCTTATCCAAGAGGGGAAGGTCATCTCATGGTCATTTTTTAAAAAAGGAAATTGTATTAAAAGTCAAAACACTCATGGACATGGACAACAGTGTGGCTGGTGATTGCTGGGGGAAGGGGAGTAGAGGGATAAATGGTGATGGACAGAGTCTTGACTTGGGGTGGTGAACACACGATTCAGTGTACAGATGATGTGTTGTAGAATTGTGCACCAGAAACCTGAATGATTTTGTTAACCAGTGTCACCCCGATACATTCAATAAAAAGGAAAAAAAATAAAGTAATGAGAAAATAGAAACAATCAATTTGCATGTGAAGGGTACCAGAATCTCCCAGCCTGAAATATGCCTCTTTGGCTTACAGATAATTTTGAGCTAAAGGTCATGAGCACCAACAGGGCACAAGTTGTCCTTCTTGTAAAGGAAACTTGCATTTGCAGGGTGTCTCTCTCTTCAATGTAAATCTTCATAAAAAACCTTACCAAACAAACTTTGTTTACATATGTCTCCTAGGCACCTTCCCATAACTTGCCTCAGATGGTATATAAGCCTAAATCAGCCACCTCTTTGGGTCACTCTCATTGGGTGCTCCCTGGTGTATGAGCAATGCACATGTGAATATACTTCTGTTTTTTTTCTCGTATTTATCCAAAGGAAATTAGTTTGTCCTTTGTCTGTCTGTACTACAGGACCACAGCTGGAGAACCTTCTGAGATGTTGATGTCGGATAGTAACCATCTGTGAAAGTCATGGGTTCATGTTTGATCACAGCATTTTATAAACAGACCGTAGAATTCTGCATTTCTCAATCCCCAAGAGATAACAGTTAGGAATATAAAATTGGGTTTGCTTGTTGGTGTAGCCTACCTCAATGACCTTGGAAATTCCAGAACCTTGAAAAAAATGTCACTAAAGCACTCAGATTGATTTTTATAATATCTAGAAACTCTTCCTAACAGTGACTGCAGTTAAAGATTATGTCTTCTTATCTGAACATTGTCATATTCTTGTTTGTGCTAATAAAAACAATTGCTTATATTTTGGTTGTGGTTTTCCATAGTTTTGTGCCTCCCAAATTATATGTGTTAAATAAAGTAACTTAAGTTTGCCCCTTTCATAAATGATGGTGGGAGCAGGGAGAAGGGAGGGAAAAAGAGGAGAGGTAGAAAGAGAGAGATTCGAAAAACATCCCCATTATCTGATGATTTAAACACAAACCCATGGAAGCTGAAACCACAATAATTTCTTGTCCTGGATTAAATGATCCTAGGACAGACTCATTTAACTGTTTGCTCCAGGAAACACCTGCCTCTGAAGCTCAGACTGAATTAATCAGCTTGATTACCAAAAGTAACAATTTGCTTATCAAAAGGCATTTCAAGATGCCTGCCTCACTGTGCCATGGTTCCAAAGCTAGTTGTTATAAACTCTACTCCATCCCAGTTGTTTCCTACGTTATACTACCCACCTTAACATCACTTGGCCAGGGTCCCATGGCCTTATAAACACGCTACCCAATTTCCCCTCTACCACTGTTGGTTCTTTCAAGGTAGCATTCTCACTTACTTCAGTCTAATAAAACTTAGCTAGATCTACTGTTTTTTTCCTGGTGATCTTTTTGGGAGCTGACAGTTGACCAACCTTGTGAATTACTGAAAAATGAGACAATAACTAACTTCATCTTTGGTACACATAGAGCAAGCCTGGCAAATGCCCGAACCTGCATGGCATCCATTAACCATAACTGTGACTTTGTGTGAGCCATAATGGGTGTTCAGCTGTTTGCAGCTCTGGTAAGTAACTATAACCTAAAAGTAACATAACCCACACACTTCTTGCAGGGCCCAGGCTGCCACTGGAAGCCCTCTTAATGGCCCTACAGTGAGGAGGTACATTGTGTAACCTTGCATGAAGACAGAGAAGGCTCCACTCAGAGGTGAGATCATGTGATATTTCAACACCTGGCTTACTTCACTCAGCATAACGTTCTCCAGTTCCATCCACGCTGTTGCGAAGGGTAGGAGCTCTTTCTTTCTTTCTGCTGCATATTATTCCATTGTGTAAATGTACCACAGTTTTTTTGACTCACTCATTTACTGATGAAAACCTAGGCTGTTTCTGGGGGTGGAAGAGGTAGGGAAGAGCAGAGGGAGAAATGGTGGGACAACTGTAAATGAACAACAGTAAAAAAAAGGGAAAAAAAAGATAGCGAAGGCTATCACCTTGGGGTTTTCTCATCCTACAGGTAGCACACCCTCCTCACCCCTCCTGAGGGAGTCAACATCAGGACTCCAGTTGAATTTGTGGAAACACTTTTAGTTAAGAATTCCTGGAAAGGAGACAGTTGGGGACACTCTTCCATCCTGGGGCCATTTTAAAGTCTACCCTTGGTTCCAATGGCTCTCAAAGAAAACCAGCCTTAATGATGACGTGGTGGCAGAGAAGAGGGACTGCTGGTTCTCAGGGGTAGAGGTTCTACATCCACTCTCCCCTAATCAGGGCTAAAATAAGTGCTCACTGAATGGATAATAACCGAATGAATAAATAAATAAATGATGTTGTTGGGTCAAGGATCTCAGATTTTCACTGGGAATACAAAATAAGATCATCATGGAAAAAACAAACAAAAAACAGCTCCAAATATGTCACTTTTGAGTTCTTGTACACTAGGGTCTCTGTAATTACCTTGCATGTATTAACCCATACAAACCTTCCACCAATTCCATTTTACAGATAAGAAAACTGAGCCAGAGAAGTTGAGCCACTCACTGAATGGCACTGCATTTGTAGGTGAGAATGAAGATCAGGCAGGAGTCTCACCACGACACATGTGAACAATCAGACAAATGTCAGGCACATGAATTTGCTACTTGAAATTGGAGAGAGGTGATGGGGCTGGCAGCTTTGAAGCAGCACAGATGA
Organism: Sturnira hondurensis; assembly: GCF_014824575.4. Lineage (NCBI taxonomy): Eukaryota > Metazoa > Chordata > Mammalia > Chiroptera > Phyllostomidae > Sturnira > Sturnira hondurensis. Next base: position 15,719,223 of record NW_028087015.1, read on the forward strand.
GCACAAGAGAAGGTTCTGCTTTTCATCTTTTGCCAGTTTCTTTTTAGCCTCAGGTCAGGTAGCTTGGGAAACTTCAAGAAGTCATTTGAGTTCACAGAATGAAGAACATTTAGTTTTGAAACAACTTTCACAAATAATTTTTCTTGCAAACCCTTAATTTTGTTGACCTCTATTTTTAAATACACAGACATGGAAAACACTGAATAAAAACCAGACTGAGAGGCAGGGTAATTTTAAAACTAAATTTCTTCCTCTATCCACCACACTAATTTCAAAAGTAGGTCTTATTTACAGTTAAATTGAAATTGTCTAATACTGCTGTTCTACCATAATAATGGCAATGATAATCATAACCCTCATTTATTGAGCTGTTACCATGCCACATGCACTGTTTTATTAAATCCTTTCTCCAATTCTGGGAGAGAGGAAGTGCTATTGATTTCATTTTACAGATTCAGAATTAAGATTTAAGAGGTTACAAAAATCTCCCAAGGACAGCTAACGAACAAGAGAGACACAGCTGGGACATAAATACAGTTTCTCTCAGATAGGTTATTTTTCACGGAAAATATGATGGCAGTAGATAAGAACATGAAGACTCAACTATAATCTCTGCTGATCACTCTCAAATTTATATTTCTGAATTTCATTTCCATAACTCCAAATTTGAACATGTGTTATTGCATATTTTCCTCCAGACAAATTTCCTTCCCCCTCATAGTCCCCAAACTAATCTGCTATCCAAAGCAGAGATTCCAGGAAACTTTCCTTTCTTTGTACCATCTCTATGGTTTTAATTTTTCAGCATTCTGTGAGTACCTATGAAAACAAAGTATTGCTAGGCACTCTGGGTAATATATAGTAAATTAAGCAGCATCTTCTCAGGGAGATAAAACATATATGTTTATAATGAGAAATAAAATTTACACTCTAGGATTGTCTTTGATAGAATTCATTAACTGTCAGAGAGGGTGTGCTGTGACATTCAGGTGACAAAAGGTCACACAGGGAGGGGATCAAAGAAGGGTCCATGGAAGAAGAGGGTCTTCAGTTGGCCCTCGAGGGAGAATTAGTTAGGGAATGGGACTGAGGCATTGAGGTGTGGAGAGAGAGAGAGACCAAAGGCTTGCAGATATGAATACACAATGGGTGACACTGTTAATGTCCGTGGGTCCAGCTATAGAGTAAATGCCCCCTAAAATGTTAACTGGATAAAAATACATTTTTCAACAATCAAATGGATAGTTATTGTTTGGACAATCATTGCCTCACACTAGAATGGTAGTTATCTTATTGGCCGTGGGGAAATTAAGAAAACACTCATGCACAGTCTCCATTTCGGTAAATTCTGATGTAAGTGGTCTGTGGAGGCCCCTGCCACCAATACCTTTTTTAAAAGTAGGCAGAGTGAAGAACCAGTGGCAGTTATGACATCTCAGCCCAGGTAAATTTAAGTGAGTTCATCAATGTCAGCTTGTCTACTGTGACTTCTTTCCGATGAATACAGAAAAACTATCTGTTAGGACTAAAGGGAAGTGCCTAGTGAGTTTCATAATTGGAGATCTTTGTGCTTTGATATCATGACCTGACAACTTCACTCAGTCCTCTACGTGTTCATTTATTTGATTATTCATCCATTCACTAGACATAATATTCATTGTGTAGCAGACCTGTTTCCCACCTAGTGAGCAAGCCATCTAAGAATTCATTTTAATCTTGGCTAATGTAATTATAATGTGCTTTGGTGTGTTCCTCCTCGGGTCCACTTTCTTTGGGACTCTTTGAGCTTCTTGGACTTCTTGGAAGTGTATTTCCTTTGCCAGATTGGGGAAGTTCTCCTTTATTATTTGTTCAAATAACTTTCCCACTTGTTGCTCTTCCTCTTCCCCTTCTGGTACCCCTATACTTTGAATGTTGGAATGTTTAAAGATGTCCTGGAGGTTCCTAAGCCTCTCCTCATTTTTTTGAATTCTTGTTTCTTCATTCTTTTCTGTTTGTTTTTTTCTTCCTTCTGGTCCACTCCATTGATTTGAGTCCCAGTTTTCTTCCCATCGCTAATGGTTCTCTGTGCATTTTCCCTCATTTCACTTAGTGTTGCCTTCATTTTTTCATCTAATTTGCGACCAAATTCAACCAATTCTGTGAGCATCCTGATCACCAGTGCCTTGAACTGTGCATCTGATAGGTTGGCTATCTCTTTGTTGCTTAGCTGTATTTTTTCTGGAGCTTTGATCTATTCTCCCATTTGAGCCATTTTTTTGTCTTGTTGTACCTGTTACGTAGTGAGGGGCAGAGCCTTAGGTGTTCACATCGTAATTACATTACCCAAGATTAAAATGAAGGAGAGAATCCTAGAAGCAGCAAGAGATAGGAGACAGTCGCCTACAAAGAAATTCCCATCGGACTGTCAGCTGATTTCTCAAAAGAGACCTTACAGGCAAGAAAGGCATGGAAGGAAGTATTCCAAGTCATGAAATGCAAGGACCTACATCCAAGATTGCTCTATCCAGCAAAGCTTTCATTTAGAATGGAAGGGCAGATAAAGCGCTTCTCAGGTAAGGTCAAGTTAAAGGAGTTCATCATCACCAAGCCCCTACTACATGAAATGTTAAAGAGACTTAGTTAAATATTAAAGAGACTTTTCTTAGTTTTTATCTAAGAAAAAGAAGATAAAAACTATGAACAGTAAAATGAGAGCAAACTCACAGTTACTAACAACCATACCTAAAGTAAAAACAAAAACAAACTAAGCAAATAACTAGAACAGGAACAGAGCCACAGAAATGGAGATCACATGGAGGGTTAGTAACAGGGGAGTGAGAAAGGAGAGAGGGGGGAAAAGGTACAGGGAATAAGTGGCACAGCTAGTAGGTAGAAAACAGACAGGGGGAGGGCAAGAACAGCATGGGAAATGTAGAAGCTAAAGAACTTATGACACATGGACATGAACTAAAGAGGGGGAATGTGGGTGGGAGAGGGTGTGCAGGGTGGAGGGGAATGAAGGGGGGAAATGGGGCAACTGTAATAGCATAATCAATAAAACATATTTAAAAAATTCAATTCCACAGACCTGGGCCGATTTTGGCACAGTCCCTCTGCACAGCTGTGGAGACAGTGGTAAAAGGACAGCAGTGGTCTCCAGCCCTGAGGAGCTTTAGTGGGGCCCCTGAGACCAGGGTGTCAAAAGCTCTTGTAAAAGTCAAGTCAGGCAGAGAGAATATCCTATTTAGAAAATTGCGAGGGAGGTCTGTATGGCTAGACAGTATTTGGGGTGGGGTACTGGGCATGGCACCCTCTCCATCCATGCTTAGCTGAGTGTTCAGCAAGGACTAGATAGTTAAAGTGAGGACTTCAAGAAGAGAGTGGGTTGTAGATACTCTTCCAGTTTCAGACTCAAGAGAAACCTCTATGCTTTTGTTTCTAGGTGTCTAGATAGGAAAATTGATGTTCCATTATAAATTCAAGGCATCTGGTTTTCCATGTCCTACCAGTTCCCTATCTACTGCACCATGATGCCTAATACTATCTACAATGAAGACCCCCATTGTGCTTGAAAAAAATCTATACCCTGTGCTCAATCTTCCAGGTACCTAAGCCCTCCAGCTTGCAGTTGGGCTCAGCCAATGGAAGGATCAGCAGGAGATGAGACAGCAGAAGGAGGGAGCTGGGGTGCTTCTTCTCCCCACAATCCACATCAGTCATCCCTTGGGGCTGATACCCTCTGTGGTTAGATCACATGCTCTCCATCCACATGTCTTGAGCTCTGGAAATACCATTTCCTTCCACTCTTTCCACCAATCAGTCACCAGCCACCTCACCATGCAGGTCAGTCCCTTAGCTCTGCCCACACCTTGGGGAAGAGGCCCTTCAGGATCCCTGAATAGGGTGCATAAACAGGGGGCTCATGCTAAAAAGTTTCCGTTTTATCCACAACTAAAGTGGGACAGCATTAAGTCATAATATCATAACATGTTTTATATGTTATGCTTTTCTTCAAAATGGTTCATTGCTTTCTGGCACACTCACAGCTAGAAAATAAGGTGCAAGACAAATTCCCAATTGGTCACCCAACTACAAGGGTAACTTTTTAAAATCTTTTCAAAAAATTACTATGAAATTTGCCTAACATGAAATTAACCATGTTGACATGTGCAGTACATTCACAATGTTGTGCAACCATCACCTTTACCTAATTCCAAAATGTTTCCATCACCCCAAAAGGACAGTTGGCTTTTAAAGCCATCAGTCTGAAAGCTTTCAGCAGACAATGGGCTGAAATGAGGTCAGAAGTGAGCAGACCAGTGGGAAGGCTATTTCCGAATTCCAGAGGAGAAATAATCTAGTCAGCAGAGATGGAAGTGGCAGAAGGACTAGATGTAGGGTGGGGGCACATGGGAAAGTTCTCACCTTGAACAACAGAGATGAGACGGCCTGGAGGGCAATGCATCTCGAAGTGTGGAATGTGTTAACTTGGCAGTGCCCGTGAGGCAGCCCATGGAGACGTCAAGAGGCAGCTGGATGTAAGAGTCTGGAGCACAGACCACAGATATAAGTTTAAAGCCCCCCACATGGTATTTAAAGCTGCAGGACTGTTTGAAAGTCACAGAAATAGAGTTTAAATAGAGATCCAAAGGCCCAGGGCTGGTCTTAAGCATGCCTACATCGAGAGTCTGGTGGTGAAGGCAGTTTGGAATAAAGAAGAAAAGCACTATAAAAATTTTAGCCTTGGGAAACATGATTCCTTTTGAGTCTGAAAGGAGGCCTCTTCTGTTAGTTGCTGATGTGTTTTTTTAAAATATCACAGGTAATCTGAATGTTCAAGTTCTCTTTTTATTATGGGCATTAATAAAAAACTGAGCCACAGGTCTCATTGAAACGCATCCGTTTTAGGCCCATCATTGGGTTGACTGAGAACAAGTGGAAACGAGTTATTCAGTTGATCATCATGGCATGTATTCAGTGACTACAAGCAGAACAAATGACACGAAGGAACAAAATCACTTAGTTTAGGTATTTCCCGAATCAAAGCCGTCGCAGCACAGCCAGAGCATGGCGAAGCGTGCATAATGACAGGGCCTCTATTGTGACTGGAATGCAAAGTGTGATGGGATTTTCGGAAAACAATTTAGGAAAAGTGACAATCTTGCTTATTTAAATGCTCTGTGACATTTGGCATTATTTATTCCGGTAAAATTACAGAATTGATACAATGACTTTTAGAAATATTGTTGAGTGTGCTGAACACGTGTAATGCATTTATCTGTTGACTAACCCTTAGGTTAGTATAAAAAATACATTGTTTTCTGAGAACTGAAGGCAATTTCACTGAGTCATTCTGCCAACACTGGAAGTTTTATGCTTTGTCTATTTCAAACTGCATTTCAGAATGTGTCTGTTCTTGACACTAGCAATTTCTCCATATGAATACGTAGCATATAAAATTCCCTTTTACATGATAGTTAAATTTTATCAACTGCATGTTCCCCCCAAATGCATGTTTTGACATATATTTTAAGTTTTCTAAGATAATAATAGTGTTATATTTTCTGATTATAGTATTAACACATGGTAACCTTAAAATCATCAGCCTATTAAACAGGGACAAAGGATAAAGTAAAAAATAATCCACCTAGACATAATCAGATTTAGGGGGAAATGCTTATGCATATTCCTATGCTCATCATATACTCACATGTGTCACTTTACAGAAACAGAACCACAGCACACATGCTGGTTAACTTGGTTTTTTGCATTCAACATATGTCATGGCCATATTTTGGTATCAACAAATGTCTAGCTGCATCTTAATTTTTAATGCCTGGTAGTGTTCTATTTGATGGACCATTTTCTTCCAACTGTATGTATACCGATGGACATTTAAGTTGTTTTTATTTATTTATTTATTTTTGCTGACAATGGCTGTTAGTTGTGATGTTTTAAATGCTTTCTCTATATATTAACTCATTTGCTCTGAAGATTCTTTTAATAGCTCCTCAATATACATTCCTAAAACCCAAATTGCTGGGTAAAGAGTTTGCATGTTTAAAATTTTTTATTTTAGAGAGGGAGAAAGGAAAGAAGGAAGGGGGAGAGAGAGACAGAGAGACAGACAGACAGACAGACATCGATTTGTTATTTACACATTCATTGGTTGATTCTTATATTTCCCCTGATCTGGGATCAAACCTGCAACCTCAGCATATCAGGATGACTCTCTAAGCAGCTGGACTACCTGGCCAGGGCCAAGAGCTTTCGCATTTCGAACAGGAAGGCATACTGCCAGATGCTCTCCGGGAAGGCTAGTCGCCTGACCCTGTCACCAGCAGTGCCTGTTCTGCGGCCCCTGCCCGGCTCTGCGTGCCAGCAATTACTTTCATCTTTAGAGACCTAATCCCAAGCACCCTGTCTCCTTCCTGTTGGCATTCTTCTTAATTAAACTTCTTATGAGCATACTAGCTGCCTGCATGTTGTTTTCTGAAGTGCCAGTTCATATTTTTTGTTATTTTATTTCTCAGTTGGTCCGTGAATGGGACTAAGCACATAAATAAGACTATTAAAAGTTGCAAAGTTGTGAAGACCCTGGAGAATTAAGAAGGCATCAGAAGTAGTACTGATGCTTACAAGCATTATTTGTGTATCTTATTTCCAATCTGTGTTATTTGTAACCCTTAGTCTATTGACCCTTGCATTTCAGTTTTTTAAAAGAAGATTTTATTTATTTATTTTTAGAGAGAGGGGAAGGGAAACAGAAAGAGCGGGAGAGAAACATCAATCAGTTGCCTCTTGTATATGTCCTGTTCAGGGACTGAACCTGTAACCCAGGCATGTGCTCTGACTGGGAATCGAACTGATGACCTTTGCTGAATTACACCAGTCAGGTCTCACTTTTTAAAAATTGAGTTTATTGGGGTAACATTGGTTAACAAAATCATACAGGTTTCAAGTATACAGCTCATCAAAACATCATTGCCAATGCACACTGCAATGCGTGCCCATCGCCCAGAGTAAGGTCCCTTTCCACCCCCATTCATCCTCCCTGGGCCCTATTTCAGCTCCTCCCACCCTTCTTTTCCTCTAGCTGTCACCATAGTGCTGTCTGTGTCTATGTGTGTATGTATTTGCTTATTCCCTTCACCTTCTTTTCACCCAGTCTCCCAGTCCCTTTCACTTTTAATGGCACTTTTTAATTCATTTGTTTTCTGTTACTAATTCTTCTTTTTAAAATTCAAGTGACATTTGTCTGTGTGATAGTTTTCAACTGACATGATTTTTCTACTTTGTGTCCTGGTAGGACCAGATTTAAACAATTAAACTAGAATGTGTAAAAAGGCTTTGGGATCCTGTAGCCAACAGACATATGAGATCTGTCAGGAATAAGTCCAGCCATTGTTAATAAAAGGAGACTAGTTTGCATGACATCGATGTAACCTGGCAGCCAAGGAGAGTGGACTGGAATGTGTATAAATGAACAATGATGACTTCACTGTACTAGTAACTGGGGGTGGTAGATACCACTGAGTGAGCATGTGTACTGTGTGGCTGTCACATTCAAAATGACTGAGCGAGTAGAGCAACGAATCCACACCAAATTTTGCATGAAGCCCTTGCTGGTGTAGCTCAGTGGATTGAGTGTGGGCCTGCAGACCAAAGGGTTGCTGGTTCGATTCCCAGTCAGGGCACATGCCTGGGTTGCAGGCCAGGTCCCCAGTGCGGGGCACACAAGAGGCAACCACACATTGATGTTTCTCTCCCTCTCTTTTTTCCCCTGCCCCTCTCTCTAAAGATAAATAAAATATAAAAAATACAAATAATTTTGCAAGAAGCTTGAACATTCCTCCATGGAAACTATTCAGATGATTCAGAAGGCCTCAGCTATGGGCAACTGGTGATTGGCAGCTTCATCACAGCAAAACACCCACTCACACATTGCATCTTGTGCAGAGTTTGTGGTGAAACATTGAATCACCCACATGACTCAGCTGCCCCACAGCCCAATTTGGTGCCCTGTGACTTCTGGATTTTCTCCAAACTAAAATCACCTTTGAAAGGGAAGAGATTTCAGACCATCATTAGATTGAGGAAAAATATGATGGGGCAGTTGATGGTGATTGGGAGAACTGTGTGAGGTCCCCAGGTGGCTACTTTGAAGGGGACTGAGGTGTCATTGTCCTTTGTACAATGTTTCTCATCTCTTGTATCTTCTTCAATAAATGTCTCTAATTTGCATATTACATATTGGATACCTCCTGGACAGACCTCACATCCATTGTTGACAATGGATATTAACATTTATCCACTATTTCAACAGTAGACACTTCTCTGTTGCCAGAGGCTAAGGGCAACAATTGACTAAGCATATCCATTGTACTTTCAGGTTGAGGGCAGTAACATTGGTGTGATCAAAAAGCAGGGTGAATTCACTCATGAAATAAACTCCTACTTACCTATCTAGTCATTTCCATCCATCTCCACACCACTCTGCGAAGCCCAGCTCCAACAATGGGAACTCAGGATCAGTATTATCATAATTGGACTCTGTTGTTATGACTCTGATTCATAATTTCTAGCTTAAAATACCACATCACTTTCACCTTGAAATACCACAATGACTTGACTGTTGTACCACTTCTGTTTATCCCAAACTATGCTAAAAATTCATGGTCTATTCAAGGATCTAAGTTACTGCTTATTTGACACTTGACTTTTATAACAGAAAAATCAATCAAGATACACACACAAATAAATGTACAAAATATATGCGTTGTAGATGCTTAAGAACAGCTTTTACCTATCATGTCCTGGAGACTAAAACAATATTTAGGGGAAGTGAGATTTTGAGGCCTATCATTTCTTTTGCTTTTGCTCAGAGCTATTAGATATACAATATGCCCTCATTAAACTACATGATATTTACTATTAATGTTCATATGATCCATTTACATTTTGAAAAATATCTTGCAGAAAAAACCTTTGTAGTTTTTCAGATTGAGTTGTTCTTTATGCAATCATTAGACAGCACTATCAATTATTGCTTTGAATGAATTATGGTTTGTGATGATAAAACCATGTCATTCGATGGAAGTATCCTCAATTTCAGTATAAGAACATGTGCCCCAATTAATCTGAAAATGATGTCACATTGTTTATATCAGATATAAATATGTGTGTGTATACACACACACATGCACACACACATACACACACACATTAATTCCTAGTAGTCACTAGCATGGTGCTGGTGATGGTGATGATGATGGTGGTAATGGTGGTGGAGGCAGTGGAGGTGGTGGTAGTACTGGTGGAGGTGGTGGTGAAGGTAATAAAGGAGAAAAGCAAGAGTTGAAAAACACAAAACACTGGCCTAGAATTAAAGCTGGGTTTATGTCGTTTGAGATGGAAGTGAGATTTCCCACTGCCCACTCCAATCCTTGGCACACCACAGAGATGTTAAAATGCTGTCACCCTGGATAACTCGCACAGCGAGCTCTCATGATGAAACCAGAGACAAATGAACAGTCAGTGCACAGGAGCAAATCTGCCACTGTTCTAACCTTCCTCTCAGGAACCTGGAAGAAGGACAGAATGGTGGTTACCAGCGGATATATCTGTGACACGCAGACATAGATATGCAGCTCAACATGGGGGAGAGTGGAATTGAGGTTCCAACAAATTAATCCCGGGGGGATTCATTGAGCTCCAACTATGTGCTGAGTCAAGAATCATGGATACAAAAATGAATATGACACTTTCTCTGCCCTCGAGGAGATAATATCAAATCTCTGCTTTACAATGTGTATTGGAAACCTGTCCTATCACCAGTGGAGGGGAGTATGACCACTAACACTTCTTGGTGGAAGGTGGCACCAACAAAATGAAGGGATGGGCAAACGAGGAGTATTTGAGATGAGAGAAGTCAGTAAAGCCTAGTAGAATTTTACTCTTTTTAAAAGTGTCCATAAAATTATATATTTGTAGTATATAGATTTTTGTTGTTAAAATTAATTAGAATAAGAGGACTCACATTTAATCATTTTAATGTGGAAAAATATAACAATTGTTGCTAACACAGTGTACAAAGAAGACAAATGTAATATATTGTGGATCTTCTTTAAATCTAGCCATTAGGAAAACCTGTGCTTAAAAAAAGGAGAGAAAGAAACAACTATGTCTTGCTGGTCTTTTTGAGACTCTATAACTACAATAGTTTACACATTCAAAATTCTTATTTAAAATTAGCCCACAGAGATAACTCATGTGTTTTACAATTATTTATTAATTATGGAGTTAGTATATTTTTTCATAGCTTGATTAATTTTTCTTGATTTCAGATGGCCATATTTTCCTGGATGGAAACATTTTAACATAAATCACAGGACATTTCTTTTTGAAGATGAAAGCAGAACATTGTGCTCTATTCTTTAAAACCAGGCTACCAATTTAAAGCTTGAACTATGCTTTTAAATATAAGTATTTACATATACAAAACACAGGCATTCTATAACACTTCCAATTTTTTATGCAAAGAGATGTTTTGTTACAAGAGATGTGGTTTTAAAAAAGATGCAGTATTTTGACCTTCACTCCTAGAAGTAAGTCTGAGGACATTTCGTCTAATTTACACCTTCCCAATAAGGCTTAATGTATTCCCAGAGGTTGTAAACCTGTATAATATCTACCTATCTACCTACCTACTTTCCTGTCTATATAGTTGGCATGGGGAGAGCATGCATTTATATTCCAAACTGATTCTGTTTAAATAAGAAAGAACTATTGGTTGGGGACATGCAATGTTAGACTGAACGTCCCCTTCTCATCTCAGTGTAGGGTAGTGACGATGACCCACTTCCCCTTGCTGGGAATCATGAATTACGGACTCTGCTCTTTGAGGAAAAAGAACACTGACCATGGAAAGAAAGCTGAGCAGAGGTCACTAATTACGTAACTAGCAAAGAAAGTAGGATAATATGGGCTTAACATGTAACACATCCATTGTGAAGGTTGAATTCTAAATTAACATTGAAGCATTAAAAGGAAAAAAAGATACCCATGACTGATTTAGGACTCACTTTTAAATGTACCTTGAAGCATAAATGATGCTCGTGTGCTTGACACAGTGGAGAACCTTTGTACCAGGATGTCTGCAAGGATGCAGGCTAGTCTATTAATGCCCCTGACCCCCCAAGGCAGGTACCACCAGTCCGTCCTCCATCTCTGTTCAAGAGCTTAGCTGGCGGGACTTACTTGGACCTGCCCCTTCATAGCAAACCTGCCAGTGTGAGCTGGCTCCTCAGAGCACTGACCTGAAACACGCCCACTTATATAGGGGTTCCTGTGCAGTGGGGTGACGGGTCACATCTGAGCCGACACTTCCATCCACTGCTGAGTTCAGACAGGACCAGTGCTCTGGCAGCCTGGAGACAGGGGCTGGCAGGCCCAGGAGGTGGTTCTGGGGAAGAACTTTTGCCCTGTGCACTGTGGGTACCTGGGTGCATCTGAGGAGGTGAGGAGAACTAGGAAGAGACTGGCAAATGGGGCGGGGAAATCCTCCAAGGAGAGAGAACTGATGTGAGTGAAAACCAGTCACCAGGTATCATGAGCAGGACGCAGAAATGCGGAGTGTGGCCTCAAGGACCATAGTGGGAGCCATGGCTTGAATATTTCCCCAGTCAGCCATCAGAAAGGCACCAGGTAAAGATGGAAAAAACTATTTTTGTAATGCCGGGGGCATATGCAGCACTGTGAAGGGACTCCAGGACAAATTGTAATGCAAAGGGCAGTGGGCCTTTCTTGTTCTCTGAGCTACAAACTGCTTCCTGACGTAGCCTCCTGGAGGCTCAGGGCAGACACCTGTGGGGGTACTTTGCTCACGGAGCAGCAGGTGAGGCCATGACAACCAGCAGAGCAGTGCATGCCATGCCCAGGGAAGCAGCAGCAACTAGAGGGGGAAACTACAAAGCCTTGTAGCACGGTGGAGGTTCCTGCTAAGCCCAGTGTATAAAACAGACACATAAAGGAAGCTGGGAACAGCAGTTCTAATACAGAGTGGCAGACAGGGCTGTGTGAGCAACATAAATGTGTAACAAACACAGAGGCTCCTTGAATGATGTGTGTAAGTATGCCTCTATGTGTGCTTGCTGGTATGTCTGTGTTTGTGTGGGCAAGTCTGCATGGCACAGGCATTCCTTATGTGTGTGTGCATGCTTGAGTGTGCATGCTAGTGCTTTTTATTTTTCAGAGAAGAGAAATGAATGGGAGATACTTAGCATTTTAAGTAGATTTTCCTTAACTTCAGCCTCTTTCTTGCCCCATCTATGTATAGGTAAATTTATTCTACAATCCACAGACACTCTCAAAACTCTGAATGCAGGTGACTGCCCTCCACTTACCTCCTCCAACCTGTAGTGCCTGTTTCTCTCCCAAGGATTCAATAGTTATTTGCAAAAGAAATGGGGTCATATATGACCCAGCAATCCCTGTTCTGGGTCTCTCCACCCCAAAATTGAAAACACATATTCATTAAGATATATGTACACCTATTTCACTCAAACATTATTCACTAGATACAAGAGATGGACAGAACCTAATGCCCTTCAATGGATGACTGCATAAAGATGTACCATATATACAATGGAATACTACTCAGATATAAAAAAGAATACCATTTGCAACTATCTGGAGGGATCTTAGAAGTCTTGCGCTAAATGAAATGATTCAGACAGAAAAGGACAAGAACCATAGCATTTCACTCATTTGTGGAATATAAAACAGAAAGCAAAAACCTAACAAACCAACTCAGAGACCCAGACAGCAGAATGGTGGGTACCACAGGGGAAGGATGGAGATGTAGAAGGGGGCAAAAGTGGTCAAATTGCTGGTGATGGAAGAAGGCCAGACTTTGGGTGGTGAACACAACACAGTGTGTGGGTGATGTATTATAGAAATGTACACTTGAAACTTATACAATGTTATTAACCAATGTTACCCGAATATATTTAATTTTTAAAAAAGAATGTTGTAATTAAGCAAAAAATAAAGAAATTGAGAACAGTTAGAGGGGAGGCATGATGCTAAGAGGAGCTGTGGGCTGGAGGCCTTGCAAATTTTACATCAGACAGACTTTCTGTGGCCTAATGATATTTTAGAAAGTGATTTGCATAGATATAGCTGTTTCCATAGCAACTCAAATAGTGTTATGTAATACCACGGCCCTAATGGAAGCTTTAGCAAAGCTACCTAGAAATGGCGAGGGGACTCCCTAGAGGTAAAAGGACTTTTAATAAGACCCTGGTGTTTGGAGGTCCATCAGCAAACTGCAGAAAGGTATTCTTTGCCTTTCAAGGATGTGTGGCTTATTTAATGAGACTTGGGCCTTGCTTCCAGGAGAAGTCTCATCCTTGGATCACATGATCATTTCTTTTCAATCCTATTTTCATCAGGTTCAAGTTAAAAATACCTAATCATGCTCAATGTGAAGTTTATACATGACAATACAATTTCACATCTGTGTTTACACACTCCAATAGCCAAGTTAATAGCAAGGGCAGTTTTGCAGAAAATTATTCAATTGACAGACTGATTGAAAATCCTAAAGGATTCATGTTCATCGCATAACCACAACTGTGTCTTCAGCCCAAATGTTTACTTCCTGTTAGTTTAACAAGGCATTAGGAAGCCTCCTGCAAGTGTCACAGAAGATAAAGTAAATTTACACCATGATGCCTATACAGGTCCTCGATGCAGGATGCATGTGATCCAGTGTATATAAGCGACAACATGTACCAGTAAAAACCTCCAGGGCCAACAGCTAAGAGGAGGTGTCTCCATCACCACTCACCCTTGCTCTGGGAGAGGTACCACGAAGCTGAGGCTCCACAGCCAAAGCAACTGTATTTAGTTTTCTTCTCTCTTCTTAACTCTCTCTTTTCTTTCATCATCCTGAACATGCTTGGAGCCAATATAAAATTAAACATCTAATCCATCCAGACTATGAGAGCACTTAAAATCAAACAAAGACTGATACCAAAACCAAAACTGCTCCAGTTAATATCCAAGGCTTCTTTGTACCACTAACATTTTTTTACTGCTTTGGACCCCCATTTCTCAGCCTCAGATTTCCAAGCATATTACTACTTCTCATTCAACTTACAGAGAAAGAATTTTGAATAAAGAATAAAAGATGGAGGACAATCTTCTTAATCTAAAAAAAACCTCTTAACATAAAATATCAGGAACACAAGTAACTTTTCTTACTTTTGATACTTCTGAATGTAAATTTATGGTTTAATATAAGTAGACACTTGCGCCTTGACTTAGGATGGGGTTATGTCCTGATAAACCCATCCGAAGTCAAAAAGGCACTTAATACACCTAAGCTACCAAACATCAGAGCTCAGCCTAGCCCACCTTAAGCGTGCTCAGAACACAATCTCCAAACCACTGGCAACACAGTGCACTGTAGTGTATTTATCGTTTATCCTCCTGACCATGTGGCTGACTGGAGCGGTGGCTAATTTCTGCTGCCTGGCATCATGAGAGAGTATTTTCCACATATCACTAGCCTGGAAAAGATCAAAATTCTAAATTTGAAGTATGGTCTCATATGAATGCAGACGGTGTTCACACCATCATAGAGTCGGAAAATCCTAAGTCAAATTATTTTAAGCTGGTGGCCACCTGTATCTGAAAACCAGACCAGAGTGAAAGCTCATGTTTGATTTTAATGAAGTGACTGCAAAGATAAGCTCTGGATACTCTATTTGTGAACAGATGAGTTTGCCCCTTGAAAATGGAACTGAGTTTATGAATTAAAATCCATTTTCTAAAAAATCAATCCAACATGCATGGCCGCCAAATGATAGGCAGGGTGAGTGGCTCTTTGGCTGGCATGAATCAGTGATGAAATACTACTTGTGTTTGTCATGGGATGGCTGTGTGCGAAGTACTGCCAACTTTGGTGTGCAAATTTCTGTGTTTTAAAAGTAGCGATTTAAAAAGTTCCCAAACTTTTAAGTTGGGCAACTGTCATTCATGCAATACATTAATTGTTGCTCACTACTGTGAATTAATATTTAATTTGGGCCAGTTTTCTCTCATTGAAGAGAACAATGTTGACCCTAGGAGTACTTCTACCAACATATGTGTGGAGTAAGGCGAGTTCTGTGGAAAACTAGCAAGCACCATTCTCATAATTCCCTTCCCTCCAAAGGCACTCAGCTCCTAGAGAGGTATTAAAAGGCAAGTTTGCATGGAGGAGAACAGAACCCTTCGAGGCAGGCAGCAATAGGCCTTGATGCATGGAAGGTCAAAACAGCAGACATACAGAAGGGACCTACTCTGCGTGGGAGTCTGTGTGCAAGTGTGCACATGCTCAGCCACACATGCTAAGTATGACACAGTAAAATTTATTCCATGAAAGGAGCAGTGATTCTATGAGGATGTATGGGGGATTCGCCCCTACAACTTGCTCGCCTCATGGTTCATTCCCTTGTTACCATCATGTGAAAGACTCAGGTCTGTCGACAGCCACACCCTCCTGAAGGCACCCCATCTTGTTTGAAAGACTCATGTCCGTCTTTAAAACCCATTACACATATGACTTTCTCCATTAAGTCTTTCCTCATCTTAATTGAGAATTCTCTTTCTTCTAAGCTCCCCTGGCCCTCTCTCGGTGCTTACTTTGTGGAAGAGTTATCCATATGGGTACCCTCTCTCACACTTGATCGATAACTCCCTGAGAACCAAACGCATGTCTACATTATTTTTTTTATGTCCACATTATTTTTATATTTTATTTTGCCCTCACCACCTTACACATTTTGCTGTTCAGACACAGAGTAGAGCCCATAGAAAAGAATGAAGGTGGACAGAAAAATCAGCTGCTAAGGACAAAGTACTTATTTTTCTGGGACTAGAGGTCTCCACAACACAGGTCCCTGTGTCAAGAAATCATTTCACAGAGATCATTTTTCTGTGAACTCCCTTGGAAGGACGCCTAGCTGCTGGCACACGGCTGCCGTGTTGGCAAATATCCCACAAGCCATGATGGGCAGCCCCTGGGAGGAGCGAGTCACCGAGTGAAACAAACGAAGCTGACGCTTCACCCTGCCAGGTTGAGTTCCATCCTCTAAGCAACAACCAGGAAGGACATTTATTTTGAACATTTCATCAGCAGCAACAAATAAAAACATCTGTTGGAAAGGAAACCAGGTGTTGGGCAGGAGAGGCAGAGATTCTTTCATCCTCCCCTCTTCTCCAGCATCCAGTGGGGATTTCCACGTTGTGTTCGTTAACACTAGTTAATGTAATTTTTGTGATAATTGTAGAGCAAATAGAGCAAACTCTCAAACATAATTAGAGAAAAGTGTTTCTAATTAACTTGTAACTAGTGAGTCACAACGTAGAGGCACAAATCAGTTATGCATTGTCAGACCTAACAAGTAAATCACACTGTACATTTCCATCGGGCAAGTAGAACAGAATGCACTCGGCAGCACTTTTCTTTGAACCTTCAGAACATTTCGCACACCTTGAATTCCAAGTCTACACAGGTATGCTTCATATCGTCAGCACCAGTGATTGTGGAGACTGGAAATGAGGGCGACCTCAGTCTGATGACACTACAGTTAAAATGGGTGATGGGCAGAAGGCTCGGAGGGGAGTACAGAGGTTCTGATGGAACCCAGGAGGATCTGTGGGAAGCAGAGGACCACGACAGGTGCAAGCCCCACCCCGGCGAATGGTGCCATCAGATAGTGTTGCTTATTCCTGACTGTAACTTAGGGGACTGCTACAGACGATTTCTGCTATGTTTGTTAGAGGGGACTTACGCTTTTTTCTCTCCCACATAAACAAGCACATTTGGTCAGAGGTAACCTTAAATTCATTTTAATATGCAAAAAATAATAAATGAGCCATTTTTGGATAATTTAGTTATTGAATACTATCAGCAACAAATTATTTTGGTATCTCTCAAAACATGTCCATGCCTCCTAACCCCCCACCACTTGGAGGCTGTCCATCGTGGTCCATTGTTGTCCCAGAGAGACAATGTCCCTCTGGAGACAACTCTCCAGAGAGGGTAGAAAGCGACGTTCTTCAAACACGCATGATTGTGAGAATTCCCAGAGAGCCTGGGTAAAAATGTAGATTGCCAGGTTATTACCATGGGGACTTGGGGCCCAGAACTCCGGAGTTGATCAGGGGGAGTTGGAAAATCATTGTGTAAGGCACGCAGGACATGGAAATAAATCTAGGGAATGGGCCACCCAACAGCTGTGACCCTGAGCACCCTCCTTTAAATCTCGCCTCAGAGGACCGCTGGCTGTATCCAGGGCACCCAGCACAATGACTGAATTTATCTATCCCTTGCTGGGCTACAAAAGTGCAACGAATACCTTGATTCTCAGGTTAGGCTCTTTGTGGAACAGTAAGAATATAAAAGGCAGGAAATAATGTGACATATCAGCCCTAGAAACAGCCATCCGTGTCCTGCTTTCTGGCATGCGACATAAAGCAGGCTTCCAAGGCTGACATGCTTAGTCAACAAGTCAGTATCTTACCACCACATAAACTGGTATGAACTACAGCTCCTTTAAACACATTGTATATCAAAATGTCTTGCTCACTGGAATATAGGTGCCACCGTCTTGGTCATTAATAAGAGAGCCACACTGTAGGGAAGGATGATCTGTGACTGGGAGGAGTCTGGGTTTCTGAAGAATGTGGGCCAGGGAGAAATGATCACCCTGGCACATTTAAACTCTATACCTCATTTACGGGAAATAGCAAGGAACTCTCCTCTAAATCAACACGCCATTATTTGGGTCTTTTCATTTCTTCAAGCTGAGCTTCAGTCCTATCCCTTGCTAATCTCCTTAGCCTGCTTCATTGGTTATCATAGCACCTGCCACTCCCTGAAATTACAGCTTTACTGTCTGCCTTCTCCACCACAACACAGCCCCCACAAGGTCTCTGAGTTTTAGGCTTGAAACACTCGGCAATGGTTCTGCTAATGGATACTGAAATTATGCTTAATGTCTTCATATAATTCCCTTATTTTTATATAAATTAACTGAAATCCAAGACCCCTCCCAACTGTGCCCTTTCTTTCTCACCTTCTCCATCCAGATCCCTGGAACACGAGCATTAATTATCACCTGGGCCTTTAGGACGAGCACTCTAGGGATGGTCTATAGCCATAGGGTACCTGGGTATTCATTCACCCTTGTATCTTAAGCATCTAAACTTCACTGCCACAGAGCAGACGCTCAACTAACACTTGTTTAATGAATGAGATACACACTCTACAGAGCTGCTTCAATCTTTAGGACTAAGAGTGGGGGTGGTGAGATACACACTCTACAGAGCTGCTTCAATCTTTAGGACTAAGAGTGGGGGTGGATAGGAAGTTAATGAGGTGAATTTCTTAATTGGATTAGACTCAGCCTAGCTGGGGAGAAAACTAGGGATCAGAGCTAGTGCTGAAGATTATAAGTTTTTGCCCTTTGCATTTGGACATAATTGGGCTATCTGTTATAGAGAGAAAGGCTATCTCAACAAAATGCTTAGCTCCTGCTTTGGAGAGGTGAACCTGGCCTCTGGGTTGTTATAGAGAGAGAACGCTAACATATTTAAAATGACAGGACATAAGAGCAGAATCTGCATCTCTGTAAAAAATTGTGAAACACATAGCTGGTTAGGAGACGAGTTGGGGTCAAGAGGCAGATCAAACACCACACTTGTCTCCTCTCCCCTTCAGGGATCCATTAGAATTAACAGCAATGGGCTGCTGGGGAATGATTCTTCCCCAGACCTGCTCTTTCCTGCCTGTGAATGGAGCATAATTAACGTAACACAGTCTCTCCTACCCTGTCTCATTCCTTCTCCGGGAGGGAGAGGGACTTACCAAGTAATTTGTGGGCATGAATAGCTTGGTTCAACTCTGCCTTTCCTCCTCTTGGGAATGCGTGGCCCCCAGGAACATGGATTCCCCTGGTCTTGATGGGGTGTGTCCTAGGGGGGCTGGCAGAGGAGAATGAAGGCTGCCCTGACCCAAATGCTACCTGTGCATGCACGGATACATCTGCCTAATTCTGGGCAAATAGGCCTAGAAATGGACCGCCAGCAGTACTTATTGGCCTCTAGCAATAATGAGAGAGTTGAAAATGTGGCTTCTGCCTTTATTTTGTTCAGAATTTGGCAGTGGAAGAGAGGGTGCAATAGAGGTTCTACAAACTAAGGCCTTGGGGCCAGCCCCCTACTTTTTCACATAAAGTTTTATTGAAACATAGCCACAGCCATTTGTTTACATATTGTCTACTGCTGTTTTCTCCTAATATAGGTAGAATTGAGTTGTATCACAGACCTTGCAGCCTTCAAGCTAAACTAGTTACCATTTAGAAACATCTGCCAACTCTTGTTCTGGAATCCAGAGGAACACTGAAAATGCATGTTACTGCTAGAGCAATGCTTTCAGATTGGGGAGCCAAGGGAAAGTAAAGGGCAGGCAGGGTTCCGTTCTAGCAAACACTGCTATCCATACATATGTTCAAAAGCAGTGTGTCCACCTGAAGAAGTGGGTCTAGCAGGTCAAAAGGTAGAAACTCAGCTGAGCCATCCTGAAAGTTACAGGGGACTGGTAGAGAGAAATGAACCACAGAAACATACCCCATCATAGCAGTCCGGGAGGGGAGGGAGAGGAAGAGGGGGATCTCAGGGCCTGGGTTCAAACAAGCATGGAGCACAGGTGCTCCTGGGTGCACAGGTTTCAGCAACACCAGGAGCAGCTTCAGCTTGGGAATTTGTTGAGGTGATTCTGCAGCCTCTGTAGGGATAGATGATCTCATGCTTTCACAGTACAAAGCAGAGAAATAGCTGGTGTAACACAGGATGGAGGGACGCCTGTTTAGCAAGTAGATAGTGGAAGGTGTGTCATCAGCACACACCCTCTGTGTGCCAGCATCTAAATGTTGCAAGATGACAGCAATGTTTACAATTCCATTTTCCTGAAGAGCAGACAATATGCGTGGATGGACTCATGTGCCCTTGAACTAGTCAATCCATAATACCAAAATGAACTGTTTGCTGGGATTGTTCCTTCTGATTCAATTTGAGGTCAGATTGTGGACTGTGGAAGACAGGCACCAACAGACTGGCCTCGCCTGACTAACCAAATCCAAAGAGATCTTCATTTACTCATTTGTCCTCCAATTCTGGTTGGCAGAATAATGGTCCTCTAACTGTTTCCCCATCCTAATCTCCAGAATCTGTAACTATGTTGCCTTCTAGGGCAAAAGGGACTTGAAGATGTAATTTAAAGATCTTGGGATGGGGAGATTATCCTGGAGATTATCCTGGATTATCCAGTGGCCTAATTTAACCCCATGTGTCCTTAAAAGTAGAGAACCATTGCTGACAGCAGTCAGAGGGAAATGTGTCTATGGAATACTTATCAAAGATGTAATATTGCTGGCTTTGAAGATAGGAAGTAGGTCACTAGTCAAGGAATGCAGAAAGCCTCTAGAAGCTGAAAAAAAAAAGGCAAGGGCTACCCCCTAAGGTCACCAGAAAGGAACACAGTTCAGCTGATGTGTGATTCTAGTCCAGTGAGACTTGGGTTGGACTCCTAACCACCAGAACTGGAAGAAAATTAATTTGCATTTCTGAAACAGCAAATCTGTGGAAGTTTGTTGTAGCAGCAATTGGCAACTAGTACAGACTCTACTGAGAGGCTACCGTGGCCTCAGCTGGAACTGGTCTCTAGGTATAACTGTGTGTAGGGTAACTGCTCTTAGGGCTTGGAACGGCTTCTTTTCTAAAGGGGATGGGCACGGGCCAAGGTTTGTGAACA
Source organism: Sturnira hondurensis (assembly GCF_014824575.4). Taxonomy (NCBI): domain Eukaryota; kingdom Metazoa; phylum Chordata; class Mammalia; order Chiroptera; family Phyllostomidae; genus Sturnira; species Sturnira hondurensis. The sequence goes on from NW_028087015.1 coordinate 15,740,071, forward strand.
CCCTGAACAGTGAGACAAGTGGGAGTTGACACTGAGATAATGCATCTGTTGAGGTCCTGAAAGTGTGGCACCAATTCCAGTGTGAGGCAACTCCACTTTCTGAAGAAACCAGACCTTGAGGAGGCATGGAGAATCCTTCTGGTGAAGACGGTATAGAATAAGAAAGTTGGAAAAAAATGGTTTTCACACTTTAGTTAACTCAAGAATTGAGGACTTTGAACTTAAACACACAATGGCAAGAGATATTGATTTTTAGACTTTAATTCCTTTGAACTTTAATGTCTTTGGACTTCAACATGAAAGTGGATTTGGGCTTTGATTTTTAATTCCTCTTTGGAAATTTGATATTTGGTGGGGTTTACATTAAAATTCAAAGCATGTCTACATCGCTGGCATTTCATTACTGGTGTGTCTCTACTCATTTGTATCTTTATGATGCTGTTTAATTTTGTTACACACAAGGACTCCTAGGTTATAAAGCCCCATGAAGATGCAGGAAAGGTTATCTCAACAAAATGTTTAGCTCCTGCTTTGGAGAGGTGAACCTGGCTTCTGGGTGGTCATGGAAAATAAGGTAAGAGAAAAAAACAGGCTGGAAGATGTTAGTGGGGAAAATGCTTTTCTGTTCCAATGTCTTCTCCTATTAAGGGTGTTTAATTAAAGTTACATCAAAGACTCCATTTGAAATAGTAAGCCTATACTTGGCTAAGAGACTGTAAGTGGTGCCTCCAACCTAACTTCTATCAGCAACAGAGATAATATTTAGCAATATTTATACTTTGTCTTATCGAACTGATCCAAACTCATATAGAAATATACCCTTTTTAAGGGACATAATGAAATAAAGAAGAGAATGAGCAGTGAAATACAGGAGTAATTGAGCAGTGAGAACTTTCACCACATTTCTGCAATATGCAAAACAAATGAAGGTGAGTTGGCAGGTAAAATCTGAGGAGAAGCCAACACAGCCCAGGATATGCAGAGGGGACTCTGTCCTGATGGCCAAATGAGGTGGCTAATTGTCCTGGTGGTACACTAAGAAAGACTCATGCTCAGAGAAGGCACCTCTCTGTTGTTCTCTGCATTCATGTTGTATGCAGAAATGAGAAGGGAGGCTACCGAAGGGTGATTGACTGAAGAAAACAATGGCCCGCCCTGTCACTCTCCACTCCTACCGAGGTGAAGAAACTACCCAGCTGCCAGAAAATTACTGACTCCTCTCTCCAGACCACACAAATAAGCAAAATAAACAACTGAGGAGAATATTTCCCAAAGAGGTTGACTGCACTGGGGGAGAACTAAAGAGTTGCCATGGAGATCTGAGCATTAGAGAAAAGTCTTCCTCGTGTGGGTACTACAGGGACTCCCCATCACAGAGCTCACTCCTTCCTACCAGCTGGAGTCAAGCTCACCATTAATAAGCTTCACCGATGCACACAGGGCTCAAATTCTTTCTTTCTCTTATCTTAAAAATGAGGGTCTCTATACCTTTAAACTAAGCCTGCAAAAACAATAAGAAAGAATCCTATAAAAGCAAGTAGAAAAAATATGACACCAGAGAGAAGTGAGATGATTCATGATAAAGAGAAAAACAAACCTTAGTTTTAAATAATATCCTTAGAGAAATTCAAGAATAGTTGATATTCATAAAATAAGAACAGATTACTAAAAATAGCATAGAGTTCTTAGATTGAAAGTGATGGTGGTGGTGATGATATCTCCCTAGATTCCTGATCCCCCCAAACCCCTCACAGACAAGTTGAGGGAAATTCTGGATATTGGAAAAGTCTCTCACAATGTATGATAAAAAGGCAAAGGGCTCCAAATTATATAAAAGTGTAATATAGAGAAAAAAATCCATGAGGTCAGAATCTGACAAATAACAATTCCAGAGAGGACAGTGAAAATGGACATATTCTTAACAAAATAACAGTGCAAACTTCTGACAGTGAAGGTCATGACTCTTTAAATTGGCAGTGTCTGATACCAATGATTTTTTTTTAAAAGGCACAGACTTAGATATATCATCACAGACTTTTATAATATCAAGATTCAAGTTAAATTATAGACAATATTCATTAGAAAAATAGACATGTATGAAGATTTAACACGATATTTTCAAAGTTTCATCTTCTAAGCATCTTTCATTAAGAAATGTATAAGAAAGTAAACCAAGAAAGAGGAAGGCATGAAATCTGGGAGACATGAGTTCCAACCCAGGAGAGCTGTGTGGCAGGTCTAGCAGTCGGTCATCCAAATAAATGTGCCCCCAATACAGAGGATTCTAACAGTGAGAATCTTTGAAATTGATGATGGTTGAACTCTCGAACAAAGTTATGTGGACGGGCATCACAGCTGATGGAGGATCCACTCAGATACAATGTAGAAATGCGCTCCTTTGACAAGCATCCCGTGGGACCCACGTGGGAAAATGTGATTACAGAGACATGCCTGGATCTGCTCTTGTACCATAAGGCAAAGGCTGATCTCTGGCTTTCAAGTTCTTGAATCAAGTTATAGAAAACCTTGGAAGATCGACTATGGTTACAGAAGAAATAGCAAATACAGTCAACCCTGACAATGTGGAAGTCAAGTACAATTACAGAGGTTGTGAATGTAAAGGATAAAAACATGAGAGCACTAATATCCTTATCTTACAAAATGAGTGCTAAGAGATAATGTCTGTGTTAGATGGAAAAATTGGAGACTTAATTTTAAGGTTACCAATTAAATTTGCAAAGGGAACAAAGAGAACGATCCCACCACATGACTATGGTAAGAAGAAGACAGCAACGATGAAAATGAAAAAAATCGTTCTCCATCATAATAGAAAGTCAGTATGAAAAGCCTATAATAATTGATTTGGAGTAAAATAAACATATTGTTTAAAGACATGGAAAAAACTAAAAACCAAGGGCAGAAACAACAAAAGTTAAGGCCGAATGCTTCTGAGGTATCCAGGAGTACAGAGAAGGCAGGGGACTGGTGGTGTTTTCATTATAAGGGTTTTATACCACTTTATTATTTTTTTACCATATATGTTTATTACTTTGAAAAAAAGGAAAGAAGACAATGCATTTAATTATCACTCTTGCTGTTTCCAATGCTTCACAAAAATTGCTTTAAGAAGATGCATTAAGAAATCAGTAAAAGGCAGAAAACTGTTCAATAATTTTAAAAAAGAAAGAGATCAGGCTAATGTGGACCTATTTATTTTAAACACAGCAATACCATAAAACCCTCATCATTCTGTACTTATTTGCATTGCTTTATTTCTCTGACGAACAAATGTGTTTGCTCACCTCTGGGGAAAGGAAAACGACAGTCTGGATTTAAATCTGTATTAGTTTACCAGAGCTGCCGTAACAAATTACCATGGACTGAATGATTTAAATCACAGAAACTTTATTGTCTTGCAGTTCTGGAGGCTACAAGTCCAAGATCAAGGTGTCACCAGGGTTGGTTCCTTTGGAGGGCTACAAGGAGAATCTGTTCCAGGCATCTCTCTGAGTCCTGATGGTTTACTGGCAATCTTTGGTGTTCCTTGACTTACAGATATATCACTTTGATCTCTGCCTTCCTCTGACTGCATCTGTGTTCAAATTTCCCCTTTTCATAAGGACACAAGTCTTATCTGATAAAGATTCACTCTACTCTAGTCTCCTAACTTAACTAATTACATCTGAGTCACATTTGGAGGGACTGTGGCTCAGCACTTCAACCTATGAATTTTGGGGGAACATAATTCAGCTTATAACTTTGGAGACTAGGCATTGACCTAACATTGACCTAACTTCAACTGACCTAACATTACTAAGTAAAATAGTGAAACTGAGATTTGTTTCCTTAAATTAAAGGAAAGACTATTTTGGGTCTCTGAAGTACAAGGTCAAAGCATACACTCTGCTGTCAGAGACATGGCCCTCTGAAGGACACTTCCTTTCAACTGAAATAAAACTTACTGATTAAGTTTTATGCTTCAATACAACCTGCTTTATTATGATTTGTAAAGCACTCTGAAATCTTTAGCTGGGCATTTCAAAATTTAGGTTGATTATTTCCGTATTTACAGAGAGAAAAATTATATTAGTCAAGCCCAAAGGACATGCAGCATTTCTAATCAAAGTTTATTTGCTTTGGGGTATTTCAAGTCATGGCTAGCATATCGTGGCTTCAAGTGAGTTTTAATAAAATTCTGATCATCATCTCACAGTAATTATTGCATAGGAAGAAAATTATTTATTACAAGGCCTAACGGGCAGTATCTATTCTGCCGTGAATAGATATTGCAGTGCAAACAGGCAGCTGTTTTTTAAGTGTGTGTGTTTGGATTGAATGTAAATGTATATAAATACTTCAATTTTAACACTTTATTATTGTTCAAACAGTTTGCCAAGGAATACTCAGTAAATAATTTAAAGCTCTGCAAGATCATTTTGTTCTTTTGGGCTTCTATTGCCTAGAAATTGGCCCTCGAGGTTCTCCTGGATATCTAACCTAGATCTAATCTGAAACCTGGTTTATAAACATGCTTGAATTGTTAAAAATCAGTGAGATGCTTCTTTTGAATGTTTGCTTATAAAACATCCTAGTTTGTAAATATCTAGAGAGGAATTTAAAGCCTCTTAGGCACTGTGAGTGTCTCAGCACGCTTGTTTCCTTGCCCTTGCTAACAAGCAGGAAGGAGACAGCAGCAGAGAAACCCCCTGGGTCCCAGTGGGGCCCCTGTCATCATGCCCTGAGTCCTTACTCCTTGCTGGACTCTGTATTAGTTCCACAAAAAGGTGCAAGGAAGTAGTGTTTCTTCCTTTACATCACTATTTTTTAAACTTACACATGAATATCTAACCTGCTTCCCAAAGGAATGTGAGGTGGGGCATCGTGACAACAGAAGCCAAGGGAGCCTCTTTACTCTTAGGCGTGATTCCACCCCCAGGCCCATCGACACCCTTGCTGCTCATCTTGTTAAGGTTCCCAATGTGGACATGTTCCAAAAGGGACCTCCCTTTTAATGTTTAGCTGCCCGGAATGCACGGGTGGGACAAGTCACAAGAGGGGCCGGGCCCACCCATCGCAGTGGGTGCTGGTGTCCACATCAACGGGGCTGGGCCAGTGTGCGGTCACCTAACCCCAGTCCAGCCCAGGCAGAGGTCCAAGGCTTAGCACACACCTGACCCTGCAGAAATCGAAAAGCATTTGAGAAATGACCTTTGTTCTTCTCAGAACGAGCAGAGAAGAGGCATAGGTACTCCCTCTGTGTATCAAGTATTTACATCTTTCCTACAGCCAAAATTCCAGGAAAAGAAACCTCTTGACATTTGGAAAAGGTTATCTGCCTTTGATGTTTCCCAGTGAGGTTCATGTAAAAATTTTTGATGTTGCCCAAGTGCATTGTAACAGGTGATACCCAGAATCTGTCAGGAGCAGCCAAGGCAACAGAGTAGACAACCGTCAGTTCTTTCACGGTGGCTTCAAACATCGGGAGACACCAAGCCTGCTGCTATGGATGGTGTCGTGGGACAGAGGCAGTGCTACCATTGCCTTTCAGGGTTCAGCTGTCAATCATCTCAACCTTTTGCATGTGGCTGAGTTTCCTTGGCAATGAGATGAGCCACCACAGAGGTCTGTATTGGAGCAAGTGGAAATTTTAGTCAAATCCAATTCTTTTCCAATCATAAAACCGATGCATAAGTAAAGAGGAGAAGGTCCCCTTTCAGCTCTGTTGGCCCCACGTGATCATTGGCAAGTTCTTAATGCACAGAAGGACTGGGAGGTTTTTCATCACTCACACTGAATCCTTTCTCTTGCAGGCATTTCTAATTTAAACACCACCCAGGAAAATAAAGACGGTGTTCACGCTGTAATTGCAGGGAACATTTCCAGTGATTTAACTCATTCCAAACTATCCTACACATCCCAATATGCGAACAATAAGTGTTTGACCTTCCCTGACCAATGTCATCCCATGTTCATTGTGAAATATGACTTTAATAACATCGTGACCCTGAACGACTACTTTTTTTTCCATGAAAACAACTCTTCACTTAGAGAAAGAATAAAATGTTCAGGGTCTAGTTCTAATTTAGCTGAACATGTGAAAGAGACATGACAAGGATCTCAAAGGGAGTAAATTTAAGAAAATACATTGACCGTGAGTGTCTTGAATCAAGACTGAACAAATATTTGTACCTCCAGCTCAAGTAATGTGCTCCTCAGACAAACACATGCACATATAACTTCATCAGCACAGCCACAGAGAAATCCCAGAGCCAAGTCAGAAAGCCAGTGGAATCCTGGATAATTAAAAAATCCATTTTTGAGAGCTAAACTTGCAATCCACTGGCCAAAAACTTGCTTTGCTGAGGTACTCTGATGAACCTAATACCGCCTAGAACAGCCATGTGTACAATCAGGAAGAATAACCCGAAATCCATGTTGAGGACACACCAATGTTATTAGCACTTTAACAAGTGAAATGTGAGGGATGATAGCACATGGCTAATGATTACAGGGTCCACATGTGTCCCAAGAAAGATATGTGTTAAACATGTTACATGGTCTTATCCATATTTCCTGAAGGCTCTAAAAGGTGGTTACTGCAATTATTTCTATGTTACAAAACTCAAAAGTTTTATAATTATGGAAAGTCTTTCATGTTCACTATTGAAAAGTATAAAACCTTGGCACATTGTAGGCATAAATATTTTATTTGAGCAATTAACTAAGTATGATAAGCTCACTGTTGTTAACCACAGTATAAACTAGAATATATACCATATTGGCAATACAGATACTTTGTATCATTATTAATGCCATTCTAAGGATGGTCTGTGGGTATGATAAGATGCTGAACTACTTCTAAATCAAACAATAAAGACTGAAATATGGTGACAGGATATTAGTGAGGGACATGCTGATTGGCGTCTAATGATTTAACTTCATCGGTCCACGTGTATAACGTTTAGTATGCTCTTAGTCATGTGTTTGGTCATTTGCAAACTTACTGGAACTGCCTGCATTGATAGCCCTCGGAGAGGCCTGGACTATATTATTTGCTAGCGCATTTGCTCACATGCTAGAGAATGAAAAATTAGTCTTGAGAGTCAGCTGGGCCGATAATAAGGATTCTAACCTGTGACCAGCTCCCGGATCTCCAGGTCGGTGGTCTTGCGGAGCAGCCTCACCAGCGCTGGGATGCCGCCGCAGTTTTTCAGAGCAATTTTGTTGTCGTCGTTGGCCTTCCCATACACCAAGTTTCTCAAGGCTCCACAGGCACTACGGTGGACTTCCGTCATCCGATGATCCAACAGGTCCACCAGGAGCTGGATGCCTCCTTGTCTCCTTATCTGAAAGAGCAAAGGACACACCGTGTGCCTTAGGGAGGAAGATTCCAGGGCTCCTAGCAAAGCAGTTTTTTCATGTGAAGTAGCTGCTAAAGTTAATTGCACTGAACCGAATTAAAGTGCAGACACGAAAAAGAAAACAAATATGTGCTCTAGTTAGATTTTATTCCATTAACTTGCTTTAATATCCTACTGATAACTTGCTTTAATATCCTACTGATAAAAATTCAAATGCATTTCCTTTCAAGCTATGGAATTTCAGAGGGGTGGTTTTAACTTTCTAATGGGTGTCTCAGACACATCTCTCTATAATAATATGCCACATACTCATGGCATGAAACAGATGGAGGACCAAGAGAATGCGTCTCATCCTAAGACTCACCGCATGCAGCATTGATGTACAGAGTGTTAAAACTATGCTTAATAGGAAAATATCAAAGAACCATAAGCTAAATGAGAAACCAACAGAATTACTGCAAGGATTTTCATCTGAGAAGACATGGAAAATGAAGTCACTCACTATGAGAGACCATCAGAACACCGAGACTAAAGTGTGTTATGCTTAACTTAGGTATGTGGTTAATAACAACAAAAAATCAGTTTTGTTGGCTTTTAACCCATTTGATTTTTTAAAAGCTTTCATTTATTTATCTTTAGAGGGGAAGGGAAGGAGAGAGAGAGAGAAACATCAATGTATGGTTGCCTCTTGTGCATCCTCTGCCGGGAACTGGCCTGCAACCCAGGCATGTGCCCTGACTGGGAATTGAACCTCGATTGGTTCACATGCCCACGCTCAATCCACTGAGCTACACCAGCCAGGGTCCATTTGATTTTTTTAAGTGAATTAAAAAAAACATTGCAATGTGTTTTTAGGTTTTGTTATCTTTTCTATTCTTTACTTTTTAGACCAATTTAAAAATTTAAATTAAACCAATTTCCTAGTTAACATATAGACTATTTTGTGGAATTTTCATTAGCAAAGCTGTATCTGAATGTTTCTGTATTTGTATGAAAAAAATTAAATGACTCATCCAGTAATATCATTTTCTTTTTGTAACATCAACATACCGCAGGGATTGGAGAATTATAATTCGGCATGAAAGAATAAATTTTGCACCTTTCCTACTTAGTTTTCTTATTATAGAAAACTCATTCATCTTACAGATGTGTCAGGGTGCATGGTTCAGCCCTCCAACTCCTTCACAGGTACTGTGATTCTACTTTCTCTGTGAGGCTAGCCCAACCATACTATTTAAAACTGCAGTCTGAAACATACTCCACCCCAATTTAGCCTTCTTGTTTTACTTTAGTCTCTTACAGGATTCTTCACAGCACTTGTTATGCTCTAACTTCTTTTTTTGAAGGATTTTTATTTATTTTTTTTAGAGAGAAGGGAAGGAAAGGAGAAAGAGCAAGGAGAAACATCAGCGTGTGGTTGTCTCTTGTGTGTCCCCTACTGGGAACCTGGCCTGCAACCCAGGCATGTGCTCTGACTGGGAATCAAACTGGCGATCCTTCGGTTTGCAGGCTGGTGCTCAATTCACTCAGCCACACCAGCCAGGGCTAACTTCTTGTTATAATTGTTGTTGTCTGTCTTCTGCTGGAAGTATGTTTTTGGAGGGCAAATCTCTTGGTTGTATTCACTGATAAACTCTATCCCTATCCCCAGTGTAAGACCAGGCACAGAGTAGATGTTCAGTAAACGTTCACTGAGTGAATTAGGAGGGAGAGTATTTTACTTGTTACAATAGTATTTCTCAGATTAGCTAACACCCAGCTTTTCAAAAATGAGTAATTCCCTTTTTGCACCCAGCTAAGACCAACTCTGAGGGCTACAGAAGACCTTCCACACCAGCTTACAAAAGAATGAAGGCCTGCACCACTCCCAGGAGATGGCCATCTGATGAGAAAATATCCCTGTAGGACGTATTTTCAACCATCTACAAAATGAAAAGAGAAAAAGTTGCAATGCTTAGATCTCACAGACTCTAGGTCTGCAGAAAGCGTGAAGGTGGTGTTTCGTGTATTTTACCTCCTGGGAGAAGAGGACCAGGAAGGAAGAGGGAGACCGTGGGTCATGAATTCCCTGAGGTGCCTGCACAGCCTGCGGTGGGGGCGGGAGGGGGGCGGGGGGAGAGCACCCAGGGCTGTTGCTAAAGAGATTATTGGGTCAATATTCAACAGAGAAAATGGATCAGAAAACAACTTTTTCCCAATTTACAGTTTTACCCAGTACCTGCTTGGCACCCACCTAAGACAGATGAAAGTTTGTACCACTGTCTATATGTGTCTCGGACATATGTATGGGTAATAACCACATTGAGTTTGTTATAATACTTCAGGAGAGATATTCCACTGTTATGAAAGGTTCAACTATGAATGTCATTTTCTCTGTGTGTGTATTTGCATGTATGTGCTTTTCTTAAAAATTGTTGGGGTTTAGTTATTTTAATAATGATGAAACCATTAAAAAGAGGTAATAAAGCCTTTTTTACAATTAACCAAATGGTTATATATTAGAGCAGATGGTACAGTAAATCTATTTTATCTATATATTTGTAGCTATATATTAGCTGTACTATTTATTATAGTTAATATTCATGGTAATATAGTTCTCATTCATACAACTTGATAAATCAAGCTATTAAAATATTATTCCAGAGCATTAAAAGGAAAAATGAATTCAAAACAACAGCAATATCAATTCTTAGTATTACAATGAGAACACAGTGCATTCAGTGTGACCCTAATTAATGCCATTTATCTAAATTTATAACAAAATCTTAAGTTCTATTTTAATCTGTTTAGAGAAACACAAATAAGACGATAAACTTTCCTTTCTGCTGATGGGGAGGGGGGAGGTGCCACCAGATCATCACACTAAAAACTTTTGTTTTCTTGGGGTGGAATTTTACCTAAGAATGTGACCATCTTACTTAAGTTCTCTGAGGTCAAACAGCAGCCAGAGCTGCTATTTAAACACTCACGGATGTGCGGTGTGCTGGCCAGGTCCTTGGCTCTTCCCCCTCCTCTGGCTCCCCTCTCCCAACCCTGAGGTGGACTTCCAAGTCTCTGGCAGATTCTTTGCAATACAGGGTTCCTGGGTGGCTGGTGGAAGGGTTCCGAACACCGCACTCTTCACTTTCTGCTTTTCTCTGGGATTTTTTGCTTTTCTCCAGGACCCTCTATCCTTCAATTTTTCCTCACACCCACTCTTCTAGTTTCTTCTTGTATCCAACCTTAAACCCTCCTTATGAGATCCCAAACCTATTTTAAACATGAATAAGGTACAACATCTCTGAAAATCTACCAGGGAAAATTCCCTTGTTTGAAATGGCGCCTTTACTTCCTCTCCCACTAAGTGGCAAGCAATCTCCCTTCCATTTCTCCTTCCAGCTGATCACTCCACAGCCAACAGACAGGCCCTTGTTTTAGCCCCCACACTAATATCCAAGCCAGTTAGCCCTCCCTCGTAACCTTACTCCCCTAATTATCAGCATGTGACATTCTCTAAATGTCAAATCTTAAATGATTCTAGGTTTAGCACTATTAAAACAAATCAGTAAAATTCTATATATCTAATGCATGTAAATATAACAAAGTGGACTGCACTAGAAAAGTGTCAGTCATGTGGCAATAAGTTAATAAATATTTATCAAATGAATGCAAGAATGGTGTAGTTGTTTTTCACCTGTTAGTTTCCCTCTCTCTAACTCTCTTTTAAATTATTTTAATAGACATCACTTTTAGAGCAGTTTTATGTTTACAACAAAACTGAGCCAAATGTACAGAGTTTCCATATACCCCTGCCTACTCCTATCTGCACAGCCTCACCTATCATCAGAATGACACTTTTGTTATAACCGATGAACCTACACTGATACATCATTATCATGCAAAGTCCACACTTTAAATTAGGGTTCACTTTTGGTGTTTTATATTCCAGGGGTCTTAACAAATGTATAATGACATATATCCCTCATTACAGTATCATACAGATAGTTTCACGATACTAAATGCTCTGTGCTCTGTCTAGTCACCCCTCCCTTACTCCTCCCTAACTAGTGGAAACCACTGATCTTTTCATTGTTTCCACGGTTTTGCCTTTTCCAGAAGGTCACATAGTAGGCACCATAAAGTATATAGCCTTTGCAGATTAGCTTATTTCATCTAGTGAAATGCATTTAATGTCTTGCTAGATAGTTCGTTTCTTTTAAATGTTGGATTATATTCCATTGTCTTGATGTAGCACAGTTTATTTATTCATTCACCTACTAAAAAACATTGTGGTTGCTTTTCAGTTTGGGGCAATTATGAATGAAGCTGCTATTAGCATCGTTTGCATGTATTTTGTAGACCAGAGTTTTCAACTTCTTTGGGCAAATACCTAAGAGCACAATTGATGGATTGTATAGTAGGGGTATGTTTAGTTTTGTAAGAAATTACTAAACTGTCTTCCAAAGTGGATGTATCATTTTGCATTCCCAGAAGCAATGAATGAGAGTTTATGTTGCTCTGCATGCTTGCTGGCATTTGGTTTTGTCAGTGCTTGGGATTTTGGCCATTCTGATGGGCTGCAATGGTATCTCAGTGTGTTTTCTTGTCTTTTAAGCTTGACTGTTTGGTTCAGATTTATTTACATTACAACAAATGACTGAATAAAAACAATCAATGCTGAGGTACACATAGGGAAGCATAGCTTGACTTGGATTTAAAATGAACACATTTCATACCTGCTACTTTCCTGGACTTGGTAGGCTCGGGGAATGAATGGGAGGTGCTCTTCATACCTAATCTGAGTAGACAGTCTTAAACTCACTAATTCATTTACTATGCGATTCTCTGATAACTGGTCCACTTTAGTCAATTGTTCCTATATCAATAGCTCTCATTTCTATTTCTGTTTAGCTGTGAACTTCAGACAGAAGTTCAGAACTTCTAGACAGAAAGAGAAAGGAAGATGGGAGCTGATGAACCCCATACCCAGAAAAATGGAAAAGATGGGTTAACCAATCAAACAAAGCAAAACTAGGCTTTACTGCCTGTCCTTTCCGATTGTTTATGGGAATCTGTTTTTTCTTTTTTTGGTTGTTTACAGAAAGGCATTCTCAAACCTGAGCAAACAGTCTATCGGGGAAAGGCTGGGTATGTGTGCACAGGGTCAGTGACTCTTACCCCGTTTGTCATGAGGGAGAATGAAATCGGCCTTCACTCCTCCGCCATACAAACCATTGTTTTAAAGTGTTTTTACAATTTAAACTCTGGAGCTAAATGTATTTAAAAATCATTTAAGAGTAGGATGCAATGGTTTTCTTTCTTATTCTTTCCTTACAAGACAAAAATATACATAAACCTTTTTAAATCAGAAAACAAATAGAGGGACAACTAAATACAAGAAAAATACAAGTTACATGATATCAGCTATTGCAACAAATGAGGCCTTACCACTTACAGAATTTGTTACTCTTCACATCTGCATGTATGAAGATAAAATATATTTATCAAGGAATTATATATTATCGTTGCCTTGATATGAACAACAGTGACACATTTAGAACATACCCAAGCATGAGACATTTGTAAGTTCATGACCGTCTTCATAACATTATCATGATGATAATGAGGGACAGTAGGTTAATAATGCCTTTAACAAGAAACAGAATTACTCTAGGGGGTCCTTGTCTCCAATTTGAAAAATACTATGAAGAGTTACTTCCAGGGTAGAGAGAGCTGGTAGTCCTGGCTGCAGGTGCTCCTGCCAGTAAGAGATTGCTCACTGTACCCCGCATCTGAAAGGCGGAGGGAGTTGGAGCTGAGGGGCAAAGACAGGAGAGGCTGGCGCAGCCTCTGTTAACCTGTGGGGCGGTGAGATAAGGAGTTCAAACAGGGAAGGTCCTGGGTAGACATTTCCGTACTTCTCAAGGATCCATCTGGTTTCAAGCAAAGTGGATATTTATCTTTGGGCTTCTGGTTTAGTGCTAAAAGAAATTTGTCTGGACCCAAGACTCAAAGCAAATTTAGATAATAGTCCATGGGACTAATAATATAACTTCTTGCCCTAGATATTTATGAACAATCAAGTCACATCATCTGAGAAATGGCTTATAGAAAGCTGACTAAAAAGCAGCACTTTGGACTCAGTGATTTTAATGTCTCCAATGAACTGTTATTCTTCATTGGTGTCAGTTTAAAGTTTTTTTTAATAGATTTATTTGTTTTATATTCCTTCTTAATGTTTAAAAATTAAATACTTTTTTCTGCTTAAAAGCCTACTGGAAGATACAAAATTTCCGGCTCTAAAACCAGGGTATTAACCCAGAGTAACTGAATCTTACTTTTCAACATTAATATAGAAATTGCAAAGTCATACATTTGTAAAACACATATTTTATCTCACTGAATCCCATCCTTATAGTAAATCCAGTTAAATAATCAGTGTTTCCACATAATTTGAATTGATGTATGTATACATAGTTGTCTTTAAATAAAAGATAAGTACAATATATAAAAGCCAAAATCTTTTTTATTTTTATAGTAGAAATTACGTTGAGAATTTTGAGAGAAAATCTCTATGTATAGCTGTGGAAAATTATCTATTTTCTCCATTCAATAAGTAAACCAAGAAACAAAAGAATTATGTTTCTTTTTAAGTTATATGTTAGAGAGCGGGTATAGCACAGTGTTTGGGGTGCTGGCTTTGTGGTTGGAACAACCAGGTTCAAATCATTCCTCTTTCTCTTAAAATGTCTGTCCTCTAGGGCAAGATACTTGTATGTCTACAAAACATGAAGAAAATATTGACCTGTTTCATAGGTTGTTTTCAGGATTAAATGAAATTTCACATGTGAATTGTTTAACAAAGAATTCAGTAAATATTATTTGTTAAGAAACTACCCACTATATATATATCAACATTTAAAGGGTATTCTTAATTGACTTATTATCTGGTCAATATATAAATTAACTTAATAATGTGCTGATGCATGATAAAGTCAGTGAAAGGCAAGTAATTCAGACTTAGAACTTTATAAATTTTATTTAGCATGTAAGCTATATATTATCTAACAAATTATTAATCCAAGCCAGTATATAACTAATGAGAGTATAAAGGGATGAATTTATCATACTAATTCTTGAAAAAAAGAAAGGTTTTTTTTGAAATGTAGAGGGAATCATTAGGCAAAAAGAGACAAGTGCCATGCTTTGATTTTATTAACAAATTAGCTCCTAATAAAAACACAAAAAATGCAACTAGTAGCAAAACATAAAACCAGAATCAAGTTAATGGACTCTGGAGCCCCTAGTCTCATGCAGATTTTCCCAGATGCCATTCATATGCCACGATGCAGGATGTGGAGGTGTTTTGGTTTCATCTCTGTGTCTGGCGGGGAAGATTTTTGGTGTTTGAAACTCATTCGGAAAGATAAAAAAGTCTACAAATACATTAGTATTGTTATTTGATTTCCCTTGTTTTTCCAGTCCTCAGTCCCCCACATTCCTAGAATCTTTGTCACCCTGTACAGACTTCCAAATCCAGCTCCCACCCCACTGAGCGTGTCCTAGGCTGTCACTGAAGATCATTGCAAAGGGAACTGTATTAACTTAGAGTGAAATGAACAGACGGAAGGGGAGAATTTAAACATTTTTTCTTTATTTTATTATCTGCAATTTAAGTGAAGTAGCTGATCTTGTACTAGTCATGTATTAATAATAGTGTCTGTCCGTAACTCTGGTCAAAGACAACCATTTCCCATGAAATCTCTGAAACGACCTGTTTGACAGCATTTCAACCCTCCAACTACTCATCACCCTCACGATGCCATCACTTAAAGAACTAAAGGTAAGAGTTGAGAAAAACCCTTCAAGCTGGTCCAAATGTGAATTGTTATTCTACCCAGTGATGCATTTTACAAGACACTTTAAGAGGAACACAGCTCTTGAAACATGGCACATGAATTCCAGATACCGCAGTCCTCAGCCCTTTCCGCTCCCCTCTTGCTAACTGGGACCACGAGCAGTGCAGCCTTCTGGACGCTCCTTGCCGCCTGCCCCGCCACACTAACTCCGAATGAAGTACAGTCATGTCTAAGTGGATGAATGACAGGCAGTTGGACTCTCTATTGAAAACCTTGCTGCCCAGCTACGGAGCCAACTCAGGGGTCAAAAAAGACCTCTGAGCTGGGGGCCAGGAGCTGACGTTCTGCAAACATTCCTCAGTGCTCAGCACTGCTGTACATTAAAAACCATGCCCATTGCCTTACAGAGCACTCAGGAAAAGTCCCCTCTTTTCTTTTTTTTTTCTAGCAAGAATTTCAAGAGATTCCATGAATTCGTTTTCTAAAGGCATCCCTCAGACCCACTCAACAAGTCCAAATGAGTCTAGCAGTGTTAGTTACTTGGTGGGAGTTTAGAGCAGTCCTTGCAGATAGGGAGTACAAACTCACAAAGTACTGAGAATTAGAAAGAACACCTCCAATGCAGTCCCTCCTTGCATTGTGCTCCAAAATGAACTCTTATTTCCACATAAAATCCCATGGTTTCCTCTATGTTACAAAGTGCTGCTTAGTAAGTACCTAAGTCATTCCCAGGTCACACTCAGCTGAAAGAGCTTCCAATTGCTTTCCTTTAATTATCTAGTAGCAAGGATCATGTGTGAGTGTGGTGTGTATCTCCTGCCAAGACCATGCTCCCAGGTTCATGGGCTGCCTTTACTTCTCTTCCTCTCTAGTACTGTACTGCTCCTGCAGGTCTGCACATGAGTCTGTTCAGGCAGACACACACTCTGTTTGACAGCAGAAAAGTTACTCTATTTGACATTTCATGAAGATATGTGCAAGGACTCATTATTCTGAGTTTTTACATCAATAATATATAGTTGGTACTATAGCGTAGAATTAATATCCACTGTCAACAAAGGTGGACAGTATATAAAATATTCAAAGGCTTCTCTGGACATCAGTGCTAGTGTAGTTTCTGTCTCCCGCTTCTCCAGAGTCTAATCCTTTTGGATTCTCTCCCATGGGCTGGGCAGCTGATCAAGGGTGGGGGTGGTCCGCCCATTTGGGCCCTGGTTACATTGCTTGTCTGGACTCTGTCCACCACTGCCTTTGTTTCTGGTTGTGAGTACTTACTTCATAGCTGAGTAGATAATTTGAACCTGTGCTTAAACTTGGCTTATAGGAAATCTATAACTACTATGGCACCAAAGCAATTTAACATTAAAATGACCCTGACTTAAATCTAGAAGGACATGAAGACACAGTTATTATCCTAATTGTTTAACTTTGTTATGGATGTGTTAAAAACATAAGACAAAACAAAAATGAGGACATAAATCTACTGGAAAAAAAGACACATATTAAAATCTACTGAAAAATCTCTCAGACTAGGTAATAAGAGAATTCAAATAAAATACAAAATAAAACAATTAAAAATGAAAAACTTCCTTATGAATATGTGCTAATCCATAGTTAAATACTAAAAATAATAAGAATTTTAATAGAAAAATATCTCATTTGAAATAGCCACATGGTCCACAAAATACTAAGGAAATAAACTTAGTAAGAATTGAGTAGTTTCTGTCGTATAAGTACTGCATGCTAACAGATTGTGCCACTGGAGTGGAGGATTGAGTAGTTCTGTCTAAAGAAAGTTGTATAAACTTAGTAAGGCACTAAAATAAGGTACACCATGTTCCTGGTTGAGAAAATGCAGTATTATAAAGATTTCAGTTGTACCCTGATTAATTTAACAACTGAAGTAGTTCCGATTAAAAACCCAACATATTTTAAAGTTGTTTTTGAACATAATGACTCTCAAGTTCATAAAGAAGAATAAACATGGGAAAAATCACAGAAAAAAATTAAGAAGTGTGGAAGGCTGAATATACCCTAAAGCAATAAATAGAACAATATGACAATGGCCCCAAGAATCAACACACAACAAAGGAAGAGAAGAAAAAACCCAGAAAAGATCCAGATCTCTATAAGACTTCAGGATATGGTCATGAACCTGGGAGGATTCACTACCTAGAATTAGAAACACATTAGAAACAAATGTAAGTAGTGTGTGACAAACCGGGAAAATTGTTGGCAGTGAACGTGATGGAAAGCTTCTGTCCTTACTTTAGAGAAGATGCAACTGAGACACAGTGAGATGACATGACTGGCAACGTCACACAGAAGCAGGAGGCAAGAGTCAAGACTCAAACCTGTGCTCAGAGTCTGTGCCTGGAATCCCTGCACCACAGTGTCTTATGTTATAGGCATTTATTCCTAACTGTCCACAGCATGGTTTGCATACTTACACATATGTGAGTGGTGTCATGCTGCACAATTTTTCTCTTTTTCTTTTATCGCACAGCATTGCATTCGTGATATTTATCCAAGCCAACAGACATAGCACTTGGGCATTCCCTTTTATTACTGGGAAGCATTCCTTTGTAGGAACATACCACAGTTTGTTCTTCCAGTCTTATGTTGGTAGATATTTGGTTATCTTCAATGATCAGCTTATATAAGCAGTGGTGCCATGCACATTCGAAACACAGTGAAAGAGTTTCATAGGATAGACATTTAGAATAGGTGGGATTTAGATTTTGTATATATGCAACTACATGGAGTGACCTAAAATCTTGTACCATCTTCCAACCACTAGGAAAGAGTAAGAGTTTCCTTGACCATACTTGGCATTGTTGACTTCTTTTATACTGAATGCAATATGACATCTCTTTAGTTTTAACTTGCATGTTCCTTGTTACAAAGTCAGCCTTGAGGCTGTCTTTGAGCAAACTTTGGACCCAACAGGTGCAGAATCTCCTTGAACAAAGTTAAACTCTTTCAGTGAGTACTAAACAAAACTAGTCATAAGTATAATGAAACACCTCCCTGTTTATGAATAAAAAGGTGAATACTGAAAAGATTAGGGACTCTCTAAAATTTACACATAGTTTCAACACAAGTTTAATCAAAATTCAAAAGAGATTTATTTCAAACAAGACTAAATGATTCTTTCATCTGGAATCTTAAGCAAGCAGTAAAAATGAAGGATACCTTGATAAAGAGAAATATGAGAAAAGAATTACTGTACCTCATATATAAGTATTACATAAATCCCTGGTAATTAAAACCTTGTCATAGTGATACAAAAGTCAAATGGCTCAGGAGAAAGAGGGACAGCAGGGAATAGAGCCTAGTGCATTTAGAGCTTAATGTGACGAAAAGAAGAAATACAAACTAATGTTGAAGGATTAAATTACAGGAAAAGCTTGTATAGGGAACCTATCCGCATGGCAGTGGTGAATGTAGCCCAGTCCCTGACTCAGAAAACCAGTGGGGAGCAAGTCGGCACACAGGACCCAGGCCCATGGATAGGTTTTTCTGTGGGGAATTAGGCCTGCATTGTACCTAGGCAGCTTTGAGGTTTGCTTTTTGCTAAAACTCCCTCACCCTGGATTGAGGCAGCAACTGTTTACCCCATATCTTTCAAGTAACTTCGGTAAGTCTGTGCTAAACCTCCCAAAGATGGAGTATAACCAGTTCAACCACTTTTTCCTTTGCATTTGCAAATATCCTTTTTTTGTGGTAATTAGCAACTTCCTCTCCTTTGTTATCTGTAAAAGGTAACCATCTAGGGTGAACCTGTGCATAGTAAATAAGGACCATCCTCCATGTAATATGCCTAGAAGAGCAATAGAAGCTTGTCCGGGCGGAGGTAGGGGCCCTCTCTCACTCAGAGAGTGGCCATGCTGTCCCTTTTTCTCCACAGCTTCTGTAGTCTGTGTGAATTTGCTTGTTGCAGCCACAACACACAGACCCCACTGGCCAGAGTCCCCATCAAGCTTGTAAGGAAGCTGATTATACATCATGTACATCCGAAGAATTTAAGAACTAAATATACCAACTAAAGACAAAAATACTTGAAGTGACTATCTATATCCTTGTTCAAGGATGAACAAGGAGTCCCACACACAAATAAGGATGAAAACAACTTAATTCTAAAAGTAATAATTGTGTAAAGATACAAGGTATTGTTTCAGCTTCTCACGTCCTGGGTATACTGATTTTAGAAGTTTAAATATCAGTCTAATATTTACATCCTCATGGGTATCACACTGACATGCTGAAGTTAGGATACCTCTTCATTAACACAAGGTTCAGATTTTCACTTCATTTTCTATCTCTTTTTTACCCCATTTAGCCCACACACAATGAGGCCAGCCTAAAACTGAGTAGATTAATATAGAAATTGTAATAAGTCAAGACATAAGATCAGCTAAAAACAAAAGCTCTTCAAATTCTGGTCTTATTTTTCAATATAATGAATCAGTCATCCCCTTGAAGTATTAATGCTTACTTTCAGATTAACAATTGCTAATTTAATCTTGTGCCTCTTCATTGGGAAAATATATAAACTAACATATTTGTGAGTAGAAGAGGCAGATTCATATATTGTCCAACTTCTCAGGAGAATGTTAGATGAGCGTATGTATATTCTGGAAGTGGAAGCCCTGGAAGGCACACAGATAACTATTTTAAAATTACTAAAACATCCCATAATTAATATAGGAAGCCTACAGATATTTTCCCAAAGCTTTCATTTCTGTTGGGTTGGACAGTCCCTAACTCACCCAGTGTTTATGGAGGGCCTGGTCTGCTCATGTGCTGGGTTCAGAGGTGAGTGGGATGGATGAAGTCCCTGTACTTATGGAGAAGTCAGAAACTAAGTAAAGAAATCAGCAAAGAAATCGCCTATTGAGGCCATTTTAACAGTGCAAAGCAGAGGCAGCTTCATCTGGAGGAGGACTTAGGAATTTTCTAGTTATGATTTGGTATTCTGCTCCTTAGGGAGGATTTGCTAAACTGCACAAGCTGAAGCCCCTTCCTCCATCCTGCCCCCACCCCCAACCAAGAACCATAAAGATGACACAGCAGGAAAGAAGGGGAGGGCGCAGGCAGGTGTTGCAGGGGGGGTTGGTCAGGGCACCACGGTCAGAGGATGTTTGAATAGAGACCAAGTCATGTAAAAAGGTAATAGAAGGTCCCAAAGAGGCAGATGTGGCTGAAGCAGAGGCAATGAGAGATGAGATGAGAGCAACTGGGAGGTGGAACCAGGTTGGATTGGGGGGCTCCAGGCCACTGTCAGGATATCAGGTTCACTCTGAGAAGTATGGGAACAAGAGTGACCTAACACACTTGTTTAAAGGCTGCTGTATATGCCATGTGGACACAGACTGTATGGAATCAAAGGTTGAAGCAGGGACACCAGTTATGGGCCACTGAGATTGTCCAGGCACCAGAAACCTAGTAACTTCAGGTTTCTAATTGACACAGTCCAAGCATTCAGAAATGTTCAAATTCTAGTTCTGTTGACCAAAGAGGAATCAAGAATGACTAAGATTTCTAGCCTTTCGTCTGTAATAAACAAGTGTGCTGATAATCATTGCAACAGCAGTTTTTGGTTGACTGACAGATAGTAAATTGTTTATGAAAGACCACCGTTTACTTCAATTTCTATTTCAGTGGTGTTATGAAAGCATACATTTAAAAATGTACTTTTTGTCATTGCAAAAGGGAAAATAACATGTTTTTTAAATATATATAGCAAAATAGAGAAGTTGTTTTGTACCTGACATAGCCCATGACTATAAGAACGACCAAGTATTAAAGTCAATGGAATAAGGCCACTGAAAGAAGTTACAGTAGATATGTATAGAAAACTTTCCTATGCATTTATTTCCTTTTTAGTTTATATGAATCATTAAAAATTTAAACTGTATCAAGTAAAATGGCTATTACACTTATAAAAATGTGCAGAATATAAATCTGCTTAAGCATTTTCTTATTATGCATGTTTTTTTCTCTTATTTTTTTCTCCTCTAGGTCATGAAGTTACTGACGTGTTCTAAAGGTACACAGTGCTCATATGCTCTTCTGTTGTAGTAAAAGCCAACAGCCAATATTTACTCCACTAAATGGGGGTTGAAAAGTTTTTTCAGTTTTGTTTGGTTCAACTGATATGTATTAAGCATTGTTCCGTGTTCCTTGAGGTTCTCATGAGCTAATAAGGGAGAAACACAAACAAATAAGGTGCTATGAAGCCCACAGGGAAGTCTTGAAACCAACCTCCTTGGGAAGTCGGGTGGGTAATTAATTATTTTAGAAAAAATAAGAGAAAAACTGACTTTAAGAAGTTTGAAGACTGGTGACCACGCATGGTGGATCATGATTAAATTCCAAAGTGTTTGGGCACGGTAGGTCTGTGCTTTATAAAGTGCATACATGTGTGGTAGGGGGGAGGGGGAAGACAGGTATCTGAGCATTAGATGCTGCCATGTCTTCTTGACCCTTAAATTTACCCGAAGATTGTGGGTGGAGGTGCCATCATCATCATCATCATCACCATCATCATCAGACTTGGACAATTCACGGAGTGCAATATAAAATGTGTGACATTTTAGAGAAAAAGCACAGAATGGAAGGAAAGGGGGTCCTTGCAGAAGGCTTCTTTGGCGGACAGTCCCAATTCCTGCCATTCGCCCGGCTCATGGCTGTGCAGACTGCTCAGCAATGGGAGGTCAGACATGACGGGAAGCTTGTGGGGTGGCTGTGCAGAGGCAAGATGCAGGCAGTGCTGCAGGAGGCCAGGAAAAGACCAAATTGGGGCTGGCACTGAAAACCATGCATATAAGGAATGCTTGTGGTGCTTGGACATGGAGACCCGTGCTTTTTGAGCAGAGGAGTGGCATGGGAAGTTGTGGCAACAAGACAAGAGAATTAACTTGAGAGACTACCGAAGAAGGCACTGTGGGTGTTGCAGAAGTTATGAAACATTAGTTATGAAACATTCTCAACTACTTGCCTGCCATCTGGGAATTTGTGAGCAGCACAATACACACATGGTGTTTCCCACATCTCTCAACCATTTGTTTAAATTAACTCTAATTTTCTTATCCTGATAGTCTTGTGCTCTGTGTACCAGCAAAGTGACTCCAGCAGCCCAGCTTGTGATTCCTGGTTAGGTGTGGCCCCAGAATCAGAGCACGATGTGCAGGGCATCCCAGAGACTGAGCAAAAGGGAAAGCTGAGTTCCTCCACTCAGGCTCCCTGGAGTGCGCCAGACACCCCGCAGCCTCCACCACTGAGACCAGCTCTTTGGAGAACTCACAAACTGGAACATGTCAGCCTTGTTCCATCAGATGTTTATCTTGAACACAAAGAGAGCTGTTACCAGGGATTTGTCTGCAACACAGCATTTTACAATATGAGTTATTCTATGATACCGTTCAACTGATTAATCTTATTCAGTCTTCACTTTGTCCATCAGCCCAAGCAGAACATTTATACGACACCTGGAACTTGGTATAATAAGAACACAAACTTGTTGGGTGCATCCGTGACCTTTGAGATATTAAAAATTATGTCCTAAGAAATCTCATCCAGTGCAGTGCAGTGCATCCTAAATCACATGTCATCTCAATGGAGAAGGAGAATTTATTGTGGACTTTATCAGTTCGCTCAGAAATTCTGACAGCATAACAACTCTCCTAGTAATTTTAGTAAGTTGCTGGTACCAGGTCACACATGTCTGTCATGTTATACACATATATATTAGACTATCACAATATATTAATATATAATAAATATATGTGGATAAATATTAATGAATTAATAAATTTAAAATAGAAAGCAATTCAGAAAGGTCTCTTCCCCTTCCCTCCACCAAAATGGGAGTCATTCTGTTCCTTCAATTATTTTATTCCAATTAAAATTTTGTAGTATCAGTTTTTTTCTTATAAGCTGTCACTTGTGGGTTCAAAGGACTTGCCCTGTAGGCATCCTACCTTCCAATGTATAAAATAATCATGGAGACCGAGGAGATTATTTCTTTAATGACTTCTGTTCAGAGCTCTGCAGGCCTGGAGTGCAGCAGATTGAACGGCTGGAACCCCAATTATAAACCCTGAAATGGTCTGATTTTACTCGACTGTCAGTTGTTCATTCACAACATAGTTTATTACTAAATCTTTTAAAATATCTTTGATGTATAAAATTCCAACTAAAAATAATCAAGTGTCCTTATTTTCTGTCTTATTTATTTTCTAATTATATGCTTGAAAAAATACTTGATACATAAATGTCCTGGTTTGCATTTTTAATTCTTTAAAAAATGTCAAGTAAGTTATTACGTTATAGCACAGTTTTTTTCCTGATTAGAAGGATGGCAATGGTTGTCCTCTCAGTTTTTAGTACACTGGTAAAGGCAGAGGACTACTAATGAAGCAGAGACTTATGGGAGGACTTTGTTTTCTTTTTAAATCCTGCATTCGCTGTAGTCAGAATTGTTTTTTGTTTCAAATATACATAATCAGATCATGTGGCTTCTGCTCAAAATCTTCAAATGATCCCCAGCACCTTCAGAGGACCATTAACCTTGGCCTTCAGTCTTGTAGGACCTGCCCCCGTCTTTTCTCTGTCTCCGTCGCTCATCATTCTCTCCTTTAGTCACTTTTGGCTCCAGCTCCTCTGGGCTTTTATAAGGGACTGAGCATCCCAATGTGCTGCCCTGGACTCCTCAGAGCGGCTTCCTTTCCATCTCTCGGGTGTCCACTCAATCTGATTAACCCTCAAAAATAGAATGTCCGCCCTGCCTGCTTCCTCTCTACTCAGGGTCCACCTCCCTTTCTCAAGATTTCCTGTTTGCTCCCATTTGCCACCTGGTGTATTTAAGAGTCCTGTTCATTTTCTGCCCCATTCCCTCCCAGAGAGAGGTAAGTGCTAGAGGGCAGGGATCTGGACTGATTTATTTGATGCTGAGTCCCCAGTGCTGACGGAAGTATCTGCCAAGGTGCGCCATATAATTTTTTTGACAGAATGTAGTTTTAACAATGAACTTTGAAATGTTGAAATCAAACCAATTTTTACAATACACCTTCAGGAGAAACATCATATGCCAAGTAAATTAATACATAAGGGCACAGAATTCTGGTGCCTAAGAAGAGATCTTTGAACCACAGAGTGTCATAAAACTGAAAACAATGACACTGGTCCAGCAAACATTATGCACCTATAATAAGTGTTTTTCTTATAGCTTTATCTCTTCATTTCATGAAGGGAAACTAATTTTTCCCACAAGGAAAGTCAACATTATGTACAAAAGTGCTTCTGCAGTATGCACACCTGCATCTTGTTTATAGGAGCCAATGCTGAATATATTAGCTAATTATAGATATGCAGATGTCTTGTTTTCTTTAATGTGAAAAAATACATATATAAAAGCATGGGATCCAGCATAGTACCCAGGCTCATGGTTGAATACCCAATTTCCATTAGGTGAACTGGGCTAAATGATAGAGACAAATAAAAGTCAGACCAATAAGGAAAATTATCATAATTCAAAATCTTCATATTCTGATGTTGTTCTTCAGGGTTCAAGAAATTAAATTTAAATCTAAGTTGCAAAACAAATTATAATCTATTGGGTCATTTGTTAGGGTGTTTATTATAGAAAAATTAAGCCTAGAGCCTGGAAGACTAGCAAAAGGAAGAAAAACATTAGCTTTCTGAGTCATGCAAAAATTGTGAAGTATTTATTAATATATATCATGCTTACAAAGGTGAG
This sequence comes from Sturnira hondurensis, assembly GCF_014824575.4. Taxonomy (NCBI): domain Eukaryota; kingdom Metazoa; phylum Chordata; class Mammalia; order Chiroptera; family Phyllostomidae; genus Sturnira; species Sturnira hondurensis. The sequence continues at coordinate 15,765,033 of NW_028087015.1, forward strand.
GAAATGGTAAAGCTTAAGGACAAAATTAAGAAAATTATAATTTACTTTGAAATTTTCAAAAGGGGATTTTCATAACTACAGTTGGCACCTGCCCAACGTTTGACCAATGAACTTGCTTTTGAGACCACGTGGTCCTCAAGATGGAACAAACTGATGCAATAAAGCTGACCTAGTCAAGGAAAAGAATGTTGTTACTGGGATAATTCCAGAACCTTATCTGCAAGCAGATATCCCCACGGAACAAGAGGTATGTGGCGTCCTTCAGTCAGGGGTGTGCTTCCCAGGATTCCTAAGTGCCAAATGAGAACTTGCCTTCTTTTAAGAGGTTATGTAGGCAAATTAATGCCACTTAGGATGTCCATGGACACCCCAAGGGTGTCCATGTCCTAATCTGAAAGCCTATAAATAGGTATGTTACACGGCATAGGAGAACTAGGGTTGCCCATGGAATTAAGGCTTGCTGACCAGAATACCTGAAAATTAAGAGTTCATCCTGAGTTGTCTCAGTGGCATTTAGATCTAGTAGCCAAGTAGCAGACCATCTCCTGCTTTAACTGCCAGCTTGTTCTTTGACCGCTGGCTAAGATGCACTAAGATACCTGTCCACACTGAAGGCTGGTAGGACCAAGGCAATCAGATTTGAATATCTGATCTACATAAAGAAGTGCCAAGGGCCTGGCAGTGCTCTTTGCTCATTTCTTTTAATCAGTATCTAGCCCATTGGAAACTGCCCACCAGTCAGTTACACATGATTCTCTTTCAGATAACTTCAATGAGGAAAGACAGAAGTCTTTCTAATATCCAAGTTGTACACTGGGTGGGTGACCCTGTCTTTACTGGTAATGAATGGCTCACTATAATAGTATCTTTTCAAATGGTCATTCAAAGTAATACAACTGTGACGCGTTGTGCTGGTGTTTTGGTTTTTGTCCTGTTAACAACATCTTTCCTATAAACTAGGTTGGAGGAAGGCAGTCTTCCTAAAATGTTCCTTCTCCATTGTTTTAATGCTCTTATTTGCAAGTCCTGTTGTTGCTGGCCTTGTTCTTAGAAGGAACCACAGGTTGGGCCTATGACTTCTCTGTAGAACAGGATGAAGCATCAGAGGAAATAAAGCTGGTCATGTATCTAGTGGACAGGTCTGGTATAACCAAACTCAGAAGTTCTTGAGCAAATCCCCATACTTAGAGTTTTTAGGTAGTTCCTTTCTATGTCAGTGTTTTCTGACATTCTCCAGGGTCTAACACAGGAATTTTCAGTCTCAAATTTCCTTTACGGATGCAAGCAATCCCTACCAGTGCCCAGTTGCAAGCCACTGATTGCCTTTCAAAAAGTAAATATCTAATTGTAGGGTATGGCAGTCAGCACTGAGGTTGTCTCTTTGTTGCCTCTATTGACTTTTTCTATGAACTTCAGGCTCTTCGGGTATTTGTCACTGGGTAAAACACCTTGTGGATTTTACGCACACAGGAGTATCTTAATCCATATTCTCACTCTTATACAGGGAAGACCTTAAGAGCTTTTTATTATTTGAAACAACCTTCAAAAGTGACTTTCTTTCTTTTTTCTATCATTTTCCCTTTTCTTTTCCTTTTTTCTAATGGAACTTAATATCCCCAAATACGATACATGGTTTCCATAGGCCCCAAGGAGACTCAAGTATTACACTTCTTATTCATCTCATGGTAGCATCAAGGAAATATTTTTCATCTTTTGAGAAATATTCCTGATTCTTCAAATTTTCCTTTGGGTCACCACTTCTCTACAGAAGTTACAAGTTAACCTCACCTTGTCATGGGTCACACTAGTTCCAATTCTGTCTGCTTGATCTTTAAAAGGCCTGATAATCATTGATGATCCAGTTGGATATCAGAATATCTTTTATCATCAGTAAATATTAGTCCCTTTGCAAGGATTTGGGCCACAGGTAAGGGAATTAATATATCCTTGTGTAAGAACTATTAAGATAGATTACATGGTCTCTCAAGTAAAGATAAGCATGGATTGATTTTTCTCAGAAACAGGGATTGAAATAGGAGGAATTTTCCCGATCAATGACAGCACAGAAATCCCTGGTGCCTATTGAGCTTCTTTATTAGCTTGAACTCTATTGGATACTGTCAAAGCCACAGGGTGAACCACTCTATCAGAACCTGATAATCTATAAAGTACCCCAGAAAAGCTGGCTATTTTGAATAAGAGGGTATTGTAAGCCAGGGAATTATTGTCATTTCAGATATTGCCAGGACCTCCCCAGGAAAAGTATGTTGTAGTTCTTGGAATTTTGGATTTTGGCTAGCCAAGAGGTTCTCAGTTTACACGTTCACAAGGAGTTTATGACACCATTTTCACTATGCCTGTCCTCCTCATGTGTTATGGGAGCATGCATTCACTGTGGTCTGTACATTTGTTATGTCCAGGCCAATGGGTATGAAAAATTACCTTGTGTTTTTGAGTAGCTACCTTTCCACTCTCTTGCCAAACAACCTCTAATTTCTTTAGTACAGTGGCCAGGTAAAATTACATTGATTAAGCCCAGAAATATGATTTCCCAGACTCTTGCCAACCAAAGAAGCTTCAGTGTAGTCTCAACTCTCTGGTTGGAAGGTTTGTAAGAGTAACCGCAGTGGGGTTACCTGGCTGCTCTTCCCCACCTGTGTCCCCCTGTGATTCCTCCCACCTCTATCTGCTCCTTCCACCATTATATGAGTTGAATAAAAATCTCTCTCCAAGATCACCAGGCCTCATCTCTTTCTGAGCATCAATCCAGGTCTTTTTGAAATCGGTGAAGCTAAGCATAAATACTTGAAATGTTCTAGAACCTTATAAGGGAGGGGAAATATCAGTTCTGATTTTTTAAAATTCCAAGGTATTTAAGTGTCTCTTTTCAATGGACAGGGACTTTAATGGTAGGCTAAATAGTTCCCCTTTCCCAGAGATGTCAAGATCCAAAACCCTGAAACCTCTAAATTATACTGCCACCTTACACAGAACAAAGGATTTAGCTGCTCTGATTAGATTAAGAAATTTGAGGTGCAAGATTATTTTGGATTATCTTCGTGGGCCCAATGTAATCACAAGAGCCCTTATAACAGGGGAGCTGGAGGATCAGAGTCAGAGTAAGGAGATATGATGAAGCAGGGGTTGGAAAAATGAACTTGGAAAATGGAGAAAGCACCCATGAGCCAAGGAATGTGGGAATGCTCTAGAAGTTAGAAAAGGGCAGGAAACAAATTCTCTAGAGCACAGCCCTGCTGACACCTGGATTTTAGCCCTGTGAAACCGATTTCAGGTTTCTGACCTCCAGAAGTGTAAGATGATAAAGCTGTGTTGTATTAATCCAATAAGTCGGTAGTAATTTCTTACAGCAGCAAGAGGAAACTAATGTAATCTATATTTAATGTCCTCTGACTGTTTTCCATTTCTTTCTTCAATAACCATACAAACACCTCTCTGGTCTAACATGTCCTAGCTACCCCATTCCATGTCCACCCAGCCTTCCCATGGCCTGTAATTCTTCATTTTCTCATGGATGTTTGCTCCAGCTTAACCAAAAAGTCCACAAGCCCCTTTTATGAAAGGTCAAGCAAGTGTGCTCTCACTTCCTCTTGGATATCTTCAACTAATTATATAACTAAGTAATATGGGGGGATTATCTCAGAGTCAAAATTTACTTGGTCCAATTTGATTTGGGGCATAGTCACAGGCCTGTCCGTGTTGGCTTCTGCTCCTGATATTGCCATTCTTCAGAGGCAAGAATGAGGGTGCAAGTGGTATGAATAATTGTATTCTTTGGGGTAAGCCTCACTCACCAAGGTTTTTACTCAGGCCAGAGGGGCAAAGCCATGGGTTAGAGGCAAAAGCATTAGGCTGCATAGTTAATTACCTATGATGGATTCTTGTTCTACATAAACCCTGATATCGCTATTATTCATTGCAAAATACCAGTGTTTGGATCGTTCTGTCTTGGTATCACTGATAATAATTTCCTTTACCAGAATCTTTGCTTATATTAATTGAAAAAAATTGTCTCATTGTTTCACCCTTAAATCTCTTAAGTTGTGTCTACGGCCTTCTTGACATATCTAATAATGACAGATGAAACTAAAGGCAAGCAAATTACTCTTTGAAGAGAACATTCCACCAAAAGTTCACCCATCCTATCTCTGCTCCACCTGTCTGCAACACAGGTACTGGCAAGCCAAGTTCAGTTCCCATATTTTTGTATGCCAAGTTTTGTGTCTTTAGTAAAACTTCAGATATCTCTGCTTGCTTGGTAAGAGCCAATGAAAGCAACCAGTTTCCATATGTGTGCCCCCAAATCATCTTTGCAAATAGAGTCTGGAGTCCGTGTACCAGTTCCACTTTGGACATGTGCATGGACATGTAATTTTGATATTAACAGCATGGTGCATTCCTGTGAGACTGAGAGGCTGGGAGCCAAGGACAACCAGCATATACTAGAGATAAGACACGATCTCCTCTGTAGAGCCAGTCTCTCTAAATTAAAGTAGATTGCAAGGGGGCTGAGCTTCATCGATGCAACTGCTATTATTCAGGCATATTTGGGAATGTCAAACAAGATTTGGTATGCCCCAAAATTGTTTGTAGGTACGTGGGCTAGATCCCCCAAAAACTGTTTTTAGGAAGAACTGAGAGAAGGGAAAGACTGGCACTGAAATTCAGTAGCCAGCTTCAGTGGTTAGGAAGGGGGATAATTCTGGGTGGAAAATGGTTTTTAACTTTTGAATTAGGTGGTCTCCCTTGAAGTCTTAAATGTCCCTTATAAAATGTGGAGGCTGGAAAGCATTATGCTGAGTGAAATAAGCCAGGCTGTGAAAGACAAATACCATATGATCTCACCTTTAACAGGAAGCTGAACAACAAAACAAACAAGCGAGCAAAATATAACCAAAGACACTGAAATACAGAACACACTGACAGGGACCAGAGGGGAGAGGGGAGAGAATTTCAGGGGAAAAGAAGAAGGATTCACAGGAACAAGTATAAAGTACACATGGACAAAAACTAAGGGGGGTGGAAATGGGAGGGAGATGGGGAGCACTGGGGGGAGGGTGGGCTGGGATGGGGGTAAAAGACAGAAAAATGTACTTGAACAATAATTAAATTAAAAATGCTTAAAAATAAAATGTGGAGGCTGTAAGTAAAATAGGTGGTATCTGCTTTATTTTGTCAACTTTTTTTAGTTCAGATGAGACACAGAAACACTAAGCTAGGAGTGGTTCACAGGCAATCTCACCATTTGTCACATTTTTAGGCTCTGAAAGATCTATTACATGAGTGGGAAGAGTGACGGTTGATGTGAGGCAGTGGTACCTGTTAGGAGGGGCAATAGTGCTTGGCAAGGGTGGTAGACTTTGGCGAAATACAGTGATGGAGAGTGTCAGATGTGACATTATTTGTGTCTTTAGGATAGAAGAGAAAAACAGAAGGGTGACATTTGCAAGAGAAACATTTTATTCCTGTTAGGCTTCTCTGTGACCTATATAAAATATCAAAATCCAGTGTATTTGTGTTATATATAAAAGAATTGGGGATAGCTGGGAAGATGATCCTCTTTTTGCCTAGTGGACCAGGAAAGAAAGAAATGAGCTTAAGAGCTGTAGGTGGTGAGAAGAGAAGGGATAGTAGTTAAAGGAGAATTAGATGGAGTGTCAAGGACTTGGTAAGGTCAGAAGACTTACTTTGGGACTTAAGAGTATGCCATTAGGAGCTTCCCTTCCTCATATCTTTTTATTTTCCAGTCTTTTATAATCTGTTTCCAACCTTCATTTCCAGTTTCCTTTCATTCAGTCCACACATGGGAGTCTTAAAGCTTTCCCACCCCTGCCCAGACAGCAGATTCCATCACAGGGATTTGTAGCAAGGATGGACTTCCCTCCCACCCACCCCACAGCCCACAGGAATGGTGTGGGAACACTGCCTTTCAAGGAGTAGCACACTAGAGATGAGTTCCCAGCATTCCGATTGGAACACTCTTTGCTGTTCCCTGTGGATACAAAAAGACTGGCTAGTATAATATTATTCACCCACTGCTATAGTTTTATTATTGCTATACTTCAGGGATGTTTTGGTTTAATGAGGCTTTTGTGAGCCGTCCTGGGGAACCTGGTCTCTTTATATACCACTGTTTTCAGGGGAAATACATTTCTCAATAGTAAGATTCTTTCTTTCAAAAAATCTTTGGAAGTTAAAGACAGTCTGTGAGATTCTTTCTCTAAAAAAAAAAATTTGGAAATTGAAGACAGACAGACAGACTGTATTAAGATCCAAAGGAAATGCAGACATTGTTCCATGGGCAAAATGAATACCAATAGAAGTCAATGCCTACTCAGTGTTTCAGTTTTTATTCAAGAGGTGCATTAATTAAGGAGGATTGTAAATGTAGAAAAGCAATTTGAATTTTGAAGAGCTCTGAACAAAATTGATTGTTTTCTTTTCTGTATATTACAGGTTCGGTTAAAACGTGCACAGGAGCTACCAAGCAAGAATAGTCATCCTATAATGATCACCCACAGCTTCATGTGAAACATTTAAAAGCGATTTGCAAAGATGAAGTGCATGTAATAGGGAAGAGATGTGTCAAAACATCTATAGGATAATTTTGGAATAGAGACGCATCTTTTCCAATAAGAATCTGGCTTTGAATGACAGAAGTGTGGCTGAGCCAGAAATTTGCATACACTTAAATAAGTCAACTGAGGTGCTAATCCAAGTCAGGAAGGCTCTAGTCTTCCATGGTATCTGGTTCCAGCCCCGCTAAACATTTCCAAGATGGTGCACGCACACACAGAGAGCATGGTCACTGATGTATCTGCAAGCCTCATCAGGTTGAGGAGGTCTGAAACTCGAATCTGGAATGGTCAGGGGATAAAGAGGTATGAGTGCAAGATCATTTACTGAGAGTGTATTAGGGAAAGGGATTCCAGAAATATAGAAAGGCAAATAATTGCAGTGAAACTGTAAAACAGGAAAGTATGTGTTATAATCTACCGTATTTTGCCAGGTATAATGCACACCCACATTTTTGAATGTATTATACATGGGATTGTTATACCCATGGCATGCAATCATTATTCCCAATACAATGTGCACCCTTATATTTCCCCAAAAAATTTTGGGCAAAAACGTGCACATTATACCTGGAAAAATATGGTATCTATGGACAGAACATGTTAAGGAGGCTCCTTGTGTTACTTCTATCAGTACTTTAACAAAGTCCCCTCAGACCCAAGCCACTTCGTTTTTATCACACATTCTCAATCACTCTGTGATCACCAGCAGAGGCTACCCAAGGTTAGCTTCCTTCCCACTTCACGTATTCATCCACCTTCTCCTTCACAGCTTCTCCTCATCTTCCTTCCGATCACCAGTTACCCTCTCCTTCAACCATTTAATGATTTCAATCTCTCCCTAAGCAGTCTTTCTTGAAATGTGCTACTTTCCAAACCACACGGCCAAAACGCAGGCCCCAGACTTCTCTTCTCAGAAGATAAGGCCTTTTCCCTGCAAAGCCTACACAACCTGGCCCTGGACACTCACCTCTCTAACCATCTTCTACATCTCTCCCCTTGCTGGCCCGACTGCAGCCACCCTCCGGGCTACTCCTTGTGATCAACTGAATTGTGCCCTCCCAGAAGGTTTGTTGAAATCCCAACCCCAGGTACCTACTAATGTGAATTTCTTTGGAAACAGGTTCTTCACAGTTACAATCGAATTAAGGTCAGGTCTCTAGGGTGGACCCTAATCTAAAATGACTGGTGCCCTTTTAAGAAGAGGAAGGACATACAGGGAGACACAGAGAAGAGCAGGTCATTAGATGTCAGAGACTTATGTGTCCACAAGCCAAGGACTGAGGGCCACACCAGAAGCTAGGAAGCAGCAAGGACACATTCTACGAGTCTCAGTGGGAGCCTGGCTCTGATGATACCTTGATCTTGGACTTCTGGCTCCCAGACTTGTGGAGGAGGAAATCTGTTGTTTCCAGCCACCCTGTGTGGTACATTGTTACAACAGTCCTAGGGAACTAACGAACTCTGGACTCCGGGAGCACAGATTGGCTCACTCTCACTTCCCACTTGTTCTTGCTTTATGCATGGGAACCCTCCTGCTCAGAGAACTCTGTGGTTTTCTCTCACTACCTCCCTGCTCTGCGAAAATACCATTTCTCAGAGATGACCCTCCTGACCAATGTTTTGTAAAATAGCAGTGGGTCCCCACCCAGACCCCCACACCCACGCTTCTCCACCCCCATTGCCATTTTGTGCTGTATCTTCAGGGCTACTAACACCATCTGACATATGATAGATTTAGGTCTTCATTTGTTTAGCACCCCCTCCCCCAGTCATCTGAGTATTGTTTGTTCACTGATATATCAACAGCACCAAGAAAAAAGCCTAGAACTTCATGGCTGCTCAATAGATATCTATTGAATGAATATATTCATTAATTCCACTTTCCCAAAATATCAGTGTACTAAGCATTTGGACATGTTTATGTGTCCTTTTATTTTGCAGGTGTGAAGGATTCTTTTATTCAAATTGCTAAAGGCAGTGGTTGAATCTACTTGTTTCAATAGTGGTTCGGCACAGACCACATACAACACGCGCTTTCATTGTTCCCTACAGCTGGAACAGATTCCAAACTGTGAATGATGAACAGTACAGGTAAAGCGGAGTACATACAGACATTCTGTCCATGCACTATGACATTGGCTTTATACTTAACTGTTAGGAAGAGGTTTCTGTAATTTATATTTGTAACATACTGATAATAACCCCCCTTCCTTAACCTCTCACTCTGGCTGGCAGTCTCTGTGTGTCCTCTCTGAAGTCACGTGGGGTCTCCTGACATTTTCCAGTCTGGAAAACTGAGGCTCAGAGAGGTAAAGAAACTGGCCCAAGATCACGAAGTTAAAAAGTAGTAGAGCAGCCAGGGTTCAAAGGCAGGCAGCCTGGCTCCGGAGCCTGTTAGCTCGTAGTATACTGTCTACTGACATCTGGTAACTACCAGAAATTCTCCCGCAAAAAGTGTTGAACAATTTATGATGAAGGAAAGAGAAGAAATGGCTCAAAGATAATCAGCTGAAAAGATAGATAGCACCTTCTCTTGAGCTATATGAGACAGGAAGGATCAAGAATAAAATAAAAATGATGAGGCACTTTAAGTGCAGTAGAAAGGAACAAGTCTAAATTATGTTTTAAAGATATGAAATGTTCTAAACCAGCCAATAAAATAAAATGTGTGGGGGAGGGGAAAGGTGTGCATGTTTTTATACACAGAAGTTAATTTCTGTATTTTAGTTAATACCACCAAAGATAACACCAATTTAGAAAAAAATTTGTGTAAGTGGCACAAAAATATTGAAAGTACATGGAAATGCACACGAACTCTCTCTCTCTCTCTCTCTCTCTCACACACACACACACACACACTCCAAAGTATAGAAGCCCTTAAATATGAGCCCTTTACCATGAATGCTAAGTGAGTATAATTTTTCTAGAAACTTCTAATTTAAAATTCCACATGATAACCACTACAGGAAGCAGGAAGCTTTCTCTGAGTCCACAAGACTGAGTTTTATGCGTCTGTCAGCACTGTCCCAGGCCAGGGACCTGCCCTTCCATGGTGCCTAACATGAGGTGTAATACTTCCCTGCTTACATTCTGTCTCCCCAGGAGACTGTGAATGCCTTGAAGGTAGGATCTATACATTATTATTATTTGAGTCCCCCACTAACACAAAACAGGCTGTTGATATATTCTTTTATCTACTACAACTAAAAACTCAATTTCCTTAAAAAAGTGCTTTATTGGAATTAGGATGGTCAGGCAGTTGAGAAAAGGTTTGTTAGCAGTTAGCAAAATTAACTCAGCTTTAATTTCCTATATAAATTGTTCTTATTTTAGAGCTTCGTGAGTTCACTATATAAGACTTTTAAACACTTGGAACACTTTGCTTGCATATCTGATAGAAAGAGAAAATCAGTCCAAGAAGTAAATGAATTCATTGCCAGTGCTAGTCACCAGTCATTTTCCTTAATAGCAATAAATGTAAGTCAGTCCTTCCCCATGTAACATTATATAACAAAGTTTGAGTTTTTTTATAAAGGCATGTTATTTAAATTATGGTCTAATGTTTAAAAATATATTTTAACATTATTTAAATTTTTAAATTTCAATTCATATTATTTTAATATAGAATCTTAATTAAAATTACTAATTTATAATTAAATAAGTTAAAATATTTAAATTTTTATTTTTAAGCGTATTTTATTGATTATTTTATTTACAGTTGTCCCAATTTTTCTCTCCCCTTTCTCCTCGTCTTCCCTGCATGGCCTCTCTACACTCTCCAGTATCCCCCCACCTTAGTTCATGTCCACGGGCTGTACGTATAAGTTCTTTGGCTTCTCCATTTCCTATACTCCTCTTAACCTCTCCAGTCTATTCTGTGCCTATCTATTATGCTTCTTATTCCTTGTACCTTTCCTCCCCATTTCCCCCTCCTCCTCTCCACTGATAACCCTCCATGTGATCTCCATTTCTCTGATTCTGTTCCTGTTCTACTTGTTTGCTTAGTTTTCCTTTTTTAGGTTGTTCAGTTGCTGATAGTTGGGAGTTTGTTGTCATTTTATTGTTCATCATTTGTACCTATTTCTTCTCAATTCTGCCCCTTCTACCAGTCTGGATGAATGTTTAACTCCTTGGCTGTTGGACTTCCGTGCAAAGGTTTTCCTGGCAGTTCTGGCTGTTCTTTGTTTTTAAATTGATTGTTATCCTTCTTTCAGTTCTGCGAGGAAGCGAAGCATTTTTGCCTATGCCTTCATCTTGGCCAAACGCTCTCAGAACTAAAATGTTTAAATTTTAAAAACAATCCATTCTTGTCATTGGAAAACAGGCAAATACTTTTTTTAATCTGAGGAGACACATCACTTCAAGTGTGACCATATAGTGTACACATGAACATATATGTCCCGTTTGTATCTGGCTGCCCAGGTGCCGGGCAGCAGGCATGCTCTGATGTGCGCAGGAGGAGAAATGGGGGGGGGGGGACAGGGAGGTGCAGGAGGGAAGAGCATAAAGTCAAATCACTGCAACCCCAGACAGACACTTAGTACTGTCCTCTAATCATTGGGATGTTCTTAATATTCTTTACTGAGAAAGGGTTCCCAGATAGAACGAAGAAAGGGCTTATGAAAATACTAAGAAGTGATCAGCATTTAGGCACCTCCTAAAAATGCTTGTAGTACCTACACACGAGCAAGGTTTCATGTCTACTAACTCTCTAAATTATCTAAAGCTCAATTTCTCAGTTTATTGTAGCAGTCCCAACAGTTTAGGAGACAGTGTAAATGGCAGGCATAGTTCAAAGGGCGCTGACATTCATCCCTGCCAATCATGGCTCTGCCTCTGAAAGCAGTAAGACTCACCCGAGTATTAGATATTCACTGAAATATCTAATGATGAAAATGAAAACGGGCTCATGAAAATGAGCTGTGCAAACTTGGTGTGTCTGTGGCAATGACCCAGACCCCTTCCTTCTACTTTCTCCTTCCTCACCTGTCTGAACTTTTCCTCAACTGCTTTTCTTCTAATCTTACTCAGTCCGGCTGTGAACTCATGTTTGTATGATACCTTCCTATCCCAATTTTTGGACACTCACTGATATTCAAAGTATTTACAGCTGAATGTTCTACCCTGGGTCAGGGCACTCAGTAGATTGCAGACTCTACCTTAGTCACTGGTGCTTCTGAAATAGCCACGCAGGGTCTCCTCCTCTCAGTTTCACCTCCCTGATGAATGCCTCAAATCCAAGTTCACCAGACCAGTAGGAAAACTTAAGGACAGAGCTTTGTTTGGTCTGCTGATTTTTGGAAGTGAATTCTCAGCTTTATTTCTATAAGATATGGCATAATTTTGAACAAAACTGAATTTCTAGGCTTCATTATGTGAAAACCATACAAAGTGCTGTGATAAAGAATGAGAAAGGCATGATTTATGACTCTCCACATATAGGAGATTTCATTCTGTCTTTTGCTCAATGGCCTATCCACTGTGCGAGCAAAGTCAATACCAATAATGAAGCAGAGACTGAAGGGCTAAATCAATTCAATAAAATGCAATAGAAAGACTAAAAGACTGAGTAAATTTGGAAAGGTTAGTGCCTACAAGATTAGTATTTGGACAACAGGTAATTACAAAGATTAGTCCATGTATATGAGAACATGACAGGCAGTCATCTGTCACAAAGAGAGGACTATTACTAATGATTTGGGTCCTGAGTTAGGATGAGAAAACAGAACAGGTTTATGCAAAATCCCTACCAGAGGTTACTCATCTGTGTGTGTGTGCGTGTGCATGCATGGGTGCTCGTGTGAACACATGTGCACTCCCTATGCAACTGAAGGAAAAAGGGAAACTCCAGGTGGCTTATTTGGTATTTTATTTAGGCCTTTTGCATTTTCCCTGTTCCTCTGGGTTTTACTGACTTCAATCTCATTTTGTCAACATGGTTTCAGGCTGTTCCCTGTATCACCCTTTCATTTCTCCTCATCCCAGACTCCCAGGTACTGGGAGAACATTATGGCGAGGTCCTGGCAGTGCTGGGAGCCTGTAAGAGGTGGAGCTGAAGATGGCACCCAAAATTTGAACCAGCACTTTAAGTGCAGCCGTTAGAAGAATTTCTGTGCAGTGAGAGGTGACACAGGCAACCTGGAGGACATCCAGAGCAAAATAAAAAAAAAATGAAGACCACGTCCTCACAGACGTACACGTACATCCACCAGATACGATAGTAACGTGAGTGTCTTAACTGTGTTCCTGGCCAAAAAAAGAATGCGAATGAATGAGTATGTCACTGCTAAGCAGTTTATATACATTAAGTTACACTCCCTATAAGGACTCCACAGTGGAGGTACTGGGATCTCTTTTTTAAAGATAAAAAAGAGGTCTCATAAATAATGCCTTTCTCATTCTTTATGACAGTGTTTTGTGCAGTTTTCAAAAAAGGAAGCCTAGACATTCAGTTTTGTTCAAAATGATGCCTGATCTTATAGAAACAATGCTGAGAATTCACTTTCATAAATCAGCAGACCAAAGCTCTGTCCTGAAGTTTTCCTACTGGTCCAGTGAACTTGGATTTGAGGCAGCTTATTCAAGGAGACATAGCTGGAAAGCAGGGAAGTGTCACTGGAAGATGTATTTGTCTGACACTGATGTACATACTGGTCTCTGCTTCACTGCATCACCTCTATCTAACATAGGGCACTAGCCGGGGTGTGGGGGTTGCTTCTGATGTGGCCACACACAAGTCTTCAGCCAGCTGTCAGGCTTCACTACTACTGAGAGGCTTCAAGGCCAGTCCATGGATCATGTAACAGAGTCAGACCAGTGATTTTGAACTTCCTCAGGCCATGACGTCTGTATGGCCTGCCGGCATGACTCCTTGTAATAAAGAGTCGGACTCTATTTTTTGATGTTTGGCTTCTGACAGCTTTTAAGCCTCACTCTCCCTCTTCCCCTCTGCCCATATCTGAGTACACTGATAAGACAGCTCAGGCGTTTCTTTGTGTGGCCTCAGCAAGGACTTTGAGCCCCTTAAGTCCCTAACCACATGTGGGAATCTCACTCTGCCCACCCCACCCCCATAACTACCATGAAATCCCCAGCTAGCCCCATTCCTGCTCTCTCAAGCCATGTTTGGTTTTGCTTGGGAGCCACCCTAACCCCATGAAGCCTCATTTTTTGTGTTGTTCAAGTACAGCTGTCTCCATTGCCCCCTACCCCAGCCATCCCAGTAAGCCTCATTATGTGAGTAACCCACCCTTTTGCACTCTCTCTTGGGATGTGTGTGCTGTAATCAGACTTGACATAAGAACCCAATTTCAGGATGGAGGGCATACCACTTTCATGGGCGTAATATAACACTCCTGAACCAACTTTACACCAACAATGAGATAAAATGCTTTTGTGACCTTTAGAGGAACCCTTGAGACTGTAATCTTCAAAAAGTGATGGTATCTGGTCCCTTAAGCAGAAATCTGTCCTTCATTTTGAACGGCCATTTTGTTTTCTATTAAAACCAGAGAATGATTAAGATAATTTCCATCTGGGAGAGGAGCCACATAAGTTTAATGGATTTTTAGGTCATTTTAATAGGTGGCATGTTTTGACATTTTAAATTTATCTTAAATGAAGAATATTTTTCTTAATCTCAATGTAGGTATTACTGGCATTTGGGGCTGGATAATTCCCTGTGGTGGGGGTTGTCCTGTGTATTATATAGTGTGTCTTGCAGCAACCCTGTCCCTTATCCACTGGATGCTGAAGGCACCACACAACCTTCTCCAATTATGACAATCAAAAAATGTCTCTAGCCCTGGCTGGTGTAGCTCAGTGGATTGAGTGCGGGCCTGCGAACCAGAGGATTGCAGTTCGATTCCCAGTCAGGGCACATGCCTGGGCTGCAGGCCGGTTCCCAGCAGGGGACTCATGAGAGGCAACCACACATTGACATTTCTCTCCCTTTCTCCTTCCCTCCCCCTCTAAAGATAAATACATAAAATCTTTTAAAAAAGGTCTCTAGATGTTGTCAAAAGTCCCTTGGGTCAAATCACACCGGGTTGAGAACCACTGATCTATATTTATTCCATAAGGAAGGATAACTTTATTGATTAGGATAAGCATGGACCAAATCCTTTTAGTCTCAGTGGAAGAGACAGAAAAACTGTGAAAAGCCACTAGTCTATATACATCTTGATGCAAGCAAACCAAATCTATAATGAATTGCAATTATACCTTCAAATCTCTTTCCACCCTCAAACTATTTTAGATTCATCCTCAGAATTGTTTACATGCTATGGGTATAAGCAACCAAATCCATAACTTATAAAGTCCAGAACTTATAAAACATAACAAAATCTTTGTTAATGATTACTCAGCTTCTTCTGTGTAAATTCTTACCCCTTGTCTAAAAAGTCAGAGTTAGCTGTGCTGAGCACTGCGATTTTTCAGAAATAGTACATGCCATAATTTATGCACTTTAGTATATTTTCCAATACACAAAGCATGTTAACAATGGTTTACACAATGGACCCAGAAAATAGTCTCTGTAATGGAACACATATCTGCATCACCCACTGGTACTTCTGTGAAGGGCTCAAAATTCTTGGCTATAATACAAAGCTAGTTTATTGCCTAGAATTCCCGTCCTACCAATGAGTCTTCCAGGAAGGACAGATAATAGCATAGACTGAGTGTAGTAATCTTGTTGCAAATCGAGGAGCCAACATTTGATGCTTAGTACTTCTTTAGCATTCAGAGGCAGAAACAACTCCAGAGATGGAATTGCAAAGGAAAGGAAAGCCACACCCAAAGCACAACAGCTGAAAATCTTGTCTCTCTTAACACTATTAGCGCACTTATCCTTGGTTCTCCACTCCCCAGTATTCAAGTACTAAAATAGAGGACCGTGTGCGAGGCATGCCAATTAATTAGGTGGAAAGTGCTATGTTTCAGTTTTGCATATGGATCAAAGTTTTCCAACTTTACTTTTCCCACTTCTTTCCCCTTCCAACATTACTCTAAAAACCTCAGCGATGATGAATTGGACATTGGTCACTGGAAAATCTAGGAGTGCTTACCTCAGCTTTAATTTTATTGTCTCCAAAACAGAGGTGCTGTAAATAGGCTGCAGCATTGGACTGGACGGAAGGAAACTGGTGTTGCAACATCTGAATCACTTCAGGCAGTTCCGGGTCTCTCCATCCAAATTCTCTGAACAAAAAGAAGGCGGGAGAAGATGAGAGAGAAATCCTGCTGCACTGCCAACATACAGTTATCTTTACATGAGAATATTTCACAAATGATTGTTCTGGTGTTCTTACACAGGAATCCATTTAAAAAGATTTCCACAAGTAAATGGTTTGTGAGTACATAAGTGTGTGTATATGAAAAAATAACTTAAAATGGTACCCGATTTTATTAATAGATATATTTTTCATTCGGGCTTAAAAGGATAACTTTTATGGTCTTATTTATTTTTAATATATTATTTCAATGGTCTGATTCAGGTACAGTATTTACCTAAATAATCAGACAAGAGAAAATATAACTGAATGGGTCCAATCCAATATGTCATAACAGCAGTTAATGGCATCATTATTTTTATGGTTATCATTGTTATCATATCTGGGGATAAAAGTGTATCATTAAGACTTTATAAATAAAATTATTTATTTACAGAGTTAAGACTATTCATACAATGTTAATAAATTTAATCCATCATACATTTCTCTCTGGTACCCGTTTTATATCTTAGATACTACAAGAAGCTGATTGTTTATTTAGAGAAATATGCTCTAAGACATTTAAATCCATTCTAAAATATAAGGTTGGTTGTACCATTACACAAATAAATATTTTTTATGAAGTACATCAGTTCAATCAGTTGCAATATCTAGCTAAAAGGGCCAACTGTTTGCATTCTATTCATGTAACAGGAAGTCGATTTTTAACAGAGAAATAAAAAAGCGACCTGTGAGACCACAGATAAAAACCTGACCCCGTGAGCCACAAAAACATACTATTTATCTGAAGGATGGGGAGGAAGAGAAGTGAGAAGGCTGTACAACAACCACTCTGCTCCTGGAGAAACAACTCAAAAGCATACATCCCATTGACGCCAGGTCAGAGCTGTCATCTGAGAATAAGAGTCATGAAAAATGAGAGTGTGAAAGGAGCAGACAAAGGTTAAAAGTTGCCTTGTAGATTCTAACCCGTTCTCTTTATCTTTCCTTTATCACAACTGGTAGAAGTCGTCAAGCAAACCCTGGAACACAGTGTTTCCCTTACTGTTATTGGAGACACGACGAAACAGAATTCCTTTTGAACCGGCTTAGTTTTTATTGGAAGGATAAGGCATTCAATTTAATATGCATTAAGTATTTAATAAATGTATCTAAAACTGCAGGCACATACACATTTTCAAAAGGATAGAGAGTAAGTAATGCATTCTCTACAAAATATAATTAAGTGATTGCTGATAATGGACAAACTATTGACTTCTTCTTGGCTATGTGATCACAGCAGAAAACAATTATGGATTAAAACACAGGAAGCCTATTTTTCTTTTTAATTTAGTTTCTTTCTGTTGCATGACTCTCAGCCACCTCTACAACAGAGATAGCACGATTCCTTTTCTCTTAATAGCAGCATCTTAAAATTATGTTCTTTGTATAAATTAAATAAAGAATCTATAGAATACCCATAAATTAAAATTAGAAGTGCCATTTAAGCCACTGGATGGCTAGGATGAATTCAGATAAGCTTGTGCTATTGGAAAGTGCTTAGTAAAGAATTCCATTTCAGCCTGTTTTATTAACCAGGTGGTCATTATTCTATTAGGCTTACCTGGCACACATCAAGAACATCTTTGGAACAAGACCTCCAGGGGAACAGTCTTAGGGACCCCCAGCTTACATGTAGGAAAATGTGCTTCTCTGGATGCATATACACACAGCCCAAACTCTGATAGAACAGATGGACACTCCAAAGAATCAAAGGGGTCCAAGCTCCCCAGTCATGGGTCAGAAGAAAAACTACTGACAGCATCTCCCTAAAACCTCTGGAACCCTAAATGGGAGTCTCCTCCAACCCCATGACTGCCCTCCCGGACATAATTTCCCCCTTTCATCCTGCCCACCATGCCAGTCACATCTCACCTCACCATTCTTCCTACCTAAGTCATCAAAATATGAAAACATACAAACAGAATCGTGCCACTTTGTTCTAAAAATCCTTCAGTGGTTCTCACTTTCCTTGAGATAAAGATACACACACAGTCAGTCATACCCCATGCTGCCAACCTGAGAAGTTTTATTTATGCATCAAAAGGAAAACTCTATGACTTACACCCTTCATGGGCATCCCTCTGCACTTAGAAAAATATCCAACTCTTCACATCTGCTTAGGAGGCTCCACACATAGGACTCCTGCCTATTTCTAACAGCATCTTCTGCCACACCTCATTGGGTCTCTTGCACCAACTCCCCTGACCTGCCATCTTCCTGTTCCCACCTCCAGTCTTGGTACTTCTGCAGGGCATCATCCCTCGGGCCTTGAATGGTGCTGACTTGTCTTTATTAGGTCTCAGTTCAGATGTCTCCTTGGGGATTTCCTTGCATCTTTTAGCCAAAGAAACCCCAATCCCTCAAGTCATTTGTACCCTAGAGTTCTTTTATCCATGATACTTATGACTATCTGAAATTCTCTTCTATTTTTATTATTATTTACTGTAATCTGTCCCCGTCCCTCATTATAGGGACAAGGACACGGTATGAAAGAATGATGCCTAGAGCCACAGTGTCCCAGGCTTCATTTGGTGCAGTGAAAACTGCGAGGGTAGGGTGCTGGGAGAGAGCGGAGGGGGTGAGAGAGATCGGGAAGTTAGATCAGACCGAACTCAACAGTCAGTTAGTGTTTAATATGACTCAATTATCTCTTAGCCTAGGCCAGCTTTCCAGGATGGGGTTGAAACAAATGGTGTGCCCAGACAGTTTACTTCTGACTTATTCTAATAGCCATTTCCCATGTCTCTGGCCATGGCAACCATTACCCACTAAGAGTATACCCGGGTTTTCAAATGCTTTCCTTGATTTCACAGGGTAATGCTAAAGGAGTACCCCTCCCCCCCAGCAAAAAGTTTGGGGGAATGATTATAATAGCCAAGTTTCTTTTACTATAATAGTTTTAGTTCACTTAGATGAGATTCTGTTTGGAGTTTTTACTGCCCATGGAAATGGACTTCATAGGAAGAGCTGGAGGCCTAGAAGAAATAAAATATGCTTCTCCTCTGGGCCAGAACTCAGTCTATGATATAGTTTCTTCTTCTTTGGTTTTAATCCTTAAGGACAAGGAGTGACTTATAAGACAAAATGTCCTGGAAAGACAAATACCAGCCAAGGACCAGCACATGTGGAGGCACGAGGCAGTAAGGGTTGATCTGAGAGAGGAGGGGTGTTCGCATGGCTGGGGCGAGTCTGTGGAGCAGGAGGCCAGCCTGGATTGCATCTCTGCTCCGCCTACCAGTCTCAAGGTGGCTTCTTCTTTAGATTTTTAGTTATAGAACTTCAGTTCTGCCAGTCTTTACATGGTTATCTAGGTTGATTGGTCTATAATTTAGCTGGGATTTACATGTGGTCCCGGGGGGATGTGAGTGCAGTGTTCTCCTGCTCCACCGTCTTGACCGGAACTCTCACAATGACTCCTTTTAATTCAGTTTTTTCCATGAGCTAAAGAAGTGCCTCTCCTTACACTTATATTCCTTCAAATAAGTATAATGTCCAATTGAATACACCTCAGAAAAGGTTATTTTAAAAAGGCTATTATATATCCTTTATAGCAGCTTTAGAATAATAATTACTAGTATCAATCTAGTTCTTAACAGTTTACAATGCATTTTCCATATAGGACTTTATGGTATCACCCAAAATGAAATCACATGGACTAAGCAGCCTTATTCTCTTGTTTTGATCCATCAAAGGCAAGGCCAGAAAACACTAACGAACTATTCTATTTTTATAGGCTAGCAGGGAGAAAGCAGTTGTCCAAGTTTTGAGCTTTTCCCCAATTACTCTGGTGCCAAGTCCTGCGCCCAATCTACTGTGGTAATCAAGGAGAGAAAGATTTATGACATGCTTGCTCAACAAGGTGACCCAATACAGCACATGTTTAGACCAGGGTTCTAATGACATTTTGGGGAGGCTGCAAGGAGGAGGGCAAGTCTTAAGGAGTCATAGGGAGAGCTAGTGGGGTTCTGCAGGCCAAGCCCATGCAGATTTAAATTCGGCTGTGTGGGGAGAAGGCCCAACACAGGGAAGACAGTATCCTTTGGCCACGTGAGAAAATGCAACACAGGGACAATGGCAGCCAACTGTCCAGCCCTCGCCCCAAAGCCACACCACTTAGGTTCTCCCAGTTTGTCTCTGGAGCTCCCCAAGCCACTCTCTTCTCACCGGAGCCTTGCTGGTGAGCAAGAGTTTGTATGCTAGTCCTTTATGAAGGTGCCTGGGTTTCTAGCAGCTTCCGTGTCACCCAGACAAATCTCCACTGATTTTCACAGTCACATGTTGTGTGGGCTCCTCTTCCTGGCACTGGTGTTCAGAACTGGGGAGCCTGGTGTGGGTCTGAGATCTCTTGTTCCTCCGTGGGGAATTTGTGCAGCTGAGAGGTCACTCTAGATTCTTAACTGCCACACGTGGGTGTAGCAGAAGCAATACTTATATCTGACAAAGATGCTTTAAAATAAAGGCAATAGTAGAATACAAGTAAGTATACTATGCATTAACAAAGAGAGCAGTCCAACCAGAGGATATAACCCTTGTAAACATTCATACACTCAACACAGGAGCACCTAAGTATACAAAGTAAATCTTGGTGGGTATAAAGGAAGAGATTGACAGTATACAGTCATATCTGGGGGTTTTAATATCCCACTGACAGCAATAGATAGATACTCCAGACAGAAAATCAACAAGGACAGAGCAGCCTTAAATGACACACTCAAATGGATTCAGTCGATATCATCAGAGCACTTTACCCCAAAGTAGCAGAATATACATTCTTTTCAAGTGCACATGGGACAGTTTCTGGGATAGACTACATATTAAGACATAAAACAAGTCTCTATAAATTTAACAAGATTGAAATCATATCAACACCTCTCTGACCATAATGCTATTAAACTATAAATCTATCACACAAAAAGAAAAAAATGCAAAACAAACAAATAGAGGCTAAATAACATGTCACCAAACAATGAATTGGTTAACAAAGAGACCAAGGGGAAAAATCAAAAAATATTTTGAGACAAACAAAAATGAAACACAACAAACCAAAATTATGGGACACAGCAAAAGCAGTCCTAAGAGGGAATTCATAGCAAAACAGGTCTACCTAAAGAAACAAGAAAAATCTTAAATAATTTAATGTAACATCCAAACAAACTAAAAAAAGAATAACAAACAAAGCTCAAAGTGCAAAGTGAGTGAGTAGAAGGGACAAAATAATAGAGATCAAAGTGAAAATAAATGAAAGAGAGACTGAGAAAATATAATTGATCAATGAAACAAAGATTTGGTTCTTTGAAAAAATAAATAAGATCAACAAATCTTTAATGACTCATTAAGAAAAAAAAAGAGAACCCAAGTAAATAAAATCAGAAATGAAAGAGAAGAAGTTAATAACTGAAACCATAGAAATTCAAAGCATTGTAAAAAAATACCATGGACAATTATATGCCAACAAATTGGATAATCTGGAAGAAATGGATACATTTCTAGAAACATACAATCTTCCAAGCCTGAATTTTTTAAAAAAACAAAAAAAAAATTTGAGCAGACCAAGTTCAACCAATGAAATGAAGTTGGTAATCAAAAAACTCTTGACAAACAAAATTCCTAGACTGGGTGACTTTACAAGTGAATTTTACCATTCAAAGGAGAATGAACACCTACCCTCAAACCATTTCTAAAAGTTCGAAAGGAGGGGAGGCCCCCAAGCTCATTTTACAAGGCCAGCATTATCTTAATTCCAAAACCTGTAAAAGATATTATTAAAAAAAGAAAGTTATAGGCCAATATCCCTGATAAAAGTAGATGGGAAAATCCTCAACCATATGTTAGCAAACTAAATCCAGCAATACGTTAAAATGATCATACACCATGATGAAGTGCTATTTACTCCCGGAGTGCAAGTTTGATTCAATATCCACAGACAAAATAACATGATATGCCACATTAACAATATAACAGATAAAATATCACATAATCAAATCAACGAATGCAGAAAAAGCACTTGACAAAATTCAGGATCAATTTATGAAAAAAAAAACTTTCAGCAGAGTGGGAATAGAAGGAATGCACTTCAGCATAACAAAGGCTGTAAGTGGCAAACCCACAGCTAATATGATAATCAACAGAGAAAAGCTAAAAGCACTTTCCTTAAGATCAGGAACAGGACAAGGTTGTCTACTTTCAACACTTTTATTCAACACAGCACTGGATGTCCAAGCCACAGCAATGAAAAATAAATGAGTAAGTAAGTAAATAAATAAATAAATAAGAGAGGGAGAAAGAAAAGACATCCAAATTGTCATTATTTGATTATTTGCAGTTGACATGATACTGTATATAAAAACTCAAAAGAGTCTACCAAAAAACCACTAGAACTGATAAATGAATTAGGTACAGTAGCATTATATGTAAAAGTAATATTTAGAAATCATTTTCACTTTTATACGCCAATAATGAATCATTAGGAAGAGAAATTTTTTTAAAAACCCATTTATAATTACATCACCCCCCCCCCCAAAATAAATTTAACTAAGGAGATAAAAGACTTGTATTCAGAAAATTATAAGATGTTGAAGAAAGAAATTAAAGAAGATACTAATAAATGGAAGCATATATCATACTCAAGTATAGGGAGAATTAAAACTGTTACAATGTCTATACTATACAAAGCAATCTACAGAGTCAATGGAACTCCTATCAAAATATGCATGGTATTTTTCATAGAACTAGAACAAATAATCTAAAAATTTATACAGACCACAAAAGATCCCAAATGCCACAATAATCTTGAGAAATAAGAATGAAGTTGGAGGTATCCCATTAACTGGTATCAAACTATATTACAAGGCTATAGTAATCAAAACAGCATGGTACTGGCATAAAAACAGACACATAGCTCAATGGAACAGAACAGAGAGCCCAGAAATAAATTTGTATCCATAAAGGTGAATTAATTTATGACAAAGGAGGCAAGAACATAAAATCAGGTAAAGACAGTCTATTCAGTAAATGGTGTTGAAAATATTGGACAGACACATGCAAAAAAAATAAAACTAGGCCACCTTCCATATCATATATAATAATAAATTCAAAATAGATTAAAGACTTAAATATAAGACTTAAACTGTAAAACTCCTAGAAGAAAACATAGGCAGTAAACTAAAAAAATTAAAAAAATTATAAACTCAAAACCAAAAATAAACCCCTCCAGATTAAAAAAAAAATCCAATTAAAAAATGGGCAGGGGACCTGAATAGATACTTCACCAAAGAGGACATACAGATGGCCAACAGACATATGAAAAGATGCTCAATGTCACTAATCATCAGAGAAATGCAAATTAAAACCACAATGAGATATCACCTCACACCTTTCAGAATGGCTACCATCAATAAATCAACAAACAGCAAGTGTTGGTGAGAATGCATAGAAAAGGGAGCCCTTGTGCACTGTTGGTGAGATTGCAAATTGGTGTAGTCACTATGGAAACATATGAAGGTCC
Source organism: Sturnira hondurensis (assembly GCF_014824575.4). Taxonomy (NCBI): domain Eukaryota; kingdom Metazoa; phylum Chordata; class Mammalia; order Chiroptera; family Phyllostomidae; genus Sturnira; species Sturnira hondurensis. Next base: position 15,788,408 of record NW_028087015.1, read on the forward strand.
TTCAAAAATTTAAAAATGCCGCATCACCTAACCATCTCTGTAGAAATCCAAAACCCTAATTTGAAAAGACATATGCACCCTTATGTTCATTGCAGCATTACTTACAATAGCCAAGATATGGAAAAAACCCAAGTGCCCATCAGTGGATGAGTGGAAGAGAAGATTTGGTATATATATACAATGAAATATTACTCAGCCATGAAAAAGAACAAAATCTTACCATTTGCAACAGTATGGAAGGACCTAGAGGGTATCACGCTAAGTGAAATATGTCAGAGAAAGACAAATACCATGTGATTTCATATGTCAAATCCAGAGAACAAAGTAAAGAAACGAACAAATTGGAAACAGAGTGATAGATACAGAAAACAGACTCACAGTTGCCAGGGGCTGGGGGTCGGGGAACCGGGTGAAAAAGCTGAAGGGATTAGGAAGCATGAACTCTAAGGACTATGGATGGTGTCAGGTGGGCCCTAGATTTACCAGGGAATCACTTCACAAACTATATAAGGTGCCTAATGATGTTGTGCATCTGATGTTAATAGAAAATAATATTGAATGTCAACTCTAATTAAAAAACAAAATAAACAAAAAATAAAAGGTGCCATTACGTAGTGATGTTATTTCCCCTATGCCTCTCCAGGGGCCTAATGCTGTGGTGGATGGCTTTCTCTGGATGCAGTCAGAGCTAGTTCAAATCCTGCTCCACCAAGAACCCTCCTGCAGCCTCGGGCTCGCCCGGTCTGTGCCGCCTGTGCTGCAGAGTCTCCACTGCCGCCATTCGAGGTTTTCTCAGAATGTATGTTCACTAAGTCCGTCTGGCACAGCGAGATAATAATTCCTACCTTGGAGGATTGTTGGGATGATTAGAAATAATATATTTGAACTATCTGGAACATACTGTGGGCCCTCAAGAAATGTCAAGTATTAAATGTAACTAAATGAAGAAGAGAAGAATAAGTAATAAGAGCCATCTAAGATTTCCTAAAGATGCCAAACTCGTAACTCTCATCCTTACTGGGCTTCACTTGAGAAATGTTAATGGAACTGGAGGATATGCAAATGTAACCTTTTCTCTATTAAAACTTGTCATACAGACCACCAATATTGTGACTAAGTCCTCATTCTCACAGGGACTATCTGGGTTGTTAAAACACCGATGTCCTCAGCACAGAGCTAAACAGCAAACAGTTCGAAATCCACTCCTGTGTGATGCTGGAACCGACACAAATACCTGATACCCTGTCACAACATTGTATCACATTTTCTTCTGCCCTGAAAGGAGCCCAGGACATCCGGAGCCTCCGGGAATTCACACTCTGATTTTCCGCAAGGCTTCGTGTCAGAGGGACAGGGCTCACTGTGTCAGTCACTCCCATGGTGGGAAGGGCTTCAAGGACATTACTTAAATATATGAAAATCAATCATTTCTAAACTTCTGAACTCTAACAAACCGTACCAAAGACCGCACTGGCTTTAATTGTTTACACTCGGAGCCGTGAGGTAGTGTGTTCTGCCTTTGACTTGGTTTTGTTGGTAGGGCTGGGAGGTACCGAGGTGGTGGTGGTAAACAAACTAGAGGATTTTTTTAATGACAAAATAGAGATATTTTAATTCTTGTTAACCAACATCCAACGATAAACATGTGCAAGCATTAACGTCTTAATCCTCATTTGAAGAGAGTTTCCAACCAAAACAAAAAATCTGCCTTATATGGTTAATCCCATTGAAAAACATGCTTTGCTTTTACATAAACAGTCAAACTCGAATTATGGCTGTCTAGAAAGCAAGCTCAATTGTTACAGTTTTTAGAAAGAGGCAGCTTTCTCCGAGCTTCACGTCCTGAGAAGGAGTAATTCCCCAAACTGCGCAGTAAGCATCGGTTCCCTCCACCATGACTTCTAGACCAGCCTCCCGATGCAGCTGCCGGGCTCCCTGCCTGGAGAGGGCTCCGCCCAGGGGGCCGGGAAGTGCTCGGGGACTCCCAGCCGGCAGCTTCTCCCTCTTCCCACCTGAAGTCGGGATTACAAGTTCTATCCTCCCTTTTCACAAAACACCGAGGCAACTCCCACAGACCATCTATGATGACAGGATAAACCCGAAATTAGAAATGAAGTACAGGAAAGGAAAATTCAAATACGATGATGAGGTCAGTAGTAGCCTTACTAGTAGCCCTGTTCTAAGGAGATAAATTAATACAGGTGAGAAGGGGCGGCTCCTGTAAAAGAGACAGAATGGCCACCACTCCGAGCACTGGAAAATCAGGACGGAAGAGCCTGGGACTCTGTACCCGCCTCAATGTCTGTGGCAGGTGTCTAATTAGGATGCCATGGTAAACTGAATAAAGGCCCCCAAAGGTATCTAGGGCCCAATTTCCAGACCTCTGTGAAGGTGACCTATTTGGCAAAACAAAGTTTGTACAGAATGAGAAGGCAACGTAACACTGAAGGTGGAAGAAGGGCCCCAGAGCCCAGGCATGCCAGGAAGGCAGCCCAGAAGCTGGAAAAGACGAGAAGAGGGACTTTTTCCCCCAGAACCTCTGGAGGCAGCACGGCCCTCCTACCACCATGATTAGGGTCCAGTGAGCCTGACTTCGGACCGTAGGGGAGCAAATGTGTGTGGTTTTACATCTTCAACTGTGTGTTAATTTATTACAAGGAAACAAACGTGGGGGTCCATCTGACCCCAGGATATGGCCCTTCTGAGCCTGGAAAAGACCACCCCACAGAGGTGAGCAGGTGGAGGCAGCTGCGCAAGACATTCCAAGAGGCACCACCTCCAACGCATGCCCCTGGGAGTCCTCTCTGTGATTATCAGGTAGATTCCTCTATTGATTTACTCTGACTTCCTCCTGTTTACCTAGAACTTCAAGTTCCCTGACCTTCAGGCTATTTCGGGAAGGCCCACAAGCCTTTTACTTCCAGCCTCAGTCCCACAGGCTGCCAGGCTGCTTGCCTCATTTTAGGATTCAGCCAACACTCACTCCTGCACCCAGGCTCACCAACGGACCCCCAGGGACATGGTACTGAACAGAGCAAAGGTTCCCATCCTCAGGGAATGTCATTTCTAATGGCAACTGTCACTTTATTATTAAAAGAGCAAAACCCATTATTCGCTAAACCATGATAGTGTGTATCGGGGTTGAACTGTGCCCCCCGCTGCCTCAGCCACCACCACCAAATTCACATTCACCTGAAACCTCAGAATGTCACCTGATTTGAAATAAGGTCTTTGCAGATGTAATTAAGGATCGGGATGAGATCTTGCTATATCAGGGTGGTTCTAGAATCCAATGAGAGTGTCCCCATAAGAGACAGAAAAGAACACCAAGACACAGAAAAAAGAGGCAGACAGTGGAAGGATACGGCTGCAAGCTGAGGGAATCGCTGGCTGCCACCAGAAACAAGGAGGTGGGCATAGCATGGTCTCTCCCTCAGAGCCTCTGGAAGGAATGAACTAAGCTCATACCTGGATGTTGGTCTTCTGGTCCCCTGAATTAAATTTCGGTGACTTAATATGACAGAAATTTACTGTTCTTTGTGACACTTTGTTACGGCAGCCACAAGAAACTATTACAAGGATGGTGAGAAAAATAAAGCAGGGTAGACCCAGGCTGGACTGAAGAGAGAGACGGAGGCATGGAGGGAGGAAAGGAGAGAGAGAGAGAGAAAGAGAGAGAGAATGTGAGTGTGTGTGTAGTACAGGGTTGTTACTGTAAACACAGTGACTGTGAAAAACCTCACTGCGAAGGTGGCCTTGGGACAGGGACCTAGAGGTAGCACCAGGTAGAAGGCATGTTTTGAGCAGTGACTAGACCTCAGACAAGGCAGGGATGTGCTGGGCACGTCAGATGGGGCGAGGAGACCGTGGGTGAAGAATGGTGGCGGCCCAGCAGAGGGTGCTGAGGAGCAAGGGAGTCTGAACGCGTTCAGAGGCAGAGCAGTAGGATTCCCAGGTGGGTTGCATATGAATATGCTGGAAAGAGATGCTCACTGAATCCCTCTGATAGGCACCCTCTACTTGTCCCCCTACCCAATGCTCCACCTCAGGCCCAACCAGGGGCCCCTGAGTGGGTTGGTCAGACTAGGACCCTGTTTGGAGGACTAGCATTTATTACTTCAGAATAAGAAGGAACAATTTCAAATACTGTTTGAACAATTTCAAATACTTTCTCTCCACTTCCTGCTGCAGTGGAGAGAAACAGTAAAATAATAAGAAGTTGGTTATTGTGGAATGATTAGGGGTACTGCGTACTTTACACTAATCTCAGCTAAGCAGTGGACTTCTTTGCTTCAGTTTATTAGGAGTTGACAGGGAAAATAATGTAAAATGATTAACCAAAATGTATACTATTATTTATCATTTTTAATCACATGTAGTTGAAGTACCAGTGAATTTCTGCCTCTATTGAAGACCTCAAAATTCTAAAAGGTTATTAGATTACAAAGAATATTATCAATTGTATTGTGATACCTATTTGTTATCAAGTCACTTTAAAACACTATTTATTAATTAGAAAATATACTCCACAATAAAAATATACTCCACAATAAAAAATTAATTTCATACATGTAAAAATTTAGTTGCCCTTGAAATTCTAACAGGCTCTGTTTGCTGAACAACAAATTATTACCTATAAACTTTACCCTGTAAGCCACAATGAATTTATGGAAAATGTTTATGTTTTATGACTATGTACCTATTTTAAAATTAACTTCCCACCATGCTCCTTAGAAAATCACCTGGGCCTGTGAACCCTGAGTGAGAACCAGAGGGAAAGAATTTGGTGGCCAAGATCCAGGGTCGGGGTGCGCAATTCAAGTCTGTTTAAGCAACGGTGTTAACTTGTTGATGTCAGAAGATCAAGATTTTGCCTCAAATTAGATTAAGAATTTAAGAAAAAGGCACAAAGGCTCTGATTATCCTCAAAATTTGAGTGTGCGTGTGCATGTACACAGACATTGTATACATAAAAGGAAACTTAATGCTGCATAATGAACTAGAAATATACTGTGTGTAAATCACAGGCTTTCTTACAAATTAGGTAAGTATATCACTTGACAGTTCTCTGTGGAAAGAAACAGTGTTTTTAAGGATTCTGTTTCTGAAACATTCTGAAGTTCTGTGAGAAGCCACAATTATATAGTAGATACATTGTAAACACAGGAACTCCATCTCTTAAGATTCCAGACTAGGTTCCCTGTTTCTGGAAGTGAGAACGAGCCCCAGCACCTGCTATGGTGTCTTTACAGTGTAAGCCAGAGGGCTGACCGGTAAGCAGAGTCCGGTCTTGGTGATAGCAGTCACTTAGTGACATCCATGGTTAATTTTTAGTCCTACAAATGTATGTTTCAGATACATGATTCCATCTCTGTCATCTTAGTTCTCCAAAGAATCACAGCACAATTAATTTCAGATAACAATGAACGGAGATACTTCCTTAAAGAAAGCCTTAGTAAAATCTAATATAATATGCTCTAGAAAGGTACCATGGCAGAAAGGCATTTAAAGATATATTTTTTAATTCATTTATTTTTAGAGGGAAAGGGAAGGAGAGAAGGAGAGAAACATCAATGTGTGGTTGCCTCTCATGAGTCCCCTGCTGGGACCTGGCCTGCAACCCAGGCACGTGCCCTGACTGGGAATCAAACCGCAATCGTCTGGTTCACAGGCCTGCGCTCAATCCACTGAGACACACCAGCCAGGGCTAAAGATATTTTTAACATACACATATCACACTGTAGAGTGGGAAAGTACCCTACCCATGCATATTGTGCAGAATGACAACTCAGGTCAGACCATTTAGTGACCTGACCAAGGACACAAGAACATCAGTGCATGGAACCTATGGTCAACTGTCTAGGTTCTCAGCTTATTCAAAGTTACACTGAGCCAAGATGTCTCATTATGAATCTGCCCCAAAGCACCTAAGACAAACCCTGCTAGCTTTTAGCATTGGTTTTTGCCTTTGGTTTGTCCTAGGCAGTGATGTGGAAGCAGAATTACCTAATAAAATGTGCAAGTTATCTAAGAAGGAAGAGAACACTTACTCTTCGGGCTTTATGGATTAGTTTCTTAAGGGACATAAAATCATGCAGTAGGAGGGGTGTATTCAGGAAGAGTATTCTTCAAACAGCAAGTTGCTGGGCCACACCAGCATCATCCAGGCAAGCCCGCCAGGGTCCCATCTGTGGCTGAACAAAGCTGGACTTACGGATTCTAATGAGAAACAGAGCCCCACACTGTAGGACTATGAGGTATTTCCCGAAGATGATGTTAGAATAGACCAGAATCAGGGCTTGAGTTAGGTGCGCTGGGGCAGATTCAGGGGAGCAAGGCTTCGTTCTGGACTGGCTGCTATGGGAAGTGGGGGACATTCGGTGACTGAGCATCTAGGGATCCTTAGCTAGAAGGAGGGCAGGGCAGGGCAAGGCTGACAGGGGGCCATCTTCACCTGTTCTGTGACTCAGACGACATTTGTGTTGTGCCTGTGTGCAGATATAATTAGGGAGGGGTCTTGATTTTGCCTTGACCCATCATCACAGAGTGTGATGCCTTGTGTGATGGTAATAGTTTATGAAGTTGTTTATGTTCAGAAGAAGAACACCGAGACCTTGCTGTGGGTGCCTGGCCAGCTCCTGGCTGCCAGGGCTTCTGTCCCCTTCCTTGGACTCCAGGCATGTAGAAGCCAGTGAGGAGGTCCAGGGGTCATGGACAGAGGGCGGGTGACCAAGGTAAGCGTTCCTCTGTGACTGGCTGCCTCTGCCCGAGTGTCACTCTGAGGATTAAACTGGTGTTCTTAAGCTTTGTCAACATGATAGGAAAACTGCAAGTAAAAATAAAGGGAAACGGAAGGGAAGGACAAGGAAGAAAGCATTGCTGTCTTCATGACGTTACAGTCTAACTTTGCCTGTATCATGGGCTGGTTATTTGGAAATCTACGGACAGCAAGTCTGACAGTGGAATGTAATACTGATTACTGACTTTGTTGAGTACATTCTCAGCATTTTTTTTTTTTTTTTGGTGGTGGTTGTTACCTGACATGTTAAGGATAGGAGGAAAGCTTTGGTTTTATTGCTTAGCTGCTAGAAAAGGAAAACAAAAACAAAACAAAGACAAAACAAAACTAGAGACATGTAGTCAGGTTATAGTTACTAGTGCTCATGTCAAAAACACATCTGTCTGGCTCTACTGTTTCACTTTTCCTTAAAGGAAGTATAAAGAAGTTGTGAATATTTGGGATGCACCACTTAACATTCGATGAAAAGACCTACAGTGGCCATTCATAATCATTTCTTATTACTAGACATTTTTTAACATATTTCACAGTAATTTTTCTACACAACTATTCATTTACTTCCATTTCTGGTAGCTGAATGTTTCTAAATATAAAATGTAGAGAATATATTCACTGTTGGTTTTTAATAAAATAACTAACAGTGGACATTATTAGCAGTCCTTGCAGATCATGGGTGAAAGAGGATGGCCAGGCCAGCTGTCCATTGTCCTGGAAGACTTCCCATCTGTGCACCTGGATATTCCATTAGCAAGCTTCTTTTTAAAGTGCAGTTAACAAAAAAGAAGGTCCTCACTTCAAGATAATGGTGTCCAATTACCTTTAATTTCTACCCATTGATAAAGTCTTAGACTAAGCTTTTATTACCTTTGTGCCACCTAACTCTCAGTAGAATATCTGTGATTAATTTGAAAATTAATTGAAAAGTTTGGAATGAGTTTAAAGTTATTTTGTGTTATTGCTGCCACAGACCTTTATAATTTACAATGAGATAGATGGGTAGCAGGGCAAATAAAACAGGTCTGAGTACAGGAAAAAGAGCAAGTGGTGGATAAACACAGTTTTATTTGTGCAAATAATAAAAGCATACATTATGTCTTTTATCTGTTGCATTAATTAAGAATTACGGTTTCTTCATTAAGCATTTTTTATTCCCTAGAAAGCCGTTTTAAGTTCTATCTTCATGGCAACAAACTGAAGCCACAAAGAGAGGAATGATTAGGATTTTAAGAGGGCTAATTCAAGAACTAATTATTGTGCAGATTTTCTTTTCTTTGTTAGAAGTGACTGAACACAATAAATGGGCAGAACTTGACTTTGTGTGACTACAGAGGTTTCCAAACTGTTCTGGCTTGGGGCCATTTGTAAGACTTCCATGGTGCCCCTGGGCCAAAACCCGGGCCTGACAGTTCCATTTGTCAAGTAGTCAGGTCCAAACAACTTGGGAATTATCTACATCCTAACGAGTTCGTGCCTTGGGGGGTGCTGCACAACTTCTCAAACCTTGGAATCGGACTTGGCTCTCCTCAGCTGCTCTCCTATTGATTTTCCCATGGTCTTTGCTTTTCATGACAGAAAGCTCTCGCAAAGTTAGGACATCATTGAGAGGAATGAGACACAATTGAATTTTAAAGCTGAAATAATTTGAGCTCATGCTTCTGTGGGTGTCTGACAGAAGCTGTGTTTCCCTAAATGGTTTAAAGGACCCTGAGGGTCCCCTCTGAGTTTGCGGGGTCACTGGGGTACATTTCAGAACACAGTTTGGGATCAGTGGTAAATGAAGGTCCAATAGCTGTGACCTCACCCTAAATCAAGAACTTAGCATAATGGACAAGTACTGGGGAAAGCAGAGCTCATATACAGAGAAAAAAGAAATGTATCTTGCAACATTTAAATTTAGAATTTCAATGAAGTGACACAGTCCAATGAAACATAAATACTTGTCATTTGGGAAAATATTCTTCTCCGTGTGTAACAATTTTTTCTTCGGTGACTATTTGAAATGTATTATTTACAATTTTTAAAAAGCTAAATCACAATATTCTTCAATGGTTCTTTAGATATTTCAAAGATGCTTATGACAGAGTTTGGGGGAGGTATCAACCTTTAAAATTGCCTTCCTTTTCTTTAAACCTTAGCAAGAGCATGTATAGAGTACAATAGAATCACACAGTGCTCACAACAAAAATACCACGTTGGTGGAGTGGAATTACTGCAAACACTTCTTATATTCAGCACGCTCTTCACTGTCTCAGATTGCTGTTAATGTTTTCATTCTTGCACTTGATTTCGAGGGACCTCCTCATATGCATTTCCTGCCTCTCTCCAGGGTCTTTGTGGGGCTTTGTGGACTCAGAGTGGAGAACAAGAAATGACGTGAGGGCTGTGAGAACCACAAGAAGGCAAATGAGATCAGTGATAGTAGAAACTCTGTTCTCAGGGAAAAGTGACGAGCACCTCTTTCTAGATTTGACTGCCCTGGACTGACCAGAAATTGTCGTTTTCTTCCCAATGACTCTTTGAGGTAGGATCCATAATCATCGTTACTTTCTAGATGAGGAGACTGAGTTTCAGAGAGTTTAAATGAATTGTCCAGACTTGGTGGAAGGAAGGCCCAAGAGTCACTGTGGCTTCTATGAGTCCTTGTCCTGTGCTGGTGACATGGAGCAGAGCCCACCCCTTCCACGGCTGTGGTTCTCAGAGGTGGTTCAGAAATCTGGAATTTGCGTGGGTATGAAGGAGGACTTCAATCATAGGTAGTGAAAAGAAGTGATCTTATTCTTCATGATAAAATTGAGCACACTCAAATTTTCCAGTGATTTTCAGGGAGTGTTTGACTTTTATTGGATTGGGTAAAAAATTTATTTAGTTTTTTCTGCACGATGGCTCTAGTAATCCTTAGTTGTACTTAACTTCATCCAAAACAATTTTGTTAGATTGTATTGTGACAGCTGTCAGCATGTATTTTTAAAAACATCAAAATTGGTGAATTTTTATGCAGCCATTTTAATGTTGAAGATGGAAGAAAATATGCAACATTGTCAGTGTATTATGCTGCAATAATAATAAATAATAATAAATTTCAAGAAAGCTAAAAACACAATTGAAACACAAAAAAGATTTATGTAGTGTATGAAGGTGTTGTGACTGACAGGAAGTGTCAAAAGTGGTTTGTGAAGTTTCTTGGTACTATTGACATTTTGGCCAAATAATTCTTTGCTTTGGGACTGTCTTATGCATTGGAAGATGTTTAGCAGCACCTCTGGCCTCTACCCACTGGAAGCCAATAGCAGGAGATAGCTGACAACCTCAAAATATCCAAATCAGTGAAGTAGTTGGTGAAAGTGAAAAATGTGTCTTTTATTTTACAGAAATAAATGGACTTTCTGGCCAACCGAATATTTTAGTTAGTCTCAGAGGTGCAGACTGTGCTCAGAAGCAAGATCTCAAGGACATCTCTCTTCCACTAGGTTTCACGGAAAATGCGTGTTTCCCCAGGCTCTGAGAGCATTCGGATTTGTTCTCCGTCAGTGGATGTAAAAATAAGAAAGCAGAAGATTTGGTCAGAGATGTTGTCTTTATAACTTCAAATAGAAGTCTGTAAGACCTATGCAATACTTCTCTGAGTTAGGAGAAGCAGGTATCATTCTCCAGAAGTGAAAATATGGATGACAGATTAAAGGATGAAGCCCATTGTGACAATCTAGACACAAAGTGTGGAAGGCACAATTTACAGGGAAAACACTGAGAATTCAGCTGAGTCTTTTCGTTACCCAAGTCGTGCCAAGTGGTCTGGGCTGTTGTTGCTTAGATTCGTGTTCTGGATGATGCCAGAGCTAACAGATTAGGGGCCAGTTTTAACAACTTCCTTTCTTTCACTATTATGTACATGTGTACCATCCATGAATTTTTCTAAATAGGCCTCGACCTATTTACGTTCTAAGTCTCAGCAACATTTGAGACTTGGAATGCTCTGCCTACTGTGTGATCTAACACCTTTTGGTGGTTAAACAGAAAAGGGGAAGGAGGCTTGAATGCACTGGGGGTGGGGACAAAACGGCTTCCTTTATGGAAGACCTGGGCCGACCCACTGCAGCACGGACCTCAGGTCTCAGGTTCTCTCCGCTGCTGCCGCAGGGCCTCCAGCTCATTCCCAACAGACAGCAGACTTTGTTTGGAAGTACCTGCTGGTTTTCCACACAACCCAACCAGAGGTTTAGGCAGGCAAGTGTGTGATCAAGGAAAAAAAAATCTTTGGATCCTAGCACGTTTCGTCTTTGTTTAAGCAGCTGGGGAGTTATCAATAAAAACCTCTTAGAACTAAAATCGCCATCGTATGATAACTTTAGTAAAAATTTAATCTTGCCTCGTTTTCTCTGAAATGCAAAATCCATAAAGTTGCCAGGAACATGAAGGTCACCCTGCCAGCAGGATGCTGATGAAGGGGGGCCAAGTCACCATTATCTTGGAAAAACATAAATATTTTGAAGGGACTATTTCTTGATGACCTATTGGGGAAGAAAGTATTACTGCCACTGACAGAGTGGTTGTTAAGCTCCTCTCTCCCTCCAAGCATGCAGCATGCAGCCAGACACGAGGACTGTGAGCTCTGTTTCTATCCCAGTCCCATCGCCAGAACCATGGCCCATGGCCTCTCTCTCTCGTGCTTTGCAAACTGTGACATTCTCTCACCGGTTCCGCCACCCCGGTCTGGAGCCCCCAGGTTTCCTGCACACCACCTCTGTAATGTTGCTAATGGCAAACCCGAACATCGTACTGACCCTCTAGAAATTCTCCACTGTGCTGTTACTTGGCCCCAGAAAGGCCCCCGTGGCTGGGCCTGCCTCCTCCCCAGCTGTACTTTCATACTTTCCCACAGGGTCTAACGGTGTCCTGTCCTTCATCGCCAGCTGGGCCTGTTTCCCATTTGTGGGGCTGATGCTGGTCTGCCCCAGCTTTCAGCACCTGTGAAAGCCCCTTCCTGATGACAAAGAAGTTGAGACTATCCACAGGTGACACTGGTCTGTTAACAGAGACCCTTAAAACACTTAGTATTTGTGACTTAGAGGGTCACAGCCGTCTGGAGAAAATACTATCTCGTTCTTGACACCGTGGAAATTTCCCTGGCCTGCCTTGTGGCAAACACACACAGTGTGTGGCACTTGTCACACTGGAAGTTTACATTCATCTGGGTAACTGGTTAATGACAGTTTTCCCGACCAGAGAAGTAAACTCCGGCAAGCAGGGACTGAGCTGTTTTTAACTCATTCTGGTGCTCCTGGGCCTGTAGCAGGCACTCAGCCAACAAGTGAAATATTCCAAGATTAAAACACCTCAAACATAAAAACAATGACAATGACAAGAAGCATATACACGCAAATGTCATGTAAGCGGTAATGTAATAGTTACCTGCTCCCTTATCACCGCCCCCCCATGCACTCGTTCATTCACTGAGCATTTACTGCACATTAGTGAGGCAGAATGAATGATGTGCAATTACTGGCCCCCCGGAGCTTGTGCTGGGGGGCTCAGGGTGGGCTCAGGTGGGAGAAGGCCCAGGAGTAAGTCAAGGTCTGTTAGCCTCGGCACTACAGATGTTTTGGGTCAGATAATCCTTGATTGGGGAAAGTGGAGGACTTTAACACATTGTGAGATATTTAGCAACATCCCTGGCCTCTACCAACAAGATGACATGAACAACCCTCTCTGGGTTGCAACCCTCTTTGGTTGTAATGACCAAAAAATCTTCAGATATTGCCAGATACCCCTCTTAGAGTGGAGGGGGGCAAAATCACTCCCTGCTGAGAGCCACTGGTGTTAAGGAAGATCTCTGATGGCACCAGAGAAAGGTCATAGAAACCTATTCAGCTCTAGTCACATTACCTGGGCTTCTATCTACTCCTTTCCTGATGAGAATGTGCCCAAAAGGTAGGGTAGGTTTCGTTTATTGCATTTCAGTGGGTACTGGTCCAGAATTGTGGATATGAAGGAAAGCGTTGGAGAAGGTGCATAGTTGTCACCTCTTATCCCCTTTGTGGAAGAATAGCCAGCAGTCTGGCCTGAGGCACAGGGAAACACCTGTGACCAGGTGGCAGGTGGAGTGGCTCTATTCCAATTCATCAGCTGCCCTAGTGGCAGCTCGACTGATGGCTTGAAGGCCTTCTACGGCACACTGTGTCATCTTTGTGCAAAAAACACAAACTGTTGGGGAATGAACGGCTATTTTATGCTGGCTCCTTATAGCTAGCTTGGCAGTTTGTGGACATATTTGCAAGGAAAGGTGTCTGGGGGTCCCTATAACTAAGTAACTCTCCTCATGCATTTTCACATCACATCAGACCCTGCCAGACCCGCTTCCATCAAGGACTTGAGTGGGCCTGCATGTGCAGCTATGACGGTCCTGGGGTGCATAATGCTCTGCAGCTCATCCAGTGATTCGGTCTAACTTAGATTTTGCTGAGGGGCAGATGCCCTCAGAGCTGCTTCCATGAGCCTGGTGACAGCAGGAAGCCAGCCTCTACCTCAGGCTTAATGGATTTCCTCTAATAAACCCCAGACATCACGGCAGCGCAAAATCCTTCCCATCAGGGAACTGGGCAAATGCTGCCTTGTAACAAGATCCACAGGCGAGGACAGTGGCAGACACACAGTCCAGACACTGGAAAGCTGGCAAACCGAAGGCATTTGGAGGGGCTGGCTCAGCCCTAGCTTTCCTTACCCTCTTCTCCCTTGAAACCTAGTGGCTTCCATCTGCTCACCCCCAAACCCTTAATGCATTATTAACTTGTCAACCGTGCAAAACAAGTGTGTGCTCAGGTACCAATTAGGCGGGAGAATTATTCAAGGTCACACAAAAAATCATACAAAAGCTGAAAAAGACTTCATGTTGTAATTCCTCAAACTAAGCCAGGCAAGTTTCCCTTCTGCATACTCTTCTCACTTTTGCACCAAAAAGGTTTTTGTTGTTGCCGTTGTTCGGTTTTATCGTAGAGGTTACAGGAAACAATGCTAAGTAGGTTTTTTTTTTTTCATTTTTGGAGTGGAGAAAGATCATAGCATCTGAGATAAAGAATACAGAAGGAAGATAATCTCCTTGATGAAGAGGAAAAAGAAGTCAGGCTTCTTAAGTTTGGGTAATTATAAAAAAATAATTTAAAACAACCCCAAGAATTTCAGGCCATTTAAAATAGCTTATCCATGTTTAGATTTCATAAACTTTTGACCAAGTTTCATTTAAAAAAAAAGGTCTGTACGTTCTGTCTATGCTTTTTATTATTTCCTTTATTTTTCTTTTTGACGTCTGATTTCCCTCTGACAGAAGAGACTGGCCAGTGAAAATGTTTGTGTGTCTTTCTCCTTCCTGCTCATCCATCTTCACTATTATGAACAAGTGTATTTTTTTATAGACATTTGTGATGGTTAGTTTTCTATGTCACCTTGGTTAGGCCATACTACTGCCTATTTCCTTAATCAAACATGAGTCTAGGTGTTGCCTTGAAGGAATTGTATAGATGCAGTTAACACCTACAATCAGTTGACTAAGTAAAGGAGGTCATCCTCGATAATGTCTGTGGTCCTCATCCAATCACATGATGGTCCATCAGAGTAAACCGAGGTTTCCAGAATAAATTGTATCTGAGCACGGACATCTCAACCCCTGCCTGAGTTTCCAGCTGACTGGCCTATCCTTCAGATTTCAGACTTAGTAACCCCATAATCACATGGGGAGGTTTCTTCAATTCCACCCCTTTCTCTCCCTCTCGATGTTTATATATGTGTAGTGTATATATGCACTGGGTTACCCAAAAAGTTCATTTGCTTTTTTCTGTAAGATGGCTCTGGTAGCACTTACTCGTATTTAACTTCATTTGAAACAATTTTGTTAGATTGTATTGTGACAGCTGTCATATCAGCGTGCATTTAAAAACACTCACCAAAACTGGTGAATTTTTGTGCAGTCATTTTAATACTGAAGACGGAAGAAAATAAGCAACGTTTTTGTCATACTATGCTTTATTATTTCAAGAAAGGTAAAAATAACTGAAACACAAAAAAAGATTTGTGCAGTGTATGGAGAAGGTGCCGTGACTGATGATGACTGGGTGTGTCAAAAGTGGTGTGTGAAGTTCTGGTCTAGAGATTCCTCATTGGACAACAGATTCCAAGACCAGTTGCAGTCGATAGTGATCAAATTGATACACTAATTGAGAACAATCAAGGCTACACCATGCGGGAGATAGCCACATACTCAACATATCCAAATCAACAAAGCTTTAGTAAAAAAGGAAAACGTATCTTTTATGGAAAAAGCCATACGAACATTTTGGGCAACCCAATATGTATACACATACACACCAAATTTTTTTTAAAAAGTAAGAAAAAATAAGAATTCTCTCTCTTAGATTCTTAATGGTAGCTACGTTCACTGAGGCAGGAAGTGGCAGGAGCTGCGGCTCCTCCCTTGCCCTGCCCCCACCTCAGGAGGTGGCCTCCCACCGAGGACTCTAGTTGAGCTGAGCGGTTTGCCTGCACTAACAGAATGTGGCCCTGAGGCCAGGTCATAAGAAGCCTTGTAGCTTCCACATCGGCCTTTGGGATGTTCACTCCTAGACACTCCCTCTTGGATCCTGGCCACATGGATTAGGTGTTCTGGTCAACTGCCCCAGCTGAGCTCCCAGCGGGTGACTGGCACCAACTACCCGAGTGAGAGGATGCCACCTTGGATGTTGAAGGGTACCAGGATGTGCCAGCCCATAATATGCCTCTTTGGCATTTGGATTATTTTGAACTGATTATTTTTAGAAACTACAGATAGGAGTAGCTCTGAAAATGCAGAAGAAGTTATCCTTTTGTAAGGGAAATTTATATTTATAAAGGAACTCTCCATGTGTAAGGTCTCTCCCTGCTGTATTAGGAAGCATAGGATGACCTAATTAGTAGAATCTCAGCAGTGGAGAAGGCATGGACCGAAATCTGCATCACAAGCCTTACCGTTATATATCCTGTTTTTCCTGCTACTGTCCCATAATTGGCCACCTCTCCCTCCACCCTCTACCCCTACCATTATTTTTGTCTTTAGCTTAAGACAGTATTTAAGTGGTGTCCTGGGGCACTGTCAGGAAGTTACTCATTTTTCTGGGTGTCTTCCATGTATATGTGAGGTATGCATGTTAATAAACTGTTTTTTTTCTTGTTAATCTCTTTTATGATGGTGGGGGAGTCCCTTAGCCAATAACTAAGAAGGGACAGGGGACATTATGTTTACTCCCCTACAACGTCCAGCCCCTGAGAGGCTGTTACGTGACTACAGCCCACCAACCTCTTACCACATCCTGATGTGGATGCTGAAGGGTGCAAACAGGTCTCCCCAGAAGGTGCTTCTTGGGCATGTAGGATATTTTGAGCTAAAAGCAGTGGAGACCCTGAGGGATGAGGAGAGCTTCTGACCCTCCCTCCCTTAACAACCTAGAAGAATTTAAATTAGGGGCCTCACTCTAACAAGAGTTATCACCAGAGATAACGTCTATGACCTATTTATACATATGACAGGTCAAACATCTCATTACGGAACAACTGTTCTTCTTACTGACCTGTGTGTGACTCTCCTCCCCTCTGAAGCTTCCACCTCTTACCACATTCCTTAGCTCAGGGTGTCACACATACCTCATTTTCCCTCTCCTGTGTGTGTGTGTGGGGGGGGGGGTCAATAAGTTTCTCGTATATGTGGGGTTCCCATACAAACATGTGTAATTAAATTTGGTTATTTCCCCTTGTTAATCTGTCTCACATAGATTTAATTATTAGACCAGCCACAAGAACCAAAGGGAAGAAAAAATTTTCCTCTCCCACAATTCCCCAGTGAGAACCTCCCAGCTAATCCCGGAGAACAGGATGTTACGCTATGTTGTTGTTTTAAGGAACTAAGTTTTGAGGTGGTTTGTTATATGGGAAAACAGATAACTCCAGCATGTAGAAATAGCTTTAGTTACATTGCAGTTAAAGCATTTCATATTTGTTTATTTGTTTGGGGAAAAGGGGCTCCGTAAAACAATCTGCCTGATGGTAACCTCACCGTGGCGTCTGATCATAAATTCCTAACTGGGCGGGTGGGTAGACAAGCCCCCAAGCCTGAAAAACACTGATGTCTTTCTTCAGCAAGCTCTGTCCATTGTTCTTGTGAACACAGGTAGATGAACACACCTTTGAAATGTCAAGGGAAATCCTCTTTTTCCAGCCCCCTGGGATGGGTAGCCCACTCAAAAGAGCTCATAATCTTGTGAACTATCCTGTAACCCAGTCATAGAGATTTCCCCACCTTGCTTTCTCCTAATCTTCCTTACCTCCCTCCTTCCTTGCCATGTATGAAAACAACTGCAAAACTGTTATTTGCCAGAGCATTTGAGATCTTGCTTCTTGGCATACTTGGCTGAAATAAACTTAAACTCTTCTAAACATTTTCCACTGGTTTGGACATTTCTTACATTGACAGCTTCAACCAAGGATACTTCTTATAGTATTTAATACAAACCCCCACCCAACAAGAATTTTGAAACTATTTAGAATAGAACATAATGTATACAAACAGTGCCTTAATTTTGTTAATTTTTCCCCCACCAGATAGAAATAAAAGGTCTAGAAAGAATGTAAATCTATTGTTGAGAACCTCAAACACAGAGTGGAATGAATTAAGCTCACCTGCACCCAGACTGTGGGCCCAGAGGGAAGATCATCTCCTACACTTTTCCACTAATATTTTTAAAGGGGCAAACACATCGTAGTATATTTTTAATTTTCTGTATGTTGCAATTCTTAAAAATAACCTTTGTGGCTGGGGAGAGACTGCCCAAATCCCTCTAAGAGGCTGCCAAATCTTAGAGATAACAAAGGGCCCAGTTGGAGCTTGCATTTGATATGCAAAGTAGCCCATCCAGGGCCTCACCTTCTCTATCAGCCATACACCACAGAATGTGGAAAGTAAGAATATTTTTCTGCCTGAATCATCCCAGGGCTGGGAGCCAGACAACTGGGGACCATTCATACAGTTTAGAGCCTGGTGACATTATTCACACCAGCCAATCCTAAATTGTACACCCTGTCCTGCCTTGCTTTCCCCACAGAGACCCCAATGAAGGCCTTGTCCTAAGTGCTAACTTGCTCTTTTCATCTCCTGACCACTTCGGTGTCTGCCATGTGGCCATGTGGTGTTCCAGGCCTCTTGTCCCTAGGACTTGTGAGTATAATAAACTTCATTTTCCCGAGCCTCTCCTGTCTCCTCTTGTGGTCACATGTGACTGACCATCTCATAAAAGAATACCAGACACATTCGTGTAAGCTAACTGGAAATTGTCCTAAAGTGTAGATATTTTAAAAACCTAACTTCTCCGACCCATCTGTGACTCCCTCTAGGGCACTTTGCAGCCCTGGGCTGTTCCATTACCAGCTGAGATGGGCCTTCCTTGAGTGATGCATCCTAATGTTCACTGCTTCACGTGCTGGGGCTAGGAGTGAGGAGCAGAAAAGGAAGAAGAGAAACAGAGCAGGTGTACAAATGCATTTTAAGTAAACAAACCCTCACCTATGCAGAGAGGTTAAAAGTACAACATGATACTCCCTGGAGGTCAGACCCCTTTGGAAAGTGTGGCTCATAAAATGCTATTAAAAACCAAATTATCATTGTAATGGATAAAATAATGGCATGTACTTTGAAACTGTTACATCTCCTAATGAGTTTAACTTACACACTAGAAAAGGGGCTTAAAAAACACAAGGTCTCCAGTGAAAATCAAATGAGAATACAAAATAATTATCTTATTATAACATACAAATAATTTTAGGAGTCATGTAATTTGGAATTTTAATGTGTAAAAAGAGGACAATGACCTAAAAAAAAGGTGAGAAATAAAGTTAATAATGTTACTGACAACCATTAAGGAAGTAACATTACATTTAGTGTTCTTGGGAAGTATGAGATCTGTCTGGAAAAAGTCCAGCCATTGTTAATATAATGAGAACAGTTTGGGCAACATCTATGTAATCTGGCAGCCAAGGAGAGTGGACTGGAATGTGCATGTGTGAACAATGACGACTTCACTGTACCAGTCAGTGGGGGCAGTAGACACTGCCGAGTGAGCACATACACTGTGTGGCTGTCACATTCAAAACGACTGAGTGAGGAGAACAATGAACCTGCATCAAATTTTGCATTAAGTTTGAACATTCCTCAGGAGAAACTATTCAGATGATTCAGAAGGCCATAGCTAGGGGCGACAGAAGATCGAGAGCTTCGTCACGGCAATGTGCCCATTCACGCACCACGTCTCATGCAAAGTTTTTTTGGTGAAACATTAGATCACGCAGGTTAAACATCAGATCACCTATGTCAGTTGTTTAAATCACATTTCATCTATGAAAGATGTCACGCATTTCAGAGGCACATTTCACATTCACGGGCTGATTTTCTTGATCTCTCTACCTCCTTTCAACAACATACGTTTTTCAAAAACTGTTCCTAGAGAAAAACACTTCCCTGTCAGTCATTTAATTTATTGACATCTGACTTGCCATGCTCCAGAAGAAATTTCTAATGGCTCTTACAAAACAGAACATCTCAGAGGCAAAAGGGAAACTTGACGCCATGGGGTCCAACCTGCACTTGACATGTGAACTCAGGTTGTTGAGTGATTTTAAGTGTGTGGGGATGATGAGAGAACACCTCCTCCCCCATCTCATTGCCGGTTGAGGATAAACTTTACACTTTCCTTTTGCAGTGACTCCACATTTCTGCCTGGGCCCATCTGGTGCTCTCCCTGACCTCTGAGACCTTTCACGATATCTGAGAACTTTTTTCCGTGGTGACCCATTTTGTACGTAATATACAGCAATCAGGAAGAATGGTTAAAGAGTGCTATATCCATAGAATATTTAAAGTCATTAAAATTATGTGTAAACAATACATGTAATANAGGAGTCATGTAATTTGGAATTTTAATGTGTAAAAAGAGGACAATGACCTAAAAAAAAGGTGAGAAATAAAGTTAATAATGTTACTGACAACCATTAAGGAAGTAACATTACATTTAGTGTTCTTGGGAAGTATGAGATCTGTCTGGAAAAAGTCCAGCCATTGTTAATATAATGAGAACAGTTTGGGCAACATCTATGTAATCTGGCAGCCAAGGAGAGTGGACTGGAATGTGCATGTGTGAACAATGACGACTTCACTGTACCAGTCAGTGGGGGCAGTAGACACTGCCGAGTGAGCACATACACTGTGTGGCTGTCACATTCAAAATGACTGAGTGAGGAGAACAATGAACCTGCATCAAATTTTGCATTAAGTTTGAACATTCCTCAGGAGAAACTATTCAGATGATTCAGAAGGCCATAGCTAGGGGCAACAGAAGATTGAGAGCTTCATCACGGCAACGTGCCCATTCACGCACCACGTCTCATGCAAAGTTTTTTTGGTGAAACATCAGATCACGCAGGTTAAACATCAGATCACCTATGTTAGTTGTTTAAATCACATTTCATCTACGAAAGATGTCACGCATTTCAGAGGCACATTTTACATTCACGGGCTGATTTTCTTGATCTCTCTACCTCCTTTCAACAACATACATTTTTCAAAAACTGTTCCTAGAGAAAAACACTTCCCTGTCAGTCATTTAATTTATTGACATCTGACCTGCCATGCTCCAGAAGAAATTTCTAATGGCTCTTACAAAACCAAACATCTCAGAGGCGAAAGGAACCTTGACACCATGGGGTCCAACCTGCACCGGACATGTGAACTCAGGTTGTTGAGTGATTTTAAGTGTGTGGGGACGATGAGAGAACACCTCCTCCCCCATCTCATTGCCAGTTGAGGATAAACTTTAGACTTTCCTTTTGCAGTGACTCCACATTTCTGCCTGGGCCCATCTGGTGCTCTCCCTGACCTCTGAGACCTTTCACGATATCTGAGATCTTTTTTCCATGGTGACCCATTTTGTACGTAATATACAGCAATCAGGAAGAATGGTTAAAGAGTGCTATATCCATAGAATATTTAAAGTCCTTAAAATTATGTGTACACAATACATGTAATAAAAGAAAGATGTTCACAAAAGGGTATTCAATTTAAAAAACCAAGATACATATCTATATAGGAAATAGGGTCACAAGTGTGCATATTGTGTGTTTGTCTGTAGGTGGGTGGGGGTGGGAGGAGAGAAGAGAGGGAGAAAGAATGGAC
The DNA here is from genome assembly GCF_014824575.4 of Sturnira hondurensis. Taxonomy (NCBI): domain Eukaryota; kingdom Metazoa; phylum Chordata; class Mammalia; order Chiroptera; family Phyllostomidae; genus Sturnira; species Sturnira hondurensis. Next base: position 15,809,440 of record NW_028087015.1, read on the forward strand.
AAGAGAACTAAGAAGTGTTAAGTCTGGGAGAATAGATGACTGCATGAAGAGCCCTATCGATAGTGGCCTCACGGGTCACTCTGACAATACTTTTTGCATTTTCCAACATGTACCTTGAATTCAGGCCTTTGTAATGACTGTGTACCTCTCTGCCCTTCCATCTGCTCCACAGTTTTCATACATGCTTTCATCCAACACCAGGCATTCTTAGTCTGGGATTTTATTCTTTTTAGTATTTTACTTATTTATTTTTTAGAGAGAAAGAAAAGGAGGGAGAAAGAGAGGGAAAGAAGCATTGATGTGTGAGAAAAACATCTCTTGACCAGTTGCCTCTCTCGCACACCCCCAACTGGGGATCCCAGTTCGGGTTGATTCGGAGAATGTCTCGCTTTCCCCTGAACACTCTCCAGTGTGTGCACATGCCTGATCTGGGAGCTGCAACAGCTGGACAGTGTCCCAGGTGTGCTGGGGTGAGCACTCAGGTGGAGGAGATAAGGTCTTCCTAGACCCGGCCAGGGTCCTTCTCTCCATGTGTCTAAAATCATGTTCCCTCTGGTGGCATGTTGTCTGAAACCTCATGTTTACCTTTAAATCAACATCTTAACAGCATTTTGGTCAATCTTTGTTCTCAGTTCCAGTCATCAAAATGGCTGATTGGAATATTTGTTTGTATCATTTGTTTTGATCTAATATATATAATAAAACAAAATGAGACTTATTAATTTTCCAAAGAATAGTTACTGAATACTATGGATTGAATTGTTTGAATACTATTATTGAATTGTTTCCCCCCACAATATATTGACAAGATATACTGATAAGATCCAAAGAGGTCTTAACTCCAGAACCTTATTTGGGGTATGACCTCACTTGGAAATCGGGTCCTTACAGAAGTGTCACAGTCATAAGGTCACATCCACTGGTGTCCTTATAACAAGAGTGTACTTCAGACACAGAGGTACAGGGAAAAGACCAGGGGGAGAGAGACACAGGGAGACACTATGTGACTCAGAGGCAGGGACTGGACTGATGTGTGAGCCAAAGAGCACCGAGGAGGACCGTCAGAAGCCGGAACAAGGCAAAGGCGGATTCCCCCTAGAGCCTTTGAAGAAAGCCCGGCTCCTCCGAGACCTGGATTTCAAGCTCTGAGACAATAAATTTCCTTCGTTCTAAGCCACCCATGTCGGTGGTAGTTTTTAATGGCAGCCCGAGAAAACTCATACACTGGGCCAAGGGCCATGACCTATTTTCTTACAATCCACATCTGCTTAAATTATTAACTAAGCCTTTACTTTAGAAAGCACTTTGGAAGAAAAATATTTTCATTGTGATTAATTTGACGGCTTAATGGTATCTCATCAATGTCCACTTCACAGCTAATTTTCTAACAACAAAGTAAAACTGGATTTAACAAATAACATTTAAAGTTGTCGACATATATTAAATGCTTTTAATGTGCCAAGCATTATGCTAAAACCTTTACATACCTGCTACATATGTACATGTACACACACATAGTCTTATGTTCCATGCTGCATATGTTTTATACACAAACATACAAATATAATATTCTTACCTAGGGAACCGCAGAGCTTTTGTGTCAAGGGACAGAAAATAAACATATTAGGCTTTGCTGGCTGCACAGGCTCTGTTGTAACTACTCAACTCTGCAGCGGTAGCTCCAAAGCAGCACAGATGAAGAGTGAAAATGGGCGTGGCTGTGTTCTAATAAAACTTTATTTACAAAAATACACGGTGGGCCAAATTTGCCCATGGACTGTAGTTTGCTAACCCTTGCTATAATTTTTTTGAGAAAGAACATAATTTTTTACTGATTGATAGGTGAGGGAAATGAGGCTGAAAGTTAAAAATCTTGTGCCAAACTCCCTTGGCAAGAGAAATGTAACAACGTGTTAGAAGTAAAACAGAAACTGGCTAAATTTTATTAAGTCAAAAGAGAAATTTCTACAAATGCAAAGAACATACACATACATCAAAGATTTAGAAATTCCCATTCATATTCAGGGCTATTGATTGTTAGTGTCTGAAATGATCTATATGGAAGACTACAGCAATAAGGTAAATGGAGAAGAGAAATGACAGAACTTTAAAGGAATTGGTAAAAGTGAAACATTTTTGTGGGTTTTCCAGCTAAAAGAAAAAGCAATCAAAGTTCCCCATAAACACAGAAGAACGTGAGTTGTGACATCCCGTAAACAAGCTCTCTCCTCTCACCAAACCGCCACCCCCTCTGTGAAGGACCTCTCTACACCAGTCCTTCTTACATCTCCTGCTTCCTGGGCCGGAACTTCTCGGAACTCTCCAGAACTGGGTGTCAAGCCATTCTGCTCAGAGGACAAGTGAACATTAAATTTTCTGAAATTAGTTGATAAATCACTCAACATACCTATATGCATCGTGTATTTTTTAAAGGCACCTCTGATTTAGCTGGTTCACGTGACTTTGATCAATGAACACCCACCTACTGATATGTTTTAGAACTCTTTAGCTGGAAGAATTAAATAACTAACCTTTTTTCATGTAACCGCAGCGTGATAATGGTGTTGCACCGATCCTCTGAATTGACAGCTTTGGAACAAAAGGCCTATGACTACCACCTGAGCTTTTTAAAATTCTAAGTGAAAAGAATTTATTTCCTGGGATACAGTTTTAGTTGAGCATGGCAAAATCACTTTGGGATGATGGAGCCTCACCTCATTTTCATAATTATCATAAATGCACACAAAAGCGTAAAGAATAAATAACTCTACAAATACAGTTGGGATAGGATATAAAGCTGCACAGCGTCACCACATTTAACTCTCTGCTGTAGTAAATGCCACAGACAAATAAGAGTGAAATGGGTTAATTGGTCGCCAGTGGCTATTTTAATTGTAGTATTGAAAATCAGACAAATGCTGGAAGAATTCTCATCACAGGGTTTCCTGGGCTGTCGTGGGAGGGTTTGCCTGGGACGGCAGCATCTCTACAACACCGTGTAGCTGATTACCTCTCTTCCTCTCCTTTACCTTTCGTAATTAGCCGCAAACTATTAACTTAATGCACATTTATCTACAACAATTTAATTCAGAGTGCAAAGAATCTTTCTAGTCTATAATTACACTGCAGCTTAATTAGCATAATTTCCACTGCACATATTTTAATAAAGAAGCTGCCATTATGGGTTGGCTTCCAAGGTGGAACTCTTCCAGGGAGCATCATAAGTAGAGACAAATGCCTCCTACTCCTGAATTGCCACAAATGCACAGATGATCAGAGGCCTACTTTTGGTGGATGGGGATCATTGGGAGGGCATGCCTCTCAAGGATTGGACCTGATGCAGCCTCCCAAACCACCCCCACCCCAGCAGCCCAGGGCTCACTCTCCATAGTTACCCAGGGCCCGGGAATGAGTGATTTGTTGATTATGCTCTGTGGGCTGGGGTTTGATTTCATTAGTCTGTAACTGTCTACTCCGAGGTGTGAAAACATCTCAACACTTTCTTTTGGATCTATATCCCCAGGGGATGTCTGTTGTGTGCCTCAACTACATGTCATCAGTTATTAACTGGGACCCAGATAAATGAGACCTTTAAGAGATTTTTATTCACTTGAAAGAGCCTAAGTATGTTGGTCCCTGCTCTAATGCTCCCTTTCCAAAGAACAATTAACAAGAAGACGAAGCTACCTTACTGGTTGGGCACCGGAATGGCAAATACCTACAGTGCGATTTAATGAGACAGCGCACATTTTGTGATTATTTTAAATTTGGCCTAATAACGCTAAAATTATATGGTTGAAAGGAAAAATCTTCAGTTCTAGTAGCTCATTATATTTTGCACAAACAATTTAACTATTAAAATGACTTTGCCAAAAAGCATTTGCCAATGTTTTTGGTGTTGACATTTTAACCAAACACCTTCTGCTTCCCCTGAGCTCACAGCGTTGAAAAATGGTGATCGTTTCATACAAGGAACTAAAAGATGAGCCTTGAGGGGAGTGAGCCAATGTTGCTCTTGTGGAGAAAAGACTTACATCAGACAATTATCAAGAAAGCAGATGGATCAAACCATAATGGTGAAACCCAAGAAAGTGCTGCTTCTGATGAAAAGTGCAGGTGGCCGACGGTGTGGTGCAGGGACTTTCCATGCACTGGGGGCAAAGGCATGTCCGGCATCAGCATCATTTCTGGAAAATCGGGTAGCCCAATGAGACACTCTCAAATCCTTCCACACTTCTTTTCCAGATGCACATTAGAAACTTAGTGAATGTTTCTATTTAAAAAAAAATCCTGAGTGAGCTTAGAGAGTCTTTTCAGTAAGGTACCTATTCACTTTCTCAGTCACCAAAAGTCCAACTGAAAACAGCACCACAAATGCACATAAAGCATCATCACACTGTTTACATTAAATGGAATCAAAGTTGAAGGCTCTTGTCATCACCATCTGTGTTTTTTCATAGCCACTTTTCAACCATTTTTAGGGCTCACGTGTCTGTAAATAGTTATTTAAATTTGTATTTATTTCTACATTTTTTTGAAATAGGAGTTTCCCAATGGTGAGCAATGTGAATTCAAAAGAAGCACATTGCGTCCGTACCTCATATTCAACTGGACCACAGCACACATTCGACATGTAATTCTGTAATAGAGCTGAATGAACTGACACAGAGTTAGATTATTCCAATAAAGAAGCCAGGGCTCTGGTCTCAACAAAGACTGCATGTACACGAAGTTCACAATATATGTTTGGCATAAATGTAAATACTTACAAAAAAGGTGCCTCTTTTTGCAAATGCTGCCAGAGTTCCTCTCTAGACTTGCACTTTGGAACCCTGCAGAATGATTTTCACAGGAGTAAGCCCTCCCCCTCGAAAAGTAGGACATCATCAATATTCATATTCACATTATGTAAACTAAAAGGCAGAAATGTCAGAAAGTTAAATGTCTACTTACAAACTGCAGAATACAAAAATTACACCATACTAGTGATTAAAAAGGATAAAAACATGGAACCTTGAATTGCATGATATGTTCACCTTGGGACCATTAATCACATAACAATTATTTTTTAAAAACTTCCATATTTGTAAACCATTAACATTCACAATCATTGTATTTCACCACCTAGGAATTCTAAGATGTAAAAAAAAAATTCATGATAAAGTTACATGAAATTTCTATCTAAACCCTAAATTTCAAGTTCACTTTATACTACTGTTGGAATTAACTAGAATTTGTTCCTGCTGGAAAAACTGCCCCAGTGAGGGGCTGTTTTCATTCTGCTCACAAACAGGAAGTGCAAGCATGGTATGATTTTCTCTACATCGTTTCTAAAGTTCCAACAAGCAACTCCTAATTTATATACTCAGAGACCCACACTGTAAGTAATGCACTTACATGTAGTTCATAGGCACTGGCCAATGATGACTGGTGAAATATCATGCATAATGACCACGCAACCTGTCGGGCACATGGTATTTCTATAAGCCTACCCTCCATATACATTCAAAGCAAAACAATATGGTAAGAAAAAAGAACCCAGTCACTGTTCTATTTGAACTGCGAGAATTCTCAAGCTTCTACAGTGTTGGATTTCTTGATGGATTGGTTTATATGCAACAGGGAGACAACAGATTATGTAATGTTCATAAAAAATACAGGATCTCTGCTTCAACACATGGTGCCATTAGGAGCTGTATCAGAGAGGATCAAACTCTCTTCTCCCAGTATACTTAGACAGTCAAGATCTTTGGCTTCAGAATCAGAAGGCCATCTGCCATCCTTTCTCCTTCCTCCAAAATGGGCATCTCTCCCCCCAATCCCTTTCACGGCACAATTAATTGCCAAGTGTCGCTGTCCCAGGGCCGAATGTTTAACATTATATTTCCACACTCAGTCTCTTAATTCTTTGGTTGGCATTATTGGGTTATTGTAAATCAACCCTTAGTCTTATTATTATTTTTAAAAAGCTTAAAATAGCAGATTAGACAACTACAATAACCAGCAGATAAAAAAGCTAACCATATAATAGTTTTCACGCCACGTGGAACAAAACATTAAAACATTTATTTAAATTCAATAGTATTATGCATTTCTGGGAAATAATCTACTAATTACTATGCACTGGCACTTGGCAATAAAATACAAAATATGTAGGAGAATAAAAGGCACATGCTAATCATTGCTGCTGCTATGACTTCAGCACTATTTTTTAAAAAGTTTTAGCAATGAGCCACAATCTGAAATATTACCCTGCAGCTCAGTTTATACATACCAAGCCACACACATAAATGTATCCATAAATGGAGTAGAGAGAAAAAAGTATCCTTACTAAGGTAGGTATATTTTTGATAGGTTCTTTTCTGTTCTATCACCATCTCCTCTGCTCTACTCCACTGAATTATTTTCAAAACATTGTTCATGACCAATAAAAGTGCTTTACTACACACTAAGTATTGCAATTAGTAGTTTATGTCTATACAAGAGTGTGTGTGTGTGTGTGTGTGTGTATTTATATATATCACTATGTCAGAGCTGGATAATCATGCATACCCACTCATCACATACACAGTATCACATATAACATATTAATTGTTTGACAATTTGGGTAATACTTAGCTTTAACCGCTAAAATTAGACTGAGGCAAAAAGAGCTGAATTCTTTATGATTTTAATTTTATTAAAATTCCTGGTTTACTCAGCACCTTCCCCCTTCCATTCCTCCACACATAAATGTGAAAGGTTTTTCAGACACTCATGAAGATGTTGAGAAGGACAGTGATATTGATAATATTACCCACTTCCATTTAGACACTAATCTCAATTCTCTGATGGTCCCCAATGGCCTTATGATATAGTTTATATTCAAATGAAGAGGGAACACTGGGCTTTGATGGTCCATGGGGACAGATCATGTCATCGTTTTGAGTATCTCATGTCACCCTTTTGAGTATCTCATGTCACCTGAAAATTCAGCTCCAATGACCAGGTGCATCCCTACCAAGGGCTGGCCAAGTGAGAAATGAATGGGAGGTTGAAACTTCACTCTGAGATACAAACCATCCCACTTCACACAAAGAGAAAATCACTCTTACCAGAAAGGAGACAAACTGTATAAAATACCATGCTGAAGTTGACTGTAGCACACAAACTAAAATATTACAAAAATATCTATCTCTGCAACTATAATTATCATTTTCTAATAATGGTATGCAGCTATAATTTTTAAAATAGCAATCCCTGACAAATAAACAGAGAGTGAGTTTAGATTATTTTGCACTCACATTTGTAGATTAATTTAGAAAACAATTATAGCAATGTGAGAACATTTTCCTGACAAAATTATGTCATTTATCTGATTACTCACCATCTACTGTGGAAAACAACACTGTACCCACTCAAATTATTTTATACTCATCAATTACAACATGATTTATTAGCACTAAATAGCTGGAGATGTTTGATAATATTGTGCCTCTGTTAGCATCTAGGAGACTTAAAAAATTTGTTCTTTTAGGAAAGGTAAATCCTGCCCTTCTTGGTGTTTTGCACATATTTGACTTCAAGACCCCTACTAATAACAGATCTTAGACTCACACATGCAATGCACACACAAGTCTGACACTCCTTTTTTTAGATCACTAAAATCAGCCTTTCTATACTCTGGGTAGTACAATCCATGCTAGTCTCCTCTACTCAATTTTTTAAATGCCAGCCAAAACTCTGTATATTGCTTTTTCTACTCATTCATGGGTAGCCTTCAGTTGGAAAAGAAAAATTGTATGAATCCAACCAGGCCACTTACTCCTGAATTCTATGTTGGATAGTGTTCATTAATCTTATAAAAACATCACAGAAATTAATTTGAATCACTTAGACTCAAAGGGCTACCTTACTAAAACATACTTGGGCAAAGCATCTACTTTTATATTTCAGAGAAGAATACTAGCATTATACCCATGAACACATAAAGTCCACACTGTGTTAGAGCAGACCCAGCCTCTGGGTCCCATCTGGACCACCGTCTGTCTGTGAATGGCCCATGAGCTAAAACCAGTTTTGACTGATGAATATTTATAATAGATTTGATAGTAGGAAACTCTAACATTGAACCCCAATTAGGCAACAATGTTATCTCCCCCAAACAACTCTATTCTTATTGATAGACCTGTATCACAAACACACTATTAACATTTTATTATATTTTGGATTTCATTAATATTAATTTTGTGGAAATTTTTTCCCTCTCCTGTTACGTAAGTATTGACATACTCTTGATTTGCCTATTGGTCCACCAAACCTAAAATGCTATCTGATCCTTTACAGAAAGTTTGCTGACCCATGCATTAACTGGAGTGTCATTTTTACACTGTTATCATGCTAATGTAGACACCTGTCCACTCAGACAGTGATCTGGCTGCAACCTGAACCACACTCTGGTGCCCAGGTGGGCACACAGGTGATACAGGCGCCAGGTGTGTAACTAGCCACATGCAGGAGCCCCGTCCTGTGCTCCAGGTGCAAAACCGTCCCCTTCGTTCTAGGGTATACTGTTTCTCTGAGGAGTCCCTCTTTTTAGCCAAAGAAATTCAGACTCCTTTGTTAAAAATAGCTTTGCTTTTGTTTTATTAAGAGCCAGAAGCTCAAACGAAAATTGGGCTTTGGGTTCAATGAAATTGCTTTTCACTTAATTCCCACAATGTCACGGAAAGGTGCACAGAGCTGCAGTGGGAGACATTCTACTTAATAAGCATCTCAGTAAAATGAGTAGTTCCTGTCTTCCTTGCAACAGCAACTGCATTCTGAATAAGTGCCACTTATGGGCCCAGATAAATGTTATTATTGAGCAACCTCATGCTCATTACATTTGAGAAATCCTAGTTTGTTTTGGGGTTGACATGAAGCAGCATGGTGTAGTTCCCCCTGTGTATATTTTCCAATAGAAAAAACTTATTTTTTACTCTATTCTAATGCATAGTAAGTTTCCCTAAAAAGATGCTCTGCTCTACTGGGTATTGAGATTTTAAAATCTAGCACTGGAAAAACATAATTTGAGTGAATACATAGATTTTCTGGGGAGTGATTATAGTTTCTGCTTTTAATTTTTACCAGGTTTTATACCTTGCCTATTCCTGCGTCCTACTCTCTCTCTTCCACCATCATAAAAATACTTCCTTTGGAATGAAAAACCTTAAACAACAACTTTCATCAATATTCATTACTTGTTCTCATTTTACTGCTATCAGCACGCCTGATGTTACTTACCCTATAGGCAATATTTTACAACTTGATGAAAATCTTAATTTCCACATGACATATATTAATCAAAGCTTTGTTCTGAAGACCCTTGGGTTTATGGCAGTTTGGGCCCTTATTAAATTTTTGTTGATTATATGCCTGTTTTACCAGTAACTAGCAGCATTTTCTTATGAAACTAATATCTTACTAAGTTCTCATTTCACAGTGAGACTCATCAGTATAAATGTTAGACAAGCCAAAGGTAGGAAAATGAATGTTCAATATCAAATTTAAAACATAGCTTGGAGAGTAATTAGAAAACAGACACGCAAAAAAACAAACAAAATGACGTCCACGAAGAGCTAGCTGACAAAAAAGTGACAATAGCAAAACATGTTAAAAAGTTCCCTGGAACAAGACTTCATCAAAGTTTATTTAACATGGTTAGCCACATCGATGCAATTCAATATAATCTATCTGTACATAAATTATAAACTCAAATAATCAGGTCTAATAATTAATGATTATCTTCTCCTTGTGTAATATGTCGTAGCTTATTTTTGTTCTTAAGCTTCTGATGAAAGTGGTTTCCATACAAGGAAAGGTTTTTTTTTTTGTTGCTGAACAAATGGTTGTTTTTCAGGGACAAAGAATGAGGCACGTTTAGAACTATGGATATAAGAAGTTCTAAAAAAATTAACTATTTTTTTGTCATTAGCTAATGAACACTTTAAAAATCTTTTAACTGAAAAAACCCCCAATACATTCTGGGCTTATCAGACACTGTCCTTCTGGGTGTTTCATCACCCCCGTGACGACACCGTGGTGTCATGGTGGCGTAGGGTTGGTGGAGAACAATGAACAGGCACAGGGTGGCAACAGGGGTCCTCAACAGGGCATCCCGAATGTCGTGTGCCATTACAAGTGCTTTAGACATAAACCACTCAGTGTAAGCCTCAAGCACCCCTAGGAGGCAGGTGCTAATATCACTCCTACTTTATAGACAGGAAATGGAGGCACAAAGACAGGAGTAAGTGACTCAAGTTCTTCTAGCTAGTGACTATTCCCACTCTGGCATCTTGGGCCAGAGGTGGAGCTCCCGACCCCATGGGCCCTGTCTCCTGACCCACTGCCGGGTAGTGGTGAAGTCAGAACAGGAGCCTGGTTCTCTGAGCCTTGCTCCAACCATCTTTATGTTCCAGCCAGGGGAAGAGCACACTGAGACAGGGCAAAACGGATGCATCCAGTTCAGATTCTGCCTCTGCTGACTCCTAAGTGTGCGGTGGGCCATTTTACAAATGCCTCCTGCTTCTTAGTAGCTTCAGCTATAAGGCGGGCAGAACTGATCTGCCTCTCTGGGTTGCTCCGGTAATGGGGTTTTGCTGATTCCAATGATTTTCCATAGTTTTAACCAAGTAGATACTCAATAAACATCATTCCCCTTCCTTATACCATAGGTCTTCAACTTTTATCTATTTTCTGCTTATTCATAAACTACTACAACTCTATATTCAAGAGAAAATCATCGAAACAACTACAACTGACAAGACTTCAAATTCATTGGGATTGTACTTTGCACCAAACTGTGGGGGATGCGATGAACTTAGTATTTTCTTCAGACTACATTTTACTAATTGTGTTTTCTAATCCATTTAATGTTGGCAAGAGAACTGTACAATTTGTAGATTGCTGGATATTTGATTTTAACTCCCAAATTATTCATTACTTGCGTATGCTCTGGAAAATACAACTAAAGAATGGTCTTAGTTGTTTCTTTGAAACTTAAAACTACTGTATTTAAATTATTCTAAGTGACGTGACTTTTCACAACAGAAAATAATGGTGAATACAAAAACCACACACAAATATAAGTCACATCTCAAATTACAAAACTATGTGTAGTGGGCTGTAAAATGGCCCCTGAAAAGATATGTTGAAATCTTAACCTCCAGTTCCTGTGAATATGACTTATTTGACATAGTGTCTTTGCTGACTCAATTAAATTAAGAATCACAAGACGAAATCATCCTGGGTGATCCTGGACTCTCAGTCCAGTGCCTGGTGTTCTTACAAGAGAAACGAGAGGAAGATTTAAGACATAAAGAAACCACGTGACGATGTAGGTGGAGATTGAACCGATACAGCCACGAGCCAAGGAACACTCGGATCCACTGGAAACTAAGACACGCAGGAAGCATACTCCCCAGAATCTTTGGAGGGAGTATGGCCCTGTGGACACCTTGATTTCAAATGTCTGGCCTCTAGAAGAACGTGAGAAAATAACATGTTGTTGCCTTAAGCCAGGGACTCCGTGGCAGTTTGTTGTGGGGGCAGTCCGTTGTGGTGGCCCCAATCAACTAATACACTATGGTTTTGAAGAGGAACACCAAAGCACGGGCTGGAATACTCTTCAATGACGGAGCAGCTTGAGAGCGCCCCCTTTGCCTTTATGCCCTTCCTGGAGCACCAAGAAAAAGCATTTTGAAAGCCATTCTATGAGCATAATCTAAGCATACAACTCCATAGGAATTTTGGTTCTATACCATTAGGAAAATGTGTTAGAAAATTATCGTTTTTATTAAGACTGCCAGAAATAACTTTTTCCTCATTGTATAATTTCCTTGGTAGAAAGAGGAAATAATTGACTAAGAAAAGAAACCATTTTGAACTCACTTGTTAATTAAAAAAAAAAGGAGAAAGGCCCTGGCTGGCGTAGCTCAGTGGATTGAGCGCGGGCCTGCGAACCACACGATCGCGGTTTGATTCCCAGTCAGGGCACATGCCTGGGTTGCAGGCCAGTTCCCAGCAGGGGACTCATGAGAGGCAACCATACATTGATATTTCTCTCCTTCTCTCCTTCCCTTCCCCTCTAAAAATAAATATATAAAATAAAAAAAGAAAGAAGAGTAGAACATCTTTAGTCCCAGAAACGGTGAGGGTCGCTTTCCAAGAGCTGCTTTAGCTGTGATGCGGCTGTCCTGCTTCCCACCTGCTTCGATGCTGTGGACCTGGGAGAGGGCAGCTCCAAGGGCACCATCCTCCAAGACACTCAAGCTTACCAGACTCCTCCTGCTGTAGCTGAGGCCCACATCAGTACCTGTACTGCAGAGTCTCCTGTCCCCACTTCTCTGTGTCTCACCCTGCTCACCTCTTTGCTTACCAACCTTGCTTCCACTCCAACCCCTTCTATTCTGCTCCAGGGCCTTCTCAAACAGGCCCTGCATCCTCCAACGGTCCTTTCAGGTATGGTGTGCTCCATACCTCTCACGGGCTCAGTGCCCTTTGTGATACTCCATCCAGAGAGCTGCTCTGCTACTCACAGAGGATGGGTAAAGTCAGTGTCCTCCTCCATCCTGATTCTACCCAGGCTCCTTGCCACACTGATGGGCTCTGCCTCTCTCAAGTGTCTGCCTTTGAACCGTGTCTCCTTCCTGCCTCTGCCCACTGGGCTTTCTTCACAGGCCCTGTGTCCTTTCCTGAATGGACGCAGGAAAGTGTCCATGAATGAGTTAAAACTCATTCATTCCACAATTACACATGCAGCACCTATTATGTGGCAGGCATGAGAACAATTAAAGAAAAAGTACTTCCTCCATGGAGCTTACATTCTATGAGGGAGGTGAGTGGGAAGGAAGAAATAAATGTATGGGCCCTAAAGGAAATGAGCAGGGAAATGAAATGAGAAAAGAGGTGCTGATCAAAGCCAGGGGTGACTTTGATAAGAAGGTGACATTTGAGACATGCCATGGCTGCTGTCATGACAGGAGATAGGCAGGGGGCTTGGATTGAAGTCGGGGGAAGCCTGAGACACACACACACACACACAGTCACGTGGTTCAGACGGTAATTAAAGCCTTGTGTCTGGAAGAGCTCACCAGGGAGCTGGCCGAAGACGGGCAGAGATGAGGCTGGAGGACGTGCCTGGGCCACCCCTGCACTGATCAGCCTACCTTCCTGATACACTCCCTTCACCTGGCTTCTGGGCCCCGTCCTCCCCTGGTTGCCATCTCCATCACAGCCCCTTTTTCTGTGTCCTTTGCTGGTTCTCTCCCTTAGCTTGACTTCCCAATGACGGCAGCCCCAGGCTCATCCTGGGCCTTCCCTGGGGTTTACCTCCACCTGCTCTCACAGAGCCCCCTCCCATCATCTCATGACGTCAATCAGATCTGGGCGCAGACTCAGGTGACAATATACTTTGTTGTCTAAGCTGAGATACTTCTGACAATGGAATGGGGTGAGATAAATATTACAATAGGGAAAAGGGCATACAGTGGGTCATTTTGGGCATATGAGAATAAACGGTTGCTTGATTCCACCGTGTACAAATGCCTCCTGGTTCCAGAATGCCAGTCCGGAAGTGCCCCTGTCTTCCAGATTGGCTACCTGTGCCTGGACTCTCCACTCAGAGGCCTAGGTGGCCTTTCAGACTTAACATGAGCAAGCTGTGACTGTGACATCACCACCAGAACTGTCCCTCTCACCGCCTTTGGCATCTTGGTAAGTGACCACTCTGACTACGCAGTGGATTGGGTCTAGGTCTTACACTGATGTCAACAAAGTCTGTCTCCTCCCCTTCAGAACACATCTGTAATCCAAACTCTCCTCACTTCAGCCCTATACCACAATGGCCCAAGCCACCGCCATCTCTATCCCAGATTACTATGCCAGCCTCCTCGCTAGTTTCCCTGCTTTGAAACTTGCCCCTTGAGTTTACTTCCAAAAAAGCAGCCAGAAGAATTCACCTCAGAGCTAAGGAAGACCCTGCTACTCCCAGGCTTAACCCTCTCAAAGCCTCCTCATCTCCCTCAGAGGGAGAGTCCATTTAAAAGCCTGATGTCTCCAAATATGTCATTTATTTCTGCTCCCCACCTCATCTCTATGAGCAGCGTTCAATGTGAATTTCAGAATACTTAAAATCCAACAATATCTTACGGCAAATGGAAAGGGACACAGGCCAGTGGGTATTAATAATGATCTACTAAAAGCTGACCAGACACCAGTGTAGTGGAATAACAGATGTCTCAGTCTACGCAGGCTGCCACAACAAAGCTCCACGCACTCGCTGACTTACACAGCAGCCGTAGTCTGTTACAGATCTGGAGGCTGGGGCGTTAGGTCTCACGTCAGTGAGCCGGCATGACCGCGTTCTGGTGAGAGCCGTTCCTGGCTGGCAGACAGCCACCTTCTGGCTGTCTCTCACATGGTGAGAGGAGAGAGCTCCGCTGTCTCTTCCTCTTTAGTAAGGACACCTGTTCTAGCAGATTTAGGCCCCACCCTTGTGGTCTCCTTTAACCTAATCACGTCTTTAAAGGCTCTGTCTCCAAATACAGTCACATGGGGGGTTAGCACTTCAACATGAATTCTGGGGGACACTGAAGTCATTCCGCAGTGGTCGATCAAACTGTTTCCTTGCCGGTTTCTTTTGTTGCTAGCACGGAGTGCTTTCTGTTGTGCCCAGGGGTCTCTTCCTTTTTCTCGTACTCAACCCCCAACCACCATTTCATCCTGCTCCAGCCCCAAAGACTCATGCACCTGCCCCGTCCCCTCCTCCTGCAGACCCCCATCAACTGTGTGTCTCAACTCCCTGGGCGCAGTAATGAGCAAAGAGAGAAGAGATGGGGGTGGTGGTGGGTGGGGAAAGGCACACTTGTGACCAAGCTGGGGGCAGATGCCACAGCTCGGCCATGCCCCACGAGCAGTGGCAAAAGAATGAAAAAGAAAAACAAGTCAGTGTTTATCTTCTTTGCAATAGTATGTAACATCTTCACAACATGAGAAATCCTCAAAATAAATCACAATTAATGAATATGTGAATATGTAGCTAGTTGATGGAAAAAGAGTATGGTTTCCAACATTTCATCTTTCTGGCTTTTTAATAGCAGCTTCTTGCTCCTGGAGGTAATGTTTTCTTCACCTTTCAGAAATAATTACATGAGCCCAGTAAATTCCATGGGAGATAAGTTCAGTGAGTGAAAGGAAAGGTCGTGTATGTTTACATTGCTGACTATAGCAGGTTTGGATAATCCACGTTTTAGAAGTTCATGAAGTCGATCTGCTTTCGCAAAAGGTACCTTTAACTGACTAATACTGTTATTCCACAGGAGGTGTTAGCACTGCTGAAATCAGACAATCACAGGAAACCGCAGTTCATGGGGCAATAGGGAATGAAGGACAAGTGCAAAATCTGGAGGATTGTACGGAATGACGTCAACACTTGGAGACCAAATCTGATTTCCTATCATGTGCCTTAGTTTGCAAGGGCTGCTGAAATACCACGAACCGGGGGGCTTAAACAGTAGCTATTTGTTTTCTCACAGTTCTGGAGGCTGGAAGGCCAAGGTGAAGGTGTTGGCAGGGTTGGCTTCTTCTGAGGCCTCTGTCCTTGCAGAAGGCTGGTCACCTCCTCATGGTGTTCTCACGTGGTCTTCCTTCTGTGCACAAGAAGCCGTGGTGTGTCTTTTCTGTTCAAATTTCTTCTTGGTATAAGGACACTGTCATATTGGATTAGGGTCCATCCTTACAACCTTATTTAAACTTAACCACCCCTTTAAAGCTCCTATGTCCAAATATAGTCACATTCTGCGGTACTGGGGTTAAGTCTTCAAAACATGAATTTTGGGGTGACACATTTCAGCCCATAGTACAGTTCCTGATATATTTCTCCCAAATTCAGTAGTTTGAAATAGCAATCACCGATTGTGCTCACAAACCTGAGTCATTTGGGTGGGGCTCAGCAGAGACCACTCATCTCTGCCCCACACGTGGGAAGACAGGGCTGGGCCTTGAGAGTCCTCCCTCCAGGTGGCTCCTAACCACAGCTGGCAAGCCGGTGTGACTGGCTGCCCACTGAGCGCACCCCACATCATCATCCCCCATCAGAGGGGACACTTGTTACAATGCGTGCACCTGCGCCGACACACCATCATCCCCCAAAGTCCCAGTTTACAGCAGGGTCTGGTCTTGGTGTTGTACCTTCTACAGGTGTGCACAAATGTACAGTAGCAGGTATCCCTGATCACGGTGTCATGCAAGGTACTTTCACTGCCCTGAGAGTACAGGGTTTTAAATGCCCAAACAAGATGCTTACTAAGAAGACTCAAGAGAGTGGACTATTGATATACTCTCCCTCATAGAAAGAAATATCTGTTTTTAGGGGCCGTACGAGACAGGCGATCATGTGTCCTTTAAAAAAGCATTCTTTTAAAAGCATTTTGTGAAAAGCAGCTCTTACACAGTCCCTGCGCCCATCCAGACGCACGATGTGACCTTGGCTCCCCGAGGGCCGGCAGCAGCCCCTGCGGGCCACATGCAAACACACACACTGTGCGTGTAGCCCTGTAGGAATTAATTTTACTTAGGTTGCCCAGGTGGGTATAATTTATGTCTTTTCTGAAAGACATATAAATTACTCTTAATAATAAGAGTAATAAAATGAGGCTTTTGTAAGTAAATTTAAGTCTTGAATTTAATATTTACAGAATAATGAACCATGAGCACTTGTAATACACACCAATTATTATTTTGCTATCTTGAATTGCTATATAGTTTTCACTACAACCCTGACTAAGAACAATTAATGTCCCCACTACTGTAACATCCACAGAATAATATACCTTGGCCAGAGAACTCGTAACTCAGGAAGATTTTGTTAAAACCTGCCCTAACTGGCGCTCTCTCTTGCTCAGGTCTCTATGAGATGAAAGAATGATACACTGAGGCCCTGAGGTCAACCCAGCAAGCTGGGTTGAACACTGATTGAATCCCCAACACCTAGTCTTACAGTCCTCCAAAAAAATTCTGCTCCCTTCATAGCCCCCGTTCTTTGCCATATTTACTGGAGAAATTCTGAGTAATTTTTAACCAGACTGCTTAATTCATCAGTTAACTTTTAGAAGAATCCTGTGATTTTAGTAAGATAAAATATGGAATTTGTTTCCTTCCTGTACTGGAATTGAAATCACTTGCCCATGCCAAATGTGCAAATAAGGACATTTTGAGTGTTGCCTACATGGTAAGGAGTGTGATTAAATCCAAGAGCTGTATCAGTTTCCCTGGCATGTAAACACAAAAGGAGAGAAGGGGGTCGGTGAATTGGCAATTCAACATAAAGAGGCCAATTTAAAGAATTACATCTGAGGTTACTGAGAAATTTTTAGAAAGTACGAAATAATTTAATCACACATAAAAATGAAGTACTGAGCTACTTTCTACAAAATTAAGGAAAGTGGATTCCTCGGATTAAACAGCGGCTGTTGTTTACACACTGCCCTCAGATCTGCTCACCCCTCTGCTCAGTGTGGAAATTCTCTCTTCCAACACGCTTGTGATGCTGCTTTCAGAGTGTGCAGTATTAGGAACCTTCACCATAAAACTGGTCCTCCACCAGGGAGCTGGCCAGTTTACCAAAAGAAACCAGGCAGGGGCCCACCGCCACAGAGCGGCTAGCCCTGGGCCCCACTCCCCTCTGTGGGCATTGTCCGCCGGGGATGTGTCAGGCATTCTGGTTGTGTGGGAGCCTTTAGCCCCACGGGGAGCGTGTGGAACACAGTTTGCCCTTTACACAGTCTGATGGAATACAGGGCCAGCACAGAACTGTTAGTCCTGGGAAGGGGGGGGGGGGGGCTGTGGGCTGGTGGACAGGCACCTATGAAGGTTGTGCAGGGCAGAGATCTTGCTGTTGTAGGCTGGGTGTGCTCTCGGCCAGACCCTGCCTCTCCACAGACTCCACTAGAATTGAGACAAGGAGACAGCTCAAACTAGAAATGTGCTTCTTTTGTATTGTGAGAGTTGAACCTGACAAAGAATCTCTCCTTGACTGAATGCTAGTCAAGGAGGCGCCCCTAAGCCCTCTTCTCAACCAGGCCTTGACCCTGCCCTTGACAAACACGGTTTTGGCAAGACCGCTAAGCCAGTTTGGAGAGAACCTCCACCATGGACTACCTGACCGAATTCTTCAGCCTCCACTGCCTCCCCAGTTGACACCGATCACGCTGCCTGCCCTCAGCAGGAATCCTGTCAAGTGGGGTTAGTAAGCCCCTACCCTACACGCCTCCTCTGGGTACTTTTCTCTCTACTGTGCCCCTCAACTCCGTTCCTGGGCTATAAATCCCACTTGCCTTTGCTGTACTCAGAACGGATCCCTCTTCTACACTAAGGTCTGCTTTCCCCCAGCGCAAGTTTCTGAATAAAATCTTTTTCTATTGTTTTAACCACCACCCGCTCTGGTTCTCTCTGAAGGTCGGAGGGTGAAGGCTTTCCTGAACAAGAACACAGGAGGGCCGAACCTCATGGTGCATCTGGTTCTCACTACAGTCTCGCCATACGCTTTTGACCCCCCACACATGTAGGTCCTGCCTGTGTCCACCCTCCAGATTAGGGAGGAATGCCTTCTCCTCGGTGAGCAGTATTCCAGGTACAGACTGCACACACCTGTCTCCTGTGAGCTTCACCAAAGTCTGTTGGAAAGGGAATTACTATTCTCACTGGTTTTTAATGCATGTAGCAGAAGAATTAAATTTGGCCTAAAAATAACTGCTGAGGTATAAAAAGTGGCTGTTGGTACCGATGGATTATATCAGAAGATGCTACTTTTAGAACTACTTTGTAAGGATTAGAATGGAAAGCCACAAAAAGTGTCACATTTTTTGTCTAATTCTTTTATTAAGTAAAATGTACCTTGTTAATGCTCATTTAGTCTGCTTTTTCCCCCCTTGGCAATGTATTCTTATGAGCGTCACTGTTATCTAATTTTGGGATGATTTGCATTGACCATCTGGAGCTTTAGGAGATACTAGAAATTTTATGGAAATACTAGGGCATTTAGGAACTTTAAGAAATATTGGGAATTAGGTGCTTAAGAGCATTTAATGAAGAATACACCTTATTCTTTTTGTGCAATATAAGCTGGCAACCTGCTTTGGGCTTCAGAGGAGAATTTTTCGAGTGAGATAGTGGGACAGCCAAGTGTATTCTTGGGAAGGAGAGCTCCGAGAAAAAGAAAAAAGGGCTTTGGGATTCTGAAGAAAGACCTGGCTTTGCAATTCAAACACAAACACCAGCCTGGCTCGGAGAAGCCACCAGGAGCCACGGAACTGGGAGAAATGTGCGTAGGCTTCAGGCTGGGGGGAGCCCGGAAGTCTCTCTGCACTGGGCAGAGCTCTGGAAAAGACTAGAGGAGATTACTAAGAGTATAAGACGCTGGTGTAAGGTGCAAATCCATATTTTCTGCACCCTGAAGTTTAGGGACCCCCCAAAAAGGGATTTCGCCCTTTTTCCTTCAGAGAGGAAAGAGGCGGCCACTCTGCACCAGCCTGGTGTGACAGCAGTGAGCTGAATGAGAGAAGGGGCCTCTGGGCACAAGGCCTGAGGTGAGGTTCCCTCCTCTTGCTCCCAGCCCTCTGCTCATATCCCTTCCCAACTGAGCTCCCTTGGCTTCTATAAGCCCTGGGACTTTCCTGCTACCAACAGTAGTGTGGGAAGTAGTTGAGAATTAAGAGTTAGAGGGGCGTGTTTCTGGGAGTGGGGTTGGGGAGAGAGACCTGTACACATACAGGGTAGGGGGAAAGCAGGTTTACACTTGTGAGTACAAGAAACAGTTTATTCTTGTGTTAGCATTTATGAATTCTTATATTATTTTCCATATAAACTGTAAATCTACTTTTGCCCCACCCTGTGTGTTAAAGACAATGTGATTTTGAAAATCATTAAGAATATACACTATAATGTGTGCCTGATATAGTACAGGTGGATGTTTGTTAATAGTGATGCTGCATTGTAAAGGCAGAACCGGTATTCAGATCAGAGGGACAAAGGTGCTGGAAATATGAGGTCTGTCCAGGAGGTGTCCAGCCATGTAATAAGAAAAACAGAGACGTTTACTGAAGAAGATACAAGATACAAGAAATATTGCACATAGGACAATGACGCCTCGGTCACCTTCAATGGTCCCCCACAACCTTGGCACCACACACAGTTCTCCCAATCACCATCAGCTGCCCCATCATATTTTGCTGAATCTCACTGATGGTCTGAAATCTCTTCCCTTTCTAAGGTGATATTAGGTTTGGGCAAAGCCAGAAGTCACAGGGAGCCAAATCTGGGCTAGGTTAAGTCACCTGGGTGATTTGATGTTCATGAAAAAGTCCTGCAGAAGATATGATGTATGAGCAGGAAGGGTAGTGAAGCTGCCAGTCGCCAGTTGCCCATAGCTGCGGCCTTCTGAATCATCTGAATAGTTTCCACAGAGGAACATTCAAGCTTAATGCAAAATTTGATGCAGATTCATTGTTCTTCTTGATCATTTTGAATGTGACAGCCACACAGTACACACACTTACTCAAAGCAATCCAATGCCCCCACTTAGTATAGTGAAGTAATCACTGTTCATGTGTGCACATTCCAGGTCACTCTCCTTGGCTGCCAGGTTACACTGATGCTGCACAAACCATTTTTTTTATGTTAACAATGGCTATATTTGTCTGGAAAGACCTCATATAAGGGTTTTTCCAGCAACCAATATACATATGAAAATATAAAATTACATCTCTACCTCACTACAAACAATGACAAGTTCAAGGTACATTGAAGAACAAATCTGAAGAATTAAATATTAAATATTTTAATGAGAAAATTAAGGAAAATGATACTATGAACTTAGCATAGTGAATGGTTTTTTGAACAAGACATATAAAGAATAAAATTTACATACATTAAAATTTAAAAGTTAAACACTAAATTAAAATACTGATCACAGATTGGGAGACTATATTAGAATTTACATAATATCAAGAATGTATAAATATCTCCTATGCATATTAATAACAGCTTTCATTTACTGAACTGACCCTATTTAGGTACTGTATACCAGTTAACTTCTTTTTTTTAAAAAAAATTTTATTTATTTATCTTTAGAGGGGAAGGAAAGGAGAGAGGGATAGAAATATCAATGTATGGTTGCCTTCTGTGAGTCCCCTACTCGGAACTGGCCTGCAACCCAGGCATGTGCCCTGACTGGGAATCGAACCGCAATCGTCTGGTTCGCAGGCCCATGCTCAATCCACTGAGCTACACCAGCCAGGGAATCAGTTAACTTCTTAAGAACTTACAATAACTCTAACAAGATAGCTAATCATATTAGTCTTATTTTAAAGAGTAAGTGAAACCATAGATGTTAAAGGTTAAGTGTGTAGAAGATTGCGTGATTAGTATATGGGGGTTCTGCACCAGGCAGCCTCATCCCAGCACCCTCATTTGTAATTCAATAGTGAAATGGGAAAGACATGAATAGGCAAGTCACATACAATTAACCAATTTGAACCCACATTAAACTTCAGGGACAACTAAGGAGATGCTTAGTTGACCAACAGAACCATTACACTGGCAAAGATGTAAAAGGCTGACAATACTTAGAGTTGGCACATATGTGGTGAAACTGGACTTCTCGTGAACTGGAGTGGGAGTGTAACTCCGCACAACCATTTTAGACAACAACAGAAAGGTAACTCTGAAACGTGAAGATGCTCATCTCCCTGGCCTGGCAATTTTTGTGCTCTCCATCAGTCTAAGGACACATGCAAAGGACAGTCATTTTGTGCTAAATGTGCACTAGGAGGAGCACAGAAACCAATCAGAGAACACATAAGTACATTGTGGTCTATTTATGCAATGAAAACACTACAGAGCAGCAAATACTCATGTATGCACCCACATGGATAGATTGCAACAATAATATTGAGCCTAAAAAGCAAGCTTCAGCTGGATCTAGATCCATATCCACATCTATACCCAAATCCATGCCCATCTCCGTGCAGTATGAAGCTGTTGGGGTTAATTTTAGGTGCCAATTGGGCTGGGCCTCGGTACTTAGATATTTGGTCAAATAACATGGTAGATGTTTCTGTGAAGGTATTTTTTAGATGAGTTTAATATTTAAATTAGTAGATTTTGAATAAAGCAGATTGCTTTCCATAACGTGGGTAGGTCTCATAGAATCAACTAAAGGTCTGAACAGAAGACTGACATTCAGGAAAGAAGAGGGGATACTGGCTGCAGACAGCCTTTGGTAGTGAACTATAACTTTTCATGAGTCTCTAGTGTGCTGGCTGACCCTGCAGATTTTGTACTTGTCAACACTTCACAACTGCACAAACTAATTCCTGAAAGAAATCTCTCCTTTAGCTTTACATCCTGCTGGTTCCCTTCCTTTGGAAAAGTATGACTCACAGAGGTGCTGGTGATGTAAATGTTTACAACATGTACAGCAGTTTATGAACACACACCCACATGTGAATGACATCCCCCGGGCAGTGCAAGGTGGCGGCCTGCTTAGTCCTCAGTACCCATACACAGCAGTGCATACGTTCAAGGGTGCACAGCTCTAACGGATGGTTTAAACAGTGGTGTTAACATGTAGAAAGTGCTGAGCGACAGACAATTCTGAGAGTTGCACTTAAAGTGAGTTTTATTGTTCAAGAAAATGGATATGCCTCATTTTCTAGCATAAGAAGATGATGAGTTGATTTTCCTCCATTCTAATTTGAATTACTGGACCCACTCTGAAAAAGATATGGAGGCGCTGTGTCGGGACAAAAACTCCACAACACTCACTGACACAATAAACACATATTACCTATTCTCCTGTGCTGTCATGTCTTATTTTTATTTTGTAATAGCGAATAATTTATATGCTGATGTGCACTATAATTTACAATGTGTTTTTTATTATGAATGAGAGAAAAATACACTGTGCTAGCTTCTGGACCATGTTAGACATCATTCAGGTGTGACATTTAAATAATTCAATGCATTCTAAGCTATTACACTACTGTAGACAGATCCATGGCCCCAGGTTATTTTTCTTTTTGCATGAATTATTATGCCAATATTTTAAGGAGACGTGGCATGGGAGCTGCCCGCTGTGTGTTTAAAGTCCTGTGAGATCATGATTCCTAAAGAAACACAAACACTAGAAGATACCGACATAGCGGAAGTCATCTACATACATTCATGCTCTTCATTTTGTACAGAAATGGCCCGTGGAAAGTTTTCCAGTGTACCTTCAAGGAATTTCTTTAAGGATGACTTGGGGAAAAACAACTGCTAATTAATTTTAACACCAGGTTAATTCTGTTAATAAAAATTCTAATTAAAATTCTTGTGATGTAAATCAGTCTTTCTTTGTGTGTTATGTGAGTGTACGGGTGCATTAATTATTATACAGGCTGTTAATCATCAGATACTTATTAACTTTACCGTGAACCTATACAGTGGGCTTGCTGGTGCACAGATCTTTTGATATCTCTAGTTTTACCTGCTGTAAGCACTGGGCAAATTAATGAAAATTGCTTAGTATTTAAGGTGCCATAGATATAAGGTGTGGATGCTCATTGTGGAAAGAAAGGAACCCGGACGGCAGGAAGAGACTGAAGGTTAGGAACCAGCATTTTTAAAGGAGTAAGGAACAGTGGATAGGACACTTTGGATATCAGTTTTCATATTTCCAATTGATTACATGTGACTGGTACAAGGAAAAATATATATGAAAGTCACAGCAACTTTTATTTTGTAGGACATAATGGTTCTTTGCGGGTAGGGAGGACATTGTAACTTCAATTGCTGCTGAATGTGGAAACCCAAGCAAAACAAGTATGTACATTTCCATTTCAGTCTATAATGTCTGCCTAGCCGTGGGCTAGGTTTTGGGTACACTACTAAACAAGACACAGAGTCTGCCTTAAAGTAGTATGCTGCCTGGCAGAGACCAGAGCCTGGTAAAGCAGAAGCTGTAAACCAGAAAGTAAAATACGGAGTATGTCGTGACATGATGGGGCATCTCATCCAGGCTGAGAATCAAGGACGGCTTTCAGGGAGAGGTGACATTTGAGCAAAGCCCTAACCACCCTGAGGACTAACAACTAGGGGGTGAGGAGGCATTTCACACGGAGAAGCAGCATGCTTCAAAGTTTCTAAATGAGAGATTGAAGTTCACTGGGGGAAGAGGTTTATCCGTTTTCTGTGGCTGGGGCTTAACCTCGGGGTAGAAAGGACTGTTAATAAAAAGGAGTCTGCAAAGAGAAGTAGGAACAAGATTCTGACTGGGCATGAGGCCATCACCGAGAGGGAAAATTTTATGTTGAAAGTTCTCTTTTATTTGCAAGTGAATTTGTAAGGCAGGGAAGGCTTTTAGGTTATGGAAAAGTAATGTCTTGTTTCAGGCTCTGAAGTGGTCATCCCCAGGAGAGCAGAAGAGACAAGATGGAAGGAGGGCAGGGCACCTCCAAAAGCAAGCCTGTATTTTGATGATCAGGTATCCAACTGGATGGCAAAAGTGCTTCTTTTTGTGTCCGCCGCAGAAATCAGCGCAACACACCAGTGTGTCCTGAGTCCCAGGTGACATGCGGGTTCATTAGGATGACGAAAGCTCCCCTGCTTCTCCTTATACGTATGCAATTAGTGAGCCAATCTATGTCTAAAAATGTGAGCTCTGTAACACATGGCACACACTTGCTCATAATTCTGCAAAGTCTATAATTAGGATTTCGCCACCTCTAAATTCTACCCAGGGAAGAAAAAAAAATGCTGAAACCTAATCAAAAGCAGAGGCAGAGTCTGCGGCACTAAATCTTCTGTACACTTAGGAAAACACTTGTGTTTCAAACCTGATTTTCAGGCAGACAAGCCTGATATGTGCGAACACAGGCTTCTTCTGTATGAGGGGCTGCAGCGCTCGGCGCTTCATCCACCCTCTTACCAGCACATAGTTTCCAGGCTGCCTTTCCTCCTGCATCCCTGAAGTGATCAGTTACGAGAAGCCGGGGATGTAAATGAACTTTTATGTTCAGCGTTCTTCAAAGAAAAATAAATAATTCAAATGAGAATGAAAGAATGGCTTTTCTGTGCAGAAGACAAATGATTTTCACTTGTAAATACACGTTTCTACACGACAAAACGTGGACAGTCAAGGGGATATCAGATAAATTTTATTTTATAAATAAAATAAATTAAATTACTTTAATTCAGAAACTTTCATGCCAGAAAGTTTCTGAATTAAAATTCGGGGTGGTGGCAGTGGGAGACTGTGGAATTTGCAGGCTGTGAGGACTCTGCATCTGATTTCACTCCTGCCTTGGTTCCATTACTACTAGATGGAAAGAACCCAGGTCCAAATTCTGTGACAGACATTATGAGGACCATAGTGTCACAGGAGAAGCTCTTTGGCACCTCATGACTCTACTTTCAGCCAACACTGCAGGGAACATTTTTCTGGGAGCTCAATAGACACCTGAGTACCTGCCACGGTCTTGTAGCTTTCAGCCCAGGACCTCCCCCAGAACCATGGCAGCCCACTTGGCTACAGGTATGCAGAGCCCCAAAGTACAGGGAAGTTAATGCCCCCAGGGAGCCCGAAACCACTGGCAACTGATAGATAAACAGTGCCCCTCCCTGGACCACTCAGGAAGGCATTCTGCACGCTTCTTAGAAGGACTGGCAGATTAACTTCACCTGGTGCCTATGGCAGTGACCTTGATGATGGACCATCGGGTGATTTTTCCCTCCTTTCCTGCCTCACCTTCCTCTCTGCTTTCTGGGATTACCTCCTAAATACACAGCCTGCATCCAAGTTCTGGTCTCAGTTCTGCTTTTAGGGGTCCTACTTAGGACAGAGCTAGAGAAGAGAGATCCACCAACCCAGTTCTCAAGGCTGCAGGGTGAAAGGGGCATGGTCAGAGAGGAGAAGGGGGAACAAGCCCAGCCTGGAAAGCAGCCTGAGGGAAACTGGGAGGTGGGGGAGTTAGCAATGGGCTCTGTGGAGAGGAGAGGCCTGAGCACCAACTGGGGCTCCTGAGAATCCTGGCACTTCCCAATCAGCTGAGCAAACAGCTGACTTCACTTCCCCTGGGACTCTGGTCACAGTGCCCAGGCTACCATTGTTTCCCTGCTCTTTTCTTGGACCCTATGGTTAGAAATACATTTTGCTTAGCAGTGAGAGCACACCTACCCACACGTGTACATAGACATATGTATATCTATGTTTATTAGCTGTTGAATATGTAAGTGAACAAAAAGATCGTAAAACTGTATTCTCACTACACGTCATGCAACCTGAACTCTCCCATTCTGCCACATTTCCTCTCTCCCTCTTTATCTGTATCTGTCTTTGTCTCTTAACTCTCAGTGTGTCTTACAAAATCGATTTCACAACCCTTACCAGTAGGTCACAAACTGCAGGTTAAAAATCACTTGTCTAGACGAGTCTTCCTAGGAACTTGAAAAAACCATCCCCATCTATGCCTCACTGTCCTATTTGGTAAAATAATGAAGAAGAGATGAAATGATGATGGAACCTCTTTCTGCCTTTCAAAGAAGTTTATGATTCTATATAATCAACTGTCAGGTCAGACACTTGAATTTCCATGAATTTGCATAGGGAAAAGAAGATACAACTGAAGTAAAAAATTATGGCAGGCCTCACTTTCTGCAGAAAACATGTTTACTAAGATGTTGCATATCCATTTAGCAATATACTTTTATATTCAGAATTAGAATATAAAGTCATAAAATTGTCACAAGGATATAGCCTTCATTTAATCTATCTTTTATATACTCCAGGCTTTTTCCCCCCTCCAAAATCATCAGTTCTGCTTCTTATATCACACTTTTTCTTCACTTGATTGCCCTGAAAAGAACACCACAATTTGGTACCCAACTGTCCCCTCCTCTAGCTGTAGGCAGCCTGGCAGTCTCAGCTCTGAAGTCCTCCTCACCTGTGTGCCTCCTGCAACCTCTTCTCCTTCCTGGCCATGTCCCCATGCCATTGTCTGCCCACCTCTAGCAAAGCTTCATCAAATCCAAGATGCTGTCATTTATTTATGTGGCTCTGACTTCAAGCAGTGAACCTGTGTTATTCTTCTCAGTATTCAGAGCACCTAATCCAGTACCCCACAGGATGCAGGAATCACTGACTGTTCAGTAGAAGAGCAAAATACATCATGTCTTTTCAACTTTCACTGGGATGCTCAGAGGTGCCCACATCCTAATGTCAGGCTCTGATATCATTTTCCAGTGAAAGAACAGCTATTTGGTAGTGCAAACGAAGACTTTCCACAGTGTCTAATTGGATTGGGTATGGCATCTTCTCTCATCAAACTGAATTTGGCCAAAAGAACGCCAGTGGAACATTGGCAAAGTTACTCACAGTCTACTCACAAGAGAGCACCCCCTCACTCTCAAACTGGTGCTCTGCATCACGAGTGCAGAGTTGTTTTCCTGCAGGTCCAGTTTCCGAGGCATCCTTCCTATTAGTCAGAATCCTTTGATGTCGGCGACAACAACGCAACAGGAAACAAGGGAGCAATGACAGTGGCTCTCCAGGCCGGTGGAGCTTGTCATGGGGCTTTCATAAGCTTTGGAAGAGCAGGTTCAGAGGGACCCGAGGGTCCCTCTCTCTGGGTCCCTGTCACTGCTTCACTGCACGTGTTGCACCTCATCACTTCAGTGGCCACTCTTGGTGCTGGTCCCTGACACTTCACCACCAGCGATAAATGCAGATCACCTGTTTATGTCCGAAGTCCAAAAATCTAAGAAGGGCCGTCATGGGTTCTGCCTGGGTGAGGACACTGTCCTCAGAAGGTGGGGCACTATGATCCATCACCTCTGGAAACCAGGATAAAATATGAAGCAACATATTTTCCTGAAAAAATAAGGAGCTACTATTTCAGCACATAAACTAAGAGAGGTCTACTGCATGTTCCTGAGAATACCACCATTTTTACATGGCTTTACAATATCACCTTGTAGCAGTTTCCTCCCCACTCATGAGCAAGGATCTACTCTTACCTTGTAAGTCTCCTTAAGTAATTAAAAATTCCATCCTGTCTCCTCTTAAACTAGATTTTAACTACGTGAGCACAAAGTGAGCTTTCGGTTTTGTTTAGAACTACCTATGAGGTATCTATCCAGAAGCTCATTGCACAAGAAAAGCTACACTAAGCACATAATTGTATCTTCTCAGTACTTCTGATGTGCTGCTCACAAAGTCAATGATAGTGAATTCTGCACTCACTTCCACGTTCAACAATAACAATGACTGATTGTCTTCTACCATTCCTACTTCCACCACATCTTGATTCTCTAAGGAGCTTCTCCACTGAGAATTACATTTTATTCATATATGAATAACTTCACATGAAAAAACACCTCTAATTTCATGGTATCAGAGGAACAAATGATTTTGAATGTAACTGTCATCAACTTCCAGAGTGGGCTTTTAGGAAACTATAAAAGGACTATATTGAAGGCTGTGTTTCACGGAAGACTTCTGTGTCACCCATTAGTGGTCCTTCTCCATGATCTCCGGCGTTGACCCTGGTGCTCTGGCCTGAAGCACATGCTCTGATTTCTCTTTTAGCTTAAAAGACATGCATGCAAATCTGAGTCTCTCGAAAGACCCTACTGGGTTGAACAGAGAGTAACCTTAGTCGTTTCTTTACCTTGATATATATAGTAAAGCACGGTACACCGAGACTCCAAGAGACACATGAAGGCAGCTGGTTTTGTAAGTTTTATCAAACTATCGATGTAGGCAGAGTCCTAGAAAATGGACATTTTGTTTACATCAGTCTTGATTGATGAAGGTAAGCTATCAAGGAAAAGGAAGTTGGACACGTGCAGAGAAGCTATAAGAAGGTGATCACCTGTTGATCACTTTCAGGGAATGGCGAGTTACTGACATTGCAATGACCCTGCTCCTGACACAAGTCCCCATCCACATGGGACTCCTCCAGCCAGCATGTGCTGCCATCCACTGAGGTGTGCCATCCAGACCAGCAATGCCATGGCTCCCCGCAGCTGTTTCCCCTCCAAACTTCCCTTTATTTTTTCAGTAATACCACAAAGCAACATAGTTTTCCATTATCTTAGGCTAGAAATTTTGGAGTCACTTTTAATGGCCCTCTCACTGTTTCTATTCTATCTCCCACTACCATCAAAATTTCCCATGTGGATTTTCTCCTGGTCACAAAGCCCTCGGTTGTTCCCCACTGCCTTTAGGGAAAAAATGTTAACTTAAAGCAAAGAAGTCTGGTCTTCCTGTACTTGGCTCCAATCTCTCTCTTCAGGGAGATTCCTTGAATCCCCGTCAAACTACTCTATTTTTGCCAAACCTGTCTCTGATTTAATGACTTGTCAGCTCCCAAATCTCCCAAATACCTGATAACTTGGAACAAAAATTACCCCAAGGTCTGGTACACAACAGGCAGAGGATCAATGTCTGAGGAATGAATGAAAGTTGAAGAAAATAAGAAAACATTTTTTGATGACTGGCAAAACTGTATCTTCGTTCCACATTTCTCTTCAGATTTGCATTTATAATTTTTACTTGATGTTCTAACCAGTTAAACAAAATGTCCCTAAATTAAAAGAGAAAAAATCTACATCCTGACTTAACCTTCGTTTCCCCCTAGATCCTGTTCCTCCTTTCAAAGTCCTGCCATAGTTCATGGCAGCCCATATATTCACTAGTTGTCAAAACTAGAAACCGGAGGATTGTCCGTAGTTCCTACTTCTCCACCCATTGTTTGCCATCTCTTTTGCAGTATAACAACAAAATGACAATAACAAACCCTTACATTTATTCAGGATTTACCAAATTCATTGTGAAGTCCTAACTCCCAGGACTTCAGAATATGTCCTTATTTGGAAATAGAGTAATTGCAGACAAAGTTAGTTAAAATTAGGTCACCCTGGAGTATAATAGTACAGTAAGTCCCTTAACCAATATGAGTGGCTGGAGTCCTTACAAGAAGGGTAAATTTGGACACAGAAACACACACACAGAGAATGCCACGTGAAGATGACAGTCATGCTGCCACCATCTACAAAACTACTGGGAGCTACAGGAGCAAGTCTTCCCTTAGCACCATAAGAAGCAATGTGACTTTGCCAACACCTTGACCTCAGACTTGCAGCCTCTAGAATTGTGAGATGGTAGCATTCTATTGTTTATCTGCTCAGTTTGTGGTACTTTGCTTTGGCAGCCCTAGCAAACTAATACACTAAGTACTGGCCAATAGGCTAAAACCCTTTTCAGACCTATAGTCACTGAATGATCATAGTGGACACAGAGTCACCTGAAGCTAGGGGTTCATACAATCACTACCCCATTTTATATCATGGTCACCCAGATGATATAGAGAAGAGCAAACCAAAGTGTCTGTAATTCCAAAACCCAAGTTCATGATCACTCTATTCCAAGCCTCTGGAAGACCTCCCCTGATACCTTTCCAGGCTGGAACAAGGTCATGCAGGTCACCCTTACATAATCCCAGTACACCACACTAGAGCTTTCACTTAAGACATTCCTTAAGGTATCCATGGAGAAATAAACTTGAATAAAATAATTCATTTTATTTTATACAAGAGCATACTCACAAAAAGGTCACCAAGTGGACATCATTTTTATCTAATTTATCAAATGTATTATTTAAAATTAAAGGACTCCAACAAATTCAACATGCTTGGCTGCATACTTTTTACCATTTCTTTTATAATGCAAACATAATATTACTACTGCTAAAAGAAATTAAAATCATAGCATCATTCTGTACATAAATAATGAAAATTAAATGCTGAAAATATTTCAACGTTTATATTTACTCTTAGTAAGTAGTGTGCAACCAAACATAAAAGCAATCAAGAACCCAAACATTACTGGCTATTTCAAAGCATTTTCTAAACCACTGAACACAGAACATAACTGCCTTTCTTTAAGCATTAACCACAGATAAACACTACTCAGAAATGTATGCTTTTTAAAAAAAAAAGGTATATTCTAGGGCAGAGGCGTGAGTTGCTCTATAAAATTCTCCCCGTATTGGAAGCAGTCACTGAAACTTCACAGACCAGGGCTAATCTGGAGCAGCAATTCTTAGTTTGGATGGGGAACCCCAGGGCTCCTTTTGACACTACCAGGTTAAGACCATTTTCATAATGGCATTAAGATAGTAGTTGTCCTTTCAATTTTGTTGACATTTGCACTGGAGCTGCAGAAGCAACGGTGGGTAAAACCGCAGGTGCCATCTCAGGAATCAAGACAATGGCATCAAACTTATATTCCCCACTGTACGGGAGAAAAATCCAGTCTCAATCAAGAATGCCCCTGATGTAGCAGTGAGGTTGATTAATTTTTACTCAATTTTGACCCTTGGTTCCTTTATCATGGTCTGCTCCTGGAAAACCACTTACCCTGTGTTGAGTTGTGAAATGAACTAGCTGCCTTTGTCATGGGACACTGATTTTACTCGAAGGAAAGACTGGTAGACAAACTACAGTTATTTTGTCTTGGGTGTTTGTGGGCATTTGCTCATGGGCAACAATGGATGGAGTGAGCCTCTCACCTCAAGGGAATTCACTGACAATAGCTGCTGCCAACAGGAAAGTTCAAGCTTCCATGAAAACACCAGAATGTGGAGAAACTTAAATCTGTCACTTTGAATTAAAAAGCTTTTTCAGTAGTTAAAGACTTTCTGAGGCAAGTTTTGGAAACACTAACACATGTGACACTGAAAAGTCACTATAAAAATAAATTACATGATGAACCTATCAACATGTAGAATAGCTACATAACTCAAAGCATTATATGCCAACGCCCCGCACATAAGTGAAAGATCCATTCAGAGCATTCATGATCCACTCAAGGCAGAGCAATGGTTTTTAAGTAACGCAGTACAAAAAGTTCATTGCTATATTTAAAAATTCCTTATTTCAACTAAACTTGGAGAAACCACAACTTGTAGAGTTTTGGTCTAGTATTAAAGAATATTCACAATGATCTAAGAAGCTTTGAAAATACTCATCCCTTTTCCAACTATGTATTTGGGTGCGGCCATGTTTTCTTCAACTTCAACCAAAATAGATTACAGACTGAACAGACTGTGTAAAGAGGATACATCTGTCTTCTAGGAAGCCATATAGAAGAGAGATTCAAAATGACAAAAAAATGCCATACTTGGAAAAACACATAGTTCTTCTAAATAAAATATTTATATCAATATATAATGGGTTTATTATTATGACCTTAAATTTTTCAATAATCTAATAAATTTATTATTAATGCATATTTAATGAACATAGTAAATGTTAACTATTATCTATTTGAATATTGGATAGTGTAAATATCAACAGATATATATACCTTACACAGACAAAAGCTCTTTGAGTTTTTCTGTGANAGCCATATAGAAGAGAGATTCAAAATGACAAAAAAATGCCATACTTGGAAAAACACATAGTTCTTCTAAATAAAATATTTATATCAATATATAATGGGTTTATTATTATGACCTTAAATTTTTCAATAATCTAATAAATTTATGATTAATGCATATTTAATGAACATAGTAAATGTTAACTATTATCTATTTGAATATTGGATAGTGTAAATATTAACAGATATACCTTACACAGACAAAAGCTCTTTGAGTTTTTCTGTGATTTTTAAGTGTGTAGGGGAAAGGTGGGCTATCAAAAAGTTTGAAAACAACTGCCCCAGAGGACTTGAGAGGGAAGAGTGGGGAGTAAGCAACAAAATGCCACAGTGTGCATGCATCAGGTTTTACCCCCAGGAAGCAGAAATTTATGCCTCCTACTGCCATCTAGATTTCCAAGGAAGCAGAGTTTTAGTTATTTTCACCCCAAAATTCATAGTGATAATCAAGACACAATGAAAACACCATCATCGACATGTTAAAATACCAAGCAGAACCTCACACACTGGACAAGTGAGCTGCTGAAGTGCACAGGTGGGGTGCACAGGTGGTGAGCACAGCCTTACGATGTCCCCTTTCTGGACTTTCTCCAAATGTTAGTAAGTTTCATATATGGAACCATGCACCCAGTCACCAAAACTTCATGACTGTACAATGGCATGGCATTCTTTAGATGGTAAGAAGGTCCTCAGGAGATGAATGTCTATCTTTTGTTTCACAACTAGATGAAGCTTGGAAATCAATGTATAAGTCTGAGGAGTAAAATATCTTTTCTCCTAAATTCTTTATACTTCACTTTTAAAATGTCTAAACAATTGGACTGTCTCTCATTTAGTTACGTCTGCCATCAAGCTTGTTCTATTAGTTCTATGATCTTGGTTTCTGTGACTGGTATGTTCCTTAAGGGAAATTTTTAAATTACTTATGCATTGCCTACATGTGCTTCAGGGTCTGTGTGGAATCATGAACCCAAATGCCACATTTATTGGATTGGCCGAAATGTTCATTCGTTTATTGAGGAAAAAATAAGACACATTTTTCATTTTCATCAATAACTTTACTGAACAATTTATTTACTCTTTTGTTCCACTATTTTCTATCATCTTTTAGGCAACTTCATAATCCCATCTTCCCCAGATATTTTATCTCTTTGAGCAAAGAACTCTTCCAGGTACCTGTTGCAGTATTCCAGGGGATTGAATTTTTTCTATTAAGAGAATTTTGTAAAGACCAAAATAAGTGCAAATTCAAAGGTGCAATGTCTGGTGAGTACCATGGATGAATGTGAACTTCCCAGCCAAGCTGTACTAGTTTTTACCTGGCCATCAAAGAAACATCATGAAATCTGGGTGACCCTGAGCAGGTTATAGATTTGTCTGTGCCTCACTTCCTCAGTTATGAAATGGGGCAAATGATAATCCCTCACAGGGTTTCGTGAGAATCAAAATGAGTTATATTTGGCAAATACTTAGAACAGTGGCTGGTGTGTAGAAGTACCTTATGATAACACAGCTGATAAACATATTCACTTGGATTATCTCTTACCAGTGTCCAGAAACTCTTTGGAACAAATGTATAAATGCTCACTCTCAACATGAGTTGAGGATATTATATTAGAGGATAAAATGATAAAATGTGTCAGTCAACTCTTTAGTTTGTCTTCCCACATGTCTCTTTCCTAACTTCAGTGACTACCTATGTGGCATACCTACCAATTCCTGTTGCTTGAATGGAACATTCTGCACAGTTTTGTCTAAATTTACCATTTTGTTGTTATACTTGCGAAGGTTTATCTACCATTTGCATATTTATCGCACACAAGCACGTGACAAGCTGTTTTCATATATTTACCACCACAAGCCAAGACCGCGATACTGTCACTCCCATTTTACAGTTACAGAAAACAAGGCTTGGGAAGGTGGAGTCACAAAGCTCAAAGTAGCAGAGCTGAGACAGAACTCCAGCTTTCTGACTCTCAATTCTACACATGCCAAGGAAGTATGTTTGCGACAGTACTCCTGAAAAGCAGCAATCATCTTATTGTCACCTTTCATGGCCCCTCTGCAGGTATTTCTATTCTATGTGCTCATTATCATGACAGAATCTTCTAGAGAAGCCATGACAACCTGCTAGCAGGATCTGTGGGCTATCCAGCATAGAGGCATGTTTAATGGCCATGTTTTTCCATTTCCTCTGTGAACCTTCCTCTGCAGAGATGTGTCTGATTCCTGGCTGAGGCTGCTTCCAGAGTAAGGTCACCATGGGAGACAAATGCAAAGCCATCGATGCCAGAATGCTGGGAGCTTTGGCCAGCCAGGAAGAGACCCTGGCATGTACAGATCCATTGGTTCCTTAAATCATCACTGCTGAGGGAGATTTGGCAAAGGTAAGTACCACCAGTGTATCTCCAAAATGGACTAGGAGATAACAGATTCACAGAGTAGATGCCAAAGGCTGTGATGTGCAGATTCTGACTCTGTGACGTGGGAGGGGGTGGACCACAAGGGTTTCTATCATTTATACAATTTACTATGGGCAACTATGAATGGCTTGTTTCTAAAGGACTTCCTCTTTTTTCTTTGCCCACTAACCTCCCCTCCCTGAGATGTCACCCTGCTCTTCATCTACGAGTCTGTCCCCACTTTCCTTGTTAGTTCAGTTTGTTCGTCGGATTCCACACATGAGTGAATCTTTCAATCTTTACGTTACAATCTTTCCCTCATTTTATTCCTAATACCCTCTCTCAGAATATAAAATAGTAGCTTTTTGTGAAGATTCATCATTGAGGAGTAAAATCACCATATTTTCAAATCCTTACTCTTTGCTCAGCACTACAATACAGTTTGCAAGCTGACAGGGAATAGGTTAAAACAATTTATTTCAATCCTAAAATGTAAATTTTTATATTAATATCTCATAATACATGTTTATCACAAATATGGGAAGCTTTACTCCTTTTTTCTAACTTCCTACCTCAGGAGAAAATGCAAATACTCCAAATATTCCACCCTTTTGAAACTGGGTTGCCCTAGGCTTTCCTATCACCTCTCCTATGGAAATGATAGCTCCCTGCACTGGGCGAGCTCTTTACTGATTGTGCATGAACTATTTACTGATTGTGAATAGAACTATTTCTGGGTTAATTTCCACTTGAATGACTGATGTGTCCTCAGTAAAACTGGGCAAATCAGACAAGGGCAGGGGAGACCCTGCGTAGGAATGAGAGTGGCCAGGAGTCAGATCCCCCAAGGACTTGTAGCTGGAACGCTATGGGAGTTAGATTATCCTCAAACCAGAAACTTGCACTGAATTCACTTTCCTAGGCTGGTGCTCTGGCTTTGGCTTTGTAATGAATTGGTATGTGCTCTCTGATCTTGGATATAATTCTTCCTCCCAAGTTTGGCCCATCTCATCTGTTCTGAGAGGGATAAAGGGAAGGGGGGCTGGATTTCTCAGGGTAAAGCATTGCTCTCCTTGTGCCTGGCTATGTGGTCACCCCTGATTTCAGGGAAGACAAAACAGGCACCACCCACAATCAAGGGAGATTGAGAGGGTGCTGTTCCTACAGAGCCTTCCCCAACCTGCATACGGTTGTCTCACCCCGGGATCCCCTTGGCTGAAGTCTTGTGCATGTTCGTTTCAACAAAGGAAGTTCGCTTGTCCCCCACAGTCCTCTCCTTGTGCTACTTATTTATCTGGGGCCATGGGAGTGAGAATGGAAGGGTGCACACCCTTAATAAGGCCGGCACTGGAGGCATGCAACAAGTCCCACACGTACGGAACTTGGGAACAGGAAGTGAGCTCAGCAGCTCCGGGATAACTTAGGAAAAGGCAGCGGAGGAAAACAAGGATGCCCAGGTTCTGTAATAGCACTCCACCTGCCCTCCACTGACAGCTAATGGAGAAGACACCGTGCTGATGTCATCGTGCAATCACCAGTGGGTCCTCTGCTTCCTGGTGCTGCACTGTTGCCTCGAATGCTTAATAGCAAAACAATGGGAAGTGATCTGCCGGAGGATGTAAGAGTGTCTAGCACATGCCACCTGGCTCATGAGGCATTGCCTGGCAGGTTTCCCGAACATAGAGAGGAGGCAGGAAAGCCATTTCAGATGCCCAGAAACCCTATCCCTCTAACTCCCTGCCAACATGCCCCAAAGACAGTGACAACTAGGTTTTGAGCCCTGGCTGAACTTGCTGCCTCGGTCACTCAGTCTTCAGCACATGGCACTGCATGTTATCATGTTCTGTTTCATGCGTGTCTTTTCTTTTTAAGACTGTGAATGCCTCCAAGCCATGGAGAAGTTTCTGCACCCGAAACTTCCATTCTTTTCAGTGTGGTGCTTAGTCCAGTATCTGGCATTGAGCAAGTACTCACCGCCCCTTCAAAAAAAACACCTCAAAACAACAACAAAAAAAAACCAAATGGCTGAACTGAGCTTTAGTTTGGTATTGAAGATATTAACTAATACCTGGATAGGCAGGAAGACTGTTACTCTTGACCTCAGGATACAATTAATTCCTAATTATTCAAAAATAATAGGTAGTTTGTCCCTGGAACCCAAGAGGGGCAGCCAAGCATGGTGGTTAAGGAAGCTGATGGCCTGGCTGAGTTCCAGAGCTCTTCCCACGGACCTTGTGGCCCTGGGCAAGGGACCCATCAGCTGGAGCCTTCTTCTGTAAAATATCAGTAATAAAGTCAGTCTTCTTGTTGGGAGGACACAGTGATATAGCAGATACAAACTGCTGGAGGAGATGCCAGGCACACGGTAAGCCTTCCCCGGTACCTGTCTGCCGGCCACATGGCAGTGGTTGCCTCTCCTTCCTCAGTCAGGAACAGGCTCTGAGCCAGCCTTGCTCTCGGTGCTTCTTGATTTCCAACAGGAGGACGTATGTGGCAGAGAGAAGTCAACCTGACTTCATGTTCTGATTCCACTTTGCATGGTAATCTCAGGTGAGTTAGGGTATCTTGAGTACCCGTGTTCTTTCTAAAATGAGGATATTGTACTGGTCCTGCTGGTTGTTGAGGATTAGCATTTTATTAAAATAGTTTGTGAAATGTTGTGCGACAAGCAACTTGATTCAATTGCTAGTTGTTTTTTCTCCTGTGTGTGCACGTGCACAAACATACATGGGTGCGTCACGCACACTGCCACCTCTCCCCGGCAGGTGCACTCCCCTGGTGATGCTCAGCAGTGCGTCCACATAAACGCAGGTTTTGGTGGACCTGAAACTTACAGAATGATCTTGGTCCATCTATGAAAATTCTAAAACTACACTATCAAATTGGTTTCTTTAAATGACGTGTATTTAAAGTGAGAACAGTGACAAGGAGCAGTGGTGAGAGAGAGTTCCTTGCAAGAGAGGGGTTATTTGCTCTCCAACTGGAGACCCCTGGTGATTCATTGCCATCAGGCAGTCCATTCACCGTGTGGTTATGTCACTGCTTCTCTTCCAAACCCTCCCTGTCCTTTCTCAGCTCTGCTCTTGGTTGGTGAGTCTGTCTCTTCCTGACTATGGAGGTCAGAGACCAGTCAACATCCTTTCAACACGTCTCAACATGTTTCACGCACCAGTCACTTTGTCCACCTGCTGGACATCTCCGTGCTTTTCTAATGGTCCAAACTCAATGGGGATGAGCACTGAGTTTAGAACCCTGTGTCCCTTGTTCCTTGCAGTGTGCTGGGGCTGGTGCTTACGCAATGCATGAGTGAATAAATGAATGGGTTTCAGCAATCTGTCCACAGAGCCACCAGTCAGCATTCTGAGAAGCATCCCTGGTCCTGTGACTGCTTCACTGGGCCACTGCTCTTCCTCACCTCCTTGCCCCCTTTTCAGAGTTGGTAATGTACATCTTGCTACACCGATCTGAGCTCTTTTCAAGCACTAACACCTTTAATCTTCATAACTGCCTGTAAGGCAGGTACTATCACCATCAGCTCCAGTTGACAGACACGACCCCAGGGCACAGAGCATTTAAGTGGATTTCTCAGAATCACTCAGTTAGGAAGGAGCAGAGCCGGAATGCAAACATTGCACCTAGTGCTCAGGCCTGCCTTTTAAGACCTGTGCTCTGCCCCTTCTCCATCCCTGGCTCCCTCCCCACTCCTAGAGCTTCAGGTGCTTCCAGACCAACACTGCAGCCACCTCTCCAGTGTGCCCCTGGACACCTACCCTGCAGCCACTCCCTAGGGCATGGTTCCATGTGCCCTGTTTGTTAGTTACCATGCTGGCTCATTTATCACATCCATTGGACTCTTACATGTTTCATGCCCTTTTCTCATGCACGGCAGCCTCTCTCCCACAAATGCTGTCAGTACCTCCCATGAGCCAGGTGCCAGCAGTCACGATAGAGAAGCACTGGGCCTTTCTGCATCAATAAGAGCACACACACCTGATGCGGTTACAAACTTTGCTAAATGTCAAGAAGGAAAGGTTAAGAGTACGAGGAGAGCTTTCAGGAAAGAATCCAATTTACATGGGTGGGTGGGTGGTGGTGAGGGTCCAGAATACGTTTCTCTGGTGCATACCTGAGAGGAACAGGGTTGGCCAAGTGAGAAAGGTGGAGTGTGTCCAAGGCCGAGGGATCAGTGCATGGGGGGCCCTGAGGTGGGGACCAGGCTGATCTGTTCTAGGCATTAAAAGACCACCTCTGAGGCCGGCTCACACTGTGGAGGATGAAGGGGATATGACTTGAGGATGACATGTGAGCCAGGCAGGCTAAATCTACTACGGTATTTTTAAAAGACTTCAGATTTGAGCTTAAATGTAATGAGAAGAAAATGAAGGGTTTGAGCAGGAGAGTGGCATGCTGATTTCCATAAGTGAAAAATTAATATTCTGTCTGCTGTGAGAAGAACAGATTAGGAGGGCGCAAGACCTGAAGTGCAGAGAAGCTGGAAAGTGAGACTGAGGGTCCTTATGACTTTGATTAAATTTAGCTTTAAATTCCAGCTCTAGAAATCATCTCTCTCTCTGTCTTCCTTAGAGATACAGCCTTTCCCCCCAGACCATCAGCAACCCCCGAGGCAGCAGAAGGCCATGGCCTGGCCTTGACGAACAGGCACACTGTCTGGACTCTGGCAGGCTAAAGATAACATCTTGACCTGAGCTATGTTTCAGCTCCTGAGCCCTACGGTGGAATGACCCCTGACTACTTTCCCATGAAACCAGACAGAGGGTCACTGGAACTGACCCCCAAACCTAAAGAAATGATTAATTACCTTTTCTCACCTGTGACCCACCAGCTCCCAGCATGAGATTTTACCTTACATAATTTTAACCTTCCACCATCAGAGTTCAGGCTTTTGAGTATTTGCTTCTCATTCTCCTGGGTGGTACCACGGTAATAAAACAGCCAATGTTTCTCCACCGCAGTTCTCAGGGGTCTGCTAGCACCCAGTGGACTCTTTCTAGTCAATAACATTAGGAGGCTGTGACCGCAGCGCAGTAGAGGTCGTGTTAGCTTAGAGAAGTGACGAGGAGGTGCAGTTAAAGATGAATGGACTCGAGATAGAGTCGGAGGGTAGATCTGAGCAAATCACTGCTCTCAATAAATACTTCTATGTGAGGTAAAAAAATCACCTCTGGGCCTCACCTCCTCCTTCTTTTATCCATTCTGCTCTTAGATGTCTTTCTCTAAATGAAGTCCGATGCCACCCTGCCTTCTAGCAACACCCAAGTCTCCTGGGATAATAATCATCAGACCTCAACTGTCTCCTCCCATCCCTATGCCCCCTTTCCCATCACAGCACCCAGCCACCCTAGCTGTGTAGCATTCCTCAAATGGACCCTCTGCTGCCACCACAGCTCATCCTCATTCCAGGTCTGTGGGATCGCATCCTCACCTCTTTGGCTCCAATTTTACTCATCCTTCCAGGCTTGGTGGGAATGACTGATCTATAGCCTTTCTCATTCCCCAGTGCGAATACATCACTCTTTCTCCTTTTTCCTCCCTTAGCATATTTTCTCAACAACATGTCAACCGGTTAGTAAGGCACTGGAACCAATCCCACACAACTAGTGTGATCATGTACATTATTTCTATATTTCTTTGCCTTTGTTTTTCTCAACAGATCTGAAGCTAAATGTTGCTTCAATCCATGTTGTTAGGGCATCTTTCGGAAAGACTATGAGGAAAATAGGCTCCTTAGGCGAGTATGGGATGGACCCAGGACTTTCTGTTTTCCCATAGCCATTTTCTAATTGAAATGTGCCAGAATTCCCAGACCATCCATTGGAGTAAGATGAAAGCTATTTGTCATTTTGCTGCCTTGGAAACAGGAAAAAAATAGCTTTTTTGATCTGCTGTCTTTTTGGAGCACTGGTTCACCCTGGGCCCCACTGTACAAGACACAGCTATCTTTAAAATGTATGGCTGCTTTCATATCCATGCACGCACAGGACTGTTGGGTGCTTTGATCTCTTACCATGTTGCCAA
Source organism: Sturnira hondurensis (assembly GCF_014824575.4). Lineage (NCBI taxonomy): Eukaryota > Metazoa > Chordata > Mammalia > Chiroptera > Phyllostomidae > Sturnira > Sturnira hondurensis. The sequence continues at coordinate 15,850,375 of NW_028087015.1, forward strand.
ATCAAAATGCCAAAATGCCTCAAAGTTTCGGCGTGCATGGTACTCAGCTCAAAGGACACAGAGAGCCAAGTTTGATCTTAAATTCATAAAACACAGTCTTCTATCCCTAGTTGGCTCCCACATTTTGCCTCAACACTGAAGACGGTTGCCATCACCGAACTCGGTTCCCCTCCGTATGCTGCTGCGGCAGAATGCTGGAGGCCCGAGTGCAGGGCTCCGCTCTGCAGCCCGGAGGCGGAGTTCTACCCAACCCTCTGAGCTACACACACTGACCCGACAGCCCAGCCGTCCTTTACAGTGGTCCCTTCGGGGGACCACATGCTAGTTAAATGAGCTGCTTTGCTCAGAGTGTGATCTCAAAGCTTTTCCTCTGAATTGCCTCCAGAGTCATTTATTAGTCCCCAAGGTCAAATTAGTTTTTATGGAGATTGTAATTCTTCCCACACTTAAAAGTGTTTTTTTCTTTCTTTCTCTGCTTTTGAGAGAGCATGAAGTGAGGGCAAATCAGAGGTCTTTGCCTTTCAGATGACACCCAAACCACCAAGGTATGTGCATGTGGCTGTGTGTGCATGAATGCATGTCCCCACGTGTTCAGGGGCTTAGAGAACAAAGAAAAGGGTCTGATTGCAGGAGGCAACCTGGTGGACGGGAGCCTCCTCTCTCTGGCATCAGACAGATTGTGTGAGATGGCTTTTATGTGGACATGGTTTAAAAAAAACCCATGGGCTAATGGGCTTGAGGAAGTGCCGATGGTTGAGCATGACCCATTTTTTAAAAAATATGTTCTCACTGAAAATAATTTGTATTACCTTAACTCATTATCTAATGAGATCAGTTTATGCTCATTTTCACGGGTGCTAAGTATTTTCCAGAAAAAAATTATGGTTCCATTAGACACCATCAGTACTTTGGTTTAACTCCATAAAAAGTGTGAATTATAAAAAAACAAACAAACAAAGGAAACCCCTTTTTTCAGAATAAGGGAGATTTATTACTTTTAAGTACCTTCATTACATTAGACTCATAGTGCTGCCTATTAAAAGCTTTGCTTTCATTCCTAGATGTAGAAATGTTGTATAATTAGTTTTTTAAATTGCACGTCTAAGCCACATTACCCTCTGCTTAGATCACAATTATAGTTTTGAAGCAAGCTGTCAGTCTGTTGCATTTATAAACCTACTCTCAACTTTTCACGTGTTGGTCAGAAGCAGGAGTCAGCTAACTCTGTCTGTAAGGTGCCTAAACAACAAGTTCCTTAGGCTTTTTGAGATGGTCTCACAATCACTTGGCTCCTCTAGTGTAGTGCAAAACCAGTACGCGTAAGTACGCAAACAAATAAATAGGGCTGTGTTACAATAAAACTTTATTTAAAAAATAGGCTGTGGGCTGTAGGTTACCAATCCTGACTTAGAAAAAGTAGGTTCAATTCTCCCCAGGCTCCACTAATCACCAACTTCAAATTAGTGATAGGCTACATGCAGCGTGCAGTCTATGTTAATTTTTAAAATGGGTTCATTTTGTTTTCATTTTGAAATGTAAATTTAGTTTCGTTGAAGGCAAAAGGAATTGAAGCAATTGATGCAAACCCAGGCAACATTTTTAATTGCTCAGTTCTTTCCATTTGGAGGCGCCACAGTGTGTGTCTGTTTTCATTCATTAACAAATATTTGCACCCTTCCAATGGGTGAGCTCCTGTGCTAGGCGGAGTAAACTCAGCCAGCCCCCGAGGACTGCCGCTGCTGTGGATGCTGAAGGTTTTCAGTGCCTTGTTCATTACAACCCCAGTGCTGGCCAGTTTGACTGATATCTTTGTTGGTTGACTGAAATGCTGTATCACTTTTGACACATCTAAAGTGAGTCCTTATCTTCCCCTCACACTGAATTTCCCCTTCTGCCTTCATTGCTTCTATTTATAATATTGTTTTCTAAGGTTTAAAACCCCAAAGTGATCTTTAGTGACAGCTCATGGATCCATCCCTTCACTCCGTCCTACACGTTATAATCACTTTAATTTTCCTACAACTCAGTTCTGATTCTGTCAATCCTCGTTCGTAACACCTGGGGAGTTGTGCTTTATTTCAGAAACAAAGGCCGGGCTGCTCTTCGTGTGGAAGTCATCTACGGGGTCCAGATTTACCCGTCCTCTTTCTCTGACTTTCCCCTGTGACTTGTCACAGCAGGCTCCCCTCTCACCCTCGTCCTACCCTCTGAGGACAAACATGCACACATACATGCACACGCACATGTACACACTTATACACACTCAGAGCCACCCGCACTACCTTGGACAGCTTGCTTTTATCACATACTCTGCGTATTTCCTAAATGAATTTTTGCTTGGTGTTTTACCCTTCCAGAATTCCTTATCTCCATTTCAAAACATTGTTAAAATCAATTCTGACTCCATTTTGCCTGTGAAGAATCGCAGGACCCTGATAGTGCCTGTGGTTTCCAGCTCTGTGCGTCCTCCTTATCACATGCTGCTGGAGTGGGCTGAAATCCACACATGACTAATCTTGGGTTTAGGAGTGTGACTGCCTTCTCTTCCCTCTAAACAAACCCTCATTTGTTCCAGAGCCTCTGTTTGTGGGGCCTGACACTTTCTTCCATACTGTTCAGAAGATAGTGCCTTTCCATTTAGAGTCAACTCTCATGGACATGTCTGCTTCTCCATTCTGTCACCAGGGTGGAAATCCTCGAATTGGCCTGTGTCTTTCCTCACCTTCTGCCTGAGCGAGAAAGACCTGGGTCATCCACCAGGAGCAGGGCTGCTGAACTCCACAGTGCTCAGGTCAAGGGCACCTGAGGCTCCAGAGACAGGATCCACAGCCTTCTCAGCCTTCCCAGCCCTGAGACCCCTTTCTGAGTCCCTGATACATGGAACCGTTCTGCAGGGATTCTGTGGAAGCACCTGGAATCCTCAGGCAGAAGTGAAGACCCTACCACGCCATGTTGCTTCCCAGAAAGATGTGTCCTCTTAGAATTCCACATGGAGGCAGCCACCAAACCCTCTCTGGGTTCCCGACGTCTCCACTCCTACCCCCTTGACTGAATCTCAGGGGGTGGGGTCTGCTACCTTTATGGGGTCCCATTCAGCAGCATAACCACAACCCCAGACTCGTTCCCTCTGAAATTCCTGACTTCGTCTTTCCTGCTTGATACTTTCCAAAATTCAAGAAATCGGCTTTTGTGTTCACTTCAGATTTTCACATGTTCTCCGGGCAGCTTTTCAGCTGTGGTTTTGAGGCCCCATGTCTTCCTCCCCCAGCCACATCGCAGCCTGGCTCTTGAAAGTCAAACAACCTTGCTGGCATACCAAAATGTGGGTAACCATATTTTCAAATGTCTGTTTGAACCTAAAGCTGAGCCCAGATCTTCTGGTTCTTGCTTCACCCCCCGCAGCAGAAGAAACTTGTAAAGGGAGGCCGCTGGGTGTGGCTGGGAGAGTTGCTGGGTAAAACATAGGATGTGCAGTTGAATTTCAAGTTCAGATAAACAGTTGATAATTTTTTTTTGTATAAGTATATCCAATATATTGCCTGGGTCCCATGATACTAAAAATGATTGATTGCTTACCTAAATTTTAAATTTAATTTGCCGTTCTATATTGTAATTTGCTAACACAAATAATTATCAACTTGAATTTCCCAATTTTTCCATTAGACTGCAGTCACCATAAGAATTCCAAATAAAGCAGGCAATGCCAGTAGCTGAGGATTCACCAGAAATGAAATACATGAAACTAAAGTTTTCAAAATTGTGGTTGTATTTATATCCACTCGTCTGTAAAAAGCAGAGCAGGTACAGGGGTAATTCCATATTCCAATTTATTTAATAGAGGAGTGTCACTTTTTTGCTGTCATTTGCTTAAACTTTAAAGATGATATAATTTGGAGGTTAATGGAGATTATATAGTAATTTATACTCCACGTTTCTAAAATATTAAAGCAATTATAAATAATTCTATACTGTTGACTTCTTCTTCTGCAGTTCAGTAACTTTTATAATAAAAACTGATATAAGGCAATTTTTAGTTTAGAATTCTCACCGTGGGCCCAATCTTGTAGCATGAGAAATTATAATTAGTATTTTGTTTAAAATGCTTTTCATGTATGTATAAATATATGAGGAAATTCAGAGATCAATTGATTTTTATAACTGGGTAATAGAAATACAGTTTTTTAACTTTCCTTCCCAAGAATACTGAGAGCTAATTAATTCTGCAGAGTATGCTGGAGTTCTATTATTAAACACTTCCGTCTCGGTGCTCCAGCGGAATGGCGTGCACGTCCGTCTAGATTGGCAGGGTCTCCCCTAGCCACGTGCACTATCCTTTTTTTTCTCATATAAATGCAGAACTTCGCAATGCATTCTAAAAATCAGCTTAATTGCCTTTTTAGTTATGTAACAGAAACCTAAAGTGGAAATGGAGCCACCAACCAGCAAAAGAGAATTAAACAGTTTGAGCTATCACAAAAATTGACATACTAATGGATGATATTTTACAAAACAGTGATTTTCTAGCACTGAAACACTGAAAAGGTACTTTCTTTTCCATTTTCGTCACACGTAGATGTTGTGTATGATCATAAAGATTAAAGTATCAAGTCAGTACTCCACTCCGTAGGACCCCCACTGCACCCTGCACTGTGGCTGTCGACCTGTCGCTCTGGTTTCACATTCGTGCTGTGCCAGGCGACCGTGGTAAATGGGCACAGGTTTAGAGGTTCGGACCACAGCCGTCCAGCCAGGAGCAAACAGCTCTGGTTTCCTGCTGACAGCACACCCATCTCCATCAGGCCTGCCCCTGTCGCCGCTTCGGAAAGTCCCATCTCCGCTGTGAAAGACATCCTATATTATGGCTTTACCAACACAAAACATTTTGATAAGGATGTAATAAAAATGTAAAGTTAGAATTTTGAGAAGTCCATTAAGAATGGCGAGGAACACAGTTGAAAAAGCAAGATGGGAAACATGTAAGGGAACAGATTGTCTTGTTTCAAAAACACTGGAGAAATATAGACCATACACACTGAACGGGCAACCTGTCGAGATGTGGTGGTTTGTCAAGAGATTTTTGAACATGGTAGATTGGCTCACAACACTGTCCTCCTCATGTCTGATTCTAAAGCAGAGGGCAGCTTCCTAAAGTCCCTGTTTCCCACCCCCTGTGGCCTTGATTTAAAACACAGTGACTGGAGGGGAGAGGGGAGGGAATTTCAGGGGAAAAGGGTGAAGGGTTTGCAGGAAAAAGTATACAGAACACATGGACAATAATGGGAGGCGGGAGGGTAGAAACAGGAGGGAGGTGGGGAGGGCTGGGGGAGTGGGCTAGGGTAGGGGGAAGAGGCAGAACACTGTACTTGAACAATTAAAATAAAAATAAATAATAATAAAAAAGAAATCCAATCTTGCCATCTCCCAGCTCCTAGCCCTTCAGAGCCACACAGAGGCTGGCACACTGCCCCCTGGTGGTGTCCTGTCCGGCCCCTCCCCTCTGCATGTCAACATTGCCCATCCTGGATAACTTTTGCTCACTGCATGCTTCATCCTTTTCCTTTTGCATCATCAAGCACTTGACTTAGGAACTGCCTCTTCTCCAAGCAGTGTGCTCTGGAAAGCCTTCTCCACCTCCCAGTCTCATTAAATGCTCTAGTCAGAGTTCAATAGCTTAGCATTTTTACAGGACTGAAACCGTCCCTGTCCTACAGATGTCTCAAAGTTTCTTGAAGATGTGGATACATCTTACTTGGCTCTGGAATTGTAATGTTATCACAACATTTGCTGCTGAGAATCTCTGTCAAACATAATGAAAGCATAGCTGCATAATTATGCAATAAGCATGATACAATTATACAGTAAACACTTAGGAATTGCCTCCAAAAAGATTAGTGACTAGTGACATAAACACACTACTCCATGTGAGATGTCATTTACACATGTGTGTGTATAGTAGCAAAATTAGATTGAAATAATTCATGTTTCCAATATTTTATGAAATTTCTCAAGAATATATCTTTTCAGTGGCCTTTGGATGCATATACAGTGTAAGCTCTTTTTTTGACATGTACCTATAGGATAAAAATATACTTTATTATTTACAAGAGACTTAAAATATGTACAGTCTAGGAGAAAGCATATTGACAGTGAAAATAAGTTTCTATCAAGGTATAGATGGTCCGCTTTGGAAGGTAACAAAACCCATGTATTTTTTTTAAAGATTTTATTTATTTATCTTTAGAGGGGAAAGGAAGGCGAGAAGGAGAGAATTATCAATGTATGGTTGCCTCTCATGCATCCCCTGCCGGGAACTGGCCTGCAACCCAGGCATGTGCCCTGACTGGGAATCGAACCTCCATTGTGTGGTTCGCAGGCCCGCACTCAATCTACTGAGCTACACCAGCCAGGGCCCATGTATTTTTAAAAATAAATTAAATAAGATTTTAAAAGCTCGTATGTGTTCCTACTCTGTATACGAAGATACATGTACTCTGGGGAAGGTTACAAGGCATTTTCTTGAAAGAAATTCACATGAACTTAGAGTTTAGAGAGCAAAAAGTAACATGGTCTTTATTTCTGTGGGCAGACACGGTGATTTGTCAATAACTGTGTCGAGATCACAGTCAGTTTCTGTTGCTGATAGGAGACATCACTTTAGCGCATGTGATATATTTGTGAGCTTTCTTCCCCACAGGGTCTAATTTTTGAATTCAAGCATTTGGAAAGCCAGTGAGTCACATGCTCTATGGAGACAAACCAGTGGAGACCAGTCACTGATCACTCTACCATCCCGGGCAGGTAGGTGAATCATTTCCCACAGCCCTTCCCTCCTGATGGCACCATTCTGAAAAGAAGTGGGATGAAGCTGTCCCCCATTTTTGACTCTCCTGCCAGAGAAGGAAACAGACCATCCTGACAACTCACTGAGAGCGCAACGAGCAAGGCTCACAGTTGACACCTGCATTTCACCTCTCACCCAACCAACACGTCCCGCTTTACGTTTACTCTTCCCTTATCTTTAGGATAGCTTTAAAAGATGTTAGACAACAAAGCAAATTCTCTTTAGGTTCAAAGACTTTAAAACCACCACTTGGTTTTTCTTCTCTACTAGCAATAACGGTGTTGCAAAGGTTTCTTTTGTCAAATGTGATGCAAGGTGACCTTGCTTGGTGTCTTTTCAAACTTCCCACTCCTGGAAAAGCAGGGTTAATTCAGGGAAAAAATTCAGCCTTTCTCTTCATTATTCTATTATTAAAAATCATGAATGTTTTCAAATGAAAGGTTAATAAAGTAAAGTATAATGAAGCTATAAACTCACTTCCACCATAAGTAAAGGGACTCAGTGGCAAGAAATAAATTCCCACAGGACACTATGGTCATTGCAAGAATATGACATGAACTCTTGAATTATCCAACTGGTAATCTACCAGCGTGTTATCTTCTTTACAATAACATAAGAAACTTTTCCAGGGGCTTTAAAAAAATAAATATGTCATATCTACAAATAGCCCCTAATATCCTAATTTAATAACTTCATTCAAAACCTAAGTGACATTGCTTGTCATTACTCAATTTCAGTAAAAAAATAGGATGGTATTTAATGGTTCTTAACTTCATTGCAATGTGCTAACAAACAATTTTATTAATATTTTCCCCCAATTTTTTCCTTGAAGATACATCTCTAGCATATTGGTCTCCAGTGTCCGGAATCAAACTGTGTGTATATGTGTGTGCATGTATGAGTTTGTGTGTGTGTGTTTGAAAATTGGGCATTTGCCAAGGTTCCACTCCTCTGAATCATCTTTTTCTTTTCAACATTTCTCGAATTATGCGGGCTCCGTTTCATTTCCCTTTCCTTTCCTCCCTTCCCTTCTTCCCTGCTTTACAGACCTGCAGGTTTCTGCAGACCCTCCAGGGGGAGCACAGAGAGAAGCAAAAGAGATTGTATTGGAAACTGGAAGAAGGATTTGAACTTTCCAGAAGGGGAAAGGGCCTTCCAGCTGAGAGAAGAGCACATGAGGAGCACAGGCATATATGCAAGGGTGTCACAGCTCCTGCAAGGCAGCTGGGTCCCAGGTAGGAGAGCAGCTGGGGTGGGGTCGGGGACTCAGGGTGGGGGTGGACTAGTGAAGCCTCTCATTCAGACTGTGGATTTGTATTTTATTCTACACGCAACAGAGCAGGAGGAGAAGCTATGAAGAAGGGGAATGGCATGATCTAGTTAGTTTTGAAGATGGTGTTTTTGGTGGCTGGGACAAGGATGCCCACAACTGAGAGAGTTGGGGTCCACGGGACCAGGTGAGAGGCTTTGCATCTTTCCAGGTAAGTGGGGACAAGGGTTTGCATTAAGGGAAAAGCAGGGAGTGGGGAGTAAGTCTAGAGTGGTGTATTTCAGAGGTAAAGTCATAAACAATTTCATGATTTGTGAAGGGGGGATGGACTTGGAAGACTCAGTCAAGACTTTTGGTCTAGGAAGTAGAAGGCAGCACAGGGCACAGAGTCAAGGAAGCAGAACAGATTTAGGGTTTTGAGAGAAGGTGTAATGCTTCTGAAGTGTGTAGAACAATTCCCCAGTAGATGCACATATGCCACTCAGAAGAGGAGCCTGCCTTGGAGATCCAAGCTGGGCGGGTGGGCATAAACAGGTAGGCAGATGGCCGTGGGGAATTGTGACCAACAAGGAGCAAGGTCCTAGCCAAGGCCAGGATTCCGGGCACAGGAAGGAACAGGAATCACTGGAGCAGAGGATGTGCCTTGCCTTAGGGTCACTGAGCTGAGGTGCTGTGTTTTAAAGAGGGGGACCCAGGGAAGCATGTCCCCCCCCCCCCCCCGGTCACTGGAAGTAAGGGACAAGATGGAAACTGGCAATCTAGAAAAGGCCAGGCCTCACATGACAGGTAGACCAGACTGAACTTGATGTTGGGTTCTTGGAACATGATGGACGCTTTCTTCAACTTTTCTGACTATAGTCTGAGTGGAATTCACTGCCTGGTGGGGTGAGGGCAGCTAAACCTGCTGGTGTGGACAGAAGGGATTCTGGACAGCGCAGTGCATTCTTTTCTGATGTTCATATGCCAAATACCAAAATGATCCCCCCCCAAAAAAAACAATAAAGACTAATGCCCACACCATTCCATAGGTGACAGTCCCGTCAGACTGAAATCCTGCTGTATATATAGCAACAGGCAACATTCTTTCCTTCGTGCCACAGAACGTTCTCTAAGTCACAGCCTACATATTCTCCAGGTGTTACCAAAGAAACCAAGTGGGGGAACCTCAAAGGGCACATATCAGAAAGGAATTAATACTGTCTTTTTTTCTCTCTCTGAAACTTAACCGAAGAGACAGTCCCAGCCACTGCAGTGATTGTTGAAAGAAAGTGTGCTTGCCACTTGCATTAACAACTAGGAAGTATTTGAGAATATTTCCCTTCTCTTTTCCTTATAAAGATGAAAAACTACATGGTGTCTCTCCTAACAGGGTCAGGGGCACATCAGGTTACTGGCAGGAAATAATCCCAGCTTTCTTGAAAAGATGAACTGCCCAAGGCGTCTCAGCCGGAGGGCAGCCTGCCATTGCCGGACAGTGTGCCATTGACCATGGAGAGGGTAACAGGATGGGAAAAAGCATAGTTGGCCCATTGTTCAAATGGGACTCCAGACATTCTCATTTGCTGTGTATTAATTGAAAGAAACCATTTGTTTGGTGACCAAAATAGTTTGCTTCTGAAACTTGCTAAAAAATGGGTGCTGGTTTCTCAGAAAACTCAAGGCCAAGTTAAATTTTTCCAGCTTTCAACCTAACACATTATCCTTTTTTCTAAAGAGTGAAAGCCTTAAATGGAAATCAAAGTCTGAAGCGCAAAAACTAACCCCTTTGGCCTGAACCAGTGTTCAACAGAAAAGACACTGCCTTTCCTTTCTCACTTCTGAGAAGCCGGTTCAAAGGTCAAGCCTAATGGAACTCTTCGGAAATTTTATTTTCCTTTGCAGTCTTAATAAAAGGGCCAGAGCTTGACCCAATAAAATTTAGAGTATGAAGCACTCTCGGTTGTTGAAGGAAACTTCACGGTTTTTCCCGTTAAAATAATCATATATAGGAGATCAAAGACAGCTTCTAAGTATTTCACTGAAGCAGCATATAATAAACTCACTCATACATAGGCAGACATCCTTGTTTCCCTTATTGACATACCAATTTTTTTCTTTTAAATTAAGTTATCACCATAGGTATGACTACTAAACCATACACAGTTCGATATGCCACTATGAAACATAAAATATAGTTGTATTGAAAGTGCATCTCTTGATGAGATGGATGTTGGGTTTTAACACTTAGTTTATGTATCCATGCACAAATGTTATTTTTTGCTAGAATATGATGGGTCAGTACCAAAATTTCTATACTTGGCTTTTATAAAGGCATCTATCAAACAAAACAAAAGAATTCTGTTCACATAAATATGCAGTGACGTTCGGGATGAGTACAAGGTTGGCCCTTATTTGTAAAGAGGAGGAAGAGAAACTGTGAAAGGGAAGTGGGAAGAATGGGCGGAGGGCAAAGGGATACTGGCAAAAGCGAGCATCTTGAAACTGACTACCCTGGATGCTCAGTGACCCCCACGCTGGGCACTCACCACCTCAGCTTTAAAGCCACTGGCCCAGAATTGACTTTCTCCAGATCCCCATGCTTCCTGAGAGCTTCACCCCAGATTCTTCATTGGGGGTGCAAACTCCACAACATTGTGTAAAGACTACAAAGACCTTTTATTAGTGATGGAAAGAAGCTGGAGATCAACTTGCCGATCGGGGCTTCTTCAACTTTAATGTGAAATGAATAAAGGGAGATCTTTTTAAAACACCAATTCTGGTCAGTAGGTCCATGCTGGGGCCTGAGATTCTGTATTTCTCAAAACTCCAAGCTGTAAGGTGAGTCATCCTCTGGAATGCACTTTGGCTGTAGAAAATGGTCTTGCACCTCTCTCCACACCAGTGAGGTGATGAGGAGCACCCACCTAATCTGTACAGAGCACACACGAGGCACCCACAAAGTCAGTGGGTGCCTGAATGACAACATAGCACAAAGTGTCCGACATCCGCACTGAGGAGTCTTGGGCTAGAGGGGGATGCTACCGGCTGAGGCTAATCGGGAATGACTGGATGTGGCTGTGTGCTACATTGGCTCTGATGGAAGTCAAAGGCAGGCAGGGAAGGGCAAAGAGAGAGGGAAGAATAAGGTTCTGAGCAAATCTAACTCTGGCATGATTAGTTCAGATGACTTTGGCTAGCTGGGAAAGGTACAATAGGAGAAAATAAAGACATTAGGAGGGTTTGGCTGGGGACAGAAAAGGTGAGGGAATTGCTGAAAATTCTAGAAGGCAAGTTGAACATTTTGACCGTTTCAAAGAAAATAGTGCTATCACATAAACTGTAATACCTGCATAACACATAATCAAAGAAAAGAGTTCCCAGAAAAGAGCATATAACACAACCCATGAGGGAACGATGAAGCAAATGGTGTCATATCTACACTGTGGATGCAGTGGTTAAGTGAGTAAAGTCAGTTTACAAATGTTAACAGAAAAGATTGCCATATCGCATGATATGCAGAATAATACATTTATTATAATTATCGTAAAAATAAAGATAATAGTGAGAAATTTGCAAAAAGTAAATTATGTCTTCAAATTCATACTGCAATGTTTTAAAAACTAAGTTTAAATTTAGTTGATTGCATTAAAAATTATATTGAACACATGGCTTCCTAGTTCAGATTTTTGAGAAAATGAGAGAAAATTCTAAGACTGCAAAAATCCAATGATCTTAGGGTTTCATTATGCTTCTCATACAATAAGCAGCACATTTTAGAGGTCAAATATAATTAACGACTTCATATCATATGTTGACTTCTAACTTCTTCAATAAACCAGATTCGGCACTGGAGAGAAGCCCCAAGTGCAGATCAGTGATTAAGACTTTCACGTGCACAGAGTCCCCCCCGTAGGGCCGTGTAGAGGGCAGAGTCTCAGGCAGTCAGTGCATTTCTACCCAGCACCCATGTCCCATAGCCCCCTCTGTATAGCAAGGCTGTAGAGGAGAAGGTGCTAGAAAGTTTAAGTTTTGGTCATCCTAGTGTTTGTAAATTTTAAGTACAAAGATAGATGTTGATGTGAAATTCAAAGTGTGGTAGGCTGAGGATATCATTTCAGTGATTTTAGAGCCAGAGGAATAAAATGAAAGAGAGTGACTCTTGTTTTGTAGAAAGCATTCCATTTTCATATGTGGGTATGTCTAATTTATCAAAGCACTAATGATTCCTTATATTAGGTTGATTTATTCATATGTTTAATGATTTAGATGTGAAACTAATACCAAATACTCATTATTTTTCTTTAATCTCATTTTCTATAACCTGTGTGACATGCCATTGAGTCAGCTCTGGCTCCCAGTGACCCTATCAATGAGCGATGTCCACACTCTCCTGTCCTCACCAGCCCTGCTCAGCTCCTGTGACTCACCCCTGTGGCTTCTTTTACATTGTCAATCACTTCACACCTGGTCTTCTTCTTTTCCTGCAGCCTTCTGGTTTTCCCAGCGCTACTGTTTTCTCCAAAGAACCCTGCTTTCTCATACATTACAAGTCTTCTCAAATTTAGGGAGGACAAAAGTATATACGTTGACTTGCATGGTGTATTTTAAACACCATACAAAGTTCATGTTCAGCAAAGGTGTATTTACACGAGCAAAAGGACTGGCCAGCTAAACTGCTCCACTTTGGGCCTTCTGAGAGAGGCTGACACACCCCACAGGCCCCACGTTGAGGATACAGATGCCTAGTTTACTGCAGAGCCACACAGCTGAACGCCTTTGCGGTTCCCATTGATAAAAGGCAGATCTGCTCAGAGGCGGGGGAGAGGAGGCAGCCTGCTGCGTGAGCTCTGTCCAGCACATTTTATCCCAAATACCCACTATGGCTCCAAACACAGAGTCTTGTATTGTCTGCTAGGGCCGCCATAACAGAATACCAGAGGCTGGAAAATTTATTTCCTCACAGTTCTGGAGGCTAGAGGTCCAAGATCAAGGTGCCAGCAGTGCTGGTTTCTCCTGAGGCTTCTCTCCTTGGCTTGCAGATGGCTGCCTCACTGCCATGTCTTCACACAGTCTCTTCTAAGGACACCAGTCACATTAGATTAGGGTCTTACTCTGATGGCCTCATTTGAACTTAAACACCTCTTAAAAGACCTTCTCTCCAACTACAGTTTCATTCTATGGTACTGAGACTTGGCCTTGAACACATGAATGTAGGGAGACACAACTCAGTCCTGGAAGCTCTCTCGAGCAAGTTCGAATTTAAGGCACTATAGAGTGACACGTGATTGGAGAGGTGCAGAGAGAGGACAGGGCAGAAGCTGGGGCCACAGTGGCCCTGGCAGTCAGTGCCAAGGGAGAAGGGGAAGGTGAGAAGGTGAGGAGAAGGAGGGGAGAGGGGAGCAGAGGGCAGAGGCAGCGAGGCCCCACACCATGGCGCTCACTTCTCAGTGCCTCGCTCGGAGTTCCTGCCACGGCCCCAAAGCAGCTTTTGTATCCAGAACCGTGATCTGGTTTTCAATGAGACCTGCCTGGCGAGGCTGCTGTGGCAGCTTCCTGTCTCTTTCATACTCCTCTGGAAACGTACAACAAGCTCCCATTGACAGAGACAACCAGAGTGCGTTTTTATTCCTAGCAATTTGTAAGTGCTTATTGAAGGGAATGAGCTAATGAGACACGTTACATACAAGTGCTTCGGTGGATGGTATGGGCTTCAATGATATGCACATTCCATGCAGATGAATGTAATGGTCCTGTTACATGTTGCATACTTTGCTTTTATTTTCATTACAGAGGCAGTGCAGAGAAATCAAACAAACTCTGTTCCTCTCTAACGGATACAAAGGAAAATTCATAGTCCTGGAGGGTTCAAGGTTACTTAAACAGAGCAGGTCTAGCCCGTGTGTAAGGTGTGTGTATGCCCGTGCACGCACACTGCTTAGCAGACAAGTCCAGTATCTGTGCTTCTAATGGCCACTTCTACAATATTAGCAATACTGCTTATTACTTGCAGGCTGATTTATGGTAAATTTAAATCTGTTAATGTGTCAGTAATCTCCAAAACAAAGCACAGCAAGTATCTGGGAAGGCCCCCTGCAGAAACATTTCAGTTTATCTAAAAGAGCCCATGTTTTTATATTTTCTTTGTTAATGTTGGAAGCACTCCTACTGCAGTATAGATGTTAATTGCCACTTATCTTAATGAGTTCTTTTCTAATATAAAATAGCCGGCTTGAAATATAGCAGCCTTCTTTGTCACAGAGAGATAGGAATAGGAGGTTCTGTTGGCTCCTGGCAGAAATGGAGTGTGTTTTTTCCTGTCTGCTTTCTGTGTGTTGGTTGAAGGCTTTCTGACTGGGAGCCTCAGAGGGATGAGTTGCTGCCTTTATCTTCAGTGTTGGGGGGGAACTAGCCCCATAGAAGTCACTAAACGGAAACTTTGGCTCTGAAAGCAGAAAGCACAGCAGGAGCCTCTGAGGTTATTAAAACAGAATTATGTGGTAGCTGGTATAATCAGTTACTAAGGGCGATTTTGAATAAAACTGTAGCAGATAGTTTCAATTTCAATTTGATTTATTTTAAAGTTTATATGATTTTAAATGAGCTTATTTCCTATTTATTTCCTACTTACTATTCCTATTTCATCTCTCCTATCCAAAAGTTTCTAGTGTCCAGAACAGTGCCTGGCGGCTCTGAGTACTCAAAAAGTATGTGCTGACTAAAAGAATAAATATATTTAAAACCAATCACCATAAGGCACTATTTCTCAAATAATGTTCATAAATATTTATTATCTATAGACTAATATTGTGTCATCAACTTTAAAAAACAATTTCACATTATTTTAACTGAGTCTAATAGCTAATGTATTAGGCATATATTATTGTAATATGTTCTTATTTTTATTTAATCAAAAGAAAAGGTGAGCAAGAGATTACAGAACTTACTTAGATAATATCAGACAAATACATGGGCTAGGACATTGCATATTGTTGTTAAAAAATGGGCTCTGCAGAAAAAAGTAGCAGAAGGCACTGCTTTGCCAAGGGTCATGCTCAGGATCCATGGAGCCATTTCCATTCATTCCCTGACCTGGTGACCCTCACCTGCTGCCCCTGCATCTGACCTTGGCTCCTGTGTATAAAAGTAGTTCCTGAACAGCCGTGACCTGGCTCTGTTCTTTTTTCCTTTTTTTTTTTTGCTTTCCTTTTCACTGTGGCACCATATATATGCAAAACATAAAATTTATCATTTTAACTATTTTCATGCTTAGTTCATTGGCATTAGGTTCATCAGCATCACCCCCATCACTGTGCCTGATTTTTTCATCTTCCCTAACTGAAACTCTGCACCCATTAGACACTCTCATTCCACCTCCTTCTATCCCCTGGTAACCAGGATTCTCATTTCTGCCTCTCTGTGCTTTCGATGATGACTGAGTACCTCATGTAGATGGAATCACACAGGATTTGTCCTTGTTTGTGACTGGCTTATTTCACTGAGCATGTCTTCAAGGTTCATCCACATTGTCACACGTGTCAGAATGTCCTTCAGGTTGGGTAACTGAAGACAAAGTATTCATAAAAACACCATCGTGTGTGCAGACCACAGTTTGTTTATCCACTTGTGCGTTGATGGATGCTTGAGTTGTTGGGCATTTTTAGCTTTTAGCTTTTAAGTAAGAAAAGTAAGTAAGAAGGGAACTGCACAAGAGACATAGGAAGGAAACTTGGTGAGATGGCCAGTCTGACTAGATGGAGAACACCGTCTTACAACTCAGTAAGTAGCTGGAGACAATCGTCATCATTTATGATCTCATGGTTGCTTTGTGCAGGAATTTCAGACAGAGAACAGCAGGGACAATTTGCTCCACAATGTCTAGGATCAAAGCTGAAAGACCCAAAGCTGTGACTGGCACTGAGGGACTTGCTGTGAAGGTGGTTCACTCACATGGTGGGCAAGGTGGTGCCTCCCCATGCGGGTTTCTCCGTGGGGCTGCTGGAGCGCCACAGGGTTTTGAACTGACTTGCCCACCTACTGAAGTCACACACTGTCAGTTCTACAATCTTCTGCTGGTCACAAGGCCAGCTCTTATTCATTGTGGAAGAGGACCACGCAAAGGTGTGAATACCTGGGATCTGAGGTTACAGGATGTTGGCTACCACCAACCTTATTACTGTTAATTCCACAGAGAAAGCTAGTTATATGCAGATCTTTAAAAAACGATTAAGATTTTAGAATATTATTACTGTTTCAAAATATATGGAAGCATTCAAAAGAAAAATTATAATTCGAGTCATTCATTCAGCAAATACGTTCAAACAGCGTATACAGGCAAAATCAGTAAGATAAAAAGCCGGGATTTCCATTTCACATTTGTGCGAGTATCTTAAGCTAATTCTGCATTGCTCACTTGTTCAGAGAAGTGATTTCTGACACATTGTGGCTTCTAAACCAGTGGTTTCCAAACATCTGTCTGAAACCAATTTTTCTTTTTTCATGAGGCCCCTCTGATGCAATTGAAAAGGCTGTCCTATATTCCAGGGTATTTCATGTCAGCCTTTCCTGTGTATTAAAAAGTGGTTGGAAGAGATCGTTTACAAAGTAAAAGCCTGGCCACTCTATGTTGGCACCCCATATGTCTTTTGAAATGTAACAAGTGTTTGAATTCCAAAAATGTTGCCAATCACTGTGCTGAGCTTCAAAGCCAGCAGGAACCACCCGGAGTCGCCCTGCGGCAGTCTTTCGTCGGGAGCAGCTGAGGGTAGACTGAGGCTCTCACCTTACTGGGTTCTCTCAGTGATCAAACGCACTCAGAGTTTTCTTGGTGTGGTGATTTCATCTCTAAAGGGCCCGCCAAAACGGGTGGTTTGTGGACTATGGTCTAGCATACAATTTTAAGTGAGAACACATGCTTCATCTCACTTGATGCATTTAGGTACAAAAAAAAACCATTCTGTATTGTAGGAACCTCTCCCACTGAATTTCCCACTTGACACCTTCTTCTCTTTCCTTTCTCCTCCTCAGACTATTATTCTTCTTAATAGTATTACCTGGGCTGTGGAACACACTTGGCTCAGCAACCCAGTTAAGGTAGTTGACCATGGCCTTCAGTAGATGAAAGAATTTAAGTTACTAGACTTCTCAAGCTGTAATGTATCATAAGCAATAGGAATTTTAGTTTAAATTGTACTTTTTTCCTTACTGTAAATTGCTAATTTTCTCCCCAGAGTTGTCAATACCTCCAAATTAGTGAGCATTGTTAGCTGCAATATGTCCCAAGATGCAACAGAAATGAATTTCCATTAGTTACAAACTGACAGTCAACTACCACCTGCCACGTAAGACAACACATGTTTTGCACGCTCCATTTTTGTCCTCTATTAAATGTGCAAAGTCAAGGAGTGACTCCTTGACTTTCTTCAATTTATGCTCCTTCCATAGTCAAGGACCATAAATTGAAGGAAGTCCTTTTAATTAAGAACTAGTGAAGTTTTCTGTGAAGCACAGAGCACTTTAAAGAGCATATAATTTTGAAACACTGAGAATAGCTATGCGGATTCCTATAAAATTCACAAACCAGCAACCGGAATGTCCTTTCCAGTGCTCACACTGCTCCTGCAACAGTCATGTTTCTGAAAGGGAAACAGATCTTGTATTTCTCTAATTTGGGGAATGTATATTATTAGTTTTAACATTCTATCAATATTGATTTAAGGAATGGAAACTGTTTAGAATGACTTTTTTTAAGTGGTAAAACAAAATAAAAGCAAAGCATAGGAGTGGAGGAAGACTGATAAATAGGCAGGAAGGAAAATCAATACCTTGTTACACTGAATCTTTTGTCAACTTAATAACAGTGTGCTTATGCAAGTTTTATAGACATTATCTCTAGATAAATGTGTGTAAAGCCAATAAACAAGCAGGTGGATTGTTTGTGTATATGCACATGCAAACACATACTTTATGTTCTGTCACTCTGAATTTTCTTGGTTTCTCCCCTCCTAGTGAGGGTTTCCATTCACGGGAACCAACTTTGAGGAATGCTATTGTCCACTTTTGTTAACCTTATTTTCACTAGAATCTGGACCTATAAAAGTGTCCTTTTTCTTTTGAAGCACAAAACCTAATTTTGATTCCTTCAAAGCCATGCCCCAACACGGAACAGCTGCACTTGGGAGCTTCCTGTCTGAATCTGCAAGCCTCTCTCGTTCTCCGTGAGATTCCAGGGAAAGGGGCTCCCTAGTTTTGGTTCTCTGCTCATTTCCAAGGGACACCACTTTGAATATTCACACTTTTTGGTGTTTTCAAAAATTCTGATTGTTCATTTCACAGTGACTATGGAGAGATTTACTTCCTCCCTTATTTGTAGCTTCCTGTCTCAGAGCTCTGCGTCATCCTAAGTGACCGGTACAAGGAATGACTTCCCTCGCAAGGTCTCATTCTTTTCAGCATAAAAATGTCCAAATACAATGGACACACATTATCCACATAAACCTGGTTATCAGCAAGAAAATAGAGAGCCACCATGAAGCGGAAGTAATATAAATGACTAGTGAAAGGATGTACTCAGAGCATAAAAAATACACTCCAAAGTAATTGTTTTACTCTGTAATTCAAGACACTATTCCCCGAAACCATCCATCACTGTTACCTTTATGTGTTTTCACTGTACTCACAATTATTGGGGAGCTTGAGATCAAAGATGCTTGATGTACCACAGAGGTCCGACTTCCAGGGATTGAAAATACCCTGATGCTGAAGGGTCTCAACAGATTCAGTCTCTCCTGTGAGACTATCTGGTAAAGATTTCATGACAATTTAATTACTCCATGGAATTCCTCAGCTGCTTTGAATTGCGGGAAAGACAACATCTCTGTCCCTGAGACTCAGAGCATAACTGGCTTTAGGTGGAAGGGTTATACTTCTTAACAAATGGTGTAAGAACATATGATAGATACACTGATAAATCATCAGAAACTCTAAGTGACAAAGGACAAATACAGGCTGGGGCAAAAGTAGGTTTAGAACTGTGAGTATGCAAAACACAGAGTTTATTCTTGTATTACTTATTCATTATAGTGCTGTCTTCCATACAAACAACTGTAAACATACTCCCCCCATCACCCCATTCCCAGCTTCATAACGCAGACCAATCCTAGCCCACCATGTTCACCTCCAGAGAATGACTGGGGAATGAACTCGGAGTGTTAGGGAGGGGCTCTTTTGAGAAGAAACACCGGGTGTACAATAGCTTTTGCTCCTATATGTTGGCTCTAGCTAACCTGGATTTAGCTTTTTGCCCCAGATCATGTAGGAAAGTTCAGAATGCATGCAGCCCACTTTTGAGAGGTGGTGTCACAGGTGGGCACAGGTAACCAGGTGTTCTTGGTGATCAGGACAAAGAATTGAACCGAACACCCAGAGTTTATAGCAGAGAAGTTTATAGCAGTTTATGGGAGCAGGCCAACTCCCAGCAGAGATCGACCTCATGGGCTGGAGGGACTCTTACAGGGCAGATCCTTCCTGGCTAGTTTTGGCAGGTTTTTACTGTGCATGTGCAAGTAGTTGTATTACTTTAAAGTTACTGCACACGTGGTCTCCCATGATTTTCCCTGATTGGCTGCCAGGGAAGGAGCCTCACAATGTTACCTAGTTGACCCCCCTTCTCCTGGTGTCCTCTTATACTAGGTTTGCCTTTCCTATTGCCAGCGAGTTATAGCTCTCCATGTTAGAAATTGGTAAAAAAAAAAGGAATTATTTATTCAAGTAATATAGACTTCAGAGTAATGACTTAATGTCTTCATTAAAATCCCAAAGTCCCTTAAGACACCCACAAACACACACAGTCCTTCCTTCCCCCCTTTTCCCAGTCTGGGGTACCATATCTCTGGAAAAGAAATAGAAGTCCGTGGCGCAGGCAGCCCCTGGTTCTTCCCAGTAATCCGCACTCAGCTGGTAGGCTTCCCTCATTTCCGAGCATCATCACTGTGTCACCGGAATCTCCACTTCTTATTCCAAAGCCACATGGCACCTTCTAATGGCCCACCAGCGCAAGTTCTTTCACTCCTTTCCTTCCCACAGCATCTTTCCTGCATTCTTCCGGACTGCTAAGAGAGCTCTGCATCCCTGCTACATCTTGCTTTCCAGCTTCCTAAGCTGTGTGGCAAAGGGAGACCCAAAGCCCCGTGGCGGTTCTCTGTCAAAGCCGCATGGTGATTCTCGACATGGCTGCTTCACTTGGGTTTAAATCCCAGCGCTAATTTCCTCTGCAGCCCCATTTCCGACTCCTCCCACAATCGGCTACACTTGCCAGCACTCTTGTATTTTCCAGCTTTTCTGGGCTGCCATGGTAAGTCTGGGCAGGCATGGCCATGTGGCGTGGAGTCAATCACCTCCAAGCTCTCAGCAAGCTCTGTAACCAGGGGGAGTTGCCTCCCAGTTACAGCTTGGGTGGAAGACACTCCCTTCTCCCTGGCTCAAAGCTTGGCCACAGCTATTTAGCATATCTATGAAACCAGTTAAAGGTTACAGACATATTAAATGACCATTCTAGAGGTTATCTGCAAAGCTGTTGCTATGGAAAACAACTCAATGGCCCTGCTCCAAGTATCCCACCTCTCAGCTCAGATGTGTGGGGGTGAGGACAACCTACATTTTTAATATTTCCTGGACACCCTTAGTTCTGGACCCCATTACAAACCCTTCTTTTGGGGCCCCCCTGACTGTACCCTTTAACAGGGGGACTTGGGTTTTTTGGATTCTTTTTTTTAAAGATTTTATTTTATTTATTTTTAGAGGGGATGGGAGAGAGAAAGAGAGCAAGAGAAATATTATGTGGGGTTATCTCCCATGCACGCCCTACTGGAACCTGGCTCACAATTCAGGCATTGTCCTGACTGGGAATCAAACCAGCAACCCCTTGCTTTGCAGGCTGGCACTCAATCCACTGAGCCACACCCATTCAGATCCTTCTGCCCACCTGGAGGGCTGGCAGGTGGGTGGGGGCCACCTAGGTGGGCAGCTCTTGGGTGAGCAGCTCTTGGGCTGTGTGTGAGCTACTGAAATTGGGGGGAAAGTCTTTTCCTGAAAGCACATGGATTGAGGGGAAAAATGGGTTTGTTCTCAGTAGGACCATCTGTACACACAAAAAGCACAAAGCAATAATTCCCACCATCTCATCTGATGGACTATTTGCTAACAGTTAATTAACTAATTAGAAATCTGGGTACAGTGACACATCAGTCACAACTGCCTGTGTTCCATCACTGTTAAGTGAGCAATGTCAGGGTGGCCCCTCTGCTAGAACACGCTTCAGCATCACCGAGATGGGGGGTGGTGGTAGAATGAGTCACTATGTTAGAAATGCAAGTATTTGCTCCCACAAGTGACTCTGAAGACAGGAAGCAAAGTGAGTGTTTCAGGCTACCACAAAATCAATATTAGCAGACAAGCATTGTGTGTGCACATTGCTTTAAACTGATAAAAGGAGTCCCGAAAAGGAGGCTTTTGTAAAACCAAACAAAAGTCCTTTTGAAGTGAAGTCTTCCCTTCCATCCTATAATTCTGTGTCTGAGACATGAAGCCTGAGCTGCTTCCTGCTGACCTGTGTGCTGGCCTCATTAGATCCCCTCCCACTACCAGTCCCCTGGCCCCCAGTAGGGCATGCCCCCAGGATCTATTGCTGGGCGTTTCTCTGTCTTTCCAACCACACAGCTCTTGGCCTCTCTGTCTTCTCTCATTTCTTCCATGTCTCTGACTCCCAAATGCCATTCTCAGTCCAGCTCTGTCCGCAGGTGCTCCTGATGGCTGGAGTGGTGGATGCAGCAGGAAGGCAGTGGTACCAACCTCTGCTAACAATGGGCCCTTCCCTATGCAAGTGAACAATCCAGAGACTTAATGTATTATATCTTCACAACAACTCCCTGAGGAAGGCACTTCTATTATTTCCATTTATATACATGCACACCGAGGGCAGAGCAGAGGAACACCATGGCCAGAATCATCATTTGCTAGGAATCCCTTTTGCCTTGGACTGGACACTCTCCATGGCCCAGGTCTTCCTATTCCCACGGGGGTGAGGACATGCACCACTGGGCTGAACGAAATCAGCCACTGGGTTTTCGGAAGCAGTAGAGGAGAACATTTGAATCTCCACTCATTTACCTACCTAAACAAAATCAGGAATGAAGAACTGTCCTAGGCCCTCTCAGTGGGCCTGCATTTCAGAGGATGGTGTGTCTTTTATCGGCAGCTCCAATACGGTGGCTTCAAAAGGACACCTTTGCTCACGTAGGCTCCTCACCTAGGGCTCCTTCCTGCGGCTGATGTGCATTGGTCCATGCGCATTTTTGGCTTAGATTATCTACCTGTGATCTAATCCTCACAACACGCACATCAGAAAGAACAAGAAAGCACTAACAATTCTCGCATGTCCAAAAGCCAAGACATGGCCAAGCTCACCCGCCTGTCTGTGTCTGTAGCAATGAACCCCAGTCATCTCAATCAGTAGAAACAATGAAAATCTGTTTAGATCTAACACATTTAACTATACTGCTCTTTTGAAACAAAACATTTTGTTTTGTTTAGACAGTTTACAGTTTTATGATTAAAAATGTAAACTGAAACAAACACTTTTTATTATGTTGTTTCATATTTAAAATCCTCTATTTTCAGTTCTATCTTTTGTGTACATTTATTATATAGTATAAATGGCATTTTAGGACATGCAAGCATGTGGAGTTGGCTGAATAGCGCCTCCCCAGAATTCAGGTCTACTCAGAAGCTCAGAGAGTAACCTAACTGAGAAACAGGTTCTCTGCAGATATATTTAAGACAAGGTCGTACTGGATTATAAACACAATAAATGGTGTCAGTGTGAGAAGAGAACACAGAAACAAACAGGAGAAGGCCCTATGAAGACAAAGACGGAGCCTGGAGCCCTGCAGCCAGGGCCACTGGGGCCGGAAGGGGAAGGAAGTCTCATCTGGAGACTTTGGAAGCAAGGTGGCCCTGCACCAACATATTGATTTTGAACTTCCAGCTTCCAGAACTGTAAGAGAATAATTTTTTTTTTTTTTTTGGTTTAAGCCACCCAGTTTGTGCTAATTTGTGACGGCAGTACTAAGAAATTAGTACACTATGTTTATAATTTATACGTAAAAAACAGCTACATATGGAGGTGCAAGCTAATGTTTTATTGGGATTCGGGGGTAGGTGGGGAGGTTCAGAGATGGCCGCTCTCTGTGTTCCCCACATCCTAGCAGAACTGGGCAGGAGTGACTGACTCAAACCAGCCCTGCTCCCTCCATTTCCAGCTATCTTTTCTTTTGAACTGTAACCTCTGCTTAGAAAGCTTTCTCTCCCATTTTCCCATGTGTAAATATCATCTACTCTTCAAACTTTGTGCCAAATACTCAATTCCTCCTCAGTGCTTCCTTTATGCATCAGTCTTATTTACTCAATGCATTACAGTGGCTTGTGACTATGTCCTTCTCTCTCGTGTAACTAACTCTAAAGTCCCTTAAAGAATGAAGCTGTTTTCATGCCGTCATTAACCCTGCAGAGCCCACCATAGACTATCCCAGAGAAAAGTCACCTAGAACACATGTGATGCCTTCAGATGGACCTGCTCCAGGGGGAGCAGTCCAGGGGGATGAAAGCTACCAAGCTCTGTCCTTGGGCCACCAACTCTGGTTATGCTTTGATAAAAGCTTGCTGAAGATGTGTATGCCTTTCAAATTCCCAAGTGACATGGAGCAGTGGGTACAGTAATCACACTGAATCAGCAGTCCCCAGCCTTTTTGGAAATAAAACAGTAGCGATGGTTTTGTTGGAGACAATTTTTCCAGGGACCGGGGTGGGTGGATGGTTTCAGGATGATTCAAGTGCATTCAATTCAAGCTCACCTCCTGCTGTGTGGCCCGGTTCCTAACAGGCGTGGACCACTACTGCTCCGTGGCCTGGGAGTTGGGGACCCTTGCACTGGGTGCTAAAACGGGGACCAAGAAAATATTTCTGTAGGGTCAAGACCTGGAATCACCTAACAAGAAGTAAACGTAAAGTCCCTTATTAAGTTAAAAAGACAAGTAAACATTTAAGGTAAAGATAATTGATTCAGAGCTTTGCAGAGTCACACGTGGAAAGACCTGCACTTTATGTGACTGCAGCAGCAACACTTGTATCAGTCTTCCAGGACTTAGAAACATAGAATTAGAAGTCAGACAGACAGGATCAACTTCTAACGCTCTCTGCCTCAGCTCCCCCCTACGGAAAACGGGCACCATAAAAATTCACATCAGGGGGTCAGAGGGTTTTAAGGAGGATTGAATAAAATAATGAGTTCAGAAAGTTTAATGCTGAGTATGAAACATATCACTTAAATAATTTTTAATTATCATCATCAGCATCATCAGCATTATAAACACTTTGTCATCTTACCTATCAAGAAAACCTACTACGAACCCAGGATGCCCAGAGGTATCATTTGTCCTCTGCCTGCCTGTCTGGTGATGTGTCAGACAGAACTAGGCAGGAGTCTGGCCACTCCTCCCAGAGAAGAGCCAGAGAAATGACAAGTCACAGAGGGGACTGACTGCAGCTCGCAGGGGCGCAGGAGGCGGGGGAAATGCCGGGAGGTCTAACATCTGTGTTCACGGGTATCTTTTGAAGAAGGATGGGTGTTTCTCCTGTGACTTCTAAGGTCAGGGAACGAATGTACAGGAGATGCAGATTTTGTATCAATATAAATTAGTTTTCAAGGTTTTAGTTATTCAAAAGATTAATAAAGTTCTTCCACAGATGGTGAGTGGCCCATTGCTGGAGGCATTCAAGCAGAGAATGAATGGCCACTTGTGTGATTTCCTTTTAGCCTAACTGAATAAATGACTTCCAAGTGCTCTTCATACTCTGAAGGTTTTTACCTTGTGCAGTGTTATTTTCCCCTCTGACAGCTCCCCAGTTAAATAAGTGATTACGGGGTGTTTGAAGTGAAAAGCAAATTAATTCCCCAGAGATTCACCACCCAAGGGAACTAAACTGGGAAGACTGTCATATTGTTTCACTGTAAACATTTCAGTCATGTTACTTAAGTTACAGAATAACAGTACTTCAAACTTTAATAAAGATTTAAAAAATATTTTTCAAATCTTCATCGTTCAAAAGGCATTTTTGTGGCATATTTTGTTTCCTGAACACTCATTTCACTGTACCCTATCTATGTGGCTCTTATAATTGGACAGGCAAACAATGAAGAAGAAACATTTGGAAATATTCTTAATATATGTTTACCTAATGATAAGAAATTTATAAGCAATATTACTTAATAACATTTAATAATATCTGATAATTTTATTAATATAAATAGCAGATAAAATATACATGAGAAATGCACTAGATAATTCCTTAAAATTCTGCTTTTAAAAAATTATTTATTTATTTATCTTTAGAGGGGAAGGAAAGAGAGAAGGAGAGAAACATCAGTGTATGGTTGCCTCTTGTGAGTCCCCTGCTGGGAACTGGCCTGCAACCCAGGCATGTGCCCTGACTGGGAATCGAACTGAGATCGTGTGGTTTGCAGACCCACGCTCAATCCACTTGAGCTACACCAGCCAGGGTCTGCTTTTTTTACTATTGGTCAAATATTGTGGCTTGAAACAAAACATGCAGCACAAATTTGAGAGCCAACTACAGATGCAATTGCTTATCTGGGCCCAAATTCAGCAGTAAAAACGCGTCATTTTATTTATTTCTCTATTATGTTGAATAACAAAAAGACAGTTTTATTGTAATCATGTTTATGATAATTTAGATTCATTAAACATGTTTAAAAAACTTTTTTAGAAAGTGTACATCAAGGATTATAACAGCTTGAGAAGGGATTAATCAAATATTATTAAAAGATGCTATTCCGCCCTGGCTGGTGTAGCTCAGTGGATTGAGTGCAGGCCTGTGAACCACATGATTGCGGTTCGATTCCCAGTCAGGGCACATGCCTGGGTTGCAGGCCAGTTCCCAGCAGGGGACTCACAAGAAGCAACCATACATTGATATTTCTCTCCTCTCCTTCTCTCCTTCCTTTCCCCTCTAAAGATAAATAAATAAAATCTTAAAAAAAAAGATGCTATTCCTTCTATAACCTACACATTAAGTTACGTCAATCAATATCCTAGTCAAACTTTTCTTCTTTCATCAAGAACATGTATAGTAACCATGAGACTTTACCATCTCTTGTATAAAAGTTTCTGTGCATTTTATGTTGGAGTGCACAGTGGGGGCAGAGAACAGTGAAAAGACTGAAGTTTTGCAATAACATCTACATGACGGAGGCAAGCAAGCTGGAGAACACCAGCCCTTCAGCACCAACCCCTTTAGATGCTCGGGCTTGGAGCAATTAAGAGCTAATAGGGGTCTCTGGTCTCCTCTAATGACTGAATTGGGACTACATCGATCCCAATTTCTTATTTTAAAGTGTACACTTTGAAAACTTCTCATTGAATGACATTAAAACTCTCTATAGAGAAAAGACACTGGACTGCAATAAGAGAAATAAGGCAGATGTTAGCAAAGAAGAATAAAGACCATATATCCAACAAGCAATTACCAGAGAGAAGAGATCTACTCAAGACAGTTTTCATTTCCTTCATTCCTCCCTGCCCCTACCCACAAACACCTCGTACTACTATACTCTGAACAAATCATAAGAGCTGTGAATATATCCTTTCCTTTTTATTTTTGTTAGAAAATAAAAAGGTTCATGCCAACATGGGCCACAGTGCCCTGAAAGCATGGTTTTTAGCTGCACACCCATGTGCCCACACTGCGATCTTCGGTAAGTCATTCGTACTCCAGTTCTCTTTTATTAAGGCATGGCATCTGGAGATACGAGTTCCCCTTAGCCAAAGTAGAATTTTATCAAAGATGTCAACAAGGTGCTTTGAGAATTGTGCTATGAAGCTTTGTTTGTAATGGTAAACAATGGTCTGCTGTTTAGTGATAAAACTTTAACACTCTTTAAAAACATATGTATAAGAGCTGAGAGAAGTCTAAGGACTAAAAATGTGTAAATCATAAGCTATAATGACAAAATAAATCATTTTGAGCCCTAGAGGTTAAATATATTAGTTCTGGTAATAGAGACTTGGGGAAAATAAAAATTCATTATTTGAAGGAGGATACAAATATCTTGTCATAAAAAAGTATTAGATTTTGGACTTCAACTTTAGCTTTTGGATGTCTCTCAATTATATCTGAGCACTTTGACACAGTCTTTTATTTTACAAAAACTCCACAGCAAGGCCTCATTGTATTTTATATTCCGTTCACGTGTGCGATGCCAGGTCACCGGTGCCACTGGTGTTAGGTCTCAGCAACCCAGTTGTGGTTCTAGATTCAGTTCTGTCCGTGTTAGTGCAGCTGGGCTGAGAGTGGTGGCAAAATTTTTTTTTCAGGATGAACACAAATTTAAGACTTATGTCTAGCATTCTTGAAAAAAGCAGAGTAAATCTCTAATTCATACAACTCAAATCTGCATAAAAATTTTACACAAACAAAGGATTAGTGGCCAATATTATCTTGTTCAGTGGAACCTTTCTTATTGGTGTTTCTCTTTTTTGGTTGACAGTGTGCACTCAATAAATAAAAGTGTTATAATCCATAACTTGATAAGAGCCTTGACAATATAATGAAAGAGGAAAAAAGACCATAAAAGAGACAGCAATGTAAAATGGAAAGAATATGCCACTTAATAAAATAAAATGCATGTAACACACAGTAGAAAATAAAGAAGCTTATCTGTAGCTAAAGGAACATACATTTTGTTCCCTATTAAGCCAAATTCCCCTAATATAAAAATTTAAAAACCTTCCCCTTGGAGATAAAATATTTATCCTTATTTAAATATACAGTGTTAAATAAAGCAATGCTCATTCAATATTCTACTTAGCATTTCTTAAGAGCTTACTACCATTCTATTTCTGTACGTTTTCAGTGGCATGTCAAGAAAATTTATTTAAAAATAGAGTGTTGAACAGTTAGCTGAAGAACATTCTATACGCACAGGACTGAAATGGGAAAGGACCAAGACTGTGGGCTGCAGAGACTGAAAACCTTAATAAGCAGGACGCTGCACAGTGTAAATGAAAGTAGACTTCTGATTTCTAGTAGTTAACAGTGAACACTTACTACAACTCACTTTCACAACAGAGGTTCTACCAAGTGTATTCATCATGAATCCTCGGGGTGGGGGTGAGTTGTGCTAAAGTAGCTATCTCAAAGAGTACCATAAAAGAATCCCACTCTGCCTTTATGTTTGTAGATGAGATATCTTTTTACAAAATAATCTATGCAAACCGCTAACACACTACATATGCACTTGTGCGCTCTATCAGAGAAAGTTCTTGGAGATGAATTTCAAGTATGCCACTGGAGTCAAACTGCATGCCCCACTATAAAGAACTACCAGAAATCTGACATATCTATGGTATTCACAGATGCAGATATATATTTATGAGACTCTATCAGCATAAATCAAATGGCTATGAATAAAACATCATTCAATTCCTCAGGAATGCAATTCCAACTTCAGAAGTGGAGCATCACTAAATCCCTTTGCCACTGTTGAAAAAGGGGAAGCCAACAGAGACACATTTCCTTAGTACATTCTGTTCAAGTTTTTATCAATGCCCAAACAATGTTAACCTTATGTTCACTTTCAGACACAGAAAAATAAAGGTAACGTGGGTTTTCTAAGTTTTCAATTTCTAGTATAGCCTGGCCTATGAACCGCTTTATATGCTGAAAAATAGAAACAATGCATAGCGACCAAGCATACCTCCATGGAAACAATAAAATACCTAGTCCATGCTATCTGACGTCAAATGAGACCATCCCGATCCTTGGTTTCCTTTGCTTTAAAGAGAGCTGTTCTACATCTTGTCCAATAGCTGGAACCTCAGCACCTACTAATGTTCTGATCAAAAGATCACCTGTATTATTTACTATTAAACTGCATTAGATACTAGGGATCCATGACTGATATCCACACTCCAAATCAGACAACAGATTGTAAAACCCAACCAAAGTCAACCCTTTAACACCCAGCCCATGACCTGAACGCAACAATGTGATGTAGGAAAAAATAGTGCTGTACAATGCCTGGCTAGAAAACCTCCTTGGACATCAAGAAGGGAAAAGGAAAATGTTTGTACCCACCTGGGATCTTTCTGAATGCTATCAATGGACGGGGATCTGGCCAAGGTGCCTTCGGGCGGGAGGGTGGGGCCGGATTTGCTGTACGGAGACTCGACTGAGGGACAATACTGCAGCTGTCGGTAGGGGTCGGCGTAATTGGAGGCTGGGCCGGCGGCGTAGCTGGCCCGCTGGAAGGTGGCTGTGGCGGCAGTCGGTGGGCCATGCTGGCTGCCTGTGCGCTGCAAGGGGACGGAGTCGACACCAGGGGAAGATGGGGCTAGGACAGGAAAGTAGGGACAAAGTAAAAAATTGAGGACCTGCTCACAGAAATGGTTAACCAGGTCTAGGCAGGGGGGAAATTACACACATTAAAAAAAAAAACAAATAAAAAATAAGGGTTTGAAAGAACAAAAAAAAGTAACTGGTCACATTTGAACCAATATATTCAATGTTGTCCAGTAAAATAATAATTGGCATGCGATTTCAGAAATAAGACTTTCAGCTCTAGGGAAAATGCATCTGCTGTCTGTTTATTGCTTACCAGCTTCTAAGAGAAGGTTTGTTAATCTGCTGTGAACTCTTTGCTAAACCAAACCCCGGGGGATAAATAGGGAGTATTTTATGGGAATCACGGACAGTTATTTAGCATTCATGTTGAAAAAATTCTTAAAGTGTTTGTTCATTCATGTGATGTTTACTAAGGGTGTAAAAGAAACTTAGTAATATAATTAATTTTCCCGAATTAAAAAAAAATAAGGAAAAGTAAGAGTGGAATGCACACATGTGGGGCGGAGGTGAAGGGAGGTGGGGCGGAGGTGAAGGGAGGTGGGGCGGAGGTGAAGGGAGGTGGGGCTTGTGTTTCCCTAATTAGTGCTAGAGCAGTGAGTGCAGGACTGCTCTCCTTCCCGTCAAATGACTTGCAGATTTTCATAGACCTTTTTCCATGTAAAGCTGTCACAGTAACAAATATAGTTGGAGAAAGTCAGGCAAGCAGGAGAAGACCAGCCCAAGGGTAAACCACGTACAATGATGAGCTTACTTTGCTTTCCCAGAGTAATTGCCTCTTTTCCACATGTACAAATTATTCTGAGAAGATTTTATACCAGTTATTGAAATCAGTATGGCTATTTCCAAACTGAATTTAAATGTATTGGTCCCTTCCTCAATTATTTTCAGTTCATTTTGTGTTACAATTTTTGAGATTTTCTGGATCCAAAATTTGACACAGAAGGTTTTAGTTGACCTGTACAATAAATAAAAGCAGCATGTTTCATAGGTATGAACTGCTGCAACAATTATCAGCCATGATCAATTTTAGACAGGATATCTACTTCCTGGCCTTGTAGATCAGAAAATACCCTCAATACAGCCAGTGTCTAGTGTGCCCATTTCTACCATGGGTGGTCCATGTGGCATTCGGTTCCAACTATATATCACCCCCCACAACTTTGACTTCCTGAGCTTCTTAGTGGATGATAATGGAGCTTATTTGATCCTTTCTGACATGAAGTGAGATATGTCAAGTCAAACACAAAAGCAATTAGGCCACATCCAGAAAACAATTGTTAAAAGAAGTTAAGGAAATCAGGTTGAAAAGACACAAGCAGTTGCAAAGTGAGCTGAAGGACACATTCTAATACTGAGAACTGATTTTTAACTAAGACTTTAGCGCTTTTCATTTCCAATGAGTTTTTAATCCTGTAATTACCAAAAGTATGGGAGCAGGCAGCATGACATGATGAAAATGGGAAAAATATATAAGAAAAACTTTCTAAACAAAAAATGTGTACATTTTCAGAGGAGTGGTCTTTGGAAAGGATGAGGTTGCCCTGATGGGCTGTTTCCTAATGATCAGATTAGACTGATAAATATTAAGTTTATAACCGGAAAAATCTGTTTTATGTCTTCATGCAATTTCTGAAGGATTTATATTTTCTCCTAAATACTACAAACAGGTCATTTAAAATCATGTTTTATAAATTTATGAACCATGTGCTTCATATTATGGTGAAAGGGGTTTAAAATTTAGGCCAGGCATAACCTTGCTCTTAGAAGAACAAATGCAGAAAGATAAAGAAAATTTTATTTTCTAAGAGTTGTTATAAGCTAGCCAAATGAAGGAAGAAAAGGGAAGCCCAAGTACATCTGTTATTTTTCAGATAAATGGATTTTTTTTTCACTCAGGAAACAAAGTAGCTACATCTAAATCCTCTTCAAATGGTTGCTGATATCAGAAAAGAAATCTATGCCAAATTATTCATCACTAATGCAACAATCACAATGATTAACAGGACGAAAGACAAAATGGCAGAGATCAGAAAATAACATTGAAATCTAAAAAAACATAATTGTTAAAAAATAGGGTATGTAAGGTGAAGACGTGACTAGCCATGCCAAAAACTCTCAAAGAACAGTAAATTAAAAATGAATATAATGAGAACAGTTTGAGAAACACACTCCCAGCAGCAGGCA
The DNA here is from genome assembly GCF_014824575.4 of Sturnira hondurensis. Lineage (NCBI taxonomy): Eukaryota > Metazoa > Chordata > Mammalia > Chiroptera > Phyllostomidae > Sturnira > Sturnira hondurensis. The sequence continues at coordinate 15,882,123 of NW_028087015.1, forward strand.
AAAACTGATGAAAACTAGAAGGCAGACTAGGGCAACATGTAAAAATAGAGTGTGAAATGCAGTTAATTAAGCAGAAAGAGGGAGGCAACATCTCAGAATAAGAAGAGGAAGGAAAGGTAACAGGGAATTTATGAATATCATTAGGCTCATATTTGTATTTCACTTTAGCTTTTTCTGGAGAAACTTTCACAGAACTTACTCAGTGTGGCTGCTGAACTTAGAGAACTGGGCTCACGCCAGTCTTTTGGTGACTCCTGGGGTTGTACCAGTTCCCAGAGCTCTCTAAGCTCAAAACTGAATGGCAGCATGGGACTGTTGTTTGCTTTAAATGCATGAAAAGCAGTAAATATCTAATATGTAGAAAATGCTAAACAAATAAGTGAGCTGTTAAAATTATTACCGTTTAGAATGAACTGATATTAGAATAGGGGTGACAGTGGACATCCTTAGACCATGTTGAAGTGCCACCCAACCTCTTCTGCGAGGGACACACTGAAGGTACGGACTCAGCAGCAACCAGAGCCCTGCTGAAGTAAGTCCTGCTCCACAAAGTCGGCCCCTCCACAGCTGAATTTCCACAGTGGCTGCATCTAGTCCTTGCAACCAATCAGCCTGGGGTAAATCCCTCCCATTGAGGTACCAACAGCAATCCAGGCTCAACTACAACAGAAGAGTGTACACAGCCCACGTGGGAGACACACCTGGAATGTCCCACTTGAGTGATCTAGGAGGCTGTGCTATTGGACCCTCCAGGGCACCTACTACATAAGGCCACTCTACTAAGACCCGGAAATATAGTAGCTCTACCTAATACATAGAAACAAACTCAGGGAGACAACCAAAATGCAGACACAGAAACATGTGCCAAATGATGAAAAGCACAACATTTCAGAAAAAGAACTGAACGAAGCAGAGATACGCAATCCACTAGATGCAGAGTTAAAAACACTGGCTATGAGGATGGTCAATGAACTTAGAGGAAGAGTCGATGAACTCCGTGAGACCTTTAACAAAGCCATAAAAAACATAAAATTGGAGAGAGAAAACACAAAAAAAGAACAAGTCAGAAATGAAGAATACATTACTGGGAATCAACATTGCAGTAGATGAAGCAGATGAACAAGTCAGAGATCTGGAAGATAGCTAAGCAGAAAACACCAATTCAGAACAGCAAAAACAAAGAAATATCCCCAAAATGAGGATAGTAAAAAGAGCCTCTGGGACAACTTCAAGCATACCAACATTTGCATTATGGAGGTGTCAGAAGGAGAAGAGAGAGAGGAAGAAATTGAAAACCTATGTGAAAAAGTAATAATTGAAAACTTCCCTAACCTAGTGATGGAAATAGACATACAAGTCCAGGAAGCACAGATAATCCCCCCAAAGATGGGCCCTTTCCTCTTTGGAGAGGCCCACAAAAAGACAATATAATTAAAATACAAAAGTTTAAAGACAAAGAGAGGATCTGAAAGGCAGTTAGTCAAATACAAGTGAGGTCCCAAAAGAGTGTCAGTTGATTTCTCAACAGAAACTTTGCAGGCCAGAAGGAATGGCATAAAGTCTTCAATGTGATGAAAAGCAAGGTCCTACAACACTGATTACTCTACCCAGCAAAGCTATTGTTTAGAATGAAAAGGCAGATAAAGAGCTTCCCAGACCAGAAAAAGCTAGAGTTCATCACCACCAAAATAGTATTACAAGAAATGTTCAAGGGTCTTCTTTAACAAGAAGGAAGAAAAAGAAGGCAAAAAATATGAATAATAAAATGAAAATAGATACCTATCGACAATTACTTTATTTTTTATTTTGTGTGACTCCTCATCCCCCAAGGATGTGTTTATTGATTTCAGAGAGAGAGGAAGGGAGAAAGAGATAGAAAATCATCGTGTGAGATAAATTGAAAGGAACACCAATTTATTTCCTCCTGCACACACGCCGACCAGGGATCAAACCCATAATCTAGTTATGTGCCCTGATGAGGAATTGAACCCACAACCTTTTGGTGTTCGGGACAATGCTCTAACCACTGAGCCACCTGACAAGGGATATCAACAATTACTTTAAACGAAAATGGATTAAATGCTCCTGTGTCTGGTTGTTTTCTCATGATAAAAGTTAAAACATTTTGGCAAGATAACTCTATAGATGATGCTGTATGCTCCTCTGTTACATCAGGAATGACACAATACCACTGTGTCTCATCATTGGAGAAACTAAGTTTGTTTGATGTATTTAATAAGTAATCTGTAGGGTGCTCTGAGTCCATGTGAATATTTGGGTCCCTAGTAACCATGCGTTTAATTGTCTTAACCAATTAACTATCAGTGATCCTTGTTTGAATAAAAGACTCCAAGTGGCTGCAAAAAAAAAATGTGGCAGCTGAATGGATAACAAAACTAGACCCTTACATATGCTGTCTGTGAGAGACGCACTTCAGATAAGAAGACACACACGGACTGGAAGTAAAGGGATGGGAAAAGATATGTCATGAAAGTGCAAACAAACTAAAGCTGGGGTAGCAATACTTATACCAGACAAATGAGACCTTAAAACAAAGTGAAATAAGTCAGACAGGAAGATAAATGCCATACGATTTCATTTATATGTGAAATCTAAAAAATAAAAAAAAAATTAACAAGCGGGACAGAAACAGACTCATAGATACAGAGAACATTCTGACAGTTTCCAGATGGAAGGGGGGTTGGGGAGATGGGTGAAAAAGGTGAGGGGATTAAGAAGTACAAATTGGTACAGAACAGTCACGGGGATGGAAAGTACAGCATTAAGGAATACAGTCAATAATGCAGTGACTATGTATGGTGCCAAATGGGTAATAGATTTATCAGAGTAGTCAGTCAGTAAGTTACAGAATGTCTCATCACTGAGTTATACACCTGAAATTAATACAATACTGTATGTCAACTGTAACTGAAAAATTAAAAAAAATAAAGTAAAAAAAGGATAAAAAATGGAAGAGGGGCCGTATCGCATTGGGGTGAAAGGCCCTTCCCACTGACATCAGACTCTACTGCTCCTGTAGGGGCTTCATTTGTGTGGACTCATATTTGGTCCAACAACCCTCTAAGGCACAAATGCCTCATTCTCACTTTGCAGACAGGGCACCTGGGCACAGAGGGATTGTGCCCCTTTCCCCAGTTTGCCTGATATCCAGCAGAGAGGGAGTTCAAGCCCTTGCACTTTGCTTCCAGAGTTTATGCTTATAACCACCACTGCAAACTGGCTTGAGTTTTAAATCCTCAGAGATACATATTACTGAATTACCTAACATGGTGAAAAAATTATAAAATGGCCAGAGGCCTACAATTAACTGAAATCTCTCCTAAAAGGATAGACAAGAGATGGATTTACAATACAAATGAGTAACCTATAATATAGAGAAAAATGTATTACAAATTCATGTGTTAACTAATTTATGCCACATTATATTAAATTGAATTTATTAAGGTATGCACAAAATATACAAAAATCTTTATGCAGAAACATGTAGCTGCTCATTTCTATGAAAATCAATGGATAAAAACATATATAGTTATTTTCATTTTACTTTAAGGTATTTTGAATCTTAGTTTAATCAATGATATCACCATATTTAAAAAAAAGGAGGGGAGGGTGAGCTATGAAATCTAAGATCAGTAAACAACTTTGAGAAAGATCATATTAGCAAATCACCATCACACCTTGAAAAGTGGCCCTTTAGAAGTACTATTCCTGAATCCATAGGTTAAATGTTTGTTAGGTCACAATAAATATGATAGCTGATGGGAATTTCAAAATATAAAATCAGAATTCAAGTTGGTAATTCCCAATAGAAATAAATGAGAGACAGATCAATGCAGTGAAAATAATGTAAAATACCCGTATAAATGGGGAGAGAAAAATACTACAGGAAGAACAGATTACATGGTTGCATGGAAAAGAATGTGTGAGAATCTAACACCTCAAAAGAACTGTCAGCAACGTTAGAGTGCAACACCTTATAATGTCAAGCATAGCAGTAAACAATGACTTTGACACACACAGATTACATTTTCTCTCTTGCCCTGCCTGTGCAGACACTGATGTGGCCTATGCAAATCGTGGCTCCTTGTTGTTATGGGTAAATGAATGTTGGTCACGCTATTGGAAGACTTCTTTTAATACAGTATTTCCCTTAATTCCTGTTTTATCATACATTTTTCTGTTAGTTGAGTTTTAGAGCTCAGTTGCCCAAATTGCCTGCTTTGTAGGATTACACTATTCAACTGAAACTTCGTGTGGCAAACATTTGAAGTGGAAGGTGCTTCACCGGCTTTGTAAACACTCCTCATCTGCCCTGCAAACAGCCCCTTCTCCCTCAATAACCTCTCAGAACTCAATGAACCACAATACTGGTCCCTTTGAGTAGATTTCAGAAGTAGCCTCTTCAGCAGGTGACTTGATACTTCACCTTACATCTATGTTGTTCATGAAATTGTCTGTTTCCCATAGAGCTACACAAATAAAGGTCTGGTTTGTAAAGAAAAAGGAGAGAGAGAGAGAGAGAGAGCTGTGTTATGGGTTACATTTGAAAGAGGGAAGAGGGATCCTTTTTAATAAAATCAAACAGTCCCCAGGTACTTTGATGATGATAGATGGTTACATGCATTATTTACTGACAGCGGGGAAAAGAACAGAAAAAAATACAAGAATCTTGCACATGAAGAAAATTATGGAGGATATAAAGTAGGGTTCAACAAAAAGAAGAAAAACATTTTTTGTTTTTGTATTATTTATCTTTTTTGTACATTTGTATATAAAGAAATATGAAAACATAAACAAACATTTACATGTTACATAAATATAAATTAAGCATGCACTAAGCTAATTAAATAATATGCATTCCCTTGTCAAGCTCAGAAAATAAAGATGGCTTAGGCGGTAGGTGGCAGTGGATCCAAGAGCATAGCCTGCACACTCTTCAAGAGAGTTCAATTCTATTGCTTTAGGGATGAGGGACCCTTAGCGCCCAATCCACTGTATTCCAACTGTATTATCATTTTGAACCCAAATATAAAGGTCTACCAATTTTCTGCACAGGTTGATCCATGCTAAACTCAATGGGAAAATATTCAAGGGTAAATTTAAGATAATCTTTTAACATTAGATATTATTCTATGTGGGGGGAGTGACATTTACTGCATACCTTTTAGTACTGATGGCGTCATTATTATTGGAATTGATGTCGATGTTCTGGATTTTACCATCAACTGTTCTACTAGCAAACACTCTTGTTTTCCTTCAGCTGTAATTAGTTTATTTACACCATATTAGGTAAATTGACAGAGGTAAGCATCTGGAAGTTCTTCCTGGCTTTAAGATCTACTTATCACTTCATCTGCCCTTCCATTCTAAATGATAGTTTTGCTGGATAGAGTAATCTTGGATGCACGTCCTTGCCTTCCCAGATAAGGTCAAGTTAAAGAAGTTCATCATCACCAAGCCCTTATTATATGAAATGTTAAAGGGGCTTATCTAAGAAATTGAAGAAGATAAAAAACTATGAACAGTAAAATGACCACAAACTCACAACCATCAACAACTGAACCTAAAACAACAACAACAATGACAACAAATACTAAGCAAACAACTAGAATAGGACCAGAATCAGAGAAAGGGACATCACATGGAAGGTTTTCAGTGGGGAAGAGGAGGAGAAGAATATGGGGGAAAGGTACAGGGAACAAGAAGCATAGTTGGTAGACATAAAATAGACAGGGAGAGGTTAAGAATGGCCTAGGAAGCAGAGAAGTCAAAGAACTTGTATGTGCATCCCATGCACAGGAACTAAGGGGGGGATGCTGGAGGGTTGGGGAGAGCAGCGCAGAGGGGAGACATACGGGGGAAGGTAATAACATAATCAATTAAATATATGTAAAAAGATCTAGTTATCATTGGGCTTATTAAACATCTCCAATTAGGTAATAATGTCCCTGTCTTTTTAGCTAAAAAAGGTAAAAATTTTAAACTGCAAAGTTATAAAGGAGCTAATTTGACTTGCTGTAATGGGAAGTAATAGTTTTTGCAGTTTGAAGTAACAGCACTGCCTATGTAGTAAACTGCTAATCATCCACATTTTTGTGGACTCGAGTGATGATTTTAGTTGAAAATGTTATTTACGTTATTGAAGAACAGTAATAGAATGTTATGAATATAAAGGCTCTTTGTCACCCTTCTATAACTTTATTAAGCACTAGTTAGTACTGGAGAAGATTAAGACTTTAAAAAATATTTTGCCCACATGTGCAAATATTTTCCCCACGTCCTTCTTTCTTTTTATGTTTGCAATACTTGTCAGCCTCATAAAGATATTCAGCATGCTTTCTCCTTGCAGTGTGTCTATGATAATTCATTCTTTATTACCAGCTGACACTTCCATCACAGAAAGCTTGTTTGCTCCACTCACTTAGAATCACATTGATCTAAAAGGAAATTCACGTGTCTATCACGGCAGCAGACGTTGGCCATTTGCCCTAGTTTAGAAAGATGTGTTGGGGGGCGTTGTCAGAGTCAAGTGTTTGTGTTAATCAAATGACTCCTAAATTGGCAGCCATCGATGTGCTTGAGTTTGAAATGAAAATTTGCTATTCAGTTTTTGCTTAATGGACTTCCCTATAAGCAAATCCATGAGGCTCTCATACTCCTTGTCTGGCTGTGCTCATTTTATAAACTCTGGTTTTGAAAAGCCTTTTCCCAGATGAAAGGTATGTTTTATTTAAACAGGCACCCTAGTTAAAAGGATGCCTCTTCAAATTTTCATTGTGTAACATGTTAGGCTGGTTGTCCCATATAAGCAGGTGGGTGTATTCACACCACAGTCCTACTCACTGGCCTGCTTTTCCTGCTGCCGTCTGCGTCTGCACAGTTCTTCCTCCCTGAGCAGGGAGAGAGTGCAAACGGCAGCTGCTCGGTCTCTCTCTTTCTCTCTCTCTCCCTTCATATACTGGCCTCACAGGAAAGACTGGCTGCCACATCTGGGGAGCTCTGTTGACCACAGGCCACTGCTGGTTCGGTGCTTTTGGTTGCAGATCTCCAGGGCTGTGATGCTTACTTCTGTCCTGGGGCATGTGGGCAGCTGCTTAACATTCTCTCTGCCTCCCCACTAAGAGCACATCCGGGCCCAGGGAGGTGGGCCACCCTGAGAGAGCCCAAACCTTCTGCTAGGCCTGGGTAGGGTAGAGGTCCTCGGTTCTTCTCTTGCTGTGGCTGCGGTGCCTGAGCCTGAAGGGTCGGAGTTAGGTCTAGGGTGGCAGTGCCCACTCAGCTGAATAAAATCCTAGTTGATTTCTCGGCTGCTTTTAGGCCACTAGGATTTCTTTTTATGCTTACTCTCTAATAAAGGTTGTATCCTACATCTAAAGGGCTGCACCCTTTTAGATTATTACTTAAGCTCACAATTAAATTGAGAATGTTTTAGGTAAGTTCAAATTTGAATGAAGATTCTTTTCTGGATTACCAGCTGTCAACAGGCTTGGTAGGCTTACTACATCTACCCACAAATCTTCTGAGTATTTTGCCACGTAGATGAGTTTGCTCTGTAAAGCTGTTCATGAATAGCTCGTCAGGTTTCGGGGGGATTGACTTAAGTTCTCTTTGCCAAGTTATTCCAGTTAAATCATTATGCAAAAGGTAGAAGAGGTAAGCTTTGCTATTTATTGCTTTAGTCTTTCATTATTCCCTTATGGTACTTTCTCTACAGCACCAATTAAAATTTCTATCTGCTATACTTTTGCCTGTATGAAGAATGTTTTATTTTACTTAAGATTGATAGTTGTATTAAATTTGGTTTGGGCTAAGTACGGCTCAAAGCGGTCATTTTGCATGAACTCTCCTAGGTGTGAGCTACATGCTTTTGGTTTAAGCTATGCTTTGAATCACCCAAGTGCACTTTCTAGCACGCCTGCCTGGTGTGTGAATCCTGAACTCCTTTGTATGTTTCACCACCTACAAGCCTGGAGTGAAAGAGAGGTGGGAAGTAGGATTTGCGCGTCTGGTCCTTTAACATGTAATATTTAGATGTCTTTAAACACATGTGTGAGGTCTCCGTCATGATGGTTGGGGAGATTTCATTTAGGAAAGCCTATAGAACCTTGTCTGAATACCCAAAGGTAGATCGTACTCCTCGTCTGAGTTAGTATCTGAGATCTGCATTAGCCTTTGTAATAAAGGCACGGGGGTGAATGAATGGATTAGCATGGCAGCCAAAAGGAGAGATGGAGAAGGAAGACTGAGAGAATGCATGGAAAGAGATTCTGGGAGGTTGAGCCCGAGGGGCAACGCTGAGAAATCCCCTTTGGTGGGAAGTTTAGGGAGTCTTAACATCTCTTCAGTATCTACAGTTGTTTCCTGGTATCCTCTGTGCAGCCATCTCCTGGTGTATCTCTCAGCTCCAGAACAGTCTGTTACTCAGGAATGCCTCTGCGGTGTTTGGGGCAGAGGAGGCACAGAGATGGGGTCAGCCCAGGGCTGAGTGGGGCAGGGAGAGGAGCGTGGCCAGTAGAGAGCACAGCTGCAACCCTGAATATCTGCGGGTGGGCCCTGCTGGCCCAGAAGACAGAGGAAGGCAGCCTTGGGGTACGTGAGGGAGGGGGACTGTGTCTCGCACCATCTGGAGTTATATGTTATCTAGGAAAGAAAGACACTACACGCGGTCTAGTGTTTCTATTCATACTTTGTCTTCAATTTTGTCTGGGATGTTTATTTGGTCCTTAAGATACTATCTTCCATCACCAGTTAATGTTTCCTATTTTGGTGATTTTCTATGGTATAAAAGCGAACATGCTCAAGGACAAGGAATAGATTTCCACTTCTCTGGATGTGCCAGAGCATCTAGCATACGACACGTCTTTCACAGGTATCTGAAAAACAGGATACAGAAAACCCCAAAGCTCTAGATGAAAATGAATCTGTACCTACTGTGTTTTGAAATGATGATTTTTGCAAATGCAGGGTCAGCCAACCAAGATAACTATTAAGAGCCCAGGTTCTAAGGCAATGGGTGTGGTGGTTTTAAAAGCGGCTCTCTACAATCTGCACGACCTTGAGCAGGTAACTCAGCATCTCTGTGCCTCAGTATTCTGATCTGTAAAGTGGGCACCATAACAGCACCTCCCTCATAGGGTGGTTCTGGGGATTCCTAAGTATATTCGAAGTGCTTAGAACGGTACCTGGAAGTAGTGACATCCTATATACTTGTGTCGTCCTGTCTCACCTGCTTGATACTGTGGTACCATCTAACAATTCCCAGATGTTTAGTGAAGAAGCATGCTTGTCTTCAATCCCAAGTGTTGGCTCCTTGAGGAGGGGCAACTGGCCTTCAATGCCGTGCTCTCTGAAGTATCTCATAGAAATGTGCTAGGAATTAACTGGAAGAACTCCAGCCAATGGCTTGATACTTAAGGGCAGAGAGATACACTGGTTGTTCAGGTCGCTCGGCCCCCCACCTGAGCCACAAGCCAGCGGTGCCTAAACACTTCAAGTCTGACAGGCTCCACAGAACACATCCTCTTCCCCCAAAGTCTTAGAGCAGGCAAGTCAAACTCCTTTTCACTGGGGCCATATCAGCCTCGAGGTTGGCTTCGAAGGGCCGGAGGGCAATTTTAGGACTGTGTAAATGGAACTACTCCTTAAGGAGCTCAGCGCTGCTACTAAGTAGAAATAAGATGCCAGGCCAGATAAAACAAGGTGGAGGGCCGGATTCGTCCTGTGGGCCTTGTGTTTGCCACCTGTGACTCAGAGTATTTGCTCTGGTTGTCTTAAAGGTCTGTAGCCATGTCTCTAGTGTGGGGTGTGTACCACACGGGGACGTGAAAGGTGTCCTCTTAGAAATGAGAAAGCAATCCTAAAAAGTTTCTTTATTAATCTTGACTTTTACTAGCTATAATTCAATAATATTGCATTGCATGTATACAATTTGTGTAAAAGATACACATCCATATTACAGGCATTTTCTCAGACGTGTGGGGTCTGATGGTTAATGGAGTTGCAGGTGGGGTTAACTGAGGAAGTGTGAGGGGAGAGTGACAACTTGTAGCGTTTTTTTTTTTTTTTTGAGAGTTTGTGGCTTTATGCTTAGGAGCTGGAGTGGACTGGTCCTCCCCACCTGTCATCCCAAGAGACTACCCATCCAATTCTGGAAACTTCCCTAGTGTTGCATTAAGTCAGCATATCTCCTCAACAGTGTCTCAAGTTCCAAGGTGAGGCTGGAATAGGATCTCAAACATCTGGATGACACCACCTCAGCAGATCTCTGTCCAGGCAGAGATAGCCATTCCTAGGAAAAGCCCAGGCAAACAGGTTGTCTCCTTGAGAACACGTGGAAGACACTGCTGCCTTGCCTCACGGGAGGGACCAAAGAAGAACCCTTGCTCATTCATTCCACACAGTCCCCCATCGACCACTGAGAGCAGGGGTTGGCAACCCTTTCTGTAAAGGGCCAGGAAATAAAGAATCTCGGCTTTACTCTCCGGTCTCTGTCAAGCACTCAGTGCGGCCACTGCAGCGGGAAGGGAGCTAAAGCTGACAATGAATGGGCCCGGCCATATTGCAGTAACTTTATGTATGAACACTCAAATTGGGATTTCATATAAATGTTCACATCGCAAAATAGATTCCATCTTCTGATTGTAAGCCGCTTAAAAATGTAACACACTTAGCTCACAAGAGCTACTGAGACAGGTGGCCGGCTGGAAGGGCTCCTGGAGCCAGGCTGCTGACCCTGCCTTCAAAAAGACTATACAGTTTTATTTACTTTTTAAAGAGCGAGGGTCTTCTCCTGTCTTTAATCTGACACATATGAATGAAGTATTTATTTCTCATTGTAGCTACTTTTTCATTCATTCCCCTTGAGAAGTATATTAATGAGATAATTCTAAGAGCACATGAATATGGTAACAGAGAATGAGCATAATTTCTTTTGTCAGTTTTATTCAGATTAGATATTTAATATAACTGTTTGTTGTCTTCATCTTTTATAAGAGATGCACCAGAATAAAAATTACCTAAGTTAATAATATGCAACCAAGTTGATGTTGAAATAGCCCAACCTGAGACAGGTGTGGACTGAGCAAGGGGAAGGTGAGACCTGTTCTGACAGAGGAATAAATGGGTGTTTTTTTCACCTAAACCAAGATGTGTGTTAGTAACACTGGATGGCATTTATGATGTCAAAAATAAAATGAAGAGCATGTTGCACCTTTTTCCTATGATGTAGTGCAATACTGAAATGTAAATATCAATAATCAACTATAAAAGCAACTTAGCTTGACTGGATTTCAAAACGTGTAATTTAGCATCGTAATGCAGTTTAACAAAATTGCTATGCTCCACTTCATAGTAACTAGAAGGCACCATGGTCTGAAGACGCAGAAGCCTGTGTGCCAAGTTCCCGACCAGAGCTTCTGTGTTCCCACGCCTCGGCCAGCCCCTGCCCAGGGTAATGTGTGTCATTAGGGAGGAAGGAGAGAGTGCTTCTCCCCGCAAATCAGCCACAGAATATTCCCTAAGACTCCTTAGCAATGTGAGGCTTTATAATAAAAGTCTCCACATCTTAATTATATCTATTTTACAGTTAAGATAAGTGTTCTCTGGTACCTTTAATCATGACATTTGGCCAGTCGTTTTGCAAATGGTTGCATGTTCTGGGAAAACACATGCATTTCTCCTGGGGCCTCTGGTGGCATTCAATTCAAAATACGTGTTTAATCCAGGAGAGTTATACTGTTGATGGAACCATATGCAATGGCCAATAGTCAACCTTTACATAATAATTTAATATGATTCAACCTAATAGTGTGTATGATGAATGCTCAGTTTGCCTTACAGAGTATGCTACTTTTTAGTAATAAATTTTTCTTCCAAGCTTGCCAAATAGGTAGACTGCATCATTAGGAAAATGCTTACCAGCATTAGACATATGCCTTTTACATCCCATATCGTGACTATGCTTTCTTGGGGTCCTTGTATCCATTAAATATGTTAAAAATGGTGAATAAAAAGTCAGTCCTGCTTTCTTCAATTTGCCTGTCTGACAAAAGAAGCTTACCACCACCCCCATGGCCCTTTCACTTCTTTCCTTCATAGCATACTCAGGGTGGTAAACTGGACTCGGGTTTGCTTTCCATCCTCATCGTCACAAAGATTGATGGTGGAAGCAGTTCATAATGCTTGTAAGGGAAGAGGACACACGGACACACACATGGACACGCACACACCCCTCTCACGAGGGAGCGCTATGTAAGCTCCCAAGCATGCTCACCCACTCGGATGGGGCACTGGCTGGGGCCCTGCATACACACCTGTGCTCGTGCGGTAGGTGCCAGTGTGCGCTGCCGGCAGAGGGTCCCCCTGGCTCTGGCTGAGACTCCTCATAGGGGGCTTCTGATAGACGCGGTCCTCATAGATGGGGTCTATGTGGTGCTCTGGGGACTGCAGGGCCCGCAGCTCTGGGCCCAGATGGCCGTGCTGGCTGCTGTACGAGGCCCGGGACCCAGCTGAAACAGAAGAACAGGAGACATGAAGACCTGACCAACATGCAAACAGAATTTGTACCATCAAAGATGTATTTTGTTTTTTGACACAAAAAAGTTGAAATTTGCAGAAAATCAAATGAATAACATGAAATGGTAGAAATACGTCAAGCTAATTAGCTTATTGGTACCACCCAGCTGCTTTGCTTTGCTCCCAAACCTGATCACCGTATGAGGCTGACAATGATGTTGAGAGACATCCACACTGAATGGAGGCACTGAAACGGCTTTTTTCTCAGTCTAAGGGATGTCACTTGGCTTCTTCACTAATGGGATCAGGTAGACAGTCACACCTAAAAACCTCTTAGCACCCCATAGTTCTTGCACCTTAAATTTTACAACAGAAATTACTGAAGTCATGAGTCAATGAATAGGCCACGATGGCAAGCCATCTGTATGCTGTTTCTGAAAAGTGAATCAGAATTTGCTCTCATCAGCAGTTTTTCCCTGGACAATGAATGAACCCAAATGTTCAGACTTACAACAGCCTAAGTTTCTGAGAGAAGCAGATATTTTCAAAATGAATTTTTAATTTATATTTTGCTTTACTCATACCCTTCAAATCAAAGCATTTGCAGTTGGTGTACCTTTCTCTGAAGAAGACAGAAATGGTTGTCAATAACTGGTTTCATTTATAAACCGAGACCACACAGCACTTGCCTTGTAGTAGTTGTAAATCATTACATGTTTTCATTTTGTTATATGTTTCATTGTTTGGGAAGAGGCTTTGAAGCAAACCAGAGAACCTCCTCATGTGGGGAAATAAAGTTTTATGGGGACTAAGAGGTTGAGTTGACACAAGGAAAAGAAACATGTTAACTGAGAGCCAGTATTTCATTGGAGGTAGAGTCAGAACCACAAGAACAGAAGTGCCAAGAAAACCATCTCCATTGCGGCAGATAGCGTACAGGACATGGAGGGACAACGAAGGACATGGGGCATCAAGGAGAAATGGTTATCTCGTGATGGCGAGTAGAGAACACACAAGAACCAAATCTGGCTGCAGCTGGTTCTAGGAAAGACCCTTTGGCTGAATCTCCAAAGCTAATATCCACATGTCATGCTAGGACTCAACTGTCAACTGCCTTTGAACAGCCTCGAATCCAAGCTCACCGCTCCAGCCTAGAGAACTGGGTGTTGGAATTCCTTGATTTTGGTGGTCTTTGTGGGGAGCTTATCCTCTGTCCTGCTGGCTCAAATCCTTACTGGGGGGCACTTTAAAGTCAATAGCTTCAATGGTCAATGATTAGGGTGCTTCTTCAGGATCATGTAACCACAAGGATTTTAATAGTCTCGTCTAGTATATTTGAGAAAAAAGCCATTCAAAAGCTTTGAAATTGCCAATAGATAAATGTTTTACAGATATATTTTACCCAGGCTGCTTAAAATTTAAATGGGCAAAAAACCAGAGGATTTCTGAATGATTTGGAGCAGGTCCAAGCATTCTATGAATTCAATGTTAATAAAAATCACTGGCTGTTTTCAGGAAAGAGAATGAATAGGGCAGGAATGTTCTTTACCCTTTCCCTTTGCTAGTAATTAATTCAATCCTGATTTAGATGGCGTTCAGATGAAATATAGGTCCAAAATAACTGCTTTGCATAATTAGGTTCACTGCATCCAATTGATCACATGCCAATATCACACTGAATATTATCTTATATTCCTATTTTCCAAGAATATATTTTAAGGATGATATTCTTTGAGTTCCTGCTGTCAATTCTTCCTACTCTGGAGGTTTTAATAATATTGCCAAAAACTTAGAAGTCCAAAGCAAGAAACCAGTCATTACAACTGACCATTGACTGCATGGGTTAGGGGCATTAACTTCCCACACAATGAAAAATCCCCGAGTAACTTCTGACTTCCCAGAACTTAACTAAGAATAGCCTACTGTTGACTAGAAGCCTTACTGATAACATAAATAGTCAATTGGCACATATTTTATATGTTTCATGTACTATACAATATCTGTCTGGAAAAATTCCAGCCATTGTTAATATAATGAGAATGGTTCACATGACATTGATGTAACCCGGCAGCCAAGGAGAGTGGACTGGAATGCACATGTGTGAACAGTGATGACTTGACTGTACTAGTCAGTGAGGCAGTAGATGGCATTGAGTGAGCATGTGTACTGTGTGGCCATTGCATTCAAAATGTCTGAGTAAGTAGAGCAATGGATCTGCATTGAATTTTGTATTAACCTTGAACATTCCTCCACATTAACTATTTAGAAGATATAGAAGGCTGCAGCTATGGGCAACTGGTGATTGACAGCTTCATCTCAACAATGTGCCTGGTCATTCATTGTGTCTCATGCAGAGATTTTTGGTGAAATGTCAAATCACCCAGGTGACTCAGTCCCCCTACAGTCCAGATGTGGCAGCCTGCGACTTCTGGCTTTCCTAAAACTAAAATCACTTTTGCTTAAGCAATTCTTTTTTTAAAGATGTTTTATTTTTATGTATGTATGTATGTATGTATGTATTTTTATAGAGAAAAGGGAAGGGAGAGAGAAAGAGAGGGAGAGAAACATCAATGTGTGCTTGCTTCTTGCTCACCCCCTACTGGGGACCTGGCCCACATCCCAGGCATGTGCTCTGACTGGGAATCGAACCAGTGACATTTTGGTTCTTAGGCCATCACTCAATCCACTGAGTCACACCAGCCAGGGCTAAAATCACCCTTGAAAGGGAAGAGATTTCAGACAGTTTATGAGATTTAGGAATATATGAAGGGGCAGCTGATGGTGATTGGAACTGTGAGGTTCCAAGGTGCCTACTCTGAAAGGGACTGAGGCATCATTGTCCTGTGTAGAATGTTTCTTGTATCTCTATCTTCTTCAATAAATGTCTCTATTTTTCATATTACATGGCTGGATACTTTCTGGGCCAACCTCATATACTGTAGTCTTACAATGAAGTAAAAGTAAGCTAGAGAAAAAAAATGTCATTAAGAAAACCATAAGAGAAAATACATTCATAGTACTGTATTTATCAACACCATAACTTTATGTTGAGTGTGTAAGGGATGAAAAGTCTGCATATTAGTGGACCTGCACAGTTCAAACCTGTGTTGTACAAGGGCTAATTGTGTATATCCAAATGTTTTATAGTTAAACAAATGTTATCCATCATTGGAAGAGTTAGAGGTGTTATTTTATCATCATTTCTTGATTGTAAGCCTCTAAGAACATCTAATAATGAGGGATGAAAGGACCTATTGACCTTTTCTTACAAATTACATTTTGTTGTTTATGCTATTACAGTTGTCCCAATTTTTCCCTTTGCCCCCTTCACCCAGCACTCCCCACTCCCTCAGGCCACCCTCACACCACTGTTCATGTCCACGGGTCATGCATATATGTTCTTTGGCTACTCTATTCCCTATGCTGTACTTTACATCCCCATGACTATCCTGTAACTATCAATATGTATTCTTATTCTGCTCACCTTTTTCACCCATCTGACCCCCAGGCCACCCTCCCATCTGGCCACCATCAAAACATTTTCTGTATCTGTGACCTGCCGACCTTTTAGATGGTGATGTAACCTGAAGGTGTGTGTAAAACTCCTCTTATTATTAGCATTTACTGGGCATTAGAAAATTTTTATTACTATATCATGAATCAGAAATGAATGACCAATGGTCCTAGGCAGGGGACAGGAACCTAAAGATAAAGTCTACCTCTGTGGATGTCACACCTAGAATGTGCTGATATTAAGAAAAATATAATAGTATAATTATTAAATAGTGGAATAGTGTACCATACTTTGTAATTAGCATGTTCTTCATAAAGTTATAAGTTCATAGTGTTTCCCTGTGGAAACATCTGTGCAAAATACATTTGCATATTTTAGTATTATGCATAGAACTGAATGAGATAAGGCTTCTAAAAGGAGTCTTGTTTACACTCTTTTTAATGCATTGTTACCAGGTTTCAATTGCTCATGGGTGGGCAGAGTTATTGGCAAGAAATACAGAGAACTAGGAAAAAGAAGAAAGATGAGGAGTTAAAGGTTAAAGGTGAAAGTTCTGGAATTCATGCTTTCTACCACTTGGGCTCAAGAAAGACCCATACTAATAAGACCTATTTTATTTTGGGCAATTTCAAGAAAACAAATTCTCATACAACCTTTTCTGGGAATATGTTCCAAAAGTTCACGAGTAGGTGTATGTATTTGCTGATTCAGAGAAACTATACTTTTCTTTAGTAGTAATTTTCTTTCACCATTGTGGCCTAGTTGACAATGGGGTCCTCAGCATCACGCTGGACTCAGAATACCATTAGAAAGCATTTACGTCTTTCACAGGAATTGGAATGATGTTATCAATCATAACAAGAAAAAATGCCAGAGAACCTGACTTTCTCCAGATGTCACAGATGTCCAGGACAAAAAAGTCTGACAGCCTCACCTCGACCAAGACGAGGGTTCAGAACTTCAGCGTGACGAAGTACAATGGAAACGTGAGAGTGCAGACAGGAAAGGGAAAGCAGACCCCGCAGACCAGAGCAACTGCAGCCAAGGGTCCCCCGCCACCGCGGGCAGCGTCCAGGCAAGCACAGCATGGATACCTGCATACTGCTGCGTGACAGTTTGCTCAACAACACTTCCGCCACCCAGGGTCAGCCTTTCAATGCCGTCTTATCTTTTTACTTTTCCTACTTCCCCTCTTCACAAGACAAAGTTTGGGCAGCCACTGGCAATTTTTATCTGTAATGTGATTCTGAAATCAAGGGGTTTGAAGACTCACCTCTAGAACACGAATGGTCAGCTTACAGGCTAAGAGAGGTTGAGACTCAGGAGTGTCAAAGGGTATTGTAATAGCCCATGGGTGCTCTGTACAGGCCACACCTCCAAGGGCCCTGCAAATTGATACAAGACCAGGCCTGAGATAGTTGCTGTACAAGAGCTACCATTTGTCCTGAAATGTCAGTCTCCTGCTCACTGCTGCTAATTCTGACTCAAATGGATGCTCAGACAGCTCAGACCCACCCTGCTGCTGGGCACTGGGCTGTGGCACTGGAGGAGAAGGTCAGGTGAAAGGGTTCAGTCCTCTGGCATTGAGAGGTGGGCAGACTGGACCACTGGAGAGAACATTCGACCTCTGGTACCCCCTGCTTCTGTACAGGCGGCTTCCTACCAGCACCACCACTGATTTACACGAGCCAGTCCTATGTTGAAGCCGGAGATCACGGCTCCCCATCAAATTCTGTGCACAACAGGTGGCTTTATGAGTGCAGCTATATGATGTTCAACAGTTTGAAGTCAAAAGTGGTAGCATCTAAAGCAGCAATTCTACTGCTGTTTCTTGAGCCAATTTTGCTCAAATAACCTAAAGTAAAAGGATGTGATTTGGGCCCTAGGGTCTCTGTCTAACCAGCTGGGTGAACCAAGGGAAGTCACTGAGTCTCTGCGAACTGTGGCTTCCTCCAGTGTAAAAATACAGATAGCAATACGTGCATGTGTATGGCATGAAGTTGTGGAAGGATTGAAATGAGAGTGAACAAGTATGAAAGCGGGTATGCCTATGACAGGCATCGTCAGGTCATTCAGTCTCAGAATCAAATTGTGTTAACTCAGGAATCTGTTCTTTTGATTGGGAGAAAAATCAAACAGGTCTTAACAAAACCCATCAAAACAGTTTAAAAAAAGACACGGATCTAATTTTGAAATATTATAAATGATAAAATTTGGATACTCTTGTAAAATACTGTGAAATGTAAATCTTACAGCTTATTTTTATTTTCTTAAAAAATAGGGTTGCTTTGGAATGGATAATTGCAAGGAATGCAGGAATGAATTAAGTCCAAAAGGGGAAGAAATATTAAAATGACCAAGAAAAGGTAGAATCGTTTTTAGAAGTAGATATGGCATAACTTAAACCTGCAAATAGGAGATAACAAACATTTGCTAATCTAGCAGGAAGCCAGCAACAGACATGCAGGGAGTTGTTGACATGGAAAATAATTATGAAGCTGAAAGAGCTGAAGTATCCTTCGCTGCCTTCCGTGCCTCATCCTCAACCCCACATTTTTACTGGGTCAGAGGATCCAACAGGCTGTTTTCATCTGACCAGCAATATGCAACATTTACCAATTTTTGACTGATTTGCAAATAAATGTCTACATGCTAGATAGTACAGGTATCATTTTTATGTACCAGTTAATCCATATTGCTCAATATATTCATTCATTCAACACATATTTACGGAGCTGCTGGGTAACTTCTAGGGGCTGAGGACACCATGGTGCTTAAGATAGACTGGGCTCTGGCCTTGAAAATAAGTAGGTGATCACATTCAGACAGGTACACACAGAGAGAGATAAAGGCTGAAGAAAAATTAAGTAGAGTAGGAGAGAGCAGACAAAGGGTTGAAGATATATTGTTTTGAGGGGGGAGCGGCATCAAGAGGTTCTTTCCAAGCATCTGACATCTCAGCGGGAAACTTCTGTAAGGCCCAGAAGCTGCCACAGCAGGAAGATTCCTATTCCCCAGCCCCAGGGGACTAGCAGCCAGAGAAAAGGCCCTTGGTTAGAGGTTCATGTCCTAGTATTTACAGAAGTGATTTCATTAGTACCTATTTAATCCACGCTGTGTTTTTAATTGAATTTATTGTGATGACATTGGTTAACAGTATTATACCGGTTTCAGGTGTGCAATTCTACATTGCATCATCTGCATGTTGTGCTGTGTGTGCACCCCCCAAGTCAAGTCTCCTTCCATCACCGTCTGTCCCCCTTTACCCCCTCGTACCTCCCCCAGCCCCCTTTCCCTCTGACACTATGTTTTAAAAGAAGTGAGTTCATACTAGGTTTATTGTAAGAATTAAACAGATACCTTTTTAACTCAAAATTTCATACAGTAACTATATTTTTTATCAAAAGGATTTGAGATATTCAACGGATCCCATGAACTCATGAGAATTTCAAAACTAAAGATTCAGCTCAAATATACACGTATATTGGCATGAGAATTTTCATTCCTTAAAACATGATTAATTCTCAAACCTTTGTTTATTTCACAAAGAATCTTCTGGAGACTCTGGGAAATGTTGATTCCTGAACACAACTTCCGAATGAATTGGGCCCAGTACATGTGCGTGGGGAGAAGCACTGTGCATTTAATGGGTACCCCCATGCTTCATCACTATAGCAAGGGTCAGAATGAGAACCACCCTGTCCCCAATAAAGTAGAGAGAGAGGACATAGGCATATTCAAAAGAAAGAAAGAAAGAAAGATCTAACATGGTACAGCCCTCGATTTATCATTTCTTGCTTTTTTAAAATAATACCTTTACTACCATGCTATGCCATTACTAAATAGAAAGAAACAAATTCACTTTTCATTATGACCTATTCACATTCTTTTATTTCTATACTATATAATTTATGGCTCTCTAATTTAATGCAAATTAACTTGCTTTGCATGCAAAAAATAAATGTTTGCACGCCTTCATTTGGCAATATCAGTACTTGGTTCTTAAAGACAAACTGCCATTGATTGGTTCACTTCAAATTTGGGAGCCAGTTTCAAAAGCTTATTTGCAAAGAAATGGAAGAAGAAGGGCGTAAATGACATAGAGGTCAGGGTCAGTTGGCCAGAGCAAGCAGACTCAGCTCAGTTGTAAACAAGTCGCGGAGATAAACGCTCTCATTTTTGAGATAAAGAGCTGTTTTCTATAGAAGAAGAGCTATGTATACATTTCTTGTTCTATAAAGGAAAGTCAGTCCAAAGTAAAATCTAGGAATTCAGGTTTTTTAAAATTGCAAAGTTTATGCACAGACATTTATTAGCAAAATGACATCTTTGAAGGGCAAAATCAAACTTTTATAGAAAAGTGTGGAGCCTGGAAAAGAAGCATATTTTCCCCTTACAAATCCCTCCCATTCCTCCCTCACTGAGCACTGGTCCTGATGTCAGGGGCATGTTCCTTGACCACTAGGACCCACGCAGCTAAGCAGCCTGTCCTCTGTGATGTTTATGGCTCTGAAAGAGTTATTTTGTGGATTCTGAACCTCTTAAAAAGTCTGCTTTGATATATGTTATCATTAAACTTGAGAGGAAAATATGACATCACAAACAAGCACTTTAAGGAATATAAAATGTAATAATATTGGTTACCATTGTTATATATATATATACATGCTAATTGCTGAGATATGCAACTATTACATCTTAGATCAGGGGAATACCTTGCCTCAGTAAAGATGTACCTGTTTTATTCTTGATTTTTGCTTTTGACTCAAATCAAAATTCCAAAATCTACTTTCTAGTCCTATGCTAATTCAGAAATTAATTTCAGTCATTAAATGCTCCAAAATATTTCCTGTGTATCCTGAGTCAAGTCCATAAACTAAATTTCATTTGCAAGTGATCATTAATTCATTGAATTAGTTTCCCATCATGTCTCACATTGTTATAAATGTTATAATACATGGGCACATTTTCTATATAGGCCAGGAGCCCTATTTCAGACTGATGTTTATAAGGGAGATTATTAATTCATATGCATTTGATGATAAAACTGCATTGAAGCCCAATAATTTCAATGTAACAGGCCATCTGATGATAAAAATAGTCTATGGTAAGTTTGATTTGGAAAGCAAAAAAGTGCCCTGTTGTTGCATCTATTTTATAAACCCCAGACTTGCACACACCACACTATGGAAATGCGGCTGGTGACATAGCTTTGCTGCTCTCACAAGTGACTTGAATGCTCAGTCTCTGGCTAGTTACAAAACACAGGAGGATTTCAATGTTCCTGTAACTTTCTTGATGATATTTTCAATACGATTTACTGTGACTATGAAGCCCCACCACACCTTTTACCAAATGAATACTGTCATCTTTTGGGTGTCAAATACATTCTAGTAAGAATCATTGAAAAGCCAAAATCCCTAGTCAGTACGCAGCAGTAAGTGTGTCCATGGGATCTGATCCTTTATAAAGGCATACATCCCTCGTTCTTATATTTTTTCCCTAACCACAAACATTTCTGCCCAAGCTGTTAGAAAAACAGGCTTCTTTTGTTCAATTCTTTTTTTCTGACAGGCAAGCATGGGAAAAGTAATGAGACAATGGTAATGGACTATAATGAGCTCTGTGGAGTCTGATATCTTTGCATTCTTAAGATGGGCCATTTCCATTGTTATTTTCAGTCAAAGGTCATGTGGCTTTGCATTTATGGAGTACAGACAACTTCAAGTTACAGAAGAATCTGTGGAAACCTACTGTCTAAGATGGTACTGATATTAATGAAGCGTAGTGGGTAAACCGTGGTGGTTTGGCACCTGTCCCCGATACCTGCTTTTGGTTTCCTATCCTGGGAGGAGGGTGTAGAGTAGCATGCAATGTGCCAGCCCTGTATTCCAGTGTGTGTCAAAATGCCATGTGCGTGTGAGTCCCCCCATAACCTTCAGGTTCTGACTCCGTAGGTTTGGGGATGGGTCTGAGGTTCTGCGTTTTTAACAAGTTTTTAGGCAATATCTGACTTTCTGTGTCATTTGGGGCTGGGGTCATTGCAGTGACAATCATGCATCCTGTGATCTCTTAGAAGTCATTCTAAATACAACTTCAGTGGAACCACAGCCATTCAAGTGAGAGACAGTCCCAAGGAAGCTGCTGAAAGACCCCCAGAAAGACTCACATAGGTACCCCAAATCCTCCACTCACACTGGGCAGAATAAGAAACTGGACGGGGGTAAACTTTGAACCATAATAGCTTTTTGTACAGAAGGGCAAGCTAATTGGATTTTAGACTTGTATGTAATGAAAAACTTCTGACATAAAATTGTAAAAAAGTTTAATCTGTTCATTTTTACCCAGGAGGGGCCTATCTAAAATCTACCCCCAAACCTGTCTCCTCCCCGGGAGCAGTTCTGGCAGCAGCATCTTGGGTAAAATGAACCAGAAGCCGGGCTCACTGTGATTTTCCTATCATCCTAATTTACTACCGATACACAGCAATCTATGATTTGGTGATTTATTAAGTAGTCACTCATCAGAGTTTTTAATGGCCAGTCTCATGTTCACACAGATACTCTCCTTTATTAACGAGGTGGATAAAATTCAATGAATGTCACTTTGTTTTTCAACGGCTGCTTCTCATGCTCCATCAGTGTCATACGGGGGCAGCGCACCTGGGGTCTGGATTCCAGACCTAATTGCTTGAATGATTATGGATAATTTCCATGGTATGCATCCAGAAAAAGGTGCTCCTGCTCCGTCTTTTCATTCTTTTTTCTTTTTAGTAAAAATTGTATTTATTTATTTTTAGACAGAGGGGAAGGGAGGGGAAAAAAAGAGGGAGAGAAACATCAATGTGTGGTTGCCTCTCGCATGCCCCCTACAGGGAACCAGCATGCAGCCCAGGCATGTGCCCTGACTGGGAATTGAACTGGCCACCCTTTGGTTCACAGGCCTGCACACGATCCACTGAGCCACACCGGCCAGGGCCCATCTTTTCCTTTTCATATTGAGAAACAAAGCAGGACACACAGAGAAGCTTCAGCTACAAGGGACCAGAAGCCACCATTCTGTGTTCAGAAGTGCTGACCGCTCTGGGAGCAGAAGGTAAATTTTCATTTTCATGTATGGGATTTTTTCCCATCAAAGGGCACAGGTGATATTCTCAATGTTTGGACATGGAGAAGGGTTTTATCAGATAAGACCTGGATTTTGTGTGCCATTTCTTCATATACAGGTTCAAATATTTTGAAATATATGTGAACTAAGATGTTTTGTACCTCAGCATCTTAAACACAGGCCTTTTAAATCAGATTGAATTTGATATATCACAGGTAGGCTGTATAGATTTCTTTTTAAAAACTAGATATTTAGCTTCTTAAAATATAAACTTAAAATGAATTACTCTTGTATCTTTTTCTTTTTTTACTGCTTTATATGTTTCACCAACACCCATCCAGTGGCCTTGGTGATAAGTTCAGAAGAAAAACACACCATTAATCCTTAATATAATTTATAGGGGAAAGGGCAAATAACTGCCTCATAGATTAGTCATTCTATTCATAAGTTACACATTTTTATAACAACACTCTATTAAATGTTTATTATTTTACTCAGTATAATATTTGGCATGTGAAAAAATTTTGAGAAGTGAGGAATTATGTTGTGTAATAAACAATTTTGGGGGACCAGAGTTTTTAGTTACCTTTCCTGCTTAAAGATTTAATGTTTATGTATGTATTTTAGAATGCATTCAGTAACTGAATTCTATATAAATAATTATTATTTCAATACCAGTTATATTTACTAAAACAAATTTTTTATGCAATGCACCACTAATGAGACTATATATAGTTATAATTCTCCCACCCTGTTTTTCATCTGCTGTGTTTATGTAAAGACTTACTACTAAACCACCAATTACTATGGTATCATAACGATGCTTTTCTAGTACAGAAAACGATTTCCATCAACTCTTCCGATGTAAAACAAGCACTACACATTTGCTGGAAGACCGTTCAGGCGCCAGGGTGGTCTGCGGCCATTTCAACAACAACTAGCTAACCAACTCAGTCACGGAGGGAACTGTGGCACTACAGGCTTCTAACCAGCTGGGAATCATACCTGAATGGTTCACGTGAACCTGTGTGTGTAAGCATGTGAGTGTGTGTATGTTTTTCATTCTAAAGAGAAATGCCTGCAAACGTCCCTTTGCTACATCAACTACTAAAAAGAGGCTTATCTTCTAAGAGAGGTTCTGACTTCTTTAGCCTGTTGCCAGTTCATCCAAGGAGAGGAGAGGATGAAGCCAGAGACAACAGGAAATGCAGAGATCACTGGAGGCTGCGTGTGGGCTCCCTCTCTGTAGACATAGCACCTGTGGGCCTAGGTCCTGTTTGGGAGGCCAGACAGGAAAAGGCAACACTTTCAAGTCTGTGGAGAGATGTGTACATAGCAAGCAGAAATATGAGGGGCCACTCAAGTCCACTGGGTCAAAGTCAATGGTTTTCTCTGAGTTCCCTTTGCTGCCAAGTCTCTACCTGCCTGCACCTGGACAGATCCTTGGGATACTAACACCACAGCCCAAGCACGGTCTGTCTTCTTGTTCTCTAATTTACTTATTTCTTATGATCTCCAGAGCTACACTGGGGGAGCTGCTGTTTCCACTGGTGAGCCTAGGACATCCCGTGCACTGCTGTCTAGGCCTCTGTTAGTACTACAGTTGAGACCCAAAACACAAAGGAAGCCACTTTCCCAAGAATTGAGAAACACAGGTGTGAGGGAGCAGACGCTTAATCTTACAGATTTTCAATATCCACCGAGCCAAGTCCTTCTGGCAGCTGCTGGTAATGTTTTAATGCTTCGGTCACTATGGGAGAGCCTGGTGCCTCTGTGCCCATGCCTCCCCTGTACTACGGATGACTCCCGGTTATCAATGGGATATAACACTTTCACCCACGAGCTACTTCACAATAGTCAGTCAAAATGGTTTATTGACTAACTGCTAGGGAAGGAGTGATGAGTTCTGAAATACGCAGGGGTCTCAGCTGTCCTTGGGGGGTCCATGTGTGCACTTATTCAAATGCCTTGCTTCCTCTGACTGTAGGAAAATTCAGGATACCTTCTTCTCTGTAGCAAAGTCAGTGCTTTGGTAATATTCCACAACACTCTAAATAGACTTTTCATTTTAGTTATTCAACAACAAATGCAAAGTCTCTCTCTATATATACACATATATACACACAGGGTAGGGCAAAATTAGGTTTACAATTGTGAATGCGTGAAACAGAGTTTATTCTGGTATTATTTATTATCTGTTGCATTATTTTCCATATGAACAACTATAAACCTACTTTCCTCCACTCTGTATGTGTGTGTATATGCACATATACATACATGTATATATGTACATGTGGATGTGTGTGTGTCATTTTTGTCTTATGTTTAGAATATACAATAAACAAAAATTATATGTATTAAAATATAAGATATATACATTGTAATATCTATCTATATCTGTGTAATGTGGACTAAATATTTGATAAGTAATTTAGTAATAAAAGTTACAAGATGTACTTTGGTTAAATATTGTAGAAGGAGGAATACTAATGCAGGCTTGTCTGAAAATTAACTCCATTTTGATCAATTTTAAGTTATTAATTATTTAAGGTTATTTGTACATCTGTTAAAATAGTCTCTGCACAATCCCAGGTACCTTGGTAAAAAATTTTAAAAATGTTTAAAAGCCTCAGGATACAAAATTAATATTCAAAAATCAGTTGCATTTTATATACCAATAATGAACTATCAGAAAGGAAAACTAAGGAAAAATCCCATTTACAAGTGAATCAAAAATAACACCTAATGATAAATTTAACACAGGAGGTAAAAGACATGTATTCAGAATATTATGAGACACTGCAGAAAAAACTTGAAGAAGAAAGAAAGAAATGGAAATGTACACTCTGCTCATGGATACAGAGAATTAACATCATTAAAACAGCTATACTACCCAAAGAAATCTATAGATTCAAAGCAATTCCTATCTAAATATCAGTGGTGTATTTCACAGATTTAGAACAAATAATCCAAAAATTTGTATAGAAACACAAAATACCCTGAATAGCAACAGAAATCTTGAAAAATAAGCGCAAAGGGGAAGGTATCATATTACCTAATGTCAAACTATACCACAAACCTACAGTACTAAAAGCAGCAGAGTAATGCCATAGAAACAGACATAGAGATCAATGGGAGTAAACAGAGAGCCCCAAAATAAACCAGTGCCTATGGGGTCAATTAGTCTCTGACAAAGGGAATAAGAACATACAATGGGACAAACTCAGTCTATTTAATAAATGGTAAAATAGGACAAATACAAGGACAGAAAATAGGACAGATACAAGCAAAATATGGAAGTAGACCACCTCCTTATGCCATACACAAGAATAAACTCAAAATGAATTGAAGAGTTAAATGTAAGACCTGGAACTGTAAAACTCCTAGAATAAAACATAGGTAGTAAATTCTCAGCAATATTTTTTCTGACACATTTTCTGGAATAAGGGAAACAAATAAAAATAAACAAAAGAGACAATATCAAACTAAAAATTGTGGTTTTTTGCACAGCAAGGGAAACAATAAAACCAATGAAAAGACAGCCTACTGAATGGAAGAAGATGTTCGCCAGTGATACTAGCACATCTGATAAGGGATTAATATCTAAATTTTTTTAAAACTCAGACAACTCAACCCCAGAAAAACAAACAACCCAATTAAAAAGTGGGCAGAAGACCTGAGTAGACACTTCTCTAAAGAGGACATATACAGATGAGCAACAGATGTACGAAAAGATGCTCAACATCACTAATCATCAGAGAAGTGAAAATCAAAACCAGCATGAGACACCATCTCACACCAGTCAGAATGGCCACCATCAATAAATCAACAAACAGCAAGTGCTGGTCAGGATGCGGAGAAAAGGGAACCTAGTGCACTGTTGGTAGGAATGCAGACTGGCACAGCCACTGTGGAAAACAGCTGGAAGTTCCTCAGAAAATTAAAGATGGAACTTCTTTATGACCCAGTAATTCTACATCTGAGAATATGTCAAAAACACCCCAAACCTAAAATACTAATTCTAAAGATTACACCCATCCCCATGTTCACTGAAGCATTTTTTACAATAGCCACGCTATGGGAGCCCACCCATAGACGAATGGATAAAAAAGCTGTGGTACATGTACACAGTGGAATACTACTCACTCATAAAAGGAATGAAATCTTACCTTTTGCTCTATCCTGGTTGCCCCCACAGGGTGTTATTCTAAGACACATATCATATGATTTCCCTTGTATGTAGAATCCAAACAACAAAACAAACAAAGCAGAGACAGAGTCAGAGACACAGACAACAGACTGATGGCGGACAGAGGGGAGGGGTATTGGCAGCGGGGTAAGAAAGGTGAAGGGATTAGAAGCTATGAATCGGTAGCTACAGAACAGTCACAGAGATGTAAAGGACAGCATAGGAAATAGGGGCGATAACATCGTCATAACTATGTATGGGGCCGGGTGGGTACTTGAAATGTTGGGTGGACACTCTGTAAAGTATATGATTGTCTGACCTGTACATCTGAAACGAATACAAAATTATATTGAATGTAAACTGTAATTGAAAAAGTAATTTAAATACTTAAAAACCTCATTGTTATTATGACAGAAATACTACTTAACTATAATCATGGGATGGATGTTAACATTTAAAGTGAGTAGCTGGCATGGAGGCCTGTTTGCCCAACTTAACTCACCTAACACGTATGACCTAAAATACATAGGCACTGACAAGGGACCCATGGACCTTTGTCCCAACACTCCACTGACCTGAAGTTTAGGGGCACAGAGCCCAGAGGTGTGAGAAACACACACCGTGGGCTCAGATATCAGCCAGTCTTTCTCCATTGGTAGGTGCTGAGGACCCAGCTCAGAAGCTACAGTCCAGGCAGCCAAGAAACACAGGGCTGCTCGGCCAAGAAACACAGGGCTGCACGTGTCTCTCTTCCCAGTCTGTCATTTCCTTCTCTGATGCAATATTATAGCTAAAGGCAGTTTTCTGTAGACTCCTATTTCTACCAGTCACCCGTCTGGCCTGCAGCACAAAAGAAAGGTGACAGATTCTCAGAGTTCACCACCAGAAAATCAATGGGTTGCACATTACCTGGCCTGTTTCTCAATGAGGTAAAAGGGAACAGCCTGTGAGTTGGTTCATTTATGGGGACCTGGAACTGGGTCCGTGTTAATTTGTTTCTCTTCACACTTGTCACACACCCTCATCTTGCCTCCAGTCTCTAATGTCTCGAATATTCTTTTATGTACACCTGGGATTCTAATCCCAACTGAAAAGAGCCATAAGGGCCTTCTAGAGAAGTTATTCTTTCAAAGAAAAATCTCAGTGTCCTTTATGATAAAAGAATGAATTTAAATCTCTGCTCAGAAAAACCATCACTGTCTCTGCAGTGCATCCTGAATGTGGTCACACCTCTTCAGAGTCCGTTCAGGACAGCATCCCTCAGACCACATGCAGCCTCATCTCATGTACGTTCCCACGTCCCCAGGACTCATAGCAGCAAAGGACGCTTATCATCACTAACATGGAATCTGTTCCTCCTGACCTATACTCTTCTCTTCTTTGCACCTGCCACATTTGCACTTAGTTCAAACCAATCGCAAATGCTGCCCCTGTTAAGAAGCCTTCCCTCAGCCTCCTACCTAGATGTGCCTCCCCCGGCCCTTGGTCCCCTCTCATAGCTCATATCCTAACTACATGGTATTATAGCTACTTATGAACTATTGTCTCTCCTATCCTCCTTCTAATCCAGCAAGATCTCTGGAGTCCCGGCTTCCATCTTCTCTGAATTCCCAACAGAGCCTGGCTGATATGAGTCTCCATAGTAACAATAGTTACAGTTTACTGCGCCCTCTTAATGTGTGGGCACAATAATAAAAATGGGTAGGCACAAGCTCAGTCTCATATGACCTTTGTGATGACTCTGTATAACTGTTGTCCCCACTAGAAGATACACAGACAACCTCAGAGAAGCCCCATTTTGTTCCCCAGGGAGGCCAAGAATGATCAGCTTAGGGCCTTGCACTGGCTCTTCCCTCTGCCTGGGACATTCTTCCCCAGATATACACAAGGCTCTCTCCCTCCTTAACTATTCTCACTCATTCTATTACTTGTTTCATCCTTAGACACTAAAATTACCCAGACCCTTTGGGACTCACACCTACTTTCATGACTGGACTTTTCGTACTGGGTCCCACCTTTCCCGGCTGGTTAGCCCACTGCCCAGCTCTCTCCCTACCACCCCCTCCCGCCTGCCCCTGGGACTGCTCCTCGTTGCCCTGGAATTTCGTTCTAGCCCTGTCCATTGCTTCCTGGGCATCATGTTTCTTTTATTTTATGTCCTTATTTAGCTGAATACATCCCCAAGCGCTGTAACTTTGCAGGAAAGAGTGCACAGGAGGTAGATTTTTATGAGTATTTGGAAGTTTGAAAATATGTGGTCCTCCCTTTATGATGATGGATAATTTGGCTACAGATAGATTTTAGGGTGAACAATATTTCACCCCAGAACTCTGAGAGCATCACTGGGTCGTTTTTTATCATCCAATATCACAACTGCAGGTCAGGTGGCATCTGCTCTCTCTCTCCCCGGGGGCATTAGGTTCTTTCTATGTTGGCACTTTAAAATTTCATGACGTATAATACGAATTACTGTGGACGCCAAGCATAGGGTATTTCCTATGAAGGCGCAGGTCTCCCAGCTCTGAGGAATTTTTCTGTATTACTTCACCGATGACTTTCTTCTCTCCAATCTCTTTCCTAGACTCTAGTAATAGTTAGATGCACTGGATGTGTCCTTCAGGGCTCTTACTGCATTGTTTTGAGGTTTTCTGTCTCCACCCGCCCCCTTGCTTTGTTCTCCTTTCCCAGTAATTTCCTTGACTATTATCCAGTCATCCTATCAAATCTTTATTTTGGGTAGTTATAATTTTGTGGCCTAGAAACAAAGAAGCTTTTCTTGTTCTTTGATCCTTTCGTATATCATATAGTTTTTATTTAATACACATAAGATCTTAAATCTTTTTAGAACTTAACCTGAAGTTATTGCTTGTTTCATCTCTTTTCTCCTGTAAATTATCTGTTTCTGCTGAGAGACAGTTCACTCTCTTTTTTTATGCTTCTAATTCTCCCCAGTTCCTCAGTAATCCTTGTTAATTTATCACCTTGAGAAAGAAAATCCCAGCAGCAATTTCTTCTACTACCATCTACACAGAAGTGTTTCCCACCATGTGTCCCTGAGGAAGAGGGGAGAGTGAAGCATCCAGGGGAGGGTGGATGGGGCATCCAGGCTGGTACTTTCCTTCAGGGAGACAAGCCCAGAGGCTGAGCCCCTGCCAGCTCCCTGCCCCACAGGCCTGTGTGAACTAAACTGTGTCTAGGCCATAGGCAGTCATAACCCAAACCCAATTTCTCAGCTGGTTCAGTTTCTTCAGCTCATATTCTTGACCTTGGAGTAGGCACTGGCTATGTGGTAACATGGTGGTAGGAGAGGGGATGTGAGTGGGAGGAGGCAGCCAACTTAGAAATGCCTCAAGCCCTGACTTTCAATGGATCCCTTCATCATTAGGCCTCTCTCTCCCCAGCTCCTCAGTTCAACTCTGACCCTTGAGCCTGCCCAAGAATTCACTGAAGACCTCCGCAGTGCTGGCAGAGCAGATTCCTGGGAGAAACTTCTGCATTTCAGTTGCTTATCGTTCCTATCTACTTTACTTTCTAGAAAATTCCTAAAAAGGCTTACTTGTTGGTGACACCCACCCATTGGCCTCTAGCCTCTGTGTCCTGCTCTCTTTTGTGACGCCATTTGCTGTTGTAGTTCTGTATGTGATTTTTCAAGGGGTCTGAGACATAGGGGCAGCAAATGAGTGGTCAGAGTATGCCATCTTTAAACTCTTGCTCAGAATAGAGTTTCATATTTTAAATGTACATTTCCTAGTTAAGCATGATCAAAATCATGTAAGTATCAATAACATTACAAAAGCTTTGACAGAATTCTACATAAAGATGCCACTTTCCTACTAAAACAAAACAAAAACCTGTTCATTCCATTTTAATTAGCAAGGTTGCCATGTCGTAGGTAGGAAAGGGACTAATTTTTGTGAATCACCGAAAAAAGAAAGACATTAGGAAGGCCTTCGGGGCCACCTAGCATCCTAGATACTGAGTTTCAGAACCAGCCACCAGCTTACAGTAATGGGATGTTGAAACAGCCTCTCACTGAGACAATGTGACCCAGACACAACTGGAGAGAAATCAGATACCAATATAAGCGTGATGAGATACTGCATACAGCGATGTTACAAAGGAACGCCCGATGGCCATTTCTGGGACTTCTGGGTCTCTAAGCAGATGGAGGCTGTCATACAGGGGTCAGAAAATGGACAGGAGGTATGCTGATGAGATTTTGGCATCCACCCTCTCAGAGGCAAAGCCTGGAGACCAGGGGTGTCCATGGGGCCACTCGGATGAGGGTTTTCTCTATGAAATGGGGTCCCAGAATCCCAGGGGGTATATGGCTAAAAGAATAGTCACTTAAAAAAAAATCTTCACCTGAGGGTATGTTTTAATGATTTTAGAGAGAGAGGGAGGGAGAAAGAGAGAGAGGAAAGCATCGATCAGTTGCCTCCCATACACACCCCAACCAGAGAACTGAACCCCAAACCTGGTGTGAACCTGACTGGGGATCAAACCTGCAACCTTTAGGTGTATGGGCCAATGCTCCAACCAACGTGCCAGCCGGCCAGGGCAGAACAGTCACGTTGATGGTGAAAGCAGGACATGGTCAGCGTGTGGGAATCAACTTGCAAGCTTGCTGATCTAGAAATTGGCCTGGACTGGAACCAGAGAGAGAGCTCATCCGAGGAGGGCGCTGGGGCTGAGGGGCCCACCCAGAGTGGAATGCAATAGAGCTTCTGTGATCGAGGGAGGAGGGTCTAGCTTCAAAAAACCCGGGGAATTCAGTGGAGAGTGAACTTTAACAATGTTTGAAATTGAAGTGTTGGTTGATTTCACAGGCTGATCATATTCTAATTAGTAAACCTAAACTAGGAATTATTTTCTTTTTTTTTTTTACTTATGGGTGAACAGGAGGTTCACAAGAACTGATCAAGTATTTTTGCTCTGCAGGCAAAGCTCACCTTCAGGAAATGCAGTTTAAAGAAGCAGGCGGTCAGGTATCCTGTTGCATTTTGACTATATCTCAAGTGTGGGGTATTAACCAAACCAGCTCATTATCTGAGGAGGCTTCATGTTTCCTTTGAGAACCTGACAGCAGGGATCAGAAAGCTTTTATCTAGGATTAGGCTCTTTTTTCCCCCTTTCTTATAGCAGGTGTACCTGGAAGCATTAGCAGGTCAGGGAATGGATTGGAAATCTCCAAATATGTGAAATGTGAGGTTTATAGTATGCAGTCCACTCAAAATACTGGGTTTTACGTCCATCTGGCAGGGGGACAAGGTGGACACGCCTTGACTAAATTCTTCTCCACGTTAGACATTTTTTTTTTTTTTGCTGCAATTGTTGGTTAAGGATCTACATTTAATCCACCTCACTTTTGCTTAAAATATGCTTGTGATGTTTGACTTAACTTGAATACATATTTACAACTCAGATTTCTATTATTTAATGGGATTAATTCTGCTCAAAAACAGAAAATGGATCATCTTATTTTCCTTACAAAAATGAACAATAATTCGTACTGTAAAGTCATTCAATAGAATGTTCACAAGTTTTTGAGACATTCTTGCTTTCTTTAAAATCTCCACTCATTTACAAAAGTTGAAAACTTATGTTTCCTTTTTATATTCTTGGCGTTTTTCTTCAATAACATAAAATATGCTACCTGTACCCACATATTGTATATATTTAAGAGTTCAGAGAAACTGAACACAAAGTTGTCTGCATTCAAATCACATCTCTTTCATTCTGGCCATGTGACTTTGGGCAACAAAATTACCACTGACAAGCTTCAATTTCTGAATCTATAGCATGGTTGTGAAAATTGTACCTAACACACTACGTTGCTGGAGAGGAAGAGATATAGTTTGCCAAGTGTCAGGCAGAATGCCTGGCATTTGCAAATGCTTTATACCACAGTATGTTATTTTTAAACCTAATCTTATTCATCATGAATAAAATGAACACATTTAACTTTTAAATTATAAAAAATAAAATTAAGCAACCTATCTTTCAGGAGAAAAATGTCAAAACTACTTAGATCATTTATTTAGCCTTCTTCCTGTACTACTTACGAGTGATCATTTTTGAATTGTCTCATTTCAAAATAAGTGGGTGAAAGTTTTAATAACTAGGTCTGGGAGAAGGCAAGGACTTTTCCAGTGGCTTCCTAGGTGTTTCTCTGCCTACTCTTTTTATTGACAGTCCCTTCTCCACACAGCCCCCCAGAATCAAGTTTCTAGCATGCCGACATGACCAGGTGAGCCTTCGGCTGGAATGATGAAAGCACAAGCTCTTTGTCACCCACCTCCTCCCTCATCTCCACCCCCACCCCATCACTCATTTCTGCCTCAAGAAAGCCTGATATGCTGGTCATCTGTACCCCTGCCCACACCCCATCTCACCACACCCCCGCTCTCCTCTTTGACTTAGTTCCAGCTCCCATTTCTTACTAGTTCCATCTGTACTGCTTAGCTCTGCTGGAGCGCCTGCAGCTAGGAAGCATTCACAGCACACAGCTGATCCCCACGGTTACATGCCCCTTGGGTAGCTCCCATAGTACCAACTTGTCTCACCCGGGCACCGGGCTGTACGTTGTTCATGCTCCTATCTGTCCCCAGTGAGGTCTTTTGAGGGCAAGGATCACCCCTCACTCCTCTTTGTATGCCCAACACAGGAACTGACATGGTTTGGGACTCAAAGGACATATTTTGTGTCTAAAGTCAAAACAAATGACTTCCTCACACATCCAAGTTGGTGTGATAGGTATTATTTAGGAATATGAGTGAACTTTTACTGAGCCAGCCAATGTACTAGTATTTTATATACATTTCCTTATTTATATCTGAAATTATGAGAGTAGATAAGTGTTATTGTGAAAACCTACATGAGGAAACCACTTCAAGCGGACAAGTCAGGGACCTCCAACAAGGAGAGCCGGGGTTCCACTCGGGCACCGGGCTCCAGTGAGCGGAGACACAATTAAAAAAAGAAAGATAATATTCTAAGAAATCTTTGGACTCTGATGACTTAGCATCTAAGAAATCATACCGTTCTAGGTATCACTCGAGGTGTGGGTTTTCCCAGAGAGGTGGGACACTCGGATCTCTGGCCACCTTTAGACTTGCTCCTCACCAAGTGCCTGCTCAGCTGATGACCTGATGGCCTCATACAGGACTTTTAAAAGTTTGGAAATACTTGTAGCTACACAACAACCACTTCTTGAAAATGTGCATGTTCACGGTCTGTAGCTTTTCTCTCATTCTCTCTTGGATCCTCCCTTCCAGCAAGGTTTTACCACTACCCTCCGCTGAAACTGTTTCGATGCCGCCAGTGACTGCTCTGCACGAAAGCAATGCCATCAAACAGTCTTCCTTTGTTTTGACTTTTTAATCGCTCTGGACACCGTTCATCGATCTACCTTAA
Organism: Sturnira hondurensis; assembly: GCF_014824575.4. NCBI lineage: Eukaryota > Metazoa > Chordata > Mammalia > Chiroptera > Phyllostomidae > Sturnira > Sturnira hondurensis. The sequence goes on from NW_028087015.1 coordinate 15,916,883, forward strand.
CGTAAGCTGTCCTCTCGGCTTCTCAGAAATGACACTGACCTATGCTTCTGGCTTATCTGTTTTTCGGGCTGGTGCCTTCTCAACTCCCAGACGTCCACATTTGTAGGAAGCAGCAGAGCTCGCCAGGAGAGGATCTCTTAATACTTACTTCCTAGGTAATTTCTCCTAGACTCGTGCCCTTGCATACCTTCTACCTGGTGATGACTTCCTAGTTTTTATCTCCAGCCTGAGGTTCTACCCTGAACTGACTTACATATCTAGCTGTGCATTTCACATATACACTTTGATGTGACAGATATCACATGTCCAAAACCAAGATCTTAGTATTAATCATTGTCCCCAAACGCAACCAGATCCCTTTCCAGCACACCCCATATCATCCGTCAGTGATGACTCCATTCTTCTGGCTGTGGGTCGGTGACATCCTTGAGTTCTCTTTGTTTTATCATTATCGCCTAGTCTATGACAAAATCCAGTCAGCTCTACCATATATACACATCCAGAATTATACTACTTTTCATAATGTACCAGGCCACCATCCTGGCCCATGCCAGAAATCATCTCTAGCTTAGATTACCGCAATAACCTTCCAACCCATGTCAGTTATGTTTTCGCCCTTGACCCCCGACAGTGTTTCTCCACACAGCACCCAGGCCAAGGCTGTTAGAAGTTAAGTCAGATTGCATCACTCCTGTGCTGAAATCTTCAATGGCTCCCACAGATTTGGCACAGCCAGTGTCCCCAAGTCCTCATCAAGACTTACAGGACCCTCCCTCACTGGTCACTTCACTGACCTCATGTCATTTCTTTTTCCTCTTTCTCTCTCTCTGATTCACCCACAATGGCGTCCTTGCAGTTCTGTGAACATATCAAATACATCCTTACTTCCCAGCCTTGCACTTGGGGTTCCTTCTTTTCAGAACACCTTTCCCTAGATGTCCACGCGGCCAGCTTCCTGATTCCCTGACTCCAAAGTGACCTGTCAGTTAGAGTTTTCCCTGGCCACTCTATCAAAAGTGTTTACCCTGATGATTTTCTGTCTTCTCCATTTGAAACAAGGCCAGAGATACTGGTTGATGTGGATTGTTCCTGTATCCCTAAGTTTTAAATCAGTGCCAGTGAATCAGAGGTGCTTAATCAGCAACTAAAATGAACTAATTCATTTAAAAGTGAAAGTCACTACCTGTCCCCTATTGACACGCCCTAGTTGTCAGTGACAAATCTCCAAAACCACAACCTTGAAAATCCAAAAGCTGTTTTTCAGTCCTGACTTAATCTGTATTTTCAATTAGTAAACCAGATGGCTCCAAAGTTGATGGCTCCTGGAATGGTAACAGGCACCCAGATCTAGGTGGAAAGGCCAGGAGCCCCAATATTTTTGACCTCCCACAGACACTAGCGTCTGTGCCCGCACCCTTCCTGGGCCACAGTTTTTTCATTTCTGAATGGGGCATACGAAGCATTTATATGGAGTTATAACATAAAGGGTGGGGGGACAAGTAGATTTGCAGTTGCTCATATGGGAAATAATACAATCATTAATAATAATACAAGAATAAACTGTTTCACGTCCTCACAACTGCAAACACACCTTTGCCCTACCCTGGATTTTAGACTCAAAAGCTTCCAGCAGCAATCTGCGTGAAAAGAATCTTAAATGAATATTTAAAAGCATGAATTTTAAACTAATTCAAATATTAAAAGTGTTCATTGTCACTCTAAAATTAAAAATTTTATTCAATGGCAAGTTGATTTTTTTCACCAGGTGGCAAAAAAAACCCCCGAAATATGGTCAGAGGATTTGAAGAACAGATGGAAACAGGGATCAAAGTGAAGGCAGAAGGGATTGCACTGACCAACTGTGGTTCTCTTTCTGGCCAAAGCCGTCCACACCCCCCTCCCCCAACACGCATACACACACACATCACATCAAACCCTCAGAAACACCCACTTCAGATACTAGAGTGCAACCAGTTTCCACAACATATCTACTTTCATGACCTCTTCCTAATAAATTCAGTGGTATAAGGAGCTGTGGGATTCTGTCTCAGCTCCACTGGCACACCCCAACCTCTCTCTCCCAGACTCACACTACCGATTTTCACTAAAATGAAGCAGTGGGACATGCACACGTTTAGCAGTGGAACAAAGAGCTGAAAGCTAAAATTCCTGGTTCTGTCCCCAGGTCTGTGTAGGTGACAAAATGACATTGGCAAGTCCCCTGGACTCTCTGGGTTCAGTTTCCTCTTTTCTGGAGTGGCTGGGAAAAGTGTCATGGTGCTCTACTCTCCCACAAGCTCCCCCAGTTCCCTATTCTTTGACATGATCTAGTAATTTATAAACTCATCAAACAAAGTTTCCATACATGTTTCCCCGCCCTCTCTTTCAACCAGAATGCCTCCCAGTCCCTTCCTTAAGATACTTTGGAACCAGGTTGGCATGGATAATGATCTGCCTCCAAAATTCTCCTAAAGAGAGAGAAGGAGTAAATGAGAGAGAACACCACGTTCATTTCAGTAAACACACCTAGCGTAACTTGGGGGCTACAGAGTTCCAGCCTGCACCCTGCTGTGTGGGGCCGGTTCCCTCCAGCAAATACTGCGCTGAATGAAAGACGCCCTTGAACCCCCCACCTCGAGTGTGCAGCAAGTTCCTTTTTTATCCTACTTGTCTTCACAGTCATCTGTTTATGTCAAGAAAGTAGACCTATGAGCATGGCATCTGCTACTAGAGTGTCACAATTATCTAATACTTTCATAAGAAGACAAACGTTGCCAATAAATCCCGGATAGTTTTCAGGTGTTTTAGGAGACAGCACATTAGTCTTTCAATCATTGTGTCATGTTTAGTGAACATACAGCACCACCAACAGAGTCACCAGCAGACTTCTTCCCCCAGTCCCAGCCCAGCCCAGTCCCTCTGTAATAAGCAGGTAACAGATCCAAGGGACTTCATTCTTGTTACTTTCCCCTCATTGTTCGAATCTAGGTAAAGTCAGTGACAGGTGTGAGGAGTCCTTTACTTTGCTCATTAACTAAATTTAGAGAAGACACAATAAATTCCAGCCATAACAAAGTAGTAAAATTTCAAGGCAATTCATTATTGGTTACTTTTTCCACTACTATTGAAAGCTACATAAATTGAATGTCTGCTTTGGGGAAAATCCATTACTTTCTTCTACAACTGAGTGTGGTTAACTATAGGTAATCACAACTATAGTGAGTTTTACTTGCTTTGGTCTTTTTTTCTGGACACAATCAACAGGTCTATGTGATTCTTTATTAAATTTGATTTAATTTTACTAATGTCAGTCTTCTGATGGGGGAGGAATTAGAGTTTGAGGGACTGCATTACTTTTAAGAAAGAAGTGTTACATTTTAGTTTGGACACTAACATAGCCTAGGGACAGCCTGGCTCTCTCCATGTCCTGCACATGCTGGCCCCTGGCCCCCAGACAAGCCCAGCCTGAGTTTTGCTCAAGCCCAGCTGTTGCCTCCGTCCTGCAACCAGCCCCCCACAATGTGCCCAGGTGCCCCCCGAGGTGGCGCCAAGAAAGCTGGGCAGCGAGCCGTTTACCTGCCAGGCTGCCCGGCCTCTGGAGGGTGGCGGTTGCATACAACTCCTGCGAGTGCTTGCTGTACTGCTCGGACGCGTGGACCAGGCGCTTGGTGGGCGACAGGGTGGCGTAAGTGCCGATGGTGGAGCTCAGCTGGTGGATGGGCGAGGAGGAGATGGTGGACTGCACGGTGGGGGGCGAGGTCACGCGGATCGGGGACAGGCCGGCCGAGGACACAACGATGTTGATGGGCGAGCTGGTGCTGTAGGACTTGGCCAGGCGGCTGGGAGATTGCTTGGGCGAGGAGCCGCGCGGCGCGGCGTAGGCGGCGCCCTCGGGGGCCGAGCCTCCGCGCTGCAGCTTGGTGGGCGAGCCGCCCTGCGAGGCGGCCAGCGGGGAGCCCCCGCGCGGCGGCGCGGGCAGCGTGGAGCTTGAGTAGTAGAGCGCCGCGGCAGCGGCGGCGGCAGCGGCGGGCGGTGCGTCCGGCAGGTGGAAGGCGCTGCCCAGGCTGGGCGCGAACGGCTCCCGCGGCGGCGGTGGCGGCGGCGGCGCTGGCTCGGGCCCTGGCAGGTGCCCCGCGCGGCTTGTGGTGCCCTGTGCGCGGGAGAGCAGAGAACACGCGCGTTTAGCCGGGGAAGCACAGCGCCCCGCCCGCCCAGCTCGGCCCCCGCCCGGCGAGGGAGGGAAACTGGGCGCTCCGCCGCCTGAGCGCGCAACGGCGCGTAGGATCCAGACGGAGATGCCCCTCCAGCTTCTCAGGCAGGTGTTTCTCGGGGAATAAAAAAACCAACTAGCAGAGGCCGCCTGACAGTGGGATGGGCATCACGTCTGGAAAATGGGACAGTATTCTGCTTACATAGCTAAGATGTTTCTGGAATAGCAGAGGCATCCCATTAGTCGCAGAAAGATTTTAAAAGGCCACCTGGCAGGGCCACCTCGATCTACCTGATAGCAATCCCGATCTGCTGGTTTTAATAAGTAATCCAGATATTAAATCTTTCCCCTCCGTCCCCACAGTCATGTCGCTGGATACAGTTTCTGCCTCCAAAATTGGCCAAGCTGCATGCTTTACTGAAGAATATCAAGAATTAACATACTTCCTAGAGTTTATTCCATGCTATTGTCCTGTTGATTCTGCTTTTTGGAGCAAAAAAAGTGAAAAGGAGGGGAAAATACCGCCTTGGAATAAATATATGTGGTCTTTCAGTGTTACTCTTTTAAAAAGAATTTCTAGAGGGAATCAGAGCAGTTGTAAGTGAAAAGACTGAGAAAGCCTTCCTCTTCTAGATTTTAATGCTGGGCTCCAAATCTTCCAGCATCTCTTTCTTTAGCTGGCTTTTAAGAGCCCCCTGCAGCTGTGTCTCCCAATTGAAAGCCAGTTGCCTCTCATTTATTTACAAGAACACAGAAGACAACAAGGGCTGGGGCGGAGGCAGTTGGAGGGGAAGCACTGTCCTTGAATCTTATCCAGAGACAAATTTGCATTCCAGTGAAAACACTACATTGTCAACCACTTCTGGGAAGGAGATCTGGGATCTCCCAGGCTTTCCCAGAGGAGCAGAAAGATTTTTGAGAGCAGGCTGGCATGAAAAGGGGTAGGACTGGACTCAGAAACAGAGAAGCAGGGAAGGAAGGTTTGGAGATTAGGGATGGGAATTGGGTGGGGAGGAGGAAGCTGATGAGATGAAGGGAAGGGGGAGAGAGACTGAACAGATGCTATCCATTAAAAGTTTCAATTATGCTTCTCCACCCATTTTAGAATGGCAATTGGCAAATAACAGACTGGGCACTTTCATCCGCACACCCACAGCATTCCAAATTTTATCTGGGATGTCAGGTTCATGTGAAAATCTGCGGGAGTTAATTGAGCAGCATCACAATCCTCTGCTCAGAGCAGCCTGGAAAGACAGGGGCTCAAACTGTTGAAAGACATTCTCCATGTGAGGGGTGTCTGTATATTTATTTATATGCAATGCGCCTATTTTATACATTTGCCTGCATGTGTGTAAGTATCTCTCCCTCTTCCCCTTTCTCTCTCTCCACCACCCCCGCCGAAGGTTCTCTCCTTGACCAAACTCTGGTCAGGCCCCTCTGAACTGTGTTGAACTAGGTCTTGATTTTTAGACTTCTGTGTTTATCTCTGCATTGTACAGTTTTAGCAAGACTCCTACTAAGTGCATTCAGCCAGATACCCCACCCTTCATGTCTAATTGCCCTCTGTATCTGACAGAGTTCCTCATCTGCCACCATGTCCCCCTCTCCCTGAGGTCTCATCACCAGGTCTGCCTTCAGCAAGAGTTCCGAGAGGTCACTGTACCGGGACCCCTTCCTCCTGATGTCCCCTGTTAGTAATGTTTTGCCCACTGGCTGCATCCTGGCCCTCAGCTATAAATTCCCACTTTTGGTTGTTGTATTTGGAATTGAACCCATTCTATACTGAGGTCTCTTTTCCTCCTATTGCAATAGTTTATTTCTGAATAAAATCTATATTGACCGGTTCACTGCTCAGTTCTAGTTCTCCTCTAACACCGAAGAGCAGTTATTTTGAGTTTAATATTAGGAGGGAAAGTAAATGTAAGCTCCATGATTTATTCACTGATGTGCCTCCAGAAACTAAAGCAAAACCTGATTCATAGCAGGGATGCCATGGATGTTTATAGAATGAATGAAAAGAATTGTTAATAAAGCTGGTCCCAAGGCTTTGGCAATGAGGGGGTGTGTGTGTGTGTGTGCGCGCGCGTGTGCGCGCGCGTGCACGCATGCTCAGAGAATGGTGGAGAAAATGTGCAGAACCGCTAAGCTTACCCTGAACTCCAGAGACATATCCCAGCAGCATCTAGAGTCCTGGGAGTGCTCAGATCCAATTTTGCTTTCCTCCTGATAGAAGTTCTGAGCATGAAATGTACAAACTGGGCTTCTCAAACTAGCTGCATGTTATAATCATCAGGGGAGCTTTTGAAAAAGTCTCAGTACCCATGTTGTACATTAGCCATTTAACTCAGAATCTCTGGAGGTGAGACTCAACCATCAGGCTTTTGGAAGCTCACCAGGTGATTCCAATGTGCGCATGAATGTGAGAACAAGTTATCCCTAGAGCAGTGGTTTTCCAAATGTGGTCGGTTGTTCCAGCAGGTAGCATTCAGACTAGCACCAGCATCATCCCACCTTTACTGAGTTACCAACTCTGAGGGAGGGGCCTGGGGGCATGTGTTTTAATAACTTCTCAGGGTTTATGGTGCTCTCCAAAATCTGCAAGCCACTGACCTAGAAGAGATTGAGACTCAGGGGCCTGGGGTGGGCCTGAGCACCCGCATTTCTAACAGTCTCTTGGGGAGGCAGATGCTGCTGGTGTGAGAGTCACTTGCTAAGGTGCAATAGTCACCTCCTTCCTTCACTTTCCTCTGCAGCTCTCCTGGGACCTGAGCAGCAACGTCAATCAGCACAGAACCCAGCTGGCACGAGACAGAAGAGCCTCGGACGGGAACTTCTGTAAAGTCTTCTCAGAGGAGCACAAGGAGGAAGAATCCCAGAGGGTATAAGGAGAGCCCCCTGCTCACAAGAGAACCAACACTTTTTCTTATGGTTTGCATACGCAATATTGATAACCCTAGAAGATGTTAATGATGCTATTACCAAGTAGTATAATTCCTAGTAAAATAAATGCTGAAGTACTTAAAATAAGTACTACAGTATACCAATATTATATACTATTTTAATATTTAAATTTAAATGTTAGAATGACAAGGATCCTAGGGAAACCTTGAATAAATTTTGCAAATGCTTTTAATTTGTTGGAACTTCAAGTCTCAGGAATGCTAACTCTGCTGAATTCTACTGTCTAATAAAGCTTGTTAAATGGCCCCAAATCTGCCGAAGTTTGAGAACTGCCACACTAGCATTCAAATATATTTCTAAATATTGTAACATCTTGGTGAAATCTGACCAATAATATTTTACATGAAAAAAGAAACACATGACCAATGAAATTTCATATACTCTTTCAGAATGATTGTCCATGGGGAAGCGGTTAAGATCTTCACTAACATAGTAGCCCGCAGACACAATGGCCTGTCGGGCACTTGAAATGGGCACTGGGTTTTAACATGCCCGGTTTGATCTCACCCAATTTGAATGAAGATGAATTTAAATAGGCAAACACGGCCAGTGGCCATCTGACTGGACAGAACAGTCGTATAAGGCCGTCTGCAATGTACAATAAATAATCCAGGGAAATCATACTCCGTTTGATGTCCAATGGGGCAATAAGTGTCTAAAAATGGTTCTTGGGCTAAATCGAGAAATATGTTTTTAGCATCAATTAGACAAACCAGTAGTCTTTGGGGGGCTTGTTTCATTCTTGTGTTTATGTTTTTTTCCCATTAAGTGATTTTGTTTAATGATTCTCTGCCATTTAGGGACACGAGAGGCTGCGCCTTAAGCCTCCTGCACTCTTCATAGGACGGCTTCTTACTGCCGTGGCCCATGGACCAAACACAATGTAAACTCACTTCAACACATAGAGTTTCATCCACTTTACTGTCATGGAAGCTCAATTCTACCTTCAAAGTGTGTTAATACTATCCAACTATAAGTCCAATTTTAAAGTTAGAATTGCAAAACTGCACTTAAAAAAAACAGACTGCCACACCCTTCTTCCCTGAGTATATTTGGAAATGTGTGTGTACAAACAATGACAATTGAAGTAATATTTTCATTGGTGATGGCACCTTTAAAAGGAAAATAGCCCTGGCTGGTGTAGCTCAGTGGATTGAGCGCGGGCCTGCGAACCAGAGGATCGTGGTTCGATTCCCAGTCAGGGCGAATGCCTGGGTTGTAGTCCAGTTCCCTGCAGGCCAACTCCCAGCAGGGGACACACAAAAGGCAACCATACATTGATGTTTCACTCCCCCTCTCCTTCCCCTCTAAAGATAAATAAATAAATAAAATCTTTTAAAAAAGGAAAATAAAAATATGAAAAATTATCAATCTATTTGGAGAAGATTGGGCCCTGATACTGCCCTGGATCTCAGAATGGGCTTTTGACGGGGACAGCTCCAGTCGGTGTTTTTGTTTCCAGCTCTCTCAGGGCTGCTTGTTTGTCAGGCCCCCCTCTCCAGAGTGGGGGGTCTGTCTGCGGAATGCTGACAAGCAGAACGCTATCAGGTGGGTGCTCGGACTGAAGAGCCCCTGACAGGCAGAGTTTTGTGCACATCAAATGTCATTCCTTCCTTGCTTTCCATTATGGGAAATTTGTCGAGACAAAAATGAAAAATGTTACTCCCAATTTCTACGGATGCCTTATGTAGATTATACCTCAAATTTAAAAAAATGTAGGAATTGTGTTTTAATGAGACATGAGCAATATGCATAACTCCACAAAACACTGACAAATTAAATATTTTGTCTGCATTATAGTTTACATATAAGTTTCAGATCAGATTTAGGATATACTACCATCGTGATTTTTATATTGTATGTTTGCATGTACGTACTAGGTACCCTGAGTCCTCCTGTGTAACTGTGGAATGCATTTATACCTATTTTATAAAAGTGTTTAAGGGCAGGTATATTTTCAAAGTGTAGTGGAAAAAACACTGAAATGGAACTTCAGGCCATATTTACATCATTACTATTAACTAACAGTTCTCAACTTCCATGCATTAATTCACTCATTAAGTCAATAAACCATTCATAAGAGCCCACTATATTCCGTGTACAAATAAGGAGATGTCTGTGAAGGACTCCCTGTAATCCTCTTACATGAAGTGTTTCGCCTCGACAGTACTTTGGCGATCTGTCACTGTTGTATTTTTGTACAGAAAACTATCTGGCTCACACAAATGACATTGATTTCCTAAGAGTTTGGGCCCCTGAAATGTTGGCACTCTTGGACCAGAATGTGGCATCAGCTTCTACACAGAGCTGAGCTGTTTCCAGATCCCTTCATGTTGTATCTTCTGTAAAGGGGGTAGATATGGCATGGGGTGATTGAAACTATTCTCTGAGCTTGAAATCTTACGTAATCTTCATTCTTTGAGGATTTGGCAGTGCAGAACACAAACAAAGAAACAAACAAAAACCCCACTGTCTGCAGCCAGTTAACAAGAGCCTTGACAGGCTGGCCTCTGAGGAACCTTGACTTCCAATCATGTGTACACTGTGTCACTGGACAGACCTGCATTTTAGAAAGCAGGTCCATGATTTACCATCAATCCTTGTGAAGATGCATTTAGACCTGCCAACATTCCTGAAATGGTCAGCCAGGTCCCTAACTATGGGTCAGAAGGATATTTGCCCAGAGTGCTAGGCAGCCGGGCCCACAGTGTCAGGAATGGGGACCCGGAGTCCCTGTGGCTTTCCTGAGGGGAGCTTAATGACTTGGGGTAAATAGTTTGTTCCCCATCAGCCATATTCATCGCTTGTCATTTTTTGGAATTACTAGAGATCGGCCAATCTAGTACTTCCCAGTGTCTTCCCTTTGTAGACAGTTCTGGCTGTGGTGCCTGAAGTCACTGCTGGGAGCAGTGGTTCTGGGAAAATAGCATCCCAAGAGGGGAAGCTGGTGAGCACGTTTCAGAGACAGGCCGAACCACCGGGCCAGGGCCACAGAAGAGCCACAACATGCCAACAAGCATTGGATTTGGTGAGGAAGGAATGGGGCTGGGTACTTGAGGGGATGCAAAGGCAGAGAGATAAATGCTGACGGGGCAGCGGGACAGTCAGAACAAGCACTGAAGGCTATTCTTTCCATGAGTGAAAAGGCCTGAGTACCTTTTAAATACTAAGACATAATAGCATATGGCTTTAAGACACCCTCTTTGGAGAAATCCACTTCTAAGCCAGAACAAGTTGGTAATGTGACTTAGTAATATCACCTACACATGGTGATTAAAATGTCTGAGAGTTTGTTGAGCTTCCTTAGGCTAAGATGCATTAGGCTTGCCCATGACTATGGACAAAGACATTCACTCTCACAACCTGGAAATGAGAAATCACCAACTCCACAATGCTGACTATCTCACTTAGGCATTATATGAAATGTCTGCTATTATGATACAATTAAAAAGTGAGTCTATATCCTCACATAAGTTTTGTGCCCTTGAACTTGCTCCCTGGGATGAGAAAAATGTGCTTGAACACTACTGTTATTGCTCCGCAAATGTTACTTCTTTTTGAAATTGCCCTCAGAAGAAATGTCACTCTTTAAAATAACTGCTGGTACTGTGAGAAATGTTTGATTTTGGAAATAGCCAAGGAAAATCATCAAGGGCCTCGTCCAGCAATGCCCTTGAGGAGGGCTAGTTTTGGTAAAAACTAATATGAGACAAAGTAAAATGGCAGCTTCCGCACACAGTTCACACGCTGTCCCTGGAGTCATCGCTGCTGGGATGAGGAAAGAAAGGCTGGGCTTACCTGGTGGTGACATTGTACTGACATTGAACTGACCTTGAAAGTGCCCAGAGCCACGTAAACTTACGTGACTGAAAAACCAAGGCACCTGGAAGGAATTCCTTCCTCTTCTGGGAACATGCAACTCAAAAGATCAAGAGAGCTATAATCTTAGAGGTGATAATGGAGACCACCCTCAACACTTTCTCTTCCTGTGACGGTCCCAACATCGTGAAAGAGGTGGGGAGCAAGTGTGAGAGAGACCTTGCAGACCATACTGTCCCTGTCACTGCACTAAACGAAGGGGGTAGCAGATCCATTTTCCCAGGGCCAACAAGTCATCCTGGGTACTGGCTTTTCCATCCCTCTGACCTATCTTTAATAAAAGTATAATTAGAATTCTTATGAATAAATATTCTGAAAAGCAGTACAGATGGCCATTAATAGGGTCTTCCAGTGAAAAGAACATTTAGAAGAAAAAATAAAATGATGCCATAAGTGTCTTAAATAAATTTATCTCTAAGAATATATGAGGAGGGATTTCTTGATGGCAACACTTTCTTAAAAAAACATGAGCTTTGGCAAAACCACATTACATAAAACTTTTATTTCAGCAAGATGCTCATTTAGTATGACTTCAGTAACTCAAATATTTGCTCAGAACAGGGAATATTAGAGTAAAATACACACAGAACCCTCCCTGCCATGAAAAATGGTTCAATTATTAAAGCCAGATTAAATATGTTTATACCGGAAAGAGAAAAATGGAGAGGGAAGAGTTTAAAGCGGAACAATAAGGAAGGATTTCCAATAGGTAGTCATCTGAGCACTCTGTTAAAAACAAATAAACTGCCGATTTCCCACAAATGTGCCAAGGAAAGTATATAAAGTGACATGATTTCTCCTGTAAATGCTGCAGAAGGTGCACATTGTACAGGAAACGGATATCTTCAATTTTGTGTTTTCCAAGTTCATCAGCACCATTTCTCTTTACAAGTCAACAACTTCTGTCATAATTAAGCAAACTGGAGAGATGTCACACTAGTTGTCTGTATAACCCTTATCATTCCACGACCAGTAAGTCAGTGTTTACTGGGGATTTGCTCCTCCTCTGTACTGCATGGGTCTGTGTCTCTCCACCCACAGACTTCTTCTTTCCCTGGACCCTCATATCTGCCTGATGTGAGAGTGCACCAATCAGCAATATTCCGAATGCAACAAACACATCAGCCTCTGGCAGAAGTGGACAGACAGCATACACACACACACATATATTATATACGATTATATATATATATACATATATATATATATATAATATGCTTTAGCATAAATGAGAACTTCTAAGACATAAAAGCCAGTGCAACTTAAAGTATGTAGATAGGCCAGATCAAAAAGAAACGACAGTTTTGCTCCTTGAAAAGCTCATTGCTTTTCTAGGGAGTCCGCTCTGGCTCAGTTTTATCTTACAGAACTCTCACACAATTCTTAGTTTCCTGCAGCACGCAGCCATTTCCCTAGGATTATGAATGCGCACATGCTTCGGTTCTGCTGGAGAACATGAAAGTCGTTTTAACATGTTTAGGTTTCTGTACTACTTTCTTATACCTTTCATATTTTGTTTCTTCAAATGACAAAATGCTTGGTGAGACACTTCGTNAAGACATAAAAGTCAGTGCAACTTAAAGTATGTAGATAGGCCAGATCAAAAAGAAATGACAGTTTTGCTCCTTGAAAAGCTCATTGCTTTTCTAGGGAGTCCGCTCTGGCTCAGTTTTATCTTACAGAACTCTCACACAATTCTTAGTTTCCTGCAGCACACAGCCATTTCCCTAGGATTATGAATGCGCACATGCTTCTGTTCTGCTGGAGAACATGAAAGTCATTTCAACATGTTTAGGTTTCTGTACTACTTTCTTATACCTTTCATATTTTGTTTCTTCAAATGACAAAATGCTTGGTGAGATACTTCGTGTTTGGATGTGGGGAGAAACCGGCATTTTTAGAGGGGTTCCTCTGTGCCAGAAGTTTTTTTACATTCCGCATTCCATATAATCCTTAGGAAATTGCATGTGAGTGGAAGCGCAGCAGACAGAGCTTGGAAGACAGCCAACTCGTTTGACGTCTCACCACCCACAGACTTTGGCAGTATGACTATAAAGCATAAAACTGGGGCTGGAGGAACCTGATGAACATTAGGTAAACCCTGGACCAGTTACTTGGGGAGTGGAGATTAATTTTGGAGGTGTCCACTCTTGCAGCTAGGCAATCTTGTGGGAAGAAACAGCCTTACATGCAACTCACTGTAGGGCATTATTATATGTGATGTGACAGAACAATGGATATGTCAACATATATGTCAGACCATGTGTTACATCTGCTTAATATTCTCTACTGGCTCCTCCTTTCAATCTGAGTAAAAGACAAAACCTATACAATGAATGACTGGGTCTCTCATCCCCTGGTGAAACCTGTACCCCATTCTAACAACCTTGACCCCCTTGCCGTTCCATCAACACTCCAGGCCGCCTCATCAGGAGCCATGCATTTGCTGTACCCCAGCAGCTGCACAGCTGCCTCCCTCTCCTCATTCCTGTCTTTGCCTAGATGTCACCTTCTCCACAGACCTCATATGCCACACCACACCCTGCACTCTGAATCCCACTTATCCTATTCTGCATTCATTTCCTCCTAGAAATCGCCACCTTCTAACAAACGGTGGAATGGACTCACGGTGTTGATTTTCTAAGTCCCTATCACTGATTCTAGAATAGTTCTTTCAGGACAGAGACCTATTTTCTGTACTACTCAACCCCAAGCAGATACATCAGCTCATGGCATACAGCAGGTACACAACACACATCCTGAATGCTTTAAAGGATAACCCAGAGATACACAAACGTAAATGAAAGAATAGTTCTGTTTTGATTGGGGCACCTCAAAATAGCCACACAAAGGCCAAGGGTGGCTTGCAGGAGGAAGGGAAAGATGGAGGGGCAACTCAGAGTGTTAGAGACTGGGACAGAGGGCCTGCAGGGCAGTTGATCAGAGCGCTGCTGGGAGAAAAAGGGGTAACAAGACATGGACTTATGTCGCTTCCCGGAACAGCCTTGGGGTCCTTGGGAAGAACCTTACACTCTCTCACCTCCAGCCCAGCCCCACAAACTCATCCTAGGGTCTCAGGAGAATGACTTGCAAGGGTTTGAGTTAGGAAATGCAAGACAACTAGTATTTTATGACCATTTTTATTCAGACCGGTAGGTACAATGGGCAATGTGGGCTATGTACGTATCACCATAGTTTTGGCGGAGAGCTGGGTGTTGATCACTCAAACATTGATTTTGATAAATAAGCTAGACTTTCAAAAATTGAAATTAGACAATTTGAACATTTGTAATATTGCTTTGAAATTGCATTCCAAAGTGATTTATGCAGGAGAGAGAAAATCAGTGAGATTGAAAAATCACTTGCTTTGTTTTACAATTACACATTCTCTTTAAGACCAAAAAATGAATGTTTTTCTGTTGATTATTGACCTTATTAACTTGGTGTGGCCTCTGACATAATTTGAACATTAACAGCCCTTTCTGGAACTCTTTTGACTACAGGATATTCTAAATACTAACCTAGCCTCGAAGGAATGGGTTTCAACACCAGTCAGAACCACTAGAATAGAGGGATTTCCGAGAGAACCTGATGGAGTTGCTATGAGAATGGGAATAGGTCTCCCTACCTTTGAGGTAAAATGCTAAGTGCTGAGTGACTATATTGGTTTACTTGTTCAGCATTTGTCTTACAATTCTGAAGTCCTAGGTCCTATGGGGTGCTCAATAAAACATGCCTTTCATACTGCAATGCACTAAAGCTGAAAGTAAGTCATGGGACCAATGTCTACCACTAAGCTAAAATAAACAGGATTCAGAGAGTCACCAACAGCCTGACTCCTAATAATGCAGTGAATCAGAACAACCCTCCGGTGTGAGGATTCAGGTTTTATCCTACCCATCCACCAGGTAGGTGAGCATGGCCAATTACCTTTGCCTCCAACCTGTCACTTCGAACATGCACATTCATCGATGTCTTCAAACTAGAACCCCGATGACTTCCAATACAGTGCTCTGATGTGTCTACAACCTAGCTACATATCCTGATTAAACTTTAAAGCAGACTTTCAATGTGAGGCCCGATCGTGTCATTTTAAAGCTTCTACTGTTTTACTCCCACAGAATTTAGTGCATGACCGAACTGAGTCGGACAAGGGAAACTCTCGCAACACGGAAGCAGATACATCGCCGCATTGCTCGTCCACATTGATACACCTCTCAGGAGGTTCCAACTCTGGATTTATTTAACTGAATGGGAAATATATAAAATAAACCTATGAAACACTCTCTCCCAGAATGATCAGATTTCAACTCAGTCAAGATTCTGTTCCTATTCTTACTGATGTTGCCGGAAAATGGTGCCAGACAACTCTAAATGTAGTGACCTTGAGTTTCCAGGCCTTAAAAATGTAGGTAGTAATATGCCCTTTTGGGGGGATTAAATAAGAGGATGTGTGTAGAACATATTGTTTCTAGGTGCTCAATGAGTGCTATCTATTAATTTTATGAGAAAGCTTTGATTTGACAGCTAGTTATTGCATAGCTCTGTGTAAATGGGATTACAAGATGCTCACAGTAAGTTAATGAGTTAACTGATTTTTCATGTTATATTGATGTTTCCCTTTTCCATGATGTTCAGCTATATGGAAATACTGATTTTTTTTACTTGATTCAATATTTTCAACTTAAATTACACAGGTCTTAGATATTTAAGAGAAAAAGCCCAGCGCAGGTAATAAATGAGCTCAATATAAAAATAAAGTAAGGTAGAACTTTATTGTTTTACTAGTTACATGTCTTAGAAAAGAAAGTTCATGGCTTTTAGAAGTTAATTTGAGTATAAAAATGGGTCACATGTCTGAATGCGGCCTCTTAGACCCGAGAGTATGGCTGGGTACAAGGGTCAAAAAAAGGGCTGTAACCCACTGGTTCGCTTCCAAAGAACTAAAATATATACATAAAATTTGTACCTAGAAAAAGAAATCATACAGCTTCCATTGCATTTTTGAATAAAACAAAATCATATTTTAAAAATTCCAATAATATTTTCTATATAATAACATCATCTGACATCATAATGTTATACAAAGTTTGTATGTAATAAAATAGTGACTGTTTTTGTAAATGATGCACAAATATATATTTGCAAATATGAAATAGTTTTTCTAATAAATTAAAACCCATTTTAGACATTCCTTCATTTCACATTTCTGTGAGGGAGGCGTAACAGGCCAGCACCTTAAAGAGCAGAGATCCTTTGTCCCGTCCCTCCCATAAAGCCCCGCCTCCAGGCCCTGCCCCTCTCAAGCACTGTGCACCTCCATTTCCCCACCCAAACAGAGGAGGCTCCTGAGCAATGGTCACACACTGAGCCTCAGTGAGGGACAGGCTTCTTTCCTCAGTGAGTCCTTTACTTCCACTCTATTTTATCCACAGATCCTAGAGCTCAGCCTCACGAGGTAAAAGTCACAAAGCCAATGATGGACAAAGGTGTTACTGAAAGAACACAACCGTATCTTTAATATGTTACCGGGCAATAACTTAGTAACAGAAGTAAACTGAAACTTCTCAGCTCTTGCTTCCTTCTATGTCTATGTCACCTAAAATGTGCATCTCGTAGGGACTATACTATGCCATTCTAACTCACCTTGCTTCCTGCAGACCTCTGTCTACAGACATTTGTTGGGGGTCATATGGATGGTGAGGAGCTTCTGATTAACATGAAAACGAACCTGCCCTTAAGTAACTTTCAGTTTAATTGGAAAGACTCACGGATGGACAATGACAATAAACTGGTGAAAAGATGGGTTTGGTTGTTACAGGAGCCACTGGTGGGTAACATGGCAGATGTACTGCCCAATAAATGCACAAAGGGTGAATTTAATCTCATCAGCTAAGGAGGATGCTTTTGGAGCTGCAGGTTCTTCATTCCAGGAGCAAGAAATTAAAACAGCCTGTCACTGAAAAGAGGTTTAAAATAGCTTAAGACAAGATAGACCTCCAATATATTAATTCTGCTAAGTTGATCAAATATAGCTCAAATTCTAAAGGTATCGAAACAAAAATGATCTATCCACCTATTCATCCACCCACCTGTCAATCTATCACAACACTTACATCTGTGAAAAAAAATTCAGATCAGTAGCCACTTCCAATGGCTACTAATCTGGAGCTGGTTTCAATGGCAACCAATACATCTATGCAGTGAAACTAGAAGAACAAGTAAACAAACACCTTAAAGAAACAACTAAGGGTACATTTCAAAATCAAACTTGACAAAGTGTAACCATTCCTGAACTAATCACGATTAGTTCTACATACTTTATTATGCATTTATATTGTGTTTCTTTATATGAATAACCCCATAAAATAATAACTTCATGCTTTTTTAGGAGGAAAAAAACCACGGTCCCAGGTGCACACACAAATCAGAATGTATGCCCTTATTTATATCTCACACAGACACAGAAATAGTAATGACACGCATTCATTTTCTCACAGGTAAATATATGCAGTATACATACAGCACGAGCACCTCTCAGATAGTCTGAAACAAAACACGTTTACAATTCAGTGTTGCTCTATAATGGTATTTTATTATTTACTTTTTTCACTCCCAGCACCAAAGGCGTCGTTAGTGAGTTGTGGGACAGGCCACAGAAAGGCAGGAGGGACCACTGCGGCCTGACACAGCCCTGCTCCCGACCCATTCCCCGGGAGCCCCGACCAACACAGCAGAGGGGCCCGTTCCCACACATACCTGGCTGAAGCTCTGGCCAGCACCTCGGGCTTGGGTGCTGCGGGCAGGGAGCTGCGATGGGGCTGTCTCACCCAGGGCCAGGGTCTGGTTGCTATGGTAGCTGGCTGGATACTGGAAGGACCCTTCAGGTTTGGAATTGAGCTGAAGTGCACTCTGGGAGAGCAGGCTGGGCCCTGTGTTGAAAGTCATTTAGAGCAGTAAGTGACAGCCTCAGTGAAGCAGAAATGACATGTATTATTTATTGAGAGTAGCCTAGAATTATCACACACGCATGATTCCAGCCATCTAGGCTTTGAATTCTGAGAACTAAAATGACCATATAATTTGACTCCAGCTCTTAAATGAGATTTTTTTTGGAGGTTTAGAAGTTCTCAAAAGAGTAGATTTTTTTTTTCCAAATGATCTCACCCTGACCTACATAGACACTTCTGAGACAAATTAGTTAATCAAGTAGTTATTTTTGGATCAGACAATATCAGAAACACTTAAAAGTCCACCTTTTAGTACATGTTAATTGCATTAATATAATTATGTCTCCTATTTAATTACCAGGCTGCTGAAATCCTTGAAACCTTCCTCCAATCAGTAACAAATTCTATTGTACAAATAGTGATGTAAGACCTCAGCCCCTGAAGGGTTGACAGTGTTTAAAATATTAATAGCTCTTCCTACCGTGTGGAATTCACCCCGATCTCACGGGATCTCTGACGGCTGGTAATCTTTGCCATCACAGCTGTGCGCAGCAGGAGAACAAAGACAGGACACAGTGTGACAATCGGCGGTGTTAACGTGGCTGACAGTGCAGGTGATGGAGAAGTCGGAATAAGCGCCTGGCTTCATTGTGTAATTATACAACGAAATGTATGATGGTGCTTTATTTTCTAGCACTTTATATAAATGGGATTCTTGTAAGAGTTTGCTTATTTTCTCTTTCAGAAAAAATTCTTCAGTCACATTTCATATTCGCTTTGGGAATTAAAGGTAGTAGAGCAGAGCGGAAGTGTACTTGCCATTTTCTACTGTGTATGTTTGAGAGAGGACTGGAGTAAGTGGGGTGAGTTGGAGGGAGGAGGACTTGGCGGCACGAGTTTCCCATGTTATCTCACCCACTGAACAGAGTTACTTCTTTTGGGATAAAAGGTAATTACATCCACATAGACTATGGCATAATTACTACCTCATCCTTTGTCTTTCTCTTTGGTTGTTTTAGATAATGCTATCATTTCCATGAAGTGTGAGCAAATTTCAAGAGCCCTATTTCTTTCTTTTTAAGAATAGAACATGTGTTTTTTTAAAATTTCAACCGAGACTGCAGATCTGAGGTGCCATAAACCTTATTTTGTGTAAAATAATGTGTCTGCCCTTTAAAAATATTGGCTTATGTAATTTTTGCCATCTAAGACTCTCCCTTTACCTCTGATATCCCGATGGGAATTCTAAACAGTGCAAAAATACTTTTTCATCACTAGATATTGAATAATTAGCCAATTAACGGACATGGGTAAAGGCTTGGTATTTTGGAATCTCTACAGTTTCTGGAAAAATGTCAAGCAAGAAAATAAAAACCTTTCTATCCAGGCCCAATTTCATCATGAAGGGCATAACAAAAGTACAATTGTAATCCTTTTTCTTTTAATTTAGAAAATAGAGTCCCAAGAAAACACTATATACCAGATGGTAAAGTTTGCAATAGCCCGCAAAAAGCCATTTAATCCATTCTGATAGCATTCGAGGTCTCATCACCAGCTACAGGATGCCTCTGTGGGGAGTGCGCATTTTGAGAGCTTCATTCCAGACGCCAGGAACACACTGTCCCCACTGCGGCTATGGAGACTGTCAGGCAGGGACACAGAGTCAGCGGGGGTCTCTGAGGTGGGGGGATGGGCAGGCCCAGGTATGGGAGAGCCTCTGGGAGGGAAAGGGGAACCACTGATGGGGGCAGAGGTGGATGAGGACTAAGTACCAGGAGGCGGAGGAAGAGGTAGGTGCTGGGAGGACAGTGACAGATTGTGGCCAAGGGTTTTCTCCTTGGTCCCCATCCTCCCTAAGGTCAACTCAGTGGGAGAGAGTGAACCATGGTGGCAAAGCTAAGGCCCTTGAGGCTAGTGGTCACCATCCCTCCTGACAATGGCAGGGGAGCGTCCCACTGAGATTCTCTTTGTCTGTGTCTCTCAGGGTGCTCTGCCCAGCCCTGCTAAGGCCCCTCCCCCAGGATAAAGCACCTCCAGGACACTCAAAGTTAAAGTAGATACCATGGTGCACAGACTTTTGGAATTAAATAATACCTTTAATTCCATGTAGAAATTTAACATGATTTATGAAGCAAAAGAGTTGCATTCCTGGTTATTTGCTGTTTAAAAAGGACAAATACTTCCTTTGTGACTTTGCGAGTGTGACTTTAATCTGATGAACTCTATTATAGATACAGTTAGCAAGTTAAACAATTTTATAAATTCTAAATAGATTCATAAAATTAGTTCCAGAAACCTACAAATGCTTTCCATGTAGGATCTGAAGGTGACAATTGAAACTCTTTTTTAAGAAGAATTTCAATTAAAAATATGATTTATGTGCTCTTAAAATATACATCTGAAATCACCAGATGTGCTCACCTTTTACAATCAGTCATATATCTGATCAATACTCAATAAAACCCCAAATTCTCCATCTCATTATTTTGTTCACACATCTCAAGCATAAAACCTAGATGTCCTCTGAAAAAGGTAATTGCAACAATGAGCAATATATCATAATATTATAGCAATGGCATATCACCTGGCAGGCATGAAGCAGTCAGGACAATAGATAAAATACTGCATGCGTTTAGAATGATTTTTAATCACTCACTAGGTTTCAAATCATGAGCATTCTATTCATTCCAATTTTAGAAAGCAGAGATTAATGGGAATATAGGAAAAGTTAATATTATGGAACAATTATTAATTACTTTATAATAGAAGTAAAATTTGTATTAACTAACACTTGATTAGCTTTACTAACATTACTGTGCATTGAGGTAGAAAATACCAAATTTCCAGAAATTTTAAAAGCATTTATTGTTTGGGGCTTCATCAAGCCTCCCTTGGGTTAGTGGTGAATTGGGCTTCGGTCCTGAGGACACGACACACATCCGCTGGGCGATGCAAGTAATGAGGGGAGGAGATGAGACAGACTTGATGTTCCAGCTAGGAATCTGGAAAATGGAGTTTCACCTTTAATGCAGTTAACTGCTCCAGAAGGAACTTCAACTGTGAGGAACAGGGGGTCAGAATGTCTTCTGAGGTCACAGAAAGCAGAAGTCACACTCTGGTATGTATGCCTCCAGGACACTGAAGGGTCACAGTGACCTCTTTGACCATCCTGAACCTTCCCCATTGTGAGACAAGGCTAAACTCAGGTATCTATCCACAGGGACTCAGGCCTGCGGGCTAGGAAGAGGAAGTGAAACGATTTTCTGATAGATTGGTAAGACTCAAGGGAGTGTGTGTGTCCTTGTCCTGACCAGTACACAGCAACCCCTACTGGACAGAGGGGACACAGTCGGAGGGAACTGCAGACATGAGGGACATGGAATCTGCCACTGATCCTAGAAAGACACCTGGAGCAAAGCATCTTGAATGTAGCACCAACACTTCGTTATGTATTCAAATATATGAACTGACTGCAGGCCACGGGGCGACCAGTGAGAAAACTGCCCTTGTATCTTTTTCCTTACTCTCCGAAGGGTAAGTTGAGGCGTCAGAAGTCAGCCTGTGTCCCACACTTGGGAAAACAAAGAGGGGACTTGGGTCCCTGTCTTCTGTCTCCAAGTCCAGGATTGGTTAGCCTTTAATGTTGAAGGTCTCATACATATATTAACATTTTAAGGTTGAAAAGTTCATCCCTATGTAGAAGTCAGTTTGTTTGCAGGGGAAATCTCACACCTCGGGTTGTGTGACTTCCCAAGGAACCTCTCCTTAGCAGTTCCAGGTGGTGACAGGGGGGAGCTTGCTGTCCACCCTCAGTGGGGCGGAGGTTAACCTCAGCACATGGAAAGACTGCTGAGATAATTTTCTGTGTAAAAGTTCAGACTCGCTTCTAGGTTGTATTAACACAAACACCAATGTATAGACAGCTTCTTCTTAAATGAATTAGATATTTAGTGTTTTCATGATCACGTGTACTCACTTTGTTTGCACGGTTTTAAAGAGACTTCATCTGGACTTACCCCTTCTTGCCTCTTAGCTGAACACCAGTCCCAGCAAACAAGAAACCTTCACTAAACTACACTCTTTACAACAATACAGAAAAGGCCAGAGGCCCACAATGTAGCATTTCCAGGTCATTATTCAGGTCACAATCACGCTGGTGGAGTCGGTGGGTGTGTGTTGGGAAAAACCCCAGGGCTGGAACTCACCAGTCCTGGGCTCTCGTCCACCCAGTCCAGGTCTGTGAAAGCACAGACAGTGATGACAATGACAATGCCTGTAATGCCAAATAAGCCTTCCCAAGCACTTCCCGAGTCCTGGGAACTGCCCTGGGCACTTGCTGTCTATTCGCCCACGGCAAAGTAACAAGACTGCAGTGAGGAAGGTACTGTCATTCCTGTTTATGTCGGCAGACCTGGGGGTGCCACTAGCGGAGACCACCGAGTGGGTGGTAGGTCTTAGTGCCAGCAAGGCAGTCTGGCTTGAGTGTCTGCTTGTAACCATGCGTCATCATTCTGTCTCTACAAATTCAATTTCTGCAAATTTGAGCAGCTAATGAGATAATAGATGTGCAAGTGCTTAAAAAATATAAACCGCTATACAAATGTCAGCTATTAGTATTATTATCTAATTATCTAATTACATAGCCACATGGTCTGATAATAATAAAGTCTTGATTAGAATTTTTTTGTCCTGAAAACCTATGACAGTACTATCCCATATATCACTTACTGCTTTCTTTCAACACCCTATGAGCTTTCATTTTACACATGAAACAGTCAAGGGTAGATCATTAAAATGGCCTGCTTGAAGTTAAAAGCAAAACCTAGCAAAACCTAGTGACAGAAACAAGAGATAAGAAAGACCAAATTCTCTCTGTTCTCTCGGCCTGAATATCCATTCTCTATTGATCTCAAAAGTCATTATTAAAGTGCTGTTTAAATGCCACCTCCTCCATGCAGCCTACCCTGATTTCTGATTTCCAAGATCAAAGTTCGATTATATGTAAATGAAATTTTAGGACTTAAGGTCATCAGTATTGTAAGCTGAAGCCACAGGAATAAAATAAGGTCTCTGGAGGGTCGTTATCAATTTAATTCCAAAGGATTGTTTCACCATTAAAAGAAAAGTGTTATTAATAAGAATGCACTGAAATAAACAGCTAGAGAACTAGGCAATGCCTGGAATCAGTGCTCATGAGTATTTTGTGAGTCTGTTAAATCAAGACACTGAGAACAGTGATAAACCTACAAACTGAGACAGACATGTTGAAGAATGGACACCTGATGGTGGCAGGTTTGTTCAGACTTATCTTTGTCAGGAAGTTTAGCAACATTCTTTAATTGCTCTTAGGTTAAATTGCTTCCTTCAACATGATATAAAATCTTTATGTAGCCCTTGAAAAATAATGCCAACAAGATTCACACACACTGGTAATTGACAGAATTTGTGTACATTTTACCCTCTCGCTATCCAATTTTTGTGAAGGTTAAGAATGATTTGGAGTTTGTTACTTTATTTTAAATGAGAGTAAACAGAGTAAGATCAAATAAAGAGAAAGGGGGACTCTTTATAGAAAGTAATAAGTGAGAATAAAAAAGGGGAGATGAAAATTACACATACAACACAAAGGAGCTGTTCTAAGTTACAAAATCAATGAGAAAAACTGCTAACTCTTTGTACGATTATCAAATTGATTTAAATCAAGCTCAAAGTGCTTTAGTCATATCCAACTACAATTTAATTCTATAGAGTAAAAATATTGACTTTTGTTTAAATTGTGCTACCAACAAGTTGCATTTATAGCAGCAGTTTCTTCTTTATGGGGTCTGGATGAACTTGACAATTTACAAACTTACTTGGAATAAGAATAGTTAGTGGTCCACAATGAGGTACCACCTCACACCAGCCAGAATGGATACCGTCAACAAACCAACAAAGGACAACTGCTGGTGAGGATGTAGGGAGAGGGGTCCTTCTGCACTGTTGGTGGTGCAGACTGGCAGCCACTGTGGAAAGCAGCATGGAATTTCTTCAAACAATCAAAAACAGAACTGCCTTATGACCTAGTGATTCCACTTCTGGGAATTTGTTTGAAGAAACCTGAAACACTAATTCAAAAGACTATCAAAGCATCCCTATGTTCACTGCAGCATTACATACAATAGCCAAGATTTGGAAGCAGCCCAAATGTCCATCAATGGTTGAGTGGATAAAACCACTATGGTACATTTACACAAGAGAATACTACGCAGCTGCAAAAAAAAAAAAAAAAAAAAAAAAGAAGAAAATTTTACCCTTTGCTACAGCATGGATGGACCTGGCAAACATTATGCTAAGGGAAATAAGCCCACCATAGAAAGACAAATAGAAAATGATTTCATTCATTTGTTGGAATCTAATGAACAAACTGAGTTAAGCAAAATAGAGACAGACTCATAGATAGAGAACAGGCTGACAACTATGGAGGGTGGTTAGGGGGTGGAGGGACTGAGTAAAAAGAGCCCTGGCTGGTGTAGCTCAGTGGACTGAGTGTAGGCTGTGAAGCGAAGGGCTGTCAGCTCAATTCCCAGCTGGGGCACATGCCTGGGTTGCAGGCCAGTTCCCAGTGAAGGACACATGAGAGGCAACCACACATCAATGTTCTGTCCCTCTCTTTCTCCCTCCCTTCCCCTCTCTCTAAAAATAAATAAATAAAATCTTGAAAAAAATAAGAATTTATGGACGTGGACAACAGTGTGGTGATTGCGGAGGCTGTGAGGGGGTGAAATGGAAGAGATGGAAGTGGTTATAAGGGGGATAAATGGTAATGGAAAATACAATAAAGATAAATATGTTTTTAAAAAGAATAGCTAATGGTGATAAACTGATTCTTTTCTTCTAATCTTCATTAGTAACTTTAAAAGCTCATATGCATGGATTTTGCTGAGGAGTTCCCCAAAATAGTGGTTGAACCATCTATCATTCCTAAAATTAACTGAGGGAAACAGCTTGTTATGCAAGGAAACTCAGTGATGTGGTTGTTCTATGGGCAGGTGTGTTTTTAAACTTCATTTCTAAGTCTATTTCCAGAATATCGATTTCATCTGGTCAGCCGCTTTCAACACATAATGCTTTACGTGAAAATTAAAACTGTAATGGTCCCAGGAATACAGAAGTACTCATTTAGTTTTTTAAACTGATTTAGATTCAGCCAAAGTTACTGGCTTAATTAGTTTGCTTTTCCAAGTTTGAGTGTATATGGAAAATTGAGCTTTGGTAAAGCATTCATACTATGTAATAATTCAGTTCTTTACATCTGTGCACAATGGAAAGATGAGCAAAAAATAAAATTTAAATGTGCAACTTTAATTAAAGTGTATAGCTGAAGAATGCTTTTATGCATGGGATTTGACATGACATATATAATCATAGGATGGTATATTTTATAATTCATTCCAATCTCTAAGTATCTTCTTATAAAGGTTTACGTTCAGATTATTTACCATTTAAAAAATAATTGTAGCACAAAGAGAGAAAAAGCATTATATACATTTCTTTCTAAATTAATAGTCAAAAGATAATAGGTTCATATGTCTCATTATCAATAATTGTGACAAGAAATGAAAATGAACACAAATAAATTTAGAAGAAAGCTAAATGTAAAACCTATGTCCTGAAAACACTATAACAGATTCATGGAGTTTTACTAGCATAAATGGCCAGCTTCCGATTTGCCAGAAACCACAGCCTTTTCCTTAGACGCCGCCAGCATGGCTTGTGCATCCTACTCAGGTGCCAGATCACACACTTCTCACGGGGGGGGGGGGGGGACTTCCTGCCCCTTTGGTCACTCTCTCAAAGCCAGAGAGGTTGTCAAGCTTTTCTGATCTCATAAACTTTCAGACTCTTAAAAATCACTGCAGACCAAAAAGAGCTTATTTCTATGGGTGATATAAGATACTATTTACTGCATTGCAATTGGGAAATATTTAAAATGAGAGGATACATCGGGCCCCTTCCATGAGCCATTCAAGTGATGACAATGATGCTATCCCCTCCATGGTGGCTTTGGAAAGTGGCATGGAACCCTCACCCTGGGAGACCCTCATTCCCAGGCTCACTGTCACTGTGAGGACCAGCATGGGAACGCAAACAACACTGTAGGATTCCTGGGAAAACTGGTGCCTATTTGTAGCCCCGGAAAGGGTCTTGGCAGGGGCCCCCTGGATTCTCAAGTACATTTAGAGAAGTCTATTCTCCCCCTCACTGGCTTTGCCATCGCTTGTAGCAACGATCTACCTGAACTCATGAGTAGTTAGATTGCTTGATTTCAGACTCTTCTGACTAGAATGTAAATGCCACAATGCAGAGACACTCTCTGTGCTACTGCTAAGAAGTACTTCGTATCTATTATTTAAAAAATGAATGACGATCACACCTACCTGTGCCTGTAATGATATAATAAAACCCAAGTATATATATTAAGATTTGATTCTATCAGTTGCTGTGGAAGTGACTTACTATTTGATCAGAGGCAGTTCTAATGCTTTGACTTCCAGGGGAATCCCACCACACATCTCCCCCACACAATATTACCAGGAGACCTCACCTTCCTCTGTCCCCGGGGAAAAGTCTGCTTAGTTTGATGTTCTCATGAGGGCTTCCAGCCTGTACTTTTTGTCATGCTCATGCCGGTTCTGATGCTGTCCTCACTTATACCAGCATGCACTTCATTCTCCCATGAAAGTTTTGGCCACCTACGGTGCCTTGACAGTTCAAAACCCAATTATATTTTCATTAGAAATTTCCACAAGCTCTAACCTTGTGCTTGATCCCAGAAGACCCTGATAACTCATGCGCGAGGGATGTTTTTAATGAAAACTCTACATTGCTGTCTTTTGCTTCGGGAATAGATAAGAAGCATTTGGTAGTGCATGTCTTTGCCCATCCCTTCAATTCCTAGGCTTGCCTCTGAGTCGGTGGCCTCTTGGAAGAAAGTATAACATGCTTCTTAAACGTCTATGTGTTAGAAGAAATCAAAGAAAAAGAAACTGAACATGAGCTGAGAATTAGGTAGTGGCAGGATCCGGAAGGAAAGCTAATGACAGCTCCCTGGAGGATGGAGGACATGCTGTGTGACACCTGGGTGCTTTTGCTTGACTTCTGCTCCCACCTTCGATTTCTGCCACTGAAACTTCCCAGAGGCTCCAGAACACCCAAGGTGGTGACAGAGGTGCACATGAGTGAACTTGGTATGGAAAGACGTTTGGATTTACTTGGTATCTAAAAGCAATATTAGACTTACAACACCCACATGCTTCTGGAAAGAAGACCGGCTTATTTGTATTTGAAAGCTTAAACCAAGAGGCATTGGACAAAGTGACTCTACAGGGATGAACGATCTGGGGATGAACTGAACTCCCTCGTGTAAACGGTCCCAGGAAAGACTCAGGGCCTCCCGAGGGCAGGGAGCAGTCCTCAGCCCCTGGTGGCGTAAAGGGAGGAGGGGGGCTTGAATCCAAGTCTTCCAGCTCCGAGGGAAGTGCAGGTTACCTAGTACACCCACCCCACCGCTCTCCACCCTGTCAGCTCTAACGAGGGACCTAGTTGCCATCATAATAGAAAACCGACCATGTCAGTCCTCTTCCCAGAGTGCAATTTCAATATTGTGAGTCACGCGACTCACTTATTTCTAATTTGGTCTGCTTGATGATCATAAAACCCTTATGCTCCTAAACTGCTTCGACTTCCTTTGGTGCAAGGCTTCCTTATGCAACCAGTCCCTTCACAGGAAGGTCTCTCACCTTCATTGTTATTATATAAGAATACATAAAATTGTATTTTAAAGCATTTTAATAAGCTGCTTTCTCAACAATTCTCCTATCGCACAGAATTAAGTACCAAAGTAACTAAATGAAAATGATGGACTGTAAATCAAGAGTAAGTAATATATTCACCTTTGCCAATCTACATATGATTGTTATCTTTGGATTTCGCCCACTCAGAATGGTACCTTATATGATTGATTCTTTTTTTTGAAATATATTCTGATCTGAAAACTCAGAATAACATTCCTTTCTTTGCCATCATATTCAGAATATATTAAATTCCTAAATGTCCTTGCTTCTGAATGCTGGTATTTTCTAGAATATGGGGAAGCTTCAATTTGTCAATATGCTGCAGAGAGAAATAATTACTATTTAAAGTACAATATTTAAACAAGTTGGCAATCTCAATAGATGTATAAGTCCTTTTCTCCCAAGTTGTCCATTGTATTTCTGATTTTGACTGACATAGTTTTGTTAATTTTTGGCTAAGAAATAAATCATCCTTATGTCCGAGTTTACTTCTCCGAGAATGTGTGGATTAAATAGGGTACTTCGTCAACAGCAGTTTGGATCAAACTGTATATCAAGTGAGATGCTAATGGCCCCAGGCTTCAGTCAGTAACTTTTTTTTCCCCAAGCAAAGCAATGGCAATTCCCCTGGTGACTCTGTGAAACATATTTGCTAGAGAATTGAAATTACACAGCCAGCAGCCACAAGACAGTGTCAGGTGGCAAAGGATGTATAGATGATTTATACACTGCTTAGGATGGCACTTAAAAAAAATCACGTGTTGGAAAACACTGGTAACTGTACGAGTCTTTAGTCAGTACGGTAGAGCAGTTATTGCTAGTCTAAGGGTCAAGAAGAGAGGTTTACAAAGACCCAAATTTTATTTTAATCAGACCTTGGAAAGAAAACTAACAAAAGCTTCTAAACATGACCAAGTAAGTACTGCGTACTTAGGGGTTGAGATTGGTTCCTATTTAGAACTTTCCCAGCCTGGTTTTAGGCTGCATTTCATGTTGTCTCTTCTGAGTTAGGACCAAGAGGTGTTCTCACGGGCAGCGTGCCAGGCCCCATTTCGAATTAGCTATTTCATGTCTCTTCCAGCTAATGAATCCATTGATTGAATAATCACAAAATCAAGGGACTAGCAGAATCTGATGGGCGTGTAACAATTAGAAGAAATGTGTCAAAGAGCCACTACATGTCTGAGTGTTAAATTTATATATCAAGAACATAAATGTGGTATCCTGCTCCAGTACTGGGTAGAATATTATGCTGATTATTGTATTTGCTCCCCATGTTCATTCTCTGCCCTTTTCCTCATATAGGCCATATCACACGGGCCTCTGGTATCTGTTTGATGACTGGATTTGGCCACTGGGAGGAACAGGAAGGACTTGAGACCGTGGGAGGAGAGAGAGGTTCGGATGCCTACTCCACAGCAGTTTGGGTCAAACTGGACCTCGTGGGAGATGCTAATGGCCCTAAGCTTCAGTCAGTCAAGACTCTTTCCAGGTGTCCTGACTCTGCTCCCACTGGTCCCTGTCCTTTTCCTGCAGAACTAGGGGCAGACAGGGCTCCTGTCCTTGCAGTTCCCTGAGGACCTCGGCAGGCATTGTTTGCTCCCCTCATCTTGTCCACTCCTTTGTAAACGGGACCTGAAGTAAATTCTCTTTAGTTCAGCCCTTTGAGGAGACTCTATTTCCATTTGGAACCCTGATACAGATACGAACAACAACTGGGGCTTTTATTTTATTAGTAGTAGTTAATTACATTTAAAATAAGCAAATCGTTAATCCCCCAAGTGTTAGTTACCTACTTTGTAATTTAAAATTAATTTCCCAAATTTTACTCATTTTTCTCAAGCTTACTCTGGAAATATTATGAACAAATATTTTCTTGTTTTTAAATTTTTTAAAAAGATTTTATTTATTTATTTTTAGAGAGAGGGGAAGGGAAAGAAAAAGAGTAGGAGAGAAGCATCGGTGTGTGTTTGCTTCTCACATGCCCCCTATTGGGAACCTGGCCTGCAACCCAGGCATGTGCCCAGACTGGGAATCGAACCAGTGACCCTTTGGTTTGCAGGCCTGCTCTCAATTCACTGAGCTATGCCAGCCAGGGCAAGAACAAATATTTCTTAAGAACAATATTTTACTTTTCACTATGGTTCAGATCCTTTGGAATAAAAATTTTAGGTGGCACTTCCATCCCTTGTTCTTTTTTCCTAAATTATTATTATTGTTGTTGGTTTTGTTTTTTCCTTCCTATCTTCAAACATGGAAGCTTAGGCTTATAAAAAGAACAATCAAGTGAAATCTTAGGCGTCTTCAGACAGATAGGTAGTTTAGTTCATGATAACATAATGAATCTTTTTGAAAAGAAAAATTTCAGTATTTACTGATTTTGATTCATTAGATCCAAAAGCCTGTTTTTAAATTTTAATATGATTATATTTTTGCTTGTTTTTATTGTTTACTTTTAATTTTACTGGATTGTTATTAGCAAGGGTGGCTTTTCTACACTTTTCAATTTTTAGGATGGTCTTCACCATGCAGAAGCAGGTTAATCTTTGTATGTATTTCCAGGACATATATAACAAATATATATTATTATTCAACAAATATAAGGTTTTTAAAACTTAATACATTAGTTTATTTGTAATTATTAATTCCAGATTTCTGTGGCCCTTTCTTCTACTATTCAGTCTGATTCTGATAAACATGTATTGAAATATTCACAATAGTTTTCATTAATGGTTTTATCATTTGAAGTATGTTTTGATTGAATATTCAGAGGCCATGTTGTTTGGTGCACACAAGTTCGCTAGATCTTAGTACGAGTTTATACAACTTTATAAGTTATTTTCATTATGCATTCCTCTTTCATTCCACTTAGTGCTTCTCCATGAAATTCCACTTCATCTCTCACATTGTCTTCTCAATTCCACTGCTGCGTTCATTGTATTTGCTGGTACTAGTGTGTCTATTCCTTTCATCTCAACATTTATGTCATTAATGCGTGTCCCATTAAACATCACGTCACTATTTTATCTTTGTTGAGTATAAATGTGAGTTTTTATTCTTTTCAAAAAAGAATCCACTGTGCTTACATGTTGAACTAGATTGATACCGTTGATTTATCTCTATTTTAAAATTTGCCTCTTATTTTATTCTTCCTTCTTTTCCCGTAAAATTCCATGTATTAAAAGTTATCCTGTTACCTAAACTTATAATCAAATGCTTATGATCATGTCAAAAAATAAGCTATCCCATATCCTCTCCCCTCTCAAGACACAGTATTTTATCTCTGCTTTTCTTACTCTCTAATAAAGGGAGGATTGAGTACATGGATAGCAGATACGAATTGAACATGGTTCTAAGCACAACTACCCCCACAAGAGAAATATATGTATTGATTCAAAGAGAAGAGGAAACAATCCTGAGTTTTAACATATAAAATAGAACAAGAATATTACAGATTACACATCTTCCTTTAGGAGTGTTACCGAGGGGACGCACACAGATTTAAACAAATCTGGATAGTCATAACGATATTGCTGTAAGAGCAGTGGTATTTTAAAGATTATAGAGAAAGTAAGCTTATATGTAAATTAAGTGATTTCAAGGTCAGTACACCATTTAATTCGTATATCTTCCATTTCTACTCCAAGCCTTGATGAGTATTTAAGGAAATTCTATTTTTATAAGTTAAAGAATAAAATACTCCACTGATCTCTAATGTAGAAATTATCAAGATAATGTAGATTTTAATGACTTAATTTTTAGCTTTTTATGGAATTTTATTGAAATAAGTCAAGAGTATTTCATGATTTATTAAAATGAGGCTCATTTCAACTCAGCCCTTTTATTCTAAATCTCAGCCACTCTGGGTGAAAAATATGTAATTAAGTGGAGGTAAAGAAATCTTTAAATACTCTATTGAGGTTAATATAGCAATATACAATTGCTAAATATAGAAATGTAAAAAGTTATGCATAGTACTATAGCAGAGCACTGAATAGTACTGCATATATTATGCCAATTTTTCTATTTTGTTATATAACTGTTTTACTGTTTAAAATCTTTACCAATGATTATCTGTATAAGTAAAGCATTGCCAATTAATTTTCAACCTGACACTGTGTTGATTAAATACATATACGATGTGTTCATATAATGTGCTGGTCTATACACCAAAAAGCATATCAGAGAATTGGTGAGAATCACAAGTACATCAGTAATGGGTGAGAAATTTAGATGCCAATTACTGCCTTAGAAGGTTTACAATCTAATATGAGCTGGGGAAGGGTACTGTGGGAAGGAAGTAGATGAGTGTGGAGCAAAATGGACAATACAGGTATAAACATTTCCAGAAGTGCTATTAGCTGTGTCTCATGATATTAATTACATTAGGAAAGTAACAGCATGATACTCTTTTAGTTGTCTTCAAGTAGAATTCTCATTTGACTTACTTTCAGTTGTTGAATAATCCTGTGGGTCAAGTATTCCTGACTCCTGCAGGGATCTAATACAGGAGTCCACCAGCTCAAGACCTGTTGTGAGTTCATCTTCGATGTCTTTTTGGCCATCTGAAATTACAATATTTTAAAGCGATAAACAAACATGTCACTATTAAAGCTAAGGCAATCATTTAAAAATCAAAAGTATACTAACCTAAGACCTCTATGAAGTTCTCTTTACTTCTTTTTTTTGCACTTAAGAAAGACTTTAATAATGTAATAAATAGTAACAATTTTATTAAATCTTTTTTCTTAATTTTATTAGATTATTTATTTTGTTGGTATTCTATTATAGCTGTCCCAATTTTTCCCCCTTTGCCCTCCTCCACCCATTCCACTCCCCATTCCCACAGTCAGTTCCCACACTGTTGTCCATGTTCTTGGGTCATTCATACATGTACTTTGTCTAGTCCTTTCCCCTTCTTTCCACCATTATCTCCACCCATCCCCTCTGGTCACTTTCTGTAATGAAATATCATAGATAGAAATTAGGAAAATAAGTCATTTACCATAGCAACAAGAAAAATAAAGTACTTAGAAATACCTATAACCAAGAAGGTAAAAGACCTGTACTCAGAAAACTACAGAACACTGAAAAAATAAATAAGATGTAAACATATAGAAGCATATACCCTGTTCATGGATTGGAGGAATTAATGTCATTAAAACATCTACATTATCCAAAGTAATCTATAGATTCAACAAATCTCTATTAAAATACTAATGGAATATTTCACAGATCTAGAAAAAATTTTTCAAAAATTTATATGGAACCAAAAAAGACCTGTAATAGACTCAATGATCTTGAGAAAGAATAAAATAGGAGGAATCACGATACCTGATATCAAAATATACTACAAGGCTACTGTAATCAAAACAGTCTGATAATGCCATAAAAACAGACACACAGGTCAATGGAACAAAATAGAGAACCCAGAAATAAACCCAAGTCTCTATGGTCAACTAATATTTGAGAAAGGGGATATGAGCATACATTGGAGTAAAAATAACCTCTTCAGTAAATGGTGTTGGGAGAGCTGGACTGGTACATGCAAAAAATGACACTGGACCACCAACTTATACCACACCAGAAAAAATTCAAAATGGATAAAAGAATTTAATGTAAATCGTGACATCATAAAAGTCCTAGAAGAAAACATAGGCAGTAAAATTTCAGATATCCCACTGAGCAATATTTTTGCTGATATATCTCCTAGGTCAAGGGAAATAAAGGAAAAAATAAACATATTTGACTACATCAAACTAAAAAGCTCCTGTGCGGCTAAACAAATCATCATGAAAATGAAAAAGAAACTGACTATATGGGAGAACATATTTGCCAATGATACATTGGTCAAGGGTTTGATCTCCAAAATATAAAAAGCACTCATAAGACTCAACTTCAGGAAGACAAACAGTCCAATTCAAAAGTGGGCAAAGGGTCTAAATAGACACTTCTCCAAGGAGGACCTACAGAGGACTCATAGACATAACAGAAGACACTCAACATCATTAGCCATCAGAGGGATGCAAGTTAAAGCCACAATGAGATATCACCTCACACCTGTCAGAATGGCCACCATTAATAAATCAACAAACAAGTGCTCACAAGAATGTGGAGAAAAGGAAACCCTAGTGGACCAACAGTGTACTAGGGAATGCAGAGTGGTGCAGCCAGTATGAAAAATGGTATGGAACTTCCTTAAAAACACTAAAAATGACATTGTCTTTTGACTCGGCAATTCCGCTGCTGGGAATATAACCTAAGAATCCCCAATCATCGATTCAAAATAACTTATGCACTCCTATGTTCACAGTAGCACTATTTACAGTAGCCAAGTGCTGGAAACAGCCTAAGTGCCCATCAGTAAATGAGTGGATTGAAAAACTTTGGTACATTTACACAGTGGAATACTACGCAGCAGAAAGAAGGAGCTCCTACCCTTTGCAACAGCATGGATGGAACTGGAAAGCATTATGCTGAGTGAAAAAAGCCAGGAGGTAAAAGGCAGATACCATATGATCTCACCTATAAAAGGAGTCTAATGAATAAAATAAACTAACAAACAAAATAGAACCACAGGCATGGAAATATGAAGTTCCCTTTAAATATCACGTTGCAATCTTCAGTCAAGCAGTATTAAAAGCTAAGGCCAGCCAATTCTACACATCCATGAAGAACATGAAGTGTCCAGGGAGTTGTGAGAACTTAACTCCCATGAAACTGAGAGCTATCACAACAACTTTATTTAATTTTAGAGTCATGGTGTTGTCATATTCATCTTTATATGTCTCTTTCTAAAGTTCACAAGGAAAATTAATCCGTACATATACATGTAGTAAGTGTTTATCAAGAAGTTGTACTTTACCTTGTGATTGCCAGTGAAACTGCTCTTCTGCTGAACTGTAAAAAAAGAGAACACACAGGTGTAATGCATTGATTAGAAAAGAAAGGGCCCTAAACCATGAGACACAAAGGCACATTATGGTGGTAATGGTGACTCCATGGCTCTTCCTTTAATTTCTTACTGAGCAAAGAGATCCCATTTTAATACAATCTTAACTTCAACACATTTCATGCATACATCTTTTGATTCACAGGTGTTAGCATGTTATAAATGGACATATCCAGTCATTTCCAGAAGACCAGCTCAATTTTTACAAAGCCTTGCCTTTTATACTTGTTCTTTATAATGGTTTTTACATGCATGCAGTTCTACTCAAGCTTAGTTCTTTAAAAATACATCTGAATAGTTTCATGTAGACTTTACAAGGTAGTCTAAAAGAGAAATCACTTTTCCCTTTTTCATTATAAAGAAGATAAAATGAACTTATACCTTCTTCTAGACAAATCAGATAAGCTATTCCTTTCAGGTGATTATTATAGCTTAAATTAAGTAACTTAAAAATTACAGCTATTTATCACTAATTGATTATACAATTCTCAAGTTCTCACTTTACACATTCCATGTATAAAATAACCCCAGTAGAAAGACTAGCTCATACACATGGTATGCTAAAGATATTGTGCAGAGGACATCTGTGTGGGCAACAGAGATTCACCTTGAAAGATTTATCAAAAAATATAAATAAAATTAGGAATTTCTGAATGTAAATAATTTTCATCATATATGGTAATACTTCTGACATGTTCCTTTTAACATGCCAATAATTGAGAAATCTAGATGCCAGTTAATAGAGTGATGTCAGAATAATTCTCTACACTGATTTCACTGCATCTTTCACTCTGATCAAGTAGATTCTATGAGTAGCTCATCAGTTTTGCAACAGGCAGTGGGTTTTAGAAGTCTAATCTGTACCTTGGAAATAACTTCTGAATACATTTATAGGGGGAAGGGAGTTCTGGTATAAATTAGCATTCAGAAAAGCCATGATTGAGATAAATGAATACAAGAGTAGTCCCTTAAGAGACATGTGACTTTTATGGGGTATATCATGTTCTGCAGCCAGTACATTTGAGTAACTTGAAAATGTCTTTACAATGATGAGAGCTACAGACAGTAGATACATGGAATGATAATGTTACAAATTCGGTTCAATGCAACTTTTTCTTGCATCAAAAAGATGTAGCATTATACAGCAGTAATATCTAACTACAAATTTTAACACTTAATACAGAGATGCAATCCTATAATCAATATTTTAAAAAGTGCAGAGCATGTCCATTTACTAAGTGGTGTTAATACAGAAGTAGAAAATACTTTCATATTTGTAGCCGGTGGAATGGTGTCCCTCTCCCCCCAAATATATGTCCACATCAAATGCCTAGATATTTCAGACTGTTATTGAAAAAAAGGGAGGTTGGAGATGTAATTAAAGATCTTCAAATGAGATGATCCAAATGATAAATGTCCTTAGAAGAGATAGAAGAGGACACAGAGGTGAAGGCCATGGGCAAATGCAAGAGGAGATGGGAGTTATGCCTCCACAAGCCAAGGAATGCCTGAGGCTGCGGGAAGCTTGAAGAGGTAAGAAAAGACCCGTCCCTGGAGCCTTCACAGCATCCAGCATCCACAGTCCTGCCAACACACCTGGATTTTAAACTTCTGGCCCTCCAAACTGCGAGAGAATAATTTTTTTTCTTAGGCCACTCAGTTGTGGTGATTTGTTATGGCAGCCCCAGGAAGCTGACACACTATTTTTCTGATCCAATAAAAATGTTCTATTATAACCTCCAGGATTTACTACTAGTTTCCTTTCACCAGTACAGCCCTTTACTAAGTACTTACTGTATACCAGGGCTCTGCTAATTCACAAGAGTCACAAATTTATTTTGGTAGATGGCCAGTAACAGCCTTATTGATGGTAAATAACTTGATCACAGGGGTCATAAAGGACACAGCAGGGGTTTAAACTAATCTGTTCAACTCCAAAGCTCATATTCCTAACTCCCATCTGAAGCGATAGAGAAAAGCACACTAAGGTTACTTCCTACCCAAGGCACTGATCCAGCAAGCCACTGGAAGCTTCTGCCAGGGCTCACCTAAGTCCCACACTTCTCTCCTATCGGGCACAGTGAAGACCACACGTCTCCATCCCCTTGCATGGAGAGAGGGCCATATGAAACTCTTTGAGAAGAAAGGACAAGTGCCACCTCCTGCCCCAACCAACGAAAGGTGGGGATGAGATCTCCAGGCTCTCTAATCTGTACCCTGCTAAGCCCTGGGTTGGACGGGTCCCTGAGTAACCACATGAAAGAAAGGTTTCTGCCAACCGAGACTAGACAAACCATGAGCAAGAAACCAGTGTTGAGTTGGAACTTTGATGACGGAGGGTTGTTTCTGTAGAGTAAATGTCACACTGAGTAACACAGAAACGTGCCATTATTTGAGTTCATAAGGCATTTCCTGCTTCTTTACCTTCATTTCCACACACAAAGCTAGAAAATGTCTCGGTCACTCCAGCACAAATCAGATGATACCACAGCTGTCCTCATCCCGTGAGATTTAGCCCAGTCTACAAGAATGGCTGGTTTCATGTAGAAACCACACTGCCCACAATTACATAATGTTTACTTCTTTTAAAAATGTTTCTATTTTGTGATGCAACAGAAGCAAGAAGAATCATTTTTTTAACTACAATAAAAAACTACCATTGGCAGTGACTATGAAACTATCCTCTCAAAGCGGAACTGCCTGCCTTTGGGGCAAAGAGCATTAATCACTTAAATAGTTTCTTGATTCCTTTTGCACAGTTAAAAATGCATTAAAAGTATGAATGATCACAGAAAATGAAAATCCCAAGAAAATCTAGTTTGGATTTTATTTCCTCTGAATGTTTACTCTGTCTGTTAGGGTATTCACTGCAATTAGAAATTTTATGCATTAATTCCTTCTTTTAAAAATTGCTTTAAGGTGGATGATTTTTTAGAAAGCAAACAGTATTTTTTCATTCAATAAACATGGACTATGCCTGTGTCTCTGGCGCTCTTATTTCAGGTGTTTAGGAATTACTCATGGTGAACTTTCTCCCAATAATATAATTCAATTTAATATGACATAAAAGTCATTTTTAAGATGATGTAACTACACACATGTTCAATGTCAGGAGATAGAATTGGTTTTCATTGCCAAAATACTATTTTTTTAAAAAATAGAAATCAATATAAGGAAAATATAACTATAATTTAGATCATTCCAAATGTATTAACCATAACAATATGTAAATTTCAAAATCCAAATATTGTCAGAATACTGTATCACAAAGACTATCATAAGTAACATTTAACCTTTAAACATACACTTGAATATGGACATAAATCAGTGACGTTTGGAAAGAGTTTTTTAAACAATATATTAAAAGGGACCGATTTTAATAGCTAACACTAGATAGCTCTTGCTTTATACCAGGAAATACTCTGACTCATAGATGATCTTCTTGCAAAATTTTGAGGAATAGTAATATTTTCCCATTTTACAGATAATGAAGTTGAGGTAAAAAGAAGTTAAGGAACTTGCTGGAGGGGAGACAGACAGCAAGCGGCAGAGCAGGACCATGACCCTGGCCAGGTGGCGCTAGAGGGCTGGCTGCATTTGGCTGCCTCTAAATTAAACGTCTATGTAATACAAACTAAAACATAAACACCAGAAACTAAACTGTAAAACAAGCCACAGCCTAGAAGAAGATATTTGTAACTCATGTAACTTACAAAGGTTAGTTTTCAGAACATACAGATAGCCACGACAAATCAATGAGACAGAGATTAAAAGAGCGAATTGAAGATGGTTCAACAAATACGTATATAACTGAGGCACAGTAGAAAAATCAAGAATGTAGGCTATTGGACACATTAAAAGATACTCAACCCTATTAGGGATTGAAGGACTACAAATAGACATGAGATTCCCCTTTATACTCCACAGGCTGTCAAACAACTAGAAAGTCTGACAGCATCCAGTGTTGGGGAGGAGACCAGGAATAACAACTGTCATACATTGTATGTCGGGGAGCCATTTACTGGAACACCTGGGTGAGCTATGAGGCAATAGCTGATAATGTTTTAAATGCAAATAGCCAACCACCCAGGAGTTCTGCTTCTGGGGAAAGCCTCCAGAGAAGCCGTACACTTGTGCCCAGGAGACTGTACAGGACATACTTTCATGTCCACCGTAAAAAAAACAAAAAACAAAAAACAACGAAACAATGGAAACAACCTAAGTGATCAGCAATAGGGGAAGGGAAAACATAGTAATATTATTACACATCACATATGACACCCATATAGATTAAACACTATTCATCAGTTAAAGAAAATCGGCCCGATACTACATATGAATCAACATGGGTAGTTCTCAAAAACAAAATATAGAGTAGCAAATGCACATAAGAAATGTGCTGCCTGAGTGAAATGATGGGCATTTTAAAACACTGACTAGATATCATATGCAAACACATACATGAAGAGAGAGGGAAACAAAGCTATAGACAGGGGATATAAACATATGGATTAAGTGGGTGCGTTAATATTCATGATGGTGGTGGCCTCTGAAGGACACAAGGAGAAAGGAGTGTGAAGAGTGGTAAAAAGAGTATTTCACTCTATTATCTACTACGAAAAATAAGGATGATGTATATAATTGTATACTTGAGACCTATTTAATTTTATTACCCAATGTCACACCAAGAAATTTAATAAAAAATGAGGACAAGATACTAACATTCATTTAAGGTATTTAAGAATACCTTTGATACTTGCAATAAAAAAATCATGATTCTTATACTTAAAACATGTTTAGTTAAATGCACAGATAAATCCTCATGATTCAGTCTTACATAATTATTCTCATCATTGTTAGAATCATTCATAATTGAAATTATAATGATGCAAAATATTTGTGAAATATCTAAATTTTATATATACATATCTAATTTAGAGATATACCTATTTTCTTCTATTCTGTACGTGAGAAAAATGACAGTATCGTTTTTACTATGTTTCAAGTTTAACTGCCTTGAACATTTTAAGCAAGCCACCAATAATTTAAGTTCTGTGAGCGTGATGAAGGGCAGGTGGCAGGGCTACCTTCAACGAAAGGATAGCCTTTGAATTCCTTGACACGTGATTTTCACTCCCTCATCATTTTCAGCATGATAGTTTCCTCACCCATCTCAAGGCCATTTCTAATAAACATATACAGATGAGAGTTTGGAGAGTTTCTTAAGGTCAAGAGAAGATACAAAGCATATAATTATTATAGCTGTTTGTTACAAACCTGCTCAAACATATTTTATTTCCCTTTTCAACTTTTTGATGCCCAAAGCATCAGTCCCTACACTGTGTCATGTGGGGTACTATTGCTCAGAAAATCATCCTTTCAAAATGAAATCAAGATAAGGAAGTCTTCAGTTTTTTATTAGTTTGCTTTTAAGTTAAGCAGTGTACCTAAAACTTAAGCCAGAGAAATTTTTGTGAAGTAACATGCTTCTGAACTGACATTTGATTCTTGCCTACAGGAATGAAGAGCCTGATACTTATGGTATCCACCTGACCCCAAATTGTACTCTGACGCA
The DNA here is from genome assembly GCF_014824575.4 of Sturnira hondurensis. NCBI lineage: Eukaryota > Metazoa > Chordata > Mammalia > Chiroptera > Phyllostomidae > Sturnira > Sturnira hondurensis. The sequence goes on from NW_028087015.1 coordinate 15,957,246, forward strand.
AAGCATTTTTTAGTATATGGCTGTGCACATAGCCACACCACAGGAATAGGTGTTGGTTGCAGAATAAAATGACCTTGGTCAAAAGTCCTAAACGCTGTGGAAATATTCAGCAAAAATGATGAGAAGTGGTGTATCATGGAGTTTTGCTTCAGGCTGTTCCCGGCCCTTGTGTGTGAGAGCACAGCATTCAGTTCTTACCAATGCGGGTCGGTGAGAACCCTGCTTCCCCCAGAACTGCCCTCTACTGCCTATCTGTGATACATTTTCAAATGGATACTGTACTATTTCTGCCACAAAATTAGATAATTTCTTTCTTTCTCAGATCACACATATTTTTGACTCAACTATTTCCATCAAAAATACAGTTTTATAGCTATTATACAAATGTTTACAAGGTGACAATCGGTTGCAACAGCACAAAGCACCACAATCAGGAGACTGTGCGCACAGTGGGGAAGCGTGTGGGCTCGAAAGCCAGACCCGGAGGCCGGAGACCAGCTCTACTTCTTCTAATCTGGGACCCTTTAAGAAAGTCACTTGAATTGTCTAGTCCTAAATGAAGACTTTTGGAGGATTACATAAATTAATTTATATAAAGTGACTTATCAAGTGACTGGGGCCTGACACATTCTGACCAAATACGGAATTGCTTCCTAGTTTATAATATATTGTTAGTATGGTTTATGTGACTTAGAAATTATGGCGTATTCTAATCTATTTCATTCTTTGGAGTACATTGCAGGCCATTGTGAGCAGGTCAGAAAGGGGACAGACATAGGGAACAGGGGACATTGAGAAAATACCCAGGCATAGTGGGATCTATGGCTGGGCAGTTGGTCACAACCAATGTTAGAGAAAACAGTAGAATCAAGTCACCACAAACTCATGGTGACAGCTCCCTGTGGCTTTTCACATGCATAGCAGAGGGACACAGAGCCAGCTGCCCGTGACTGTGCACTCCATGGGTAAGAAGGCGCACAAACTGGAGGATCAGGGCAGGAGGAGGTGTGTTCAAGGCATTAGTGCACAGCAGGCCATGGGACCTTGAGCATATCACTTACTCTCTCTAAGCCTCAGTTTCCCCACGGGTAAAATGAGGATGTTAGTAGGATCCCCCCCCCCAAGCATCATGTGAAAGCTAAGCGTGAAATGTGTGTAAAATCCAAATAGCCATGCTGGGGACATACGAGGCTTTAGAAGATAAACATAAGCTATTGCTGTGCACGCAGAGGGGCAGAGGCTGGGGAGAGTAGCCAGACCGTAGGATGGAAGTACAGTCGGTCAACAATATGGAATTCAGCATGTCTGTGTTTGGAGGCCAATACGTGTTATCACAAAAACAGGTTACAGGCTTTGCAGAATTGAAATTGTTTATCTACTTTTCTACACTAAACTGGGGATGAAAAACCAGGGGGCGGGGAGTTGTCCGTGATTTTCAAGAAAAGTGATTTTCTTTTAAGCCATAGGTTTTCCCATCAGTCCTACACAGGAGGACCCTTCTGCCACCTGCTACTGCTCTCACCTTAGGAGAACCTGGAAGACCACTTACTATTTTCAAAACCTTGGAAGAAAATACAGCAGACTGGAATTGCTATCATGAATATTCTTTTTAGTTTGAGGCAGAGGAAACTCATATTCTGAACTACTTTTGTTGGAGTTGGACAAATTATCTAGGCAACTGATAGTGCAGAGACGTATAGGCTCGCACATTGTAGCCTAAACTCTCACGATTCCAACATTTACCATAGAACACACCACGCTGTCGGGCTTGCGAGCTGGCCAGCTGGAGCTAAACAAGGGAGAATTAACATGAATTTCGTTTTGTTTTCATTCCTTCAAAATACATACTCCAGTTTCCAGCAAGCACAGAGAACCAGCCCTAGGCTCCCTTTCACAGAATGTGCTGTCTCCGCAAAAACCAAGCTCTTACCGTGGGAAAGACATGTGTTCAAGTTTCTCTTCTTCATAGGCTTTGACCGTTTGGGGGCTTACATAACAGGGGGCAATGTTGTATATAGGATTTCATACCCAAAGAAGGAACAAATGGTGAATTATAAATTAGAAAATTCTCATACTTTATCTCCCTCTGTAGCTTTCTGGGAGATTTCTCATGCCCAGGCCAAGTATTTCTTTAACTGCTTATACAGCACCCCAGAGCTTTTTAGTTGAAGCAACATTCTGAGTGCCAGTCACATTAAACAATACATGCCATAATATCTTAGTCTGTGAATGTTCAGTAAATTGGAATGTGATTGGTTACAACTGCAGGGGACCAGGGGACACCATTTATCAATCAACTCTGAGCTCTTATAATATTCTGGAGTGCTTTCAAACGATCGAAAATGGAATCGTTCCTGTGGTTTATGTGCCAAGTGCATTACACACGGTTACATGAATGATTTCCACTGATGTTCAGTGTACCTCACGGTTAGGCCTTTGATTAACCTGACCACTTCATTCACTGATCCTGAGATGGAAAGAGAGCTCACTGTATGTTGTGGTTTGACCATTCACAACTGATTTTTTGGGTAGGAGAAGAGTTGCTGGTGTGTTGGCTGAGTGGTGGCACCTATATGAAGGCTTTCAGATGTTCCAAGTTTAAGTTTTTGGTATTCAATACCCCAGCATTGTCCCTGTTTCTATGGTTCTGTCCATGAGGAGAGCTCCTTAAGCTTAGATCCATCTCTGAGCAAAAAAGGGATGTCAAGTTTATGTTTTCCTAGCATCTAGTGATCATGTGTGTATGTGTAAGATGTGTGTTTGTGTGTAAATATGCATGTGTGTGTGCCTTGCTCATCTGTTCCTCTGAAACACACCGATTTGCTCAGAGCTTTTCTTTTGCCTGCTGTTATTTCATAAGTGTATTGCCTATTACAGTATTGAATTTGACTGAAATTGATGTGATTGTATTAGTGTAAGTGAAACTAATACCTCTTAGACATTTAATGGAAATTTATGCAACTAACCATTGCCTGTTTCACAGGAAAGAAAAAACTGATCTTTTGTTTTGTGACCTGGAATACCAGCAGATGATTTTAAAAATAAATTTCAATTTTGGTGCCCTTATAGAGCAGAAGCCATGTAATATTCATAAACAACTCTCATGGTATTATGGATCTTCACTCCCTTGTGAGCAGTAGTGGTTTTTAAACAATTTGATGGATGCCCAAATGTCCGTGGCAGTATATTCCTAATTGCCAAAAACTAGAAACCACCAATGTCTTGCAACAGGTGAATGGATAAACAGGCTTATATATCCATACAAGGGAGACATATGCAGCAATAAAAGAAGTGGATTATTGTTATATGCACGGCATCCTGATTGGATCTCGAGGGAATTATGCTGACTGCAAAAGATAAATAACATTCTTGAAGTAACAAAATTATAGACAGGGAAAATAGATTAGTGGCTGCCAGGGCTTTGGGAGTGTGGGTGTGGCTCTGCAGGGGTCACAGGAGTGTCCTTGTGGTGATGGAGCAGTCTTGCATGTTGATGCTGGTGGTGGTTACACAAAGCTACCTATGTGATAAAACTGTACAGAAACACACACACACAAACACAAAGGAGTGCATGGAAGTCTGTGGACTGTACTGGTGTCCATTTCCTGCTTTTACTATTGTACCAGATAGTTATGCCTGATATTTCCATTGTGAGAGTTGAGGCAAGTTACAGGAGGTTATAGGTGACTTCTCCAAGTACTTCATTTGGCAACTTCCTGAGACTCTATAATCATTTCCAAATAAAAACCTAATAAAATAAGAAGGCATGGTTTGGTATGCTTTGCTTCCTTTTCCCTGAACTGGTTTTTCTATATGCAATATGATTAACTATTTCCCAGTATTAATTAAACTAGATTTTTAAGAAATTGGGAATAAATAGTGGAATAAAAACAAAGGAAGGAATAAAGAGAGAAGGAAGGGGAAAAAAAAAGAAACCCGCGCTCCCTTCTGATTACCCTTTTTGTTCTTCAGTCTTAGCAGCCTGAGCTAACGTTACACCCCCTGGGTCCACGGCTGCTTTGTTCTGTGAACGAAGGCATTAGCCCTGGAACACAACGCCAGTCAGATACAAGAACCTGTACTGCTTCGGAATGAAAATTCATCCCTTGTAGCTAAGCTCATCAGGCCCCTGAATGCACTTGCATTGCCATATGTTTACAGGGAAAATTAAAAACGGTATTTTGGCTTTCAGTCCCAGATCAAAGTACAAGTTGAATGCAGTCTACGCGCGTCCCGGAGACCTCATATAATACGCATTGGCTCTCTGGAAGCATGCTCATTACAGTTATGCTTGTGCCAGGCTGACGGGCTCCTGCCCCTGCACTAACTGCAAGGGAGCTACAGCCCTGCAGTTTCCTCGACCCGTCTGTTTCCACGACCCCTTCCCTGCTATCCTGAATCCTGGAAACCGGTCTACTGGGTTACACCTGTCCGTTTCTTTTCATATTTATTGCAGTGGAAAAAATTACATTAAATTATCACTTTCCAACATTTAACATCTGATATTTGAAACTAAAAAGCTGGATCAGCCTCATGTTCTTCCCATCTTACCACCACATGGCAATTGGTGTTTGTCCTGAAGGCCTCTCCTTTTATGAAAGAATGAAGATTTCTTTATACTGGCACCCAAAATGTATAGATAGATTCATTAAAAAAAGCCATGAATTGAAATATTTACTAATGCTCTTAAGATATTTAAAAGCATATAGTTCTTCAAATCCCCTTTGAGATCCTAAGCATCTTCCATCCATTCTCACTTGTAAATGTCCTTTGAAACCTACTCTCCTTACGCAACATAGTTGGAACTTTTTGTTTTATCTTGGTTGGAGATAGAAAAAATTCTATGCCAAAGATTCTCTCCTTGATAAATTCTCATTAGACTCTTCTGAGGTCTCTTTTTGACTAGGTCCAAACTTGGGCTCCCATGTCCTTCCCTGTAGAGTCCAGTTTTAGCAAGAATCTTTCTAAGTTGGCATAACCAGATTCCGCCACACTCCTTACCTGATATCCCTAGATATCTGATCAGGTTCTTCATTCTCTACCATTTCCTGGGAGGTGTCTAATTACCCTGGCCTATCTTCAGCAAGAATTCTGTTAGGTTGGTTTTGCCAGAATCCTCCCTTTTTCCTCCCTTCCTCTTAGTAATTTCCCATTCACTGACCCCTACCCTACTCCTTGGCTACAAATTCCCACTTTTCCTTGTTGTGTGTGTAGTTGAGCTCAATCTCTCTCCCCTACTACTAAACCATGAGTGGCCCCTCTCAAGTAAAGTCCACTTTACCATTATTCTACAAGTGTCCCCAAATAACTTTCTAACACTATCACAGCTTCCCTAGCACCTGAGAGGAACGTGGACAAAGTCACACGCCCTCTCTATTCTCAGTCCCTTCATATGTACTGAAATAACATTGTCAGGGTGGACTCCATGGGAGTGAGACCTGTGGCGGCCCAAAATTAGAACCACCCCCCACTTGGAGGGCCCCAGGCTTGGTTTAACACTCTCTGTTGCCATCTTGGAACTCAACAATCCTAATTTTGAACTACTTTTGCAAGTGAAATGCAGTAGGACAATGGAACATGTACAGGAGCGGAGAAGATACGCACAATGCACATGTTCTCTGTTCCTTGCTGCCTCATTCCCATGTAGCATTGGCTCTGTCCTGCAGGACCCATGGGCCACTGTGGCAGTGGAGCAAGACTCCAGGCAAGTTCAAGGTAGGCAGTTTATGTTTATGACGGAGTGATGCAGGGGTACTGACAGCCCACGAAGGCTATGCCTCCCCTTTAAACCAGAATTGCTTCAAGGAGAAATCAATGATGGTCTAAAAACATGAATGATATTCTCTCATATCCTTTCTTACTCATGTGACTCCCCTATGTTGGTACACTACTTATGATGGAAGTGATGACCTGGAAGGAAAGGGAAAGATATGGGAATCCACAGTTCTATTTCCTTTTAGTCCTTTCTTATCTTTGGTAAGGGAATGTCAGTAGAATATGTGCATACTGGGAAGTGAAAGAGAGATAGGTGAGGCAGATTTGTGCAACATTTTCCCTGCCCTGGTGAGATGGAAGTGCCTACGTGGGCTATGGAATGCGCATCACCTAATTTTAATGATTCTGTGTATAAGCAAATGCTCCTATACTTACATTAAAATCTGGTATTGTACAATATAAATGATGATATTTATATCAATGGTAATATTTATATCAATTTACCTGTACCCTTTGTACAGGTAAATGGTAATATTCATCAGTAATTTAAAATTTTAATTTTCTACTTACTTAGAATGACATTTTATAGTAAATAAAATACATCATGACAATCTGAAAGAGAGAGAGAGAGAGAGAGACAGACCGACCGACCATGGAAGAAAGCAAGAAGCTTTAGTATCTTTTTAGTGCTTTCAATGGCATTTTCCCCACCCTTGTTTTACAAACAAGTTCATATTCTCACTTTGCACTGGGTATTGCAGATTTTGTTGCTGGCTCTAAACATGAGCTACCTCAGATCACCATTGTGGAGATTAAATGATAGAAAGAAAGAGGGAACTCCTACCCTTTGCAACAGCATGGATGGAATTGCTTCACATTATGTTGAGTGAAATAAGCCAGGCGATGAAAGACAAATACCATATGATCTCACCTTTAACAGGAACCTCATCAACAAAACAAACAAACGAGCAAAATATAACCAAAGACACTGAAATAGAGAACAGGCTGACAGTGCCCAGAGGGGAGAGGGGAGGGAATTTCAGGGGAAGAGGTGAAGGGTTTGCAGGAACAAGTATCGAGGACACACGGACAAAAACCAGGGGGGTGGTGGAAATGGGAGGGAGGTGGGGAGGGGTCTGGAGGGGCAAAAGCAGAAAACTACTTGAACAACAATTAATATTTTAAAAATTAAAAAAAATATGAAAAAAGGATAAGATAGATCTAAATGATACGATAGATGAAGGTCTTGGGCCTAGAGTACCAACCACTCTTCCCCTACTTCTCCCTGATTCAGTGCACCCAGCAGCCTCCCTACTATGCTTCTTGCCTATATTCTTTTCTTGTCCAAATTGATGACCCTCCACGTCACTGAAATCAACATCCTACAGCAGAAATCTTATCATGGAAATCCCTAGTTCAAAACTCTTCAGTGGTTTGCCATGGCCTATGAGATGAAACCCAAGCTTCTTTGCAGAATAGGCTTGGTCTGTGAGGATCTCCTCGACCCACCTTGAAGTCTGAGCTGCTGGCCTTAGAGGTAAGTCAACAGAGGCTCTTCATTCTCTCAGGAACCCCCCCCCCCCAATAGGTTTACAATTCATCAAAACATGCTATGATGATTTGTTGTATAAATGTCTGTCGTTGCCAGATTGTGAGCTCCGGAGGGACCGAGACCAACTAGGGTTCATCTTCCTTTTCATACAGTATGAAGCTCTGTGCCTAGTAGTCTTGTAACATCTGCTAATACACGAAGAACAATGCAGTTACCACAAGGCAGGACTTCCAGGTCACATTGTAGGTGCAATTTTTATTTATTTTGCTGAATTTTGTCTCCCTTCAAATTTGCACTGTGACCAAAAGGAACAATATACTTTTTTTTTTCAATTTGGCATAGGAACAGATCTATTTTTTACATTCAATATTATTTTGTATTAGTTTCAGGTGTATAGTATAGTGGTTAGACAATCATGTGGTACCATACCCAAGGCAAATTCATCCTTTTCAAGTAACACTGCATATAATGCCAATATATAGTAAACTTTTTTTTCACATGTTAAATTCTACTCATCCTATAGACTTGAACAAACTAATTTTCCTCCCCTTAATTAGGCCTATTCACTCAAGCTTGCTGTTAAATGAAACATTATTTTCACTTATAAATGTTCCATGATGTGTTCCCAGTGGTTTCTGATTGAAGACAATTACATGAAGATAAATCAGAACTCATCATTGGTAGTTGTTATTAGCACGTCCCTGATCTGCTGACTACATGTTGGTTTAAGGCAATAGGGCAAAGCAAGACCCCAGAGGGAGCTCTGATGAAGAAGCTCAGGAATTTCCCAGGCAGCAAGGACATCCTTCATTTTTAATTTGTTGGTTTAATTTGGCTAGACATGAACTGACAAAAATCCTCATCACCTAATGTGCTTAATGATCTAAATGAAATGAGTTGCTGGTGTGGGCTCAGTTCCTATTGGACCCATTTCTAAGTTCTACAAGCCTTCGATAAATGACTCAAATGAGCCCTTCTTGTGGAAAATTTGCCATGGAAACTAGACTTAGCCATTTGGATAGATTTCCCCAAAACATCAAAAAAGTGAAATGATTCAAGAGTCTCTAGAAAGTGGGTTATCACACTCCTGAAAACACAGGTCATTTTCAGCCCAGGAGAAAGTGAGACCTACTGGAGGAGAGATTTCCCAAAAGGGAATTTTGGCTTTGTTTTATTTATAAGTGGTGGAGTTGATCTGCATTTTCTCTAAAGAAAAACAAAGTGATTTTTTTTACTGTTATGAGTTAATATTAAACCACATGCAGACCCATACACACTCTCTCGAAAAAGGGTAAAATGTTGAAATGGGACTTAAAAGAAAATAAATAAAGTCAGGGAAGGCATGCTTCTCTTGCGCTATTGTATACATGGCCAATACTTTAAAAATAATAGTGTAGGTAAGGACAATTTTATTTTTTAAAGCATAAAGTCAAAATAAGAATAGTGAATGCACTATCCTGGTCAATGACTTAGTTTTTCCCCATAGTGGCCGGACAAGCTAGACACAGAATGTCAATTTGCTGAATTGATGAAAATATGTGTTCCATTATTTTGCTATTATCTATGTAGACCACCTTGAATGTACGCACATGTGTACACAAACACAGTACACACACACCGCCACCACCAATAGCAAAATATTCTTTTTGTCCTAATTTGAAAATTGGGACAGAATTTTGTGTCAGGAGATAGAGAACATAAATGTCCAGCATTTGCCTTTAGAGTTCATACAAGGAAAGTGTAATTTTTGTGAACATTAAGCCTAAGGGTCAAACTTAATCTCCTTTCTTCTCCTTTCAGTGATTCAGTAAAGAACGCTAGCCTGTCGTGCTGTAAATTTGGGCTGTGTATTTCAAGTGGATTAAGCACCTTAAGGTGCCTGGTCCTTAAAAATTATCATCACAATTTGAAAAAATAAATGCATACTACCTATTGAGAATAGGCTGGTAGAAATACCTTTCTATAAAATAAAATAGTATCAAGCAGCCATTCTTTACTAAAGTTATGTCATTTGGTACAGAATTCCTATGGAACTTCTTCTTCTTTTTCCTGAGCCCTCTTTTGATGTAAAGCGTTGCAGTGCTTGCCTCCTTTGAGACTGTGTTTGCAAATTGAACTGAAAGGTGACAAAGAGCTCTTGGAAAAAAAACTCAACCGAACCCACAATACATCCACAGAGAGATCAGAAATCAGCTGGTAGCTCTTGGACTAACAACTCCAATGCAGCAGCTAACCCTGGCTAGTCCAGCCAGATAAACTAGGCACATATGTCAGAAATGTGTGTGATAAATTAAAGTTATTCACAATTTTTGCCACTTTAGTCATTGAGAAGTGATGTCTATTTCCCTCTTGCCGTTGAATCTGGCTTGGCCATGACCCATTAGCTCATTAAAATGAAGCAAGAATGGTGCTTCAGGACTCTGCAACATCTTAAGACTGGGCCTCCAGAGATCTAGAGCTGTGAGGTACCTTCATGACAGAATGCTCCTTTCGGGAAGCCAGTCTCTATATAAGAAGTCTAACTTCTGCGTGTCATCATGCCGTGAGGAAGCCCAAACTAGCCACATGGAGGGTGAAGGGCCACATAAAGGGACACTGTGGTGCCAGACACAGGAGTGAAGTCTCCTTAGACCTTCCTTCCAAGCCCAGCCAAGAAGGGTAGATGACCACAGTTAATGCCACAGGCAAGAGACCTACCAGAGGAACCCTGCCTCAACTCTCGAGTCACAGGAACCTGAGCAAGTGAAATGGTGTTGTTAAGGCCTCTAGGGTCTGGCCCAGCTCACTGAAGGTGATAGGTAACCACCGCAACGTGCATAGCATGGAACACGCCTTGGCAGCCAGCAATTATAGAAGAAACTGACTTTCTTCTATGTGATTGACTTTCAGTTTACAGGGGATAATGTATTTTTGCATTTTAGTTTGAAAGGAAAGGCAGTTGCAGAAACACTGGGCTAAACATTTAACTATTTTCTTCCTAGTATCCTCAGTAAATTAATCTTCTATTTTATTGAATTCTTCAATGAATTAAAATGAACACACTGGATATACTCCATATTATAAGTTTCTGGGGTTGAGGTGATTTTTAAAAAGTAAAGCACTTATGGCCTATTACCGTGAGAGAAATAGTTTGAAATGGAAATGATGTATAAAATTATAAATTAGTATTGGGTTACTTAAAAACAGTACATGTTTGCATAAACTGGGCATCTAACAACATGCACTAAAAAAAACAGTGAACTAAAACATAGTGAACTTCACCAGGAAGATAGCTGGACAAAAATGTGGTTTGAACCAGATCTTGAAAGGAAAGATGGGGTAAAACTGAACAGTAGGATAGAGGGCGATGCCACGTGAATATGGACCCGGCAGATTTCTAATATGCTAAAAATGAAAGAGGAAAATCAGTAACTTAAGTCCGTTTCCATGTCTAGACAGCACCCTAGCTAAGCTCTGAAGAGTGTAATTCAGCCTGAGAAATATTTCTCCCAGTGCTATCGTCGTGGGTAAAAGGGAAGTATAAGGGGGTGAGTGGCAATTTCAACTGAGCAGTGCTATTTGTCTTAGATCACAAGGAGATCGAGAGAGAGAATAAACTGAATACAATACTAAGCAAAACCCAAACAAAAGCAAAGCCAACCTACCAACCTAACAGCAGAAAAATAAAAAAAAGCCCAGAAAGTAACGGGGAAGTACTGCAGAGACACCCTGCTTTGGACTTACTGTATTTTGCCATGTATAATGTGCACCCGTATTTTTGGACTAAACATTCAGGATGGAAATCTTTTGTTTTATTTTTTTTAATTCAATGTAGTTACCTATTTTTATTTAGAAACAAAGCCAATTATTGTATTCCAGGGTGTTATTTTCCATACAGATACTGTTATTGCTCTCTAGAGTTATACTTTTAATGCATAGGCATTCATAAAAGAATTAAAAACATTTATGTAGATACAAAATTAGTATTACTAATGTATAATGTGCATCCTTACTTTTCCCTCTAAAATTTGGGCAAAAAAGTGCACATTATACACTGCAAAATACGGCATTACTGTGTGTGTGTGTGTGTGTGTGTGTGTGTGTGTGCATATTTCGCAGCAGCAAATATCGTAGGTGTCTCTGGAAGAAGGTTTAAATTAGCTATGTAATAAAATTTTATAGGCAAAACTGCTGTGAATCAAACAAAGTGTGCATTTTCCCCACTTCAAGTTCTTCCTAGGAGTTCTAGTCTGACACTGCCATGCTAGCAGTTTTAACTTGCACCTAGGTTAAATAATCTGCAATAAAATAACAAATGCTCGCGACCAATGGCTGTAAGGGAAATGCATTGGGCTGTAGTTTGCCAGCTCCTTTTTTATGTGTTTGAAGACTATTCATAATTGAATTATTCTGCAATTTCATTTCACAGATCTTAGTTTTTATAATGTGCATATTGGTTGCAGATAGTAACTTCAACTAGTTTCATTCATGCAAGTTTGAAGCCATACAGTTTCCTAATATTTTGAAATAAATTAATCACTTTGTAAGAAGTGACATGGTGTACCAACTGGAAATACTGAAGTATTGGAAGGACCCAATAATGCACTTGACAATCAGGGCAAAAGAAAATGGACTAAATGGGTATGATGTATCTTAGCCCTTTTAAGACTGAGCTAATTACATTTCTACCTGTGAATTTATGACAGCAATTCTCAATTCTTATATAAGAAGTCAAGTTGGATTTAAGATTTACACCTTTCCCTTGAAAGAGTATTTTCCAAAGAGGGGACAAATAAGAGTTCAGATCATCAAGCATCATCTTAATGTGACCAATCTATGCCTACCACTGTGCCAGGAACTGGAGGGACGAGGTGACACACAGCACTCCTGCCCTCCATGTGTGGGACCTCAGCAGCCAGGACAGGCTGGTGGGGGAACCAAGGCCAAGGTGTGGCAGCAATAGAAGCGCAGTGTTGGGAACAGCTGCGTGTGGTGGAGGAAATGGCAGCAATGTTAAAGGAGCGGTGGTGTGGGAGCAGGGCTTACAGATTGCGGGAATTTTTTACCAACAAATAGTGAGAATGTAATTACTGGGTGCAGTGGATGAAAGACCTGGGTTGTCTGAATAAAGATGTGTGTGAACCCAAATGGTATGTATGGGGCACAGACAATGTGCCTATATGCCTGAAGCAAAGGAGGTACCTTCAAGAAGGAAGTGAAGGGGTGTAGGAGGAGATGGTCTCAACTGATAAACTGGGGCCAGTCAGTGAGAGACCCCAAAAATCAATACTTGCCACTTATTCTGAAGGGACTTGGTGGCCACTGGGATTTTCTGATCAACAGAATGAATGGCCTGATCACAGAAGTTGGTGGGAAGAATTTCCCACAAGTACCTTCACATAAGCATCACAAGGTCAGGGCTGGCAGGGCCTCTTCTGAGGTCACCTGTGGTTCCCCACAAGCTCAGTATAGGCTTTTATGTGGTACCTCACTCAGCAGTCTTAGGGTGTGTGCGTAGGGTGTATGACAACACAGAAGAAGCCCTCACAGCCTGACCATAACTAATACTGGTAAGAGTTTTTGTTCAGGAAGAACACTATGGGGACCTCAAAGGTACACAAAATAGTCAGCTGCTTATTGTTGGACTGGATGTATAAACCAGATCGCCATCTGAAAAGCACTTTCAGTATGGGAAAGACAATCTCACTGAGAATATACAACCACAAAAGTACAATAACTATGCTTGATTTCATTTCATTCACTCATCATATGTGTATGAGTGTCTACGATGTACCAAGAACTCTTTTGGAGGCTGAGGATTCAATGGTGAACATAGAAGGTGGTGCTGCTGTGAATGCAGAATCCACACAGAGGTACAGGGTGAGCTGTCTGGCACAGGTTCCAGGAGGAGTTAGAGCATTTCTGAGATCTACTGCATGAGTTACACATGGCACTGATAAAAGTATGTGGTCCTATATTAAAAATCTATACCTAATTTCACAATTACCCTTGATAAAGGGTTCTAAGTTTGGAGCAGTGTAAGAAGAAGCAAATTACTAAAAATGAACATAATAGTCAATCTTAGTGGTCTATGGTTTATCAAGGGAGAAACCATAGACCACTCTGTCTCACATGCAAGATAAACAATTTCTTTGCATTATCACTGATGCCCTTATTACATACTTCAGTTGAGATTAGATGCTTTAATCAGTATTTAGAGAAAAAAGAAAACATAATTTAGTTCTTCCCAAAAGACATGCTGCCCTTTTATCTTTGTAAGACATACAGTTCATAGCCCTGCTTAAGGGACTTGCTTCTTTTATGAAAAGTCTAATATACGTGTAATTCTTCTTTTTATCTTTTATTCCTTGCCCTGGAGTGAGTGAGCATAACTGCCAAAAAGAGGTCACATCTGAAAGTCGTACATGTTCAGTGACTTACCATGGCTTTCAATGGACCATCTAGTGTTGATTTTGAAATGTAAATCACACCACCATGACTGGCGTGTGTATGCATAATTAGCAGCAGGCACGCCTACTTCTACAGAGCGAATTCTGTTTTTGCTTGTCAGAGAGGGCAGCTAGCTCAATAATGAGGTCCCAATTCCTGCACTAGCCAAGCCCGGGGGGCCCACAGCATGGGTTTCCCAGGTCTCTGCTGCCTGCTCCACATTCACACTGTTGAACTACAGGGTCAAGCCATGCAATGTTTTTCCCAGTCACTGTGCAGGACGCTTGCATTGGCATCTAATCATTCCTCTCAGGGAAAGGCCTAGACTGCACAGCAGATCACTTGTGGATGGTGGGAGTGGCAGAGAGAGTCCCCCTAGCTGCAAAGAGCAAGTTATCTGTCCATACGTTATCCAGAAGCTCTGAGGCACTCTTATCGGCAAAAAGTGAGTGAACCATTCTTTCCTTTTGATTCCTTTAATTTCTTATTAACAGCCTGACTCTTTGGAAGACGATGGGATAAATACATATGAATAGTACCCACTGAATAGTTTGATTTATTAGGACAATTTTGAAAGAGGAAATTAAGGGAGGGGGGTCTATTAATATCCCAACAACTGACATAAACCAGGCTGCTCTGGGCAATCCAGAGATGGGGGAATGCACCAAAAATCCAAAGATGCCATTGTTAATATTCAAACAAAAACATTATTTTGATGCTTCTTTGTTCAATGTAAGATATTTTCCTTCATCCCTACCTATGTCCTCATTCATTTTAATGTATGCTAAATAGTGTCTTTCCAACTATTCTAGTTCACAGAGGAACTTAGCTCACTGCATCAAAATTCGCTGTGACTGATGCTTCATTTGATCTCACACTTAAAAAATTATGTAGGTTTTTATTTTCCTATAACTTAATTTCTACTTTCCTAGTCAACTGGCAGCATAGGGCTTTACCAGTTATATGCTATGATCCTAGTGGGTGGGTTTTGAAAAACTATTTAATAAGACAGGCAATTTACCTCAAATATATTGGAATTCCTATGAAAATCTCTGAGCAAATAAAATGTATTTCCAAATTCCTATGTACTATTATTGGATGAGAACATGTTGACTTCGGAGAATCCCTGAATGAGAAATACTAGGAAATAATCTAGCTTTATAGTCAGAAATTGAGAAGACTGAAGTTCATTTTGACATCAGTCAAAATGAAAGCAGCTACTGTTTAGGAACATTCACAATACTGGTATTGTAAGAGGTTAAGCACAGATATTTAATGCTAGAGTACATTAAGGTGTCAATATGTACATTTCTACATATTTATGATAAAGTAAGTATAATTATTTTTGGAAAAAATAATTCATAAACATATATATTCCCTCCAAAAATTAAAAGTTAACTTCCAGAAGGCAAGGATAAAGTTATTCACGATGCTCTATTATGTATGAACTTGCCAAACTATATTTTAGCCCTTATATGCTGAACACATTCATATACAAACTAAATATAATGTGAATATAATCATGTAGAGGGAGAATGGGTTTCTCAATGCATGACTGTCTTCCTTACAAACCATGTAAACTATTTAGAAAAATATGAGTTGCCAGAGTTCTGGAGTTAGAGTATATTGTTGTTCATCTAAAGAGCTGAAAATACAACATATTTCAATTATATTAATTCTTTTAAAAAGATGATAATGTTGCTGTGAGGCAAAGTTAAAAATACTATATCACGATCATGTTTGGTAACTAACTTTGTTTATTACTGAAATGTGTCATAGCATTAGTAACAAATAAACTAGTGATACTTTAGAATTTTTCTTACAAGTATGTATAACCTTGCAACATGTAATTCCATGTGCATGGGGCTGAGTGGACACAAATGCAAAAACTGCTTATCTGTCATTTTACTGAGCTCATTGTATTCACCATTAGGAATAACTGTTCAAGTCTCCAGCAGGTGGGGGGCCACCTGTGACTGCACTCGGGCTCCTGCGGCCTCTGCTCAGACCCACTGCTGCATCTGGGGGAGGGGCCATCAGTCAGCGCATCCTCTCCCTTAGTCATCACTTAATAAGACCGTTAACCAGATATTTTCTCCAATATGTGCTTCTATTAGCATAATTCTAGGCCCTAATTGCCTTATGTTTTTTTCATCTTTAAATATCTGACATAAAAATTGCAGTAGCAAATAAGCCTGTGTGGCTTTCTAATCTCGTTTTTTCCCAAACTCGTCCAGGATGACATTCTTTTATGTGCCTTTTAATCTATTTTCTCCTGATCACTTCTTAAGATTTTTTTTAAAAAAAATAAAAGTAATTCATATTTATGGTGAAAATTTAGAAATTCACTAAAATTTAAAAATTAAAATTACTTTTAATCCCATAATAAAAATAATCACTGTAAATTTTAATCATTAACATATTTATTGTTAAATTTTATCAATTTAGAAAATTAAAGTCATACTTCTTTTGCACTTACCACTGTTTTGAAAGCATTTCTTCCAGTCTTTTCTTCCTTGAAGAAATAATTCATGATGGCTACGCACCAGGCCACTATGGACAATACTACACTATTTTACTAATTACCTTAATTTTAACCATTTAGTTTATTTTCAATTTCTTTTGGTTACATATTTATTTAAATAAATTCTACATGTATTAGTAAATATGCACAAGTGTGTATATTGCTGCAATATGTATCTTTAGAAAAGTGGTTGTTTTCTTTTAATGGATTTCTACACATGGTACTGTGGGGACAAACAATGAAATTGTATTAGTGTCCCTGGTTAATTTTACAAAATATTTTCCAAAATGTTGTTTACAGTTAGTCAGCCAAAAGTTCAAGTATAATATAAGGGTTTAAAAAACACTTGACTTTATTATTAAGATTTAATTACACAGTCAAACTGGAAATTTTCAATAAATCAGTTTCTTAATTGCAGAGAATATACACATATTTAAGATCCATAAGCTATACACAGATTGATTCTAAACAGGTTAGAATATTGAAAAAAACATTCTGCCCTTTATAAAATACATAATAAGTCCACTTTTTGTTATCTTTATTTTCCTCAACAGAACTATAAAAGCAATTCTCCTATGTATAAGAGTTAATTTATTTCATTCTAATCAACTTCAAATTAATTTACCAAGAGGCAGCAACCAGCTTATTCAGTAGGCTATTGTCCTTTATAATAATGCTTACAGGTGACCACTTGACACAGTGCCATTAATTAAGTCCTCTATGTTTTTATAATTTTAGTATGTCAAATTTGTATCTAGATTTTGAGAGTGTAAAAACCTTATCAATCTCATCTTTTATTTAATAATAAGTAAAATTTTCTTTATTTTAATGAAGAGATATCTACGCAATGCTCCACTAGACTCTCTAAGAAATAACCATGAAAATGTATTACATATCTACCACACAGGTATGTTCTTTATAGGCAACCTCACTCCTGTTTTAATAGAATGTAGAGACAGAACATTTGTATCTTATTCAAACAGACTGTGTACTGATACTTTTTCAGTAACTCACATTTTGTATAAAAACTGTGTAGAGATACAGAAATATACTGGATAGACTGACACATTAGAATCCCTTGTGCCTGCACATAGTGTCTAATTAGTTTGTCACGGATTTGGGTTAGAGTCTCAAATGCTGAAAATAGCTATCACTGATGCTGAACAAGTAAGCTCAGAAAATCAACTGTGTTAATGCTGATTGGAAATATTTGACACAAACTAAAAAAATAATTATTCATACACCCTTGGCAGAAGAAAGAAGAGTTTGTTAGACACAACTGCTAGATTTCCTTATTACGAATATTGAGTAGTTTTGGGAAATGTGTTTTGATTTGCTAACAACTTTCTCAGTGCTCAAGGGTGAACACAGGGTAAATTCAGATGCACCGTGTTCTAGTTTTGAACCTACATCATAAAATTTAATGATGTTAAGGGCTTTGAATCAGCAGGATAGGGAGGGGAAAATACATTCCATCTCATGGAATCACAGTCATGATACACACTATGAAGTAAATGATCAAATAGCCTATTGGTTTATACCTGCACTTTAGCACAAGCACACCTGAAGGAGAACCACTGACGTGAGCCAGTGAAAACTCACTGGTGCTATGGCATTGGTGTACAATGCAGGACACTTCTATTTTATACCAATAAATCTAGACTTTGACTCTTTATTCTCCAACACACACACACACACACACACACACACACACACACACAACTTTATATAACCATGTGCAGATATCTATAGACTAAGTAAAACACTATTAGTTAAAAAGTTCTCTTCCAAATATGTATCTCTATTTTCCTCTCTTTTCTGATATTCTAGTTTCTTGTCTTTACACCCCCGGAAGTTATACACTGTTACTCTTAAAAAAAACCCCACCAAACCAAACATGATATTTACCAGTACTCTAAACAATAAGAAAACTGTACTTAGAGAGGAAATATCTTTCATTTGGAAACCACATAAAATCAGGTTCAAATTCAATCTGTTCTTTTTTAACAGCCTAAGCTTGAGGTTTTTAAATACCCTGTGAGTTTCAGTTTTCCTTTCCAAGATAGCACTATAATAATAATATCAACCTGACTGGGTGGGCATAACAAAAATATTCATTGGATAAACATCAGTTTCCTTCCACTTAATCCATTTCTTCCACACTGACACCAACTGTTTATTGGCTGCTAGACAATGGCACCATTTCATGTACACATACAGATAAATAAATAAAATGATTAATTACTCTCCATCAGCAGTGTGAATATTGGCTTTAACTCAGTTTCGAAATTGCAACTAGAAAAAGCTAACCAATTGTTTGTAATAGGAACCTATGCTTTGTCTCACTAACATTTCATTGTGCTGTATTTGAAAGTAAATTAATCGATCAGCTGTTTCAAATGAATAGTGAATTCCTGGAAGAATTCAGCATCTTTAGGCTTTGTCAATAAACATGAGACCTCATTATCCCAGCCAAACACCACATGGTTACTGACCATTGTGATGCCAACAAGATTTGTATCGGCCCTTCATCAAGAAGCCAGAAGCTCTCATTTAACATGGACAAATAGCAGGTGGACTTCTAGAGGCCTGAGCCATCTGAGGATCACATAGTGGAGGCGGGGGCTGCACATTCACAGGATGAAGACAACATGAAGCACAGCAAAGCCAACTCTAAAAGCATCTGGTCCCTAATGACTCTGCTGAGTGCCAACCAGTCCTGATGGTCACATCAAGAAAAATGAGGTACTAAATTAATTCATTGTGTTGGTTTCTCTGTAATATCTGAAAGCTTCCTAACTGATATGGTATCATTATTCATTTTTAGATATCCATTAGTTCTATATGAAATTATATTATTTATTGCTAGTGACCTATTATCTGTCTCTTTCACTAGCATGTACTCTCCTCGAGAAGGAAGGTAGTTTCTCTCTCATTCACTTGTATCTGTTTGACATACAGACACTCAGTAAAGGATGAATGAATGTAAGATAGTTTCCACTGGACCCACTGACTACAATGTCTTTCCAAGGAATTCAGCATCTTTACAGTTGCCAGATAGGCTGATCTGCTACAGTTTTATTTGGACAAATTTGGAAAGAGGCTTTCCTTTTATAAAATTAGCATAAGCTCAGTGATTGAAAAAAAAGACCCTCACAGACAGCAAAGTGCCAGTTTGTCTATAATGAACTGTACATCTTCTCGTGCCTACACACACTACTTTCTGCAGACAAGAGCTTCAACAGCTCTCCCAAATGAGGCATCGTTGTTTGGATGTGGTTGCTTTTTACATTACTGCAACATGCGTTATAAACCTCACTAGCAAGGCTCTTTCCTGTACATGCCCAATTTGTGCAAGTCCAAGGTGCTGCTGGCCTGTTCTATCATAAGGTCCATAGAAGACATTATTCCACAGGTCAGCCCAAACACTTCTAGGACTAGAGTGCTGTGCTCTGCAATGGGACAGGCGTGCCTCCAGTGATGGTGTCAGTGGGTAAGATTTAAAGCCCTCACAGATGACTAATGCTGTTGGAGAGAGTTGTACGGTCAATTATAACATCCATTCACCCAATATGTTAGCACGGGGAACAAAGACAGCAGGTCCCCAGGTTTGCGCCACTGATGTCCAGCCCACAGCAGGCTTCTTCACAAGGCCCTGGGTTATCGAAGCTTCAAGAAACACATGACTTTCTGAAGAAAGATTGATTTTAAACTCAAAAATGTGTTTTTAAAAATATTTTATTTGTTTTATTTTTAGAGAGAGAGGAAGGGAATAAGAAAGGGTGGGAGAGAAACATCAATGTGTGGTTGCCTCTCATGTGTTCCCTACTGGGGACCTGGCCTGCGACCCAGGCATGTGCTCCGACTGGGAATTAAACCGCAACCCTTTGCTTCACAGGCTCATGCTCAATCCACTGAGCTACACCAGCCAGGGCAAAACTTAAAAATGTTTTAATGTAGCCATTTCATGGACAGGTTTACTTATGTTTGGGGACAAAAATTATGTGTTGATCCATTTATCAATATTAGAGAGTAAATTTTGTTCAGATGGTTTTCTTTTTTCAGATGATCAAATCTATATTTGTATTGTTGAAATTTTAGGAACAATAGTTTATCTTTAAGATGAAAATTAAGCACAATCTACAACAAGAGATATAAATGTAACACTACATTAATATATAACTTAATCAGAAATATTTCATGTGTTTATTACATGAGGGGGACTCCCCCCAAACTGGAATTATCTTCTGGAGGGCAGGCCTCTTGTAGCACAGGCTTCCCCCACTAGATGAGTGTTCTAGAAACCCACCTGTATCAGGGTACCAGCTGGTCTTGTTGTGAGAGGTTGCATCCTGCTTGAGTAAATTTATTTTAAAGACTCAACATATTTGCCCATTTCATGATGGGTGATTTACGAGCACACCTGCCTACACTGCACTGAGTGACCAGCAGTTTCAAAGCAAAAATGGCATGACCCCTGTGCCCCACCCTCCTTATTTACCTTACCTGTTCCTGAGTGACTTTTGTTTTGTTTATCTGGATGAAAAAGTCCTCAAACGGAAACATTTTGCCAATGTCAAAGGGGTTAAACAAAAAATGGCAGAAACACTAAAAGGCATCAACATCGATAAGTTCAAAAACTGTTTAGAACAGTGAAAAAATATCTCAATAGGTGTATTTCATCAAACAGTGAGTACTTTGAAGATGACTGAAGTTTAAGCATGTAAAAATGAGTACACAATGTTTCATAAATAAATTCTGATTTGGGGGTCTCCCTCATAATTGGTACATGTAGTGCTGTCTGTTAACATTATTGTTTGAAGTTTTCCTACTTAATCACACTAAAAAGTAAGGGCTGCATAATACTTGAATCAATTTTCAAGATTGGTTCATGATTTCTCAACTATTCTTTTATTGGAGAGTTAGCTTTGTATATCTTTTATTAAATTATACCTACACTTTTGTGTATAATCTTTCTTTAAGTTTCCTAGGATTGATTTCTGAAAATTGAATTAAATAGTCAGTGGCTGCCACACATATTGCCACTTTTGAAAAGAAAAACAGTTTGCACTCTTTGCCTGCAGTTTATTCATGTTAAGGGGGAGGGAGGTTATTGTACCCAAGGTAGCACTGAGTATTACAAAATACATATGTCTCAATTTTGTAGAGAAAAGTGGTATATCTTTGTCCTGACTGCCATGGTTTTGTTTTCTGGGCATCATTCTGCAAAGCAGAAGGTTGCTGGTTCCATTCCCAGTCAGGGCACATGCCTGGGTTGTGGGTTCTGTCCCCTGTTGTGGTATGTATGAGAGATAAGCGATCAATGCTTCTCTCACATCAATGCTTCTCTCCCTCTCTGCCGCTCTCTCAAAAATGTTTTTTTTTTAACTGGTATATCTTCTTGTTTTAGTCTGCTTGAGATGCTAAAACAGAATATCATAGACTTGGTGGATTACAAACTATAGAAATTTATTTCTCACAGTTGTGGGAGCTATAAGACCTGAGATCAGGGTTCCACAGCCCAGTGCTTAGGATATTCCTGTTCCTGGTTGCAGACAACCATTCCTTAAGCCCTCAAACAACAGAGAGACAGGGAGCTCTCTGAGGCCCCTGTATGAAGGCACTCATCCCATTCATGAGGGCTCCACTCTCCTGACCTCCCAAAGGCTCCCCCTCCCACACCATCCCACCAGCAGCTAGGATTTCCATCTATGAATTTAGGGGCAAGGGTACAAACATGCATTCTATAACACTTCTTTCAGTTGGGGTTTCTTTTGTTTTTATCAAGTTTAATCCACTTTTCTATATCTTGTAAAAATTTACTCTTTTCTTTCATGTTCTTTGCACACATTTCCATTAGGATTTTTGTATTTTTATTTTTATTTGTAAGCCTTCTTTCCTTATTAATCATACTAACCATCCAATATCTTCATTTCAAACATCTGGCTTCTCTTTTAATACACTATTCTCACAGCTACGATGTCACGTAGGGTAGACAAAAGAAGGCAATATAGGAGTGGTCTTCGATACAAAAAGAAGTGCTTTATTGTGGCAAAATTTCTGTGGTTTACAGAAACTTTTAAAAAAAGACTTAAAAGTATTAACTTTAGACCAGAGTTTCCCAGATAATGTAGGTTAGGGTTATACATAAGGTACCTATATATTTCTGAATTAGAACTATACCTTAAGTATAATGATCACAATCTGGAGTATGTAAGTTCTTATCCTGGTCAAAGAAGAAGATTTTGACGTTGAGGGTGGGCATGCCCTGCAGTATGCATATGCTGTGTCACAGGAGTGTAAACCTGAAGCCTGTTTAATCTTGTTAATGACTGCTGTCCCAATAAACTGAGTTAAAAAACCTTTCCCGTTCCCTTACCCCCCCCCAAAAGAAAGAAAAGGGGTTTTATAACTCAGCTAATGCAAAGCCATATTTAATATAAAAGTTGAAGTCTAGAGGCATTTTATTCCCCCAACATCACCCTAATGTAGTTGCAGAATAACTGGCTAGAACAAGGGTCTTTAGAAACACATCGAGTTCAGTATTCTTCTCCCCAAACTGTATGTATCAGAGACTCCTACAGGCCTTGCATTCTTTCAACATTTTCTATCATAATTGTCTTAGGACTCATGATATTATAATAACATCTGACTAAAATACCAAATCTCAATGGTACATTGTCTAATATGAAAGTGATTTTCGGCATTATTTTTATCTATAAGCTTCACACATTAAAGATTTACTGTTTGCATAAATCCTAGAACATGCCTATTTTAAATTCAAAACAGAAAATTGATTAAGTCTTATTTCCACTGAACAACACAAGTGAATAACACATTCTTTCATTTGGAAAATAAACATACTGGCATATCCTTCTACGTAGCATTATCCTTTAGTTATTTATACCCAAATAAATGTAAGCAGCAACCACAGCATTCCAAAGACAGCTTTCCCCTGCTGCCCACCGCAGTAGAGATGCTTTCCATGGTGATCACAAGGACAGTTCCAGGCCTAATTGTACATGTTAAAGCTAACCATGCTTAGAAGAAACCTTAAAGATAATGGATTAGCTTATTTTAATGATTTTACATGTTATACCCCCTCGGGCTAAGTGCCCTATGCTGGCATAACAGGACGAAGAGCAAGGCTATAGGATATCAATAAAAAGAGCAAATGGAATTCAATATTTGCTTTTTGTGTCCTAGTCTTTCAACTAGTATGGCTGCTACAGTTTTATTGCAACCCTTTGAATTAATGAAGAGAATATACAGGTAAATAGAAATGCATTTCATGTTCTACCATGGGAAATTGAGCTGCTATGGCAAAATACACCCCAAAATAAAAATAAAAGTTTTATGGGTTTTCTAAGATAAATTGTCCCTTCCTACACTAACATGATTTAAACCTTTTGAAATGCTAGGAAGTCTCAGGTTTTTGCAAAATGGAAATATTTTAGATCATGTAATTTAAACAATTTTATTAAAGAACTCAAGGAAAAAATCTGTGAAGGGAGTCACTGATGGATAGGGAGTAGCTGAGAAATTGTTGTGAAGTTGCTCCCTCCCATGGGAAATTCACTTTCTACAGTTCCATCCAGCTAACACTTAAAGAACTTGGTTTTGGCTTTCAGTAATGAACGCCATTAGACAACAACATCTATTCAGTGTGTATTTTTCAAAAAAAATCAACATATAGGTATATGCTGACTGACATGAGATTATTTGGAGTTCTGTTCTTTCTACCCATTTATTCTCTATATCTTGTTATACCAACAAACATTTGGATCTGGACCCAGTAATTTATATAATATGGGCTAATTGCAGGAAGAAAAAAATGCTCAGACATAAAACGTAAACTCCTTTTGAAATAGTTTATATAAATGCAAACTTGAGGAATTTTGTAGTTGGAAACACACAGAATATGTGTATATATTTGTTGTAAGTGCATATGTTTAAAAGTCATTGTAATATATGTATGTTACATCGATCAACTTTAGGCTGAGGAAATTCCTGGAGGAAATCTTACATCCTCCTCCTCAACAGCTGCCAATGATGAGTCCCTGTGCATTTCAGGTGCTTTACATAAACAACAGGGACTCTGTCAGCCACCCTGAGAGGTAAGTATCATCACCTCCATTTTCCACGGTAGGGAACTGAACTGACTCGCCATAGAGCTAGACAGTTCCAAAGAAACTGAAGTTTAAACCCCCTCTGAGTGACTTGAAATTGTGTGCCCCCTCTACTATACCTCCTCCTAAAACACAGCTTCTTACTCAGACACGACTGTCCCACTATCAACAGCATGGATGGACCTGGAAAGCATTATGCTAAGCAAAATAAGTCAGGCAGTGAGGGACAAATGCCATACGATTTCATCTTCAACAGGAACCTAAACAACAAAACAAACAAACAAGCAAAATATAACCAAAAACACTGAAAGAGAGAACAGGTTGACAGTGAACAGAGCGAAGAGGGGAGGGAATCTCAGGGGAAAAGGGGAAGGGTTTCCAGGAACAAGTATAAAGGACAAATGGACAAAAAGTAGGGGGTGGGGGGTGGAAATGGGAAGGAGGTGGGGAGGGCTGGGGGGTTGGGCTGGGATGGGAATAAAAGACAGAAAACTGTACTTGAACAATTAAAATAAAATTAAAAAATTCATAAAATAAAAAAATCTTCAAAACCATCATGAGTTAATGTGCCAACATCGGATCAGTGATAGCTAATACCACAGCTGATGCCTAACATTAAAAGCCATGCCATCAGCAGCCACAGTACTACCCCAGTATTTTGCAAAACATTTTAACTCCCTTTGGAGAAAGGACACTATAAGGATGTGAAACTATATCATTTCTAGATTCACTGAGACCTAATCACAATTTCTTTCTGAGTGTCCTACAATGCTCTAAGCTCTGGGATGGCATGGCTTACAGTAAGACAATGTCATCTCTTTTTTTATTTTAGGTAAAAAGATAACATGGCTCCTTTTTTTCTTCCACATACATACTTGCTCTCTCCCTTTTGAAGATGATTTGTTTTTGCCAGATTTATAGCACTTTGCTTGAAAATCATTTAATTCATGATGAAAAGTAACTTTTTACTAAGTAGAAGTAAAATAGTTTTATGGAGAATTAAGACCCACTTTCCTATGAAATATTGTTATAAATAAAATTTTACCTTATGCGCATTCACAAGTAATAGGCTTCAATACATAGTCAAAAGGAGCTATAGAATGAACTGTATGAAAGTGAATTACTTAATTTGTTCCTCTCCATATTCTCTAAAACACTTCTAAGATGACATTCAGATTCTGCTTAGAAAAATATAATAAATAAAATATAATTAACATAATATTTTCTTTTATACACCCTAAATCAATTCATATATATTCAAATCAAATGTATTCTACTTAAAGAAATCTTCTGATATCTCCATCCTCTACACTCTTCAGATATAATGTAATAGAATACCTACAACAGACAGCTTGGTGTTTTTTCTTTTTTTGAGAAGAGCAGTCTTTTAGATTCCTCTTCTAATAGAAGAGGAAATAGAAGAGATTTTGTGTGTTTGGAAACTGAATGCTGGTAAATAATTTAAGTCCTTCTTCTTTCATCATGACATTGAGGCTAGAAGAACGTGACGTGTACAAGGCTGAAGCTGGACAGGGTAGGTATCAATGTCTGCTTTTTGGGGTAGATTTAGTAGAAATACTCGGTGCAGGTCCTTTAAACTGTTCAAACACTGGTAGTAAAAAAGGCCCGTCGGAACACTGAAAAATGGACTTCAGTGGATTTGAAAACTGCTTTATTCGGATGCAGAAGAGGAGGAAGAGAATATCAGTATTACGTTCTGTTGGTTCCCAAGGTGGAGCTGGTGCAAAGAATCTCCTTTATTTCACCAGGGACAGTGATGATAAGACTGTTTTGGATCCCTTCTAATCTTTTTCTTGCTTACTCTCTCATAGGGCACATGCATGCTGACCACCATCCTCCCACTGTAGTGGAAATAATGTACCCAACATATGTGTATTTTTGTGAAGCACACTGCCTGTTGCAGAGGTGGCCTGCCCTACTCTCTCACGATGAGACTGATCTTAATTTAGATTTCCAAGAATCCACTGGGAATTTCAAATTAAATAGCAAGAGGTGACCTTTAAAGTCTCTTTCCGGAGACATCTTAGAAAGTTCTGTGGGAATCATTACTCCCTCCTTTCTTCCTCCTTTTTGCCTTTCAGTTTTTAATGTGTTGGTTGAAAAATCAATCATTTTGTCATTCAAGAAGTGATCATACATTTCTAACAGGAGCGAAAATAAGGGCATGAGAAAAGATGACTTTATACTTTAAATAATCGTAACTAATGCTTATCAAGGAAGGTTTGTTCTGCTCAGAATTAAAGTGATCATGTGTAATAGGAGCTTAGCATTTTGCTTTCCATCCAAACGAAGACTGCTTGCTCAGGCGCCTTTGAGAAAGAGCACCAGATTACTTCCGCTATTAGAGCTGTCAGCATAAATCTTTCCCACTGGCAATGGGAATTTTTATTTATTTATCTACTTATCTATTTATTTATTTTGGGAAAATAAAACCTCTCATATGCCAGGAGAATGAATGCTACTAAATTAATACAATTAAAGACAATGGGACTTCTTATCCACTGTTATGAATTAGTCTTTGCACAGTCCAGCATCCACAAGACAGCAAATTGTATTTTAGTCTTTACCCACTTGGGCAAAGGCACACTTATTACCATCACTCATTTAGATTCTAATTCAATCATCTGGGCAATAGATTTTAATGGGCTCTGCTACTTCTTAATGTGCCCCCAGGGAAGAAGGATTGTGTTTGGTTTTTCTCCCTGCATCAAGGAGTCAGTGTTGGTTTTAGCAGTATAAAAGTATGCTGGCCCGGTGTGCTTGCTGTGCAACAAAGGGTGTGGTGAGTGTGTAACAGACACTCGCTTTAGGAAAACCTTCCTGCTTTACTCGATAGTCGATTCATAGACACTGGAATTTATATACAGTAGATTTATAATCTGACACCAGGGTCTAGGCACAGGTGTGAGGACCTGGCAGAATGCTGTAAAACAGACGAGTAGAGAAAATTCTTCGTGTGCCCTTGACTGCATACTCCTACATTTCAACTGCAATGCCTGGAGGGGGCAGTCTTAAATATAGTCTGTTGATTAAAATGTTATCATAAATTATGTTTTCCAAAGCTATTATCTGAAGTGAAGGTCTAGAAACTATTTTGTATAGATAATCTCAAAACTTAAAATTTTCTAGGAGCAGAATTGCTATATATATCAGCCCACAATGGAGTAACAAGATTAATTCACCACATTATATTTGCATGACAATTGAAATATCATCACATTAATTCATATGACATCCTACATAGCATCATCCACATTTTTAAGATCAAAATCGGTAACATCCTTTGTTCCAGGTCACAGAGATAGTTAGTGATGGTGTTAGGACTGTAGATTCCACAGTTGGGATTCATTACATTTTATCTTTTTAAAAAATCAAAGCACTCATCAATTCTTCATTGATAAAGAAGAGGTAGTGCATTTGTAGCTCCTAGGTAGTTCTACTTTATTATTCCCAAATACAGGCATTTTTGGCCATATCTCTATTTATGCACTTGTTATACTTCATAACATCCCTCAGAAAGGGCATCCCTCTTGCCCTGATTGTGAAATACACCAAGACCCCCAAACATGGCTCTTTCATTCCTTTCCCATCTCCACTGTGGGGATGTCTGCTTCCATCCTATTTCAGCAGCCTACTGGAGTCCATTGTCATCTCTTTGATTGTAACCCTCACATTCCTATTTCCCTTAGAAACTTATCATGTAACTGATGAGAGGCAAAACAGCCTTGTGCTACTTGTGTGGTCTCTGGAATCTCATCCTTGGACTTCAATCCCATTCCAGCTCTGTAATTTACTAGCTGAGCAAGTGTTTATGTCATGATAAGAATATGTGCTTAAAAGAGCTGTTAAGGTTAAATGAGTAAATGCATGTGAAGAGCCAAAAAGTCTGGCATTTTGAAGTTAGTGGGTAATAAATAGCATTTTATTAAGCCCTTCAACCGTTGATCCCTCATTCTCTCCAGTCTTTACCAACATGTATACTCAGGGAAATCGCTGAGTATTTGCAGACCTCAAAGCTCAAAACTGTGACTGTGGATCTATAAGAGGAGGGTGCATCTTTGTGGAAACCTATCATGTAAGTTCTATGAGAGCTGTGCTATAACCCAACACAGATGTATGAATGGAAGCATGGATGGTAGAGTTTATACACCCCGTGGTAGGAGCGAAGCCTTGCATAACCTTTGGATTCTGCGTGACATGAAAAAACCAGGAACACTGTGACCCAGAAAATATAACCAGGGATGAATTGTCCTAAAGTGCCTTTCCATAGAAGCGTCATGGATGGGAGGCTTCTGGGCATATCTGTGGATGTGGAATTCCCTTAATAAAAATTTCAGTATCTGAGTAGATACAGGTGATGAAAGCCTAGGAAGGCAACCAAAGAGAGCAAATCCTGCCTCTTAGTTCATGATTTCTCTGGCTTGGACCAGGGAAAGAATTTTCAGTAGAACGTTAGCAGTTGCTCTCTGACATGGCATGTGCACTTGGGGAACACGGTACAGGCCCCACTTTTTTCCTGAAGAACCACAGGCACATTAACATACAGATATTTCTTAGAACTCCTACTTTAAAGCAGTGGGTTTAAGTTTTTCAAATGCTGGTTCCCCTGTTCCTAACTTTTATTTATCTTATTTCTATTTCATCTACACCTAAATCCAGGAGATCAGATCTAAGATTTTTATTGTGGAGAGAATAAAGAATGTGATATAAGACCACATTAAAATATTAGCACATTTCCAAGAACTTCAATTTTGCAAAGATCGTTTGGATTTAGCGATTCATGCACAGAGTGGAAAAACACTGGATTCCTAGATTCCAAGAACTAGCTCTTTTCACCCAAAGGACTAGGGCATGAGCCCCCTCGTTGCTCCAACTCACTCTATTCACCTGTATAGTAGGGATGGTAGTGCTGGTCTAACTCAAAGATTTGTCATAGGAAGAAGTAAAGGCTGCTGGTGATCAAGAGAACTCTGTCAGGAAAGTATCACCAGAGTCCTAGATTTTCATTGAAATCTTATCTCTGCAAACAATGTGTCACTCTTAAATTTGTCACTTTCTGTAGAAAAATAAGTAGTGCCCTAAATACAAAACCACATCATAAAATATTCCTCTTGGCAAATCAGTGCTTTGTCTTATTAAAGATATTTTGAAAGATAAAGGTATTCATCCATTTTTTGTGTGTTTTTAAGAAAGCCCAGGGGAGAAACAAGAAGAAGGTGTTAGACTCAAAGTGACCCACTGTCACGTGCACCCTGAGCATACATTGCTGCAGACACTGCTCTCTGCATGGAAAATGTTTCCAGACAGTTCTATTTCTCCACAAGACAAGAAAGGCACCTCTTCTCCACACACCACAGATACCAGAACTCACAGAAAGATATCCAAAGATACTCCATTTAAAAATGCAAAGTAAATGTTTTCTAATAGCACATCAAACCTACATGGAAGAGGTCATGTGTGTACTTGCCAGAGTGCGCTTGGGTAATATTGTATTCCTGTTTAATATTTGATGACTTATACATATGTTCAGGTCAATGTCATGTTGCAATTACCTACAAATGTATTCAGGTTCTACATCATTCTTTTCTTTCTCACAAACCTTGTGGTTTGTGTACAGGTAAAAAGCCTGAGGGTTAATATCTCAAGAAATCTGATAAAATGACATTCCTATATTGTAAAGTTCATGCTTAGAATTTTGATGACGCTGAACTTTTCTCAGACAATAATATTCACCACCATTT
This sequence comes from Sturnira hondurensis, assembly GCF_014824575.4. Classification (NCBI taxonomy): domain Eukaryota; kingdom Metazoa; phylum Chordata; class Mammalia; order Chiroptera; family Phyllostomidae; genus Sturnira; species Sturnira hondurensis. The sequence continues at coordinate 15,987,357 of NW_028087015.1, forward strand.
TGAAAAGACCACTCAACTGAAATGGACAGAACTCTAAGCCGTTTTGGAAACAGATTTAATGATCTCGCTTCTAGCACATTCTGCCCCCAACAGTGCATGCTACAAGTGCAGTCAGAAGGCTTCTTCAGGCAGGTGAGACCAAGGCATTCCTCACCCACAGCCTGCTGAGCGGTTCCCACATCACTCAGAGTAAACGTTTTCTCAGGAGACAACCATCTAAGAAGGAATAAAGAATGAATGACCCGAGAAAGCAATTTAGCAGAAGAAATGCATGGAATAAAGCTTCATTGTCTGTTTCTTCAATTGTCCAGCCAATTTCTAAATTTAATTTACACTGGAATAACCTAAATGTTGAGGTTACATTTTCACTTGCATTTTAATATGGAGAAACATGTTTGTATATGAGAACCCCAAACATACACTTTCTACTGTTATCTTTTATGCTGTTCCCATTTATTGATTAATGTTATACCCCTAAAGGTGGCCCTTCCAGGTTTTTCTACCTGTTCCTGGGTCTGGCCTCACTCAGGCCAATATTCCAGGCAAGTTCCTCAGGGCCTTTCCATTTGCCACTCCGGTACTTTCCCTTCAGACACGGCTTGCTCACCCCACCCCCTCCTTTCTGTAGGGTTCTGCTCGAACACCTAATTACCTTAGCTGACTCTTCCCTATACAATGGCACCCCTCCCTTCTCTCTCCCCGCCTTGTTCTTCTTCACTGTTCCTTATACTTCCTCATTTTCCTTCTCCTCCTACTAGGTGTGAACTTCATAAAGCAGACACTTTATTAACTTTGTTTACTGCTGAAACTTAAGCCCCTAGAAGTTTATGGAATAAAAATATCACTCAATAATTATGTGTTGGGTGAATATACACAAATAAACAAGCAAAATCACATCCACATGTGCACTCGGATATACATAGAGAGGCCAGAAGGCACAACAGGCCCCAACTGGGTCCAAACCCAACACTTTCACCAGCACCCGAGACTAAATGTAGAAATAAACCCAAAGAGGCCAGGTGGGAGTGGGTCCACTGAGAGGCAGAGTCTGAGATGGCTCGTGAGCCTCTCGGCTCTCAGAACTGGTGTTACTCTAGGTGGTCTAGCTTCAAGGGCTCTGCCATTGACATTTTCTTGGGGTGGACTAGCTCAGAGACAACACGTCCAGGTCACTGTGGAATCTGTGACCACTGTCTTCTCAACATGGTTGACCCAAGTCACTCTGAGCATGTTCTAGCTGTAATGAGCAAGTATTATAAAATCGCTAAATTTCAAAGCTAAAACAAATTTTTGCATAGGTGGGCCAATACTCCTTATAAATGAGGCAAAAACTGAGCGACATTTGTAAAAGTTCAAACTTTTGTGCTCAAGGTTTGGAGAAATTATTTTCCAAGAAATAATTTTAGATTAGAAAGAAATAAAAATTGAGTCACTGCTTCTGAGAGATACTGTGTAATATCTACAGAAATTCTGGGTAAAGCTTAAAGTTTTACACAAGAATAAAGTGGCATTAGTATGGCTGCATCATTGTTACTTGATACTCAGTTTATATTGAGTCCTGTGCTCTGAATTAACAAACAGGGACAGACGAAGACAAGGTAGGGGGTGACTGACACCCCAGGTGGTAGCCAGGGTATGGCGGTGTCTTAGTTCATTCTGACGACTATGAAAAATAGACAATAGAACTTAAAAACTATGTAAATTTATTTCTCACATTTCTGGAGGCTAGAACTCTGAGATTGGGGTGCCAGCATGGTTGTGGGAGGAACCTCTTCCGGGTCGCAGACTTTCACATTGTATTCTCCCAGGGTGATGGGGGTGAGGGAGCTCTGGGGTCTCTTTCATAAAAGCACTAATCTCATTCACGAGAGCTCCACACTCATGACCTCAGCATTTCCCCAAAACCCCACTTCTTTATTTGTACCATCACATAGGGGGATAGGATTTGAACATATGAACTGTGGGGAGGCAGACACAACACGCCAACCACAGCAGGTGGTCCCAAGGCCTCCACAGAGGGGCACTGAGATGGGTCCTCACTGAGAAACCACGGCCTCTCTCCTCACTATAATCCACTCACGCCTAAACATACCTCTGTACGTTGTGCCCACTTGCACTACAAGGCATACGTTCTGAACATGAACCAAGAGCTGAGGACTAGAGCGATCACAGTTCTAATGTAAAAGTCTAGGGTTTTTGCTTTTTCCCCCCACTTCAGGCAGAGGACTCGGTTGGTTGATCTGCTTCCTTTCCTTCAGGCATGGCCTGGCTTCTTAGCACTCACTTTGGATTTAGTCAAATGCAAAGCACCAATATCTACCAGAGATCTCCTCTCAACTTGACCGCTGGCCTTGCTGCCTCCTGGCCTCTATGTTCTTCACTGCCTGTTTCCCTGAGTAACGATAGACATGGTCACTATTTGTGACCAGGCTCTTGTCTTAGGATATTACAGGTGCCTTTATGAAACAAATATTATATTTAATTTTTCAGGATAATAAGGATATTGAAATAGGCTACGAGTAGAAAAATGTCAACACAAAAACTGAGGCAAAAAATTAAAATACAAAGTAAGAAATATAAATGGGAAATAAACTCCATTAATGGGATCTTGGAAAGCAACTAACTTTTATATTAGGCAGTGTTTCGTTTAAATAATTACAGATGTCAACAAAGAAATGAGCTGCTACAATTGCAATCTATGTGTTTCTTAACTCTGGTCTGCAGCAAATAAATGATCACAGTGTAAGGAAACAAGACAAAGGACCACAAAGTTAACCATCCAGAGACTCTGCATCTGCGCCAGGCGGACCCTGTGTGGGTGCCCTCCATCCCCGCACTGGCAGACGCCTTAGTCTCGATATCAAGTGTGGACTATCCATCAATCTTAGTCCTACATTTACACCTCATTAAAAATCTGTTTGCTGTTCCTCTCAAAGATTAATCACACAAGTCCGACATAATAGCTTTGCCAATTTAAATGCTCCCGCTTTAACATTTCATTTCGAGTGTACTGTAATTATATTATATTGCTTCTGGCCAAGTTAGAAAACACACTCAAATAATAATCTTATTTTTGGTATATGGTATGCTAATGTGGCTATTCCTCATGTTAATTATACACAAAACTTAAAAATAAAATATACATACAAGGGAATCTATCAATTCCATAAATTGTACAGTTATATACATATCCATAAATTCATGGAGGGACTAATCATTTATGCTTTGGCTGTTTTGGCTCTCTGTACAGCCACTTTTATCTTACGCTTGTGTTTTTAGTAATAAATTGACACAAGGACCCCCACTGTTGGCTCATTCAAGCTTATAAACAGGTGCATGGTTTCCAATTAAGTGCATGTTTGGGGGAATCACTTATGGTTCTTCAGTCCCAGTAAGTTGGAGAGGACACCACATCCCAGCATTGTTCTCCACTCTCCCAACTTTTGACTTAGTCTTTACCTGGATTAACTCAGAGCCTACACCTTTTGCCATAGCTGTACTAGATACTCAAGGAAATATATATGATTTCTAGACTTTTTTCCCTTTGTCAAGCAAAGAGCAAGCACTGACTCAATTTCCTTCTTCTTGTTGTTGATTTTTAATATGAATTGGAAAGTACTCAGTAAAGGAGGCAGGTGTTTATGAATTACGCATCCAGCTAGGCTTTGGCTACCAAGAAAGTATTCCTTATGTATCTGATTTTGTATGTAAATGAGACAGATTTTCAGTTTTCTTCACCATTCTCAACTGAGTGGTGAGGCAAGTTCTACAAAGACCACCAAAATTCATGCTAGTTTAGAAGCCATTTTAATTAATTATTTTCAGGTAACTTTTCTTAACTAGTATTCACTTTTGATACCATATCTAAGTAAAATTCACTTTTTATACTATATCTAAGTAAAATTCACTTTTGATACGATATCTAAGTAAACGATTAAGAAACTAAGTTGTAAACATGTTGCATTTTTCATTCATTCGTTCATTCATCAGATATTTATTGATTCCCTACAACATGCCTAGGCCCCTATACACACTGGTAAATTCAACTCAACAGTCAACCAAACAATCAAATGCCTTCAACTATACTTGAGAAGGTGATAAAAATGAAAACAAGATATATAGTGTCAAAAATTCCATTCTAAACACAGCAGAGGGATGTTGGACTTCACTGAACAGATGATGAAAGCGAGCAGGTGATAAAATGTTAGCAGAGAACCCCAGGCAGCTGGAAGAGCATCTGCAATGTCCTGGAGGGGAGGGGAGAGCGCACCCGAGAGCAGTGCACCTGCGGCCCAGGGAGGGGTTGAGCATCAGAGGATGAGATTCTGAAACTTACCCTCTGTGTCCTGAAAGGCCACACGAATTATGGGAACTAGGGAGTGAAATGCTGACTGATGCTTTTAAAGATCATGCTGACTCTTGTTGAGAACAGACTGCTGGGGAACTCAACCTGAAGAGGCCAGTGATGGGGCCAAGACAACTATCCTGGTTCAACAGGGCAGTGGACCAGGCAGATCACGAGGTGGTGAATGGCGCTGGATCCTGGCTAGATTGTGAAAGTGAGGTAACAGAACCGGCTAGTGGGTAGAATGTGGGGCTTAAGAGATAAAAGCAGCTGAAATTGATTCAGATTCTTGATTAACTAAAATTCTAGAAATGTTCAATCATAAATTTGATGTAGATGTTCAGTCATTTTGACAATATTTACTAACAATTTCTAACAACACACAAAAAGGATATACCTTTTTTAGTTAACCTGACTACAGGTGGAGATCCCCAAATGATCTCTCCTTGCATACTTTGTTACCGCTGGTTGAAAAGATATTTTTCTCTTCTCACCCCCAAAATACTTTTTTTAAACTTCATAATCATTGTCACTATTTGTCTTTCTGAGAATGTACTTTTCTTAATAATCATGTTAAAATTACTAAAACTATTCCATAATTTCACAGTTACTGTCCACAGTGTTATTCTACTTCATTTTCCCCATCCAGCTATATTACAGATTTTCTAGAAGAAACTCAGTCTTTCATTACACATGCTCATTCAGAGTTTTTCCTGGAATAATATGACCTATCCACATCTAGACTGTTATTTGCATCCTTCTCCAGTCAGTTTCACAAGGTGGGTGCAGTTCTCCGGCGGCTCTCCATTACTATGGGTGGTAAAAACTGAAACATAGTAAATGCAACAACTGTGCACCTGGGCATCCTCACATGGTCTGTGTCCCAATTTCGAAATGTGAGGGTTAAGCAGACAAGCAAAAATGAGGCAGCTTTCTAGTCACCTTTATTTTTGCTGAACCGACCTGAGTGAAGTTCACCTTTGACTGTGTGGTTCCTGATTTGCAGTTATTTCAGCAGCAGCTCCTGAAAAGCTCATAGCTATTACACAACATCTGCTTCTCCTTCCCAAATTGTTCAGACCCTGAAAATATTAAAACCAATTAAGGCAATTAAATAAATTTTGCAGGCTGGGTTGGTTTAGCCTCTCCAAAAATACTGGCAAGAAGATGACCAAATCCATCTGGAGTTTGTTGTCATTTCTTGGAATTTCATTATAAAAATGTGAGCACTGCCACAGCTTATGGTGGCTGATTCACAGCAGAACGAGGTTGAAGTCAGTTGTCAACTTTAGTCCATAAGGGCAGACGGCCACTTTGTAATAACTGTTCCCAGACTTCATGGAAACAGACGAGGGGTATTGCTAAGGATTGATTATGGGATTTTTTCCTAAGTGGAAAAGATACAACAGTTTTCAAAAAGGGACTGTTAGAAGCATGTATAGCTATCTACCTCATTTGGAAGAGGTACTGATTACCCTTGAATTCTAGACCTTTTATCAGTAACCTTAAGCCTCTCAGTTTACTAATGAGTTTCTTCAATTCTACTGTCTCAGAAAAATGATTGAAGGAATATGACAAAATGGACTAGTTGGTATCTTCCACATTTTACAATCAAATCAACACTAGATTATGACACATCCCATTTAGAGAAAAGTCTACAGATTTTAATGTTAAAAAATACTAAGAACAATAAAAAAATGGATCTTCTTTCTCTTCCTTTCCCAAAGTGTTAGATATTGTCAGCTACTCTTTTCCAGTCTGATTTGAAGCAGTTAAAAAAATCATGGCTCTAAAAAATGACTGTCAGGAAATTACTTGTTCAAGAGCCTACTAATGCCCAGACGCCCGAGAGACTGACGAGGTGACAGCCCTTCCAAGGACCTGGAAGTGCTGATGCTGTAGGAATCTGTGCAACAGTAGTGACGGGTGCCTTCTCATCCATGTGCCCTCACACGACCACCCTATCAGTTCCTTGGACGAACTGATTTTCAAGAAAATAATGTCCTCTGTGATAACCGGAGAACACACAGGTTTCTGCACACACGTACTCTAGCAGAGAGGTTGCCCAGGTAGAATTAACAATGAAAGAAAACTGTGCTCTGCTGATCTTTCCAGGCTACGAGGTCTGCTGAGTGTGGTCAGAAAGGGAGAAGGGGCTGTGCACACAGAAGGCACAGAGCCCACGACGGGGCCAGAGGCCCAGGCCGCGGGGTGATATTGATCGCAGGTGACTCACTGAAGCCATGCATGGAGCACAGGCAGAAGTCCCGGCCTCAGTGTGGCCTAGATGGGCAGGAAGAGCCATGGAGCCAGCATAGGCTCTTGGTTCCATCAAGCAGGTGAGGAGAGCTAGGCTCCCCAGACTTGCCCGTCCCTGTCCTGGACACCACAGGCTGGCTAGAACGTGTGCTCACTTCCTCCTTCATTCCCCACCTTCCTGGATGCTTCCTCCTTGTTCTGGCTTTCTTTGTAATGGCCCGGCCCTGAGATGTCCCTCTTGTCTTCTCTGTTGTTAGGGCCACTAGCAAAAGTGCATGGCCAAGGCTGAGGGGAGTCCTGACATCTGTGAGGGTCTCTGGGCTGAGTGACAACTTTGTCAGTTCCTGTTCTCCATGGCGGGCTGGGGCTGGACTCTTATCAGAATGGTCATGATGGCCAATAGTCTGTAACATGTTCTGGCTTCGAAATGTAATTTGGTTTGTTATCTTTGTGTATGCATGTATGCATAAAGATCAAGTAGGAAAAGAAACAAGTACATTTTAACTAGACTCTCCCAAAATGGTTAGGGCTCCTGGGGTTATCTTTGTATTTACAGAAATTCTGATGTTATATAAGCAGCAATTATTGGGGATTTAGTCCCAGTGAATTCTGACAGATTACTTGCATTGAGCCACTAATGTTCCATTTGTGTAGATGTGCAGAAGTACTTAAAACTTTTAAGAAATATACTTAACTGCTAATACAGATACACTGCTTTTATCAGGCAAAGAGATAAAAAAGAAAAAATCCCTGTCTTTAAATTTAGTTTATAAAAAGAATAGGATAAAATAATGTATTAACTTTTAATGATCATGTGCTAGCCTTCCTGTTTTTAACTAAAGTATTTATAAGTTTCTTCTTCCTTTTTTCTTCTTTGATTAATTCAAAGTAGGGAGTTGAAAATGCCTCATTGTAAAATGCCAAGCTGGAATCATTACTCAAATCTACACCAAGAAATGGTAAAGCCAGCAGGAAGAATGAACCTTGGGGCACAACTAACATTCACAGAAGACTATTCTGTTGTGAGATTTCTAGGGGAGCAGATATCCTGGGGCCAAGGTGGCTCCAAGCCCATGAAGAGGGAATTGAGCACCCTGATAGCTACCATGATCCTTTAGAATCAGAGTCCCTAAGTATCAATCAGGTCTCCTGGCGTTTGGAAATGAAGGGGAGAAGAGAAAAATGATTTTTTCATTGTGTGATCTAAAATAGAAAATCACTAAGGTGAACAATAAATCCACTATGTCATTTTTGGTGTCATAAAAAAGGGGGGTTATGAAATACTTTCTTCAAACAAAACAAACTCACTAAGGAGCACGAGGAGAGAATGAAGCTGTCTCAGTGGTTCTGTGGTGTAAATCACAGGACGTGACGAGCCAGCAAAAGAACAGCAAGTTTTCAGGTCGCCCTCTAGACACATTTCCAAGAAGTTTCCCAGGCTCTTGGCCACTCTCTGAAATGTCCAAGGGTTACTCAAACAATCCCATAAGGCTTTCATTTTTGTGGTTATATTCTTTCATTTCTAGAAATTCTATTTGGTCCTTGTTTAAATTTTACAGTCTCTTAATTTCTTGTTTCTCTCAGCTTGCTCTACTAACTCAAAATCCTGGCCACTAATTATTCCATTTATTAAAAATAGCGACTCCTTCCTTCCTCTTGTCACTTGACATTTTCCACTCTGGGCTCCTGTTCCATGGAGTTTTCTCTCCATTCTGTGGAATTCTTGTACGATATGCTGTGCGGAAAGGCCCTCCAGAGAAGTGTGACCTTTGCCCATACTGGTGTCCTCACTTCAGACAAGTCTTCAGTGTGATCTTTCAGCTCAAGTTTCTGCACAAAATACATGAACTAAATTCAGACCCTACCTTCGAATGTGTTTTTCAGGGAGAACGCTGTCTTCACCTGAGGCCCTGCATGCGCCAACTGCTCTGCTGATCCCCCACTATCGTTCAGGGGTTCCTAGCTCCTTCCACAGCTGGGGCTGCCCTTTCAGTCACCAGGCATTGTACAAACACCCTCCTCCAGCTCCTTCCTCAGTAATGTCTAAGTCTGTTCAGCTGCTGTAACAAAGTGCCATATTGTGGGTAGCTTATGAACAATAGCAATTTATTTCTCACAGGCCTGGAGGCTGGATCAGGGGGCCAGCATGGTCCGGGTATGGTGAGGGCTTCTTCCTGGCTTGTGGGAAGCCAGAGGGCTGGCTTCCTGCAGGCTTCCTGTGTACCCTCAGGTGGCAGAGAAGTGAGGGAGCTCTCTGGGGTCTTATATGAATTCGGGGGGACACAAGCATTGAGTCTATAGCAGTAGGACTTTGGCATCTGGTCTTCTTTCCTCTTGGATTATATCTGGATCTTAAAGTCTTGAGTTTAAGTTGCATCCTTTGATTTCTCCATTTCTGATGCCTGGAGATTTCCCGTTCCCCCCCTGAAGATAGGCTACGTATTAGGTATTTTGGGGTTATATTTTATTTATGACTTCTGACAGATTATCATATGTAGAAGGAAGACCAGCCAGCGTCGGCCCAGTCAACCATGTTGTTGGAGGTCGAATAAATCAATATTTAAGGAAGCACATTAAACCGAGGATCCTGTTAATTCACTTCCAGCCGCAAAGGTGTAAATCTGCTGCGTTTACTGGAGAAACAGAGCACCGACACCTGGATTCATGTTCCGGGAAGTCAGTCCGTGAATTGACACTGCGCATTACAGACATAAATTATCACTTCACGGTGGCTGACAAATCACAGCCTCCAAGTGCTGTCTGGAGACCAGCAAACCCACAGGCACACACTCAAGGCCAGCTCCTTGGGAAAATCTCTACATTTGTAGATTTCCACTCACGACTTTCTCACAGATTTTTTTTCTTAGTGTTTTAAATACTTAATTAGACCATTTTCCTTTCCTTTGTAAACTTGTGCCAACACTTCATTTTCATCTTAAAAACTACCACGGTAGACTTTCTTCCTTCTCACCACCTCCCTCTGTTTAATTGGGGATTAAGTGCCACTAATCTCAATGCTTTATCCATCCACTTGCCTCCTGCCTCCTATTCATTCTTACTATTATTGCCATGGCTCAGGTACTCAGCCTTGACTGCACTGGCTTCTTAAAGTCCCCTGATCTACTGTCCCCTGTGTGCATGGGCCTTCACAGGGCTCCTAGACTTAATTCTACAATTCAAACCTTCAGAGGCTCCCAAAGACTATGAAAACAGATACTGTACAGCATATGGTCACCCCACCTCTGACCCCACTTATTTATTAGACTATATATTTTAGAATAGTTTTAGCTTTAGAGAAAGATTGAAAAATAGTACAGAGAGTTCCCATATACCCCACATCCACTTTTGCCCTTATTATTAATATTTTATAATAGTAAGGCACACTTATCCCAATTGTTAAACCAATATTGGCACAGTAGCAATAACTAAAGCCCATAGTTTATTCAGATTGTCTGTTTTTATCTAATGTCCTTCTTGGTCCCAGGGACCCATCCACCAGGACTCCACTCATTTACTCAGGTCTCCTCAGGCTCCTTTTGCTGTGATTGTTTCTCTGACTTTTCTTGTTTTAATGAGTGCTCATCAGCTGTTTTGTGGAGTGTCCCATTATTGGAATTTGTCTTATTTTTTTCTCATGACAAGACTGTGATTACTAATTTGGGAAGGAAGAACACAAAAATTAAGTGACAACTTCATTACATCATAACGAGGGTACATACTATCAATATGACTTCCCCCCCGTTGACCATGACCTTGATCACCTGGCTGAGGTGGTGTTTGTCAGGCTTCTCCCTTTGTCAGGACTTCTCGTGCACTGACTTCTACTGGTCAGAAGTGGTTCAAGGGGTATGATTAAGAAGGCTTTCTGCAAGGTCCCTCTTTTGTTCAACTTCATTATTTATTCCTTGCATCCTCTCGTCTCCATACCTACCCTACATCGCCCCTACCACAACCATGCCAACAGAGCCTCTCTATTAAATATGTAACTGCCCCATTTATCCTTCTTATTAGATAAAACATGGTATTTTAGCATTTATAATTGTAAAAATACATTCATGTTCTAATACCTTTTTTTAAAAAAAAGCTTTTTAAAAACAACATCATGTAGTGGAGAACCAGCCAGCTCATTACTACTGACTGCTGCTTAATAATCCTTTGGGTACATCAAGCACAAATGATAGCAACTGATATGCTTCTAGCGCCTGTGTCCACACCAAATGCTGGAGTTGATATCTGAGATGAGTTTTTTTATGGTACTGTTGTATAATTTCTCCCTTGTATTGGGTTGGCCAAAAAGTTTTTTTTTCTTTTCTGTAAGATGGCTCTAGTAGCATTCGTTCTCTTTAACTTCATTTTAAACAATTTTGTTAGACTGTATTGTGACAGCTGTCATATTAACTTGTATTTTTTTAAACTTACCAAAATTGGTGAATTTTTGTGTAACCATTTAAATATTGAAGATGGGAAAAAAGAAAGAGAAAAGAAGAAGAAAAAAGAAGAAAAAAGACGGAAGAAAAGTAAAATATTAATATTAAATAATATTAATATTATTAAAATATTAATAATAAGGGTATATGCCTTTTTGGCATATTATGCTTTATTATTTCAAGAAAGGTAAAAACACAACTGAAGCTCAAACAAAGATTTGTGCAGTATATGGAGAAAGTGCTGCGAATGATCAAATGTGTCAAAAGTGGTTTGCCGAAAGGACTTGAACAGACACTTCTGCAAGGAGGACATACAGAGGATCCAGAGACACATGAAGAGATGCTCAATATCGCTAGCTATCAGAGAGATGCAAATTAAAACTACAATGAGATACCACTTTACACCGGTGAGAATGGCTATCATAAACAAAGCAATAAACAACAAATGTTGGAGAGGGTGTGGGGAAAAGGGGACTCTGGTCCACTGTTGGTGGGATTGCAGACTGGTACAACCATTATGGAAAACAGTATGGAATTTTCTCAGAAAACTAAAATTGGACTTGCCTTTTGACCCAGCAATTCCACTGCTGGGATTGTATCCTAAGAACCCTAAAACACCAATCCCAAAGAACCTATGCACCCCAATGTTCATAGCAGCACAATTTACAATAGCCAAGAGTTGGAAGCAACCTAGGTGCCCGTCAGTAAATGAATGGATCAAAAAACTATGGTACATATACACAATGGAATTTTATGCTGCAGAAAGAAAGAAGGAGCTCCTACCTTTTGCAACAACATGGATGGAACTGGAAAGCATTATGCTGAGTGAAATAAGCCAGGTGTTGAAGGACAAATACCATATGATCTCACCTTTAACAGGAAGCTAAACAACAAAACAAACAAGCAAGCAAAGTATACCCAAAGACACTGAAATTCAGAACAGGCTGACAGTGACAAGAGGGGAGAGGGGAGGGAATTTCAGGGGAAATAAGGGAGGGATTTAGAGGAACCTATATAAAGGATACATGGACAACAACTGAGAAGGGTGGAAATGGGCGGGAGGGGGGAGCATGGGGGGTGGGATGGGATGGGAGTAATAGACAGAAAACTGTACTTGAAAAATAATTAAATAAAAATATTGGGGAAAAAAAGTGGTTTGCCAAGTTCCAGGCTGAACAATGCCCCTCAGTCAGCTAGACCAGTGGAGGTTGATAGCGATCCACTCAAGACATTAACTGAAGACAATCAACAACATACCAGGAGGGAGCGAGCTGACACACTAAAAAAATCCAAATCAATAAAGTCATTGGTGAATATGAAAAATGTGTCTCTTGTTTTACGAAAAAAACTAAATGGAGTTTTTGGCCAACCCAACATTTACCTGTGGGTGAAAATGTGGGTGCTGACCTAGCTGCAATTGGACTGCAGAGTGGCTGTACCTTGTTACACGGGACATGCGTGCCTCTTTGCCCACACCCTAGCCAGGATTTAATATTATTTCACTTTCAAATAATCTCTACATTGATGGGTAAAAAAATTATATCCTCATTGTTTTAATTTACATTTTTGATTGCAAGCATATTAGTCAGGGTTCTCTCCCCCAATGGCCAGTCAGGGTGACACATAAAATTAACTATCATGATTAGCGAGGTCTAACTTACTTTTGCTGGTCTTGGCATTTGCTTTACTGTGAGCTGCCTAATCATATCCTTTGTTCATCTTTTTCATTTTGTATTTTGGTTTTTTGCCATCCTAGTGAATGTGCCAAACTGCTTTGTGTACCCTGAATATGAATCTTTTGTCAGTTTTTCATGTTGCAATTACCTGGGCCCAGCTTTCACCTTCACAGTGTCCTTACTTACACTAGCAGCCTTGTATTCGGATGTAGTTCAATCCATCCGCTTCTCTATTTATGCTTTGGTCTTCGGTATTTTGTTTAAAAAGTATTTCTTTTTCTCATAGTCACCAATATACTGTTCTAGATTATGAAATTATACAACTTTATACTGAGAGAAAACTAATTTTTCTTCATGTAGGTAGCCAATTTTCAACATCATGCCCTAAACTAGTCTCCTCTAACCTGTGATTTATAACACCGAGATTACTAAATTCCCTTAAGAACCCCAGTCTGAGATCAGACTCTAGTCTGTTTGCTGGGTTATTTGTCTAATCACTCATGAATATTCATTAGACTCAATGCAGGCCCTAATAAAAACCACAATTATACAAGTCATAGTTAAACAGGCTTATGTTTTCCCCTGTTCCTTTATCCATATTTTACTTGTCTTTCAAAATCCATCCTCTCCATGGATTCTTTCCAATTACTGACTTTAATTTGTTTAATTCACCACGTGTTCAAGGACCCTGTACCCCTGGTAACACTGAAGCCAGGAGAGATAGCAAAGCAGAGAGACACGGGCAAGGACTCTGATCTGAGACATCTAGGTAAATTCATTGCCACTGCATGGCCACTGGCATATTGCGGAGCCCATCAGAGCCATGGTCTCTTCTGCTTACAGGCCAAAAGGAAAAAACAGGATTAACTAATATTTATTGTACATCCTCAACGTAGCCCTGGGAAGTAGCCAAGATCATTACTTTCATTTTATAAACAAAAAACTGAAGCTTGTTCAAACTTGCATAGTTACTGAGTAAGTTGGAGGGTAGGGATTTGAACCCAGAATGTGTTGAGGCAAAACCTGCATCCTACTACCAGGCTATGACCCTTGTTAGGATCATAGGGAGAAAGAGGGTCAAGTCTGTGAGATGGCTTCTTCCTTGATCAATAACTCTTTTTTGTCCAACTCCTGAACTCCTATCTTATAGCCGCATCTTGTCCTGTGGCTTTGTGACAGTACAGATGGAATATTCTACATGAGAACTAGGACATTCATTGACTTTATCTGAACAAAAGCATTAAGAAATAGTAGTTCCCTGGTACTACGGGCTGCCATTTTTTGCAAGGCCCTATGCGAAGTGCTTGGATTCTTTAACTCAGTTAATGCTCATCGCATGCCGATGTGGTGGACACTCACGTTCCCGATAACTGTGACTCACCTGGCTCCCCAGGCCACACGACAAGGAGGGGCAGGGCTGGGCTTCAGCCCATCCATCAGTCTCTGAATCCTTCTATTCCAACTACTATTTGGTACAAAGTCTATAATTTTAATGTCTATAATTTTAAAGTCTATAATGTCTTTATAGTCTTAAATGTCTATAAATGTTTATAGTCTTAAACATTTTCTAGCTTCTGGTTTAGATTTTCATTTTCCCTTTACACCATTTTAATATATATTTTCTAGTCGAAGAAACCAAATTTAACACATGTGAATGTTTCCTGCTAAAAGGAAATGTTTTTTTCATTTTTTCTTTAACTTGGAGAAACAAGGACTGATTATAATCATAACGCATTGTTTCCTACTGTCTTTGAAGCAGAGTTAGTGATGTTATCAATGTCTGTAAATATCAAATTCCAGGAAGAAAATATTGCTCTAGGTAAAGGTATTTACCAACAGTAAATGCTAAGCATGTCGGGAGTACATGCTACCAATGGCGTGTCCCTCACGATTTGACAGACACATATTGACTGTGACTTTTAAAAGCTCAGACAGATCATTCTCTAAAGGCCAGAAGCTGGTCCATTAAACATTGTGCCAAAATCATTCTGAGAAAAATTGACATGGGAACTTTCTGTCATTATAAAGACTTAATTTTCAAAGTAGGAGTTAGCAAGGCCAAAGAGAAAAAATAGCACTGTCAGGAAGACTAGGAAGTAGTGGACGTTAACATAGTTCCCAAAGTCAAGCCACAAGGTTCTGGGATTTGGTACTATGTACATATTACAAATGTTAAGGTGAATAAACCTATGTCTAATTCCATTTTCTTCATAATATGCGCTGGCAAGGCCACTTATCCTTCCTATTACCATATGTAAAGCAGTTCAGCCTTTAATTTATTTTCAGGAGATAACATTATAATACCTAAAGACATTCCTCAAACTTACTTTCTTGGTTTTAAAATTATTTGCTGAGGAAGCAAAATATGTCACCATGTTCGGCTCTTATTTTATATGTGTTTTAGTCATCCTGATTTTTTTAGGGTAGAATCTCATTTAATATTTATGGCTGCTGAAAAACATTGAGCTTAACAGAACCCTTACTAACTTATTAATTCTTACTTTACAACTGATGGGATAACCAGTAATATCTTCAGTAGAATTCTCTCATGCTTTGACATTGCTTTGACTCATATGCTTAGCACTGGTACTGTGTGGGTCTATTTTTAGTTTTTGCTTTTATAATTGGAGGGGAAATTTATCTTTCATTACTTTTTCCCTTAATTTTTTTAGCTTCACCCATTGATTTTTCCAGATAAACTTTAGATTAATTTTTCTTTCCTTTATGCTTGCCTTATCTGTAATGAACTGCTTTTAAATGAAATCTTATTCAATCTATAAGCGTATTTGGAAGGGCTTACATTATTTCAATTGTCAGTGTTTATATAAAGTCTCAATCAAATGTACTTTTATCATTTCTGTGTTTCTGTAATTAGATTACAAGCATTTTTGGTTGAAATAACTTCCAAGAATGTTATGGTTTTGCTGCTACAAATTTGAGGTCTAGTACTGTTCATTGTCTAGAACATGCATACAGATAGTTAGAACTGCTATTGATTTTTATATTAGTATAAAAATCACAATTAGTATCTTTTCTAATTTGGAAAGATGCACAGTATAAAAGTATTAGACTGACCAGCAATTAAGTGATACCAAGTTTGGTACTGAGAGTGAAATGGATAAAATAAAAGATGTTTTAGTCTCATCTATGAAGAGGGACCTTTACTGATTAAATTTTAGCAGTGTCATTTATAAACAAAACTCAGCGGAAAATGGAAAAGGAATGGCCAGACCTCAAGAGCTAAAGTAATGGGATTCCTTTTATACCCAGATTTTTGAGTACCAAACTTAAGGAGACGGAATGACAGTTATATCCTCAAAGATTCTATGGCACCCAACAGAGGCAAGCCAATGGTGGGGAAGAGGGAGGACAGTGAATGCAAAATCAGTGAGAAGCAACTGTGACTGTAGCATCTCTTAGCCCATTACTGGCACTAACTATCCACATGGTTTATTGAAACTAATAAACTTTCCCTCTACCAAGTAATAAAGACGTAAGTAATACCTGGCATCCCATGGGCATCCACTCAGTGGACAAGGGGATACAGAGTCTGGAAGGACCACACTGCCAGTGGCTTCCAGAACAGGAAGAAGGGAGCCCAAGAATGTTTGCTCTCACTGCCAAGGAGAACTCACTGGCATGTTCAACAACAGGGAGAAATGGCTCTTCTACCAAGCTCTTCCCCATCTTAGGGGAAGATGTTCCCCTAAGGAGACAGTTAAAGATCTTTCCTAGATCCCTAAGGAACGGATGCAGCATAGAGCTGTACAGTCACAGTACTGTGAGAACACCGAGGAGGAAGTGAGGGACCGAGGGGAAAGTTAGCACAGCAGGATTGGGGATAGTATAGGACAAGGTCTGAGCTCAGAGTATTCAATGGGTCTCTGTAGGACCCACTGCTCTTCCCATTTCGATGCGGAGCATAACCCTCAGAGCACAAAGCAGTAGCCCCAGTCCAAGTGAAACTGGTGACAAGTCTGAACGTACCCCTGACCTGTCTTATATTTTTAAGCTCCTGTTCAGCTGGAACTAAAGGGCCCTTTCTTCCTTGGTAAGTAGCAAAGTACAGCCGTCAGAATGGCATACATGCTTTTTGGAGCTGGGGGCACAGGTGAGAGGTCTCTGTTTATGATCATTTGGTTTACATAGAGGAAAATCTCTGAAACCTGATCACTGCTGATGTTTGCATTCTGGCTATGTGAATTTAGAAAAAACACAACATGATATATATAGATAAGACTTCAATGAATTATTACTTTATGTAATTATCTAACAATTCCATTAATAACCCCTACTCCATGTATTGGGGAAGGTACTGTGTCTTCATTTCCCCCAAATAAGCAGGACTTATCAAGGTGCTTCCAATCTATTTAAGGAGAACATAAACTCATCCAAATATTATAATACAAAAAAGAGAAAACTAGTGGGTCTTTGGGTCTTTGCAGGTCACTGTGATTAGATGAAGTCATGAGGGTGGAACCTCATGAATGGAATTAGTGCTCCTGGAAGAGACCCAGAGAGTTTTATTTCTCTCTCTGCTTTCTGCCATGCATCAGCACTCTGCCACCTGGAAGACAGCCCCCAGCACAATCTGACTGTGCTGTCACCCCGAATGTGGACTTGTAACCTCCAGAACTGTGCGAAATAAATTTGTGTAGTTTATAAGCCATCTGGTCTGTTTGTTGTTGTTGTTAAGCAGCCCAAACGAACTAAGACAGAAATTAGTGAAGACATGAGAATCAAAAAGCACCCTAGAGGAAGTAGTATTTAACCTTGGCCTTGAAAACCGGGTAGCTTTCCAAAGACAGAAGTGGGGACTAAAAGTTTCCTTGGAAGACAAGTTAGTGAGACACAGCAACAGAGAAGGGGCCATAGCATGAGTCTGCTCAAAAATCACGGTTTGGATTGAAGCACCATTGTGAATATTGAACGGGAAATTTTTTTTTTCTTTTTAAATTGTCTTAAAAGACCATGATAACTACAATTTCTTGGACTTGAAGTTATTATATCATTCAAACCAAACCCCTTAGATTGAGTCCCAATTGTTCAGCAAGTAGTCTGTGTCTGTTTCTCAGCTCTCATCCCCATTATCAAAAGTTACCTTCCATGGTGCCTCTGAAGTGTCTATGGTGCCGACATTGTGTACACCTGTCCCTCACTGGTTGTATATGTTAGGGACACAGTCCTGTGACATATGGTTGTATTTGCCTAGCAAAGCAGAGGCATGATCAGCAAAGTTACACAGTTGCTTCCACAGGGAGAATTGTCTGAACCACAACCCAACTTTAATGGAAAGCCTTTAAGGTAGAGGTTATGAACTAAGCAAGTCTCAGGCAGTACCACCATTCTCTCTCCACACTGCAAACAAAACAATTTGGCTCACAAGCTTTATTTCACATGTACAGCCAGTGAGTGATACTGAAGAGAGGCAGGAAGTAAAGGAATGAAGAACTGATGAGGTTTTTGTTTTCATTTTTTGTCCAGTAAGACCAAGAGGTTCAATGACTTGTCAACTTGCTCAAGCAGCTATGTTGCCAGAAATTAAATGTAGGATTCCAGACACTCAAGGAACAGTGAATGACTAACTTTCCTTGGCTTCTATCCACCCAAGGACCTAAAAGTGAACAAGTAATGGCAAGTGAAACAAGTGAACAAGTAATGGCATAAAAAATTCCAGGACATCATTTTGAATCGGTTTGTGTTCAATATAGATCATATGCCTAACTCTGGTGCGTAAAACACTTTGTTAGACTCTTGCTCTCAGGGAATTCAGGGAAGTCTTACATACAAAAAGTAAACTCTAATCAAGACAGAAGGAGAGTTCAAACTTCGATGTGTTAAGATGTCCAGCAGTAGTGAGGCAAAGTGAGACACCAAAACCTAAGAGTGGATATTGCAATGGTGAGTCAACTGGTATCAAAAAGTGGAAGCTGGCACAGTGAAACCTTTATATTCTTCTATCTTCCATATTGAAATGCAGGGCTGGTTTGGGCATCTTATGTCCTGCCTTCACATAAAGAAAAGAAATAGATTATGTTGTTAAGCCTGACTGGACTCAAACCAGATGATTCGAAAAACTAATTAACTTGGAAAATCCACTTAAGGACTTGTAACTCTATCAATAGTCTTACATTATTAATGACTTTTCAGAATTTTTGAATGTCTTTAAATTCCCACTTGACCATTCTGTACTCAGCTATAATTGCCAATAAGACTTATTACTTGGACAATTTACTAGGTACCAGGCAATGCAAGAGGTGAGTTACATACAAATTTACTTGGACTTCTCAATAATAATGCAACATAGGCATTATTATTTAGTTTTTTAAAGATTTTATTTATTTATCTTTAGAAGGGAAGGGAAGGAGAGAAGCATCAATGTATGGTTGCCTCTTGTGAGTCCCCTGCCGGGAACTGGCCTGCAACCCAGGCATGTGCCCTGACTGAGAATCGAACCGCGATCCTTTGGTTCACAGGCCCATGCTCAATCCACTGAGCTACACCAGCCAGGGCCAGGTTTTTTATGTGAGTTAGTGGAGGGCTCAGATGGGTGAGGAGACCTCCCAGCGACCCTACTGTCAGAAGGAGGCATAATGGAGCACAAACGTGGCTGATTCTACTGCGCTTGTACATATTAAAAACTCCAAACACCCGCACACCCAGCGAGCATTCCCATAACAGCTTCCCCCGAGTTTCTTTTTCTGTAAATAATAACATTCATTTCTTATCTAGTAATGGGGATATACCAAGAAGGTGTTATTTCTGGGTAGAGCAAGAGATATCTACTCAAATCACATGATTATTATTAGAATTAAATTAATGGATAGCCCCAAACACATTACAACATAAAGTGCTATGTAAATGAAAGGTTTTCACACTCTTTAAAGTTAAAAATAATAGTACACAGTGGTGCACTGATGAAGGAAGAGTTGTGCTATTAGTTATGCCGGTGCTCACCTTGTCTTTCCAAGTTATAATACCGTGCAGGGACTGCATGGGGCCTCATCAGTGCTGAAGAGCCTGACTTCCCCCTTTTTATATAAGGGTCTCACTTTAACACTGTGAGGTTCACATTAAAAAATATTTGACTAAGGGAATAATTGGTCCTCAGTAATGTTTTCTTTTCTTCTTTGACTGGAGTAAGTTGAATGGCAGGACGACTCAAACCACGTTGAATGACAATTTTATGAATTCACTCTCATAGCTTTATAAGCAAATCTTTTGTGTCTCATTGTTTTATTAGCAGGTTGTGATTTACACTGCAATCATCATGATAATGAACTGTCACAAACCATTAACTCTCAACTCTATAGGGCCTATTTTTGGAAAGGGAAGTTTTTCATTTTTTCCTTTTCTCTAACAACTCACCTGTATGAGGGTAAACTTGGAGAGAGTAGAAATACACCTGGCAAGGAGGACGACTCAACCCAGGGAAAATGTGTCTGAGTTGAATACACATTGCCTATCTTGATGCTACCACAAAGACCCAACCTACAAGTTCATCTTTCCACTCTGGTTACAGTGGTCCAGGGGAAATCTCTTCTCATTGGGTCACAGCTCTCACTTTTCCTTCGAGCATTTGGGTAGGGACAAAGAAGAAAACATTGTATAAATGGTGAACCGATGGCAATTCATTCTTGTATTCTTGTACTACGTGTCTGATACTTAGGGATCTAAGATCAAGCAAATAAATATGACCAATGTCAAGTTATGAGATGTTACCCTAAATCAACCAGTTTGGGGGGATAGTTTTATCCCACATTTACCCACATTTTTCAGACTATAAGACACACCCCCCAAAATTGGGAGGAAAGTAGGGGGCGTGTCTTATAGTCCGAATGTAGCTTACCTGGCTCACTGTGGAAGGGGTGGTGGCCTATGTTATTAAATTTTTTACCACATTTTTTGCTTCAAAATTTTTTCCCCCTATTTTCTTCCTCTAAAACCTAGATGCCTCTTGTGGTCTGGTGCGCTTTACAGTCCGAAAAATTCGGTACTTAGTCAAAAGGACAATACAACCTTGGTAAAAATTAACTTGTCTGCTGTTCACAAGCCCACCAGAATTATTTTTCATTATCTGCCTTTACTAGACTCTCAACTAGATTTTTTCTTTCATATGTATAGGTGGAGAGAGATATAAACATGTGTGTGCATATTTTTCTTCTATTTAATGGATGACTGAAATTTATTTTAAATTCCTCCCACCCTATTTTATCAACTTTTATCCATTTTGTCACAGGCCCACTGCTTTTGCTGTGCTTGGGGGACCTGTGATTTTGATCATCTATTTTTCAAAATGCAGTTTTTGTAACAGCTGATTAGATGTAAAACCCTGCTTCTTACCTGTGCCTCTAAAATTGCCCATCCCTTGCACTTCCATCCATGCTTTCATTTCCTGCGTGCGACCTGTGAAATCTGGCAGTGCGGCTCTTAGAAGATGGCAATTGCTGGAACGGTGGCTTCTCAGTCTTTTAAACACCGTATCTTTAGAGCACTTTGTCAAAACACATCACACCAGCCACATCTGTTCATTTACTTGAACCTGAGAAAACACCTCTTCTTTCATGATATTCTTAAATCAAGCATATTGCTGCTGCTTGATTACTTCCCAAAGGTATATGCCGTTGTTCCCCTTGAGGAGCTGAACTAACCATTGGCCTATGCTAATTATGCCTTTTATTCCACAGTCCTTTGAAATTTGCAGTGGTCTTTAAGTGCTCCTCTGCTCCATGACAGCAGCGCTAGTCATCACCACCGCAATTAATCGTGAGCTGGAAACTGCTGAACAAAGTCAATCTGCCAAGCTTAAATGTGAACGTGGAAAAAAATGCACGCACCATGAGATCAAAGGTTAGGAGAGGCCCGATGGCGACTCCATGCTCCATGTTCACCTGAGTCAAAGTCTTACCATGGTCATACCAACTTTAACAATGACAGCATTTAAAAAATCCCGGAGGATCTTCTATGACACCAAACGCCAGAGGGAGAAGGAAACAAACTTGCAATCGGAATTCACCAATGGCACTTGGAGCAACCTGGGGCAGCATAACCACTGTGCTAGAGTTTAAGCAGCTGATTATTGACCTTTCTTTTCCCACAAGCTATTGCCATGACATAAGTTAGGGGCTTGGATGAAGAACACTGAAAACTCCCCTCAGACTCCCAGTATGATGCCTGATGCTGGTTCAGTAATAGCTCTTCATTGTGACTGAACTATTTAGACGTGTTTTGGTATCTGAACGCAGAATACAATGATGTGCTTTCTGTATGACTCAAAAATATGTGTGTGTATGTGTGTTTATACGTACATACAGTTAGAAAGGTTAATTATATTTCACAAAGCTTGGAAAATAAAGAGTCATTCAGAGCCCCACGTGGTCAGTTAGTTTAATGGTGCATAGGGTGGGCTTTCTGGAAGATGGGTGGAGGGGAAGGTGCTGTCCTCAGGGGAACTCCCTATACCGGCAGAAGCCAGAGGCCTAGGAAGACAGATAAGGGACTAGGGCTGGTTTTTTTTTCTAGTCAGTAGTGTGGGAAATAAAGGTAGGGGACAGTCAAGCAGCAGTACGCTGCTGATTTGTACTAAAACCCAGGCAAGACATGCTCTTAAACTTGAACCAATGGAAAAAGTGAATCAAGGTTCTACAATCAAACTGCATGACTAGAGCGCCCTACGCTGTCCAATCTTTTTCACGTCATTGTCCACCCTCAGGAACCCACCAGGCAACCGGTGTGGCCGAGGGTAAAGAACACGGTAACCTACAGGTCCATGTTAATGCAGAGCCATAAAACACACAACTGCCTGTCTCTATTTAAGATCTCCAGGCCTGGGTCGGGAAGCTCATTTGGCTGAGGCATTGCCCTCATGTGCCCAGGTTGCAGGTTCAATCTCTGGTCAGGGCAAATATAAGAAACAGCCAATAAAAGCATGAATAATTGGAAGAACAAGTAGATGTCTCTCTTCCTCTCTCCCTTTTGCCCTCCCTTTCTCCCTCTGTCTCTAAAAAAAAATCAATTAAAAATCTCCATTTCTTATTCATCATGAGTTGTTTACCTTAATTTGAATTTTTAAAAATACCGCCTAAATATAGTATTAGTCTTGATTAACTGTGAATTTGGCTCCCCTTTAAGTTTCAAGGCTCTGGGGAGCTCCTCAACGGCCTCACTCTGTCAACCAGCATTAAAACAGTAGTAATCATAAAATAAAAAGGAACAAAATGAGAATTCTCTGGCTGCCTCAACCACAAGGAACTTAAGTCGCATTTAGTTTTAACAGTCATATTTGGGTGAACAGGGCTGGGTTATGAAGTGCATTCCTTTATGCAGTCACAGACAGACAAGCTGGCAAGTCAGGGGCTGAGGGAGACCAAAACCAGACACAGGAATCACTGACCTCAGCAGTCTGTGCAAGACTCAGAACACACTGTTTGGAAGGTTTTAAACGATGCTGTTTCATTCTGAATTCTTATGCAGTCTTTGACTATAAGGGGCAGAGAATAGCACACAGCCTCAGGGGGTGAGGGAAGTGCCTGACCCCCTGCCATTGCTTCCTGGGGTCTGAGGAATAGGTCTTTGTACCAATTCAAAAGGTATTGTGAAGCCTAACCCTCTCCCATCATTGAAGCCCACATTTCGAACACAGTTGTGGTCTGGCCTCCGCGGCACTGACCCTGATACAGGAGGAACTGGTGCTGTGTGGTTTCCCAGGGCCTTTCCTCTGCACACTGTTGTACATCACATCTTTCTGGCAGCTCCTCCGTTTGGGGTTTGCGTCCCCAGCACATCAGGTCTCTATGGATATGGGCCTGGAGAGCAAGGCCCCTTTGTGAAATGTTTCCCTTCTCCTACACAACATTTGAATGATAAATATTCTGAGCACCGACCCCAGGAATATTTAAGATTCAGTGAACAGAAACCTTCCTGAATATTAATAATTTTATTAAACAAGAAATTATTGAGTGCCCTTTATGTGCCACTGTTCTGCGTGCTGAGAATGAAGCGGTGGGTAGAAGGATCAAAAATCGCTGCCCTCAAGGTGCTAACATCCCAGGGGAGAAGGTACCCATAAGCAGATACATAAGTAAAATAGGTAGTGACCCAGGGAAGCGCACTGGGGAGAAAGATGAAGCAGGGTTGGGGATGGAGGGATGGGGACAGAGAATGCCTGGGATGAGTGGGTGTCATTTTAGTTTGGCTACAGAAAAACGTCTGAGAAGGTACCATTTGAGTACAGACTTGAAGGAGGTGAGAGAGTGGATGGAGAACTAGTGGGTTGGGGGGAAGTTCTAGTGAATATTGAGTCTCTGATGCTGAAGCTTGCCTAAAAGACTCGTTGTCAGCCAGGAGACCAGTGCTGGAATGAAAGGTGGGGAGGGGGTGCTGTGGGTGAGGATGGGGTAGTAGGAAGGGGGTAATGTGAAGAGGGAGAAAGCAGACTGTGTATGCAGTCTTTAAGGCCACTGTAAGGTATGTGGCTTTTCTCTGAGATGGGAAATCGTAGAAAGGCGTGGGCCAAAGAGGTCTGTCTGACGTGGGTTCATGGGCTCCCTCCACCTGCTACTGAGATGAGTTTGCAGGGGAACAAAATTGGAACTACGTGGAGGACAGTGATGGCTGGGACACAGGTGACCGCAGATGAGGAAAAAGAATTGTATGAATTCTGAATAATTTTTGAAGTCAGAGCCAATGGGTCTAATGAATTAGACACTCAATGTGATAAAAGGGAAGAGTCAAAGACAACCTCTGAGCTTTCACATGTGAGCAGCTGGAAGTACAGAATTGCTATGTTCTGGCTTGGATAAGAGAGTACAGAAAAAACAGATTTGGGATGGGTGAGATTGAAAGTTCACTTTGGGGCATGGTGAGTGTGAGGGGCCTGTTAGGCGTCCAAGCAGTCATCAGAGGTAGGAGCTTGGAGTTTAAGGAATTTTGAGTTCCAGAGAGAATTCTGAGCTGGTTGGAGTTCAAGGGAGAATTCTGAGCTGGAGACAGATATTTGGCAGTTGGCAGAGAACAGATGGCATTTGAAGCTGGAGTGGACCCAACTGGCAGGCTTGGTTCATTGTGCTGATCAGTGTTTTAAAAGAGGGAATTTGTATGCCGTTAGATGGAGCATGTAAATTCTGATTTTCTACACTGGCCATCACTCACTCTCTCTGCCTGCCTTATAGCTGTCCTGCTTCATTCATGGATAACGGGGTCTGTGGTTCCCTGCAAGAGAAGGGATCTTGTTCTTAACGGTTGAGTAATACATGTTGTTGGCATTGTGTCAATTCTCAGTAAATAGCTGGCAAATGAATGAGTGCTGGTATAGAAAACAAAGTGCTCTACAAAAGTTCAAGGGAGGTCAACACCTAGGAGTCTACTGGAAGGTTACAAAGTGGGGCAGGAAACAGACTGCGAAGAGGAAATGTCTCACTGTGAAAGTTTCATATTTGAGCAGCTCAGAGAAGAAAAACTAGATGTTAATACAAATGACTCAGAGGGCAAAAAGGAGAACAGCAATCAGAAACAGGCGTAGAACTAGAAATCAGAATCAGCCTGGGTCAACACAGCAGCACAAATTTGCTGGCATCACCAGCTGGCTCTCCCCAGCCAGGCTCTGTCCAGTGGTATCTCAGCCAAACTCGCCATGTTCTAGTAGCTGAGCTGAGGATGACTCCACATCCCACAAAGGCACTGGGTTCTTTCACACCCCCTTGGCTTTGGCTATGCTCTTCCCCATGTTCTTTATCGTGCAACCTGCGGACTCTCAGGTTGCACGGCATACCCAAAGCTCTCATCAAGAGTTTTGCTTTTGTGACATCTCCTGTCACAACTGCACAAACTTGAGAATTTGTCACATGCTGCTGAGCAGAGTTCACCTCAGGTCTGAATCAGTCATTTGGCTCACAGACACCAAAGTATACACAGAATACTGTGCGCAGGCACAATGCTTACGTAACAAGGAGTGAATGTGTGTTGCATTTGATGTAGCACAGGGTCTAAAAACAGAGAGCAGACAAACAAGAATGGGAAGGGGCTATATCTAAAGAGAGGCAACACTCACTCACGAGGAAGGAAGGGCAGCACTCGCACCCCCCACATCGTATTCCATGCGTCCTTCCCGTGCTGAGGTATGTCGCCGAAGACCAACTATCTCTTGCCCCCATGCTTGGTTTGGTTCAGTTGTAAATTTTACATTCACAAAGCAATCTTTGGAATGTTAGTTTAACTTCTCATACCTGACACTGTAAAATGATCACCTTCGAGAAAAAATATTTGGTGACTAATACACTCTGTAGGTCTAAAAGGCAGTGAAGACATTTTTTTCCTATGGCTTAAAATTAGTGTGTTTTTTTTTGGGGGGGGGGGTTTGGACAGTAGTAGAGGTCATCACAGTGTCCTGAAGTTTAACAAGTGAATAAAATTAACAATATCAGAAAAATTAAGAACCACAACCAGAAAGGGAAGTGAAGAAACAGAGTAAGAAAGTCTGAAATTTAATTAAGCAGACAATGTATTGCATGCCTCCTCTAGAAGTTATAAGTTCAAGGCTGCATTAACAAAAAGATATGTGAGAGCAAGCCAGAACTTAGATATTATTGTTACCTTCCCTCCAGAGACCACACACAACGGTGACTTGGAGAGACCAGGGAAGCCATGCAGGTCAACCAGGGAGGCAACAGCGGACCTGAAACTTAAACCCGGGTCTGACTCCAGACTACATGCACTTAGCCACTACCTCCAATTTTACTGAGGAAATTCCATGTGCTGGATCATCATAATTCTATATATTACAACCTGTTACTTTAACATTTAACTTTGAAGAAACTGCCGAACTGTTTTTGGAGTCTAGCATCTTGTGTTCCTTTCAGCAATGTATAAGAGCTCTAGTTCCTGTGCACTCTCACCAGAACCTGGTATTGTCAGGGCTGTTACAGAGGTGCTTCTCATGGCATGTTAGCCATTTGGATAAGTGTGCAGAGGTACCTCGTGATGCTGTTCATTTGTGTTCCCCCAGTGGTTCATGATGTGGGACATCTTTCTAAGTGCTTATTTGCTACCCTCCTCTCTTGTGAAATTTTTGTCCTCCGTATCCTCTTCCTTTTAAACTATAGAGATACTTCTTCATTGTCACTTTCTAGATAAAATGTATAGGCTATGAAAATACGGCTGGATTAGGCAATCCATTTGAATTTTTTATGCTGACAACCCATTTTCTGTTTATAAACTCAATAAACATGCTCTGGAAATCACTGAATAGAAATAAACATGTGAAAAAGGAACTTTTCAACACACAGTTTTACTTCCTACAAGTGAAATGAGACAGAATGAATTGGGAGATGCACTCTGGATAATGTAACCAAATATGCAAAGGAGAACGGAGTTAATGAGCAATAATGCCGTCAGCGACCGGCATGCAGCTGCTCACATCACTTCCACATTCACGTTTTACTCTCTGTGCTTGTTCTTTGAAGTGTCCTAACACACATTCAATTGTTACTCACTTTATTTATAGTTTTTGTTAAAACTAGATCTGTTATTAGGAAAGCATTTTTTTTCTGATCTGCCGACACAGCTGCATGTGAAGCAATCTAGTGAATATGTACAAGGCAGTTTCTGCAAGTTTTGTTCTAGGTTTAGTGTTCATTCCAGTGCCTCTTGGCTCCATCCGCTCTAGGAACGGCTCAGATTCCTCTTCTAGAAAGTGCTTCCCAGCCAGTCCAGTATCAGCCTCAGCCTGCACTGAAGGCGCATGACACCCCTGATGTGAAATAATCCTCAAAATCCAGAAAAACCGAAACCTCTGCTCAGGCTCCTTGTGCATCTTCATTGTGTTAACAGCAAACTCTTCGCTTCAGAGACCTCGCAACAATTTTTAAAACCCCAGTCTATGAGATTTTAAAAATTTCCATATGAAAAAAATAACGATGCATACAGTTTTGAAACTAGATATTAACAAAGAATAAACAATGGTTCACAATTGTGTTTTTTACTTATTAGAATGATAATATGGTACATTTTGAAGAATATGTTGAGTTTCATCCTTTATGTGTTATTTAGAAAGCAAAAATGTTTAAAAATATAAATTTTGCCTTCATAGCTTTCAATTCTTTCTTTGCTTTGGACATTAAATGCACATTTATCACACATTTTCTTTTGGGCAAACAGGACGTAGGCGCTAACTAAAAGATTGGAAAGAGCCCCCAAAATGTCAGAAACATTTAATGACGATTACTTAAACATCTCAAGCCTTTTCATTTTGAATTTTATATTCCAATTTTTATGCCTGACAGCAAATGTTGGTTTTAAGAAACTAAATAAAACATATGTGTGTATGAACACACACGCTGTGTTTTCACTTTGTTGTTTCATTGCTTAGGTAATCTGCAACCTCACATTCATAATGTTAATAAATATATCAGGATGCATGATGATGAGCAATCACAATGGTTGAATAATTTCTAGTCAACTTCCTCCTTGAAATAAAATATGTGAAAGAAGACACATTAAAATAAGAACATGAAAGACTGCTTATGATGGAGATTGTAGCCATTATGAAGAAATCAGAAAGAAAGATGACTGTGACTATTAATATCCAGATTTTTTTTAAGGTAGAGAGAATAGATTTTTAGAAGGCCTGCAGCTTTTTTAAATGCCACACAATTATGACCATGATTACGACCCGGGGCCCACTTGTCCTGTCCCTGTGTCGCTTCCCCAGGGATGCACGGCCAGGTCCAGGTTCTTGGGCGAGGCCTCTGCTTTGGAATGTGTAATGGGATAGACCACTTGTTATATAAGCACAAAAAGTTAAATAGCACTTATGGGACACCAGGCACTATTCTAAGTGCTTTCCAAACATGATTTCCATCAGCGGCTCTAAACTACATCAGGAGATGGGCACATTTGTTAATGCCATCCCCAATATACGGATGAGCAAACTAAGGCATAAAGAAGTTGAACAGTTTATTCAGGTTCCCAGGGCTAGGAAGAAGCGGAGCTGAGATTCCAACCTGGGCAGTCTAGCTCCAAAGTCCACAATCTGAACCCCTCCCTGCCTCCCAGAACAGATACAGAGCATCCTCCTAAGAAAAAGTGGTGCCACTTCTACGTGAATGCTCTGGAAAGACAGAGCACGTCCCTTAACAGTTGTCCCGTAACAACCCCTCTTTGCAAGCATTCTGGTTCCCTGTAGAGTGGGGGACTCGTGAAGCAGTCGTGGATGCCAAAATGGAAAGACGCTGAAGTGACAAGTCTTATTTCCAAGCAGATACCAAGTCGTTTTAAATAGCATGTTTAGACAGAACCCAGTGACTCAGCAAGCACTCACGGCAAATTCGTTCTAATTACCATCGAACATTTGCTTCTCTCTAGACATTCGGCTGTCACCAAAACACTGCTAGTTCATGCTGGAGAACTTGCTTAGCAACAATATTTTCAAAAGAACAAGGGCAGCTGTCAAAAAATGATCATTACCTTTGAATCATGAAGTAAGTGCTGGATATCTGTAAGTGTGAAATGGAGACCGGGTATAACGCTTGGATATTGACCTCAAATCCCACAACACATAATACCATCTTGCACACATCCGTGTATCTTTCGATTTATGTTATCAAAACACACTTGCAAATGTGATTTCACAGGCTCTGCACAGCCACCATGTAATTTAGGTATCTTACTTGCTTTTTCTCCTCAGCAAAGGTCTTCAATACTCTAAGAAGTTTGAAAGCTATTCTAGTGTTTCTAGTGTTTCTAGCTATTCTAATGCACATGTGATGCAGCAACTGGTAGTCTAGGATTCTCCCCTTTAGAGAGGACTGTCCACTCTTCATTTCTTGATGTCTTGGTGTCAGGACAGTGTGGTTCAGTAGGGCAAGTGTGTCTTACACATATTTATAAGTACGTGTGAATATCAGAAAATGTCTATATACATATATGTATCTGCCCATATGTGACTTCTGTGAATTGATTTTCAGATACCTATATCTATGTCTATGTATCAATACCTGTATCTAGATCTAGACTTTCTCTTTCTTCTACCAGAAGGTTTATTTTTTGTTTTGTTTTGCTTTTGTGGAAAAATGGACTAACACACAGTGAAAGGAAATACATGTTTTTATTGATACAATTATTCATATAATTATTGGGTTTGATTCAATGACCTCCATGGCATTGAATCCTTCATCTAGATGATCTTATCCCAGCTTGCCATCTGAAAACCAAAGGGTTAGGTGTTGAACTACAGCAGTGCCTTTTGGCCGAGCTGGGGTGTGCAGCCTCCCCAGGTTTCAAGTCTCCAGGGTGACTGAGGTACCGAGGAAAGAGGTGAGATTCTGGGTTTCATACCCACTAAACAACTTAAAACTCTACCCATCTGGGCTGAGTTATAGACTGAACTTCTGAGGAAGATTTTATTAGAAATTTAAGATAAAAACATATGTGAAAATCTCTGATCTTTAAACACACGTGAAACCTCTGATCTTTAAGGCTGCTTGTAGGTGTACATTCTTGTCATTTCGTTCCCCAAAGAGACACATTGAGGTTAAAATTTATTGCAGCCTTTCATGGCATCTCCACTAGCTATACATCTGTGCAAAATACAGAGAAGTATCCTGTGACTGATTTAATGAAGCTGACAATCTAATTATCTAGAAGTCACTTATATCTGCCTAAAATTTATAGGAAAAATATATACAGACATATTTACATATCAAAGCAAGATTGATACCAGCTATTGCCGTGCTGAGTTTAATTGAGGTTACCTACAGTAAGTGCTCAACAGAAATGACATTTCATTAAAGACAATGCCAATCTTCAGACTATTTTATCTGAGTCAATGAGGTTTTATGTAATTTTTTTTCAGAAAACTATTATTTTAAGAAAATTTTTGAATTTGGCTTTACTAATTTTGTTTATAAACAGTCAGTTTATGAAAAAGTTTAAGGATCTCAAAAATGTTACTCTTAGATAAATGTAGATTGGTAGTTGAAATAAGTAAGATTTATGAATGTCTAAAATAATTTAAAAAACAATTTTAACATACATAACATTAAAGAGGTATCAAATATCACAGTGATTACCACTTTTTTGTAATAGTTTTGTAGAATTTATGCTTCACATTTTTAAGTTCAAAAGATTATTAATTTAGTTTGCATCCCTCTGGAATAAAAGATCTTTTTGTGGTCCTTAAGAATAGATTAGTCCTCATAATAACTTCACAAGCAAGATTCTGAATTTCCCAGGGATAATTAATCATTGCTAATGATTAGGTGACTCTGTGAATATTGTCTGACTCTGCAGGATGAGTGGGTCTGTTTCTCCATCATCACACTTGATGGACCACTTGACTAAAGGGAAGGACAAGTCCTGTTCTTCATGGAAGCAAAAAGCTCAAACCAATCACTCCACTGATCCCATCTGCAAAAAAAAAGGGAGCCTTCTGATCTTTGAATGCCTATTATAACATGGTTCAATTAGGTGTGAGTCGTATTTAAAAATATTCACATGAAATAAATATAAATAATTTTCAAAGACATGCTGCCACCTTTCGGTTGCTCTCCCGTGAAGCACACACTTGTTTTCCTGGAAACCTGCAAAGTCATGAGAACTGCTCAGTGAATGGCCTGTGCACATATCAGAATTGTAGGCAATTCCATTAGGTAGTATAGTATCTTTATTCAGATAGTTCCCACTATTTTTGATAGGTTCCAGAAAGACTCTGTGATATGAAGTGATTTTTCCAAATGTTAATAGAGCAATAGAAAAGATCCATTTCAGAAATGAAGAAACGTTCCATATTTTATGGAGGTCAGACATATTTAATGCTATGCCTATGATACCAATTGAGGCAATAAAGTATAATATTTATTGTATTGAATAAAAGGCAAAAAAGATCATTCACACATTCTGTTCTCATCATTTTAGACTCCATGCCTCATTTTATCATTGATCATTTCTCATATTTGTGAATATTTTTTATTAATCCTATTCTCTAAATATAGTAGGAATCAAGTTTCTCTTTTCTGCTTTTCTTATAAGTTCTTTCAAATTTCTTTCATCCTGAGAAATATAACTTGCATTACAGTTGAAGGAACAGACGCCCATAAGAAAGTAATTTACCTGCTGTAATTCCTGCAGTTGCTGTCTGATCAATAATTATATGAGAGTAAACTCTGTGATATTTAATGACTTTATTTAACTGACTAACTTAAAATTGGAAAACCTTTTGAGTCAAATGGTTATCCTTATTGCTCATCAAGGTATTTTAGCAAAGTGAAATATTAATCAGGGTATACTAAATGCCAATGATTTCATACTTTAAAAACTAGACAGTTGTCTTAAGGAATTCAGTAGTATTGCTGATATTTACAGTATTTCTTCCATCCCTTTAAAATAATTACTTATTCAAATCAGCGACTTTACATGCCAAAGATTTAAAGGCTTTCTAAAATGCACTCCCAATCTAAGTAATGGTGCCCTACTAAGTGAGCCATGGACTAAGTCTAGAGGATTCAAGGAAACTGAGATTCATCCCAGGTTTTAATACTAGCATTAACCTTGAACCACCCTTCAGTGTAAAATCCATACATAAGCTGAAACTGCCACTGTCCCCTGAGGTCTACGACGTAGTGCCTTAGGGCCTTTCATTGCACATGGGTGGGTGAACACCCCAGTCCTGAACTGGATACTGCATATTGCAGGAGGCAGGGCAGAACTTACATCCCTGGCTCTTGGGTTTCTGTCTTTCTGCTGCGGCCTCTCTCCCATCCCTTGCTGAACAAGTCATAAAGCTCAGCCCTTAGGTGACTTTTGCAACAGAAACCCACCCAAGTTCAGACACCAGCCTCCCCTGCAGAAGACTGAAGAGGGTGGGGCCTCACAGAGCCGTTCCCCGTCTCCACCTGTGCCTCCTCTGACTCCCCCACCAGCACACACCTACGGCACATTACCTCAATCCAATGGACCAAAGATGCTCTCCCCAAGAGGAACTGTGTGCCCACCAGCACCTCAAGCTATTTCCTATAATATTATCATAATTCCTCTGCTGTCCTCATCCCTTATGCTGCCTCATGGCTCCTGCTAATTAACTCCCATTCTCAGCATCCTTTATCATGATTATTCAGAAGTGAGAGTGCTACATTTAATGATGCCCTGAATACCTCCTCATGTGTCTACCCTTGTCTGGATAAAATAGCACCATGGATATCCCGCCAAGGCTATTTTTTAAGTTTAGTTATCTATTATTGTTGTAAAGCATGAAAAATAGTGGGGACCATGAAAGTGTGTATGTTAACTTCAGGACCACTGGGGACAAATAGGCTTCAGAACAATCAGGCCAGGGTAAGCTGTCCTACTTCTCTGTTGGGTAAGTAGCAGGCACCCCCAGTTATCAAGCAGCTTGAATCAATTCTGTCACATTAAAAGTACATTTGGTTTCCATATTACGAGTGATTCGGTCATCAGTTAGATGGTAAGATTTCTTTGTGGGGCTGGTATAGCAGAGTTGTTCGTCAGGCCCAGGCTGAACAAAATAGGGCTCTTCTGGGAAAGCAGCACTGGCTATTTGTCATTCCTTTATAAAATGCATTCAGGGTTTTCAGAGCTCTCTATGTCTGCCCCCCATGTGAGGAACTTGGACAAAATACTTCACACCTACATGGCGAACTTGGCAGAGTGCTATGTAATTGGAAAGCATGGAATTCCCTCATTATTGTCAATAAAGAGAACTCCAGGAATAGAAGCCTTTATTTATGTACTATATTTCAAAAGCCCTTAATCAGCCAGTTGTTTTGAATTCCAAATTCATTTTCCCATAGCAATGGTGTTTCACAAGATCATTAGTTCCACATTCCACTCATTGAATTACTTTACTATAGCAACTAAGCGCACTCTTTGGACTAAGAGTCAAAGAGTGTGACAGGGGTCTACAACGTCAGTGCTTCAGTAGGTGAGTGGGACCGGCCCCACACTCTGGGGAGGAGGAAGAGAGCATCCACCCTGGATTCCTGAAGGTGACCTCACTGGGCCAGGAACTTTGCATCCCCTCTCTCGCTACTCCTCGCACAGGCGCGGTCAGAGTGACGGAGTGTGTTGGCGGTGAGCACAGGAAAGTCAGGCTGCTTGGGGAAGGAGGAGGCCTAGTTCACCTCTAGAGTTGGGGTTCAAGGTCATGCTTGTCTGTCTGTGTGTCTCCAAACTTACAAACTCAGTGCATTTGAAAGAAAAAAAAATCTCCCTTCAAGGTTCTAATGATTTTCACTCATTCCACCATCTTTTTGAATACCAGGCCGAGTGCTTCCAATGCAAAGGAGAACAAAGGTGCCATTTCTACATCAAGGATATTTTTGGTCCAACGTGGAAGGTAGATGGATTTCATAAAGAATTATATATGTGGGAATTATGATGTGATATGTAAAGAGGGGTAGGGAGCTCAGAACATAATGGGGGCTATATCAAACAGGTGGTCAGTGAAGATTACAGTGGGAGTAACTCTTAAGCTGAGACAGGGAGGAAAAGTAGACATCTATGATGACAAGGATGATGGGTAGAGTAGAAGGGGCAGGCTGTGCAAAGTCCCTGAGGCACAGAAGAACTTAGTGCATTTTAAAGAACTAAATAAAGCCTGCTGGAGGTAAAGAATGAACAAAATGTGACTAAGGGAGTCTTTGAAAAAATATACATGAGTGAGATGACGAATATTTTGAAAGGGCTGGAGAAATTTATATTAGGAAACAGAAGACAGGTGACCCACACTGGATCTGAGAGCTTTAGTGAGTAGACATTGATAAGTGTGTGTGAGTTACTCATAGATGTGGTGTTTTTACATCAGAATTTACCATAAATTAGGCAAGAAAAATTAGCAACATTCTTGTATAATATTGTAAGGAAATGGCTTCGGGTTATCTTCCAGCAAATCTGTACTCTTCCCCTTCCCAATGTAGTGGAATCTGCTTGGCCAGGTGACTTGGTGCAGTCAATGAGATGGGAGAGTATGTGATGTGAGCATCAGA
Organism: Sturnira hondurensis; assembly: GCF_014824575.4. Lineage (NCBI taxonomy): Eukaryota > Metazoa > Chordata > Mammalia > Chiroptera > Phyllostomidae > Sturnira > Sturnira hondurensis. Next base: position 16,022,059 of record NW_028087015.1, read on the forward strand.
GGGTCTGGCCACTCACTGGGAGAAGCTCATGTGCCTTCATCCTGGGCTCAGAATGACTGCACGTCCAACTATCTGAACCTCGCCTGCTGCCTGGAGCCAAGGCCAGCCCTCAGCCAGAAAAATGTGTGAATCAGGGTCTTGTATTCAAGGATGGACACACTCTAGTCCCTTAGCGATGTGCACAACATTGAGTGTTCAGATAAATGTTTGGCATTACAGGCCACTGAGTTGTGGGGTGACTTATTACGCAACTGTGTTGCAGCAAGAGCTAACACAAAGTTCTAACATTAAAGACAGCCCTCATGACTCACTTCCCACGTGCACACACACACAGCAAAAACACTCACTCACATGCGTTTGCCACCCCAGACTTGCCAACAGAAGAAGAAACAGAAATGATGGCTAGGAAACGAAGCATCCTGTGAACCTAAGTCTTAACTCCAAAAATACTAGGTGATGGCGAGCTAGGCTATGACTCTGTGACAGAATTAAACCAGGCTTACATTACTGACTACACTGCTCTGGGCTTAATTATAAAGGCATTATAAAGAATATCTCATATTGTCTGCAAAATTATTTTACTCAAAACAAAGCTAGGATAGCAGTAAAATGTAATGGCACAGGAGAACTGCCTTGAGCAGCTGGCAAATACACGCCCTCAGTTTCCAGCTTAGGAACATGTTGGGTTCTTGCTCACATGTTTCCTTCTTGACAGACAATCAGATGCTGGCACTCAAAGCTATTACCTTGCTGCCTTGTGTATAGCTGGGGGATTTTTATGTTGCTCTAATGCCTGCCACTTCCTAGGGGTTCTTTTTTATGAAGCAGTGCTTTCTTTACAGTTTTTTAAAAATCATTTAAAATTTTTTTCAATTATAGTTGACATACAATATTATGTTAGTTTCAGAGGTATACCCTAGAGATTAGACATATAACTTACTAAGTGATTATCCTGATAAATCTCATACCCATCTGACACCACACATAATTATTATAATATTATTGACTATATTCCCTATGCTGTCCTTTACATCCCCATGACTATTCTGCAGTAACAAATTTGTACTTTTTAATACTTTCACCATTTTTCTCTCAACCTCCAACTCCCCTCCCATCTGGCAACCATCACAATGCTTGCTGTCTATGAGTCTAGTTCTATTCTGAAGCAGGCCTTTTGATAGTGAGATTTCACTGCAGAGACTCTGGGATGACTTTGAAAGGCATGTAAAAGACAGAAAATCACATTGATGTATTTGGCCATTGTGTTAATGGCTACACCAGTCTAAGATCTAAATGTGACTTTTTAAAATATGTATCTGATGGCTCTTAAATATTCTCATAACCTAAGAATTTAAATACATTAGAATGTAGAGTTCATGAAATCTAGAGATTTCCCACTGTGCAGGGAGTTCTTAAAATAGGGCAATTAAATTTCTTGTTCTTAGACATACGGGGTTATAGAATTTTAGAGCTGAAATACACTTCAGAAATCCTATAGTCTAATCTAACTCAATTTGGGGGCAGGTCATGAATGCCTTTGAGGACCTGGTAAAACCTTTGTAATACCTTACCCCAAAAAATTCAAATAGAAATTTGGTGGACCATTTGGATGACTTGGAATCCATCTATGACTACCTATGAGTTCATGGTCTCCAGAACAAGAGCTCTGAGCTTGTCTGAGTTCTAGATGAGAACTATTATTCTTGTTCTATCCATTCCTATTCTTAGTGCCTACAGGCTCAGTGGAAGGAGAAAGCACAGTGAGAGGCTGGGCTATTGCTGGTCACTGTTTATCAAGTTGCTTCTGTTTTATTTCAAATCTTCTTAAGTAGTTTGGGAGATGTTCACTGAGCTTCAGTACAAGGTGGGGCAAAAGTAGGTTTACACTTGTGGCATGCAAAACAAGGTTTATTCTTGCATTATTTATTGATTATTGTATTACTTTCCATGTGAACAACTATTTGCCCCCCCCCATCAATATATCTGTCACTGAACTTCAATAACTGTCAATAATTGGGTCATCCTGTGTCATCTATTCCACCTCATTACTTTTGGGGCTGAAGTATTTTAGAACAAATCCAAGGCATCCTATTGTGTCATCCATGAAAACAGCAATGTGTACCCTTCAATGATACAGACATGCCATTATACCAATTTGTAGAAATTCCCAGGCCCATTGATAAAAATCCCTCATATCACCCACCAAATTCATATTAAATTTCTCATCTTTAAGATTTTTTTAATGTTGGTTTGTTCAAATCAGAATGCAAAATATTCACACATTTAACTTGCTTGTTATATCTCTTAAGCTCTTCTATTTAATAGTCCCTTCCTGAATTCTATTTTTATTGACTTGTTTTTAAAAACTTTTTTTAGGAATCTCCCATATTCTGAATCTGACCAGTAACTTCCTTCTACTTATCACTGAATTTGCTCTTTTGTCCTGTGATGCCCTAAAACCTAGAAATTAGAGGTAGGGGGTCTTTCTCTTCTGCTCTATGTTTAGTGTGAAGGGGCAGCAAGAGTCTTTGAGCACCTCCTCACTGCACAGAGAGTGGAGTCAATGGAAAACACATTATTATCTTTCAGTCCAAACTTCCCTCATCTCTTCTGTAAGATGTGCTCTTCCACTATTTCACAGAGTTACTTCTATTCTACGGAAGAGACATTTCCTGCTATAAATTTCCTTGCTTTTGTCCCCGTTTAGAAGAGCAGGTAAGTTGTAATAAAGCATAGTCCACATTTTACACTGAAAACAGTATGCATGGGAGCATCTGGCAAAATCCCTAACAAATGGCAAGGTCTCAGATGCTGGTTGAAGCTGAATCAAAATAGACCTCATTCACTACTTAAAATAACTGCACATAAGTTATTAAAATAGAGCATCAGTTTCTGGGTTGAAGTAAACAAAAGCTTCTACAACTCATCACAATAGAAACCAAGAGATTCTCTGAATTGCATGAGGAATAAGAGTACTACTATCTATTCATTGTCACAGACCATGTCAGCTTCTGGAGAACTCTGTGCCTACCTGGTACTCAAAACCTGATAACTAAAAACAGATGACAATAACAAAAATAGGGCCGAAGACTCAGAATACAATTTAGGAAGGTGAGATAAATATCTCCCTCCCTTCCCATCTTATGGCTGCAAGAAAAATGGGTGCGACACATAATTACCACCAGCCTGTCAATGTACATATTGGCCAGCTCATTATTCAGCTACCTCAATATTCTAAGAAATATATTGAGTTCCAGGCTGTGAAGTATGCAGTGTTAAATGCGTATCAGAGGAGACTATGATCTTATCAGAAGAACATGGATAGAGTGGAATGTTTTTACACTTTCAGGTAGAGTCCAAATCTGCTACTCAGAGAAAACGAAGCATTGTTATTATTACCTACATGGAAAAACCCAATGAAACCTAATATGAGGACTGCATTTGGTAGAACATGAGCACGTCAGCTGCCACTGCCTCTTAATTTGCAATTAATCAACAACTGCCTTGTAATATCTCTGTCATTGAATTTTTCCTGCTGTTTAACTTTTCGTGCTTCTCAAGCATATTTTGAAACTTCTAGAAAGCTGATGACAGATGCTAGCAGAGTCACTTACAGAAGATGGGGGCTGTCTGATCATTCATTCTGTCCTTAAGCAACTTCTTGAAGCACTGTGGTTACAAGTTCAGCTAACACTAAAGAAAAGGATGAAAGAAACACGGCTCTTGTCCTTAACAGACTTGCTTCTTGGAACCCCTCATAAACCCATTCCTGAGAGCCGAGAGGGAGCCCCAGAGCTTCATATGTTTCAAGAACAAGGTAGGAGACTCCAAGTTGGACAGATACAGCCCCTACACACCCAGAATGAGAATGACACTCTAGAACTCTGTGCTCCTGGCAAAAGCCCCACCCATTGCCAATGGAAAGAGACTGTTGGGTCTCTCCTGGCCAGTGACTACCCAAGCACGTCAAAATCAGAAGCCACTGAAGCCCTGTCTCTGAGCACTGAGAGGGCCCTCTAACACAATTTGAAATTCACTGTTACACTCACAGGCTCAATCCAATTCAACAAATAATTGTTGTGCAACTATGATGTGCCAGACATTTTTTTCTAGGAACTGGCCAGGCAGCACTGAACAAACTGATACCCTTCTCTAAAGAAACTAAAAACTCAAGGCATTTTGCAGGAGAACAGAATCTTGTATAATCCAAACATATGATGGACTCTAGCTGGTGTTGGCTTTGAACTGGGAGCTTAAAGACTGGTCAAGGGATTCAATCTCGGCTGTGCTGGTTGTGGGATCTAAGCAATGGTCCAGCTAGTTATCTAGCTACTATGGCAAGTGGTGAAGACCATTCATGACTACATTAGTTATATATCTAACACGTATGACATATAAATATATTATATGTGTATACCATGGGACTCTTAAAAAAAAAGAAACACTTTGCATCCTTGCCTTCCACATCCTTAACCATTCTAGCCTTGCCTTCCTCCCCACCCTAATCTATTGTATCTTGAGAACCCTTAGGGGTAACCTCTGTGTGCTTTTTATCCCTGTTCACATCAGTTTTTACAAAACCCCCAGGAACCTTGGGCCCCATTGGCTCCTAGGCCATCACCCTTACAGGGTTTAGATGTCTCTCCAACTCCTGAAACCTTTCTACACTGTTCTCTTCTACCGTGTCTTCACAAAAAGATGGAGAAGGACACTCTCAATCCCAAAGCAAGGCACTGAAGAAATCACCATGAAAGACAGGACCTTGAAATACAGGTCGAAATTGTATGGTCAGAAATTGAGGCAACATGTACTTCCCACCAAGGAAATATGGTAACTAGAGAACTGGAAATGTACATACATGTATAAGTGTGTGATCTGTATTTTAACATCAAATGTGAGCTCTAATGAAAGTTTTAGTAATGCCTGTAGTTAGTGTATGAGCATTTAACTATCATCTAGATTATTACATTTACATTGGAAACCATCTTAATCAATGAATGACACTGTATCTAGCAACCAAAATAGGCCTAAAAATTGCAGCAAGGGAGTATAGTACTAATCACCTCTTGGGAGTCAGCAGACACCTGCCCCACCAGCGATCACACAAAGACAGCCTGCAAATGCACATGTCCCACAGGAAGAACACAGCTTGCCACAGCTCCTGCTCTAACAAGTGTCTGCATGAGGCGAGGGTATAGTTTCAGGACTACTAAGAATTGCAAGTCTTAGCTTTCTGGCATACACTACTCGGATAAAAACAAACTATGACTATAAGCCCCTTTCTTCCTCAGGGCTGTTATACTGAGCTTGGGGATATTGACCTCAATTGAAAGATTTGTAGGTGGCCCCTAAATGTCCAAGGTGACTTCTTGGAAGCTCTCATTATACATGACTTTCAAGTTTTGCTTTTAGTTTTTATTTTGGACAAATTTCATAGACAGGGATCATATGTTTTCAAAAAATAAATACATAAATAAATGCATCTTTGCTAAGGATTCAGGTGGTGTAAGGAGGTAGATGAAGACATTGTTTTCAAAACTAGCTGGTCTGTGCTGGTTTATTAACCTTCTACAAAGACAGGTTTGGTCATGAGGGTGCAAACATGAAAAGCACTCACTCAATCTCTGGGCAAGCCAGAGAGAGTTAAGGGTCTTTATGTATTTTAAAATTAGAGTGAACATTATTTTTCTTTTTTGTAGATGGGCGTATACATGCTTGTACCCTGTGCAATGCCCATATATGCCATGTGATGATTCTTTATGGGACAAATGAGAATGTATAGTGAATGGGAGGTAGAAAAAGTATGTAAATCTAAGTATGTTCTCCTTAGGCCTCCTTTTCCAATTTCTCATCTTGGGAGCAGGAGCCATTCAGAGAGCAGCATGACACGAATTTACTCCCACGGAGAAAATTCTGCCTGAATTATAAAAGTCAACAGCTCCTAACAATCTTCTCTCATCAAGTTATTTTCTCGAGTACTGACACACACCCTTTTTCCTTGGTGCCTGTGCTAACTGGGTTCAGTTTTCTTCCTATTGCTCAGACTACTTATTTTTCCTGTTCTTCCACAATACGTGCACTGGCCCACCCCGTGGTCCTGTGCTGTAGCAAATTCTCTTTCTCTGGCTCACAACTCCTTAATTCTAGCCCATTACCTCCGCTCACAGCTCTAGGGCTATGCTGGCGGTGCCTGGGCCCCAAGCTCAGAGCACTGTAGTTGGCCACAGGCAGGTGACCAGTAAAAGCTGTGAATAAATGACTTCCAAAGCTACATTGCTACCCTTGACTTCTCCCAGACTCCTGGACTATATAGCAAGGCAGTGACCAGAAGGGTGGGCCACATGGTCCAACTTCATCTCTGAGGCTAGCAAGTTATGTGACTCTGGTAAAGTTACTTCATTAAGACCAGTTTCCTTTATTTGAGTTATGGAAGTGAAACTAAAATATCAGCGACTGCAATAAAGTGATAAACATTATATTATAAAGAACACGATGCACCTCCAGGGCTTGCCAAAGCATCCCAAACATAGCAAGCCCTGTGTGAATGGGAGCTTTACCTGCTTGCCAGACTTGGACATACTGCTGCCACCTCCAGTTTGTCCAAATCTTAGTCCTTTACCTTAAATTCAAAATGTGCATCTCCCGCTCTGTGCTCAAATTGAGTAACAAAATCACCACAGCTTTAGACACCTAGACTAGTCATTTCTGAGTCATTTTTACCTCCATCTTAACCCTCANTGCTAGCAAGTTATGTGACTCTGGTAAAGTTACTTCATTAAGACCAGTTTCCTTTATTTGAGTTATGGAAGTGAAACTAAAATATCAGCGACTGTAATAAAGTGATAAACATTATATTATAAAGAACACGATGCACCTCCAGGGCTTGCCAAAGCATCCCAAACACAGCAAGCCCTGTGTGAATGGGAGCTTTAACTGCTTGCCAGACTTGGACGTACTGCTGCCGCCTCCAGTTTGTCCAAATCTTAGTCCTTTACCTTAAATTCAAAATGTGCATCTCCCGCTCTGTGCTCAAATTGAGTAACAAAATCACCACAGCTTTAGACACCTAGACTAGTCATTTCTGAGTCATTTTTACCTCCATCTTAACCCTCACATTTAATCAGTGGCCAAGTCCTATCACCCCCACTCCCCAAATCTACGAATTAATTCTTAAAGCTGAGCTGTGCTCTTGCTTTTCACAGTCACCAGCCTACATCGGGCCCTCATCGTCTTTCACCTGGATCCCCGAAGCAGGGCCCTCACTGGGATATTGTACACAGATGGCCTCACACAGCGCTACCCCGTAATAGTTCCCCTGTGCTTCTGAAACACCCTTACACGGCCGCCAATTACCTTCCTAATAATAATGTCTTTAAATGGCTCAGAAATTTACCATAGCTCTTTATTACCTGAAGAATCAACCCAGGCCTCTGAGCTCTGAGTGATCTGACCCCAACCCACCTGCCAATCTTCTCGCCTGGGTGCAGCCGGGCAGGCAGGCAGGTACCTGTGGCTCCTTGTCCCCAGCACCTTTGCACGTCTGCAGCAGCCCAGTTGCTGCATCAAAGCCTCTTTCTGACCACGGAGGTCCCATCTCTATTTCAAGGTGCATCACTGCCTCCAATTCTCCTTAGCAAACTTCCTGCTTTTGGAGTGAAGAGCAGCTTTCTCCAGCTTTTTTATGCTATTTCTTCAAAACTGTCATAAAACAATATTTCACCTCATTTGATAATTTGTACATATAGATATGTATCTGTTGATGTCTATATGTACCTAGCACCTGCCTCTTCAAATAGATGGCATGTTTATTGAGGGTTGTACTTATCCTGACTTTCCTGAATTCAGTGGTGGATGGACTAAAAAAGAAATGAATAAATGAATGAATTTATTACACGATACATAAATCTAATTATGAGTAATGGTACTTTGAAATACGTTGTGAAATATATGGCAGGAAACACAAATTTTTCCAAATCGAATAAAATCAACCCCCAAAAGTTGTTAGGCAACGCTGGCTTAATTATTATCCATTATAAATTTGTCACAATCTGGATAAACTTCTTGGTTGAGAAGTCGAGATCAGATTTCACATGAGGATGAGGTCGGCTCACTCTGCTAGATTACTCATGCATTCCTGGCAGAGGGCAGGAATCAGGGGAAACATACCCTGGCACCCACCAGAGAGTTGTTCTGCGCCCCTCCGCCTCTCCACTTCGACCGCTCTGTTTCAGGACTTCCAGTCCTGTTGGGTCTCTGGGAGTTTCTTCTTCTCTCCGTATGCCCTCAGGTGTGCATTCTGGTGATGGCCCACCTGCATAGCTATTCGACTCTTCCTTTACATGTATCCCCTGCCTCCACACACCACACTTCTAGGACAAGCACATTCCACCGACCCCAATTCCCAGGGACCAAATTCTCTCCTGGAACTCGGCCTCGTTTCCTTCCCCGTTGTTAAAGGGACAGCAGTCTCTGGTGAGAGACACAATGACATGATGTTAGGAAATAATCTCCCTTCCATGCATAACAAGGGCCAATCATATTAGAGAGCTACTCTAAGAAAAAAATAAGCAATGTTTAGATTGTTTGCCTAAGGCGACGTAGACAAGAGGAATCCAAAGTCTCAGTAAAAAGAGACCCTGCAGAAGAATGGTCTGTCATTTGTGTCCAAGTTTCAGGTAGCATTCAATACCTTTCTAGAACACAGAGATGTGTATGATGTTTCGATTCTCTGTTTCTACCCGCTCCCTTTACACAGACCGATGAAGTCAGCATGTTGGTAACTGGAGGACGTCTACCTTTCAGCACTCACTGACACAGCGGTCTTTCCAAGGCCATCTCCAACCCATCCCGATGCTCCTTCCACCATGCTTCATTTCACACCTTTTCCAAGTATTTATCACCTCATGCATTAAACATTTGATTCTCCCCCTAGAACATTTGAGTGCTTAGAGAATGGAAACTATTTTTATGCTACCTATGTCTATCTTCTACTGCCATTAAAATCCCTCATAAATGTTTGTGGAATGACTGCTTGAAAGAATGAGGATTGGATTCCATCTAAACGACTATACTTCAGGTTGGAAAATAACCACTTATCCACAAAATTGCTTCTGAACCCTCAAATGGCTAATTCATATTAGGGGGACAAATTAGGTATCTTCGGAAAATGCAGCCATTTTCCTCCCATGGTTTACTAATACCTTGAGCTAATCATGGTGTTCTGGTTCCATCGTGATGGGCATTCTGTTGGAAAAAGGATCTTGGGATTTTTGAAGCCCGAATTGTGCTATTTTAAGTAGTGCAGGCCCTGCACTTCATACTGACAAATGGAATTTGACTTCACAGTAGATTTCCCTCTTTGGGTGATGATATGACTTTGGGGAGCCCTTTGGATCAAACAGCTGGTACATACAAACCCAGCAGGTGCTTCAGCCCAGGACTTTAAGTGTCGCTTGGTAATTTTCATTGGGCCTATTTTTAGCCGAGTTATGACCATCCAGAGCATGAAAACACTCCATGTGTGAGTTTGAAAGATGTCCACAATTACTCTGAACAGTTCTCAGGTGGGGGGGGCACAGGTAACAAGGGTAGTTTGCTCCTCCTCTGCACTCTCCGTAAAGGAAAATCTATCACTAGAAACTGGACCAAGTTTGGTCCCACATAACATACATTAGATTGCCAAACTGTTTTGAGCAGAATGTGATTGATACTCATCAGAATGGAGAAAAACTTTTACTTTTCCCTTAACTACCTTAAAATGTTTAGATAGGGCCTTGGCCCAGAAAGAGCTAGTACCTGGAGATAACTTTTATATAAATGGACCTACATGTATGGCAAGACAAGCATCTAATTGCTATACATCTATTTTATTGCCTTGTGAATAACCCTCATCTCCTTTGAAGCACAAGCTCCATCCCATTCCTTAGCTCAAGATGGCATATAAGCCTCAAGTGCTTGGATTGTCCTTGGTATCACAGTCTTCGTGGGGCCCCATTCACACATAATTAAATTTGATTTTCTCCTGTTAATCTGTTCTATGTTAATCATAGTTCAGCCAGAAGAACCTAGTAGGGTGCAGGGAAATTTTTTCTCCCAGTCACAAGTAATGGAGTACACATCCCACAGCTCTGGCCTGGAGCCCCACGTGCAATGCTCAGAAATACTTAGGGTAACTCTGAGTGGGCTGACCTCCAGCGAAGGAGGAGAGGTAAGTCTTATACCAGGGTGCACTGGGTATATAAAGAAGTGGAATTTTATTCTGTCAGCATTAGCTGCTAAGGAAGATGACATTATTTACTATATCTCTTTGTCTTCAGATCCTTTATGATATGGCTGTTAGGATGAAAGAATTACTTTAAGTATGTAATTTAATATTCTACCATCTCTGAGGAGTTATCCTAAAACAATAATTCAGCTACTGGTAATAGCTGGTCTCTCCTCAGGTCAGGAGAATTTTACTTATTTGCTTTTCTTAGGGATGAAACTAGGAGTCTATTTTGTAGCCAAACTTGTCTCTTCCACACATGCATTTAAATGCAAAGCTTTAGGCTGAAGCTGGGACCTGACTTTTTTGCTAGCATTTATGGTGATGGTCTGCTAAGCAAACAATTACCTTGTTCCTGAGACTTCAGGTTGAAACAACAGATGTAGTGATAGAGAGGAAGGCCTTTTCCTTCTGCTCCTGATATGATCATGCGAAAGAGAAAATTGGTTTTCTTTATGGAGCCCCAAACACCATAGATCAACACATTATCAAGTGAAATAATCTCTTTTACGATGCATTCTGAAAAAGTTTTAATATTCATGTGGAAATAAAAAATGCTTAGAGTTAGAAAAAAATTAATGCAACATAAAATTTTTCCCCAGGACACAGCACAGTTTCCAAGTTGTCATAAAACTACAGAATAGGTAACATTAATGTGAGAATCGAAGAGAATTGCTTAGAAATATCACAAAATTGCAGTAACTTTAATATGATATTTTTACAACTTGCCTTTGACATAGGTAACTTATTGATACCTTTTCACATTTTTTAAGACAAAAATCCATCAACTGCTTTAAAATACAAGAGTACTGCAAAGATCCAATAACTAAGCATTAATAAAAAAAGAGCACATTCACAGTAATTCCAGTCTGGAATTCTGTTGGTTTCTCTAAGGCATTGCATCGGTGAACGGATTTGAGTTTTACTGGCTAAAGGGAACAATTCTCTGTGAATACAGGCATTTATGCTTATAAAAGGTGCTTATAAAACAGATAGAGGGTACCAGAAATTACACACATGGAACTATAAAAAAACCTACTTAAAAAACCATCTGTAGATGGCTTTCTAACATCTACCTAACACAAAACAGTTTTATATTTCTCCTGATTTTCCCATCTGATAGACTTGGGGGGGGATGGAAAAGAAGGTAAATAACAGAAAAAAGTGAGAAAAAGATGAGGGTTAAAGAATGGTCATATAGGAGGAGAGGTAAAGCAGGAGACTATTTATAGACTATTTATAGGAGAGAGAACTGAGCTGTAGGGGAAAGTGGCTGGAAAGGTTTCAAAATATAAATGGTACATACATAAGAAATGAGGGTTTTCTTTATTTTGGATAGAACTGGAGAACATTGTGCTAAGAGAAACAAGCCAGGTGGTGAGGGACAAATACCATATGAGCTCACCTATAAGTGAAACCTAATCAACAAATGAGCAAGCAAAATAGAACCAGAGACACTGAAATTAAGAACAATCTGACAGTAACCAGAGGGGAGGTGGGAGGGAACAATGGGCAGAACAGGGGAAGGAGAGAAAGGTTTTCAAGAACAACTATAAGGAAGGACACACGGACAAAATCAAGGAGGCGTAGAAGCAGGGGAGGGAGGTGGGGATGGCTGGGGTGGGGGTCAGTGCAGACAACTGTCATTGAACAACAATAAAATAATTTTAAAAAATGTACAATTCATGTAGAAGCTCTGAGGTAGGTAAAGTCTAGCAAGTAAATCTAGTGGTCCCTTTACCTTTCTTTAGTAAGAAATGCATTTAAAGTTTATCATGGACACAGCTGTTCCAAACAGATGTTACTGGGGGGTGGGTTTAAATTTCTCACTTCCTCTAGTGAGAGTTTCCCTCTCCGGGCAGAAATTTGGGGTGTAACTTTGAAACAGAATCAAAGCTGCACAAGATAGGAAGCAGAACATTTCTTTCAAAAGGGGTGGCTGCACTTTGCCCTGGGAAGAAAATGTTTGCTACCTAAGTGTGGCCTTTGATCCCAGCAATATGGGACTCACTTAGGGGCCTGTGAAAACTGCTGAGTCTCTGGCCCCATCCTCAGAGGACTCAGGCCAAACTGGCATTGAGCAAGCTCCTCCAAAGCTACGATCACTAGTTTAAGACGTACTAATCTAAATAACTGTTAAAGAAGATACATGGAGTTGCTTTCAATATCATTTATGACAACTTTCCTTTGTGGTTATATTGGTGTAATTGGATAACCTAAATGTGTACTTTTGTTTCATTAATTATTACTAGGACTCTCTCTAATTGCCCCCATTTGTGACTGGCATTCACATTCTGTAAGAAGCCAAAGTAATAATAAAGTCAATATACTCATTAAAATGCATTTGAATGGACATTGTGTCTCCCGCATGCATCAGTGTATCATGACAAAGGAACACGTGGCAGGGCTTCTACATGAAAAAACCAGAAACTCTGATACCGTGCTCCCAATCCCAAGAATTTGAACTTTATGATAACAAGGTAAAAGTAAAAGCAAAAGCCCTATGGCATTTCACGTTGTCCTACTGAGAGCTGATTGGAGCTTTTTTTTTTTAAGGAATCATTATTCCTAGCATTTCCACCATGTTTTTTCCTCAAAAAATGTTAAAGGTCATTTCACTTTTCTAAGAAAAAGCACCTAACACTTAATGAGTCCCAGACATATCATTCTGTTTGGTTCCTCTCTGTAGTAGGTAGTAGTCAAAGATCAAAACCAAATTTTTAACCCATGATGTGTCAGGAAATTAGAATAATTGATCCAGAGCCATGGCGTCAGGGAAAATTAAAGATGGCAGAAATGCTATGCCAGTACCAAGGTTGTTTCGAGAAGGGCAGATAACAGAGGTTAGTGAGCATGGACACAAGATAGAAACCCAGGAGCCCTAACTTCCAGGACTCCCCGGAAGTGCCATTCAGTTTTCCCCATATTTACAGGCTGATGAACAAGCCCATTGGGGGACATCTGGTAGATGCGTCATCTAATTTCTAGAAAGGCAGTAAAAATTTTCACGTCATCTCAAATAGCTATTTGATCTCTCATTATTCTCCTGCCCATTAATTTTCCCTTTACATGCCAGCACTGAGCTTGAGACCAGAATATGGAGAAGAAAACACATCTTAAGAAAACCTCCCCCATTTTCAATTCTGGTGTCCCCATGGACTTCTATCCTAGGTTATGTGCATCTTGTTCTACAGTTTTCCTGAGGGTGTGATACACCACTTCAATATTGCTAGCACTCAGCTCTTTATTCAAGATTTCACATCTCTTCTTGAGCTCCAGATTCATATTTCTGACTTCCTCTGGACATAACTAGAATTTTTTTGAAGTCAGCCCAATATCATTAAGACAAATCTACTTTGCATTCTCACAAAGTGGATTTCCTTCTTGAATTCCATTCTCATTTAATTGGACAATAGCACTTTCATCCATTCAAATATAAACCCCAAGATAACCTGGATTTATCTCACCTCCCACCTATTCCCCAATCAGGGCTGATTTCATGGGCACATGACCTGTGCAGTCTCACAGAGCCTTGCACTTAGAAGAAGCATGTGCTTAGTTTAATGCTCTGCTGTTGCTACCTTAAAATTCTTAACTATTTTGGAACAAAAGTCCCCATACTTTTATTTTGAATTGATCCCTGTGATTTATGTGACTGGTCCAGTCCCCAAACCCTGTAAATTCTGCTTTTAGTGCCCCACCCCCTCTTTGTAATCTGTCCCTGCTGCTGGAGTCATTTTCCTAAATCAAATTTAGGCAGTTAATGCCTCCATTACATTATTTTTAAGGCAAAAATTCTGCCACTGGTTTCCTGAAGAATTAAATTAAAACAAGTGTCTCTGAGCTTTGACTATAGTTCATTCACCAGCATAAATTCCTGTGTGCATTTACCCCTTCCAACACGGTGCCCCCCACACCGGATGTCATGTATTTGTGTCACTATCACATGGACTTGAAGTCACTTCCTCCTTTCTCTATTTGACACACTCTACTCATCCTTCAAGATTCCATTTTACTGGTATGATGTTCACCTTTCATCACGCTCTCCAGTAAGCACAAGAAGTGATTACCAGCTGAATCACACAGTGCTCCAAAAAATGAGGAAAACTCCTCCAGTCCATGACTCCTTCTGAAATCAAGGCTAGTGACAAGAATGGGTGAGGCAACTTGGGCATGCAATTAATTACACTGGCATTGACTAAAATCAGCAGAAGAGGAAACATGCTCTCAAACTACATGTTCTCTCAAGTGCACAGGTCCAAGCTACCATTTTCACACAAACCCCGAATCATTTCTTTCTTGGCTTCATTCCTTCTCCGCAGCACAGGCCTCTCCCATACTCCTTCACACATCTTCTTGAAGGTGGCATTAACTTACCCACTTCTAGTCATGGCCTACTGCATTTCCATGGCTGTTTTTCTTCTCAAAGCCATTACCCCCATTGGCACAGGAACCCCCATGGCCAACAACCCAGGAGAGCGTGTAAGGGGCACATGCAGACTTGTGTTAAGGGGAGTCTAGCTGCACTAGGCTATACTTCGGTTGTGTGCATGACTCAGGGCTCACCTCATTCCTCCAATGGGCTGTAGGGTCCAACCGCCACAATCTCCTCTCCTTTGCCTGTTCCTCTGTAAGAAACAAGGGACCTGAACACATGCCCGTAAAGGCATGACCTAACACCACACTTGTTCTGCAAACTGGTCCCAACTAATAAACAGTGAACGCTTGGATGGCACGGGCCATGTCTGCTGTTTCTAAATCTTCTCACATCCATTTCATTAGATCGATTGCAAAACATTTGGTCCATATCATAGAGAAAAGACTACCATTTACTTGTATTCTTGTGTTCCCGTTCTCAGGAACTTCATTACACTTTGCTGTATCTCACCATTTCACTTCAAAAATTGTGGGTTTTACCATTAAGTTAAAAATCACCTCTATTAAAGAAAAGATAGAACATGGGTGAAATGTGTAATTCAAGATCATCAAATATGTGTAAATGGTTTAAGTATCTTTTTGAATTTGATTTTCTAGAAATTCAGTTCTACAGTTTTAAGAATCTCTTCAAGTATG
Source organism: Sturnira hondurensis (assembly GCF_014824575.4). Classification (NCBI taxonomy): domain Eukaryota; kingdom Metazoa; phylum Chordata; class Mammalia; order Chiroptera; family Phyllostomidae; genus Sturnira; species Sturnira hondurensis. The sequence goes on from NW_028087015.1 coordinate 16,037,396, forward strand.
TCTTAATTTCCACTTGTGTCTAATTATAAATTGAACCACTCATTTAACAGACGTTAATTAAGTCCATGCTATGCATAATGCTTGACCCAGAGATGCACAATCCAATAACCTAAAAGGAGAGGGATGCAGTAACAACTGCATTGTAAGACGATAGAGAGTATGTGTAAGTATCAAGTGCACTAAAGTTAAATGTGCCTTTGATGTAGCGATTCTATTTCTATGCATTTATAATAAAGAAATCACTGAAGAATAAACCAGTGTTTACTAAATGTTTTGGCTGCATATATAGGGGTAAGCAGAAGCAGGTTTATAGTTGTGGGTATGCAAAACACAGCGTTTATTCTCGCATTATTTATGTAATCTGAACGTCTTTTTCCATTTGAACTGTAAACCTACTTTTGCCCACCATGTATTAAAAGATTTGGATAAAACCTACTACTTGACTATATAGGCAAGATAATCCAGCATTTTGAATGCATGTTGTATAAATATTTTTTGTTCTAAAAAGAAGTTGGTTATTTTCTTCCCCTGACAGCTGTCTGCATCCACACGATGAATTTGAGTTATTGATATTTTTAGGAGTATGAATAGAATACAAATATTTCAAAATGATTTTCCTCTATATGAATGTACAATATGTTTCAAGGATGACCAGTCCACAAGCTTAATTTACTGTCCTTTAAACTGTCTACAGCATGAAAATTTTCTCATCTTTAAATGTCACAGCCTGACCTCAAGCAGCAACGCCACACAGATGTGCAGTGACAGTTACACACGGGAGTTGGTACTTAAGGCATGTGCGCAGGAAGTATTAAAACAGACCTCTGAAGTGCCCATTTGCTCACACTCTGACCTTACTCCTGCCTAAAATACAAACACATATGCACACCCCCCAAGGAATCCCATTCAGTAATATGTCTATACATTCACATACTTTTTGCATGGTTGTAATGAAAAGAATGTGTTTTAACATCTGTGTCCCAGAATGAACATGTGAAATCACTCAAACTTCCTTAAAGGCAGGGAAAACAAACAAGCAAAGAAGAAACACGTGTCCCGTTAATCCACCCCAGCAAAACCAATTCCCTAGTGGAAGAGGGTGCTTTTCCTTGCGGAAGCCTCATGGTCATCACACCCTGAAAGTGTGTTTTCTCAGCAAGGAGAATACTGCCGTGATTTTCCTCAAATACTAGTCCATTTGTTTTCCTCGTATGATAAAAGTGACACTGGAAGGCTAATGATATGAAACTCTGCAGACAAAATGAAGATACTAGCCTCTTTCTGCAGACCAGCCCACAGCAATGCAATGTGAAAACTTTTAAAAGAGAGGACTAGAGTCTCAGATGAGATCCAGCTGACTATGTAGCTTAACCAGCAGGGGCTCCATTCAACTAGGTAACAGATAAGATGCATCTAGTTATTTAATTTATGACTAAGAGGCTTCAGAATGTTATAATCAAGGGGTGAACTAAGTTAAGGTAGACCACCTTCTATACCATAGTGTACCCCTGAAGTTCTTTGTAACTGGTAATCCTACACATACAAGCAAACCACGAACATGTAATTATATAATTTTTACAACCCTAGAAAGTAAAAGTATGTCTACAAAGTATGTGGAACACAGCACCACATTGGGCTTTAAAGTAACAAATTTATGTTTGAATTTCAGCAGAAGTGCCTATTGTAATTACAAGATAAATCCAAATATTCAAAGGTAGAGTTTTGTTAAAAAGCTCTAAAGTAGTTATAGAATCTACAATAAAATTATTTAAAATAGTTAATAGAAAACTATTTGAGTCATTGGGAAATGCAAATCAAAATCATAGTGAGATACGGCTTCACACCTACTTGGATGGCTAACATAAAATTAAAAAACAGACAGTAACAAGTGTTGACATGGAAGTAGAGAAATCTGACCCTCATTCATTGCTGTTGGGAGTTTATAATGGTGCTATCATCCTGGAAGACAATCTTGTAATTCCTTAGATTGAGCAAGGGATCCACTTCTAGGTACGCCCTCCAAGGTCTACCAATGCCTCAGATCTACCAATTTTACTTCTAGGTATGCACTCATGATAATGGAAGTGTAAGTCCACCTAAAAACGTGTATGTAAATGTTCCTGTAGCATTATTCAGTATAGCCAAAAGGTGGAGACGAATCAACTGCCCATCAACTGATGACCGGATAAACATTAGATGGTATATTCGTGCAATGGGATGTTTGTTCAGGCATACATAGGAATGAAGTACAAATACGTTTCAAAATGAATGAACCTTGCAAACATTATGCTGAGTTAAAGAAGCCAATTACACTGGTCTTACCTTGTATGACTTCACTTCTATGAAAGGCCTAGAATAGAGACAAACGCATAGAGACCAAAAGTAGATCAAGGCTGTCAGGGATAGGAGGAGAGGATAATAAGCGCAGGTTTTTCTGGTGGGGGGGGGGCGGTGAACGGAAATGTCCTAACATTAGACAGTGGAGATAAGTGCGCAACTGTGAAACTCCTAAAGCTCACTGAAGTGTACCTTTTAAAGTGTGCATTTTATTGCATGTGAACTTAATCTCAGCAAAGCTGCTTTTATAAACATCATCTTTACAGCCACAGAGCCCCTTCCTTCTGGGCACACAGGAATGTGTACTAGGCCCAAGTGATTAAGCTTGTAGCAGCAGGATGCCTTTTACAGGTGTTCCTGAGAAACCTACAGTTTAACATTAGGTCTGAATTTAGTCATAGCAAGCTGTCACCTGTAGGACTTTCCACGGCATATTTAACTTCCTCTGAGTTCTGTCTAATGCTGTCTCGAGTAGACTGACCTTCAAGTGCGGCCCCTCCCAGTGTATACTGCCTTCATCCAGTGCCAATTAATCACTGCCCTGCCTCCTGCTTTCCCCAGTCAGATGGGCAGCCCCCAGTCTCAATCCCCAGCTGATCCTCAGCAGCTTTTGTGGGGATTCTGTGTTATTCCATCTACCATATGCCACAGCCTAGCACCTAGGAGCCTGCAATCAACAGACTTGATGGGGCCAGGATGTCTGTTCAGAAGAAATGCTAATGAGGATAACGATATTTCACAATCTAAAGAAACCAATGGAAATAAATTATTACTTTGTGATATGTGGTTTAGAGTTTGTTTAATGCAATTTTCATTGTTTTCCCATTTTCTGTATTTTCTATTTTAACTCATGGAGAATTACTCCTATAGGAGTAATTTGAATGTTTAAGCAGTGATGTACTTACTACTACTCAGAAATAAACATTAATATCAAAGGAATACTGGGTATTGGGCATTTCCAAAAAATGACATAATCAAGGTTTTTTTTCAATTAACATGGCCATGTTAATTGAAATAAGATATGATTCACTTGACATTGCAATTGCTAAGGGAGGGGACGAAATTAATAGTTATTGAAAGGTAAATTGCATTTAAACATGTTTGGGTTTTGTAAGTTCTTTATAAATGTTGGATATTAACCCCTTATTAGATGTAGTGGTGAATATATTCTCCCATTCTGTGGGTTGCCTTTTTATTCTGTTGGTATTTTCCTTGGCTGTGCAAAAACCTTTTAGTTTGATGTAGTCCCATTTGTTTATTTTTTTCTTTCGTTTCCCTTGACCAAGGAGATATATATGATAAAATATTGCTATGAGCAATGTCTGAGGTTTTTGCTGCCTACATTTTCTTTTATGACTTTTATGTTTTTGGGTCTAACTTTCAAGTCTTTAATCCATTTTAACTTATTCTTGTGTATAATGTAAGAAGGTGGTTCAGTTTAATTTTTCTGCATGTATCGCCCAATTTTCCCAGCACTGTTCATTGAATAAACTATCTTTAGCCCATTGTATGTGCTTGCTTCTTCTGTCAAATATTAATTGACTATAAGGTGTGGTTTTGAGAAATGCAAATTAAAATCACAATGAGATATTATCTCACACCTATCAGAATGGCCATCACCAAATAAATAACAAACAAGAGGTGGCAAGGATGCGGAGAAAACAGAACCCTAGTGCATTGCTGGTGGGAATGGAGACTGATGCAGCCACTGTGGAAAGCAGTATGGAGACACCTCAAAAAGTTCAAAATGGATCTGCCTTTTGACCCACTATACCACTTCTCAGAATATAACTGAAAGAACCCAAAACACTAATTTGAAAGAACATAACAACCCCTATGTTCATTGCAGCATTATTTACAATTACCAAGATATCGAAGCAGCCCAAGTGTCCATTAAAAGATGAGTATATAAAACAACTATGGGATATTTACACAATGGAATACCACTCAGCAATAAATAAGAAGTTTTATCCTTTGCAACATTATAGGTGGATATGGAGAACATTATGCTGAGCGATATAAGCCAGTCAGAGAAAGACGAATACCATATGATCTCACTTGTATGTGGGATCTAATGAACAAAACGAACTAAGAAGGAAAATGGGGACAGACTCACAGACGGAAAGCAGGATGGTGCCTAGTGGGCAGGAGTGAGGGGGTGAAGGGATCAAGCAAAACAAAAAAAGGACTCATGGGCATGGACAACAGTGCGGTGATGCGGAGTGCAGGGGAATGGGTAAAAAGGGACTAAATGGTTATGGAAAAAATACAATAAAAACCAAATAAGCTACCTAATAAATAAAAAGTTTCTGAACAGAAGAAAAACTTAACACATTAAATACTCTATAAACTACACAGGCATATACTTTTTTGTATAGAAACACATATATTTTATTACTTTTATTTATTTATTTAAAAGATTTTATTCATTTATTTTCAGAGGGGAAGAGAAGGAGAGAGGGAGAGAAATATCAATGTATGGTTGCTTCTCATGTTTCCCCCTCTGGGAACTGGCCTGCAACCCAGGCGTGTGCCCTGACTGGGAATAGAACTGCGACCCCTTAGTTTGCCGGCCTGTGTTCAATCCACTGAGCTACACCAGCCAAGGCCATTTTATTACTTTTAAAATTAAATTTCTAGTGAAACCTAGGACATTTTCAACATACACTGTTCAATGTTAATGATGGGAAAAAGTTATAGTGAAGCCTTCGGCACGATTACGTGCCATGGCCTGGCTTCCCCATGTCGTTTGTTATTTAATATGTATATATATATTTTTAAGATTTTATTTATTTATATTTAGAGGGGAAGGGGAGGAGAGAAGGAGAGAAATATCAATGTATGGTTGCCTCTTGTGAGTCCCCTGCTGAGAACTGGCCTGCAACCCAGGCATGTGCCCTGACTGGGAATCGAACCGCGTAAATATGTATATTTTTAAGAGTCCATAACTGGTACTAATTTCACATTTATTCCACAAATACTGGCCCTGTTCAATACTTAATATACAATACAATTATGAAGAATAACAATTATGTTTTCTCTAAAATTTGTTCCAGCTCTAAAGCAAATCATTGTACAATACCTATAGTAATGTGTTGATGGGTAATACTGGTATTTTCAAATCACGTAAGATTTTGCTTTAAAATTCCTATGTTTCTGATTTGGAGTTGTTTTCATGCCTTTAAAAAATAATTTTCCAGTAGACATAAATGCATAGAGTTGCAAAGCATCAAGTCCCTTCACAATTAATGATCATACTGACATCAATACACAGAACAAAAACCTTCAATCCTATATTTATATTTTATAACTCTGTCCCACAATACTGATAACCCACTCGATGGGTTATAACTGTATTCCACTTGATGGGTTATCATCAAGTGGAATACAATGAGAAGAATGGACTGGTCCATTCACTGGTACCTGAAAAGATCTATTCTATCTGTCTGTCTATATGTCTCTCTCTCTCTCCTGCCTCTCTAGCTGAAATCTTTTTTCTAAACACACCCAAACGCTGCCCACCCTTCTCAGCCAGGTCCACTTACTGCGGATCGTGATCAGCCCCTTTTGAACATGGTCAGTGCTGACGACCTCTCCTTGCTGTTACGGGAGACACAGGGTGCCTGTATCTCATGTTCCCCTCTCACCAGGCACCATGCACCATAAAAGCCAGGCCTCTACCCACAGCCCTGGGTCCTGGTGCCTTATCTATATTATTGTCACAGTGATTCTCTAGCTAATTAATCCCCTGGTTATACAAGTTCAACCATGTTTAAAAAGTGATCCTCATAAATCACGATGGGCAGAAATGCTTGCTCAGGAAAAAAAAATCCCTTAATGGACAGCTTCTTTCAGCACTGTCTCAGTTGAAGTTAAGACGATAGACAGGAGAAGCTGTAAAGCTCTGTGCTGGCATCTCTAATCCCTTCTCTGCCCTGGCATCCCAACCCTTCAGTACCCACCCCTGGTCTCCACGCTCCCATGGCCCCTCTGCCTGACACCCTCTTCAATTCAGCACTCAGTCACAATGCCTGCCCTTTCACCTCCTAACAAAACAGCCATTTGAATGGTTTCTTTGACCCATTACACCCTGATTCCAACACAAACACATTAAAACATTCAACTGAAAGTATTCTCGCTGTAAGTTGAAGAATGAAAAGCTCTTATTCTTTAGGTGACATAATTTAAAGCATCAGTGAACAGGAGATTTTTATTGTTTTGGGTCTACAAGGACCAGTGAAGGGGCACTCAAGTCCTTGTTGCTTTAATGGTGGGCCCAGAGAGGGCACCGAAAGCGACGTGTCATGCACAAAGAACCTTGCATTCAGATGTTTTCTTTCCCCAACAAAGCCCTCTCTAAAAGGATTTTAGGCAATTTGAAGATTGGCGATAGAGGACAATTAGGGATGAATAGATTCTGTCTGTTGCTTTACAAGTTCCTCCTTCTAAAAAGTCTGTCTTTTCTTTTTTCAACAAAGCACCTCTACATGTCAATAAAGTCATTGCCCGTGACAACATAAATGAAGTATGAAGTTCTCAAGTGCGATATACACCAGAACTTGTGTCATACCTCAAATTATTTGTATAATCAATTAATTTTGCAAAATGTACTTTGCAAAAGTACATTTGTTTCCCATCGTGTAAAAGAGGCAGAGATTTAAAAAAGAAAAGACTACAATGTTGTCCTTTTACCTGAATCCTTTGGATGCACTGATCATTGATCCATAGTTTACTCACATTCTCAAGAAGCTTTTAAAATTTTTATTTATTTATTTATTCTTAGAGAGAGGAAGGGAGAAAGAGAGAGAGAGAAAAAAAAAACATCAATGTGCAAGACAAACATTGATCATTTGCCTCTCACACCACCCTGACTGGGGACTGAATCCACAATCCGGGCATGTGCCCTGACCAGGAATCGAACCAGTGACCTTTCGCTTTGTGTGATGATGGCCAACCCACTGAGCCACATCAGTCAAGGCTCAAGATGGTTCATATGATATTATTTGGCACAAGACTTTAAACAGAATATTTAATTTTAACTGATTTAGAAAAGTAGGTTGGCCCAAGAAGATGAAAGTGATTTTTGTGTTTATTATAATATGACCTTTCCCCAGTGAAAGTGAGCAAACACATCCATGCTTCTAACATCCACACGAGAAACACTCTGACCAGGGCTTTTGTGCTCTTTAGTGTGGCCAAGCATCTACGCTGGGGGTACTTGGCTAAGGAGAGTTTTCGTCCTCAGCCCAACTCATAGCACTCGGAGAACAATTAGCAATAAGAATCGGTTACTGAGTGGTCAGTTTTCAATAACTGTTGAATTACCACTGCAAAAGCAGTGGTAATAACTCTGAATAACCCCCTTCACCAGGGTGCTTTAGCCAACAGACACGATGTTTCCAAGTTAACCTTATAAACTGCAAACGGACAGATACACTGTCTTTTCATACTATGAATCACATTTTCAGATTAAAAATATAAATCACATTTGATTTCCTGAAGCATTTAGAAAGAGGCCCTATTTAAACATTTTCATTTCAGATCTCAAGACTCATGTCCTACCTGTGAGGCGCCGGACACAGCAAGAGCTGGAGGAAGAGTGGTGGTGACACGCGTCTGGACAGGATGCGCCAGTACTACCAGCAGTGGCACATGGACTTGCTGGTAAAAGTGCCCAGGCGCAGACCCCACCTCCAGGTGCTTGTGCTGCAGGCTGCACAAGGCTGTGTCTTTAAGTGACAGTCACCAGCTCACCGTACACCAGCTCTCCTCTAGACACATCTAAGCACTTCATACACACTAACATTTGACCCTCATAACAGCCCTGTTCATTAGGAACTATCACTATCCCCTGTTCATATATAGGAAAACTAAGGTGTTAAGCACAGAAATACCATTTGAATCAGCAATTTCCTCTTCCAATATGTTCCCCCAAAAACTGAAAGCAGGGACCAAGACTGATACTTGTACACCCACGTTCACAGAAGCATTATTTACAGTAGCCAAAAGGCGGAATCAACCAAAGTGCCCACTGATGGATGAGTGGATAAACAATATGAGGTACATCTACACAGTGGAATCTTAAGGAATAAAATTATGGTGTATGCTACAACATGGATGAACCTTGAAGACAGCATGCTCAGTGAAGTCAGTCAGACACAGAAGGAGCATTACTACAAAACTGCATTTACACGCAGTATGCAGAAGAGTCAAGTTCATAGAGATGGCTAGTGGAGACTAGGAGGAGAGGGGTTGGGGGAGTGACTATTTAATGGCCCGGATTTTCAGTTTTGGAAGAAAACATTTTCTTCTTCCAGAAGTGAATAGTAGCGATGCTTGCAAAACTGTGACTACATTTAATGACACTGAATTGTACACTTAAAAATAATACATATTGTTATTTATATTTTACCACAGTAAAAACATACATAAAAGAGAAAAACTTTAAGAGGCAAAGAAGTAGAATGTCATGCTCCAAATCACTGAGCCGGTCAACGGCAGAGCCTGGCCTGGGGCTCCCGCAGTCTGGTGCCAGAGGCCACACTCTCAGCTCTGGGTCTGTGGGCCTCACACACCTGCACGTCTGCCACCAGCGCTAGCTGTGTGAAGAGATCAAGATTTTCTTGTACAAGCCACATCGCGGCCAACTATAATGCACAACGACACACTTGCCAAGCCTCCACTAGACCCCAGCAAGGCCACTTGCAAGCCTGCCCATGGCTTTTACCTTCTGTCCAATGTCCCTCCAGGAGTGGACTAGAGTCTGTGCCTCCTTGCCACTGACCCACCTAAGCCCTTCCCCTACGCCCCCTCCCTTTATCTCCAGTTTGTACACATCACCCTTCTGATTTCCTGCCTGTTTTACTTTGGATCAACAGAAGCACAGATGGAGTTGATGGCTGCCCCACCGACATCTCCTCCTCAAGCATTCAAGTGCGTATCTCTGGGACTTTTTACTATTTGCTCTTCTAGTGATAGTTCCTCACCAAGAACTCTGGCACCGGATGGCACACTTCTAAGCTACTATGTCACTATATTTAACATTTCATATAAACCTGTCTCACCAATTTTACTGTATAGTCTTACAGAAGAGAGGGCGGTCGTAGGCTTTATTTTTCCCTCAGTACTTAACAGGGAACAACAGATGCAGAGATTCACAATAAACATTTGTGTGATGAATGTTATCCTAATTGGTACCCTAAGGTGTCATCTACATAATAGCAAAAGTTTATGACCTGGACACCAAGATGCATTACGATTCCAGGGTGTTTTTCTAAATAGATATGAACAGATTTCTCTAAAAATGTAAATAAACTAGAATAACATAACAACAATATTAACGGGTTCAATTAAAAAAAACAACCTCATGCAGTATATGCATACATATGAAGAGAAGCACATTTAAAAGCTCGCAGAGGACTTATCAATCAATGTCACTCTCACAATCAGTCTCTAAGCCCAGACAACTCAGACAAGGTTCAGAAAGAATGAACATATTGTTACTCCTGCAATTGTACTTGGTGTCAAATGACAACATCATCCATCAAGGAGGTGGCATGGTAAATTCAAACCGAGTTTGCCTTAAACCGTGTGCACAGAGGTTTTGGAATACTCTATTCTCGGAACCTCAAAACCATGCTCTTAAAGAATGACCGGCTAGCTTTTCATTTGCATACTTACTTTGGGTTCATCAAGAAAAACACAGCAACCTAGGAAATAATTTCTTTTCCCAAAGGATTACTTAAAAATGAAATTTATTATTATGCATATTTGTGAGTTAGACCTCCCTCTTACTGGAGATTTTAGAAAGTCAAAGCAGTTAAAATCTATCAGAAGGATCTGGACAGCCCTGACTGGAACGAGAAACAAGGTTTTGATGAAACCACCAAAGGGGAGGTGCAGGATATAAAGCCAGTAACAGGCACTTCCAAGTCCTCACGGAACTCTGTCCCAAATGTCTACTACACACAGATATCAAACACTGCCCAATCTGAGGGAAGATGGCCGAGGGGAACCGAATATGTTGTCCATTTTCAGCTGGATAGCTGGCCCAGTCTGGGCCAGGACCACGTAAGAAATAGCTTCTGAACAGAAGGCAGACAGGTATGGCCGAGATTCCTTTGAATCAATCCCTACGCACATAAGGAGGGGGCATAAGGTTGCTTGTCATCATCAGAAGTAAGGTGGCCTCAGCTGCTGTTGGGACTGAGCAGAGCGTCCTGGGGTTGGCTGTGTATGTCTTTGTCTTCCGAAGACACACCCAAGTTTCTGATCCTCTGAGAAGCATCAGAAGGCACGTGTTGACATCCATGACCTGATGAAAATATTTGAGAAGAGAAGCCCCAGGATCATACTGTGCTGACCTTGGCAGATGGGCGCTTGCAGCAAATGGCAAAGCTGACACAGGAAGCTAGGTGTTCCCTGGCTGAGGGCACCGGGGACGTAAGCGTGGCTGACTCCTGACCAAAGGGAATGGAAATCAAGGCTTGACCCTACGGCGGAGTGCTTTCATTCTACTTAAGTGCTCTCTCCCAGGGACAGTGGGAGTGATAATTATGAGCCCAAGGCCAAATGTAGAAACAGTGCTTAGCTCAAATGTTCTACGCATTTCTAAAAAACACAGATTTTTTAAATGGAAATATTTTGAGAATCCTAGTAAGCTGACTTATTTTATTTCTGTTAAAAAAAATCAAATGCTCTATAATGTCAGAGCCTTCTTTCCATGAACTATGTTATTTATAGATATTTAGAAAAGGAGACAAAAAAGAAAGAAAATTCCTCTATAATTCATAAATAAAAAATACATACTATGGTTCTACATAACTCAAACCAGCTCTGATCTATTTTTAACTCTGCTGTCGTGCTCAAGAGAAACTCACAGGAAAAAAAGGATTCAATAAAAACCAATATAAAAAAGTAAAAAGCGAAACAAAACAAAAATACATAAAATAAAAAGCAATATCCTCACTGGAGAATAATCAAATAAAGCTTTGTCTGGAAAATGTTTGTGTGGTCTCCTAAGTACAAAGCATGTGATGGGTTTACGAAATCTTTAGCACAACCATGAATGTGAATGAGGACTTCAGAGTTAACCCAAGATTATGCAGCTAGTTTAAGCTTTGTTCAGATCAAAATTTCAAATAGATTTAGAAATGTTTTCATAAAAAATGGCTAGAAAGAGATTAATGGTATTTTCAAACAATCTAAAATCATGGATTTGAAAGATCTTTCTTTGGTTTATCATCTTTAAAATTGCTCAGAACAATATGCACTTAGGTATCTGGGAGGGAATTATCAAAATCCGTTTGTACTGATAACTCCATCATTCTTCTATTACTTAGAAATAGCAATTTATCTTGAAAATTGCATACTATATGCCATAAGATTACTTTTTTAAGCTGTGCTTCCCCCTGCACTTTAAGCTACACTGTACCGTGTAATCAGCTTAGTTTTGGATACCAAAATGTCCCTATCAAATGAGCATCCTAGGTTTTCCTCGAGCACAGTAGCTTTTAACGCCCCAAGCACCCACCTGGAAGTCTTCATTACCAAAGCAGTCAGTGCAATTCCATCTGGAAAGCCAGTGTGAGACAAGGATTCCAGAACGGCTCCTAAGAGCTAAATAAATAATGCCTATACCAACTGAAGGCTGCTTTTGAGAAACAGCAATGCAGATGATTAGAAATAGGTGGCGGATGAATATTCTTGTCCCTACAACCATCATGTGGTTTAAAAGAATGCAGTTTTAGACCCTATTTGGCCAAGTAGACACAAGAGTCCCACAGCCTATGTGGCTTAGGGGAGCTCCAGCTCTGCTTTTAGGTCCTGGGGCCAGGCCTTTCCGGGAGAGAGGAAGGTTCATTTCAAAATGGGCACAGCAGCATTTCCCTGGCAGAAATGGCCGATGTCCAAGACAGAGTCTTCTGGGGGTACAGAGGTGCTGGGCCTGTTGGGGACCGCCCTGCCTGGTTTCAGGAGCTGTAACCCCACCATGGCTAAGGCTGAGTGAGCGACCTTCGGACCATAAGCCACTAAGGAGACAAAGCTTATCTCCCTGGCAGGAGGACTGCCTCTGCTCCTTTTTTCATAACTGGTCCCCAATGCTTGATCAGTTAGCCAAGGACGGGTAAGATTCCCTAAAGGGAGAACCACCTAAGACAGGCATGATCATGTGGAGGGCCCAGAGAAGGACTTGGGGGCTATGGAGAAAGGAGGTGATAGACCCTCACCCCTCCCCCCCCCAACTTTGATGAAGCCTGAGTCCTCAGTCTGTCTGTGAGAAGTCTCCGAGAATTCCTTGGCTATCTGCCTCCTCTGCCTGACTTAAGCCTGAAAACAATGACAAAGGGTGGTGCAGCCTTGTGCTGGGAATGGTGGTTCTCCAGGATAATCAGGCATAAGAAAGAATTCCTAAAAGTCCTGTAAAACCTGCTTTGCTAAAAGTGTTTTCATTCATATGTTAAGGGACATACTCATTTCTAAGCAGGAAATGAGTATGTCTCCCAAAGTTCTGCAACCCCCTTACCTGACAGACACTGACTCAGACTAAGCCCTCAGATTTCTTTGAAATGTTATCTACTGTTTGATCCTTGCCAACCTGTATTCCTGTGTATTACAACCCAATAAAAGCCCCTGGAGGAAGGGGCTCCTCACCTTTTCACCCTGGCCACATCTCTTCCCCAAGCAGATCATGTCTTGGTAGTATTTACTTTCATCCACGGCGGATGGGGGGATTTGCAGGAAAAGTCACCCCAACAGGGGCCCATGGGCCTTCAAACCTGGAGCCGGAAGCACTGCCCTCAAAGTCCTAGAGTGCAGGATTTTCCAGAATCTGACATCACACCAGCCAGGGCCTTACCAACACTTCTAATGACTATGTCTTGACATTGCTCATCTCATTCACGACCACATGTCTCCATCCTCCCTTCTGACTGACCAAACCCACTGGGATGGGTCTCAGTACCTTTTTGAAGGGCCCAGCGATCATTACTAGATTATGGACTCCTGAGTCAGGTCCTCAACTGATTATTATCCATCTGTGGGGTGAAAAATAATGTTAACTTGCAGACCCACACATATGAGCACCCTGTTAACACTGAAATATCTTTGTAATACACTACTCATGAGCAACATAACACAAGGCTTTCTCTCCTGCAAACAATAAGAATGATAGCAATGATATCCTTTAGATATAACCATTATTAGTGCTTACTCCACTGGTGGGAGAGGAGTGATAGAAAATGCTGATGCCTTATTAGAGCTGAGACTTTTGAACTAACTTACAAGAGGGTTTCATCCAGTGTGGTCAGGCTAGTGTGGATGGGACAACTGTCAGCATAAACGCAAGGCTAGCCCTGGAAAATGGGAATAGGGCCATGGCAATATGTCAAGCATTGCAACAAAAGCAAATAAGAGGGGACTAAATAAATTAATCAAAACTGTGTAGAGGACAGATCAGGTAGTGGGGCCTGCAGGGCATCATGGTCCCTGGGGTAAATTCAAAAAGTTGGGGTGAGCCAATGCCATGGGGATTATTATCATGAGGTGGTAAATATTATTAAAATAGTACAACTCAAAAAAGAGTGAAGAATAAAATAAAAACCACCTAAAGAGAACACTCACCATGTTGATATTGCTTTTCTAGGCTTCTGGCATACGACTATATTACATAGTGAATGTACTACACTTAGTTACATTCTGCTGTTTTCACCAAATTTTACATTGCATGCCATTTAACAATTATTTTGTTCACCAGTTCAGCTTGTCTGCTAAACAAAATCCAGGAACATCATCACAAGACAGGCTGACTGCAGTGTGTGCTGTGATGTTCTGCCCAAGTCCCCCTGAGGAAGGAAGCACCTATTACCAAGCTGCTAGAAGAACAGCCACCGGACAACCTCCACCTGTCACCCTCCTGGTGGAGTGACTCAGCTGAAGACTCACTCGCCCTTCCTGGAACAGCCTATATCCCATGACCAATTGACTTTGGAAATTTATAGGCTCAGTTCCCTTGCCCCAAGCTATCCATACAGCTGCCCTGTAGGTCAGCTGGGGCCTCTGTTGGGAGGACTCTACAATCCATCTTCTCCCTCAGCCCAGTCTTGCTTCCTCCTACAGCACCCACTCCAAAAGCACCCCCAAAATATCCTGTGTGCTAATCTTCATATCAGAGTTGGCTTTCTGGGTAACCCAACCTAAAATCTAGCACATTTCAGAAAAAAGATTTAACCTCCAACTGTTTTTGAGAAGACAATTTCAATTTCAAAATTTCAAAATATTCTCTTAGTCAAAAAGGATATGACTCTTGTCAAAAAGATCTTTAAACTATAAAATAAACTCTTATTAAGCTATAGAGTGTCTACTGTAGGGCATCCACCTTGCCAAGGGCTGGAAATACATGATTAAAACAGGTGTAGTCCTTGATGTATAGTCCTTGATCTGTGAATTCTCTGGGGAATGCTGATGAGTGTGTACATCTATGCATTCCTGGGTATGTGATGTGCGGTATACTATGAGTGCTATATGTACACATGTGAGTTGGGGCCAGCAGTCTACAGAGACAGAACTATGTAAAATAGAGTATAAAATCAGCAAAAATTAGTGGAAAGTAAGGAAAAAAAATTGTGTCTTAAAGTATTTTGTACTACCATTTTTAACTATTTCTATAGGCTTGAAAGAAAATCAAAGTGGGGCTTGGAGAAAATTGTCACCCGCTAGCTCAGGAAATAAACTTTAAGCAAATTTGGTGAAGTACATTTTTATATTAGATGCTGAAGCAAGATTTCTTACTCCATCCAAGGTGTGCTGGTTCTGCTATTGACAGGGAAAAAAAGGGGGAGTAGGAAAGCACTCTAAGTAGTCACTTTGCATAAAAAGGGTCTGAGATTTACAGGAAAAGAGGAAATTATGTGAGCAATTAATGCCTCTTTATAAAATGATGAGGCACTGCTTTATCATTTCACATGAACTTCACATGAAGTGGCAGCCCCAGGGGTCTGAGAAGGGGGAGGGTGGAAATGCAAGTTCACAGAAACACTCCAAGGCAAGAGGAGCCAAGAAGAGCTCGCGTCCACATGCAGAAGAGATCAGCCATCTTCTCTAAAAACATTGAATGCACATTAATCCTTGCATCTAATGTGAGACTTTGCCTACATAGATAAGCATTCTAATAAGAAATGATATGATAGGCTATGCTTATATTTCTGAGTCATCAGTCAATGCCCCCAACAGCTTTATTAAATAAATCATACTTAAGAATAGCTCCTTGAAGTCCTATAGAGACTTCTTTACTCCTTCCCCCTGGGGTGAAACTTGGTGGCTCATAGCTGTCCCAGGGAGAAAATGTTTTCCCAGCAGACTCCATTGGGAATCATGGGCAAAAGCTGCCCAGACCTTGGGCAGGCAGCACCCTTTGTCCTTTAAGTAGCCAGGTAATCTGGCTCCAGCTATGCCCTAGTATCTAACACAACCCATTCTCCCTGGTGGCTCATGAACTTCCTTTCTGGGGAAAGGCCTCCCCTTGTACTTCAATACCCTCACCTAAGGTAACTCCGTCCCTTGCCTACCTGCAGACACAAGCATTACAAATAAGGGGCACTCACGACAGCTTCTCTCAAATCCTGATGGGTATCCAAATTACCCCAGGGTCTTGAGGTGCTGCATGTCAAACCAGCTGCCTGGTGAGGATGCACCTTGGCCTGGTACCCATCTGGGGGAAGCCAGAGCCTAGTGCTCTAGACTGGAAAAAGGAGAAGCTCCACATCATTGCTGAGTGTTCCCCGTTTGCCAGGATAAACGCATTCATAGCACATAGCTTCCGGACAGCAGTGACTTACTGGACCATCACAGGCAAACAGTTCTCCCTTAGCACCCACGGACCTCAAAAATCAACACTCAAACTGTTTTTTCCTTCTCAAATGGCAGGAATACAAAAAGAGACTTTTCCACTCCATTTTTTAACCAGGTGTTTTAAAAATAGTTTATTTTTTATTCTATGTTTTCCATCACCATTTACCCCCCCTTATACCCTTTTCCACCTCCACCCACCCCTGACCCCACCTCAGTCACCACAGTGCTGTTCCTGTCGGTGAGTTCTTCTTCTCCTTTTGCTCATTGTTTGTATTTTGAAAACCATGTCACCTTCCATAATGAAGTTGATGAGTAGGAATATTTTGTGGTAAAATTGAAAACCCCAAGGTGGTTATGTTTAACAGTGGACTCCCAATTTCCCGGCTTGGTGTAGGCACCAGAGTACCCACTTCTTGTAAGGGACTTGGGGAACCCTGTAGCTAGGAGGGGTGGGAGGCAGAGGTCCTCAGCTGAGACTCTGTCCTGGGGTCTGCCACAGGCATTTAAAATCTGGGTGTCAGGTTCTTTGTCTAAAACAGGGAGTGATGCCTCCTCCTCTAGAGAGTTGTTAGCAGAATAAAATGCACTGAGGCCTGGGGACCTGTTTGTGAGACAAATATTCTGAGAAACCCATAAGCTAGCTTTTTCTCAAAGACTTTTGTGACAACCCACTCGTCCTGCTCTTTGTTATTAAAACACTGAAAATATAAAAACAACCACATTTATTTCTTATGGAATATTAGTTATTCTGCAATAATTTAAAATGCAACAGGAAATCTAATAAAGTGATTCCCTTTCTCATTTTACTCAACTACACTGCCTTGTCAAAGAAACAGCCTGCAATATGGTATACAGTGTGCTTACAAGTACCCATGTAGAACATCCTCTTGTGGCTATGCTGGCATTATGCCATATTTTGTTCTCAAATTTGTTTGTTTCGTATATATAATTTTTCCCATAGGTAGTACCATGCTGACTGTGAAATTTCCTGCCCTACTTTCTTTCTTCTCCATTCTAACTTAAGTATTCTTACAAGCAATCTTGTAAGAGGCAGCTTTTTCCTTGTTTATTCCTTGAGTACTCATGGATTGAAGGAAACTAAAAACATCACCACATCTTTAATATGACAAAATATTATATGAATATGGTATTTTCATATTGGCCATATCTCAGACATATGGAATTGGTGAAACACAAACAAAGTATAGCGGGAAGATTATACACGTAGTAAAATTCATGAAAGAGCTGACTGACAAGGGCATTTCTCTCCCGATGTGACAAGCATGAGCTCTGGTCCTTCACTCCTGGGTTCAGATCCCAGCTCCACCCCTTACTGGTTGGGTGACAAAAAAGTCTCCTGAACTCTGTCCCCAACTATAAAACAGGGTGAAACCCAGAAATTCCCTCATGAGCTTGTGGTAAGAATTAAATCTACAGGGAAATGCTTAAATGCTTACCCTTGATCCAGAGTAAGCACTGAAGAAACACTCGCTTTTATCATTTTGAAACACATTCAATAGTTTAGAGCTTCTCAAAGTGCGGGCCCTGGACCTGCTATGTCAGCATCACCTGGCAACTCAGAAATACAAATTCTTGAGTTGGCCCTGATCTGAGACCAGCTGAATCAGAAACTGGAGGGGTGGGCAGAGACCTGACTGCAATTAGTGTATAATGAGCTTTCTCAGTCATGGTGATAGACTCTCAGTCTGCAAACCACAGAGATAAAGACAGAATACACCACGGGCTCTTTTTATGGATAAGCATTCCCAGGGGATTCTGGTTTTGTCTTATGTATGAATAAATTGGAGGTGGTGAGGGAAAGGCTGGTAAAACACGACTTAGAGGTGACCCAGGTGTCCTCAACATGAGCTCATGATCTTTTATGACACTCCAGTGTTCACTCCAGTGTGACACTCCTCAGGTTAATAAAATAATATCTGTAAAATAATGTAGGAATTACCTGTTTTATTATGATATAACTTGATTCAAAATTAAGTGCAAATATTAACATTAAAGACTTTAATCATAAATTGAACAGAATTTATATACACCGAACAGCTCTTACTTTTGCAAATCTACTCATTCTCAGGTGTCTTATGAATCTTTTGAATTGGGCATTAGTATCCTACAAACAGAGTAAATAGTTACTTTAAAAATGTTGTTTCCTTTTAATTCTGTTTTGAGGGATATGAGGAGAGAAATGATCCAATGACGAAGATACCCTTAGGTTGGGGGAATGGGCACTCTTACAGGGCAGGGTTCAGCGGGGGTACTTTTTGCATGAGCAAGAAGAAGTGTGGGATACAGCCTTAAAGTAGGGTATTAGCTTTAGTAACTAGGGTTATGAAAAGCATATTTTAACATCCTTTATAAAAGTGAAGTAAAAGGAAACTTTAAAATACATATTCATAAACTTGTATAATTATGTTCTCCGGTAAAATAATAATATATGGTGTTGAACACTGAGTGCTACTTTTGAGCTCATTAATCACCAACTTCAGATGCTCTGCATTCCCCCACAATATTCCTAGAATATCCTGAAGGAACTCCAGAACCCATCTGCCAGTCGGTGATTAAATCTGAGTAAATAAACTTGAAGAAACTCTTTCCACATGAGCAGCGCTTCGGTGCAGGTTACGTCCATGCTCCTGCTGGTGCATTCCACACAGCAAAGTGGCAGTGTGTCCATAAACCAGCTCCTTCCCCAGGCCTAGCAGGTTAAACATAGACTGGAATCCCGCAAGGATTAGACAGGGTCAGCTTCCAATTTTTTGGAACAGTTTCGATGCCAGGGTTTCCGTCTAACAGAAGATGGGAGAAAGGAAGAGAAATGATGGATTCTTGCAGACACACAGCGAAGCATACAAATGTATGCCAATTGCATAACAATTTTCTGCCAACAAACTCTGTTCATCAGAAAGAAGCACAGCTGTACCTTGTACTCATTTCAACCCTTTTATCAACCTAATACTTTTCTCATAGAACCAAGGGCTACTATCCTTAAGAGTATTCTTGCAATATCCAAGTAAAGGATGCTGTATAATCAGGGCAAAGGTCTTTATTTATTATACCAATTTTCTTCCTGACCTTAATTTCAAAGATTAATCCCTGCCACTAATGCTGCTGTTTATGCTAATTTTATAGCACTTTCTGGATGCTAAGAAACCCAGTAATGTGGCAGTTGAACAACTTTATGCTGCATCTTCCATCATTACTCATAGACACTCTCTCTGCTTGAGATACAGATTTTAGTAAAGAGAAATGGAAGTAATCCAGGTCCCGGTGGCTTGTTAGTTACTTTTTATGAAGAGGTCTTTTCTAATCAGACTGGCTGGGAACACTTAGGCTTTCTATCTTGCAGGGCTCTCAACAACTCGCAGGATGTTATTTTTAATGACAAAATTCTTACAAACAATTCTACCTAGTTTTCCAGTAGGCTATTAAGATTTTTCACCTGGCTGTCTATAACAACAGTCAAATGGCATCCACAAAAGCCACCAATAATTTTTGTGAAAATGATGTGTATCACGTACACTCAATTTTTAAACCCCGAAGTTATTGTTATCGAGATTCATTAAAAGTATTGCTATTAACATCAATGTGTTGCTTGCTATATGGGTGGCATATATGTCAGGCCAATTCAACTTGTAAGTGTAAAATGTGTCCTGGTGTCCTCTGTCCAGATTGGGGGTGGATTTGATGATGGACAGGTCAGGGCTGCTGCTCTCCAAGTGCCTGTCATGGCCACTGAGACATGGGTTCCCCAAACATTGTGAACATGTGAAGATTGTTCTCCGACTTAGAAGGTCCTCTGGCTGACTACACAGTGCCTCCACATTTGAGTTCGTACCCTTCCTGGTGACGGGTGCCTTCGGAGAGCTCAGCTGTCTTTGAGACCCAGGGCCCAGCCCCTGGTCTACCATAGTGGTCAGTTTGGTATGTTTTTCTCACACCCCTGAAGCTACGTGGTCTCAGACCAAACAAAGCACATCTGAACCTATCTCCTAATAACCTGTTTTAACTTTTCATTCCCAAGTGGCTTAGTGATACTGGAGTCACTCCGTGCAGCTGTAGTTTGAGGGATCATGAGAACAGGTCCACGGTCCAGATGAACAAGCCATTCAGTCGCAAGAATTGGCTCCACACAATACAGGTACAATTAGCAGGTCACAGATGATTCCAACGGCCAGTGGAATTCACAGCCCTTCTCCAGCCAATGGCACGTCATCAGTATTCACATGGACATTCATGGTGCTGTCATACGCTCATCTCTCCACTGGAACTGCCTTGTCTCATAGGCTGAACCATACGAAATTGTTAGAGCTATAGATCGAATGGTCCGTTATTCTACATTTCAGACACTTGATCTAATATTCCTGTAAATTTACACCCTATGGTGTAAATCAGTTTACAAGGCTCCAATGCAGTTTAAGATGAGCTGCATTGATACCTGTGATCCTGCTGCTCACTTTACCTGCAAGAAATGCCTGCATTCTCCAAAGTCCCTCTTCAGGGCATTTTCAGTTGCCAGCATGGCTCTTCACGGCACGTTCCTTGCCATTAGGCTGTTGAAGACAGGCCCTCTTGAGGGCTGTGCCTGTTCCCCTCCACCTTTGCATCTCACAGAGCCCCTTGCCCCTTGAAAGTGCTTTATAATTATTTGCAAGAGTCACTGAGCATGCAGAGGAGATGGAGAAAATGGTTATTAGCCCAACCTGTGGTCAGGATGCCCATGTTCAAATCCCAAGGCACTTCTTTCCTACTGGTTTACCCCTACCCGAAAATGAAAAGAATAACAATTTATACTTACCTTATAATTTGGTATGAGAATTTAAAAATTTACGTTCTCAAGCATAGTTCAATGGCTATCAGCTATTATTATTATTATTTCAAAATCACAAATGGTACAAATTAGTCTCTTGGAAACTCAGTCCAGCCCTCCCATAGAGATACGGAGGACTAGACTGATCCAAAGCCCAGTGTGTGCAGCACTGCCAACCTTCGCTGAAAGAGAGAGACTGTTCGAGAACTCAGGGCAGGGACCAAGGCCCCTGGATGAATGGGGATGTCACCTGGGGACCTTAAAAGTGACGGGTCGGCCCTTAGGCTCCTCAGACTAGTGAAATCAGGCTCCGCAAGGTCAGGGCCCAGGCATCGGTGCTTTTGTGTCCCAGATGGTTCCAGATGGAGCCAGGCTTGGGAACCTCCAATGCAAAACTCTCTGGGCCACACTTACCTATTACTTACAGTATTTTGGTGCTAGTTTCTGGGATAATGGTACATGAACATAACTAAAAGTTCTATTCCAGAGCTGCTACAGCCCAAATAGAAAAGACTTGCCATTTCTGTTACTTTGATGTTCTCAAACCATGGCTGCCACCATACACGGACATCAAAAAATAGAGCACACTTCCCAATAAAATGTAGTGACAAGAGTTTAGGGATCAGGGGAAAAGCATAACTAAGCTGTAGAGAATTACAAACATGCCTGCAGTTTCCTAAGAAGGGCTATAGGTAAGGAACAGGAAATAGTTCTACCTTTGATCGGGGAGTGTTTGACTATTATACCTACACTGAAATGATTCTATTATTCAATGATAATAAACTTTTCTCAGGGCACCTGAATCCAAACGCATTTCAGACCCCAAGCAGTTGAGTTCTATACGAGACAAATCTCCATATCTTCTGAGTCACGTTTTTCTACCTTTCCCCAACTACTGCCCTCCTAAAGGAGTCTTTTTAGACTCCCCTCCAAATCCCACCCCCTATACAATTTTAACACCGCAGATATACTGCATATCTGTGTATGTTCTGTGGTCTTTGGAGGTCCACCAACTACTCTAATACCTTAGGGGGATTTTTCTGCCCCTCCCAAAACAAGCTTTGCCCCTTTGGGGAGCTCACTCCCCCTGTTGAGAACGTTACACCTTAAATGGCTCTATCAGCCAAGAGCCTGAGCTGTGTAGGAGGGGTTCCTGCACAGGAAGCTCCAGAGGATATTCTGGAATCTTAGAATCAGTAAAGACTCACAATCTATAATGGATTATATTGCCGAGGCCAGTAGCCCAGATGGTTAGAACATTGTCCTGATACGCCAAGGTTGTGGGTTCGATCTACAGTCAGGGTAGATATAAAAATCGACCAATGAATGCATTAAATAAGTGGACCAACAAATAAATATCTCTCTAAATTAAAAAAAATAACAAATCACATCAAATTCTAAGCTCTTTCCCTGTATAATGCTGCAGAGGCATACTGGCTGGTAGAAACAACCCTTTTTTAAAGGAAAGGAAAATAGAAAATGAAAATTAAAGAATGACTCCATTTATTCATTATTTCAAGTATCCTTTTAACATTTAAGATTTTTCTTATCATTTTCTTAGGAAAATTGCAGGATGATAATTCTGAGTATTAACATTGTTTAGTGTTAAACAGTTTGATGGCTACAGCTGCTAACATAAGTTGGTAACATATAGCAGCTAGTAACGCATAAATATTTTATTCATATCCATGACTTTCATTTATATCATACTGTGCCATTTACAAATTCTTTTACATATATTATTTAAATAATGATAAGATGGTGAAGGATTGTGAATTTAATAATAAACTCAAGAAGCCATATAATCCAGTCAAGTTGTTAAAATTAAACTTTTGAAACAAATGAAAAGTTTGCTCTGTAACTCAAGTGGTTTCTCAGTAAACATACAAAAGAGATTGCCTTCCATCTTTACTCTGTGTGTGTGAATGAAAATCCCACTCCTTTTCTGGAATATTACAAAGCCTTAATAAAGCATCACCCTAATTCTGATTCATGTGGGCCCTGCAAAACCTACAGCAATGGGAAAGAGGGGCTAAACATTTGTGGTGGGGCCACAGGCTCTCCCCGAACTTCATTACTGAATTCTAGTACTCTCATTTATTAACATCAGTTCTCCAAATAAAAGTCATAGGATAAGCAGGGTATGCAATTGTTGGGAATCCGTGGAACTCAATAAATGCGCATACACTTCCTCTGACTTCTCTGGGGTCACAAGCAGGTGTTGGAAGTAAGTAGAATGAAAGTTGGTCTATGAGTTTGCTCAATCAACTGCAGTTGAAAATCACCACATTCTTCTCAGGTCTCACTTTGAAAACTACTCAGAGACAGCCAAGATGGGCGGGTTCTCTTATCATCTTCTACATAGATTAAGTCTGCAAACATTCTAGGCTGTAAAAATGTTTCTAAATGTGGAAATATAACAGGAATTGATCAGAAAAGTGATGAACTGTGAGGTCCACTGAAGGTGATTATTCTCCCTATATGTAGGCATTCCATGATCTAGGCAAGTTGTAGCAGGATAATGGGGTTTGGGGCAAAATAATACATGTTTGTATTACTCATACAATACATGTTTGTAAGAACTAGATAGTTTGAAGGCTTTTTTGTTGGCTGGTTTGGCTTTATTTTGTGGTGTGTTACTAATTCATTGCATTGAATGCCCAAATGGTGCTATATCCATACAATGGAATACTATTTAGCCACAAAAGGCAATGAGCTATTGAAACCTGTAACAACTAAAATTTAATAGTTCTTTGCGATGAAACACTTAGCAAAGTAGCAATGAAAAGAAATGACCTTAACTGGACAAAATGAATCTATAAGAAAGTACATTAAGCAGAGTGACCCAGCAGCCCCACTTGCAGCTACAGAAACAAAGCAGAGTGACCCAGCAGAAACAAAACATATACACGTAAAAACGTGCACATGGATTTTCAAAGCAGCGCTATTCCTAATAATCCAAAATGGAAAACAACCTGGTGTTCAACAACTGATTAACAGATAAACTGTGGCATATCCACACAAAATATTATTAGAAAATAAGAAAAGGAGCATTGATATATGGTTTAAAATGGATGCACTTTAAAAACATTATGCTGTGTAAAGGAAGCCAATCATGAAAGACCTCATACTGCATGATTTCATTCACAGGAAATACCCAGGACAGGCTGGGACAGGTATGAGGCTTCTTTTGGGGGGTGATAAAAATGTTCTAAATTTGACTGTGGCGATGATTGCAAGACTATAACTATACTAAAGACCATTAGCTTTCGAACTTTAAATAAGTGAATTGAATGCTATGTGAGTTCTATTCCTATAAAAGTATTAAAAATAACCCCGTAGCAGTTCTTCTAGTGCTAAAGATTGAAGAAATTCCATTAAGTAAAAAAGGTTGCCTACTATACCCCACTTTTACCAGTACAAAAAGAATCATTTTTAAATGATTTTTTTAAAAGATATAATACCACGGTCTTCACGGATTACTTAAATAAAAACCCTATCACAGTCTATGAACAAATTATAGAAGTAATGAGAGAGTTTAGCCAAGTTTTCCTGTTATCAGATCAGTATATGAAAATCAATTGCATTTTTATATAAAACAGGATCTCTTAGCAAATGTACCACATAAAAAAGACAGCATTTCCATGAGCAACACAAAACTCCAAGGAGTCTAGGAAGGAATGAAATGAAGAACAGTGCACAGCCTTGAAGAAGAAATGCATACACTTCATCAAAAGACATTTTTAAAAAATGGACTGACATGAGTTCATAAAGGAAGACTCAAAATAATAAAGCGGTAATCCTCCCCAATTTCCCAGGAGTAGAACACACGCTTGGGAAAGTCTGATACATGACAGACAGAGATGGCCTCACCGCGCAGGGGACAAACGCAGTCCTGCTGAAGGGCTGGTGTTGGGTCAATCTCTATGTGGAAAAGAAGGAAACTGAAACTCTACCTTTTGCTAGGTTAAAAAAGAGTCAACTACACATGTACTAAACAATTTAATATAAAAAGGGTATAACTTTGCAATTATTTAAACATCAGAAATTGTTTTAATGTTTTGGCAGGTAAGATTTTTTAAACGAGACTCCAAAACCATAATCCTAAAAAAAGCCCAGACTGATCAACTGAACAACACTAAAAATGAACACTTCTCTGTTCACCAGGGGATGCGATAAGAAAATGAAAAACAAATTGTGAGACGATGGTTATAACATGCAGCAAACAAAAGATCAGTACCCAAATATACTGAAAATTAAGATAACTAAGAAAAAGAAAAAACCACCAATAGAAAAATGCACAAAAGACATAAATAGACATTTAATGAAAGAATAAAGATGAATATTTAAAAAATTTATAAAAAGTGCTATTAGTGCAGAAGTCGGGGAGATGCAACCTCCAAGACATCAGATTTGCCACGACAGCACCAACGGATACTTTGGAAAGAGCACGTTTTGGGGAGTAAATGGAGAAACAGCGTGCTCATTGCTGATGGGGGTGTAGGTTTCTACAGTGGCATTTGAGAGTTCTTTGGCATTATGGAGAAATTGAAGATGTTTAAGTCCTACAAGATGGCTAGTGCTTTTCTGTGCACACCCAAGAGAGACACGTGCACACACTCATGAGGAGTTATACATAATAATGTCCCAAGCCATATGTTTCTACAGGTGAACTTGCAAACTCTGCACATGTTCTTCTCAGGAGACAAGATACATGCATTTGTCATATTCAGAAGCTAAACTTGGAGGCATCAGTTAAAAAATGTCATAATCTACAAGTACCCAAATCAATAGGAAAAAAATCCAAAAAACTTTACAGCTGAGTTTTAAAAAAGCATGTTGTAAAAAATATGTAACATAAGCATGTAAGATTCACAAGCAGGCAAACCAAATGATACCTTGCATATTTAGATGCATACATGTGGAGAAACATAAAGAAGTCCACAAAAGAATAAACACAAAATTCAGTTGAGCATTTGCCTCCAACTTTGAGATATCGTGAGGGGAGGGCAGAGAAGAATCTTCAACTACCAATCAAATTCTACCCCTCAGCAGGGCAATGGCATTTTTAAAACTACACATACAAAATATCACTAATTCTCTACTGTATGTACTGGAGAATTTGTGATACTCTATATGCCACTATCTTAAAATAAAAGATTTGTTTCTAAAACTTTTGTATAGTCCTAATTTTTTATATTACTGAAGTTTTATTAATAAATGATAGTATTTTAAAAGTAGGCCGTCAGTCCATTTTAATGGAATACTTTTATATGAAAGTATCTTATTTTATCATTCTGTTCAATTAGCATCTTAGAGTTTTACTTGGTGTTGTACTTTTCCAACTGAAAATGAAAGAATTGTCCCTGGGAATAATAATGCAAGTTAAATCTTCCGAGAAAGATGGTGACTCAAATCTGCTGGCAAACACACTGCCATCTCCTTTATAATTTATTTCCTAAAATCCCCTTATTTTGACGTTTTTAATATCTCCTTAAAAACTTTCAAATATTCTTAGGAACTTCATTTCTTCATTAGTTTATAATTCCTTTGTTCTGATTCCATGAGTTGCACATGAAACTAAGTTCTGATTGATGTTTTCCCTCTGGAATGTTAGTTCATTAGCCAAATATAATAAGTATATGAAATGGTCAGATTTAAGCTTAAAACACACTTTTGTGTCCTCTCCCAAAGGATAGATTAAATAGAATTGAACTAATTTAATTCTCTCTCTTGAATTTTGACTCTGCATTTGCTGTTTCCTCTGAGTATTAAGTGGTCAGTCATGCACATGAATGTTAACTTCTTTGTAACATTTTGTTATAGACACTAAGAAGAGAAGTTTTAACAAGGCAAAGATCCTGTTCACATTCCTGCTAAGTAAAGTCATGTCCTAAAGGCAGTGTTAAGACTTGAAGCTATGTGAGGACAGGGCATCTCTTTTCCTCCTTCGGAGCTGTACTCCTAGTATCTATTACATACACATAGTAGAGCCATGATATAGACACACTCTTACACATTGAATGAATGAACGAATGAATGAATGAGTGGATTAATGAGATCTCACCCTCTGAGATCTCACACTCCTTCCTAGCATAAGGGAGGAACTTCACAAATCCCTGTATCTGTAGATTTTTTCTTGTTTTGTTGACCCCAGCAACCTATCTATATGCGTGTGCAATGCTCTAAATTAGGGACCAGACTGTCAGAATTCAACTTTTAGATACAAGTTCCAGAGGGAAGCCCTTAGCTTCCACAATCCACCAAAGACCCCAAGACTTTAAAAAAATGCTAACAACTCCAATGTTTAGGTAATATTGAGGATTTTCTCTATTCCCTCCTTCATCTCTTCGGTGAAGTTCTTTTCTAGTACCAGGTTATGAAGGCATTAAATGAAACTTGTTAACAGTAGGACATAGACACTCAAAATCACAGTGACCGTGAGTTACTATCCTCTTGAGGGCAAATATAATTTTTGCCGTGATGAGGCCATGTCCTAAACAGTGTGAGGCTTTGGTGAATCATGACTGTATTACTACATACACGTTGTTCACCCATTACTTTAAGAACGCCTCTTTACTGTGGCAGAGAGTTCCCTGGCAGAGAAGGGCAGCAGTCAGACTACTCGGTCTTCAGTTAACTTGATATCATCGTAATTGCCCAGGAAATAGAAAAAGAAGAGAAGGTATGAAGAAGCTGTATCTCTCTCTGAAGACCAGGGCATTTCCTATCTACTTGTGCATGTGATGAGTCAGGCTATAATAGTCATGGCCATTAATTAATTAATTAACTAATTAGGAAGAGGACCAACCCACATATATTGAGTATTTCATCAGCAACAAACACTATGTTATTTGTTTTAAACACACTTTCACAGTTATTCTCACAACAAATTTGAAAGGTAGTCACTCTTCTCCCCAATTTACAGACACATAAAGGGAGCTCCTGGGGGACCAGTGTATTTCCCAATGTCACTCAGATGGCAATAAGCAGAGCTGCGATTCAAATCCAAAACTTACAGGTTCCAAACTCTATTGTCTCCAGTAGCACCCTGGGCTACCTCCTAAAACTAGAGCTTACATATTTGTTGGGCATCTATGATACGACAGGGAATATGTGTGTCCCCAAAGACAGAATGAAACTCTTTACCTTAAATGAGAAACGCCAAAATGACAGTGAGTCCTTCACAGGTGGAGCTTGTCACTTACCCAGTAGAGAGGAAGGTAATTGCTAAGTTTTGAGTCAAGATGGCAGCTGATCCCTTGGATAGAGCCTTCCAATAAAATCTTGCTGAGAGTTACATTCTCGAATAGTGTATACGACTAAGCAACAACGTGTGATGATTTTCGAACTTCCTCAGCTCTTGAGGTACTAAACAAACAGATGTTTGACAAGGCTGGGGCTTATGAATACAGCTTTACTGTCAACAAATTAGGCAACATCTTGGCTGCCTGCTGCTAACACAGCACTCTCTTAAATTTAAAATTCAATGATAGTTTCTCCTGGATAAAAGGGAATTAGAATACATTCACATACACGAAATCAAAAAAATCAAAGGTTCCTTGTTCAAAATGGGCAACGCTTATGGCAAAAGCTAAGCTCACAGTGTTGGCCTAGCTTACCCAATGTTTAAAATTTGTTTTGAAATAATTTTGCAAACCTATGCTGCCTGTTTTGATACAAATGTGTCCCCAGGCCATTCCAACTCTGATTCAGAAACCTAGGGAAATGCATAGGCCCTGGGTGGCAGTTTTCCGGCCTGTCTCCTGACCAGACTGGCCACCTTTAACTTGTGGCAGCCTCCACGAGCTTCGGTCCATCCTCCACGCAGCTGGCAGATGCGGAGCTGATGTCATCACTTCCTTGGGTAAAACCATCCTCCATGTTCTACCACCCAGTTCACACAACTGAATTCTCTAGGTCCCTGGCCTGACCTACATGACTGCTAACAGAATGGTTATGCCCATCTGTACCTTTATCTGACACCACTCCACCCTCTGGGCTCACTATTCCAACCATACTGATTCCAAATGGACCCTTGTCTTTCTGACTTTCCACTTTCCCTGTGAGCAATGCTTTTACCCCATTCCATTCCATGCCAATGTTTCACATCGTTGACACACAGGCATCCCTCTGTGAAACCATCCCTGGCATGACTTCCTGTGGCACCGAAGCATTTTATCATGTTTTCTGTGCTTAGATGTCTCTCTGCATTTGACAGTGACCCTCTGGAGGCCAGGAGCTGCATCATATTCATGTCTGAAGCACAAGCAATGCTTACTAACATGGCGGACCCCTAGAAGCACTTCATAATGTTTTTAATGGGACTAATGACCGTTTCTTAAAAGGCCCACTGCAAAGGATTTCTCAGTGTGAAACCCTCTGTTGCAGCTTCCTATCTTTACCCCAGGATTTAGCCAAACTAGAAACACATCATGACCTTCTAAAGCAGTTTACAAGATACTTATATATTCCTTTAAGGTTGCACTTTCCCAAATATAAAGTCCATGTCTTGACATAACTGGAAATTCTTACTATTTACACTACTTACTTAGACTTGTTACTTAAGTTCAAATAATGCCCCCTTATTAAAACATTCAGATGTGACTTACTGCCTATAATGCAACATTAGAATGAGATGAAGAGCACAAGAGTACAACTGGAGCAAACCTAGACACTCATCTTTTCCTGTTTTAAGGGGAGAAAACGGAGGCCCAGAAACCCCAACTGACTTGTGCCAAAAGTCACACCTTGAGTGTGCTGGTGCCAACACCATGCTCCCCCCACCCCTACTAGAACATTCTTCCTGCAATACCCCTGCTGCCCTTTCCTTATTATTAGATTGAACACACAATGTTCATAGTGTTTTTAGAAAGCTGTTATCATCCCAGTTTTGATGATTCAAGTTCTTTCTCCTTTGTGAGTCAAATGCTCATTGTTATTTTGTCAGTTGAAATATCACCAGTTAGCAATTCTCTAAAATAAGTACAAATGAACAAACAAATACAGGGTCTGGCACAAATAATGTCCCTTTTTTATTACAAAACCATAGGCATGCAATTCTAGCATAATGATATCACACTCAAGCATACCATGTGATATTTTAGGTGAAATGTTCAAATTAAAACTATGAATTATTACCCATATGGGTACCCCACCAACCACACTGAAACAGGCCTTACTTCTGCTGGACCCTGTACGAAGCACCTTAGTAAAAGCCTCTGCACCCACAGCATCTGAGCAAAGAGAGAATAAACATGATGGATACACAAATGCCTGCATCAATAGGCCCTTCAGCTTTTCACCATATCTATCCACATAAGCCACAAGGGAGAGCAACAAGCACGCATCTTTGGGCAATGCAGTCATCTCTTGCCGTTCCCTGAAAAACATCTATGGAAAGAGGCTCTAACCTCTGTACCTTCATCTACTAAGCACTTCCTGTCATACATGTTGCCCCTGTACTCTTGCTCTTCTTTTTACAATGACGCAACGTCACAAGTATCACGTGCAGCTCCAGCAGCGGGCACGGAGACATGTGACGCTGCACCACGTGAATGGAAAACTGATTTGAACTTTCGTTTCTGGGTGGTATTGGCTTCTGTGTGGTTTTTAATCTATGTGATGAAAGAGACTAATCGGTGCTATCCTATACATCATATGAGCCCACAGTTAGAGGAGCCATTTTATAATCTTTTGTAGAAAAATTAGGAAGGAGACTTCAAAAAGATTATCTGTATATTCTTCAAAAAGAAAAAAATGGATATGATTAGCTAGTGACTGTGCAAGGTGCATTACTTACATTTCTCATTTAATCTTTATTAAATTAAGGAGGAGGATTATTCCCACTTGAGTGGATGAGAAAGATGAAATTCAGAGAAGTTGGCAAAGCTAGTCAATACTATAAAAACACAACAATGATATTTAGTTCTACATTGTAAAACTGCAAACTTCACCTTTCAGACTGTAAGTTAAAAATGCTCTAAGAATAAAAGAAAATATGAAGCATTTTCTAGACTAATTAAGTATATAAATGTTCAGTTCTTTATGAACCAGAACATTAAATTTCAAAATATAATAGAGTTAGTTTTTCTAAAACACCTGTTCTATACTGCAAAACCTCGAAGTAAAATTCGGTACATGGTTGTTATATCTGAAGTTAATTAGTTTTCATATATTTCAGAAAAAAAGTCAGGCTTCAAAATTGATGCCAAAGTGTTGATAGAGTAGCTGATATAAGACATATATCAAGTGATTATAAGTCTTAAGCATTCAACTTTTTTGAGGACCCACATCAAATTCTTAGGACAGCTGACTCTAAGTATGCATTGCAAAATCTATGAATGAGGAACCGGGCTCTCAGCAGACATCAAGTTTCCTGTGCTGTGATCTTGAACTTCCCTGCAACTAGAATGTAAGGAATAAATTTATGTTATGTATGAGTCACCCAATCTACAGTATTTTTATAGCAGCCTCAAGGGACTAAGAGAATAGGATAAATAGCATTTTATAGACACAAGTATTAGTATACTTTGTCCATTGGGCCATTTGCAAGGGAATACTGAATAATTACTCTGGATGTATTTAAAAAGCAATGATAACATGTACTATTAACACCCTTTACCTCATTTGTCTAAGAATAAACCACAGAAACATATTCAGATGAAGAACTTCAAAACAGCTATCATCACTAGGATATGGAGTGGAGCAGGAAAAAGAAGCACAAAGTACATCCAAAAATATTTGTATGCCCAGGGTGAAAGTGGGCCCGAGTAATTTAGATGGTTTTAAAACATAATTCAAGACACCAGTTTGGGCTGAACAATAGCATTGTGCGGTGAGGCATACTAACGTGCATAGTCGGGGAATAAAGATACCTGGGGTCAAGAGTCGGTATCTGGTCACTAGGTATTGGAGGCTGGGAAAGTGAGTTTTCCTCTCTGGATCTTAGTATTCTCATCCACAATGTTAAATAACAAGACACTTCACAGGGTGCGCTCTGGGAGTCCATGGCATCATCTACATTAGCCAGTTAAGGCTGCACCTAGTCTATGGAAATCGCTCAATACTGCCATTACAATTATTAAAATTATCACTAATATTGCTGTTATCATCATCTTCTTAAGATCAGAGGGAAAGTATGAGACTAGGTCAACCACAGTTCCACACAGACAGTACACCAAACTGACAGGTCCTGGCATCCAGGGTACCATTTTAACAAGAAAACTAACTAGAATGAATAGTGAAATGTAATTATTCTGGTCTGGCTTGGTCAGAATAGTATATAATATTTGATATGAATTATAATATACTATATTCCATATATATCATATATAAAAGATATATATTCTAGAATATAGAGAGATGGAAATATTTATAGATTAATAAAACTGGTAAATTTTCTGAAACAATAGCAATGAGAGTAGGAACAGTAATACAATTACTGTATACTTATTCATTCATTTGTTCAGTTGGCATTGATCAAACAACTACCGTGTGCTGGCCATTCTTGGGCATATACTCTGTCCCCGTACTTGAGAACTTGGAGAGCAGTGGAGAAAACAGAAGAGGGACAGCACCTGCTTGTAGCTGTTGAGGAGGCTTAGCAACATCTCACTGTCGGTGAGGAGAAGGCACCAGCTTTAGTCCAGGTTGTAAATTTTGCTATAGGATTAGGAGTTCAAAAGACTGTAAGGTACTATAGAGAGGGCTCAGGATAGTGACCTTAGACTCTAGGCTGGTTGGGAAAGGCTCAGAGGCCTGACAACTGAGAGCAAAGAAGATGACTAGAGAAACAGTACATCCCGGTTAAGTAGTACCTGTAAATGTTCTGGCTCCTTCTAAATGAGAAAGAGAAATGTCTGAGTGGACACCTGGGCAGGAATGTGATGGTGCTGCGAAGCATGAACTGAGTCCTGAGGACCTAGAAAACATTCAAGTATTCTAGAATATCCATCCTAATTTATGCAAGAAAAGGGAAGAAAAAATGTAACAAAAAATCCTACTAGAATAATTTCAGCATTAAAAACAAGCTATAAGAGGCTAGGAAATTGAAAATATATAAGTGAAAGATGGTTGTACAAAAGTTAAGAAGAACAGGGGTTCATGAAGGGACTTAAGCACATCAGGAATATTCAGGAATATTCTTGAGGAAGGTTTCTGCTCTGGAATTGAGAATACAAAGAAACAAGAAAAACACTTGTTTTAAAATAATAATATTGGCAATGTAGATAATGCTAAAAGTTGTCTACAGTCTTTTCTCTGTTTTTATAATGAAGCAGACATTCTAAATGGCTTCACAAATACCACTGCAATGTTAATTAGATTACCAATTCAATAAACTAAATGTCTCATTTGAATAAATCAGTATGACTTTATTGGAAGAGTAGTGTTTTAACCACATGAGAAATGATTATGGGAACCAACAGCTATTTTCTAAAATTAAAATTAAAAATGTATTTAATAAAAAATAAAATTAAAAAATAATTCAACTGAAAGTGATTTTTTTAACTGGCAAATATCTATTTATTAGTAGTAAGAATCTAGAATTCTGACTAAGTGATTTTTTAACCTTTGCCTAGATGACTGTGTTTGGAAATATATACATATGTATAAATGGAAACATAATACAAAAATTTAAAAACTAAAATGTTAAAGTAAGTATTTAATTATCTAAGATATCTGGCTTTTTAAATAAAAATATTTTATTTCATCTTTATTTAAAAAGAATACATGTCAGTATCTACTTGTTTAAATATCATATCTTATAGAAAAAATTAAAATGCACACAATGTATGACTTTGAGAAGCAAGTATATTCATATATGATTTATTTAGTTAAAAAAGCTCAATGAGCATCCATTTAAATATATACATTTCACTCTGATGTAAACATATGTGACTACTTGACTTGTGTTTCTTCACCACTAACTAATTTAACCAGAAATCATCCTTTTCTCTAAAATACGCCTGGCCTCTTTGTAGGTATGAAAAAAATCTAAACACTATTTATAGAACTGTTGGCATTTGGGCTCACAAAAGTTAGTTAATAAAGAGAATGGCCTTTCATAACAGTTATAACATGAATTCTTTTTGTATTCCACTCTCTAAAATATGGCAGAGTTCTGTGAAAATGTGTTGGCAAGAAATTCAATAGTTCATCTGTGGGAAAGAAAGAGCATGTTCTTATGTGGAGCAAGATATTTTCCTGTATATGGTACATTTTGTCATTTTAAATATACGAGGCCTGTCGGGAAAATCCAGCCATCGTTAATATAATGAGAAAGGTCTGTGTGACATTGATGTAACCTGGCAGCCAAAGAGAGGACCGGATTGCTCATGTGTGAACAATGAGAGGCCAAATTGCACTGTACTAGTCAGTGGGGGCGATAGATGCCACTGAGTGAGCATGTGTACTGTGTGACCGTCACATTCAAAATGAATGAGTGAGTAGAGCAATGAGTCTGCACCAAACTTTGCATTAAGCTTGAACAGTCCTCCACAGAAATTATTCTATAATTCAGAAGGTTGCAGCTATGGGCAACTGGTGACTGACAGCTTCCTAATGACAACTCACCCACTCATACATCATGTCTCATGCAAAGATTTTTAGTGAAATATCAAATCACACAGGTAGACTCAGCAGCCCTACAGCCCAGAGTTGGCACCCCGTGACTTCTGTCTTTTCCCAAAACTAAAACCACCTTTGCAAGGGAACAGATTTCATACCTACGATGAGATTCAGGAAAATATGATGGGGCATCTGATAGCAATGGGGAGAACTGTGTGAGGTCCTGAGGTGCCTACTTGGAAAGGGGCTGAGGCTTCGTTGTCCTATGTACAATGTTTCTTGTGTCTTCTATTTTCTTCAATAAATGTCTCTATTTATATTACATGGCTGGATACCTTCTGGACAGACCTCATATATATAATTCCAGTCATTCTTGGGTATCTACATTATAAAAATGACTGGACTAAAATGATTGCTTTATTTAGCTGTCCTTATTCTAATGAAATAACAACTCCATTCCACATTCAAATACCTCTACTTCTTAGAATCGAAATAGCGCATCATTCTGATATGTAAATCCAGCCACATGTGTACATATATGAAGAATAACACTGAACATACAAATCGAACTTCTGAATGTAATACAGTCACAGGGTAAAGTTTATCTTCTTTAAAAAATCTTTCATAATTCAACTTGCTATAATATACAGAGTGAGGCAAAAGTAGGTTTACAGTGTGAGTACAGGAAACCATTCTTACGTAATTATGTATTAATTATTGTATTATTTTCCATATAAACAACTGCAAACCTACTTTTGCCCTGCCCTGTGTATGTAATACAAACTATTGAAAAGCATTGTATTCATTCTCTGTCACTGCATAACCAATTACTATCAACTGAGAAACTTAAAACAATGTTCACTTTTTTTTTAGCTTACAGTTTGTAAGTTTTGTAAAGTTCGTTACAGCATAACTGGGTTCTCTGTTCAGGATCTTGCCAGGTTATCACCAAAGTTTCTGCTGAGCTACTGTCCTTTCTGGAGGTTCTGGGGAATAATTACTTCCAAATTCACTCAGGGTTTGAAATGAACTCAATTCCTTTTGGTTATAGGACTGAAGTCCTTTTTTTTTGGCTGTAAGTCAGGGGTTATCCTAAACATCTTGAGGCCATGTGCACCACTATCCACACCAAGGAAGAATTTATCCTGTGTGAAATCTCTCTAGTATCAAATCTCTGATTCCCTTTGTCTCTGAGCTCCACTGTCATCCTCTTCCTCATCATGTTCATCTATAGTCTTCAAAGAATCAGGTCTTCCTTAGGAGTTTATAAGACAGGTCCAAGTATGATATGAATCTATTTCTCTCCCATTACGATCTCAGTATCCATTAGAACCAAGGAGTATGAGCAGACGTCAATTTTGTTGTCCTTAAATTTTCAATAGCAATTGAGAAATCCCTGCACATCTTTTGACTGCAGGTTAAACTATTCTGGGGCATGCAACTTCTAGAAGGCTCAACAGAGTCTCATCCCCAATACTTTGTTAAGTTCTAATGACTCCCAAGGAAGGGGCACCTGGCCCTATCTGGGCTGGTCAAGAAGGCATTCAGAAAGGTATAGGACCTCAGTTCAGCATCTAGTCCAAAGGAGGAGGGGGCCAGGCAAAAGGGGGAGGATATTCTAGATGGGAGGGGTCACTCCATCATAGACACCGAGAAGGGAAAGAAGGGTGCAATTCTGACTTTGCAGAAGCAGGAAATAAAGGTCCCTCACAGACATGGTTCTGATTTATGCATTATACAGATCAAACTCATACCACATGAAAAATATAGGTCTGTGAGACTACAATCAGAGGGATAAGTTAACAGTGCAGTCACAGGAGTCTGTGGAAAGTATGACAAGGGCATGGGCGCAGGTAGGTCCTCAGGCCATAGACTTATAGAAACAATGCAGGGGTCCCAGCCTGGGAGAGAATAAATGGCTTACAGGACTGCTAGACCAAGACCTTGTAGACAGGCCTTTGCCTGAGGGACAGGTGTGAGCCAAGCAATCCCAGCTGGCCAGAGGGTGGGAGTGGGTTACCAGCAAGAGGGATTTGATCATGACCCTAAACAAAGGGCATCATCATACAGAATAACGTGGTAGCCTCAGATCTGGGTGGTTCTGAGGAATCAGGGAGAAGGTGTGGAACAAAACTAGTTGTAGGAAGGGAGAAGAGTCCAACAGCTTGTAAAAGTGTGGCCTGAAAACGGAGTGAGGGTCGTCAAAATAGGAAGAAATGATGGAGTAATAGCTGCAGTGAGAAGCATCAATTATTTCTTTGTGGAAGAATGGTAACACTTAAACAACCACTAAACCACCTGAATTCTGGAGGTTATGACATGCCTTTGGGTGTTTAGAGAAGTCTGTGAAGAGTTTAAGAGGTCACAACGGCCCTGTTTGCAGTTACTTCTATCCCGGATACTCGAATGCAGAAGCTGACAGGTTGCAACAATGGATCGCCCAGATTCTGCCTCCTCCGAACTTCCACTGCTCTCACTTTTTATTTGATTGACAGGTGTCAAGTTGACTGTCCTAAGTGCATACCAGCAACATTTTCTTAGCAAATTTAAACTGTCACTGTGACTACCAAAAAGAGGTCTTAAGAATCAGATGAAGCAATTTCCTATTACCAGGTTAAGGCAGAGGAAAATCAAACTATAATTATAAGTCATTTTTACCATTTATATAAAAACTATGAAAAAATATTTGATTTCATTTTATGTGTGAAATGCTCTTACCCATCCTTCTGTCCCTAAGAAATATGAAACATCTAAATTATTAGACTTCTTTATCTGTTCTCCTTTCTCAAAAGTTGTTTATATTCCACTTTTTTATTTTTAAATATCCCTTTTGATGTGCTAACTGGGTTTGTTTGTCACCCTTAATAAAGACTTGAGTTTCCAAAGGTGCATTTCTGAAGCTGAGCAAACAACGAGGTTATGACCAAAAAGAACACAGCAGGGATGTACTAGGTACATCTCCAATGAAATATCAGTAAGTTGCTGGTACTACTGAAATGCAGATTCATACCTTAGAGATGTCCAAAGTACAAAATAATTAAGTTTGATGAGGACTGAATATTATAGAGGTATACAGTGGGGGAATAACTAGGCAGTGGCACTATCAACACATATTTAACACAGAATTACTGATAATGTACTGTGAGCTGTGAGTTAGATACAAGACAGAGTGTGAAGAACCAAACATTGCCATGGCTAATGTTTCTGTCTACTTTGGTAGTTCACCGATGTGTTATAACCAAGACACTTTGGACCCAAGAAAAAAAAACTGACTCAATTATGTCAAATGCGAGGGGAGATGATTTTTTAAGGATTTAAAAGGAAATATCATAGATGCACCATCTGCAGTGCTGTCAGCCCTAGTGATAACTACACTGGACTTTTTAACTTTCAGGAACAATGTGGTCTGTGTCTGTCGAACTGCCCTCTGTCACCACAGACACCTCCATTAACACACAAAGTACATGCCTACCATCCCCTAGCACTGTGACATAGGATGTCACAGATTTGGGGTCACTTATCTTACATTCTAAGGAGTAAGAGCCTAATTTCTTACAGGCCTGTCATTGGAGGGACTTCCCTGGGCTTAGACGTATATTTCTGATTCAATCAGAAGTTGGGGATTGAGGCACAGAATACAACATAGTCCCCCAGACCTCCTCTTCCCATGGGCTTGGAATTGGTGAAACAAAATTAAAGATGCACAGTATGCAAAAATAACACACAGAAAAAGTAGGAATATGAATTCCACAGGTAACAGACCAACAAGGAAACAACTGGTTTTGAAGCTAAATAGATACTAATTTGGTGGTGTTTATGAACCCCAAAACCCAACAAGCTTCACTTCTGAGAAGGTGTTCAGCAATACAAAATAGCTCTTAAGTACATGTAGTAATAGAAATGCACTCTTAGAAATATTAATTTTCTTCCTACCTTAGACTCGCCACCTTCCACCAGTTAACCTTCTAGACACAATTTCAAATGGACACAACTTAGTTTTCCTTTTTCTTGTCCATCCTACTTCCATTAACTTGGGGGTTCAGACAAGTCTGTGATGAGCTTAAGAGATCACAATTTACTACTGGCTGCTTCTTGCTTCCAAGGTACTACAGGAGTGGATATGTGTCCACACACTCCAAATACAGCTTTGCAATCGACAATGATACCCATTCAAGTAAGCTAGTCTAATATGAGTTGTGATGATTTCTATTTAAGGGTCAACCACTGTTCGATGTAGACAAGAACAATGCTAAAAGACTAATGGCAGGTGCCTCCAAAATGCAAATTTACTCTTGCAATACTAAATGCATTAGAGCAATGGATAATGATGTTTTAATTCTTTTGTGGCAGCGGGTAGCTAAGAGTTCACCAAACTCAAGCTCCTGCTTCCCCAGCAGAGTGGGCATAGACCCCAGGATCAGGAATCCCTGCCTCACTGTCATCTGTGAGAGGCCACGTGACTGGTGCTCACCAATGGGCTGTGGGTACAGCTACAGCGATGTTTTTGACAACGAGACCATACGGGTTCTCAAGAAAGAACCCCTCATGGGTCCTTGCTCAGGATACAGAGGGGAAGCCAGGAAGCAGTTCCCTGAGCAGCATCCCCTACCTCTATCTGCTGCATGAATGAGCAGCAGCCTGCTCTTGTGTTAAGTTACTATAATATTGGATTTTCTTCGCAACAGTAACTACTGTTTTCTTAATCAAGACTCTTCCCTAAAAATGTAGTGTCAAAAACAACATAGAATAAGGTGACAGAAAAGTACAGTGCATTTCCGAGAAATGAAAGTTGCCATTATAGACCTGTATGTATGTTTATCTCACACACAACGCACACAGACATACGCACTTGCATTTTTAAATAGCAAAACGAGGTCCTAAGGTGGATCATTTATTCTGTGGCCAAATGACTACATTTTGTTTTGTTCTTACATATTTCATAACCTCAAACTAACCCCTAGTCGGATAATCACTCCATCTATGAAACTGAAATAGTTTTACATGTGGCAATTGGACATGTGGTTGACATGGAAGGAGCAATTTTATAATTTAGCATCGCATATTAGCAAACAATATAGGTGACATCAGAATGTGCTCTCATTTCCAGAACCTGCAACTCTGGATCATTTGGAAAAGATCAACAAACTGAGAGACTGTGGCATCTCCCGACTTCAAGCAAGCTGACCAAATGCAGAGTCTTCATTTGTGTAAAATCATGCATATTTGCATTCAGGGCAGGGCCGAATTTTGTTAAAAGTTTCAAGGACAAATAAGGCCATTTAAGACAGCTTCTGAACATCTTAAACCAGGTCAGTAACAATTTCTTTCCAACATCTGACTGACTGAATGCTCCAATTTGACTGCCAGCTTTGTAAGGAGAAGATAAACACCACAATTTACTTTCACCGGCAACTCAAAGCACAGGCCACGGAGAGCGGGGCGCCCAGTACCTGATACTGCTCATGCTGCCGGTCTCCGACCCCAGCTTGCATCGCTCCAGCTGGCTGGCCACGATCTGGCGCTCTGCCTCCAGCTCTCGAGTCAGTCTTTCAAACTGTAATTCCTGAAAGAGAACCACCCAAAAGATGAATCCTATCAGGTATGTAAAAAGTGGAATTCAGACCCAAATGACAGGTGGTTGGGGGGAAATCTGATGGGCCAAGATGTCCAATTGAAGAAATAGAGAGAGTGCTGGTGTGGAACCGAAGAAGAATTTGCAGTTCAGATGGACCCAGGCTTGTATCACAGTCCTGGGGCCCATTAGCTGCAGGGCCTTGAATAAGTTATTTAACCTAAATATCACTTTTATCACCTATAAAATGGGTTCACAATACTTATTTCATAAGGTTAACACAAGGACTAAATGAGACACTGTCCATGAAAAATTAGCCTATCTGTGTTTGGCGGATGACCCTTCACCCCACAGATACCAAAAGTGAAACACTTCATTTTTCTATCATTTGCAGCATAGTGTTTATTCCCTACTGGTTTTCCAGCTACCTCAGTATACTAATTTGATCTTCATATTACTTACATATTGTAGATTGAAGAAAAGTAATGCTTAAACCTATACTTTCTTATGCTTTGAATTTCAGCAGAATGGCAATGATAGACTCTATACAGGCTAGTAACTAAGAGAATGACCTTTGAAATTTTGCTATATCATTTTAAAAAATAGCCCATTAAAACAATGGAGAATAGTTCTACAAAGGATCCCAAAATCTACTGTTAATGGATTAACTTTCATGAACAATGACTCAGTTAGTACATCAAGAATCTTAGCTGTTCCAACTACTGGGCTTTGTACCATATTTTAGTTTTTATATTTTACTTTCCCATACACTTAGGCTTTTAAATAAAGACAATTATAGCAAATCATGTGCTTTAACTAAACAGTTCAAGAAATGTTTTTACTGTGTTACATTTAACTTCTTTAGAAAAATTTGACTATTTGCACAGTTACATTTTGGTGATAAAAAAAGAATGCTGAAAAATAATGAAATATAGGGTTGCAGTCAATTTTGAAAAACTAAAACTCCCAACATTGCAGGAACTTGTCTTTTTAAAAAAGATGAGTTAGTTTTACTTATCACCCTGGGACACCCTTGCGTGAAGCCTTTAAAAAGTAGGATCTATTTTGTTCTCTACATGAATTAAGAATATCTTTCCTCTTTTCTGCAAGAGCAGATTTTTTCATGCTGACATTATTTAGGGGATCTGTGTAAGGGACATTCTACATAAGACAGCTTCACTTTTTCCTTTAGGGGTGCTAACACGTAGGAAGCATGCTGTGGTTTGTGGTCAAACTTTTATTTTCATATATTCTGGAGGAGAGCGAAGATTATTTGTGAAGAACGGGAACTAAGACTTCTGCTGAGTGTATTTTGTGCAGCTAAGCTTCCCTTCTTCTGTCTTCAAGTTCTGCTTTTTTTGTGTTTCTTTCTTCAAAAAATATGCAAGTTCTAGGAGATTTTTCATTACTAGTCTTTATAATATAGTATCTTAAATCCCTCTGTATAGCAGGAAACCAACTCATACCTTTGAATTGATATCACCTGAAAAACATAATGCCTGAGGATCATAGAGAACTCCTCATAGGTATATGGAAATTCATTATTTGTATTACTTAAGGAACTTTGATTTGCTGCATGTTTGCATACATTACAAGTAGTTCAATACAATGAGACAGCGTGGCAGTATGAGTCAGAATTCAGAAACCTTCCTGGAATCCTGCTAGGACAGACCCTATACTTGGGTGAGCTTCCTCAAAGCTGTGGTCCCCCTATGTATTCTCTTCATGTCAGTCCTATGGGTGGGAAGTGATAGGAGACACTTTTCCACTTGTGAGCTGCCTTTCAAATATAGTTACAATTTCCAGGGCTCCTCATCACTTGTATAGATCTGTATTTCCATCTGGCTTCATTTGCCTTCTGTCTGAAAGACTTCCCTTAGTATTTCCTGTGTGTGGTTCTTTAGGTGATAAATTCTTCCAGCTTTACATGGCCCACAAGAGTCTTTATTTGTCCTCGTTTTTTAAAAACACCTTTGCTCTACTGTCCTCTCATTTGCATTATTTCTGACAAAAAAAAGATGGTATTGTTTCTCTTTGATTCTTTGTATGGTGTTTTTTTTCTCAGACTCCTTTTAAAATTTTCTTTTTTTTATTGTTCATGTACAGTTGTCTCCATTTTCCTACCCCCGCTTTTCCTACCTGCCTCCACCCAAACTCCCACTCTCAATCCTTTCCCCCTTTGGCTTTGTCCATGGGTCCTTTATACATGATCCTTGATGGTCCTCTCCCTTCTTTCCCTGTTATCCTCCTTCCCCCTCCCATATAGTTACTGTCAATTTGTTCTTTGTTTCAACTTCTCTGGTTCTATTTTGCATGCTTGTTTGTTTTGTTGATTAGGTCCCACTTATAGGTGAGATCATATGGTATTTGTTCCTCACTGTCTGGCTTACTTCACTTGCCATAATGCTCTCCAGTTCCATCCATCCTGTTGCAAAGGGTAGGAGCCCCTTCTTTCTTTCTCCTGCATAGAATTCCATTGTGTTAAATGTACCACAGTTTTTCAACACATTAATTTACTGATGGACAAGTAGGCTGTTTCTAGCATTTGGCTATTGTAAATTACGCTGTCATGAACATTGGTGTACATAGGTTCTTTTGGATTGGTGATTCAGGATTCTTAGGGTATAGTCCCAGCAGTGGGAT
This sequence comes from Sturnira hondurensis, assembly GCF_014824575.4. Lineage (NCBI taxonomy): Eukaryota > Metazoa > Chordata > Mammalia > Chiroptera > Phyllostomidae > Sturnira > Sturnira hondurensis. The sequence goes on from NW_028087015.1 coordinate 16,080,187, forward strand.
CGCTAAATTGAAAGGCAGTTCCCATCTTTAGTTTTTTGAGAAAATTCCGTACTGTTTTCCACAGTGGCTGCACCAGTCTGCATTCCCACCAACAGTGCACTAGGGTTCCATTTTCTGCACAGCTTTGCCAGCTCTTATTGTTTGTTGACTTGGTTATGATGTTCATTCTGACTGGTGTGAAGTGGTATCTCATTGTGGTTTTAATTTGCATCTCTATGATGCTAAGAATCCTTTCATATGTCTCTGGGTGCCCTGCATGTCCTCCTTGGAGAAGTGTCTGTTTAGGTCTTTTGCTTATTTTTTAATTGGATTGTTTGTCTTCCTGGAGTGGAGTTGTGTGAGTTCTTATATTTTGGAGATCAAGCCCTTGTCTGAGATATCATTGGCAAATATATTTTCCCATATGATTGGTTCCCTTTTCATTTCAATGCTGTTTTCCTTATCCATGCAGAAGCTATTTAATTTGAGGAGGACCCATTTGTTCATTCTTTCCTTTATGTCCCTTGCTCTAGGGGACATATCAGTGAAAATATTGCTGCATGGAATATCTGAGATTTTCCTGTTCATGGTCTTCTCTAGGATATGTATGGTGTCACGACTTGTATATAATTCTTTTATCCATCTTGAGTGTATTTTTGTGTATGGTGTAAGTTGATGGTTGAGTTTCATTTGTTCGCATGTAGCTGTCCAGATCTCCCAAGGCCATTTGTTGAAGAAGGTATTTTTACTGCATTTTATGCTTCTGCCCCGTTTGTCAAATATTAATTGATCATAGAGACTTGGGTTTATTTCTGGGCTCTCTATTCTGTCCCATTGATCTCTGTCTGTTCTTATGCCAGAAACAGACTGTTTTGATTACTGTGGCCTTGTAATGTAGTTTGATGTCAGGTATTGTGATCCCTTCTACTTTGTTCTTCTTTCTCAGAATTGTTGCACCTATTTAGGGTCATTTATGATTATCATCAAGACTGAACAACTTGATTTTCATGTTCCTTGAGGTATTTTCTTCTGCTTGTGATTCACTGGGCTTCTTCAGTGTTCAGATTAAAGGTTGCCCTCAAATCTCAAAAGTTTCCAGCCATTATTTCTTAAAAAAATTCTTTCTCTTACCCACTATCTGCTCTTTTTCAGTGACAATTAAGTGTATATTAGGCCACTTGGAATTGCCCCACAGCTCATGAATTCTTCTTCCATTTTAAAAATTATTTTTCTCTCCCTTTGCATTTTATTTTGGATAATTTCTATGAGTGCTTTTGAATTAACCAATCCTTTTGTCTGCAACGTTGAATCTACCATCAGTTCTATCGAGTGTATTTTTATTTCAGATGAATCAAACATCTCCAGAAGTTCCATCTGAAAATTTTTTATATCTCCCATGTCTCTATTTAACTTTTTAAACATATGGAATACACATGTAAAAACTGTTTAAATGTCCTGATTCTAGCATCTGTGTCAGTTGCAGCTGATTGATTTTTCTCCCCAATATGGACCCTATTTCTGCTCCTCTTCATGTGTGAAGATCTTTGAACATAAAACATTTTGAATTTTATCTTGTTATATTCCGGTTATCTCAAAGTCCTACAAATATCTTAAGCTCTGTTCTGGGGCACAGATATGTGGAAAGAATGTGACATATTTGAGTCTTGTATTTATTTGTTGGAGACAACAGAACAGTACTTGGTGTAGGGCTAATTACACCGCCTAGGCAGAACCTTCAGAGTGCTCTACTCCATGTCCCACAAATTACGGGGTTTCGCAGCTGGGCTGGTGGGTGTAGAGACAGATCTTGGTCCTGGTGTGAGCACCAGGTGCTATCTCCTCCCACTCTTTCAGGTGGTTGTTCCCCTGCCCCTCAGTGGCTTCCTGACACACACAGACTACTCAGTTCTCTACTGAATAGGAGAAGGCGATCCTTTGCAGATCCCAGGGGTTATCTGTTTGAGTAGCAATATCCTTTCTTCTATTTTGTCCTGCAAATTCCAGCCACCTTTCAACTTCCCGGACTCTTGGTGCTGTCTGCCAAACTCAGGGAGTGGCCTGGGCTCTGTCTGAGTCCCCTGTCCATACCATCGTGAGGAAACTCTCTCACTGCTGTGAGCTGGTGCAACCACAGGGCTCATCTTATTTGCTCCATGTCTCTTAGGAATCACCATCCTTCATTGCCTACAATTCAGTATCTTAAAAACTGGTGCTGCACTCATATTTTTGTATGTTTTTTGTTGTTTTTTCAGGTAGAAGGTATTTCCAAATCCTGTTACTATATCTTTAATGAAAGTTGGAAAGTTTTAAAAAAATAACAATCTTTCCCCTATGCTTGATTTTTAAATGCATATTTTCTACCATATTTAAAAATTCACACCAAACAAATGAGTAACCGGCTAAATACTAATGTTTCCACATTTAAGAAAAAACATTGTTCATTATTACAGTGTTAAGAATAGAGGGTACCTTTGGGTTGTTACTTTTATTTGCCTTATGACTTTTTAATTGAATTGACATTTTCTTTATTTGGCAATCTGAACTAATGTGTTGCCTTTTTAGAATTCCCATTCAATAAATGCTTACTTTGTCATTGCATGTATGAAACAAGCAAGTAATTAAGTGAATTATCCCTCTGTGCTTCACTAAGGAGTACACATAAATGTCAAGGTCTTTAAGGAGCAAGTACGTTGCTCTTCTTTGCCTGAAATCCTCTATTTTATTAATATAATAACACAAGATGTAATAAAGTTGGAGGCTAAAACATTTATTGTGGGCTGACTATTGAGTACTTAATTACTAGGATAGTATACAAGGCAAAAACTTTTCCTGATGGGTCGCTACTGTTTCTAGACTCTTGAGTGGTACTGGCACACAGTAGGTGCTTTATCAATATCTGTTAAATAAGTGTATGTGCACTGAACTAAGTGCTTTGCATGTATTACCTTGTAAACATCTTAAAACCTCTATTACCTAGGTTCCATTTTGTCTCACTTTATAAAAAATATTAGGGTAATTAAGGTGAAAGGATTAGCCTTGGCCAGGAAAGAAATTCTTCCAAAGCAGAACAGGGAATAGATCAAAAATGGTGTTTTAGGAGATCTGGACATAGAGAAGGGGGACGTTGAAGGAGCAAATTCTTTTTGGATGCATGAAATATTCCTATTTCAATTTTTTTAGAGACAATAGCAGTCCAGTAATGTAAGGACCATAGGATGCCAATATGTACTATGAAATCCATTAGCATTCATATTAAAACACTTAATTAAAAAAATAAACTCTAGAGTCCAGGTTCTGAAATAACTTACTATACTGTCACTCATATTACCGTCATTTCCCACCTCACCCCAACCCAGGGGCCTCAGGCTCATAGGGAGGACTGTTTTTGCTACCTCATATAGTTGGAATCCTGGTATGATATTATGGTTGGAACTGAAAACTGACCTTCAACTTGGGAACCAAAGAGCTGGAACTGTGGTTCTCACACTTTGAACAACCCCATGGCCTAAGGGCATCCATGGGATCATCTGGGGCATCAATGCAACAGGAAATAAGCTTCCGTCCCATGGGGGGTAGTTAAACTATGGGCTGGGTTGATAGAGGACAATTCTCCAGTGTTAACTCAGTGGGATGTTTGGAGAAAGGGAAGGCCTTCCAGGGCTGAATAATGCCTTGGGTTTCTTATTTGGTAAAATTGTTAAGTGAATAGGTGGTATTAAATTAAGTTGGTGAAGCTGAGACTTAAAACAATGATGAGAAGAAGAGTGAAGAAAAGATATTTGAATGTTATCTGGATTTGGAAAGTAGAAGGGAAAAGAGAAGCCAACAAAATAAATAAAAGATTAATTATGTGACCAAAGACCACCAGTACGACTTTCTCCTGGGCAGTGGGGAAGTGGTGACGAAATCAGACTATAAAACGTGATGGATCGCTAACCCACAGGAAACAAAAGCAGAAACAGACAATTAGGACTACCCCAAACTGAAAAGCTTCCTTTCCTTTCAGCAAAGGAAGCAGCCAAGAGTGAAAAGGCAACCTATGAAATGGGAGAAAATAGTTAAAGTGGTTAATTTCTAAAATAAGTCAAACTCATACAACTCAATAGTAAACAACAAAAAATGGGCAAAGTAGTTGTATATACATTTCTACAAAAAAGACACAAATAGACAACTGGTATATAAAAAATCACTTAACATCACGAATCACCAGGGAAATGCAAATCAAAACCACAAAGAAATATGACCCCTCACCTGCTAGGGGGGCTATCATCCTGGCACAAAAATTACAAGTTTGGCAAGATGTGAAGAAACTGGAACCCTTGTGCAGTGTTGGTGGAGATGTAAAATAATGCAGCCACTATTAAAATTGTATCTATGTCAAAATAAAAATAGAATTACCATATGATTTAGTAATCCCCACTTCTGGCTGTATGTCCAAACTAACTGAAATCATGTAAGTCTAACGAGTGGTTCATTGTTGTTATTATACTTTTAATTTCCAAGACACGTTTTTCCCTCTATTTCTTTTAATTAGCATCCAGTATTTATTTTATAGCTATGAAATAATCTTTTCTCCCTCAGTGATGCTACTGTTTTTATGCTTCTTTCTCTCAGCACAGTTCCGACTTTATAATGAGTTTGTTTTAGAATTTATCTTTCACATTACAGGCATTTTGAAATGTCTAAGTTCCCTGATGGCCTGCTTTTATTTGGGGGTGGGCGAGAGCCGTCCGATTCAGCATAAGTGGGGCTTGTAAGTGATGCTCTGGCAGGGGGGCCACCAAGCCTATGTCTGCAAAACTCCCGGAGAAGTGTCTTTTGAGCTCCACTCATGTAAATGCAAACATTTAGCTTTGGAACTCATTTGAAAACTGTGCTGAGTCAAGGCTAGAAGCAGGGAGAGGCCCAAAATTTAGTGAGCAAAATTTCGCATTTTCCCATTGTCAGCTTTCAATACCCTGCTTTAAACATTCTTTCTCGTGCTCCTGGAGTTGAGACTTTAATTTTATCCCATCCAGAGAATAAAGCTCTCATCTTCCTCGGTGTGGAGGAGTACAGTCAACCCACTGTGGGTGGTGGGATGAGGAACTCGGGGGTCGAACTGATATTAAATCAGTTCTAAGATTTTTTAAATATTTAACATCTCTGGGGTTATTGTCTCTTGAATTTGGATGACTTATATTTGATAATGTGAGAGTTTAAAAAGCATTTTTGCTTTCTTCATATTACACAAAGTAATGCTAATAGTTTATGGCATTTCAAACTTGGTAAAATATAGTTCCTTATTAGCTCATTTTCTAGGTTATACAGGGTTACCCTCTTTAAAAAAGTCTCATTGCCATTTTGGTGAGGGAGCAGATGTTAAAGTAAGGGTCCAATGTACCGTCTTAATTTGAAGGGTAGGTCATTTTCAAAGCAGACATGGCAATCTCAAAGAGAGGAGTACATACCCGAGTAAGAGTGAACTTAAAATGTCCCTAGCTTTTGTCCCTCTGATGAATGCCAAGCTAGAACACTCTAAGTTACACAGGTTGGTCCTTCTATTTTCTCTCCAAGGAAAATCCTACCCCACATCAGGTTCTATGACCTTGTTCTTAGAAGCACCAACAGCAACACAATCACAGCAGTTCTATGTATAATGAAAGAACAGATCATTCCTGCTATTACACCTCAGCAATTCCTTCAGGGAATCTGATATAGTGACTGTGCTTGTAATACTGGAGCACGTGACTGTTCATGTGTTTACATATGCTTCATGAGAAAATGAACTACCATTGGCATCACTGTGTAAACACTGTCCTCGGGTGTTCTCCTGCCTGGGAGAAGATCAGAGTCCTCTGGCTGGTGGCTCCGCAGAAAAGATGAAAGACCAGTTTTCCACTGCGGAGATGGGATTTGCTCCCCAGTGTCCTTCATGTCTGTGCTCATCAAGGGTTTAATCCTGGGTGACCCTTTTTCTCACAATAACTTTTATCCCCATTTAACATGAATGAGTTGACTTCAAAACCACGAACTCCCGGCAGCGGTAATGCCATCCCACGGAGACACACAATGAAGGCAAATGTGAAGGGAAGCGGGCACAGATGACAGGGTAATAACGGGAAGCCTTCAGCAAAGTGTCCGACAAATATGGAAAGCAGGAGCCACGATGTCAAGATGGAATGGAACAAATCAATGTCAACCATGTAACTGTGCAGACCTCAGTGCAGAGGCGAAAACAATGGCAAAGAGCTGTCTACGAAAGTTTGCAAAACTGACAGACAAATGTTTTAAACAACCGCCATGTCATCCCGGGTCACCTAGCAAGACACAGGATGACAGGAATCAGCACCCTGAAGTGGAATCATAGGCCCCTTTCCAGAACAGTTTCAAAAGAATAAAAATGTAACAAAACACTTCTTTCTGACCCAATCCTTCAAGCTATAGAGTTCCATCCGCTCTGTTCTGCCATTTATCTTACCAAACGCCTTGTCATCCAAATAAAATGTGTTTCCTATTATTTATTTATCTAAATGAAATAAAGGCTCTATGAAATAAAGTGGGCAACATTTCCTGGTAACTTAAGATGATGCAAAAACCCATTAAGTTTGATAAAAATTTAGTGACACCATTATATTAGTGGTTCTTAACTACATTAGCTAATCTCTCAAACTGATTTTAATTCCTGGTACACGGCCCAGAATGAAATTTGATAGGAAACTGGGGGCCTTACTGGGGCATTATGAAAAAAGTTCGATTTGTGATGTTTATGCTCACACCTGCTTGGGAATGACCATTTATATAAGAACATATAATGGCAATTAACATTTTAAGAATTTACTACACATGCATCATACTCTTCTGAATGCTTTATATGCATTAACTTATTCATTGTTCTCACTGACCCAATAAGGTAGGCATTTTATTGTCTGAGATATCCCAAATTTTAAGAGTTTAAGTAGCTTCCCCAAAAGATTAGCTGGGACTAAAACTAGGAAGTCTAACTCAAAGTAACTGTTCAGAATCCCACTGCCTCAAAACTCTTGAACTACTTAATTCGATTGTTTTAAGAGATGCTACAGAACCAGGAAAATTACAGCTAAATAATAACATCAATTTCTTTAGTAAGGAATGACTACAGCTTACCATTTCACACATTCTTATTTTAGTTTTCCTTGCCTTTCTATAAATACAGCACTGGAATCATTACGTCCAACCATAGGAATAATTATACTCATCATATGGTTCAAGTTCACACTGTAACTGAAATCCCTTTGTGCTAATGATCCTTAACTTTAAGGGCCACTGCCAAACTCAGGCATATGCAATGGAAGCAATGAAGATGGTGGGGCACTAGGCTTCAACATCCAATATGGTAAGCATTTATACAATAAGCCATTTGGAAAGAGGAAATACCCAAACTCAAGGGTCATAAAATCCATTAAAATACATTTAAAAGCTCAATTATAGCCCTGGCCGGTGTGGCTCAGTAGATTAAGTGCTGGCCTGTGAATCAAAGGATGGCTTGGTGGTTCGATTCCCAGTCTAAGGTACATACCTGGGTTGCAGGCCAGGTCCCCTGTAGGAGGTGCATGAGAGGCAACCACACATTGATGTTTCTCCCCTGCTCTTTCTCTCTCCCTTTCTCTCTGTCTAAATAAATAAAATCTTTAAAAAACTCAATTGTAAAGGTGAAATTTTCCTATACTTTTATGTATATACCATTTGCATAGCAAGATGATCAATTTTCCCTTTTATTATCTTCCTCACATAAAATTAGCTAATGAATTTTACTGGTAACTCTTTGGGAGCTGAGCATCTACCAGTATTTAAGGACTAGATGTTTAAAATCTCTTTAGGGTCCCCTAAATTTCCAGACTGTTCTCGCATCAGATCCTTGGAAATCAAAATTATTCCCCGACATAATGGTGGCATTTCTGCCTAATTGCTGCTTTTCTGATATTGCTGCTCTTCACTACTACAATATCAAATTTATTTGGTACATCAATGAAACAAAAAAGAAATACCACCTTTTCAGTAACAGAAACCATAGGTGGAGATTGAGCCATCCATGCTTACTTGTCTGGTAGCATATCACAAGGCGCAATTATTTTTTGATTTGTTATGTTTGATTCCAAGGCAAGAACAACGCTACCTTTTTCATCTAAACTTGTAGTTCCCACCACATAGTAAGTGCCAAATAAACACTTTGGAAATGAATGAATAACATAACAGTAGGGCAACAGATATTAAGCAAAAAATATTCTGCAAGGTGCTGAATGTCAGATAGAAAAGACATGGTACAAAATTAGTTCGGGAATGAATCTTGTGATGGTTAATTTTATATGTCAACCTGACTGGACTAAGGGACACTCAGAGAGCTGGTAAAACATTATTTCTCACTGTGTCCATGAGAAGGTCTCAGGATGAGTTTAGCATTTGAATCAGTAGACTGAGTGAAGAAGATCACCCTCAGCAATGCAGGCGGGCATCATCCAATTCCTTCAGGGCCTGAATAGAGGGAAAGATGGTGGTAAGCCAGCTTGAGCTAAGACATCCATCTTCTCTTGCCACTAGGCATCCACACTCATTGTTCTCTGTGCCTTCACATTTGGACAGAGACTTACACTAGTGACTCTCTCAATTCTCAGGTCTTTGTGTTTGTTCTGGAATCATACCAGCAGCCTCTCTGGGCCTCTAGTTTACAGATGACAGATTGTAGGACCCCTCACCCTCTATGATTGCCTGACCCAATCCCACATAATAAATCTCTTTCTATAGATCTCTATGTATCTTATCATTTCTTTTTCTCTGGAGAACCTTGACTAATAATACAGATCTTGTTGATAGTATTTAACAGTGGTAAATGAGTGACGAATCTGTGGACCATTAATTAGAATACAAAGTTGAATGCAAAACTGTGCTAAGAGAGACATAAATGGATTTAAAGGTAACGTCAAGTTAGGGACAACAGAAGGGGTGTGGGAAAAAGGAAGAAATTAGACACAATGGAACATGCAGAAGGAAGCATCTGAGACACACAACGAGAGTTTACTATTTGACCATGTGAATGGGTGGAGAAAAGCACTACCAATGGAAAAAACAGCATGGGTTAAGACAGGAAAGTAGGCAAATACAGAACATGTGCATGTGCTGTTATACAGAGTAATTAGAGTTCAATTTGATTGGAGTGTAGAGCCAGATTGAATATCAGGCAAAGTAGATTGGAAGTTTTGACTTAAGTAAAAGGTTACTATTCAACAATGATCTGATTTTCCTCAGTTATTGAATGTGATGCATCATCTCATCTATTTCTATCCTCAAAGTAAGAAACCCTTTGAAATTTTGTCATTTGTTTTATTGATAAGAAAACATTTAATAAAACTGTTATTTAACTGTTTCTTGACATTTGAAGGTCAACAGTGTTAACATGGATCCTGTACTACATTACAAAGATATTGCTTCGACACTGAGGGACAGGCAAGGATATTTGTTTGCCTGTCCCTCAATGTCCCTGTCAATTGTAGAGCTTTTCATAATTTGGTAAACAGTGTCAAGTCCTCTGGCACTGTGGACACAGACAGCTACCAGCTCCTACAACCAAAGAAACAGTTTCACTTCTCTCTGCTTCTTTCATATGGTTGACATTCCTTTATGGGTTTCGTGTCTATGTGTGTGTGTGTGTGCATTTATCTTTCAGAGCTCTCCTTTCTCACTGCCTCCAGAGAAGTTTTTAATTGCTACTGACACATCTACTGTTGAGGAACCTGAGATTACCCTAAGGTTGACCTCACAGTATATAATGGTATATAAGAGTATAATGGTTTTGCTACTTGTATAATAACGGCTGTATTGCCACTGTGTGTTATCTTCAAATGGTCCAATGGGAGATCTAAGATATAAAATATAATCCATTTTTGTAAAGAGGGGGAAACTGGCAATCAGAGAGTTTATATGAATAGTTCAAGGTTACTCAGCTAGTGGTACAGTAGAGACAATAACACAGCGAGGGCTATCCCAGTGACCTTTCCTGTTTGATACAACATGTAAATGTGCACATTCCTGTCAACTCCATTGTTTCATCTGTGAGATATATTTCCCCACTGCTTGGGTAGTAATATAGTCAAAACATAAATATTCTCACATCAACTGTTGTAAATCCAAATGGGACAACAGGATTTGATGTCACTTTTCATTTCTTATAACATTATACATTCAATTAAAAAATGCAGTCTTCACAAAAATAGCTTCATGATTCAAGATTTCAGAGTGATCCATTCTCAGATCAACTTCAAAAGACTGAATGAGAACCAACCTTCAAGCTGCAAAGGTTTTAGTTTCCTTTCTTTTTATTTTTTCCCTTTTTGAAATCTCTTTGCTGGGAATGAATTACATACAGCCTAACAAGGCGTGTATCCATATTTGCATCCTGACAATCATACAAGAACTTGTCGGAATGCAGCACTGATGAATATACCACTGTAGAAAGAGTTTCTGCATGTTGAAGCAAAATGAACTGTGACCAACAAATTGCTTCCATTGTCATCATCCTTCTACAGCTCCCCAATACATAGAAGTGTCTTAATGGATGTGCATTATCAAGCTTGCAGGCTTATTTTCACTCATAAAGAATAGTGTACCAGATGTTCCTGGTACATTGAATCTGTCACACTGTAGACAAGCTAATATCATTATGTGAGACCACAGGGGAAAAAATAAAAGATTCACATTTAATCTGTATTAACTACCAGGAGACCCATCAAGGCAGTTGGGCTAGCTCATGATACAGCAGCTTTTACAAATTAGTAGCCCATAACAACTTAGTTATAATGAGCTCCAAGATCTTACGCCATAAGCTCAACTCCATTAAAGTGAATTCTAGTACATGAATTCATGTGCAGAGTGTAACCTTAACATCTGTCTATTCTTAGCCAATCTTTTGTTTATTCCTTCTTAGGAGCAACCAAATTATCCTCATGTCTCATGAAATGAGGGACTGTGATTTTCATCAGCTGCGGTTTTACCTGATAGAGAAGGCAGAACTGATCGACATCAGACCCTCTGGCTTGCATAGCTGGACAGCAAGCTGCTCAGGATCCCAGCAGCTGTTTGGTACATGTTAGGCCAATTTTCTCCCACATAATTTTCCTTTGCTATTCAAGTAAGAAAAGCAATAATCTAATCATAAATTAAATGTCTTAGTCAACAAGACACGCATAACTAATAAATATTGTAGAACTTGTATTTAAGCTAAATGACTTAAATCGTATACTACTGAACTCAGCATAGAGCACCTTTCTATTTTACTAAACTTAGGCCATTTTCCCCTATAAAACAATGTCCCCTTTCTCTTCCCATGGTGGAGTGCATACCATAGGGATTCAGAAAATGATAATATTAATAACATCACTACTATAATTATTATTTCTGTTTTATATATGAGGAAACAGAGGACTAGATTAACCATGGTTAACTGGTTGCTAAGTTAAAGGAACAGACATTCAATATGCAATTTAAGTCTATTTAATGGAGTTTTAGGAATAGGATGAATAAATATTTATGTGAGTAATTTAACTTTTCTATTCTTGTTCTATACCTTAAACGACAGGTACACACATGCATGAATCACTTGGTGGTGTTTACACAATCAAAACCCCTCCTCTTATCTCTAGAAACCTCAGCATGAAGAAAAATGGGTGCGTTCAAATCGTGATCATGCAGGGTCCAGCACAAATAACACACACTTTTTATTACAAAATCACAAGCGTGTAATTATGTAACATAACAATATCACACTCAAGCATGCCATATGATATTTTAAGTGAAATGTTCCAATTAAAACTATAAATTACTACACCCATATTATTACCCTACCAACTACACTTAGGCAGGTGTAACGTCTGCCAGACCGCGTATTTCTAGATTTTACACACCCAAACTATATCTAGTTCTAATCACTCTAGTTATAATGCTCCAAATCACACAATTTCATATGTAGATGGGACCTGGAAGGTCATTTAGTTCATTATCCGTCCTTCTTGAAGATCCCGCCTCTCTGACAGTCCCGCCTGAGAGCTGCTGGGGACAGCCATCGAATGCAGATGCACACCGTTTCATAGAAGGGTCACTTTGGTCATTAAAACCATAATAAGCTTTCTTATAAAAATCTTTTTTAAAAGATTTTATTTACTTACCTTTAGAGGGAAAGGGAAAGAGAAAGGGAAAATATCAATGTATGGGTGCCTCTCATGAGTCCCCTGCTGGGAACTGGCCTGCACCCAGGCATGTGCCCTGACTGGGAATTGAATCCTGATCCTCTGGTTCACAGGCCTGCACTCAATCCACTGAGCTACACCAGCCAGGGCTTCTTATAAAATCTTATAATTCCGACTCTGACTTCTGTTATAGTTTTGCCTTCTGATCAACAAAAGCATTACAATGATGTTTTCAATGATCAAATACACCACCCAGTATTTGAAATCACATCTTTTTTCGTGATTTCAACAGGGGCAGTTCAGAGATCTCAGCATTGTGTTTAGGGGTGTCTCCTCATTCTGTCCACACCTCTGCATTGCCTTTCATTTGTTGATATCCCCCACCCAAATCTTAATTCAAAATATCCAACATTTCACACACTATTCTGAACACAGTCTGAAAAGTGTCATGTAGCACGACTTGTAGCATTGAGACAGAACTTCCATTAAAGCAGTGTATGATTGGATCTGCTTTCTTAACCTTGCCCAATAGTTTCCTTAAATTCAAGGAAACCTCGGCCACCTTGAACTTGTGCCAAACCATACACCTACACATGATAGACACTCGCAGTTGATATCTTGGAACACATGGACAAGGCTGGACAGAGTTCTCAAATTTTTAACTTTTTATTTTTAACTTCATATTGTTTCAGCATGTTAGGTTTTTCTTGGAACCTAAACCTTTATCACACCCATGTGATTGTCTTAGCTTTGGTTAATCTGAAAATTCTACGAGCCTACTTTAAAGACATTAGCTTAAATCTTTGATTATAGTTTTATTTATTCTTTATTAAATTTAGTGGGCTGACATTGTTTAATAACATTGTATAGGTTTCCCCTGGCTGGTGTAGCTCAGTGGATTGAGCATGGGCCTGGGAACCAAGGGGTCATTGGTTCAATTCCTAGCCAGGGCACATGCCTGGGTTGTGGGCCAGGTCCCTAGTAGGGGGTGTGCACGAGGCAACCACATACTGATGTTTCTCTCGCTCTCTTTCTCCTTCCCTTCTCCTTTCCCTAAAAATAAATAAACAAAATATTTAAAAACATTATACAGGTTTCCAGTATATAATTCCATAATACATCATCTGTAAATTATATTGTGTGTTTACCACTCCAAGGCAAGTTTTAAATAAAAAGTGCCTAGCTCAATGCTTTTCCACCATAGACTTTTTGTCATGTTTACAACAACATGAACAGTGCATCAAAAGAGATACATAAACACAGGCCAAATACATGTCATCAGCATACAAAGATCAGCATAAGCCTTGGTTTGTCGTTTATTAACTTGATGACGTGCACCACGAAGTGAGCATTGTCTTATTGGCCCCCTTTCTGGGGCCATAAGAATGGCTGGTGCTTATCATGTACTCATTTTACAAATGATGAACAATCATTCATGATTATGGGGTTGCCTTTATCAGTGAGCCTTAAATCTGGCTACAATCAACACAGAGAGTCCCACAAGGAAATATGCGCAAGCTTAACAAATACACCTATTTCACAGGTTTTGAATTCCAATTTGAATTTGCTACCATCCCAACACTGCGCTGAGCTGTGCAGCTCAGCAAGTTACCTTCGTGGGGTGCACGAGATGATCCGCTGGGGCAGGGGGAGCAATGTTTGATGTATGTTTACATTTATTGTTCTAACTGTTAAAAGTAAGATTTTCATTATATTTTCTAAAAGATAAATGTTGGTAGAGTGGTATATTTATACCATGTACAAATAAATGAGCACATAATGGAGGTTCTTGCTAAAAAGACTTTTAGTGATGGAGAAATGAAATTCGTAAAGGCTGGAGATCCCTGGATGGGAAGCCCACGCAGGCTAGGCAAGGAACCTAGGTGAGATCCCACCTTAGCCAAACTCCTCTGCTCCAAAGCTAAACAGTGTACCCCCGACTTGCACTGGGAAGCCACTACTGAAGAAATAATAAAATCCTACTCATTTCATTTGGAAGGGATAACAGAGTTGAAGCCTTTAATTTTGCAGGTATGGAAACTGAGGCACAGAGGGATTAAGCGACTGTACTGAACTGCTTCAAACCCCTTTGGGGACATCTAAGGGAAAAGAAAATGAAATGAAGCAAAGTTAATACCAGAGCTGGATCCGACTGCACTTCATCGCTCTTTCTCAAAACATATTACCCCAGTAAGGAAACAAACAAAGAAGCAAATGAAAAGCCAAAAACAACCACAAAGAAAGACAAGAAAAAGAAGGCATTAGAAAGCAAGAGGCAAAAGTCACTTAACTACATCTTTTGGAACCGTCTCTATATTGACCGAATTTCTGGTGACAGACAGAGTAAGCACAAGGAAGTAACACCAGCAGTGAACTTTCTAAACATTGGCTGTGTTCCTCGGTGCAGCATGGTCATCCTCTACCTTCAAGCCCCTTTACAATTCTGCCTTCAAAAGTAATTAACATCCAAATTGTTCTGCTATGAATAACACAATACCAAAAAAATAAAGGTCTACAGCACAGGAACATCCACTCATCATCTTGATCTAGTAAAATGTTCTTCTATATATGAAAGAGGAAGTTACCATACACTTTATAAATGATATCACATTGCACCTGAACCCAAATGTTAAGAATGTCCCCGAACTTATGGTGAGAAAGTTATGTACAAAGTGTGTCTGCACTGGGAGCATATACAACTAAGCCTCTGACTTGCAGGACTCTCTTTTTTCTGGCTACACCACAGCTAAGGGGCCTTGTTCGTGAAGAATTTTGTCTCCAATAAAAATTCACATATTCTCAAAGTGTCCCCAACACGTCAATGCTGTCTGTAAACAAAGGTGATAAGAAAGTTGTCTAATTTCGAGAACACTGATAGTGATACATTTGTTGAAATGTCACTGGAATGCATGTAGCCTCTATGTCACCATAGTGTACTCTGCTCCTAGACTGGTGTTTTGGAGGAGGAACGATAGTAATAACAGTCGCTGATTTATTTTCCAGTCTTTACTGTAGCAGTGGCTCCATGAAGGCTGTTATTACATCTCTTTATTCCTGGCTTTTAGAACAGAGACTAGGTAGGAGCTCAGTAAATCGTGATGTAGAAATAACTATGCTATATCATTTAATTTAAAACATCCTTATGAGATGCTTTGGAAATATTAGCGTTCACAGACTTACTGGATAGGATGAAGTGATGTGCAGCACAGTAAAGGCAGCACAGTAACACAAGCATCACACTGGCTGCAAATGAAAGCAATGTGGAGAGAATGAAGAAATGGACTGAGGAATGGGGAGGACATTGTAAAATCAGGCCTTGACCCAACTGTCTAGAATTCACCTCCTTAGCACCCAATGGCCCATCCTTGTACCCAGGCCTACAGTGCATTGATCTCCCTCTCTCTTTACCTTATGAGTGCACGCACAAATACAGCATGGAAGAGAGTAGGCCTGGAATAATACAAGACAGATTAGTTGCGTGCCATTGACCCCTTTCATCTCTTATCACCTTGAACCTGACATCTGCATGAGTCTCCAATGTGGTACACAGGACTGCTCCAATCTCTATCCAGCTGCCAGTTCTCTGCAGAGAACTCTCAGATCGCCCTTGAACTTGTTCCTCTCCTCCTCCCTCACAGCCAGTTTCTGCATCTGTAAAATCACATAGTTGGTTTTCAAATGCTCACAAGTCTCGCAATCATCTAGGGAACCCATTAAAAATGTAGATGCCCAACTGCAGCCTTTGAAACGTGGAGAAGGAAGGTGTATTTCTAATAATTGCTCAAGCTAAGTTGTCCAAAGTCTAAGCGAGATGGTTAAATGGGGCAGTGCTTGTGGTTAGAAGGCTGAGAGTGAGTGAGCTGCAGAATTAAGCAGACATGGATTCTAAATCTTGCACTAACTTATTTCTGTAACCTTAGTCATGCTACCTGATGAAATAACTATTCAGCTTAATGCTCCTCAACTATTATACAAAGATAATGTCTAACACATGGGGGCTTTGTTAAGACTCAATGAGATGTTTTAAGTAAATAATCCGGATGACACTGGATATGTTCAATAGGTGTATCAATCAGTATTTCAGAGCAATAACAAAGAAGGGTCCGATTTATAATTTTTTAAATGAAAAATGCAAAGTTTCTATTTCATTCCATAGCCCTACATTGGAAATGTATAACATTTGGCCAATCTGTTTGCACTAAAATTGTTAAATATGTGATGGAATGTGCCAGGGCCTGTAAACTGAGATTGGGTCAGCTCCCTGTGCTGAACACAAACCAGCAAATGACAGCAGGGCAAAAAAGCCAACAACCCCAGGCCCGTGAGTAGGTGGACAGCCCCACAGCCCAGTCAAAGTTTCCCCCTGTAAGGCCACTGTATTTATGGTTTTGAATTTTTGGCAGAAGTGCTTGCTCCATGATAATGTGGGTTCAATTAATCCCCAACCTCAGCACCATTTGATTAACTTTAACATTTCAATGCTTATTACAGTGTCCCTCCCAGAAACTTTATTAATGCTGATGCAAATCACCAGAAATTGGTTCAGAAGGGCATGAGGGCTTGCAATGAGCTCAAGCAGCTGAAATTCATGATGAATGGACATGTGAACAACGTGGAGGCTATGCACTAAGTGATCGTTTTCAGAATTGCCCTCATTGGAGAAGTGTGCACGCAATTGTTATACTGTAAGTAAAATGGTGGTGGAGGCTTATGGGCTGCAGAAAGGCTCCAGCGATCTTCTGGGTTCATCCTGAAACAGACACTTCACCAACGGTGAAGATCACTTTTCCTTCTTTAAAAAACAATCAAGTGTCACCCTGGCTGGTGTAGCTCAGTGGATTGAGCGTGGGCCTGCAAACCACACGATCGTGGTTCGATTCCCAGTCAGGGCACATGCCTAGGTTGCAGGCCAGTTCCCAGCAGGGGACACATGAGAGGCAACCGTACATTGATATTTCTCTCCCTCTCTCCTTCCTTTCCCCTCTAAAGGTAAATAAATAAATAAAATCTGTAAAAAAAAGTAACAAATAAAAACAATTCGGTGTCATTGGAAGCTGCAGACTAACTCCACACTTTTGTTCTTAGGAGAAGTGACCTTTGCAGCTTTGAAAAATAGACACACATGTCACTATGTGGTTACCTACATACTAGTATTTATTAAATGCCTATAGCTGGCAGAGTTTATTTTTATTATTTTTAATTTTTAATTTGTTTTCCATCTTGCTGAAAGGCATTTATTTTTATTTTTTATTTTTTTACTTTATGTCTTTTCCTTTTTTATTGAATTCATTGGGGTGACAGTGGTTAACAAAATAATACAGGTTACAGGAGCACATTTACACAATATATCATCTATATGTGTGTTTACCATCCCAAATGAAGTCTCCTTCCATCACCATTTCTCCCTTATACTCTCCTCTACATCCTTTTTAAAACCATGTGCTGAGTTTAATTAAACTTGTCAAATATAGGATGAACTTAACAGGATAGAGGCCAGTGATCTAATCCACAAATTTCCAGGTAAGTAGGTATTAGATATAACCAAAGTACAGGCAATACTGCATGGACATAATTAATATTTATCAGTAATTCCTAGGATCCTAAGAATGTATTTTGTTTTTTCAGATGAAATTTAACAGACCTACTTACTCAATATGATTGCATAAATAATCCAAGCATTGAATAATTTTTATCATGATATTGGATACTGAAAAATTATAGAAACATAATATTTTAGAGACTGAATATAGTTTTTTGTGTACTTTTTACATAAAATACTCCAGAGAATATGCAGATAAGTCACAGAGTCTTGGGGAGACCTAGGGTTCTGCAGTAACAGGCACACCTTTTGTGGTGGAGGCAACAGACAGCTACAGAAGCTGAAGCATTTGGTCAAGTTTCCATAGCCAGAGAGTGGTAAATGGGGGTTAGATGCTGGGTCTTCTTTCTGAGTCCATCTGTTGTCACAGATTGTGCCATAGAAAGAAAATTCTCAACTCCTATTCTGTGATGATATAGGTGACTGAGCTAAGCACATTGGTATACAAACAAAAATAATGCCCTGGCTGGTGTATCTCAGCAGATTGAGCATGGGCCTGTGAATCACGAGATCGCGGTTTGATTCCCAGTCAGGGCACATGCCTGGGTTGCAGGCCAGTTCCCAGCAGGGGACTCACGGAAGGCAACCATACATTGATATTTCTATCCATCTCTCCTTCCTTTCTCCTCTAAAGATAAATAAATAAAATCTTTAAAAAAAAACAAGAATAAACCCAGTATTTGTATTTCACCAAAAAAAATCAGGCAAAAATCCCTGCCCTCCTTGAGCTTACATTTTAGTGGAGTAAACAGATGTTAAACAAAGTGGACCAATGATTAGCAAGAGCACCATCTGAAGTAAAAGCAATGGAGGAAAATAATGCAGGAAGAGAAGGCAAGAGAGGGAATTAAAGTAGGATTACCAAGAATGAACTCATTGACAAGGCGACATATGAGCCAAGATCAGAAGGAAATGTA